>NC_140594.1:783016978-784216978 GCF_964204655.1 Triturus cristatus
ATTTTGGGCCTAGCTCAACCACACCTAGGGAAACCTAACAACCTGCACATTTTTGAAGATTAGACAACCAAGGGAGTCCAGGGGTGTGTGACTTGCATAGTAACACACATTTATGTGTGGAAAACTTCTGGAATCTGCGAGGAGCCACACATTTCCTACCATCCATCATTCCTCTAAGTCTGCTAATACAAATGCTACTTCACTTGTGTGGCTAGGCTTAGTGCCTGTGACAGGAAATGTCCCAAAATGCACCATGGATTCATCACGTTTTTCCACTCAAAACTGACCATTTTTTGGGAAATTAGGTAGTTGTGGATCTTGGGCCCTAGCTCAGCTTGTATTTAAGGATACCTAGCAAACTTGCACATTTTTGGAAACTAGACACCAGGGGAATCCAGGTTAGTGGTTGTCACTAGTTATTTTTTTAGCCAGAACCCCTTGCAAACCTCAAACTTTGACAAAAAACACATTTTCTTTTCATTTCTGTTGCGGAAAGTTCTAAAATCTGTGGGAAGCCAAAAACATCATTCTACCCTGCATTCCACCACATCTCCCGATAAAAATGGTACCTCAATTGTGTGGGTAGGCTTAGTACCCGCGATAAGAAACGTCCCTAAATGCAACATCGATACATCAAATTTTTGTACAGTACATGGATCCTTTTTATTCAATGTGGGTAGCTGTGGATTTTGGGCCCTAACTCAGCCGAGACCTAGGAAAATCTGCACATTTTTAAAAACTAGACAACCAGGGAAGTCTGGTGTTGCATGACTTGTGTGGTTCTCACCAAATAAGTTTACCCAGAAGCCTTAACAACCTTCAAAATTCTGCTTAAAACACAAATTTTCCACAAATTTCTGTGTGGAAAACGACTAAAATCAGCAAGGAGCCACAAATATCCTGCCACCCAGCATTCCCCGAAATCTCCTGATAACTTACTTGTGTGGGTTGGCCTAGTGCCCGTGACATCACATCTTCACACTGAAAGTGACCCTTTTTGTTTTTTGCATTATAGGTAGCTGTAGATTTTGGGCCCTAGCTCAGCTGGAACCCAGGCAAACCTATTAAACCTGCACATTTTTGTAAAACAGGCAACCAGGGGAGTCTAGAGGTGCATGACTTGCATGACTCTTATCATGTAATTGTCCCCAGAAGCATTTGCAAATTTCAAATTTTGGTAAGATACACACATTTTCCTCACATTTCTGCACACTGAGTTCCCACATGTCCCCCAATAAGAACGGTACCCCACTTGTGTGGGTGGGCCAAAAGACCAAGACACAAAAGACCCTAAAGTGCTACATTGCGAGATAAGAAATAGAGGTAGCTGCTGTATTTGGGTAAGTGCTGTGTCGCAACCCATGCAATCCTAGGAATTACAGCCATTTTTTAAAACTAGACAACCAGGGGAGTCTAGGGTGATGTGCCTTGCATAGATCCCATAAGATTTTCCTACTCACAATGTAAATGTAAATTGATAATTGTATATCGCACTACTCACCCGCAAGGGTCTCAAGGCGCTTGTACGAATACCGCTGTGGAACCCATCCTGGCTTTCCCTGTGAGGCGTCCACTCCTGGGCACCCCCAAGGTGGAGGCCAGGCATCCTTAGCGTTGTGGGGGCCGTTGTGAAGATTAAGCAAGCTATTGCCCAGAGTTGCAGAGTGGGACTCCATGATTGGAATAGGCACCGAGGCGAGAATGATCAGGTCCGTGGAATTTTTGAGCCCAAGACCCGCCGAGGCGGGGAATTGAACCCTGGTCCCGGGCTATACCTCTGCATCAGGGCCTGCCCCTCTAATCATTGAGCCACACTTCTCCACCCCGCATTACAATACCCTGCAAACCTCAAACTTTGCCTGAAATGACACATTTTTGTTCCATTTCTGTGAGGGCGAGGGCTCCCATTGACCTTGGTTTGATCTGTTCCTGTAGTGGGCACTAGACCCAACCATACAAGTGGGGCAGCGTTTTTATCGGCACAAATGTAGTAATAGGTAGGAATTTTGATGTTAGCATAGGCTTCTTGGTAAAATTACCTGGTGAGTCACGCAATTTACACACACCTGGACTCCCCTGGTTGTCTAGATATAAAAAATGTGCCGGTTCGCTAGGTTTGCCTAGGTGCTCGCTGAGCTAGGCCCCAGAATCCACAGCTACTCACATTGCAAAAAAGAGTGTTGTCACTGCATAAATGTGATGTGTCTATGATAACTTTATAGCATTTTCCAATTGTGGGCACTAAGGCTACCCACTAAAATTGGGTTTTTATGTGGAAACAGGTGTGAAAGCTGGTTGGTTGTCAATTTGTGGATATCAACAGATTACAGAAATTTCCAACACACAACGTAAATAAGTGAGTAATCTTAGCCGTATACACATTTCATGATTTGTACAGCAATCTGGGAAAGTGAACAGAATCAATGCAAGTTATACCACGCTGGACACCCATGGTGTCTAGAATGCATCAAAAAGAGGAGTTCTGAGTAAGGGCCAGAATTACATTTTGGCTGATGAACAAATGCTCAGTCGCACTGGTGGGGAACTTAACGTCTGCCAGGTTAAGAGTACTCCGCATGGCAAAAATGAGAAGTGACCACCAAGCTGGCGGTCAATTCAAAAACATAGGCAGGAGCCTCCATCATTGCAGTTGCTATCATCAGCTTTTTATGTTTGATGCACTGCTCATCAACAATCCCTTCCAAATTTCAGAAGCGTCAAAGGCGTTTCGACCCCCCCAAAGTCAGAGGGTCATCATTACGACCGAGACAATTTAATGAGGAAAACAGAATATCTGAAGAATCAAATAGACAAAAAGAGCGCCCCTTACTAGTAAGAAAAAGAAGAATAAATATAGAGGACCAAAACCTCAAATAGGTCTTGTAATACTTACATTATAACAGTACACAAATTATACTAACTAGACAAAGCCTGCATCCAATCAGGAAACCAAGAAAGCAAAAATGAGGACAAGCTCACCAATAAAACATGGAAAAATCCATCAAAGCCATAAATCGCTTGTTCGAAAGATTAGTAGCCAAAGACCTAGTGAAAAGTCACTTAACAAACAAATCACCTACTAAAATAAGAATCTACCACTTGATCAAACCCAAGTTTCCCCCTAAAAAAATCAGACCCCCAAACAATAATACGGATCAATTATTTAATAACTAGACACCCAGTGAGAAATAATTTAGAGTGATCTGCCACCAAGATAAGCAAAGAAATCTACCATTTACTCAAGCCTACGAAATAACTGGCAAAAAATTGGTACGCCAAATTATAATGTGTAACTAATCTTATAAAAGGAAGAGGGAAACAGCTGGTTACTGCTCGTGGGGTCAAAAAAACAATGCTGTGGAAAAAAACAACCCGAAGTGCCAGACCTCACCTGGTAGCTCTCTCATTTAGCTATTCCAGTGTGGCCGCATCAGACTGGAGAACTCTCTGAACACAGAAAGGCACAAGCCATGCACGCCGGCGTCCCAAAATAAAGACGCTGTAGGCAGCGCAGACAATAAACACAAAAGAAATTCTCTGTCTAACAAAGCCTAAAAAAGTGGTCTGCAACAAAAATAATAAATAAAGACCTTAGATTCCCGACGAAATAATTGCACAAATAATTGAGAAAATGTAGAAGGCGCCAGGCTTGCAAAATTACACCGCTCACAATAAAAAAGTGAAACAAATCATTAGATGGTTGCTCTCAAGATCGACCCATAGTTGCTAGTTGATAAGGCATTTTGAAAGACATGTATAAGGATTTCACAGAAGTAGTTCTTATGGAAAAAGTTAAAAATAATAAGGCATGTAACACACCCCAATTCAATTGAATATAGACGGAATAAAGATGTAAAAATACTGCTCATACAAGTTCCTTATACAAATTCCTATAGCACCGTCACAGAATTGCATTCCTCCAATGTATTGAGTCCATGTGTTATTCTTGTAGGTATGGGCATCTTTCTCCCTGTCACCTCAACAGAGGACTAGGCATGTTAGAGTATGTTCTCTCAAGGGTAAGAAAAAACTCTGTGCCCTGTATTGTACTTGGGATGGGTCAGGGAAGGCCTGTTATGCTTTACATGCTCGCTGTGAAAGATAATCCAATTACCCCACATCTTCTTCTTTGGAAAATCTCAATTGAGAGCTGCAGTCTGCTGTCACCATGCTTGCACTGTTACTTTTTTACTACATGGGAAGTAACCATCTTACCTTTTTGTCTTCTAGTGAACGTGATGCGCCTATGGATACTATTAGAACTGTCAACGAACTGCAGGAACTTTTTATTAATTTGCGATTTGGAAATTCCCCTCCATCGACAAGGAAGCTCATGAAAAGCCTTGGGATAGAGAGTGGTAATAATCTTTCATTTTTGTAATGATTGATTTCACATGCAACTATTATGAGCTTTAGTTGTGATTCCTTCTTCTCTGCACTGTAATATTAAATTTTATTTTCCACAAGTGATTAGGAGCCTCTTCACAGTGCTATGCCAAAGACATCAATATCAAGCTGTCTAGAAATTCTCACTCCACCAGAGCACTGGACTCTCTAGTAAGTAAGGCTAAACTATGGACAGGTTCCAATGCTATCCTCAAAAAAGGAATTTTATGTTAGGAGCGAAGGTGAAGATTATGCTTTATTACCTTCGCTTTCTTTATTACAGCAGACATTTCATCATTTTTTAAAATCATTTTCAACAATAAAAAGCGAAAAAACTACTAGTTTCATGAATCCCTAGGAATGATTAATCTATAACAGTTCCAATCATGTAAACAAATTAGACCTACAAATAACTGGGTAGACTGTG
Source organism: Triturus cristatus (assembly GCF_964204655.1). NCBI lineage: Eukaryota > Metazoa > Chordata > Amphibia > Caudata > Salamandridae > Triturus > Triturus cristatus. Next base: position 783,021,792 of record NC_140594.1, read on the forward strand.
AAACGCTGTAACTAAGGCTCGTTTTTGGTGCTTAAGACTTTCTTTTAAAAATCTGTTGGAAATTTTCCTTTATTTTGAGGCGATAGTAAATATCTTTGATACATATGTGCCTCACTGCACTGCACTGCACTTTGTTGTGAACGCATTGTGATCATTTTAAAAACGTTTTTTTACCTTGTGATTTGGTGTATTCTGTCTTGATTTCTGCGTTTGCTCCCCGGTCCACCACAGCTGGTGCTGGTTGTGTGGAGGGACTCCTACGCTACAATCGTTTTCCTCACTTCCGGTGGGACACTTGATATCCGCCATCTTGAGAGGGTCACGGTCTAGTCCTCGGACCCATTCCCTCGCACACAGTACTTAAACAGGATATGGCGCTGACGTGCGCAGCGGACGCGCGCAGCGGCGTGCCGGAGGCGCGCCCAAGGCAAGCCCGTCTGCGCCCGTCCGCGACCATGACGCGCCCATGACGCGCCCAGCGCCAGCCACGCTGCCTGTTGCCCTCCACACCAGACCATGACAGCTCGGCAATTGGAGGCACTAAATATAGGTAATCAATGCGGTCATTCGCTCGAGGTTGATGGTATTACGGGTCCGATAAGTTGTCGATTATGTCGGACCCAAATTAATGTAATTAACCAGGATATAACGTCTGACTCGCACACCACTCACTCCCTTCCAGCACCCATCCTTGGAGGCCTAATAAATGCTCGCTCTTTAAGAAAGCATGCCCTGGATATTAAGGAGTTGATTGTGGAGAACAAATTAGATTTCCTATTTGTCACCGAAACGTGGTTGAGGGAGGACTGCAATCCAGATATAGTAACCGCTCTGCCACTAGATTTTACCATGTGTAGGTTGGACAGAGAGGAGGGCAGGGGAGGGGGAGTAGCCATTATACATAGGGAATCTTTGCAGGTGAAGACCTTTTCCCTCCAAGGCCTTACAGGAGCAGAAAACGTGGGATTCTGCTGTGCTATGGATAACTCCTTTTCCTTTGCTGGAGTACTGTTATATCGGCCACCAGGCAATAGCAATACTTTTTTAGATTCCCTGGGAGAAGCCCTCAGCGAGGCAGTGCTCAGATACGCAAACTTTACTCTTTTTGGGGATATTAATCTTCATTTAGAATGCGAGAGTAGCCCGGGAGTGTCTTCCTTTCTAAAAACTATCTCTATGCTGGGGCTCAAACAGTTGGTCCAAGGTCCATCTCACTGTGGAGGACATACTCTGGACACTGTCTGTTCTAACCTAGAGTCCCTACAGACTGGCAAACCAGTGCCACAGGCCTGGTCTGACCACAGTTTTATTCCTTTTGACTTTCCTATTCCCCAAAAAGTTAGTACAGTTATAAACGACAGTGACCACAGCTATACTTGTAAGCGGAAGTGGCATCTGTTGGCCTCTAATCCCCTCTTGACAGCCACGGCTTTAAATACTGCACCGGAACTTATAGGGGAACCTGAAGAGGATTCAGATAGACTGAATAATTGGATCACATCCATCGGGAATAAACTGGAACCCCATAGAAGAGCCATTAGAATATCCAAAAGGAAGATCCACAACGACCCTTGGTTCTCCAGGGACCTAGTGGAGCTCCATTTACATAGCAAGCAGCTGGAACGTAAATGGAGGAGGGGATACGAAGTATCCAGTCTGCTTATCTTCAAAGCCTTTAGGAAGAAATATAAGGCGGCCATTAATTCTGCAAAAAGGGAATACTTTTGCAATAAAATCGCTATAGCCAAGAATAATACAAAAGAAATATTTAAAATTGTAAAATCTTTTACTGATCCCAAGGTCCTGCACACCACCATACCGTCATCTGTGGCACTCTGCAATGAAATTGCATGTTTTTTTGAGGACAAAATTAAAAACATTCAAAGAAACTTTAGGACTTGGAAATCGGAAGATTTTAACGATGTAAGTGAACCAGATCTCAGTTCCAATCTTCCAGTTCTGGCATAATTTCAAGCGGCCACTTTAGCCCAAACTAAAGAGGCTATATTAGCTTGCAAATCTGGTTCACCACTGGACGTCTGCCCCCCGACGTTTTTACATCATATTATTGATGTGGTTAATCCTGTAATCAATGGCATAGTGAACTCCTCTCTTGCCTTGGGTAATGTGCCCACAGATTGGAAATTCGCGATTGTCAAACCTTTAAAAAAGAAACAGAACGTAGAATCCTCAATATTATCCAACTACAGGCCCATTTCGCTTCTCCCCATCTTGGGTAAGATCACTGAGAAAATAGTGTGTCAACAACTGGCCAGCTTTACTGAATCTGCATCCATCCTCCACCCTCGACAATCGGGTTTTCGTCCCAGACACTCGACGGAGTCAGCGTTACTTGAGATCACGGACACCCTTAAATTCATCTTGGACAGTGGCAGGAAGGCAGTCTTGATTCTGTTAGACTTGTCTGCCGCGTTCGATACCATTTCCCATGACATCCTGTTAGCCAGATTAAGATCATGTGGCATTACAAACTTGGCCCTGGCATGGATATCATCATTCCTGTCTAACAGGAAACAAGTCATCTCCTTGGGATCTTGCGTGTCATCTGAACGCACTGTCTCTACGGGTGTCCCTCAAGGGGCCTCCATCAGTCCCCTGCTGTTTAACATATACATGGCCCCTCTGATCTCTTTGATCTCTTCCTTTGGAATTGAGACCACATCTTACGCTGACGACACTCAACTCATTCTGTCTCTGGAGGATAAAGCAACATCAGCAGAGGAGAATTTTAAAACCTGTTTCTCAGCGATCATTAAATGGATGACTAACAACCACCGCTGTTGTAACACCGATAAAACAGAGATCCTTCCCATTGGCAAAAACAACACGTTCCAACCCAAGGATTGGTGGCCAGAGGATACGGCAGCCCCTCCATCTATTGTGGAGGTTGCCAGAGATCTGGGAGTTTTGTTTGACACCTCACTTTTATTTAAGCCGCATGTATCAAAATTAACAGGGATCTGTTTTAGCCACATTCGGACCTTGAAAAAGTTCTTCAATCTCATTCCAGCAACAGCAAGAAAAACAGTAACGGTAGCTCTGATTCTGTCACGGTTGGACTACTGCAACAGCCTTCTCGTTGGGACCAATAAATCGTCCCTAAGACGGCTTCAGGTTGTCCAACATGCAGCTGCTAGATTGGCTCTGGGTCTTCCCCGTAAATCATCGGCCTCAGCTGCATTGAAGACTCTACATTGGCTATCAATTCCTAAAAGAATTCTCTTTAAACTCCTCCTGACAACCTTTAGAGCTGTTCGAGGAGTCGGCCCCGCCTATCTCTCTGCCAGGTTTAAACCGTACACTACTGCCAGAACGTTACGATCTAGCTCGGCTAATCTTTTGGCAGTGGGCAGGTTCAAACTGTCAACTAGGGGAGGAAAATCAGCCTCGATACTTGGAGCTAAAGCATGGAATCAATTACCTAGGGAACTGAGGGCAATGCAACAGCAAGATCCATTTAAACGTGCCCTTAAGACCTGGATATTTGGTCTATCTGATGCCTACTCTCTTGCTCTAATTTAGATTGCTTTGTATCAGTATGCTCGGTTATCTGCAGCGCCAGGAGGCTCCAGCCGGAGTGACAGTTGCGCTATATAAACTCACCTTTCATTCATTCATTCATTCATTCATTCATTCAATCAGGCTCGTCCAGGTCACTTATAGTCCCTTCTCCATGTTGTGACCTCCTCTTACTTTGCTTCTCGCAGTCACAGCGAAGTTACTTTTCTCATGCCTTCATTATTGTAGTGTGAGTATAGTTTCCTGATTTTAAAAGATAATAGTGTGTTTAGCTGCTGTTTATAGAAGTGTGCAGCTTATGTTTGTTTATGGCCACGGAAACGTGTCCCGCAATCATCTGTGGTGCTGTCTTGGTTAAGTCTGGGCGGTGAACTCCGCTTGGAGTTTGCGGAGTTTTCCGCACTCCGCATTACGCAGAGCTCGTGGAGTTCTGAAAAACTCTGCTCGCGTAACGGAGCAGAGTTTTTTTCCTTGCTTGCGTTCCTCAACGTCAAGTTAGCAAGCGCAAGCGAAGATCATCCGCGTCCTGGCGAGATTTTTCCTTGTTCCCGATCATCAACATCAAGTTGGCGATCGCGAGCATGGAAAATCAACCTCCCGGCGAGATTTCTCAATGCGGGCGGTCAGATTACTCATTGTGAGTGGTCGGGTATGCTCGCGACCCCTCGCATTGATCAACTGTCCGTTCGTGTTGAGAAAACTGCAGCTCGAGTAAAAATCTACTCGAGCAGACGAAAGGGAGCAGCGCCCGCTTGCACTGTGCATGGTGCCGTTCGCGATGATTGCACAGTGTGGACAAGCATCTAGCACTGAAAATAATAGCAAACAGCATTTATCTAATGCACTCCGCCGCTTGTGGAGCTTTGCGTAGCGCATCGGAGTTTTTTTGCACTTCACGGAGTTTCGCATAGGGGAACTCCGCAAACTCTGCCCAGGCTTAGTCTTGGTTCGGCTCCGTGACACAGTGCCGTCCTCTGTCCACTAGGTGGTGCTCCCAGCTGATCGGCACTTGGCTCCAGACGCGCAATTCTGTCAATTTCTGGTCAGTAGTAGCACGAATCGCGTGGCGGTAACTGTCCGCATTGAAGCCTTGCTTAGAGAGTGATGCCCCAGTAAGAACTGGGGTCTGTACTAAAATTGCCTTAATATATTTCTGATGCATTGCAAGGGTCTGTATTGTGTTTGTGAAAAACGCCCCTCGGATTCTGTATTTATTTGTGTGGCCACACGGACCTCTCGGAGGGAACACGCTCCCTGGCTACTATGCCCCACTGATTTATTGGCACGGAAGGTAAGTGTTCTATGGCTTTGGACCCATAATCTGTGTGGCTCTGCCCACACCAAACCCTTGACTGGCTCCCCAGATCCTAGTTTGCCGCCCTCTGACTGCCCACATTTGCCGCAGCATGTCATGTAGCACCTTTTGCGCAGATTTAGGCATAGTTATCTGCCTATTTACTGACCTGCGCTGCGTCCTACAACTTCCTTAATGGAAGGTTTAGGTGACATGTCCATAGACCCCTTTGCTTATCTGCCCTAGGATGACAACTTATATGAGGCCATGGACTCCTCCATTTATAGGGCAGTTGACGAGGCCATGGGTCTCATTGAGCAGCACATTGCTCAACAAATTGTGCGTGAATGTGTCAAACGACCCCAGGCGGGTAAACTCCCGTATGCGGACGTCGTGCCAGCGAAGCGACCCCGTGAGAATGGCGTAGATCAAGACGCATTCCTCTGCCTGAAACAGGCCTTCATAGCCCAGAAGCTCCTGGCCTTGCCCCCTTCTGACCCAGTGGAACCACTGGAACCCCGTCTCCCCTCTCACTGTATGATCAGGATGGTGACTCGCACTCCAACAAGAAGGTTAGGTTTTACAAAATCTGGCAACCTTCCCTACCCTCCCAGCGAACCCCCCGCTGCAGCAACAGGGTCCAACATGTGAAAAAGAAGGAGCGTAACCACCTGTGGGCGGGGTGCTCACAGCCGACTCTGGACAGCAAGGTCGCCTTGACACCAGACATCGACCCTAGGATGGTCACATTCCAAGCCAAATTTCCAAAAGATCCCAAAAAAGACATAGACCGGTCCTGGAGAGCTTGCCAGGACAAGCTCATGCACGCCATTGGTCCGCTCACCAAAATCCTCAAATGCAGAGGATGTCAAGTCTTCGGGTGCCCTTATCTCCCTTGAAGTGCTCTCGGGATGGTCGCACAGGGCGTTTATCTTTTCTAGGTAATACCAACTGCGCGCTATCCACAGAGTGACAGTGCTCCATTTTGATCAAAGTGGACCCATAGCTTGGGGACCTCGCCACTTGGTAGACAGGTGCAGTGGTCCAAGGGGGGCTTTTTGGAGACCCCTTTGTTAAAGAGCTAGGCAAATTTGTAAATAACTTCACTTCTTTGGACAAAGCCCAACTGTTCCTTAAGGGGGTTTTCCTACTCGGGTTTTCCAAGGGGCCAGCCATTGTAGGGGCCGCTCGGCCGGCCAGTTTGCATCACAAGCCCCCTCCAGAGGGCAAGGCTTCATGCGAGGCTATTACCAACACCAGGCGCACTTTACCAGTTTTTATCCCACCAGGGGACAACTATTCAGAGGCTTAAAGGGGCAATCCAATCTCACCAATTTGGGTGAGTGGTCATCCTTCTTCTTTGGTATAGGTAGGGAGGGGGGCAGACTTGCACTTTTCCTTCACGTGTGGAGGACTATCACAACAGACTAGTGGGTTCTGCAAACTGTGAAGGGTTTCCAGATAGAGTTTTTATTGTGCCCGTTTCAGGCCACTGGCCTTCATCCACTCCTCTTCCCAGGAGGCCACGCTTATAGACTCAGAGGTCCAATCGCTTTTGGAAATAGGTGCAATTTGGCCAACAGCCATCCACCCCCATGGATTTGTTAGCAACCTTTTTCTAGTAGACAAGACCGACGAGGGAGGGCACCCCTTTATCAGCCTACGAGAGTTCAAGGAAAGGCTGGTGTGCCGCCATTTCAAAATGGAGGCCATCTACCTCCTGCGGGACGAGCTGTAGCCAGCTAATTGGATGGTCTGCTTGGACCTCAACGACGCTTATCTGTCCGTCTCAATCTCTCCTCTTCACCTAAGTTTCCTCCAGTTTTTTTGGGGCCAACAGGCATTCAGTGTTTTCCAATCTTCCATTTTGGCTCTCCCCTGCCCCTTGGTGCTTTACCAAACCAGTGGTGGAACACCTTTGGGTGCAGCATCTTGTCGACCTGCTTATCATGACCCAGTGCTCTTGTCAGCTGTTGCTCCAACTGTAGACTGCAGAAGACCTGTTGGACAATTTGGGGTTCATGGTCAATGAGGCAAAGTCCCTCCTCAGAAGGCGATCTTCTGGGGGTTCGTGATCGACTCAACCACATCTTCGCTGAGTCTTCCATCTTGGAAGATCACGAAAATTAGGTTAGTAAACATAGGGATCCACCCTCAGATATATATGTACGTCAAATCCTCACAGATTAAGTATGTATTCCTACAGTGGTGGAAAGTACACACAGGTTGTTTAAATACCCCTCACACACCAAAAGGGCCCTTGGTGTCATGCTTCATCATAGGGGTCTTTCAGCCCCTCTACGGGACGGGGCGTGCTACGACCTACGTCTACGTGGGAGCACTGTTGTTGTGAGACAACTATGTGTCGTGTAGGGGTGTGAAAGCAAGGGTCAGGAGTGGATATGAAAGTGAATTAAAAACCGGGTCCACTTTGCAATTATTCTATTCTTAAACGTGTGATTCTTCCGTTAAAAAGATCTTCTTTTTATTTATTTGTCTTCCGGTTCCCCATGGCAGAGCCAGCACAATCCTCCGAGTGAACATGCGGCCACAGTCAAGCCCGTCTGCGCCCGTCTGCGTCCCGGAGGCGGCCGGGGTCGGATTTTCTGCCGGTATGATGATCCAAGCAGCTAATAAAGTTTGTACATATGACAGGGAGACTCTCATTGGGTTGCGCTCCTCCTGCCAATGCAATAAGATTATTGATATTGAGACCAGCGCTTCTGTAATAAAGTGTAAATATTGTAGTTGGGGCGACATTAATGATACCCTTACTACTTTGCCCAAGTACAATCCATATAGACAGGAGGAGCGGGTTGCTATGGATAAGGAACAACAACACATCGCGGCCCACTGTTAAATTGTAGATCACTTAATAAACATGCTTTGCACATTTATGATATATTATCTGAAACCAAACCTGATTTTTTGTTTCTGACTGAAACTTAGCTTTCGGATTCGTCCAATCCAACCATAGCTTCAGCCATTCCACCTGGTTACTCTATTATAAGGAAAGATCGGGTTGGAAGCAAGGGAGGTGGAATCGCTATTATTAGCAAAATGGATATTACTGTTACTTGTATTCCCCTGGAGGAAATTGAAGGGGAAGAATATCTATGTTTTCAGGCTACCCTGTCCCCCCATCAGTGCCTGGCAGGAGTCCTCCTGTACAGACCCCCAGGGCCGGCAGGGGTTTTCTTAAAGTCCATTGGCGATGTCATTTCGCCTGTGGCTTCTATATTTAAACATTTCCTCGTCTTAGGGGATTTTAACATACATATGGATCAACAGGACGCCTTAGAGACGATTTCCTTGATGGAAACACTGGGTGTACTCACTATCAGTCCATGTATATTTGCCGCTACGCATGAGAAAGGTCATATCCTTGATCAGGTATTTGCAAATTGCTTGATTCAGACAGAGCCTCCTCTACCCCTTCTCTGGTTTGATCATTATCTGGTCGGTTTCAAGCTACCTAAATTGCCAAAGCACCCATCGTCTCAGGTTAAGCAGCCATCTTTCACCTCCAGACCTCTTCATAAGGTTACTCTGGATGCTCTTAAACATGAATTAGATCTACACCCTCCTTTACACACTGGTGACATAGAGTTGGATGCAGAGGCTCTGATTAAGTGGATTGCACAGGGTACTTTAACCCCTGCCCCTCCTACCCCAGGCTCACTTAGAACAATTAGACGTTCAGCCACTTGGTTTAACGACACCTTACGTAACAGCATTAACCCATTTCTCTTCTCCCTTTCTTTGCAAAAACAGTTGAGAAATATGTTCATACAGTAATCAGCAATTTTGCAGAGGCCAATAAACTGTTTCATTCTAGTCAATCTGGTTTTAGGCAGAATCATAGTACACGGCATTGCTGGAAGTATCTGAATCTATCAGAGACCTTGGATGCTGGTGGCAGGGCGGTCCTGGTTCTCTTAGATCTCTCTGCGGCTTTTGACAGCGTGCCCCACGGTCACCTCCTTCAGAGGCTGAGGGCGAGTGGTTTTGAGGGCACGGTGCTGAAGTGGTTTGTTTCCTTTTTAGAGGACAGAAATCAGGCGGTATGGTCACCCCCTTTCTCGGCCAGTATACCATCTTTGAGAGTGGGTGTACCACAGGGCTCTGTTTTGAGCCCCTTACTTTTCAATCTGTACTTGGCCCCTCTGGCTATTTTGGCTGAAGAGAACGAGGTCGCAATAATATCATCTGCTGATGACACTCAACTGCTGTTCACCTGTAGGAAGGGAGAAGAGTTCAATGGGGAGAAGATTAACAACTGCCTTAAGAAAATATTTGCTTGGTTTAACTTTAACCATCTGAAATGTAATTCAGATAAGTCCGAGATCATTTTCTTCGGCTGCCCCCCGCTGAACGCTTGGAAACAATGGTGGCCACAAGATCTGTCTCCTCCGCAGGCTGCTGTTCGGACTGTGAAGAATCTGGGAGTAAAAATGGATGACAAACTTTCTATGGCAGTCCAGGTGCAGTCAGTAACCGGTACCTTCTTTGGTCTCCTGAAGATGCTTCGGAGGTTTCTATTTCTATTACAGACCCCGCACAGAAAAATAGTAATTCAGGTCCTTATCATCTCTAGATTGGACTATGTCAACGTCCTCTATCTAGGCCTCCCGGAGTCCTTACTCAACAGATTGCAGGTGGTGCAGAACGCGGCAGTCAGGGCTGTCCTGAGTCTCGGGATTAGAGAGCGGATTTCGCACCATCTAAATAATCTGCATTGGCTACCTGTCCGCAGTAGAATTAGTTTCAAAGTCCTGGTTTTGGCCTTTAAGGCCCTGCATGGCGTGGGAGCAAAGCACATAAGCAGAAGAGTTTCCTTCTATGTTCCCAGCAGATCTCTCAGATTTGCTCATTTACATCTTATGGTCACTCCCAAGTGCCTTAGAGCCCGCAGAGGCGGTCGCTCTTTTCAAGCGCTAGTGTCTGGACTTTGGAATAAGCTTCCTCTCCCACTTAGGCAAACTACCAACTTGCTTGCTTTCAGGAAACAACTGAAAACCTGGCTGTTCCAAAAAAACATCTTAAATCATCTTTTCCTCTTCTCCTTTCTTCTTTTCCCCTCCTCTTTGTTCCTCTTGTGTGCTTTTCTGTCTTAGCGCCGGGACACTCTTCTGAGTAGCCGTGCGCTCTATAAATCCGCTTTAACTTAACATAACAGGTGCTGCATACTAGCGATTCTCGCCACGTTAATTGAGGAGGGAACCTCAATTAGTGGCCCTATTTAAACCCCACCTTGGTACGGCTCAGTTATCCAGCGGAGCCATCGGGGAGGCCACACGAGGCAGGTCAGTGTCCCAGGAGTAGTGAGTACGGCATAGCCGGTAGGAACTTCGGTATTGCGAGGATGTCGCCTAGGACTACTCGATATTCCTCTCTTGTAATACCCATATATATTTTTTCTCCTAGATTGCCTATTAGGCACTCCTTCCACCCGTTCAAGGCTCATGGTGCTTTATTCCTAAAATTTTCAAGTAGATTGTTTCCCTTGCCTTGACACCGCTACAACGCAACAATATGGGCTGTGTTCTTTCGTAATCTCTATGGGCTGATTATAACTATCCCTTTGGAATAGAGTGTGTGCTTTATGTTCTGTGTGTGTCTGTCTCATGTTATTGTCCTTTGTTTATTTTTACACCAGGACACTTCATCACCATTATTTCACTAAAACTAATTTCATAAAGTCTAATGTCACTCATTTTTTACAGGTCACCATTGCTCACAGTGGACGAAGTATATGGCTTGTAAAGTATGTCTATTTTTGCAGGTTAACGACTACTACGACCTATTGAGGCTTCATGACTGTGTGCAGTGAATTCACTTGCACCATACTCTTTACACTTGACATATATCACCATTAGGATTAATTAACAAGCATTTACAATGCAACGGTCTCGGCATTGTTAAAGTTAGAGCTATTGGCATTGCTCATGACATTTTTTTTGTTTATGTTTTTGTTTTTAAAACATTTAAAGAAACAGCATTGTTATTTACAATGTCAATAGCTAAATCTCTCTCAAATGTGAGACCTATTGCATATGCACCCACACACAGTGCAACACACACAAAGCCACCCACACACACAGAGCCACCCACACATAGCCACCTACACAGAGCTATTCACATAGAGCAACCCACACAAAAATAGAGCCACCCACACAGAGCCACCTACACACACACACAGTTACCCACACACAGACAGAGCCACCAACGCATAGAGCCACCTACAAAAAAAGCCACCCAAACAGAGCAACACACATAGAGGCACACACATACACACACACACAGAGCCTCCCACACAAACACAGAGCCACCCACACTTACACAGATCCACACACACAAAGCCACACATACATACACAGAGCCACATACACACACAGCCACACACACACACACACATACAGAACCACACACACACATATAGATCTAGACACATACACATTCGCTAGCCGAGACCTAAAAAGGAGATGAGGGCTGGCAATGATGAATTTGATAGAGGGAAGAGACACTCCACAATAACACATAACATGGCTATGCCATGGGACATGATGAACCGAGAATTACATATAAATATGCCGTCTTAAAACATCCTCAGGTAAGCAACCTACATCTCTTTTTCTCGCTTTTGAGTAAAACAGTATCTACCACATGAGTCAGCTGCAGAGTAGACTCCAGGAGCAGGCATTGAACCAGACCCAGCCAATGTGGAGACTGACATGAGATGTTGGTTATTTAAAGGATAAAGAATTGCTAAGGATGCCCAAGCCACAACTTTTTACCCTTAGCCGGCAACTGAGGCAGAAGCTCGAGGTGATATGGAACCAAGCTAATGGCTTCTGCAGGACATCGCCAGACAGGACAAAACAGTGGCAGCAGTGGGTTCATCAAAAGTGGCGTGTTTATGTCTAAGAATTGCCAACATCACATCCTAGAAAGTCTTAGTGTAATACAAAGGGAGGACACATTTGTCTGTTTTTTTAAATTAGCCGAGGCGCTAACTTTGTTTAATAGGGGCCAAATGTCCTTCCCCCAGACTTCTTTCAGGCTTTGGTTCTATGGGTTATCTATTATAGTAAAGCTGTGATTAAGCGATGACTCAGCGTTCGTTTCATTAGGCCTAGCGACAGAGCAGTCCGTGTGACGCCAATGGATTTGCAAATTAGGGTTGAACTCACATTACACCGTGACTCAAAGAAGAGGGCAGGCAAAATAAATTAATAATTACTGACGGGCGAAATAGAGAACGAAACACACAGCTACTTGGTTTGGGAACAAACAACGTAGAGGATAAAATTATAATTTTAACACTTAAGACAGTCACCCTATATCCTTCACAAAATGGGATGCAGAGGCCCCGCCAAATTACTTTTACCCCCAGACTTAAAAAAACAAACAATGACAGCCTTCAAGCCTTAATGCTGATATGTATGGTCTATGTACAGGAGTACTCTTATGAATAGTAGTCGGTTTATTGTTTTCTGTAAGTGTGCTGACCCGTTTGTGCACATATGTCTGTCTGCAGGTGTTGCCATGTGTGATCTATGTCAATGTGTGCATGTCTTTGTGCCTCTATGCTTATACACAACTCAAGCCTTTTAGCTTTGCCACTGCTGATTCTACTTCCAGCGCAAACGTCAGGCAGAGCAGTAGAGGTGATTTTTGGGGTGCACGGGACAGTGTGAGATACATGGTATAGTCAGTATTATACATAATAACGAAGATGCCTATCTCATGCCGTGCTATAGGAACATAGCATGGAGCTGGGAGAAACAGCTGACCAAGGTACGGGGAGACCTGAATTCTCATTCATTATTTCGCACTTGGACCAAAAAATGTGTGATCCTGGGCACATTACTCATTTGATCTCTCTCCGGGTTATTTTTTTAAAACTGGGACTTTTAAACTTGTGCTGAACATCGGCATTGCATACTATTTAGAAACCACCACGTGGGTGTTTAGTTCCAGCTACTTTGCACGGAAATACACAATGCTTTCATCTTTGGTCTGTTAATGGTTTTAGGGTTAATCAGTAAAGTTGAAATGCATCCCTGAAGACGGAACCATGCTGGCACGCAAACTTCAATACACAGCGCGAGGCTGCTAGGCTGTCAGCATACACGGCAACGGGTGTCTTGTTACCCACTTTAGTCATGTTGCAGCTTTAGAGACACTTTTGATCGCAGGTCCTATGAACGTGTATCATGTAAATAATAACATTCACAGCCCTAAGGAATATGCGGGATACATTGTGAATTATAAAACCATACTGCACGATGCTTGTGCAACCCTTGGCCCTGCACCCGCTGGCAAACTTAAACCAGCCACTTCTGGGAAACAACATATAAAGATAATAACGAGTACTGGCAAGTCCACGGTGCTGCAATGCATGGACTGAATGACGGCGGGGTACGGAAAGCCTGTTTCGACATTTATGCGTAAAACAAATAAGCCACAAACCCCACAGTATATACACTATGGTCAGACAAATATTAAATAACCCACTGGTGAGTGAGTGCTTTTACCTGAAAGGGGCCTTGAAACGCCGAGCAGCAAGGAAGAGGCGACCCCACATCCCGCTCCGATAAAATGGACGAATCTTCCGACGCTAAAAACAAAAACAAACACGCCCACCACGTGTAAAAGGGGCTGAAAGGGGCGGGGCTCCTATGAACGTGCATCATGTAAATAATACCATTCACAGCATAAAGGAATATGCGGGATACATTGTGAATTATAAAACCATACTGCATGATGCTTGTGCAACCCTTGGCCCTGCACCCGCTGGCAAACTTAAACCAGCCACTTCTGGGAAACAACATATAAAGATAATAACGAGTACTGGCAAGTCCACGGTGCTGCAATGCACTGACTGAATGACGGCAGGGTACGGAAAGCCTGTTTCCACATTTATGCGTAAAACAAATAAGCCACAAACCCCACAGTATGTACACTAAGGTCAGACAAATATTAAATAACCCACTGGTGAGTGAGTGCTTTTACCTGAAAGGGGCCTTGAAACGCAGAGCAGCAAGGAAGAGGCGACCCCACATCCCGCTCCGATAAAATGGACGAATCTTCTGACGCTAAAAACAAAAACAAACACGCCCACCACGTGTAAAAGGGGCTGAATGGGGCGGGGCTTCAAAAAAGAGAAAGAATCGAAAAAACACGCCCACGAATCCGAAAGAGACGGGGCTTGTTTGGAGAGACAAAGCTCTTCTCCAATGGCTGACCAGCATTTAAGAGGCCAGCCAATGGAGAAGAGGAGAGAAGAGGGGCGGGTTGAAGCCCCACTTCTCAAAGTCATTAAATCTCGCGAGCGAGACTGCGCAAGCGCAGCCTTCACTAGCCGAGACCTAAAAATTACGCACCACTATTATAATTGTGAGTATTGGAAGGGATCCTTATGGTCCTGAAGAAGAAGCTTGGGGGGCTTCGAAACATGTCGGCAGATATAGGAGGCATAGTTTATTGAGGCATATACACCTCCTTCCCCACATTTTAACAATACCAGCTCTAAGGTATATTAAAGTTTTTTGACCAACGAGCCAGGTATTTTTAATTCACTTTCATATCCACTCCTGACCCTTACTCTCACACCCCTACACGACACATAGTTGTCTCACAACAACAGTGCTCCCACGTAGACGTAGGTCGTAGCACGCCCCGTCCGGTAGAGGGGCGGGAAGACCACTATGATGAAGCATGACACCAAGGGCCCTTTTGGTGTGTGAGGGGTATTTAAACAGCCTGTGTGTACTTTCCACCACTGTAGGAATACATACTTAATCTGGGAGGATTTGACGTACATGTATATCTGAGGGTGGATCCCTATGTTTACTAACTTGACTTTGGGAGGGTGTATCCACCTCCACTACTCGTGCTGAGTAGTACCTCTCTACTCCCCATTTTGTTTCTTTTGGATCACGAAAATTGGACATGAGCTGAGGAGAAACCTTGTGAAGCAGTGCATTTCATTGCAGCAGATCACCCACCCTGTTGGGCTCCTGTCATCTTCCATCCAAGCCATCTTCCTGGGTCCTCTACACTACCGGGCCCTTCAGCAGCTCAAAGCCTTCAATCTGCACAAGGGGCTCCATACTGTCAGATGGTATCCCTCACGGATGAGGTGAGGGAGGAAATCTCCTGGGGGCTCTCTCGCTTGGGAGCATTGAGAGAGAGAGTTTTGGGTCAGCCTTGAATCTCGTCCTAGAATCCGATGCCAGTAGATCAGGCTAGGGCACACAGTGTTGCGATTTTTCCACAGTGTTTCTTGGTTCCCTCAGGACTGTGCCTTGCATATCAATTGCTTGGAGCTCCTGGCCGGCAAATTTGTGGTTGTGTGTTGGACTAGAAACAGAATTCAGTCATGTGTTCATCTCAATATGGAAACTGTCTTGGCAGTCCAATACATCAATCATCTGGAGAGCACGCATTCCAGGGTCCTCTCCGACATAGCAAACAGTTTTTGGCATTACTGCCTGGAACATCAGGTGTCGGTGATAGCGGAGTACCTTCCAGGCCAGGTGAATGAGGTGGCGGACTGGAACTCCCGGCATTTATGGGACTCCAGTCTGTGGAAGCTCCATCCTGAGTTGTTCCCCGATCTCCAAGAATGGTGGGAGCCAATTTTGGTGGACCTGTTTGCATTTTGGCTGGATCACCAGCTACGCAGGTTCTTCAGCTGGAGACCAGATCCACAAGCGACGGATGCCTTTCTGCAGGATTGGGCTCCGGAGAAAGGTTACCCGTTTCCTCCATTTGCAATGATCACTCGGGCTTTTGCCCAGATCCGGAGACAGCAAGTGGATGGGGTGATGATCACGCAGACTTGGAGGCCTCAAGTATGGTTACTGGTTCGTCTTGAACTTTCCTGGGATTCTCCAATCAGACTACCCCTGTTTCCTCATCTTCTTCTCAGTCCAGTTCAACTCACACACCGGTTGGTGTTGGCGGGCTGTCTAGGGCTGGTGGCTTGGTGGATTATGGGGGACGCTGATTGGTCCTGGGTTTTTTGAGACAGGCTGAGGATTTCTTATTCAGAGCATTTGGTAGATCGTACAATCAAGTGGTACAAGTCGGCTTGGACTAGATGGACATGTCGGTGTCTGCGAAGGAGTGTAGATTCCATAGTCACAGACATAGTTCAGGTCCTCAATTTCCTGGCAAGTCTGGCAACTGGTGATTTGGCCTACTAGTCCATTAACACTTTTCGTTCTATATCTCGGCGGGTCACATCTCAGTGGAGTAATATCCTTTTGTGTGCCGTTTTCATAAAGGGATTCATCTGTCTCTTCCTCCAGCACCACACTGTTCGGTGCGCTGGGACATGAACCAAGTGTTCAATCTGTTTTTAGGTCTCGCCTAGCGCGCAGGCGCTGCGAGACTTATTGAAAGGGCTTCAAAAAGCTCACCCCACACACATGCTCGTGCGTGTGTGGCCTATTGCTTGCAGTTACCCGCACGGCGCCATGTTTTGAATTATCGTGCCCAGACACGGGCACGATAATTAAAAACCTATGGCCTGGTGCTCGCTCTTGCGCGCACCACTCGCGGGACGCTGCATTCCTTGAATTCCTTGTTTCTCTGGCACTCCGAATTCAGTTTCTTACTTGAGGTGTTCTCTTGAAATATCATTGCATGACGTGACTGTGCTGTTTTCTGTAAAGCACCAATGTCTCGCGTCACTGTGCCCACCTTTTTGAGCGTGTCATAGTTCACATTGTTGTCAAATATAACTATAATCTGTGTGTTAATACTGGACTTTCTTTCCTGACTGCTACACTCTTTTTGAAAGATATTTGCTATTGCTAAGAAGAGGTTTCCCTGCAGAATTCTTTATTTCTGAAACAGTATTCTTTTTTTTTCCTGCTGTAAGGTAGACGGGCTATGGTTTAACTGTTGACAACATTACCTCTCTGGTGAGCTGTCTTTTTTCAGTGAGTTTACTGTATTTAATCAAGATATTTTTTTACTGAAGTACTTCAAATATTTCCACCACTCTGCCTTTCATATATGTGTGTTGGCTCCCAGTATCAGTCATTGGCCCTTCGTATCATGATCAATGGGAAGGATTAAACAAGCATTGGCATAGCCAATAGGTCTCACCTTTGGGACCTTATAAGTATTTAGTTATGCAGCACAATATCCTTGGTGCAACAACATCAACTGTTGCATGGCTAAACACTTATAAGGTCCCAAAGGCGAGACCTATTGGCTATGCCAATGCTTGTTTTCCTGGCAACTGAATAGGTTCCTATCTCGTAAGGAGCTTTCAGTAAAATTGGCTAAGCTATTATGCCTGGTATCCTGCAGGTGGGTTTCTGATGTTAGGGCCCTGGATATAACAGGATGAATCTTTTCCCCATCAGAGAAGTCATTTACCATTAGTAGACGGACAAAGTCTAACACCAGGACTATTTCATATCCAGCTTTTCAGGATTCTCTGAAGTTATGCATGGTACAATGTCTCAAACCATATGAGGAAATGTCTGCGGAGTTCAGACCTCCTTTGAGAGACAACTCCTTATTACATTGTAAAGACCATATAAGGAAGTGTCCTCCCACACCATTGCCCAGTGGGTGTGTCAGTTGATGCAGGAAGCTGGTATTAACCTAACGCCCTTTGAAGTCCACTTGGATAGAGGAGTTATAGCTTTGAAGGCTTTTACGCTTGGAGTGTGCCCGAAGGACATCATGAGCAGATTGATCTTCGGATTCTACCTTAAAGAGGTTCTACTTTGAGCCCTTGCAGGATTTGGCTCATTTGGTAATGAGCAAGCATTGAACCAGCATAATCCTCACTTCCGGTCCTGACATAGAATGAAAGTTGTTTCTAATTAACGTGTAGGAAAGTTTCAATTCTATTAAGGACTGGGAGGCGAGGATTATTCCATGCATAAGGTTTTTCTCTCTATTGAGCCCACCCTATCACTAGTAAGTACTTATGTTCTGATATTATGTGAAGTAATGTTTTGAGGCTTTCAGATACCATGTTAATGGTATTCTCTGAATTGAAGTTTTGTGGTACAACTTATTGTACTGGTTCTACGATCGGAGGGCACTAAACTGGATCCGTGAGGATAGTACTAAGGCTTGACTCATGTGATGAAAATGGAGGTCACAACATGGAGAAGGCACTGTAAGCGACCTTTGCAAGCCTGATGGGATATTTTTGGTACTAATGTGTTATATTATTATTATTATCAGCATGTGTTATGCGCATGGCTACCTGAATCAGGCTTTCCAGCACTAGCTGTGGAAATTAACCTTTTCAGGCGCCCACCGGTGCAGGGGTTCACCCTTCTCTGTCCACGGGTTCTTAAACCAACAAAGAAGAGATTGGCACTGAAGCAGGAATTCAAAAATAACAAGTTTATTCACTCAAGAGTGAGATCACGCCCATACAACACCCTCAAGTGTTCCAGGAGGTTGTGGCTTTAATACACAGACCATGGGCCTTATATACTGAGTTTTCTGCACTGGTAAGCATGTAGTTACAAATAGAAGGTACAGGCCTACACAAGAATAACTACCGACAAACATGGGCAAATGGGAAATCACTTAGTCAGCAAAGTGGGAGGGAAAACAGAGCTGCTTACATCAGTAAGACATGATGGACAGTTACATTTTCAAACAGGTGCATTCTAGCAGCTACAAGCTTTTCTGAGCTCATACATTGGTTGAGCTTAGAATAGAAGGAGTTAACTAAAGCTGATGACTGAAGCAGAATAGAAAGGCAAGCAACAGTGAAGACGGAAGAATCACATGGCTAACAAAATGGATGCCACAACCAAGATGGCTTCAGCTCATGCTAACAGCAATTATTTTCGATTTCCACAGATGACCCTTTTAGCATTAGCTGAAGACATCTCTATGATTTAGAAGGAGCATGGAAGATATCATAGACGTCAATCATCATTAACTCCCTAATTTCTTGGTTTTTTTACTAGTCCGGCATTTACATTTTTCTGCACTGGTAAGCATGTAGTTATAAATAGAAGGTACAGGCATACACAAGAATAACTACCGACAAACATGGGCAAATGGGAAATCACTTAGTCAGCAAAGTGGGAGGGAAAACAGAGCTGCTTACATCAGTAAGACATGATGGACAGTTACATTTTCAAACAGGTGCATTCTAGCAGCTACAAGCTTTTCTGAGCTCATACATTGGTTGAGCTTAGAATAGAAGGAGTTAACTAAAGCTGATGACTCAAGCAGGATAGAAAGGCAAGCAACAGTGAAGACAGAAGAATCACATGGCTAACAAAATGGATGCCACAACCAAGATGGCTTCAGCTCATGCTAACAGCAATTCTTTTCGATTTCCACAGACGGCCCTTTTAGCATTAGCTGAAGACATCTCTATGATTTAGAAGGAGCATGGAAGATATCATAGACGTCAATCATCATTAACTCCCTAATTTCTTGGTTTGTTACTAGTCAGGCATTTACATTTTTGGCATTTTTTTTTAGCTGGTATACATGAGGTACAGGTAGAAATACAGAGGGAACAGAGCATCGGGCCACATTGTATACATAAGCAACAGGTAAAAAGGATCGCAAAAAATATACATAGGACTGTTAACATTTTCCAGCCCCAGGTAGTGAACGAAGTCCACAACCATCCAGTCAAAGTCCATGTCCCTGAATCCTGATGGATTTCAGTGGCTATTTTGTGCAGCTTAGAAATCACTTCAAAAACTGAAGGAGCGTGGTCAGGGATGTAGACACAACAACTGCTCCCGATGATGCGGCATGCTCCACCACGGTCGGCCAGAACCACGCTGAGGACCATCCTGTTTTGGAGCACCACAATTCTTGCAATTTGTAGTTCTTCTGTGATATTTCCAAGTGCCATGGCTGTCTGATTGGTTACAGCCTCTACAACACGTGTCAAGCGCCTTATCTTTCTGCTGTTTAAGGCCGCACCATCAAAGAAGAACAGTCCCAAATTAAAGTCAACATACTGCTGCTATGCAGTATCAGTTTGATCCACCTCATCATGATTTATTGTCCTTTTGAATCGGTTTTTAGAAATGCCATTAAACAGTTCATAGTCTTTATGGTAGGATGCAGGTGCTAAGAACACAGGTGGCAGCAAAAAGGACACAAAGCATGTTCCTGACCAACCAATGGGTAAATGATAGTAACCCTTATTCCCACAAATAAAATAGGTGTTGTGTGATGACATAAAACTGCTATTGTTCACTCCAGTAATATTTAACACCAGAGTACAATCACTTTTCCCCACAGGAATACTGCCAATACTGTTCACACAAGATACTCCTCCATTTCCCATACAGTTCCTTTAGCTTGTGGATCTCCTTCTTCATCAGGGTAACAGGCTCTGTTTAGTTGGGCATTAGGTCTTCCTACACCAAAGTCAGTAATGTTAGCAACATGAGTAACCCACAGCAGCGCAAACCAGGCCCTGCAAGAGCCATTGTGTGAAAACGGCAAAGGAATAAAATGCGTTCCTCCCTTTTTCTGATGAGCTGGCATCATTCCACACACCCAACAGTTGGTAATGTTCGTAGCATTGTGGGTGTGATTCAACATCTGAATGAACTTATTGTTGAGATAGGACATTCAGTGCTTTTTCTCATGATAAGGAAGAGTGAAGTAGTGGTGTTCAATGGGGACAGGAGTAGTAGCAGTCAGTAGATTTCGAGCAGGAACTACTCCCTCTACAACCCATGTTATTACAGCGTTCAGAACAATAATCGTAGTGAGTCCAATAATGAACATAGTCTTTCGATCACAGACTCTTGCAGCAGTTGATTTATTCTCTGTAAGCATGTTCAGCTTGACATTGAACAACAAAGCAGATGGGGCCCTAAAGTCCTGGGCAGCCGTTGGTTTCTTCACTGAGGTTGAAACGAGTATTACTAAAAGAGTCCCCCCCTTTGCTACTCAGACTTTCACTAACCAAGGATAATGGCTCAAACAGTCTTTTTCAGCAACAAAGTGTCTTTCTTCCAGGGTCGCAGCTGATATCGAGATGTACCAGGAATTGTGTGGTCCGGGAAGACTTCCTCATAGCCTTCAGGTGACGCAGCTTTGCCTTTCTCGGTGTCCAGGATATCGTGGTGATCTTTCAGTGCAGCAGGTTCCACCAAGGCGGACGGCACCTTCTTACAGTGTGTGGAAAGGACCCAGTTCTTCCGATTGGTCCCTCAGACTACACTCCTGGTCACCAGAAGAACTTGCTCAGGTCCCCGCCACCAAGGTTCCAGGCTGCTCGACCTCTGGAACACCTTCACCATCACCTGGTCACCGGGCCGCAGATCATGACCATCACCTTGCGACCTGTCAGGAAGAGCTTCTCCGACCTGTTGATGAATAGAAAGCAAGCTGTCAGTCAACTGTGACAAGAAATCACTAATCAACACATTGGGAACATCATGTATAGGGCGTGGCTTTGGGACCCCCCAAATATTCATGGGACTGCCAAAAACAACCTCATAAGGTGTAAGGCCAGATCGAGTATGGGGTATCGATCTAATGGAGAGCAATGCTAAGGGCAGGGCATGAGGCCAATTTTCACTCTAATCTAACAGGCACCAAAGACACAGCACCTGTACCCTAAACTCTAGTCCTTCCCTAACTCCTGTGTTGCCCTGCTGGCGCACTGCTCTTTTGTTGGGGCCGGAGATTGTACCTAGTGTGCCCAGGCACCTCTTTATCAGCAACAAAGGTGCAGACTTGCATTCACTTGGGGACCGGGACTCAGAGGCCTGATGCACAGAAACTGGAGTATCTGAAGCAACCCTTGTTTCAGAGGGGGTCCCCTCAGGCAAAACCTCCTTCCTCTTGTTATCGGTCTGTGCCTCTCTTAGCTAGGCATCAAAAAAAGGAACAAAGCGAGGAATCAGCTCTCCATCCTGATTTGTGACCCCGTATTTCACCCAAGAATTATCCGACAGTGTTAGGGGTTCACGTTTCTTTCGGCCTTCCACCTTCACTGCTGTTATAGTGGCCAGCAACACCTGGGCTGGGCCCCTTCACCTCGGCTCCATATTAGACTTGCACTTAGTCCCCTGGTTGGATCTGATATCCTGGCCCCTCTGACAATGTTTGTAGGGCAGCAGATATCTGTTAGTAAACAGAACAGAAATCTTTAGACACAACATACAAATAATCAATCAAAAGAGGATATTCAATTTCAGAAACGCCCCTATATTATTCTTCTGAAGAACCTGAAAAAGAAAGGAATTTCAAAACAACTATTCTTTTAACAAACATGTACTTATAAGTCATAGAAATCACGATACAGCTTCTACTTTGTGAACCTTCACTATTGTGCAAAACTGCAGACACCTCTAAAATTATTTTCCTTGCATAAGAACAACCATGTTTTACTCTTATGACCATGTTCTTATATTAGAAGTGTAGCAGGAAACTCTAAAACTGTGAATGTAACAGAGATCCATATTACATGAATAACTGATATATTAAACATAACCTAGAAGGTACATGAATTTTCCAGCAGAACTTTGTGGCAGACAAGAAAACAAGCAAAGAACATTTTTTTTTTTTTAAAACAGATTTTTATTGTCAGTTGCACAATGGACGCAGGGCTCTGTACCCCAGAGGCCGCTGCGCATCAAGTTATACATTGGCATGACCGCAAATAACTTTTTTTATAAGTAAAACAAACACAATCATTGACATTAGGTGCTATTCCGGATATCCACTTCAAACACCCCAACTGCCCCCCCCCCCCCCGAGTTGCTAAGCAAAGAACATTTTGTTCTTAAAAATGTGTGCAAAGGGCATACGGGCATCTTTCCTAGCATTGTGAACCATATGCATCATACTTTTCTCGATCCGGGCTATGTAATATCATATTCAGGGGAGAAACCTATTCACCAGCTCTAGCAAGGGCTGTCAGCTCGATTACATAGACTAACTTATAAGGGACTCGTGATGCCCCTGAGACTTATGTAGTGCTGCAATAACATCAACAATAATGGTTTTGCCACCTGAGAATTTGGAACAGAAACCACCAACATATATTTCCCCTTAAAGGTCAAATAAGGGAAAATCAGTCTATTCTACCCATCCTTTCATCCTTATCCAATTCCAATTTCATCAGTTTATAGACAGGAGGATCAGTAACATGGCGTATTTATTTATTCATTTTGTTAATTCTAACAATTTGTTCAAACAGTATTACTTAATAGCCAATTAGACGTGCACTGGTGAGGTGCTTTGTCTCTATTTATTCAAGAACATATTCACAGCATCCTGTGAAATGAATGACTAAAGCGAGCCCAACCGATTGTCTCATGGCCGTTCCTAGACAGCTTAGACAGGCGAGAGAGAGAGAGAGAGAACACAACAAAAGCTGCCATGCGTAATTTCCACACAGAATAGCTCACAATAATACACATAATAGGCACATAAACCAAGAAAAAAGGACACAATAATACATATACCAAGCACAAAAAACAAAAAAACACAGTGTGTTACTTAATTTTGCCTACCCTTAATTTGCCCAGGAGCTAGTCTCTTACCCCCCTTTGACAGTAGGTAACCTAAACAGGTGACCTCCTGTCGACAATACTCACCCCTTTTGGCAGCTGGGCACGGACAGACTTGTAGGAGCTAAATAACTAGGGGAAGCCACACCAAAGAGGCCATGTCCAATACTATTGGACTGTACCACTTTGTAAATTTTGCTGTACAAGCACATTGAGCTAACTAAAAACATTAATCCTATGACCAACTACCAATTCCTTTAGCTTATTGTGCTGTTTAGCATGATGGCGCATTAATGCAAACTTTATTTTATTGCCTACTCATCTGGCCCTGGCACAGCAACCTTAAATTGAAACCATTATTCTGCATGCATGGCAAAGCTGCTCTCTGTCTCTGGAGCTGCACATGGCCCACAGACGCTGCTGCCCCTCCTTCTCTCTTATGGCTTCATAGAACCTGCCTGGTCTTTTGCCAAAAATAATAAGCAGAGCCTCCCCTCTCTCTCTACGCTCTGGCCCCCTCCTTCGGAATGTCTTCCAAGGTCAAAGTGCCAGAGCAAGCCTGCCAGAAAAAAAACCTCCTTCGTCCACTCTGGTCTCCCCCCCCCCCCCCTTCTTTTTCATAGAGGGGGAGAGCACATTCCTACATGCACTTTTAAAATACGTGTCTTTCTAAGCACAGAAATTAACAGCACTGTTTAATTTAAACGCGCATTCTTCTTTACATTTTTCAAAAGTTGCACTTTTCCTACGTAAAAACGAATGTGCATTGTTACTAGTATTTCTGATCAAACCATATTTTTATTTATGCATCTTCAGAACACAATGACGACAACAAACCAAATTGAGCTCATTCCAGACATTTACAAGAAGGGACCACACACTCATAACACACAACACAGCTTGCTGAGGCAAACCATCCTTACACAAAGAGCACAGTTGCTACTCACTCAAACAAGTACTTCACAAGCATCACCACCTGTGTCAGTCCACAAACCTCATAGACACTCAAACACACAATCAAACCACAAATCAACACCAGGATAAAAACAAAAGGCAGCCCACAGACTGCACTCTAACCAAACCAATTGTAAATCATATTTACCAAACAAAAGAGCTCTTAAAAGCAGTCCAGAGACTGCACCAAGACAAGTAAGCAGCCCAAAGACTGTTCCATGTTCAAGAAAACAGGCTCTAGCCCCAGACCTTTTCCAAAATACGCCAAATTACCAGTTGGTCTGGCAGAGTGTTCGCAAACACTCTGTGTCTTTACCAAATCATACTTATTCCAGAAGGCATGCCTATTACAGGGGTCCGCAGACCCACCCAAAACAAGAAAGGGTAAAACCGAAAAGCCTTTGCAAGAAGAGACCGAATTACCAATTGGCCTGGCGGAACACTCAAGAACGCTCAGTATCACCTCTTACGAATTTTACTAAATGAAGGCATGTTCTTCCAAGTATACCCATTCAAACAAATATCATAAGGAGAAAAATCCCCACATTACCTGCCTTTATTTATTGCAATTAATAAACAAACATATAAAACCAGAATCTTGGCCAAGCAAATCCAAAATCAAGAGTGCCGCTTCAGCGACCTTACCAAACATAAGTCTCCAGCCTCCAACTGCCAATCTCTTGGTTGACCTAATGGTCACTGCAAAAACGTGCGCCAAAGGAAATCTCAGTCGGGACCGGCCACCTCTTGGAGGCTCAGATCAGGAAAACCAGAAAAGTCACTTCGGTCTGCAAAGACAAGGGTCTCCTCATGCAGAGTACCTCCTTCCTCAGCAATATTCCATTCCTCCGTCAAGACCACTCCTTCGGGCGGCTGCGTCTCCGATGAGCCCCATAAGTCGTGCGCCAAACTGTGGAAATAAGCCTTTTTAGGAGCCCACCGGTGCAGGGGTTCACCCTTCTCTGTCCACGGGTCCTTAATCCAACAAAGAAGAGATTGGCACTGAAACTGGAATTAAAAAATAACATGTTTACTCACTCATGAGTGAGACCACGTCCATACAACACCCTCAAGTGTTCCATGAGGTAGTGGCTTGAATACACAGACCACGGGCCTTATATACTGAGTTTTCTGCACTGGTAAGCATGTAGTTACAAATAGAAGGTACAGGCCTACACAAGAATAACTACCTCCGTTTTCTCCCCGTTTAATTTAAGACAACTCTCTGACATCCACTTGGTGACTTGCTCTAGGCAGCCATGATGTTTTTGTGATACCGGCCCACCATAAGGAGAGAGGGAAACAATAATCTGGGTGGTGTCAGTGTAAGAGACCATAGTGAATCCAAAGGAGCTTCTAATGTTGAATAGTGGACAAACATATATGTTAAAAAGTGTGGGGCTGAGGGAGGGTCCCTGTGGCACACCATGCTTTAGCTGATGTAGCCTGTTGGATAAGAAAGATATTAACCATTTTTGATTGGACTGTTATTGTTGAACCATTCCCAGGGATTCATGGGACTGGTAGTTTCTTCAGTTTGTTTTGTAGAAAATGCAAAAAAATTATGAAATGGCTGCTGTAATAAAGAAATAGAAGGAAGTAAAGCATAGGCCTTGCCTCCCTGTCCTTAATAGAATTGAAATTTTCCTACAGGTTAGGAACAATTTTCATTAATCACGTTTGGTCCTAAATGAAAAACACATCCATGTTCCACCAGCATTCCCACGGTCTTCAGGCAGATGTTACAGTCATAAAGTTAAAACCCTGGGCTTTGTACTTGGTGCTAGCATGTTCTGTAGTAGGGGATCTCTGTGTATAGTCATAATCTATGAATAGTCCCGCCCATGTGCGGGGACCCCGGAGCAATCAAAATATCTCTTTTGTTATACACCTTCAAAAAGAACTGAAAGTAACTTGCTTGGGCTGTGCATCCTGGGATACCGGGGGGCTCTGGAGAGTTCCCTAAAGGCACGGTATCCTTTTAGCAGACACATAATGACAGCCTATAGGGCTTGTCTGTCCACCCCTTCCTCTCTATTGTTTAAAGGGATTTTGGTGAAGGGAGTGTGATACACTAAAGGAACATGTCAGATGTGAATAAAAATGACATTTAAACTTTATTTTGGCTTTTGTTTTCACTTCAGATTAAGTGCTGGCCAGTGCAGCCATGTTGTATTAGGCTGTATTATTTTGTCTGTCTCTTAAGTGTCTTTGCAGGTTTGCAAATGCAGGACACCTTAAGAGATATTTTGATTGCTCCGGGGTCCCCGCACATGGGCGGGACTATTCATAGATTATGACTATAACAGAGATACCACTACTACAGAACTGGAGTTACAGGTAAGAAACTACTCCTTCTGGCTCACCCCAAAAAATCAGTGTTTAGGAGTTGTTTTCTGCAACTGCTAAAGTTTTATAAGACCTCCCATTCATTTGGCTGTCCAAAAGAGCTGTGTTGGTGGGAGCATTAATTGCAGCCTGTCTGCAATACTGCAATTCCCTATTAGTAGGTCTTCTGACACAACTGATAGATTAGTTAAAACTAGTGCAGATTGCGACAGCTAGGGCAGTCTTGGCTTTAATAAAAAGATATCCTGTAGATGAATGCTTTAAATCACTTCACTAGCTTTTGGTGGTAGCACAAATTAATTTCAAATTAGTTAGTCTGTCCTTTAAATGCCTGTCATTTAGCCCTGCTACCTCTCATTCATACTCAAAGAGTACGTACCCGTCGGGGACATGTGTTGCTACAAGTTCCAAGGTTTTGTCTCATGGCACGAGTTGGCCGTTCCTTTTCATTCCAAGTCACCCGTTTTACAACTGGTTTCCCGATTGACAAAAGAGAGATCACCTCACTCACTGTCTTCTGCAAAAAGC
This sequence comes from Triturus cristatus, assembly GCF_964204655.1. Taxonomy (NCBI): domain Eukaryota; kingdom Metazoa; phylum Chordata; class Amphibia; order Caudata; family Salamandridae; genus Triturus; species Triturus cristatus. The sequence goes on from NC_140594.1 coordinate 783,048,966, forward strand.
TGAAGTACATTTTGCTTGGTTACTAAATTCTTTACGGCCAGCACTAAGAGATCCGTGGGGTAGTGAGCGCTACAGAAGTGCGATCAGTCACAAGAATCTGTATGTTTGGGGAAGACCCATAGGGAAGAGAAAGGACACCTATTTGTTAAAGTTACAACTGAAAGTCCTTTCCACAGTCCCCGTGAAAACCTGCACATTTTCTCATTCTGAATACCTAGGTATATTTTTTGTGCAGAAGAATCGCGTCACAAGCCCAATGACAGGTGCTTAGGTGCTTTATGTATTTTTGTTTATTGCTCGCCAGCAGAGTTCTACAGAGTGCAAAAGAGCAAAAGCAAACATGGTACTCCTTTTAATAAGGGTCACTACCAACCTCATGAGTTGCTAGGGTTACACCCACAATTATATTCCTTTAAAATGTGCCATTCCCTTCCCCATAACCAGGCTACGACTCAATTCATGGTTGGAGACTGCTGATAAGTTTTGTTGGATACAGGCCTTATTATTGCACCTCGCTTGGGTGACTGCCTACCAGTATAACCCGGTGTATATGGTTGTTGTCTGTCATAACTTGGCTACCAATTCCTTTGGATTGTATTTGGTGTGCATGAGATAATCAATATTATCCAGGGGATAAGCACTCCCAGGCAGTTATTGAGTGGAGTCAGCCCCGGTCAATACCTGCCTGTTAGTGCCCTTCCCATTGACAACATTTCCATTGTAAATCAGATGTTAAAATTTGGGGTGAAACTAACAAAATTGTTTGTTGAATGGCAACTAATTTGGTGGTAGGTTCCTTGAAGCATACCTGTTCAATTTATTTTTGCTGATAAAGCGTTGACATTTTTATTCCATTGAAATGCAGTTTAGAAGATTGGAATGTTGGGAGCTCCGTTGAAAGCAATGGAGTGCTCCAGGCTTCTAATGGCCGGTAGAAGCCCAAAGCATCAACATTTCAACTCCCTCAGGCTCCGTGAGGCCTTTGTTTTACAAAGTAGAACATTCAGCACTCTGGGGGCGGAATGTCCTAATAGCCTTAGAGCCTTCCGTTGTGGGCTGTATCGGCTCGGGCCTTTAACGCTGGAGTGGGCCTTTAATGGCCGGTAGAGCCCGCTACGGTGGGCTCTAAGGCTATAGTAGGGACTGGTTGGTTTTGAGAGTCACAAAAAGCAACTAGGAAGGGTGATAACAGATTTATCCCCCATATAAAACATTTGGTGATGTAATCACACATATTTTAAGAACTGTGATGAGTTCCAATGTGATTTTACACTGCAAGAAATGCTGTTCCCCAGCAGGGATTTTTCCATTGAACTTTTAGAAGTAGCTAAAATGAGGCCACGTTTTCTATAAATTCACAAATACCTTCCTCAGACATCAGAAAAAAATTCTGACAAGCTATGTAAAACATGTACTTCAAGCAACTGCTGCAACGTGTCAATTGATTCCCCAGTGTCATATTGCTGCTTCACCTCATGAATTAATAATGAATGACTATAGTGCTAACATTTCCTGACAAAGAGAGGAACTCCTGAACGGTACGTTGCTGGAATAGGAGCTGTACAGTAGAAATATTTGCCTACATAGGAGACCTCAGTAAATAATTAACGAAATCAGAGGGTTTTGTGTTATCTTAGAAATTATGGTTACTGCTCGAGAAAGCTAAATGTTCACACTTTTCTGTAAATTCTCTAATAGTTTATGCAGACACGTCAGAAAAAAAGTATGGCATGATGAGTGAAAACATTTAGTTCAAACACCAGCAGCTGTCTGTCGGTTGACTCCAGTGTTCTACTGTAGTTTTACCACAGAGTTCTAATTAACATCCAGAATGGTAACATTTTGTCTTCAAGATAAAAGTGAGGCACTCCTGAACACTATTTTACTGGAGTAGGAGCTGTTGAATTTAGCCCCGTTCTTATGGAGCAGGTTGACCTGAATGAGTTTGAAGGTGTTAATGTGGTTAGGAAACCATATGGTTTCAAACGTGAGGGGAATGATTGGTTTTAGTCATTTATGGCATGATATATTTCAATGGGTTAAACAAAGTTAGAGAGGAAGATCCCTACCTAAGTCCAGCATCCCTTTCTGCATCTTTACTGAGGCTACCCATCCTCTCTGTCACTTAATACCTCCTCAGTTTAAAAATAGTAATATGTTGAAAAGGTATCTGATCTGTGAGAATGCTTGAGCCTTATCGAAATACTTTAGATTTGATTAACCTTGATAGAGCTGGTGCTACTCAATGGCTTTGATATGTTAAGATATTGCTTCACTTGAATTTAAAACCTCTATGGGAAGATCATGAATCTGTTGTTGGTAGTTTTAGCAGGATGTTGAAAAAGAAGTACTGGTTATTTGTAATGAATAAGTAGATTGCAGAAGCCAGTAGCAGAGGGATTATTGAATATTTCCGAATGTCAAGTGTCCCCCAAGTTTGAGCCTTATATGGGTAATTTCATGCCACTTGGAACAAAAAACATGTGCATACAATTCAGGTTGGGTATACTTCTTGTAAAAAGTTTCACTTCGAAATGGTCTTTAGATACTGATAGAAGTGATTTACATCTTGCATGTAACAGTAATTAGGAAATGCAAGAACGTGTCCTGTTATTTTTCCTGGCATACCAATATTTAAGGAAGAAATTGCTTTTTCCTGTATGCCATAAAATGTGTGTTACACAGTACAGTACAGCGACATACTCAGGATTTTTAAATCTGACACAGATGATTTGATTGTTCTTGGACTCTAGATTTATTTACCAATCATACTTTTTTACGTAAACACTTTAGTACTTTAGCTAAACTTCAGTACTTTTAGTACTTTGGTACTTTAGCCGAAGGGCCTTTAATACTGGAGCAGGCCTTTAATGTCAGTAGAGCCCACTACGGCAGAATCTAAGGCTATAATAAATTCTGATCTGATTAACAAATGACCAAAAAATAAAGTGGCAATTTTATCAATTATATTTTGTTTAAATAGAGCACTTGGAATTGTATTTGTATTTTAACTTATTATTCGAGAAGTGATGAAATTGTATGTATGATATATTTAAAGGTGCTTGTTACAGGCAGATCTCATATTTAAAAAGACTAGATCTGGGCTCCAGTCGGTAGGGAAACCCTCCAAATGAGTTGCTGTTTGGACATTAAGGGGCCAATTACGATGCGGTAAGGTTTGGCTCTGACCCTCAGTTGGAGCCATCCTTACTGCATCGCAATGACCGATTCGGATTCTGTTCTGACCGAGCCATTAGGATGGGCTCAGTTGGAAGGGAATCTGAATTGGTCTTCCGGATGGCTTACGATGGGCTCGGAGAGCCCGTCTGCCATCCGGAAGGCCCACAGTAATTCCCTTGCCGGCTCTTTCCGGCCGAGGGATTATGATGGCAGTTTCCTACTGCTTTTTTGTGCTGGTCTTTCTGGCACAAAAAAGAATTGGGAAACTGTTTTGGAACAGGCTGCCATTTTAAACCAATGAAAACTTTCAAAGAATACGCAGTCTTCAGATACTCAGAACAATTTGCATATGTAACACAAACAAATGGAGAGGAATGTTTTCGGAGACTTGTTCATATCAGGAACTTGTAGCAGCAGAGACGACAAACATTTTAATGTACATGTCCTGGTTTTGGACTGGAAATTGAATTATTCCAAAGCTGTCTTCTCCATCACCATGTCTCCAAGTGCAGACACAATTCTCTGTAGGCAAGGTGAACATTCTGTTTCTTTATTTGAACTTTTTGATCTCCACAGGCAGTTGTTATGTGGTGAAGGCGTAGTAATATAGGAGTTGATTAGGTTATGAAGCTTGTCTCAGGTGCAGTCTATGAATCTCTTTGGTAAATGCCAACCTACTCGGATCCAATCAAAATGGAGCAATTTGTGGTAGTGTATAGCTGTCTGATTAAAGTAGTGCTTAGCTACGTGAGAAAGGAAATACCATTAGGTTGGAATCCTCTTATATGTATGTAGCTCCAAAAGGTGCTATTTAGGGTTTGGTGGTTGTCAGTCTTCCCTTCTCTCTCTTCCAATTTGTTCACTTAATTCCTCCAAATGCAATCACATTTTTAAAACAAGAGGTTGTGTCTGGTTGAAACAAGTAAACTCGGATACATATACTTGAATACAGCAGAAATATTATTTTGTATTGGGCTTCCCTGAGCCAAACCGGTTCCAGCAGGTCAGTTTGCGTCCTGACAGAAGCAACACTTGAAGAAAAAATTTGACCATGGACATGATTAAACGTGCACTGCACATCCTGCCTCCTGTTTTGTTGAAGATACTAAAGCCCTTAAACAGCCTCTCACTGGACCAAGGTCATTTGGTTTCCAATCCACAACATGAGTAAAAGTTCTCCTGAAAGCTGGTTGCCACGTAGCTGTTACACTCCTGAGCAAATGCACACTTGAGGGAATATAACTTTGGCTGATTGGCTCCTTCCAATATTGGGGCCAATTTAAAATCTGAGGAGCAAGTTGGCTGGGTCTTAACTTTTACCCTGCTGGTCATAATCTGAACTGTTTGAATTGTTCAAAGCTCACCTTTTACTTTGAACTCCTTGGAGGGATAGGGAATTTACACAACGGCTGAAGAAATGACTCTACTGCTGCATCGTGAAGGGGAGAAAGGAAATAAATTGCCCTGTTTTTACAGAGTCCGCGTTCTGTAACTGGGAACTAATTTGAGAATGGCCGCAAGAATTTGAAACTCCCTGCCCCCTGAAATCAGATTGAACCCTTCAACTACATCGTTCCAAAAGAAGTCAAAGTGCTTTTGATGAATGAATTTCTACGCTTCAGCCCATTGACTTATATCCGGGCACATAGATGATGCAGTGCCTACGTACGTGGTTATTACTCTCCTGCTATGTCCTTGTTTATTAACTTATTGGCCCTATCCTGATTTACACAGTGCACTGTCAGCATATATGTTTGTTGGTTGTTCTACCTGTTTTTTGTTGCCTAACAATTTGTAAAGCGCTCTGATACCCTCAAGGGTCAGGTTTGCGCTATATAAAACTTTACAAATAAATGAAATAAAATACTTTGTATGTATGCACACACTCCCCAGCATAATTTCTGTATCCAAAGGCTGTGGAATTGAACTTGCTTCTGATGTTGAGCAAATTCCTAACTTAATGTCTGGCCCTGATATTTGATATTTTGGATATTTATTGGCTGCTGTTTTATCCATCCATCCTCTTCTTCCTTCATCTCAGTAGCTTATGCCACTATGCTCCAGCTTTAAGCTGTACTTGTCACACCATCGACTATTTGCAGCATCTAATCTGCTTCACCTTGGTCGCTTTTTTTGATAATCATTATGCAGTGCAGGCCTGTTCTTGATATACTTTCATCTGGAAGAGTACCCCAAAGAACTGCTTGTCTTGCATGTAGAGTATGGTTACATGGGTTTCTTAGAAGGCACTGGATTTCATAATTATTAGGAAAAGTCACATTGTAAATTACCATGTCACCTTCTCTAGTTTTTGAAGGAGCATGGTGGGTTGGTGCTGGTCACCCATTAATGGTGGTCCAGTCCCTGAGTAAATTGAAAAGTCTTATTCTTCTATTCAGTTAGGCAAGGAATTGATGAACCGGCATTTGCAGACGTCTCCTACCTCTTCTTGGATCAGACTGTGGGATTTGCCTCATTGGTGGCCACAGATTTCGTCTCAGGTGTCCTGAAGATGACGTTGAAAGCAAGAGAGACCTCTCCAGTCTCTCGGGCTACCATCTGCAAAATTAGGGCATTTATGATTTGGTGTCTGCCTCATCTGAACCAGCTATGGCCATTGAGCCACAAGTTATTAGGCAGAGTGAGGAGATTTAGAGAAAGTATTTTTTCATTTTTCAGAGTTTGCAATCCCACAAGTCCAGGGACAGTGTTGTCATTGTGTCTTTGAGTGCCCCAGGCTTAGTCTGGGATGTTGATGGTTTCGCTGAAGGTAAAAGCGATGACCTCTTAATGGAACAAGGAATTCTGGAGATGAGGTGTAAGAAAATGTACCAGTCCAATGGTCTCTCTCTAAGAAAGGCATGAGCCACTACCATCATCAGTACTCACAGGTTATATTTCTGGCACAAGTGTGATGAATACACCCTTTTGCTCTTGATGTCTCCCAGAAAGAGTAGAAGTTTGTGTTTTACACACAGAGGAAAACTGCAGCACAAAAGTGGCTGATGTCTTGAATCTTGGCAGACACTGTCACCAAATACTCACACTGAAAGACAAAGGTCCTGGAAAAAGTAAACAACCCTCGCTTTAATGGCAACACCTATTTGATACCTCAACTGATGATGTTCTTCACCAGTGCAAGACAGGCTCTTCAATATAACTGAGAGCCATTGAAGCGATATGTACAAAACCTCACCCTCTCACCACTCAAATCAAGACTAGGAAATCCTTTTGCTTCAATACACCATCTAGAGCCTCCTCAGGTAATAGTTAGTCGAAGAGTTGATATTAAGAAGTTCCATGACTTCCCTGAAATCATCCACCATCCTCAGCACCATCTCTGAAGGTCATTGCATTAATAGAGCACCTCACCAATATATATTCTGCTTTGAATTTGAGCTCAGTCTTCAGTGAATAGTGTTTTATTATTGAAAGGAATTTATACTTTGTTGTTGGCACTACTTCTTCCACAAGTACCCTTGACATAGGAGCGGGTGTGGCCATTAAAGTTACCTCTTCGATTGGGTGCACTATGATGCCACTTATGCTGGGTCTACTGTCAACCTACATTTAAAATGCTGTCTTTGGATCGTGATTAGTTGTCTATCCTTGGGCATGCATAAAAAGGCGTGAGGCCAGAGGTATGTCACCCTGGTGTCTTTCTTCATTTTCTGACGGACGTCTTTGATCTTTCAGATGAACAGATATTGTCCATCAAAGGGAAATATCATCAAACCTGTTTGAACCCCCAAATTAAATCACACTTTAACACAGAGCCAGCGCCCTCCTCACCACAGATAACGATGGCCCTTGCCTCTTGACACTGCTGCGCTTCTTGGTGACCTTTAACATCGTCAACTGTTCTACCCTTATCCTCGCTCTGAAGTCTTGTAAGTGATTCTTTGGCAACATCCTTCACTGATTATCCTCCACTGCACAGCTGAAGATTACATAGGACAAGATGGAACCAAGGGGGACTTTACACAATAGAGCTCTTTAGGAACTTAGAGGTGCCCAAGTAAATGCAATTGACTGTTATTGACTTTCTTGCTGTAAATAATTCCATCATCTAGTGTTGAACTTGGAGCATGTACGCTTAGTACAGAAACCAGCTGTTGACCTATGGTTAAAGGAAATTACAATTTTCTTTATCTCAAATTTTCTTATCCCACAAGCAAAACACTACATAAATTTGACCCAGATAAGTCCCCTGGTTGGTGTAGATGTGGCAAAGAGGAGGCATATTTTTATTCACATCTTTTGGCAATGACCGATGACAATCTGTGTAGAAGGTGGTGACTACATACTTGTAGGGATTCCTTGGAATTGCAGTGTGATCATTGGTATGGGTAATGGACTAAAAACACTCAAAGCAAAGTGTATCGATAAATGTCTTGTGTTATCCAGGCTGTTGTGTTAGTGGCTATTTGCATGGCTTCAGCACCAGACCTCTGCTCTGCCTCTCCTATTCTGGCATGCTGATCTAGGTGATTGTGTATCAGTTGAATATTTACCACTACAAGGGAGGGTTCGGGCAAGAGACAGGTCTACAACAATTAGATAGACTTCCTAAGGTCTTTACTTATGAATTGAAATTCGCACAGTGTCAAGGGATCGAGTGCTGAAGAAGGGTCAATCCTTCGAAACTGACCTACTGTCAATATCAGCAGAGCTGTTAGCACTCGGATACATCCTGTTGAGTCCAGAGGTGTCCTCCCTGGACGAGGAAGTAGGACAGAGGTGCCTGTACTGATCCATTCTGAAGAGGCTTCCTGAAAGATATCTGCCTTAGTATGCCAAAATAAAGTTTGAATAATGGTCTACCAGGGTTAACAGTATATACCCAAGGGTAACCATGGTTGGTCCTTCAATACTGAAAATAAGGATAGACTGCAGAAATTATATGCAACAATCGTGAATATTTTGTGTAAATGTGAACACATTCCTTTGGAATAAACGCAACAAATTGTAAGAGTAAGAATATTTTAAATATGTTGATGCAAGTGATAAGAGTTCTCTGCTAGTTAGAAATAAAAAACAAAGTTTAAAAGATATGGTTTGTTCATTTCAATAACACGCCGTTCCCAAATACCAAGAAAGTGATATGTTTTCAGCGGGATTGAGAAACATCTGAGGCAAGGAAGATACGATCCCATAGCATTCCTTATTTTTTTGTTTTTGTTTTTGGTTTACCAGGTGGTAGAGGGAGACTGGCAGTTACATGATGGTGTTACATGTTGTCAGGGGTATCCCAAAGTAGAGTACCAGATGTGATAATGGATTGCACACTGATACAGGTAGATATGGGAAGGAATCCCTGAATTTAGTACAAGTAGTTTTCCTCCAGTCATTACTGACCCTGACTTTTGCCCATTGTTTTTCTCTTTTCAGTCCATATCCTTTTTATTTATTTTTTAATAAAAAAATCAGGTGACATTGAGTCAAAGCCAATAGTACCTTTTCTTTGCACAAACACGAATCATATTTTCCTGTGATGTGCATTAAAACTAAAACGGTTTGTATACCTTTTCCAAGGAAACCTGCCTGCTAAATACCACTCCACCCAGGTATAGGTGACCAACGAGTAAATGTACAAAGGGTTGTAGCGCTCGCATAACCTTACAAATCCTCTGACTCCATAAATGAAAGGGTTTGCAAATACTAAACGTTATTACCTATGTACTGAATGAATTTAGCGATTTGGAAAAGTGTTTCTAAATCACTAAATGTGTTTTGAAATGGAAATTGATTTGTTATTTGGAAGGGGCTTTTTGTGGGTGTCCCTTCCAAGTCCAGAATTGGTATGCTATGTATCAGTGTTTTGCGACTGAAATCCAGTAGCAAAATATTGATATTTTACCAACTCCTCAATGGCGGTGGTAACCCATTCGCAATGGGCAAGAGGTCACTTTAGGATTCTTTGTGCATATAACGTTTGGTTAAAAAAGGCAGTGTTCCATGAGACCTCTTCCTCCACTTAAGCTAAAAACAAATGTATATATTCTTTTTAAACCCATCCCGTTTTCCTTTATGGAAAAGGGATGCATTTAAATAGAAAAGATTTATTTAAAAGCAGATACAGACATAGTGGTCTGCTGATCCAAGTATGGCGGCCATCCCTGTGATTGCAGCAAATCGTAGAGGGTCGTAATATGCATTAGGTATGTCGAATTGTGACCCTCTAAGATCCGGAATTTTGTGAACCAAACTATTAGTACATGGGTCGGTTTGCAAGAATACCACACTAATCTCAAACATACTGGTCACAAATTGCAACCAGTATTTTGTAACTAGTGCTTGACATGTAGCCCCAAGTCTGGGTCAGTTTGCAAGAATACCACACATCTCAAACATACTGGTCACAAATTGCAACCAGTATTTTGTAACTAGTGCTTGACATGTAGCCCCAAGTCTTACCACATCCAGCTTTCATGAACAGAAACACTGAATCCAGATTTACTGGCTGGAAAATCAATTAAGGCTCCGCCTGCAAAAGCAGTCCTGACTTAGCCCCTGCCATAGCCTCTACTACCACACAGGAAGAGCATGCAATGCTCCCCACTACTGGTCCACTTCCTACCCTCCCCACTGCTACCTCACCCACCTCAACACTCCATCTCCTGTGTCACACCAGTCCTCACACTCCAATTTATCACCAACTTAAGGTGGATGGTAAATGGAAGGGTTAATCCCCTTGGAATTGGGAATTCCATGTGGAAGTTTGCCTGGAAAACTGGGTCTCTATAGTTATTCTCCTTTCAATAGAGGTTAACTTGTAATACCGTATTTATGTGTGAGGATACTGTCCTGAAACATTAATGGCCAACTTTGAATTAGGGTTATACTATTCTTTTAAAATTAAATGAGACCGCTATTTATTTTTTATTTAAGTTAACATTTTCATTGCAAGCGTATGGCCACCGTGTTTTGTGGTATATGGTTGTAATAAAAAAATTTGACCATCGCAACAGTTTGCCAAAGCCTTTTTCCAGTGTCTGTCTATGCTTGTCCTGACAAAAGCCACCTCTTGTGAAGAATGATAGGAAAGCATCTTCTACTCTGGATAAATTACAGACTTTGAAATGTTTGATTTGATTGAACTAGCATTATGATTCATGGCTGCCAAGAATTCTTCCCCTCTATTTACTCACAGCGTTTTTGCATGTTTTTCCAGGTAAACAGCAAGACGTAGAGGAGCACTTCCGACTCCTGCTGAACAGTATTCCTGAAAAGAAGGAGGCCCAGAAGGTAAGTCCAACTTTCATGGTGAGATTTGATTTAGTTTCTTTTGCTAGATGTTATAAAGAGGAATCATTGTCTTCTTATTTCTCTGTGGTCTTGAGAGGGGCCATAGCCTTGAACCCATTGCTCTCACCAGTCAGAAGGGGCTTTCTGAGGAAGCAAGGTAATAGAGAGGATACTGGGGCTATGTGTGGCTCGCTGCCTGAGAGACACTCTGCCCACCACCCACCCCAAAAAACAAAAGCATCTAAGGCTGATGGTGATGTCTTGTGGATGTTGCAGAACCATGATGGACTTCAGCTGTGCTCCACCTTTATGAAGGAGCTGGAAACCCACTCGGTGTATGTTTTCCTTATTAAACATGGTCTCCCACTTCCTGATATTGTCTTTTCACCAGGGAACCGAGCCAATATTTTGTGACAAACTGTGGTACCAAGTAAGTAGACATGTGAGATTAGCATCAGAGTTGATAAATTTGATTAACAGTATGTTCCAAATCCTCATGTACCACTGCCTATCCAAAGTTGATTTCCATGACATTATTAGTTTGTGCTATACTAAGATTAGCCATAGATCTAGATACCTATTTATATGCTTGTCAGTTTTAAGTCTGGCTTGACCTTGTGTTACCAATTCCTTAAAAAATAGAATGGAATTTGGCTGTGTCCAGAACAGTCCTGCTCTTACTTCATGCTGTTGGCTGTTTAGGTTATTATTCTGTTTCATCTTGCACTCAATGGTTGCGAGACTATTTTGTATCTGAAAAGTACACTGAAGCAAGACACATTATGTTCTTTATCTCATACGAGATGCCCTGGATACAGAAATAAGTAGTGTTTGTGTTTCCTATTTTTCTTTACTATTGTAGTCAGGGCTCACAATATAGGTCAGACCTAGTGTGCTAGTGACATCACTGGCTTCCCACAAAAACATATTTAAAAGAAGAAGCTAGGCAATAGGACTTTATTTCCCATCATCCATCTCAATGGTAAGTGATATTACTGCATTTCCTATAATCAACCGAAACATGAAGTGACAACACTGGCATTTTGCCAAAACAATCTTGAAAGGAAGCAAGCCAAGCAAGAGGACTTTGTTCCCATCATCCATCTGCACCAGAAGTGACATCACTGGTTTGTAACAAAAACCATCTTTAAAAGAAGTGACATCACTTCCTGCCTTCTCACTACATCTGTCAACTCTTTAGGGCGTCCCATTGACCAGACAGTCTCCGTGAAGAAAGAACACAGATAAGGGCATTGCCTGTTTGGGCCTGGTAGGAACAGGAAAGGCCTTGGGCCAGATACCCTGTTCCAGTATAGGCATATCCATAACACAGCCCCCAAAACACCCAGTCCCCATAGTCAAACACAGCCGTAGAGGACCCAAAACACTCACATAGCATTCACATAACACATAGACCCAGCTTGGTACATATCCCACTAACTTTCACCCACCCTTGAAATACAGAATACACATTCCAATTCTTGCTCAATCATGTTTTCTCAGTAGTACTCCATGCCTCAGACATTGTAGACCTCATCACCTATCTCAGGCTCTACCCATCTTCATCCCAGAAACATGGTTAACCCTTGCTCCCCCATCCATTGTGGATGTCCTTCATCTCACAGGCTACAGTATTCATCATGTGTACCATGCACATCAGAAGGGAGCCTCTCTATCATCCCAAATTCCTCATGGTCATGCATTGTAAGCAGACGTATAAAATTAGAGAACTACGCCTTTTATTCCAAGCTCTTCCAGATGATGTAATAGTAACTGTTGGTCCACAATGTGAAATGCGCCACAGAGAGCTCCAATAAAATCAAAGCTGCAATAACATCTTCTTCGGCATAGCGACAAATCTCACCCAGAACTGCCTTCAGACAACACATCCAAGATGGCGGCTGCAACAAGGAGCACACCAAGAGAGTGATGTGTGTAGGGAAGAATGGAAATCTAGGATTCCAAAAAAAATGTATTTGAATGAAAACATATGAAAGATAGTGGTCAAGGTTTTGCCAATTTGATTATAAAAGAAAATGGGTATTCGGGTTCAAATAGAGGAAATAATTAGTAAGCATCACCGAAAAAAGACTAATGGACTGAGGGGGATGGGAGCTACAGGCTTCCTCAGTTTGTGTGCTTATATACAAAATACAACTTAGTTAATTGTGTACATAGTCTTTACTAGAGCACCAAAAGCAATTTAATATGAACTTGTTGCAAGTCATGCACAAAAAATGTAATCAGGCTTACTAGTTAAAAATTGCCTTTTGTGTACATGGTAAGCATGTATGGAAATAAAATGGTGTACCACACTACATAAGCCAATCAGTGGTACAGTAAAGCTGCATTTTACCTAGCATTCAACATCTTTAATGGAAAGCTGGATGAAAGAAAATTCTGGTCAGGCCTTACAACAAATGATTTTCTTTTTTCAGTTTAAACTTTGTGAACACAGTTGTAGATGTAAATACATAGGACTGTCTATGGTATAGTAGAAAAACAATGCTCAGATTATGGAATAGAAATGCATATGAAAGAGAGAAGCACTTCTAACAAATATTCACATTTAAAATATTTTTTTCCCAAACATTATTATTGTTTAAAGTAAGAAGAAAAACAAACTTGGCATACACAATTGGGATAAGTGAACTCAATAGGTTCTAAGTAAATAATATTGTGGGCTTGAAGAAACCACGGGAGAGCGATGAGGAGGTACAACGGGTTTTATTGGTCTGTTTACACATTTGCGGAGGTATGTTGGTCGGTAGTATGGCAACGGTGTCTCTGTAGCGGTGTCAGGAGAGCCCCTCTTTCTTTCCCCTCTCGGCCTTCCCTTTGTCCGGTCCAGTTCAAGGTGGCTCGGCCCGCGGAAGGCGGCGTAGTGCAGGGGGTTGAGGAAACACAAACAAAACAAAAACCAAGTATGAGCGCTCTCTTGTCACACGATGTCGGTGGGGAAAGGGAGTGAGGGACCTCTTGGTGCACAACACAGTAAAAAGTGCAATCTGGTGCTGGGGAGGGGAATTCACCGGGATACCCAAAAAGCACACTAGGAGAAAGTCGGCCCCTTAAGCATCTAGCGAAGGTTTCCCCTTCTGTCCCACCCAGCCCGTGAAACGCTCGCATACCTGCGAGAGCCACGCTCCTCCGGGAACGTGGCTGGGCGGCTCTCGGAGTCGTTGTCCTCCTGGCTCTCGTCGCTTGTCGTCCGGTCCTTGGGATGTCGTCACCGTCTTGTTCTCTCTCGTTCCTCCGAAGTTCGCTGTTCTCAGGTTCTCTTCCTCTTCGTCTGTTCCCGCTCCGTCTCCTCTCTCTCCTCCTCCGGTGTAAGCACACACCGGTTGTGTCCCGCTTCCGTGTATTTGAGGCCAGTCCTCCTCGTCGTCATCGCTGGGGGCGTGGCTTGACGGTAATCCTTCCCACTTAAAGGTCCTTTTTCCTTGCCCGAGATGGGATAGTGAACTCCCGGGTGGGTCCACTCCTCTGACTGGTGAGAGAGAAGAGGGGAAATTACGTTGGTCACTTCTGGGATCCCGGCAGGGTTATACTCAGTCTGCTTCCCCCGGTTACAAATATACAAAACATTCATTAGTAATCCATGAGACTCCTTCGAGTACAGGAAAAAACTATCAAAGGCCCTATAAGTGGTTTGGTGGGTAAAATGCTATCAGGAAGCATATAATAGTGTTGTATTGTATTATTGGTTCAGTGATGGAGATGCTGAGTCTTAAAATGTTTCCTAATCTATATTGCGCACATCCATAGTCCCCAGATACTGCCATGCTTACTGTTGTTTAATCCCAGTTTCCATTCTTATAAAGTGGGAGGTAATGAACTCTCCATTGCCTGGCTATGTTGTGCTGAGCGAACAAATAGACAAGGCAGATGAATGCATGGCTTGCACGGAACGCCCCCATATCCTCCTTAAGCCCAAGCATGGCTACCTTAGTTGTGAGGTCCACCTGATGTCTTAATTTTGAAGCCAAGGTTTGTTGGATTCTCCTCCAATAGGACTGTATGTCAGAGCATGCTGAAATCATATGCATTAATGTGCCTATGGAAGACTGCCATCTAGTGCAGGTCAGTGGGTGTGTAGCTCTTATTTAGTGCAGTCATCCTGAGTATAATATATTCTGTGCAGATTTTGGAATATAATCAACTAAAGCCAGGCCACTATTTTATCATATGGGGGCCATCTTAGCCTCCCTTCATTCGCCATCGTTCAGCATTCCCAAGTTCACCTTGCAGGCTTTGTGCAGGTGGGTCATTGGGTTTGGCACATTTGCATTCAGTGAGCGTCAAGTCTTTCTATACTACCTTTCCCCAGTGGTTCTAACATTAATTTAGCTTCTAACATATTATACTCCAGCTTTTATGAAATTGTATCTAGGAGTAGGTTAAATATGTATGGCAGTTTAAGGAATCGGAAGAACTGAGACTTATGTTGGTGAAATTTGTTTAATAGTTTTTAAAGTGTTTCATATAGTCCTCCTTCCACACGACTCGCAGTTTAGAAATGCCAATATTGTCCAACCCTTTAAATTCTAGCATCTGGGCTCTAGAAGGGAGAGAGTTGCCCAGCAAGAGCGGGGCCTGTTGTGTGGTTCTACCATGCCATCCGATTGCCTTCAAAGCTCATTGTCAAGTGATCAGTGTTGATCTTGTAGTTGGGAGCAGGTGGGTTGGGGCTTGGGTTTGGTATAGGGTTTGCAGAGGGCCTTTGTTGCGGAATAAATCCAAATCCAGTCGGTATGCTGGGTGTGTTCTGCCGTTAAATATCCAGTTGTGAATGACAGCAAGATGCGCAGCCCAGTAGTAGAACTGGACATCCACCCTTCCCACCCCACCCACATTTGGTGACTGTTTGCACTTACCATCAATATTCGTCTTTTTCCGTCTACCCGTATGGACTGCCTAAAATTGTCTGGTAGGTTGTGGAAAAGGAAACATGGAATGGTGTGAGGGACGTTTTGCTATACACACAAAAGCTGTCAGAGTCAATCATTTTTAGGTTGAGTATTCAAGACCTCTTGTATATACTTTAATATATACTTATACTTCTCTTGTGGGCTTAAAGCCATTTCATTTGTTTGTTTCAGTGTCCTTTAAAAATCCATGCCTGCTAGTGGCCAGTTCTGCCTCTTTGTCCCTCCTTTTTCACTTTCATTCCTCCCAGAGAGTAGGGACAAAGTACTGTATAATTGCACTTTGGTTCTCCATGTGTTCTTAGGTGGGACTATTTTTTTTAAATTCTTTCCTGCCCTGTTTCACTGTGGGTGTGTGTTCAGGGTCAGCACCCGTATTTGCTTCCCTTTTCATTTGCAGACCATTCTTGCTTCTAAGCAGGCCTGTAAATCTTAATCTTATCTGGTCATGTTTGCAGAGCATTCAAAGAGCAAGTATAAATTCCATAAACCTTTTGAAGGGAAAGCACTCTAGACATCACTCAAGAGGGGGCCGAGAGGCCAATGAGAGCTCACATTACAGACTGAGGAAGGCTGTGAGAACTTGTTTTTTATTGCAGCTCTTTATCTACCTCTGACTCTGTCCACCAACACGGTGGATTTTTGTTTCGTTTTGTGACTGTTAACATTCCAAAGGAAGACATGCAAGAGGCGTGCAACTTCCCTCTGCTGAGCCAGCAATATTATTCGGATGTCAAGGGAGCAACTCTCTTGTCAGGCAGATTGATGGCACTGTCTAGCACATCCTCTTACACAAGTTCAACTAAATAGTAAAGAGTGTTGCAGACAGATATGTAATTGGAGACAGTGACGCTGCTGCATAGTGCTGTTGTGCGGATGAATGCATGTCCTACACTAAATCTACTGATTAATATGGCCACTTTTCCTCCCTTCCTTCTGCCCACTTAGAAGACCATCTTCTAGTGCCCGTGTCTCGCCCTAAGTTTCGATTTCAAGAGGTCAGCCACTTACGGGTTCTCCTCCCTCCGCTCTTACTACAACTCCTTCTCCCTGTCTGAGGCACAAGAGGTGCTCACGGACCTCAGCACACTGCCCTCCTAGGAAGGCTGTACCGGAGTCTGGGTTTCCGCTACCATCCTCGCTGCACTGGTGCACTACGTGACGACCTTCATTTCATGCCCTCCTCGGAGCGCCTCTATGCCTACTCCTCTCAAAGCCCTCCACTGTCGCCTGCTGCCATGCCTTCGCCTTCCCGCAATGATGTGTGTATTTATTTTTAGTATGAAACTTCTGATTCAGTTTTCTAATTAGAAAGATATTTCCTTCACTGGCTGCAGCTCGTGTCTCACCTTGCCAGGGTTCAGTTGCGGTGCATCCATTGGGGCGCAGGGGCGGAACTCCACTTAACGCACGCGACGCGGTGTGCTTGCACTTTGCAGCAAATCCAGCAATTAAGCTCAGCTCTTACTGTGTAGCGGCCGGGAGTCGGGACATCAAGGGGGTGGGGCCGGGGGGCGAGCACTGACACTGACTGACAGCGGCTCGCAATGTATTTGCGCATGCTCGAGTTTGGCTCACGACAAGCACGAGCATGCGCATTCGCCGCACTGTCTGCCATGTACTATGTACTGAGAGGAGGGGGCCGAGAGGCAGAGGGTTGCCTCATGCAGCAGCCCCTACTCTCGGTATCCGGGCGAGCCCTATCCGTGCTCTTTAGCCAATCCAGGGCAGGCGCTGCTAATGCAGCGTCTCTGGATTGGCTGAGAGCCTGAGACAGTCTCAGACCTCACCCCGAGCGGCAGCCTACGACGAAACTGCATTGGGTGCCGCGCAACTATGGCCAATCACTGTGGCTTATGTCTGAACACAGTGACAGTGATTGGCCATGAGGTGCGCAGCGCACTCTCGCAAGTCCGTCGCGTCATCACGCACGCGGTGCCACACTGTCTGCATACACACCTCGTGGCGGCGGTGTACAGTGTGTGTCAGCTCTCCCGGAGTCGGACCTGTCGTGTGACTCGTGTCATCGAGGACTCGTGACTGACGTGACTGCCAGTGCCATCGTGACCGTGGTGTGTGTCGAGAAAGGTAAATGATTACTTCCGATTCTGTTGGGATTCTAGGTGGTGCGGACGGGACATGCATCTACATTGCTGCTAATACACTGAATAATATATGCATCCCGTGAACTTACTACTGTGGGAGATGTAAAAAAAAAAAATCGGGAGAATGGGGCCTTGAATCGGGTTACTGTGACTGTCATGTGTGGGCTTTGTAAGTGTGCTGCTGCAGGATCGGACATTTGAAACGCAAATGCACGTTTTCGTACATGCCAACATTTCAGAAGAGCAAAGTGGGAGATTTTAAAAAGAAAAGCGGGAGAATGGGGCTTTGAATCGGGTTACTGTTACTGTCATGTGTGGGCTTTGTAAGTGTGCTGCTGCAGGATCGGACATTTGAAACGCAAATGCACGTTTTCGTACATGCCAACATTTCAGAAGAGCAAAGTTGGAGATTTTAAAAAGAAAAGCGGGAGAATGGGGCTTTGAATCGGGTTACTGTGACTGTCATGTGTGGGCTTTGTAAGTGTGCTGCTGCAGGATCGGACATTTGAAACGCAAATGCACGTTTTCGTACATGCCAACATTTCAGAAGAGCAAAGTGGGAGATTTTAAAAATAAAAGCGGGAGAATGGGGCCTTGAATCGGGTTACTGTGACTGTCATGTGTGGGCTTTGTAAGTGTGCTGCTGCAGGATCGGACATTTGAAACGCAAATGCACGTTTTCGTACATGCCAACATTTCAGAAGAGCAAAGTGGGAGATTTTAAAAAGAAAAGCGGGAGAATGGGGCCTTGAATCGGGTTACTGTGACTGTCATGTGTGGGCTTTGTAAGTGTGCTGCTGCAGGATCGGACATTTGAAACGCAAATGCACGTTTTCGTACATGCCAACATTTCAGAAGAGCAAAGTGGGAGATTTTAAAAAGAAAAGCGGGAGAATGGGGCCTTGAATCGGGTTACTGTGACTGTCATGTGTGGGCTTTGTAAGTGTGCTGCTGCTGGATCGGACATTTGAAACGCAAATGCACGTTTTCGTACATGCCAACATTTCAGAAGAGCAAAGTGGGAGATTTTAAAAAGAAAAGCGGGAGAATGGGGCCTTGAATCGGGTTACTGTTACTGTCATGTGTGGGCTTTGTAAGTGTGCTGCTGCAGGATCGGACATTTGAAACGCAAATGCACGTTTTCGTACATGCCAACATTTCAGAAGAGCAAAGTGGGAGATTTTAAAAAGAAAAGCGGGAGAATGGGGCCTTGAATCGGGTTACTCATGTGTGGGCTTTGGAAGTGCATGCTGCTGCAGGATCGGACATTTGAAACGCAAATGCACGTTTTCGTACATGCCAACATTTCAGAAGAGCAAAGTGGGACTCTGTGATGCAAGTGAGTTATAGAAAATCTGACAAATAAATGGAACAAGGAATGACTGCATGAAGCCTGTTCTTGGATCCACAAAAGCATCCCTTCTCGCCGCACGTGTATCTCAGATGAAGACAGATGGCAAAGGAACACAGTATAAAAGCGGGCACGCGCCGAGCTTTCCGGTGTATTCTTTGATGCATGAATCACTGTTCGAAACAACATACTACAAAGATCTTCAAACATCTAATATACACTAAACCTCTTGATACAGTTGCTATATACACTATTAAGATGTTCAAGACATTACAACAATGGTAAAAGTCTATTTTTCAAATTAAGTGTTTGCTATCATTGTCAAATCCACTATACTATGTTGTTGGTGATGAAGACAAAACCATAGAAACGCCATGTTCTCATCGGGATATTTTTAGCAAGTCATAATTTCTACACTGTATATTCATCGAGCCTGCATTTCAAAATCATGAAATGATAGCATCAATGAAAAGGGCTTAGAAAAAGATCTAACAATTTCTGTTAGTAGCCTTTAGAAATGTGCTGGCAGAAATCTTAAGTTCTATTTTATGCCCAATAATTACTATTTGTAGCTTAAGCTAATGAGAATGAACAGTATAATTCGTACTGAATAAGCAGCTACCTATGTTATATGACATCTCTTTATTAATGTTATAACTGCACTTTCACAATTTCTTTATTAACCTTCCTGCTTTCTCAAATTTGCTTGAAAATGCACCATTTCTCTTCTCTTTTTTCAAAATTTTCTCGGGGGGGAGAACCCCCCGAACCCTCCTTATAGGGGTTCGGCCTCGCTCGCTACGCTCGCTCGCAACGGTGAAGTATACCAATCATTTTACGCCCCACCACTTTCAAATGTCACCAGCTGCCCCTGCCAGGGTTATTTCTGCTTCCACCCAACTTCCTGCATTGCAACGTGGCCTTTAAAATGCAGGCGAAAGATTAATGGGAAATTTGATGCAACAAATTGCCTCTTGAAATTGTTTTATGAGCCCCACAATGCAGTGCTAATTTCACAGACTAACGTTATCAACACGTACTGATTCAGAGAGACTTCATTTGAACAATTGACTCATTCAGTGGTACTCATTTTATTTACCTCAGAAATAAAATATATTCACTGCAAAGTGCTCACAATTTCACAGCATATGCATTGATCCACTGAGCTATCTAGTTGATTTGGAAGTCAGGCCAAAACCCAGTCCATCAGTTCCAGGCTAGACGGATTTTTCTTGTCTTCACCTCACAGGTTTTGGCATATTACACGAAGACAAGCTAGTATTTTTAGAGAAATCACACAATATACTTTATGACTTATAACATCTAATTCCCCAACACCCTGTCCCATATAACAGCCAGGCCGCAGCACTGTGGCACTCCTTCGGTGTTTTTACTAGAAACATTCCTCGGCTCAGATGTCATTTTAGACATCACCATTTGGGAGGCCCAGCCCCCTACATTTCCAACAGAAAGCACAACACACTAACAGCTGGCAACTTTATTTTTTTTTCTTTAAATTTCTTTTATTGAATTTCAAAAAACAAAGAAAACAGGCCAGTGAAAGCCTCACATTCATCGGATTGCAATCAAAATCATAAGATTTCAAATGACTGACTGAGAAATGCAATGAGAAACAAAGGAACCCCCTCCCACTTCCCCTTCCCCCCCCACAGTGGTCATCATCCAGGTGTAGTGGGTCGCAAGTGTGGGTCAGTGTTGGGCTACGTCGATGTGGGCCTTTAAGTGATGGTAGTGTGCGAGTCCGATGCGCGTGGCGGGTCTGCCAGGCGTAGGAGTCTAAGATATTTAGGGCAGGTAAGCTCTGTGAACTCAGAGGTGAGCAACTTGAGGAACGGTTCCCACAAGTCATGGAAGGAGGCTTCAGGATGGGCCAGGGTGAGTGAGATTTTCTCCATTCCCCGGATCCCCCACAGTCTGTGAAGCCAACTGAGGCGTGTAGGTGCTGTCTTAGTACCCCAGTGTGTTAGGGTGTTCTGAACTGTAGCCCCTAGTACTAGAGCCATCTGCTTGCCCCTCCGGGATTTAAGGGGAAATGTAAGAGCATTCGGGAGGCCTAGAAGTACATGCGCCGGGAATCGTGGGATTTGAGTATCGAAGTGAGAGTCAATCACGTCCAATGTCTGTTGCCAGTAATACCCTAGTAGCGGGCAATCCCAGAGAATATGAGTGAGTGTACCCAGGGAGCCGCAGGCCCTCCAGCAAAGCGGATTACGGGAGGGGTTGCCGTGATGTAAGCGTACAGGAGTCAAATACCAATAGGTAGCCACTTTGGTGGCCATTTCAATTGAGGCCACATTGCGGGCCATGTGTCAGGCCCTATAGGTAATCGCCGTACATTCCTTCTGTGTCAGTTCCCTCCCCAACTCCTTTTCCCATCTCAGCTGCCCCGGCGTCTTCCCTTCTCCCGGAGCAGGGCGTGCAAATTTACATAGGTCCGAGGACAGGCGAGAGTCTGAGTGGCGAGTAAGGAGACACTTTTCGAAGGAAGTAAGGTCTCGCTCCGCGCCTGCGCGGGTTTCGTCCTGGAGAACCCAGTGTCGAATCTGCAGATGTCTAACCCGTTCAGTTTCCGGTATACCTTGGTCCCTGCGCATGTCCGCGAAGGAACGGGGGCCCTCAAGGTCGAAGAAGTGACCAATGGTGCGGCATGACTCACCCCGTCAGTGTCGGAAGTCCGCCACATCCGGTCCCGGTGTGAAGTCAGGATTGCGCACAATGGGCGTGATCGGGGAGGGGAAAGAGTTTAATCCCATGTGTTGGCCACTTTGTCCCAGGCCAAGAGTGTGGGGCGAGTCACCTCTGAGAGGTACAAATTACGAGGTCTCCCCGTGCGGGCAAGGAAAGGAACTCCCCACATGGACTGGCCAGTAAGGGAGCGATCCATAAAAAGCCAGTGCTTTTCAGACTCCAGACACGGCCACTCCACAAGTGCCCTCAGCTGGGCCGCTCGCCAGTAAGCCACTAGGTCTGGGATTCCCAAACCCCCTCATCTGGGCTGCGATATTCGAGTTCCTTACTCATGCGAGCCCTCTGGTCGCGCCATTTAAAGCGTTCTATCGCGTGCTGTAAAGAATGAAGAATCCCGGGTGGGGGGACTAGTGGTAAACTGTGAAATATGCAAAGGATCTTAGGCAGGATTACCATCTTCACAGCCGCTATGTGGCCCAGCCAGGACAGCGCGTGTGGGCTCCATTTCAGGAGACACTCTCGAACCTGCCGGAGTAGTGCTGTGTAGTTTAGTGTCTTTGTAGATTCTATAGCAGCAGTGATTTGCACCCCCAAGTACGAAAGAGACTCCGTGGCCCATTGGACAGGATAAGAGCGCTGTAGCAGCCGCAACGTGTCAGGAGTTAAAGAGAGAGCGAGTGCCTGAGATTTGTGCACGTTAATTTTGAAACCGGACACAGAGGCAAATCTGTCCAGCTCCGCCAGGAGGGCCGGGAAAGACTCCCGGGGCTCCTCTAGTGTGGCCACCACATCGTCCACGTAAAGACTAAGCTTGTGCTCCATCATTCCGAACCGTGCCCCTCTGATTGCGGGGTCGGCGAGTACCCTCTGAGCAATGGGCTCCATATACAGAGTAAATAGGAGAGGCGATAGGGGGCAGCCTTGCCGCGTCCCCCTGCGGATAGGGAAGGCTCTCGAGACAAACCCGTTCACTCGGACCGTGGCGGCGGGAGTCGCGTAGCTCCAGAACACCCATCATATAAAACGGTCTGGGAGGCTGAAATGTGAGAAGGTTGCCCGGAGATGGGGCCAATGGACTCTGTCGAACGCCTTCTCTGCGTCAACGGAAAAGATCATACATTCCGCCGGGAAGCGTTCAGAGCGGTCCACGAGATGGAGTAGCCGCTTGGTATTATCCAGGCACTGGCGGCCGGGGACAAACCCAAACTGGTCAGGGTCGATCAACCCAGGGAGATGAGAGTCTCTGCGCTAAGATCCCAGTGAAGATTTTTAAGTCCACATTGAGGAGTGAGATAGGGCGGAAGGAGGCACATAGGCGACGATCTTTGCCAGGCTTGGTTATAACCGTATCGTGGCCTCCAACATGGAGGAGGGTAGTGTCGCTTCCGGACTTGTGCCTAAAGAGTTAAAAAGACGCACTAGTAGTTGGGCGAGGACAGGGCAACATTTTTTAGGAAGGGCGGAAGAAAAGCCGCCAGGTCCCGGGAACTTGTGGAGTTTTAGACGAGAAATGGCTAACACAACCTCTTCAATTCTGATAGGAGCATCCAGTTCCGCTGCTTGGCCTTGGCCGAGTTTCACCGTCTGGGCCTCCTCTAGATAATCAGCTTAAACAACTGCTCCGAATATAGGTCCTCGTAAAAGGAGCAAAATGCGTCCGCTATTCCGTAATCATTGTCGAGTTCACGGCCCTGGCGATCTAAGAGTCCCATGTCACGTGACATTTGTCTTTGCGACCGCAGTCTATTGGCGAGGAGTTTCCCGCACCTGTCTCCACCCACGTAGAAAGCGTGCTTCAGCCGGAGAGCGGCATACTCGGCCCTGTCCCCATCGAGACCCACCAATTGTGCCCGGGCTGCCTTAAGCTGCCTCCAAACCCTAGGTGCCCCTGTTCGTTGGTGGATACGTTCCAATTCTGTCACTTCCCCCATGAGTCGCTCCCTCTTCTCTCATCTTTCTTTTTTATCCGCGGCTGCAATACCCAGCAGTTCTCCTTGTACAACCGCTTTCAAGGCCTCCCATAAGGTAGTTATTCGTGTGGCAGGGGTGTCATTAAGGGTGAGATAGTTGGCAATACAGGACTTGACCTGTTGAACTACGGAGGGGCGTTGAAGCATAGTTTCTCGCAGGCGCCAGAATCTTCGTGTGGGCCGGGCAGTGGGGAAGGGCAAATCAATTTGCACTGCGGAGTGGTCGGAGAGTGGGCACGGGAGTATTTTGGCTACTTGTATTTGTTGGGTCAGTGTGTCTGATGTGAGGATATAATCAATCCGTGCATAGAATTTGTGAGAATCGGAATAGAACATGTAACCCCTGGAGTTCGGATGACGAAGTCTCCATACATCCGTGAGGCCTGCGTCACTCAGTAAGTGTTTCCCTGAAGTGGACAATGCTCCCGCCTGACCCCACCTTTGTACCGATCTGTCAATGGTATCATCAAAGGCCAAATTAAAATCCCCCCTACTAGTAGCGATCTATCCGGTATAGAGGTTAACTCGTGCACCACCTCCCTTAAAAATCCCTCCTGTCCCTCGAATAAACAGTAGCGATCGTGAGTCGACCTTTTATCTCAGCCTGTTTGTCGCCTATGTGGCCTTGGAATGTATTAGATACCAGGATAGCTACACCTGCCGTCTTGGTGGTCCTACAGGAGAATAGCTGGTGAGGGAAGGCCCTAGAGCACAGTCGGTGTGTGTCTGTGGGTAAGAGGTGTGTCTCCTGAAGGAGACCGATGTGAGCGCCCGAGTTCTCCAAATAAGACAGATTAGCCCTCCTCTTAGTGGGGTTGTTGAGCCCCTTGACATTCAGAGATATTACACTAATATCAGCAATCTCTAGGGGAACCATAGAAATACCTAAAGTCTGACTCCCTGCCCATTCGTACCCAAATGGAGAAAGGGAAAGCCAAGTCATCAAGTATCCCACTGAAGCAAAATGAGGGAGGAAAAAGAAACCCCGAAAAAACCTAAACAAACAAAGAACATATAAGAACAACATTGAGAGTCGATCATTGTCCGAGGCGCTCAGCCCCATGGAGGAACGAATGACGGACTGCAGGAACCACCCGCCGCCCCAGACCTGAGAAGCTAAGGAAATGCACTTCCTGGCGTCAGATTAATGAAACAGGACCAAATTCGACATTTCAGTCAGCCGAGTGAGAGTTCCTGGTCAGTGTGGCGAGGACGGCCTCACGTTCTGCTGCCAGCGCCTCTGGATCAGGGCGGATATGTGGTGGAGACCTCCCCACTTGCTGACATCTTGC
The DNA here is from genome assembly GCF_964204655.1 of Triturus cristatus. Lineage (NCBI taxonomy): Eukaryota > Metazoa > Chordata > Amphibia > Caudata > Salamandridae > Triturus > Triturus cristatus. The sequence goes on from NC_140594.1 coordinate 783,073,749, forward strand.
TGCGTTGTTTCTTTTGCACAGGAGTGCCTCTCCCGCGGGTTCGTGTCGACCGTGTCTGGTAGCGGCAGGAGGGATGTCGCCTCCCAAAGGGAGCGCACTTGGTGGAGCCAGCCTTCCCATTTAAAGACACGCCTAAACGGATGTCCCCAAGAGTAGGAGACCTCTCTGGAGCGAAGGAACTCCATGACAGTCCGGAACTCCCTCAGTTTCTGTAAAGTGGAGACCGCTAAGTCCTGGAATAGGAGAGGTTGGCAGGAACGATAATCAAGAGGGTGCTTGGCTCGGGCCTTGCGCAGGATCCGCTCCTTGAGTTGAAAATTGTGGACACATGTCAGGATATCAGGGGTGGCCGTTGCTGGTCATTTAGGTCCGACACAATGGGTTCTATCAAGCTTGATATGCTGCTCTGGAGGGACCCTCAGGATGTGCCGGAACAAATCCTTGACAAAGCCCTCCTCACCCTCCAGGCCCAGCGGGACCGCTCGGATTTGAATATTGTTCTGCCGGGAGCGGTTCTCTAGGTCCTCTGCATGGGCCTGGAGGTCCAGGTACTGTTCCTGAAGACGCAGTACCTCTTTCTGAAGATGGGTCACTTCGTCATCCCTCGCCGCTGTTCGCGTCTCCAGGTGATCTACGCATTCTCCCGCCGAGTCTATGTCCCTGCGCAGGTCTCGGAGCTCAGCCGCCAGTTCCTTCTTTATGGCGTGAAGCTCCCCGGTTAAGGTGGCAAGCAGGGATTCGAGGATACTCCGCGTGACTGGGCCATCCACCTCATTGTGTCCCTGTGACGTCTGGGAGCCCCCTTTCGCACTAGGTGATTCAGACCCCCTAGGCCCACGTTTGAGAAGGAGCTCCTTCACTGAGCTCTCCTTCCGTTGCTTGGCGGCAACCGCTATCTTGCCCCAGAGAGATGATCTCGTGCGAGTTTGCAGCCCGGGTCCTCTCGCCGTGGCTGGGTCCACCAGCATCTCACCACTGCCCCCTTGCTCCACCGTCAGTGGAGCCTTCACGTGAGGCCCTGGCACCTCTTCCCCGTGACAGGTCTTCACCCAGTGTCAGCTCGTCAGTGGCTGGAGTGGATTCAGGGCTGATGGCTCACCCAGGTCGCAGGGTATCTTCAGCCGGGAACTTGTGAAGATGGAGACGGCCTCCTCTGCTGCAGCGGCGTCAAGGCGGCTCAGAGCCCTCAGCTAGCGGGCCGACTCCGCAGTGATCGTCAGAGTCGTCCGCCAGTCACTGGTGGCGCGCCGGGACTTGCGGGGCTCGTCGATCAGTCCCAGCGACACACGCAGCTTGCAACTTGGTCACAGGCGTCTGGCTGTGCTGCCTTGGCTGCTCACTGCCCACAGTCCCAGAAGTATGGGGGCTGAAGGCGGTCTTCAGGGCCTGCAAGGGGAACCCAGCCGATCCACATCAGGTCCCGCGCCCACAGTTGATGGGAGTCCTCGCAGGGAGCGCCTCGCTGGGGGGCCGAGCCTCCCCTTTTGCAGACGCTGCTCTCACCTTCGGTTTGCGCAGCTCCCACGCGGCGGCCGGCACCGCTCACAGGTCCGATGCTGGCTGAGCACGAGCCGGGCTTCCACGCCGCCTCGTACGGCGATCGCGGCACCAGAGGACTCCGGCTGGACAGAGGCAAGGTCGGCGGTGTCTGGCGTGTGGTTACAGCGCCGCCCGTGCTATTAGGGGTCTCGGGCCTGGTTCTCGGGCCGGAGCGACGGGTAGGCATGTCCTACACAGTTGCCATCTTTTTTTTATAATTTAAAACGAAAATAACCACCAACATCCCAGGCGCTTCTCACCAACAGTAGTCTTTCCATAAAACGGTTGCAAAAAGTGAAAGACAGATCCGAGGGAGACGTACTATTAATTACATTTTGAAGTTTTGTTTACATTTCCTCAGCAAGTGAATTTCCATTTGCACAGAAAAAATGCTTTAATCCAGGAAGTGTGTCCTGCTTGAGAATCGTATTCAGTACATGAAATAAAACAAACCTACCAGCATTAGTATCTGTACACTGGAAAGCATTCATTGTGACATATTCCTGGGAAAGAAGAGTGCATGGGGAGAAACACTTCCTATTGGCCCTAACACCATAATCAGAGTGCAGATGTATATACACCAAGTCTTAGATGCTTCTCTACCTAGGTAATATCCTGCGAGTGAGGTCTTTCAACGAAATTCCAGTTAGCCATTTACCAATGTTTTTTACTGGATATTTGGCTAATGTGTTTTTTAGACTTTGGACTATGCATGTACATCCGAAAAATAACATTTTATAGCCCAGGAAGAACTACCACTGAACTAAACAGACACAGTTACCCTCAAATAAACAGTTCCTGCCCCTCATAGTAATTCAGCAGATGTTAAAACAAGCATATGCAATGCAATAGGTCTCCCATTTGCGAGAGTTTAAGCTATTAGTATTGTAATTGACAATGCGTTTTTTATGTTTTAAAACCCAAAACATAAATAAAAGGCATTGTCATTTACAATGCAAATAGCTTAAACTTGTGTGAATGCGAGACCTATTGCATTGCAAATGCTTGTTATGAGTGCTATCTTGCTCTTTATTAACAAGGGAAGATTATACCAGCTGTGGAGGCAGTTGTTAAATTTGGCAATTAGGGGAGGAACATCGAGATCCCATGTCAGCTGCGTGGAAAGGACAGCATGTAAACATAAATATTTTAATGATATGTTTGGTTTTGTAATTTTGGTTGCAATGGTGCATCTTTGATTTTGTCTGTGAGTGGTACAGTTTGTCCCAGTTTACCCTTAGCCTGATGCATGCTCATACAGCTTTAGTATTTGCAAGAGCCATTGGGCTGTTAGCTGCAGGGCACGGATAAAGAGGAGCATGTCATCAGTGGTGGCTGCTGATTTTTAAAGTGGTGGGGCATCAATGTGAATATTATAATGAGACTTACCTTGACAATGCAAGATGTAACCTAGCCAGGAAAAATAAGCCCGAGCTCCTCAGCCAATCCCAGAGCCTGCTTTTATGCTGCATATAATACTAAGCAGCAAAGAGCAGTGCTAGGATTGGCTGGGGCATGCAAGCACAACACTCCATTGAAGGCTGATGAAGCTGTGTCTTTGCTGACACAGCTCTATGGTAGCCTTCAATGTGGAAGCCTGAACTGCGAATGTTAGATTTACCACAGATTGACCACAGCACAGTTTCAGCCTCAGCTGCTGGTTCCACCCACGTTAAGCTCTGTAGCCATGCCCATAATGAAATACTATGAATGAAGGTAGTAATTTAATTTGTCAAAAAAAAGCCTGGGACCGTAGTGGATCGCAGCAGTAGGGGGTCAATGCTCCTGTGCCCCTTAGAAGAAACTGCCACTGTATGTCATCTCACTAGAGGGAGACATAGACTTCTTGGAGACTGGCTCATTTGAAGCCCCATATCTGCACATCTTTCTGCAACCACACTCCCTAGGGTTCAATGGTCAGGGCAAAGAAAAGAGAGGAGAGAGGGCATCCCTGTCTGGTAAATCTCTTTGGGAAGGGGACAGATAAGAGACTTGCAATCTCACCCACAGTTCCGAGTATAAAGTTTCATGTAGGGTAGAAAGTGTTGGTCAAAATTCATTTTTTCTAAGACTTGGAACAGGAAGATTAACCGGATGGCGTCAAACACCTTCTCAAAATCAAGCGGTAGTTGGGCATGTGTACTGACCTGTTCCTGGCGATGGGCCATCCTCAGGTGCAGTCTCAAAAAGCAATGGCAAGTACCTCTCCTCAGTATGAAGCCATTTTGGTCAAGGTGAATCATGGAAGGTATAACTTTTATTAAGCAATCTTTGAGCATGCCGGTTGGCACAGGTTAGTCATGGCAGAGATCTCTGCATGGTAAAGTATAGGGATTTTTTTTTAAAATGTATTTCTCGAGACAAATATTAAACGTATTTCTGTATTAACAAATAATGTAAATGTATTTTATACATTTTAAATGTAGAGCAGATTTTTCTAAATGCTCAGCACTATTGATTTAATGTTCAGTTAAATCTTTCATTAATTGAAATATATTAAATTAAAATGATTTTTTGGAAGTTTAAATTAGAAAAGGCATTTCCACCGAAAGAAAAACATATATTTTGTATTCATATTTTTTAAGTGTTCTATATAGTCAATTAAAATGTATTTAGTTACATTTTATTTAAAAATATTGTTAAATGCATTTTTAGATTCAAAATAGGATATTAAAATATTTGTTTAAATATGTACTATTTTTATATACTTAACTATAAATTATATTTATGTATATTTTTTACTGTTTGAAATATTATAATTTAATGTAACATTTCTTAAGGGGTTTTATTTTAATTTATACCTCCTTTATTTTCTGTAGCGTGGTGTTACAGGCCATGTCTGCTGATGGACTTACTACTGTTTTTGTGTAGTAGTAACATACACTCAGATTCTGTACATAGTCTTAAGTAGTAAACTTTCTCAAAAGTGTACATTTCTAAAATTATATATTTTTTAAAAGTGCGTTACCTTGGTAAATCTACCCCGTGTCAATGTTTTAAGATGTGTCTCTCCTAGCATAAAAGAGTTGCTTTGTGACCTTTCCGCTTTGCACTGCTTAGTGCTTCAAAAATGTTTAGGTCTCGCCTACGTAGCGCGCATGCGCTGCATAGGAAAGAGACCTTTAGCCATCGGCACAGCTTTCCCTGCAAAAACGTGCACGCGTTGCATTGCTTCCAATGGCAACGCGTGCATGTCTGGCTATTCACTTGCGGGAGTGAGCGGCAGTGCCATATGGTAGCAATTATCTCACCTTGCTGCTCGCTTCCGCAAGGGAATCGCGCAGGCCCCCTCCCCCTGCTGCCGCACACTTGTTTTTGTAGGTTCTGTGTGACTTTAAGCCCTTAAATGCGGTATATGTTTGGCCGCGAGCAACGGCCTTTTAGCCTTTGACACATGTGGAGCCTCGGAGGTTCAGAGGCATCGCACTCCCCCCACATTACTGCCCAGCACGCAGTGGTCCGGGCGACCTCCAGAGAGAGCCGCCGGTGGGGCAGGTTCCTCACAGCTGGCCCCCGCCCCTGCTGCTCCCTAATGAGGGATCCGGAGGGTATGATGTCCCCAAGGCTTGCGCAGGCTGCTGTGGGGTATGCTTAGGAGGAGTGGGAGTCACCAGCCCTTTTACTATAGGGTGTCGATTTAAGGGTCCTGTCACTTTAATTACGCTGACTTGGTTGCGTTTTTGATGACAGTAAATTCATATGTAAATACCGACTAGTCGCTGGCACTCCAGCACGCAGAGCCCCTTCACTCCAGGGTCCCATACTGATTATTGGCTTACAGAGAGAGAGGTGGGGGCGCGGGGGGTGACCTGCTTGAGTTAGGCCTTTATTTGCTTAGGTAACGCGTGAGGATTAACCAGTGTTTTCGGTCACAAAATCACTAAAATCTGTTAAATAGCTAAAGGCAACAGCAGCACAGCGATATTGCTATTGGAATGCTTTTCATGTTTTAAGAAAATAGATTTCATTAATGTGTTTTTGTATTCGGAGAATTGCATAAATCATTGTCCTCTGCATTCAGGGTGTTTTTCTGGGATAGCAGGGCATCACAATGTTGTCCACATGGGTTACTTTTGTCTACACTCATTGTAAGTTGTTGGAGGGAAGATTTATTACGGGTCAGGGAAGCTAGGGGCGGTACTCAGAGCCCCGGGAGCCACCACAGAACTGAGCAGGCGAGTGAGTCAGGGACAAAAGGGGCACCTTAATTTGAGCCGGGGTGCCTAGGAACGCTTGCTCCAAAAATGAAGAAAACAGACATATGAGACATGGAATTGGAGGCAGAATACAATGGCAGTTTAATGAGAAGATGCAACTTCAAAGAAACCGCAGAATAGAGGCATAAAGTACAAAATACAGGATCCAGATAATCATACAGCTGTCATGATATTCTCTGTATCTCAATTAATGTACTGTCAGAGAGAGAGAGACAACACATCTATAAATGCATCATGAGAAACAAGTTACACCAAGGAAAATGTTACCTAGGTACACTCACGTTTACTCTTAGAGCAAGCATTCCTGCAATTACAATGCAAACAGTTTAAATGCAAAAGTGAAGAATACAATGTTTAAACATACCATGACATTTCATATAGGTAAAATAAAACAAGATACTGCAAGCAAAGCAGAGCAAGACATTTTAAGCAAAGGACGACAAGAGCTACTAGCTCTTGGGGAAAACCTGCACAGCCTGTTAACCTACATACAGACGGCGAGGTAGTCCGTCGATATCTGTGGGTGCTCCCTTTTTATATCATTTTGTGGGCTCCTTTGCACGCTACATCTACCTACGTATGCTACTCAAAAAGCTTCGTCTACAGTTTTTACCAGACATTTCGTCATTTACTCACTTAATGCTGGCAATGGACTGGGTGAAAAGGTCAGTCTCTCAGGCCAATCGCTTATCGTAAGTTTCATAGCGCAAGCAGAAAATAATGGGTATTGTACGGGAATTCGATATATTCATGTATAAAATCTCCTCAGTTCTCCTAACTTGACGCTCTGCGGTTGCCACTTCCTTAAAAGCGGGAAACCTGCCCAGGAAACAAGTACCAGTCCAGGATGCAGCCTACTGTATGTCGACAGCTTCAGGGGGATGTTGAACTCTGATACAGTGAACTGAGCACTCAGGTAGGGTGGGGGCTACTAGTTTGGAGCAGAAGGCCTCGCAGAAAGAGAAGCTGAATATGATTTGGGTCAGACCTGCCTTCAGACTGCTATACACTAAAATTGCAGAGCTATGGTCAATTTAACAAAGAGGCCTACATATTGAACAGAAGGGCCTACACAGGGGTTTTATGCTGGCAGAGTGGTAAGGATGTCCCAGGGTAATTATATAGCAACACAGGACCCGCTGGTCAATTTAATACGGCCTACAAATGCGGCTGGCAGGGCAAGGACAAGGGTCTCATACTTCAGGTGTGGACAGAAGGTGCCAGGGCCCCCTATGATATAAAATCTACCCTCTCACAAAGTCCTGCCCTGGCCTACAGAAAGGTGCTGCGATGCCATGCTGATGGCATATTACATCCTATTCTACTGCTAATTTACAACAAAGTATTTTGTATGGGTATACATCTCATGAAAAAGAACAGGTGTGCCATGCAGGTAGGCCCACACCTGTAGAAATAAGGATGCCACTACCGTGGCACAGTTGTGCACCTAACAAAGAACTTTATTTGTGCACTAAGGTACAGCAGACAAACAGGGCAGGAATCTGTGTAAATGTATGCAGCATTTATAGGATCGGCCTCAGAAACGAAAGGGCCTGCCACTGTCATTTTTTTTCTACATCACAGGTCATAATTATTACAGTAGCAAATTATTGTATTTCCAATTTTGACATGATAGATCAGCATATGCATAATACATTTACAGTGGAAAGTAGACAATAACATTTGTAAAGCGGAATCATCCATTTTTACATATTTCGTAGACTCCTGGTTCGCCTCCCAAATGTGTATTTCCCTCACTGTAAAGTTCTGGTGGAAACCAAGGGATCTGCCAAAATTATGGAAAACTGTCCGGTCCCGGACTTAGATGCAATCTCTAGCTCATACGCGCACCTGATGACCGTGCCAGAGGCATCCCAGTCGGGACTCCCTTGATGCCTTTCACAGAGATGAGCCTGGGCAATCGGGACATAACCTGGTTCCCTGTCACAAACTCATCTCCTCCATCCCCAGGGGCGGTAAGAAAGAGTACCCAACAGAGGGGCTAGGAACAACTGAGCAAGGATCACGCAATCCCCCTTACGCCAGTAGATGTCCAAAGCCCACATTTAGGATTAAGAAAAACATTTTGTATGCCATTTGATGTGGGAGAACATGTATGCCTGCCAATTATATGCCTGCGCTGCAAAGCTTAAAAAACCCACAATACGGCACAATGATAAACACACACACACTCTCTCTCTCCACTTAATAAAATCTCTAGATCACTGTTTGCTGCTTCATTACAATAGTACGGCTGGGTAAGTGGTTAAAAAAAGAATCCTGCCTTTACCATGATCATCTCCCCCGCTGCCAGGCCTTCTCCTATATGCAGCACCTCCTATTCCAGGGTGTTCTTTGTGGCAGAATTACTGGAACGTATGTTGTAACCGACCCAGTTTAGGCAGGTGCTGCTTTTAACCACTACTACATGTCTTAAAATTACCTTGGTGCTTGTATGGGTAACCTACATGTGAAACTAACCAAATCCGACATTATATCAAATAAATCTTGAAACGAGAGAGACTTTCTATGCCTCCTAGAAAGTCACAGGCTCCCTCCCCTTGATTTTAGAGGACAGGGTCACTTTAAGGACAATATATTTTCCTTTGCAGTCAGTCAACAAATAAAAACCAGAAGGATTCCCTGATCCAGTAGGAAAAGTCCTGAAAATGTCAACTTTTACTTTGAATAGTGCTATGAAGTGATTCTCATGTCACAAGGTGGTGCTTTACACTACAACAAAATAAACATGTGCTTGCAATGGGTCCACTGTGTTAACTGGAGCCACATTTCATTACCAACTTCACAAAGTACTCTTCTGCTTACTAGACAAATACCTGGTACCACAGGCCTCACAGCTTACTTAATCCACATTTTTAGGTCTCACCTTAGACCGCGCATGTGCTGTTGCTTGCAAGACGTTTTGTTAGTTTACAGTGGGCTTAGATTCCGCCCATTGCCTACAAGTGGGTTGGTTTAATCTTCAGTCATGTGCTTGCTTCTCTTTGGTCATCGCATGCCAGCTTCACTTCTTTGTCTGTTTGACCCTCCCTGGGAGCATGTTTAAAGTACTTTTGTCCTTCTAATTCTTGCCTTGTGTGAGCAAACTTTTTCGTTTTGTTGAAACATTTCCTTGCAATTACATGTCTAAGCCATATTCTTCTTTTTACATACAATCCGTGCCAGATTCTTCTTCTTGCTCTCTTTATGTGTACTTTTCAAATATTAATTTACATTTGTTCCTTTAGCGTCCTCACCCTCCCTGTTCCATGTTTTTGCTTGCCCATAGTTCCATCCTCCACGTTGTTGCTTTCCAACTCCTACCCGCCCTCTGTGATATTGCTTGCCCTGTCCTCCGGGAAGTTGATTGTCCCTTACCGGCCCTTGTTGTTACTTGCCTCCTCCTGCCCTCTGTGTTCTTCTTTGCACCTTCCCGTCCGCTACCCCTCCCTCCATGTTGGTGCTTGCCCCTCCCGAATGCCGTTACCCGCACCCCCCCTACCGTAACAAAAAGTGATATGACACGGGCACCACTTTAAAACAAGCATTGGCATAGCCAATAGATCTCTCTTTTGGGACCTTATAAGTATTTAGTTATGCAGCACAATATCCTTGGTGCAACAACATCAACTGTTGCATGGCTAAATACTTATAAGGTTCCAAAGGCGAGACCTATTGGCTATGCCAGTGCTTGTTTCTTCATGTGATTCATTTGAGCCCCGTACCAGAACCATGGTCTTAGTGCATTGCTATGTGAACAGCAATTCACAAACTAGAAATGCTCAGGTGAAATACAATTTCTTCATAGCATCGGTAGCTTATTGGTTGTTCCTAACCCGGCATCCTCATCTTCTGATTCACCCTTTGAACAGCTCTTCGGACTACTGGACATTTATTATTTTATTATTAGTATTGCTCTAATTAGTACTGCACCACCCACTAGTATTAATGGAGCCGATCCAGTTAAAAAAGCAGATGTAAAGTGCCCTAAGATTTGTGAGGCTGAAGCTATATTGCATAGAATGGCATTGAATATTCCATTACCAGCTTCTTTTATATATGAAACTGTCCTTGTCCTGTTTGATGCTTGCAGTATTAGTTCTGGTGTCTCAGTGATCGCTGGTGGATGGGCTGTTTGCACCATCTGCATAATTTACATTGAACTACGTGCGATTTTTAGAGCATGATAATAATTTGCAGATATCAATGTTGCACCCTCCTTTAATATTAGTGAAAATATACTAGCTAGTATGTCAAGGCTCCTGTGGTGGGTGGAGCACTTTATTATCCCAGCATTCAACCCTTTCACTCATAGTAATCTTAAAATATTATCTTTTTCTTAAAGAACAGCTTGTTTTCACAAATGTGGCTCAGTGTGAACCATTTTTTTATCATTATGAATCTTTCAGCAATTGTTTGGGGGGGCAAAACCATCAGTGTACACTTATCATTTAAATCAGTTGAACTTCATTCACTGTGTGTATTTGTTTGTATACAAGAGACAACGAGTTTGAAGCACGCTCACAAATGCCCTGAACACAGAAGGCAGCTATAAGCTATCGACTGTAACCGGCTAAAGCCTGCTGGCCTGGGAGCATTGTAGGCAGGACCAAGACAATGTTAGTTTATGCAGCCCATTGCTGCTTTAAGGCGCCTTAATGCTTGTGATCAAGTTCTTGTCAATAAATACAAAAGTTCTGCTAGAACCGTGGGAAAGGAGAGACACCTCTGGTGCTGCAATTGCAAATGATCTCCACTCACAAGCACGTCTCATACCTGTCTCATAGGGCAGGACTGAGCAAGAGGCTTTTGTTTGGGCCCAAATATCCTGTCACCCTCTGACCTTTATCCGCACAAAACAGAAGAGGAAATCATGAAACCATCTGAAAACATAGGGGAACACCTCTTTTTCCTTCTGTAGGGACAATAGAGCGTCTCTGCATAGGACTGTGAGTATTCGCATGTTCCACTCAGGAACATTTAGATACTCACAGTCTTTTGCAAACTCCTCATATTCTGTGATCAGTACAGGGACAGTCTAATCCAGCACAATATGAAGATTAAACTGTGAGTGCATGGCTACAAAGTAGAGATTAGGTCACAATGATACTCTGAGATCCTCCCAGAAGTATGGGTGATCGTTGTGTAGGAGCGATCTCGGTATCAATAGCCCTCTTCCAATTGCTTCCTTGAATTGGGTTCATGTTCATATTCAGTGTCAAAACCACAGCAGCATAACTCCTTAAATGTGTGCTCTTGGGTATTGCCGTTCCTTCTGCTTAAAGTCAACGTCACTGTGTTATTTCAAAGCATACTAGAGAAGTGCCGAATATAGAAGTGTTTTGGTGGAAAGATATCCCTAGCTGTCTGTCTTCCTTAATATGCCACAACTGACTGCACGATAACACAGTTTAGGAAGTTAAGACAACTGTTGCCAACATCTCTAGGTATTCAGGAAATTTCAAGACATACTGCTATTAAAATTGCTCAGGTGGTTAATGTACTTGCTGGACAACGGGGTATGTGTAATCTTTGGCTATTGACTTTGCTTCAAGATTTCCACAGATTTGCATTCTGTGTTAGATAGCTCAGTAGGTTAGTGCAGTATTTAAAATAACGGGGCGACCCGGTGTCCCTCAGAACCTGGGTATTAAACAAAACAATTGGTTCTGTCGGGATGTGTACAATTGCTTAGAGTACTGTTGTGTGTCGATTTAGATACCGTATATAGGTTTCCCGATTTATGTCCTTATATAGGCACAATTCGCATTTGCCCATATTTAGGCATAGAAATCCTACCCTTATTGAGGCATTATCCATGCTAACCAAATACAGGCATGGCCACCTACATCCGTTCATCTACGTCACTACGAGTTCTTGGAAAACCAGACTCTTAAGCCTTTAGGACTTCCCCTTGCTTGGATATCGATTTCTCCAACAACTCATTTATTATGCATGAACATCTATTCCTTAGGTGTTCATTCATGATGTTCTTCTGCCCGCTGTCATTCTCCTCGCAGAGAATCCAGCTCCAGTGCTTCTGACTCCACTTGCGGGGTGTTCGAGATCGAGACTCGGAAAGAGATTCCAACCTCACTCATTCTAAGGTATGGAGCGGACTAGAACCTTGAGGGACTTTTGGCAAATCTTGGCAACTATAGCTAAACTAGACTATAGACAAACAGCACCTACTTCTTACCTCGTACTACACTTAGGTTAGGTACACTGGGGTAGAACTAGCTAGACGCATCAGATGAGTATTAACATTTTAGCCTGTGTTATTTATGTATGTATTTTTATGAATATCTGTCATAGCTATAAACCATGCTATTGCAGTACTATTTTATCTTCCTGCTACCGCTGTACATATTATACTTCGCATTCTGTCTTACGATTGTAGCAATTCTTGCACGAGAAATAAGACTTTTCAATAAACCCTTTTTATTGAAACGCGCGTCTATCTTTTTCTGTGTAACTCTGTAGAAACAAAGCATGCACGATTGACTGAGTGAAACGGTTATCTATTGTTTCCACGATTCTGAGATTGTTCCGATTCTAAGGGAAACAAAGTTGTCATATTTATGCGGTTGTCAGAAACTAATTCCTTCTTGTTTATTCGAGAAGTTTCTAGTGACCTCTGAGTTAGCTGGCACACACAAGTAATTAAGTTTAATGTACTCGATAGAGACATACTGACCTCAGTCCTATGTCAAAACTATAGTGTATTGTATTCCAATGCGCAGGGCCTATCAGGAATATAGGAACTACACTAAAGTACTGTTTCTAAATACAGAGAGCAATTACTTATTTACAATGCATAGAACAATGATTCATGAAAGAAAAGGAAAAACACACCAAAATAAGATTCAGTAGTATATTCCAAATGAGTATCAAATACTAATGGCTGTCACAATTACAAATTCAATTGCAGGTAGGAACAATAAGTGACTGTGGTGAATAAAGTGACATGTAGTGATTTAGTGATATAGACAGTACACTATATATAAGAAGAATATATGTGAGATAAAAGAGGGGGGGGACATTTTTTTTTATATGAGACTGTAGGTTAGTGCAGCATTTGCATTTGCCCACATTTCATTCTGTATAAGATAGCTCACTAGGTTTGTGCATTTGCTACATATATTCGTTTGTAAATTGCGGATCACAGGTCACAACCATGGTAAAGTAGCTCAGTGAGTTATGCACATGCTGCAAACAATTACATGTAGCCTGCCATGCAACTCAAACGTGTTAGTCTAAGGTGGGAAAATTGTGCCTATTAGATAGTATTAAACAATTCTTATTACGTTCCCCCCCCCCCCCCAAAACCCAAAAAAGACAATTCAATCTGTAATCTCATACAATGTTTCATTAAAGTGACCACTCACTTCTGATACATGTGGTGGTCTGCATGCCACAGTTGGAATCCTGGCAAGTCATACCTAGTTTTCCATCATTCGAAGGCAAGTAAATTAGATACCATTAAATTGGGTAATAATCAAAACTCTTAGTTACAGAATTTGAAAACTGATGAAATGCAGTAGACACATTTTATATTATTTTGTGCTATATGCAAGTATAATATTAATGCAATTACACCCTGAGAAAGACATACGTGGATTTCTATAGAATACACACAGACCACCATACCTTACATAAATACACATTGCGAGAGAGTCAAAAATCATTAGAATATCTCAGTGTACATATTGCGACCTTTTAAGTGACAAGCCATTATTTTGTCCACTGATGTCCTGCTCCTGGATCTGAAGAGGAGCTGTGAGCTTCCATCTGTGCTCCATTTGACCTTTGATGTCTACTTCCAGCTGAGGAACTGCTCATCAACAAATATTACTGATTGTCTGTGAAGTCAACACATTTGTATCTTTTTGGTCCTGGAAGCCAAAAAGGTCCCATTTATCCCCTGCAGGCTGCACTGCAGAGCACATGCAGCACACACTGACGGTTCAGGCATAAATGCATGGACATAGGGTTACCACAGTGAACTGGAACCCAGGCCTGGTGACTCGCTTAGCACCTCATTGCTCCTCTCAATGCTGCAAACAATCAAGATGTGTGCACAAAAGCATACTGTTGCCGCACACAGAAAGATGAAATTCTAGGGAACATTGGTCATGAGTATGGGATTTTCCAGGAATAACATATAAGAGCACCCAGCTCATTGTTCCGCCCCATTTTTTTCAATGAGCAGTAATCAAACTGTAAACAATTTATCGGTATTGTAATGTATCCATGCATTAAGTCTATTACACTTGAATATTCAAATACAGATTTATTGTAGACAATTCAAATCTCAGTACTGAGACCATACTGGAGACTAAGTACCCTTTCCTTAGTTTGTTTTGATGATCATTCATGCCATAAAGTTCAGATATAATGGAGTTGTTGCTATTGTTCCATGACGCGGAGTGCAATTTTAGCACCTGTAGTGAAAATTGCAATGCAGATATAGCTTTGTTTTGTTCCAGCTCCTGTTTAAAGCGTTCCAGTGTTTGTTTTACAATTTTAAAAGCAGTTGATGTCAATTTTGAAACAAATATATTTTCCTTTCAGCATTCTGAGTTTGCATCTGTTATTCTGAGTAAACATAGCGCACAAGCAAAGTTGCTGCGCTGCCTTGCACCACCTAGAGAGAGCAGATCTGCACCATATCTTCAAAGAAATATTTCAAATCTGCTTTCTCCATGGGTTGGCGTACTTTGAGCTGCCTAGTGCCAACTATGGGTTAAGGGTGTCTCCATTTTGGTCAGGATAGTTTATGTGCCCGGAGTCGTACCTGCACAAAAACTATCTTTTGGCGTCATTTCCTCTTTGTATATGTGTAGCAAAGCCACGCAAATCGACATTCTCATGGCTTTGTTAATATCAAAAAGGTTTTTGCATTGGGCTGTGTGATGCAACCCTGACACAAAACTTTGTAAATCTGGGCCTAAAATATTTTTGGTATCTTTCTCCCTAATCTTTCTGGCTGCTTCCTTTGCAGGATTAGCTGGTTTGTGCTTGAGTCTCACGGCTGGCCATGATGTCTTTAACCTATTATTTAGTTGTGGCCACTCACATTTATTTGTTTATTAAATAAACTCAGTATGTATGTTGTGTCAGTTTGATGCAGCTTTCCACTTCTATATGTGCTGATATGAACCTTACCACACCTGGGATCTACCTTTTTTGCTTGTGGTCTACAACTCCTTTAGCAAATCTTTGATGGCATTCATTCGGTTGTAGGTTCCAAATGCTTCTTACCTCAGACAGATCAGTCAATTTAAAAGTGTAATATAAGTAATTCTTACGGCACTCCTGGTGGGTAATCCTTTCATCAAAAAGTTGTAATTTTGAAAATGTGCTCACCAGGCCGGCCTTCCGTCCTTGGGCCTTAGAGCAATACACAATGTAAATGATATGTCACAGACAATATAATCCCAAGTTGCACTGTGTGGCAAAGGTGATGCCTTTTAAAATAATAGTCTTATGCTTCAGTATTGATTATCCAAATTAAATGTATCTAATCTTCCTGTTTGTTTCACACTCTGTTAAGGAATTATTTTCCAAGAATATTAATGTTCCAATTCTATATGAGGAAAACAACTGATCATCATGGTCTTTGATTACATTCATGAAGCTATAACACAACAAGGCACTGGGAAATCCCAATGACTTAAAGGGTAAGAGAGGCAGGATTGGTTAGAGTATATCCTCCCTACAAACTATATTCACAAAAAATATTCTAACGGACCTACAGAGAGATCCAAAAAAGCTAAAGGAAAGAGGGAAATGAAAACTCCTGGAATTAAGGTTGTGCCTAATACAACCGTGGTCGTGGGGGAGATAAGTATTTCTTTAGGTTATCCTCACACACCCTAGTGGTGTCATGCTTCATCATCGGGTCACCCAGACCCCTAGAAGTCCGGGTGGGCTCGACCACAGTATTGGGAGTGCTTTTAATATGTTTAAGACAGAGGGGGTTAACTAGATAAAATACCTCAGGCAGATCCCCAGTTTCCCTTTATTTTTGGGTCTGTCTGGGTAATTAAAATAGAAAAAAATGGGTCTTATAGGAGTGTTATGGTCCTAGGACCCTAGTGCCGACATGTTTCAGTCCAAAAAGGGGCCAGAAAATGGTCCAGGACTTTCTTCAGGGCAAGGATGTAACTCCCCTATGTGAGTGAAATTACTGGGATGGGGTGTCCCTATCCTGTCAGTATGGTGAGGGCAGAGTAGCTGCTCCACGTGATATTATGTAAGAGTGGATGTGTGTCAACTACCAGGCTCCATCTGGAAAGGAAATAGAAGACAAACAACATATAAAAATATCAGCGGTATGATTGCCGCCGTATTCATTTCCCCTTTAGCGGTATAGTGAAAACCGCAAGTGGACATGCGTGGAATTGTGCGCATGCTTTCATTAGGAGGAGTGTCCTCCTCTTGTGCCACTCAAGATCACTGTAACATATCGTTGTATATGTGACAGGCATTCTGTGCGAGTGGCGATTTTATTCGCATCCTAGCGATATCAGCGTGATGTCTGTACTTGAAAATAGCGTGCACAAAGTGTCTCCAGTCTCTAGTGCACACAGAACGTAAATGATCCAGGTGATTCCAAAAACCTATCTACGAGTGTGTTTAGAAATACATGGGTGAACTATAAAGAAATACACAGGCATACAACACATTCATTCATACTTGGTTTACAGTTATACATTACCCAATTCGGGGAGGTTGACTGTATCTCACAGGACCAAAGAGTCAGAATGGGCGGTCCTGGGGGGAACCGTGAAGAGAACGTGTGTCAACGAGCAGACAAAGTAGGTCTGCTAGTGTGTGGATCCGAATGAGTAGAGTCGGTAATGGCGAGTGCTAATCACGTAATGGTGAAGGTAGACATCGCGCTTTTACAGAGTACTTACTTATTTAAGATCGGTCGCCCTGCCTGCTACCTGTTTGGTTCTGGTCCTCGGCTTTCGCAAGTTCGTTGAATTGGTGTCGCGCATAAGTATCATAAAAGCGCGCCGGGACTCGGGCTAATTAAGACCACGCCCCTCGGTTACAGGAAATGACGTAGAACGTCACGACGTGCAGCGGGACTGATATGAAGGGAATTGTAGTTTCTTGGTTGGGCAATGTAGTTTATCGTTGCGGACTCGTAATAGGTCCTACAGGGACTATAGATGTTCTACGAGTGCATCATTGTTAGTGCTCGTGAATATGTAGAAACGGCGATATTGTAGATGAGGGAGGTATGATCAACAATGTTTAATGTGTAATTGCGGTTAAATGTAGATAGCCTACTATGTCAAGGTGTGCAGTACATAAAATACACAGTACTGGATAGAGGTCCATAGACCGGGGGACAGACTACAAATAGCTGGTTATTAGAATTCTTCAAAAACCACGGTGGGAGGCAAGGTAGGGATAGGAATATTGGATGTTATATATTAAATAGGATTATTCACTTGTAAACGTATGTAAATGATACTGTGGAAACCGTCTGTTCTGGGTGCATGGATACCACTGTAATGATGTATAAAACGTGTTGCCACACTGGTAGTAATCGTTATCTATTCAGTATCTCAGTGATGGATCGATAGAACATCAGGATATCAATAGGAGCCCATAAATTATATGTCCTCAACTCAAGGTCTGGTGTTAAGCATGGGAAAACGAGGATATCATTTGTTCAGCTGGCTCCATGGTATAGAGTCATTGAGTCCCTCTTCATGCGTTCTCAGACGATATACCCAACGTTGTTCCCTCTCCAGGAGTCTTTTCTGTAGATTTCTGGTACCATTGATCTTCTCAATGATTGTCCATCGTATGTCTGTGTCTTTATGTTGTTTTTCCACGAAATGTGCTGTAAGTCTGGTAGCTGTGATCATACGTCTGATAGTGCTCCTATGTTCACTTATCCGGATTTTTATTTTACGGCTGGTCATGCCTATGTAAGTCAAATCACATGGACACTTGATAAGGTAGATAACTGCTTCTGAGTTGCAGTTTGTATGTGATCGTTGTTCCCAAGGGGTACGTAGGCCAAGTTCTAGAGTTTTGCTGTGTCTGGTGAATTCACAGGCTACACAGGATCCACAAGGATAATGCCCGGTTACTGGCGGTGTATTCCATAATGTTGTTTGGACGTCAACCACAGTACCATATGTGTCTGTGTGGATTAGAGTATCTCTCAGACTACGGTTTTTTTTAAAAGAGAACATGGGTTTTTCATACGAGAGTTTGTTGGAGGTAAGGATGGGCCATTTTTTATTTATAATCTTCTTTACATCATTTGAAGATGAATTGAATGTGGTAACACAAATCATATTCTGGGGTTGTTGTCTTTCTTGAGTTTCAAGCAAGGCCTCTCTGGGAGTGTTCCGTGCTCTTTTCTTGGCTTGTTCAATGATTTTGATTGGATAACTTCTTTCTTTAAGTTTATCTGTGAGTATTTCTGCTTCTTTTCTGTAGTCTCGGAGTTCGGAGCAATTTCTACGTATACGTAGGAATTGTCCTACCGGAAGATTCTCCCTGAGAGATCGTGGATGGGCACTGTCGAATCTCAACAGGCTGTTTCTGTCAGTGGGTTTAGTGTATAGCGAGCTGCTCAGTGTGCCATTTTTTGCAACAATATTGATATCCAAAAATGGGATTGTTTCTCTGTCTTTATTGATGGTAAATCGTAAGTGAGGATTAAGTCCATTAATCCATAGAGTGAAGTTTGAAAGACTCTGAGTGTCGCCTCGCCATACCATGAAGATATCATCGATATAACGATACCATTTGTAGATGTTATTGCTGTATGGGTTCGTATTCCAAATATGTTGGTTCTCAAAATGGCTCATGTATAGGCATGCTATACTAGGAGCGAAGGTGCTACCCATAGAAGTTCCATGGATTTGCCAATACAGCTGGGTTTCAAATTTGAAGAAGTTTTCCGTTAATGCCAGTCTCATTAAAGTGATGATCCATTCCTTAGGTGCAGTCCATTGCCAGTTCTCATTTTCCAGGAGTTGTTCAATGACCTCGATGCTTTCAGTCTGGGGTATACTAGTATATAGCGCCTCTACATCTAGACATACTAGGAAGCAATTCATCGGGTCATATTCAATGTCAGTCAGAAGATTCAGGAGATGTTTAGTATCCTGTACATACGATGTTATTCGTTTCACCAAAGGGCGCAAAAACCAGTCAGTATATTGGGAGAGTGGTTCAAGGATCGAGCCAATTCCTGAGACTATAGGTCTCCCTGGAGGAGGTAACTTCCCCTTGTGGATCTTGGGGATGGTATAGAATAGCGGAATTCTAGGTTCCTCTTGATTCAAAAATTTGTGTTCTTTTTTAGTAATCCATTCCTTCCCAAGTGCATCTGATGTTAGCGTTGATATGGTTGTCTTGAGTTTTTTTTGTGGGATCTCGAGTAATTTTTCTGTAAAATTTTGTGTCAGCCAAAAGAGTGAGACATGCTGTCTTGTAGGCCGATGAACTTTGAATGACCGTTGCACCCCCTTTGTCAGCGGGTTTGATTATTATTTCTGTACGATTTTTTAATTTTGTCCATTTAATCCATGGAACTTCTATGGGTAGCACCTTCGCTCCTAGTATAGCATGCCTATACATGAGCCATTTTGAGAACCAACATATTTGGAATACAAACCCATACAGCAATAACATCTACAAATGGTATCGTTATATCGATGATATCTTCATGGTATGGCGAGGCGACACTCAGAGTCTTTCAAACTTCACTCTATGGATTAATGGACTTAATCCTCACTTACGATTTACCATCAATAAAGACAGAGAAACAATCCCATTTTTGGATATCAATATTGTTGCAAAAAATGGCACACTGAGCAGCTCACTATACACTAAACCCACTGACAGAAACAGCCTGTTGAGATTCGACAGTGCCCATCCACGATCTCTCAGGGAGAATCTTCCGGTAGGACAATTCCTACGTATACGTAGAAATTGCTCCGAACTCCGAGACTACAGAAAAGAAGCAGAAATACTCACAGATAAACTTAAAGAAAGAAGTTATCCAATCAAAATCATTGAACAAGCCAAGAAAAGAGCACGGAACACTCCCAGAGAGGCCTTGCTTGAAACTCAAGAAAGACAACAACCCCAGAATATGATTTGTGTTACCACATTCAATTCATCTTCAAATGATGTAAAGAAGATTATAAATAAAAAATGGCCCATCCTTACCTCCAACAAACTCTCGTATGAAAAACCCATGTTCTCTTTTAAAAAAAACCGTAGTCTGAGAGATACTCTAATCCACACAGACACATATGGTACTGTGGTTGACGTCCAAACAACATTATGGAATACACCGCCAGTAACCGGGCATTATCCTTGTGGATCCTGTGTAGCCTGTGAATTCACCAGACACAGCAAAACTCTAGAACTTGGCCTACGTACCCCTTGGGAACAACGATCACATACAAACTGCAACTCAGAAGCAGTTATCTACCTTATCAAGTGTCCATGTGATTTGACTTACATAGGCATGACCAGCCGTAAAATAAAAATCCGAATAAGTGAACATAGGAGCACTATCAGACGTATGATCACAGCTACCAGACTTACAGCACATTTCGTGGAAAAACAACATAAAGACACAGACATACGATGGACAATCATTGAGAAGATCAATGGTACCAGAAATCTACAGAAAAGACTCCTGGAGAGGGAACAACGTTGGGTATATCGTCTGAGAACGCATGAAGAGGGACTCAATGACTCTATACCATGGAGCCAGCTGAACAAATGATATCCTCGTTTTCCCATGCTTAACACCAGACCTTGAGTTGAGGACATATAATTTATGGGCTCCTATTGATATCCTGATGTTCTATCGATCCATCACTGAGATACTGAATAGATAACGATTACTACCAGTGTGGCAACACGTTTTATACATCATTACAGTGGTATCCATGCACCCAGAACAGACGGTTTCCACAGTATCATTTACATACGTTTACAAGTGAATAATCCTATTTAATATATAACATCCAATATTCCTATCCCTACCTTGCCTCCCACCGTGGTTTTTGAAGAATTCTAATAACCAGCTATTTGTAGTCTGTCCCCCGGTCTATGGACCTCTATCCAGTACTGTGTATTTTATGTACTGCACACCTTGACATAGTAGGCTATCTACATTTAACCGCGATTACACATTAAACATTGTTGATCATACCTCCCTCATCTACAATATCGCCGTTTCTACATATTCACGAGCACTAACAATGATGTACTCGTAGAACATCTATAGTCCCTGTAGGACCTATTACGAGTCCGCAACGATAAACTACATTGCCCAACCAAGAAACTACAATTCCCTTCATATCAGTCCCGCTGCACGTCGTGACGTTCTACGTCATTTCCTGTAACCGAGGGGCGTGGTCTTAATTAGCCCGCGTCCCGGCGCGCTTTTATGATACTTATGCGCGACACCAATTCAACGAACTTGCGAAAGCCGAGGACCAGAACCAAACAGGTAGCAGGCAGGGCGACCGATCTTAACCCCTTCCCTGCTCATGACGGAACCGTTCCGTCATGAGCCACGGTTGGCGTGTGCTCATGACGGAACGGTTCCGTCATGACAATCCTGTCGGCGGCCGCTCCGCCTGCGCGGCGCTGTTTCCCCGCCTGTGCGGGGCGACAACGCAAATGGGCGGAATCATGACGGAACCGTTCCGTCATGAGCACAGCTCAACTGTGGCTCATGACGGAGCGGCTCCGTCATGAGCA
This sequence comes from Triturus cristatus, assembly GCF_964204655.1. Taxonomy (NCBI): domain Eukaryota; kingdom Metazoa; phylum Chordata; class Amphibia; order Caudata; family Salamandridae; genus Triturus; species Triturus cristatus. The sequence goes on from NC_140594.1 coordinate 783,095,279, forward strand.
CAGGCCCACCGCGCTGCCCCCCTGCCCCCCCCAGCGCTGCAGCGGAATGTCCGCAGCAGCGAAGGGGTTAAATAAGTAAGTACTCTGTAAAAGCGCGATGTCTACCTTCACCATTACGTGATTAGCACTCGCCATTACCGACTCTACTCATTCGGATCCACACACTAGCAGACCTACTTTGTCTGCTCGTTGACACACGTTCTCTTCACGGTTCCCCCCAGGACCGCCCATTCTGACTCTTTGGTCCTGTGAGATACAGTCAACCTCCCCGAATTGGGTAATGTATAACTGTAAACCAAGTATGAATGAATGTGTTGTATGCCTGTGTATTTCTTTATAGTTCACCCATGTATTTCTAAACACACTCGTAGATAGGTTTTTGGAATCACCTGGATCATTTACGTTCTGTGTGCACTAGAGACTGGAGACACTTTGTGCACGCTATTTTCAAGTACAGACATCACGCTGATATCGCTAGGATGCGAATAAAATCGCCACTCGCACAGAATGCCTGTCACATATACAACGATATGTTACAGTGATCTTGAGTGGCACAAGAGGAGGACACTCCTCCTAATGAAAGCATGCGCACAATTCCACGCATGTCCACTTGCGGTTTTCACTATACTGCTAAAGGGGAAATGAATACGGCGGCAATCATACCGCTGATATTTTTATATGTTGTTTGTCTTCTATTTCCTTTCCAGATGGAGCCTGGCAGTTGACACGCATCCACTCTTACATAATATCACGTGGAGCAGCTACTCTGCCCTCACGATACTGACAGGATAGGGACATCCCATCCCAGTAATTTCACTCACATAGGGGAGTTACATCCTTGCCCTGAAGAAAGTCCTGGACCATTTTCTGGCCCCTTTTTGGACTGAAACATGTCGGCACTAGGGTCCTAGGACCATAACACTCCTATAAGACCCATTTTGTTCTATTTTAATTACCCAGACAGACCCAAAAATAAAGGGACACTGGGGATCTGCCTGAGGTATTTTATCTAGTTAACCCCCTCTGTCTTAAACATATTAAAAGCACTCCCAATACTGTGGTCGAGCCCACCCGGACTTCTAGGGGTCTGGGTGACCCGATGATGAAGCATGACACCACTAGGGTGTGTGAGGGTAACCTAAAGAAATACTTATCTCCCCCACGACCACGGTTGTATTAGGCACAACCTTAATTCCAGGAGTTTTCATTTCCCTCTTTCCTTTAGCTTTTTTGGATCTCTCTGTAGGTCCGTTAGAGTATTTTTTGTGAATATACATTCATGAAGCACCCAATGCATTTTGGACATACTATCCTTCATCAAGGGGCAATACATCTTCCAATCATGAACAAACTCTGACACCAAACATAATTTGAGTAAAAACATATAGTCACATTCCAAATGTATACACTTTTCATCTTGATAACTGAATGTAAGATCATAAAACAACCCATGTAAAAAGAGATTCAATGAATGCAAAGTGTGTGCATATGACAATAGCCTTATGGTAGCTATACTAACGGGAAATATTAGACTAGTAAATGCCTTCGTTTAAGCACTATATAATTCTTGGGAGTTCCTGTGCATTAAACTAATCAGCCAAAAATAAATGGTGGAAAAAAGACCATGTGAGTATAAAGTGAAAGCGAATATTAGTCATAGACAGTAAAAGTAATAACTAATAAATGAAGGTCTACAGGTGAGCTTACGCACCATCATTGGAAATAACCTGTAAAACAGAAGTACAAGGGATAGGAGTTAAGATAAGTTTGTAATGATGGGTAGTAAGTGGGCATCACAAAAAAGTCCTCAAAACAGTCATACCAAATGCAAAATCAAGCATTCACCGTTTAAGGTTGTATGCCAATACTGAACTAAACACACTAGGTGAGGACACTACACACTAAGGGCCCGATTCACAAAGATAAACTTACACTTTTGTGTAAGTTTACAACTTTTTGCTTTTAACAAAGGCATTCTTTGAGTAGGATGCTTACGACTGATGAATCTCCGCACATAAAAAGAAAGGACTGTCCTATTTTTTTATGTGCAGAGACTCTGCAGTGATAAAGATACTAATTGTTAAATACCTTTGTGAATAGCAAACAATCATAAACTTACACAAAAGTGTAAGTGTACCTTTGTGAATCAAGCCCCCTGTGAGAAAAGACAATCAGCCCACACCTGTGCATATCATTCAGAATGCCAGGAACAACAATAAAAGTTCACTTTTGGAATCTGCCATGAAAGAACTGGTTAAGATTTTTTTTTTTAAAAGATCAACAACAACAACTGGCAGTGAGGATTTAGAGAAACCACAATTTGTCTGTAAACAAGTAGGAATTTAAGGGATATTCTTGTACATGAAACACCAAAGATAAAAATATCTTGAACAGTCAAAACACTTACCGAAACCTACTATCTGTCTAGGGCTACTCACCTTGTGGTATTTGTAGTTTTGCAGAGAAAAAATATTAGTTTGATTTAAAACTTTGCTCCCACTGGGAACTTAAAATTCATCAGTTGCAGTAGTCAGAAAGTTATATATATGTATATGGTAGATTGTCAGTGATGAATTACCATCTTTAAGTGAAAACAAGTATTATCCATTGTAAACGAACTACAGCCAAACACACAGTCCATTTCTTGAAACACAAGATGCAGTCATTTAAGTGCTTTTTAACATTTTGTTCAATCATATGTAGCCAGCTGTACGGACTAAATTAATTATGTTCATCAGAATTATTACCATGTAGATGGGAGACAGGTGTTCATCATCTGGTAGTAGCAATGAGACATAAAGTGATGAATTACTTTTCAGCTTAGAGGTAGTTCTAAAATGAGGTGCTGCAGTATCTTTTTGGTAACAGATGCAAAAAGCCATATATTTGTAAGGCGCCATGAAGTGATATGGTGTATCTCAGGTGGTAGGTAGAATTATTTTTGAAAGCGTTTCGCCTGGAAAATATCTTTATAATGTGAAGTGACTTTAATGTGCCTCCAATCAGCGGAAGTGGAATTGGAAGTGATGCCATGCCTGACAGCTTCAAAATAAATGTGTAATGTGGTGAGACAGTTTTAGATGTTCTCATCTTTCCTCGCTCTTGACACAAATGTCATTTTATTTACATTTTTAGCTGTTCAACATACAAGTGGTCCATTCCCTCGCCTGTGAAAAATGCAAAAAAAGGGACAATATTCCATATACCTGGCTGAGCCTCCCAGTGTCCATACAGAAGGAAAACCCATCCGTGGTAAGGCACTTCTACTAGCACATGCAATACATTGCAGTCAATGAGGAGGGATAGACATTACCACCATGTTTTTCTTCCTCGTATTAGTCCTTACATATTCTGTGGAGAGAACATATTCTAGAAAACAAGCAACCCTGCTTACTTTCTGGAATTTTGAAATATTTAGCTCCTATACTCGTCGGGGGTTTATTTATACCCTACCCCTCATGAGACGTCCTTGTTTTCCATTGTCTGATATGTACAACGCCTCACTAGAGGCTATAAATTGTTGAATTTTCTCTTGTGTATATCTAACTTCCATTTTGTTTGTAACAATGTGATTGTATCTTTGTTGTTTTTTGCACAAGGCTGTGCTGCAGTTGCTATTTTCAGTCTTGTCACAGACCAATCCCATATATAGATTTACCTTTTTTTTTTTAAGACTTGTTGTGAGGTTGTATGTAATGCTCACACCTCTTGCAGTTACTTCTGATGGATACTTCTAACTGCAGACTCCTCTCCTTAGAATACCTCGCAGGCACCAGTCTGGATCCGAAACTTTTTGCAGCAATGTTTCTGTCACTTTTGGTACAGTTATAATCACAAATTGATTCTTTCAGATGTTTCTTTAGAGTAATTATTTAGTGTTGAGATATAGGCCATATGAAGGTCCTCTTCCTGTCCAACCCATGAAAATACAAATCACACACGTTCGGAATGGTCCACAAAGAATGGACTATGTATTGCATCAGTGGGAAACCATAATAATAAAGCAAGTGTTCAGTGTAAACAATAATAACAAAGCAAGTGTTCCAAAACATAATAAGTATGTGCAGACGCACAGTGCTCGTGAGGAGTGCAAAGTGAAAAATAAGTAAAATCAAAATTCCATTTTAGTACAACAAGCTATAACATTTTTAAAGTGTTGATGAATCACAAATATAACATCCTGGCATCAATTAAATTTAGTTTTGATTTTTCAACGCTTGGTAGTTTGATCTTTAGTAAACCGGGTCTTAGTGGGGATTAGTCAGTGTGTTATATTATACCTTGCATGTGTAATAAGTACATTTTTTTCTTACCAAAAATAAGTATTGGACAATCAGATTATTGGGGTTGCTGTATATTGAGATTTGCCTCTCTGCTTACCTTGCACCTACCTCCCTCCTAGAAGTCTTTGACTTCTCGGCCCATTCTGCTACTGAGAGTCAAGTGCTGATGGTATAGTACTTGGCCCTGTTGTTCAGGATCCATAGTAGGTTGGGCCCAGATACAGCAGTAGTAAAAGACCTCAACCAATGCTTAATTTGTAAAAAAGAAAAACATAAGTGCCAGAGCTCAAGATAATTCTTAGGCAACTTCAGCTTGCACCACCAAAGGTCCCTGCCACTGCTGCCAAACGACACCTGATTGATTGATTGATGGGGAACTTATATAGCGCAGCTATCGCCCTACGGGCATCCTGGCGCTTACCTACTTACCATTACCTTCCTACAAATGTGACACTTTGGACTATAGTAGATGACCCAAAGTCATATGAACAGACTGAACACACTAGCATTATTCATTTTTTAATTGTTCATTGAATTGGTAAACACTTTCCTCATGGCCTTTTTTTTCCCAAAATAAACCAAAAGCACCGCCATGTGGTGAACTGCCATAAATATTTGATGGTGTTATGAAATAAGTGCCGGTGAAGAGCACTGGCAAACAGCGGCTCAATGTAAACACTAACGCAAAAACCGCTGCCAGACCCATAGACTTTTAAAAGGGGTTGTCACAGTCTTTTTCTCATATGGTGCTTGTATAAGTTTCGGTTGGATAGCCCCTGACCCATATCTATGACCACTGTTTGGAGAATGAACTCTGAATATTTAGAGAGAACTGTGCATGTGGTTCCTTACTTGGGGAAAAGTTGTGCCAAAGCCCCAGACCAAAGGAGTGAATCAAAGGAACACTTGACTGACCTCCCTAGAAACCACACCAGGGCCAGCACAACTGAAGGAGCCCACCTCAGCAGATTGGTAGCCACTATGGAAGATTGGCTACTAGCTGCCACTAGGCACTGAAAGACAACAAACCCTGAGGGCCAAAAGTTGCCCTGGGTCTGCTGACCTGGTTGCTGAGGAGGGCATCAGCACCCACCAAAAGATATCGCTTGGAACCCTGTACATGGAGACTGGTATTCCAGCCACAGCTGGTGTTTCACGGTCTCAAAGAGGACTTAGACGGCCCCCCACCTCTGTCGCCAAAGTCGTCCCTCCTAATCCGTAGACAGAGTAATAATCACAAAGGCACCCCCATCGACCGCACAGCACCCGGAGTGTCCTACAATCTATTTTTAGAAATTGGTGTTGTCTTTCTTTCATGTTTTGTGTCTTTCTTAGTTCATTGTTTGATACTGTTAAATGCTTTACACTAGTTCCTGCTTCTGCACATGCTGTATGACCACAAGTCAATTGAACACTCTCCCTAAATCAAAGAAGTAGTGGTATTGGATTGGCAGGGGGCACTAAACAGGAATAATGGATAGGGATCTGTGTGTCCATTCACCTGGCTGGCACAGGCAGCAGCGTTGCCTGCCAGATGCTCCTGGGATTGATCTGCATTTCCAAGTAGGTGCTATTTGGGGAAATTATATAATCAAATCATTTGCTAAACCTGTGACAGACATTGACCTTCACAAATTGCCATTCTACAAACACCAACAGGTTATACAAGCCTTTCACATTTCCTATACAGATGAAATCCCTGAATTTAGCCTGTTCGAGGTGAATTCTAAAAAAGTAAATATCCAAAATATCTAGAGTGTGTAGAACCCAAATGGTACCCCAGGAAGTTGCAATTATGACAAAAATTTGATCCAATTCAACTACCTTCATAGGGTGTACACACCATTTTGGTGCATGCACAGAAAGACCTCACAGCTCTACCTGAGATGTCCCTCCCCGGCGGGTGCTTTCCTGCACACAGTGTGGACGTATCCTATGACACAAGAATACTTAGAGGATATTGTATACATTCATTCAGCAGTAGTAGATATCCACATGCACTAGATCCGAAGGTAGCTTTGTTGGGATTGGCGGAGGGCCTAAATGGTCCTAGAGGTGCTAAAACCATGTTGTGCTTTCTGATTGTGAAGAAAGATATGGACCAACATTGGCAGTCAACCTCTGCTCAATGGGTAGATGAGTTGTAAGGACATGGACAGTTGCTCATTTATTTTGGCACTGATATATCGATCATGGGGTTATCCACATATACACAAGAAGATCTGGGGCCCAGGGTGAGCACTGCGGTACAGATGCCTTGGGCACATGGTTAGAAAAACCTTTAAGTTCCTAATACTGGTTATTGATATTATGGCCACTAAATCAGACACAAGGCATGTCCTTAAACTCTTCATAAGAACCAGCATGAGGTAATGTTACAAAAGAAGCATGATGCACTCATCTCACATAAGCTGAAAGTAATTGTTGGTTGTTATATTACTTAAAATGCAAATAAAATATGTTTAAATAATTGACAACAAATATTCAATTACATCTTTAACAGCATTGTGTGACCTGTGAGGTGAGATATATTTTAAGACACCAACACTGTGAACTCTACTTATTCTGTTTAGAAATAGTTAAGTAGAATCTGGTCTATTTTGACACTGCAGCGGGACGTTTTTTACTCCAGAAATTAGGGTTTAGATATGCTGAAGCTTTCCATTTTACGGACAGGATCTAAGTGAAACTAGACAAATGTGCCAAACTTCAGTTAAAAATCTGAGAATTTGGCTCAGTGGCGGCCAGTAGGTTTTGGAGTGAGGGAGGCGGACGGGACACACACACGTGCACACACACACACATACACATAACACTCTCAGACATGCATTCACACACACACGTGCACACACACACAAACACATCCATTCACAACAGTCTTTACCAAACATTCATACATACACGCCGCACCAAACATTCATTTAAAAGAAAACATACACATACCTGCAGCCAGCTTTGCCTCGGAGGTTCCAGGAGGCTTGGCACTGCTGCCTTTCAATGAGGGAAGCAAAGACCAAAGAAAATGATGGACGGAGTGTTGAACATTGCAAGCACTCACCCCCAGTCAACTGATCTGGGTTTAATCCATCACCGTTCTTTAGCCCACTCTGCCACCCCAGTTCAGACATGGCCGTATGCAAATCAGTCTGACCCTGCGCCTCATGGGAACAGTGTAGCCCGAACTGCCAAGCCATGTCTTCCCTGGACCGGAAACAAGCTTCCTAGGACCGGTTTCTGGAATTTCAGCCGTCTTCAGCCAGGCTTGCTTGAATCCAGTGGCAAAGTGAGCAAGGGACTCACGTCTGAGCATACCCTGCCAACTTATGGCGAACAAAGCAAAAACCAAAGAAAATGATGGACGGAGTGTTGAACATTGCAAGCACTCACCCCCAGTCAACTGATCTGGGTTTAATCCATCACCGTTCTTTAGCCCACTCTGCCACCCCAGTTCAGACATGGTCGTATGCAAATCAGTCTGACCCTGTGCCTCATGGGAACAGTCCAGCCCGAACTGCCAAGCCATGTCTTCCCTGGACCGGAAACAAGCTTCCTAGGACCGGTTTCTGGCATTTCAGCCGTCTTCAGCCAGGCTTGCTTGAATCCAGTGGCAAAGTGAGCAAGGGACTCACGTCTGAGCATACCCTGTACTGGGGTGAATGTATGACATTGTTCTGCATTCTGTCCATCAATTGTTGTTTTTGCATTTGTCACCCCGAGTGGGAAGGGTATGCCCAGATGTGGGTCCCTTGCTCTCCATGCCACTGGAATCAAGCTATCCTGGCTGAAGAGGGGTGAAACCCCCGAAACCGGTCCTAGGATGCTTGTTTCCAGTCCAGGGAGGACCTGGCTTGGCAGTTCGGGCTGGACTGTTCCCATGAGGCACAGGGTCAAGACTGATTTGCATATGGCTGGGTTCAAATTGGAACGGCATGGTGAGCAAAAAAACTATGGATTTAGGCCCAGATCTCTGTACTGGGGTGAATGTATGACATTGTTCTGCATTCTGTCCATCCATTGTTGTTTTTGCATTTTTCAATGAGGGAAGGCAGCAGTCCCAACGTCATCACAGAGTGGGATGAGGTCAGTGAGACTGCTGACCACACTCCACTCTCTGATGAAGTGTCACTGACTGACACTCGACCCTGGGCACTTCAGGGCTTAAAACTGAAGTGTACAGGTGCAAGGTAATCAGTGAAGCTACCCGTTGTCACTGAGGGGAAGGCCTCAATGACCTTTGCTGAGCTGAGCAAAGTTCAGCTCCGGCAGCCAGGACCCTGCGCATGTCTGGCTCCTGGCTGCCTGACCCGAAAATGAACAGTGTCTGTCAGGCTGACTTTTGTTCCTCACAATAAACCCACATAACCTTTCCCTGGGATCCGTTTTTTTTTTTTGTCCTCATTTAAAGAAAATAAGTGAGAAGCAAGCCAATGGTTTATTCTGGGATCCCCGCCCGAAGATAACAGTGCCGTCAAGTTATTTGAACCCCCAGGGATCCAACAAAACCAGCTGTCAAGATCCTGATATAGGTAAGTACAGAGGCCAGGAAGTGCTTAACTTGCACAAGATGAGACCTCTTCCTCACATCTCACTTATATCATAATCATTGGACTTTGTCTGTTGTGAAAATTCAGGATAGTATTATATAAAAAATTATTGACCCAATCATCCCAACTCCTCCATATTCTGATTCTTTTTCTTGTGCAGCTAGCGAGATCCAATCTATGAATTCGTCTCACTGAGGCAACCCAATCTACTACTACAGGGGGTTGAGAGGTAATCCATTATAAACAAATTTCCCTCCTTGCAAGAAGAATCAACAAAAATAGAAGGATGACCTGTGAGTTAGACAGATTGTAGCTGATACTCTCCTCTAAGAGGTTCCTAAAGATAACCAAAATCAGGCTTACCTTGATCTTATGCCCCAAGATCTCCGAAACAATCTGTCAGGTTGGCACTCTGCAGGATTCGCTCGCAGTAATAAGCTCCACCTCTGGACCTCCCAAACACCCTGAACTATATACACAGGCTATTCGAGCGATACGGTGAGGGAAAAAACCCAGGAAGGGATAGGAAGGGACAGCAGGGAAGGGAAGCTGCAAAACAAAACACATAGATTAGTACATTTTCTTGTCTCCTACTCTCGTTAATTTCTCGCTAAAGTATGGTGTGTCACCTGAGCTGTGATTCTTAGCATCCAAGCGGCGGTTCTCTCCTTGCGCCTTCCTTTCCCTAAACAACGCAAGAAACCCGGTTCGCTTACACGGCATCCATCGCAACACTGCCCAATGTATGTGCTGCTACTGCAATTAACGTACCCCCTGACTGTAACCACTCAAATATATATACAATCAGTACAGTCGATAAGTCTTGACTACTATCCAGCTTCTTAGTCCAGCAAAAGAAATAAGGAGATAAAAAGTAAGGAGAGGCCCTGATACGGTCACAATGCAACCGGTGCAGATTCCGTCATCTACAACGATTATAGCAATAAACAATCCTCTAAGTTCAAAGTCAAACCAAACACGGTAGGGCGTAGTGCCTATACCACTTCCGTCCGCTTTGGCAATTGTATTCCACAAAAGGTATTTGAGCAATTCGTCCTGTCTTCATGACGGCAATGCGGAGGCCTCCCCCTGCACTCCACCACTTGAATCAAGACAACTTGAATCCAGGGTATAATGAAACAATCAAGTTCCCCCTCACAAGAAAAGACGAAAGGGAAGTAGCACTAAACCCACGGGGTACAAGGCTGGCTCTCAAGTATAATTTCAAAAGCGATCCGCTCTTCCAACAAACAATGTGCGTAGTGTCACGAAAGTATTAACGATACCAATGCCGGACGCCGTGACACTGTAGACGCTCCTCCGATAACGCTACCTGGAACCTCCGGAAACTAGAGCAGCCGCTCCCGCTGATACCAACAAATCACGAACACTCCCCTACCGGCCGTACCGCGCTAAATCCAGTCAGCAGGCCGGGGCTCATGGGAAATGAAGTCAGAGCCTATTTTACCTGGGAATTGTAGTTCAGGCAGGCGCATAGGCTAAACCCTGACACAATCTTACCAATGTCTTGCCAGAAGGCCTGAATAGAAGGACACTGCCAAAACATGTGTGTTTCATCCACATCGTTAGAGGCGCACTTCAAACACGCCTTCCGATGATCACCTCCCAGTTTAGCCAATTTCTTCCGGATCCAGTATGCCCTATGGAGTGTGAACAAATGGTTCCTCTTAAGATAGGCAGCTTTGACCACATTCCATAAAGTGCACATCGTTACATTCCATAAGTATGTTAATGTTGGTCGAAGGCAGGTCTCTTCTCCAGGACTCCTCCATAGGTACTAATGGTGGTTCCCCCTTGATCAAAAGCCAATACCATTTGGAGACCTCTTTATGTTGAAAAAGGGGGCCTCGTAGAGATAGTTCATGACCTTCATTTACTTCTCCTTCTTTGTCACGGTGAGCAGCCCAGCTAGATAATTGATCAAACTTAAATCTTGAAAGTCTTTGATGTGTGATATTATAAAGTATATCCCATGGGAGAAGTTTGTTTTCTTGAAGCAATTGACCCCAGTTCAGAATAGCTTCTTCCAATAATGCGATCAGTAGGCTATCTTTTAGGCAGGCTGGAGTACCTGGGGAGTTCCAAATAGGGGCCCCTGCACTATAATATGGAATATTCAGGATTTTCTTGATACCAACCTTCGCAGGCAGGTCTTAAAACCTTAAGTTTAATTTTCCTAAAGTATTTTGGGTGCCCAGACTTAAACAAAAAGCCATCACCCCCCTGTGGAGTATTTTTGGTCATTGCTAGAAGCAAGGGACGGAAACAGGATGAATTAAATAGAAGGGCCCTTACATTCTTTAGTTGAAAAGCAAAACAATAGAAACGAAAATCAGGACTAGCTATAACCCCCTCTACATTTGCACATCGCAACTTCCTCCATGCAATCCTCAACCCCTTATCAGAGCAAAGAAACCTATTCATCATCCCTTGTAATTCTTTCAAAGAAGATTGATCGAAAAATAAGGGGATTGTGTCAAAGATGAAGGTGAATTTTGGCAGGATTGACATTTTGAGCAAATTGGAGCGGCCCAGGATGGACAATGGATCTTAATAATCCCAGGATCTTAATAACAAGATCCTGATAAGCCCAAGATCTTAATAATACGGCAGCTTCCTTCCATTTAAATTCAAGTTTTACTAAGGCCAAGTTACCTAAGTAACAGGTTTGCTGTTTAACTAGTACATTACCCTGTGGTGTATTCCATGTCATAATTTCCGTCTTGTGGGCATTAATTAAATAACCTGAGACCCTCCCAAAATCCAACAGTATTTTCTCTCGGCAGGGCAAGATAGTATGGGAGTCCCTGGAGAAAATCCTCAAATTGTCCACATATAGTTCAACTTTTTTTTACCAACTCTCCCATCCAAATGAAGCGTAAATGTTACTAGCCCTAATACTACAGGCCAAGGGTTCTATGTATAGATCGAATAGTAGTGGGGAGAGAGGGCACCCCTGTCTCGTTCCCCGTTCTAACTTGATTGATTTAGAAAGGTTGCCGTTAACAATCAATCTAGCAGTAGGTGCTTTATAGATGTTGCTCTAACTAAGTGCTGACCCAACCCAAACCAACAAATCATATAGGTTAAAAAAGGCCAGTTCACTCCGTCAAATGCCTTCGCTGCATCAAATGCGATGATTGCGGGGGGCAGATTAAATGTGGTAGCTATGTCAATTGCCCCTATCAACTCATGCGTTAGACCATGAAGTTGACGGCTCCTAACAAACCCCTTCTGCTCAGGTTGAATCAAAGAATTCAGTACAGGGTTCAACCTCCCTGCAAGGATTCGTGCAAAAATTTGATATTTGCAATTCAGCAGGGAGATAGGTCTCTATGACTCACAGTTCTTTGGGTCTTTATTTGGTTTTAAGATCAAGGAGACAGTTGCCTCATCCCAAGACCGCGGGATTGGGTTATTATCTGAGAAGATCCTGTCAAGCAGGATAACAAAGACAGGGGCAATCTACCAGAGCCTACATAGAGCTCATTAGGAATACCATCCGTCCCTGCTGCACTGCCCTTTTTTAGACGTTGTATCACAGTCTTAAGTTCTATCAAGGAAATGCTCTGATTCAACAAACTAGTTTGATTTTCTGTAAGGTGAGGTATGGATATCTCCTCAATATAATTTTTAATTTGAGACTCCGAGACCGCTAGGTCTTCGGTGTACAAGTCCTTAAACTTCAAATGCCTGTTCTATTTTAAGGTTGTCTGAGGAGTTCTCACCTGAATCTATCATAGTTTCCTGTTTAATTTGATTCGTATTTTGATTCATCTGGGACTTCCAAGTGAGGAGCTTCCCGCATCCCTCACCACATTCATAATTAGCTAACTTACTAGCTTCCCATTTTATCCTAATAATGTCATCTAGGTAGTCTGTTAGCAACTGTCTCCTAGCTATTACCTCTCTGCTTTCCTTCCCATCCAGTTGCATATCTTGGTGAGAATCACTATTATTCCTTGCTCTGGAAATATCGTCTTCCAATTTCTGTATAATCGTTCTACTCTCCTCACATTTCTTAGCTGCCAAGCTTATTACGGTACCTCTGATGTATGCCTTATAGGCATCCCACATTACCTCCAATGAAACAGAGTTTTTGTTGGTTTAAGAAAACAAATTGGGTTTCTTTCTCCAACTGCAAAATTGTTAAGGGATCTAGAAGTAGGGTTCTGTCAATGGTCCACCTTTTAGTAGACTCACTTCTGGGCACTTGTAGCTATAAGGCTACAGCGGAATGATCAGAGAGGTGCTCCGGGACATGTGTTACCGAGGTCGTACATTTCCACATCTCTCCCTCCAGATATCTATCAGCCCAAGGTCCTTCATCAGCATTTTAATAAAGGAACCCATTTTTGTAGAGACTATCCTCCCCCCTTTAGACCTATTTAGAACAGGGTTCAACAGAATATTAAAATTCACTCCCATTATGATCGGATAGTTAGATTGAATCAGATGACTATAGACGGTATTTAAAGGGGGTCTTAACGTCTATATTCGGACCATAATAGCCAACAAGGGTATGACATTCCTTTTGGATTTTAACATCACAGATGACTCAACGCCCTTTGGAGTCTACCTTAACATCGTCTAATGTGGCTTTAGCCGAGTGCTTGATAATCAAAGCTACTCCTTTAGTATAACAAGTTTGTGTAGTATGGCTAGAAGATTCAATCCATCTCTGCTTGGCGCATATAGATTCCCATTCCTCAAGAGTTAAGTGAGTTTCTTGAAGGGTAATAATATCAAACTTTGATTGGCGCAAATATTGGAAGATTTTCCTCTGTCTACTCAAAACCCTAAATCCATTAACATTCCACGTTAGGATTTTAATTGATGTTAAAGAAGGATTAAGGTTCTAACTGACCCGCCATTGGAGATTTCACAAATCTTACAGACAGACAGCAAATTAGTTGTTCAGAGGCTGCTCCATTTTTATTTATAATATCCTGTCTATTTAACAAATGAGGACTTTTTTCCCTAATAAGCTCCCCACCCAGTGAAAAATCAAAAATAACTTCCTCCAACTGTGCCCCCCCTCCCAAGGGAACCCTCCCTGAAATTAACCTGGCCTTGATGATAGAACTGCCCAGTCAAGCTCACCCCTACCGGTAAAACTTGAGGATAACAGCAAGCATCAAACCTATCCCTGAGCCTTTGTTTGGTCTATGAAAACCCTCACCTCCTTAGGCTCTCTAAAGTTAAACATTTTGTTCTTCCACATTATTTTCAGGAGAGCGGAGAATCTCAGTAGAGCAGTGGCACCTAAAGATCTTAATATTGGAATGAACTTCCCCAGTTACCATTGTTGTTCCTGGGTAATTCTGGACAGATCCGATTTAATTCGGAAAGACCAGTCTCCCTTAGTAAAGGAGCCGGCTTTGAGTGCATCAGATAGAACCCGCTCCTTCAAAAGAAAGGTTTTAAAATTAACTAGAATTCTTCTAGGTGTTTTCCTATTTGTGTTTTTTAAGAAGGGGTCTCTGTGAATTCTCTGTATGTCAGCTTTGAGGTCAGAGGAGACAATGGCCGGGATCAACTCTTTTAGCAGGCCTATAACAAAACTTTTAGTGTTATTGCCCTCCAGCCCTTCTGGAACATTAAGAACGTTAATGTTATTTGGCCTGCAGTTGTTTTCAAGAGATTCAATTGTATCCAGAATAGATTTTTCGCCACTCTTTAGTGTTTGAATCTCGGCACGGTTTGACTCAACTTCCTTATTTAGGGCCTCGACGGAGGCTTCCACCAGACAAATCGTCTCCGTAATTGCGAAAATTTTAAACTTCAGCGCTTCACACGTATCTTGAATTTTTGCCTGGCTCTTTTCTGAGATAGCAAACTTGTTCTTATTCTCCGAGGAAAGATTGATTAGAGTCAAGAGGGTTATAACGAGGGGTGTCAAGAGCCGGTTGTATAGAGACCAGAGGGGTCTCCTCAGGGAGGTTAGTACAATCACCAGGACAATCTCCCTGGACTTGATACCTGTTTGAGGTTGGGAGGTTCAGACAAACCTCCTGAGCAATCTCAGCATTATTACCTATATGGTCCATTGTAACTTCTGACGTATTTCCAGGGGGGTCACAGGTTGATGAGAAGACTCCTTCCTTTCTGACCAAGGTGCATTTTCTTGCTGGACTTGCTGTACTTTAGGATGCACCCTAAAATAGGATCTAAAGGACCGGGTTATTCTCAGTTGAGCCAAATCCTTTTGCTGCTGTAACGGAGTTGTAGAGGATGATTGAAATAATTCAGAATTAGGAGAGGTCTTGCCTCCTACCTTCCTGCTGGTTCTTTTTGAAACAATTCTAACAGGAACCGGAGGAACAGCGCTGGAGCTACCTGTAGATTGCCCAGACCCAAATATTTTATTTCTTAGGACATATCTGCTAGGGGCTTCCCCACCCTTCACATCTGCTAGGCTACCCAAACCTTTCTGCGTTGAGGGACCCGTGGAATCAATGTCGGTATTAACATCCAGTGAGGACTTCTTTATGGATGGCCCGTGTAGGACCCCCAAACTTTCTTGTTTCCATTTGCCTTCTCCTCTCTTCCGAGGGGTCTGTTGTAATGAAGGCAGCTCATTGCTAAACGCTCCTTTAGGGCATCTAGGGCTCATGTGAGGCATAGAGGGAGGAGCTGTGGAAATAATTAGCAAAAGTAGTTTAATAATGCCAGGAGGCTTAATAAAAATATTAATACCACAAAAGGGTTTATCCACTCCTGAAGGCTCCAACACTACGGCAGACAAATCGCCCTCCTCAGCTCCATCTACTATTAAGCAAGCCAGTCGGGGCACTCGGCAACAGCTGATTCTGCCTGGGGTGGCCCGGAAGGGAATCCTGGCCGTCGCATGCCTCTCAGCGGCAACACTGCATGCAGCATGAAGGAGCCGACCCCCTACCAAGCACGGGGCCAACCCAGACACCCCCCCAGGCTAGGATGGCACACTATTCAACTCCACAGCAGGCAGTGGCCCCCAATGGCGCGCTGGGACCGACAAAGCGAAAAGAGACGCCTAGCACGCAGCAAGCAAAGAGCGAGCACCTCACCCCCGCTGGGTGCCGGCAGTGACGCCAAGTATCCACCCGGCGGGATCAGACTCCGGCAGCAAATCTCTCCTCCCCACAAAAAAAGCAGCCAAGAACAGCTGGAGAGGAAAAACCAGAGAACACCCACCAACACAAGCAGGTAAGAAGGGTCTTCCTTCCAAAACAGTCCGTTAGAGTGGCTCAGGGACGTTTGATAGCGTAGTATTCTGGAGGAGCACGGAGGGAGCTCACGGCAGGTCTAGCCGACCGCCGTGTTCCCCAATGACTGTGGGTACAGTGCATATTTCATTTTAAATACTCTGCGCCTAATTTTAAACTACGCACTGTTTGCCTCATCGTGATAAAATTCACATACCTTGATTGTTGGGATTGCGCCTCGCCTAATGCTCCAGCCTGGTCCGCCGTGGCGTCTTGGTCCAGAGTGTGCAGAGGGTAGTGGAGATATACTTTGTGAATCACTTCCTGCTGGGTTAGCAGACTAGTTGTTGAGGGGCGAAATAGCATTAAAGCCAATGATGGGACAGATCCACAGCGGGCCTTCCGTGCCTGGCAGACACCAGGGGCCAGTCTCTCTGCTCAGTTCACCTCAGCTTCCCTACATTATAGCTCTATGGAGCTCAGGAACCTGGTCAGACTAACTCCGCACCACGGATGCAAAACTTTAGATCGATTGCAGGCAGTTCCGAGCTATGGAGAGTGTGGTTTTATGCTCAGAGAATCGTTGGAGGACAACTCAACACGATCTGATCATTCGTTTGCCCTTTTTTATTCTGTGAACTGACGCCCATTAGCTAAACACAATATGAAACTACATGACTTTACAAACGACCATTCCTCAGATGCTATCTTCTTAACTGAAACATGGCTGCCACAAACCTCAGCCCCTGATGTTCTTACAGCCATACCACAGGGACATGCTATTGTCAGACTAGATAGACCTATCCATCGGGGTGGTGTGATCGCCATAATCTATAAGCAAAGCTTCCAGTGCACCTTCTCAAAGACTGCTATATCAGGTTCGGGGGGGGGGTTCTTTTTGCTTGCAATAGTAGGCAACCTTACCTTAACAGGGTTCTTAATATATAGACCAATATGCTGTACCTTTTCGCATTCTGATAAGCTTCTCACCACCTACAAACTTCGCTGGTCAGCCTTCCAAGGCGCACAGATGGACCAAAGTGACACCAGCGGCTTTTATGCAAGCACTGAAGAAGAATTATCCGGTGCTTGTTCACGGCATCGACTCAGCCAACTCACAAGTGAAAGATTGGATTTAGGGTGCACTAGAAGAGATAGCACCAGCTACTGAACATACTCGTAGAAGGATGAAGCCGTCAGCCACTTGGTTCAATGAGGAGTTAGCCACTCTGAAGAAAGACTGCAAGTGCCTAAAACGCAACTGGGGCAAACATTGTAATCCTGCAGAGCTACAGCTCTGCCCTAAAGAAGTACCACAGACAGCTCAAGATTACACTGTGCAGTGTCTATGTAGCAAAAATAGACATGGCGCATAACTCTTCTTGCGGACTATTTTCCATGGTTAAGTCACTCTCTTCTTTAGAACGGGTTTCGGCAGTGGTCCCCCCAACCAAAGACAGTTGTAACACCATTGCTCACTACTTCTGTGATAAGCTTATCTCCCTCTATACCTCCTTCACTGATAAACCTAGAAACACCCCATGCCTCCAAGCATGGTTTGAACACTCAGATGAGAGTGAACACTGTCTAGCTTCAAAGCTATCACACCAGAGGAACTCACTTTGATGATGTCTTCCATTAAATCTGGTTCGCCTTCAGATCCTGCACCCCCTGGAGCCTGATACAGTCTGCTTAGCCCCAGTGCTACATGATCTTTTAAACAGCTCTTTCAGGATCGGACAGGTTCCCAAAGCATGGAAACATGCTGCCATAGTGCCACTACTAAAGAAACCTTTAAAGGACGTTAACAAACCAGAGAATTTTAGAACTATCTCAGTGCAAGTAGCAGAAAAATACATAAACTTACAGCTTTCTACATTCCTTGCAACCCAAGACATCCTGCATAAGCCTCAGTCTGGCTTTCGACCTCAATACAACACCGAGTCAGCGCTCCTGTTGTCCTCTATTCCATCCACCAGGCAGGTAACATGGGAGATATCACCGCTTTTCTACAATGGACCTTATTGCAGCATTTGACACTGTGTGCAATAGCCTACTTCTTGAATGGCTTTACAACTATGTAATTGATGGCAAGGTTTTGCAGTGTATAGCATCTTTTCTACAAGATCGATCATTTTAGGTGACACAAAAAAACATTTTTTCTGAAGGTCTTTCCACTACAGCAGGAAGTACCTCAGTGCTTTTCCCTGTGTCCGACACTATTCAAGCTGTATATGTGCCCTTTGGCTGATGTTGTTGAGTGCCACAATTTTTCCATCGTGACGTACACAGACGATAATCACTCTGTCTCAAGATGCCCCCAATGCCACAGGAAAGCTTGGTTTCTGTCTATCTGACGTGGCCGTATGGATGAGCCTGAGGTGCTTGAAGCTTAACGCAGGAAAGACCGAGGTCCTCATCATGGGAAAACCGCCGACAATTTGTTCAATGGCCTGGTGGCATGACTCGCAGGGCAAGCTACCCATACCTAAGCCAAAAGTGAAAAACTTGAGAATCTGATTTGACGCAGAACTATCCTTTGACAATCAAATTACATGTCTCACCAGGCAATGCGTTGTGATCTTAATGACCTTAAAAAACATTTTTGTCTTTTTGCCAGAAACAGAAAGATTGTGGTCCAGTCCCTAATCATTTCAAGACTGGACTACTGCGAGGTCGTATATCTCGGGGTGCCACAGGCACATTTAGGAAGACTTCAGTAGGTGCAGAATATGGCGGCTTGGCTGCTATTACATCTACCTAGACTCTCCCCATCTGCCCCAGTTCTAGCTATGTTGAACTGCCTCCTGTTAAAGCATTGGGTGTCTTTCAAAGCCATGTGCTTTTGCCACAAGATGCTCAGCCACAAAGACCCTAAATATCCTCACCCTTTCATCACTCCTTAACGTCCAAAAGAATTCTGAGATCAGCTGACGCCTCTCTTGTTTGCATCACCAGAGTCAAGAGAGCTCTTATTAAAGGGCGTTCCTTCAACTACCTGGCTACCAAGATGTGGAACTCTTTACCCCTTGGGCTCAGGCGAGAAAAATCTGAAATAATCTTCCACAAGAATTTAAAAACTTGTTTTTTCATCTTCATTTAGAGTAGGATTCTCACATTTGTGCGCTGGTTTATAGGACTGATACCAAAGTGCTGCGACGTGTTAGCTGCGTAGCTCTGCGCTTTATAAATCTCATTATTATTATTATTATTATTATTAAAGGATGAATTAACACTTCTTGACCTTCTTCTGACAGTCACCCCAAATGGTACTGTGTAACGGAGACAATCAATTGAAACAGTTGTACCTTTCATGTTGGACACAGATAAGCTGTGTCGGGCAAAGTGACCGCCTCCTACTGAATACATTTTATGTTACTAGTAACTGTAAAAAAGGCTGTGTTTATCTGGATTTAAAATCTATAATTATCTATACCGTGGAAGCATTCTGTCAATGGAATAACACCACTCAAATCAAAGGGCCCTAGAAAAGGCTTCACTCTCGCAAACCTTTCTTCCTCCCTTCCATCTCTCCGCCCCATATTTTTGCTTTTTTGCTTTCTTAAGGGTTATTCTGATTGTTTATACTCGACATTCTGATGATCACGAAGTATATAATTGTCAAATCTTTTCTGAGATTTCATTTACTGTTTTAAACTTGATGTATAACAGTACAAAATTCTGAAATGCAGCATTATTCATTTTGAATTTTAAAATATAAAAAGCATGACAGCCAAAGAGAAGCTGAAAAGACTTTACAATTGTGTACTCCAACCAGATACATGGAATAAAATGGTTTGAGATTTAATATATTAGAGGTTAAAGAGCTTCAAACATGTCTAAACTGATGTGGCCGCTTTGCAGTCAGTCTACTAGTTAACGTCATTGCAGATGCGTACATCCGAACTTAAGCTATGAAACAGTCAAGACAGGTCTCCTGCTGCCCGGTAAGCCACTAACATGTTGTTTTCTCAAAAAATGACCAGCTGTAAGGTCTTGAATTCAAACATACTTTTTCCTCTTACAGCAGGAAGCTATCAACTGTTTTCTCAAGAAGCATCGATTTGAGAGTGACAATCAGTATTACTGCGAAACCTGTAGACGCAAAGAAGATGCCATTTCAGTAAGTGTGAGCTCGACTAATGCAAACAGAATCTTTATTAATACCTCTGACCGGGAGGTGCAACCGACCTTAGAGGGAGGGCGGCTAACTCCCCGGTGGTTGGCAGACAAAGGGCACAGCAGCAACAGGGTGCATGAATGTGTCATGGAAAAGGCCAGTGAGTGACCAGGAAGTTTGTGTTCAAAGGGCCCAATTAAGAAAGAGGGGCGTGGTCGCAAGCAGGGCCTAAAAGGTGACCGGGACAAGAAGCAGGGCCTAAAAGGTGACCGGGAAAAGCAGTCTCCAGATGCATGGACAAGGTCCTTGGGATGCCTCAGGGCAGCGATACTTGAAGGCAGACAAAAGGGTAAGTAATGATCAACATTGGGCAGACATAGAACTTGCAGCCCAGGCATGGCCATGGGGCCACAAACGCCAGCCACTCGGTAGCAAATTGAAGCTTTGAAGCCGCGGCGCGCAGTACCAAGTAAGTGACAGAAGTAGAGCTGTCACAACAGTAGGAGAGTGATTTATGGCAACCTTGAAGAGAGGTCATGACTGGAATAATGATGCACGGCAGAGTGAAGCAAGTCATGGTTATTAATATGCAATAAATTATAGGAGGTACACTGTATAACCTGTCATGAAAATGCCTTATGTCGTAGTCCAAGATAAGCCAGAAACGAGCATGTTGATGACCAATGTCAAGTGTGTACCAACTTATGATGCGAATAAAATGTGGCCATTCTAAAACCACAAAAAGGTCTTCGTGTACATAACTGATGGGACAGATGGTACGGCGGAAGCTGGGGGGGGGGGGTTAACTGTAACAAGAAATAAGTCAGATCAGCTGTGATGTAGCCTCTAGTTCTTGTGGGCAGTGCTCAATTTGAGCCGGTGATTGTAGAAGGAGTCCACCATCACTTATTTTTGGGCACTGGCACTTATTTTTCCTCATCTGCCTTTTCCCGTGAACAAGAGAGGAAGACACAAAGAGGAAAGAGGGCGAAGGATAGTAAAACTGTCACAAAGGGAGAGAGCAGGAACCTGCAAGAGTGATATAAGGAGGCAGGGAGAGTCTTGCAGTGGTTTAAAGAGGCCTAAGGGGGATTTAAGACTATCAGCCTTGGCAGGGCTTTAAGTGGGATGGAAAAACTGGGGGGAGGTGGTCTCTCAAAAGGGACTTGGCCGATGTAATTGAGAGCTTGGCTTAAAAACACTTAAGCTAAAAGTCTGTGCTTAGCATAGAGTGCCCCTCGACTGGTATTTTACTGCTTCTGTCATTGAACCCAGATACGTAATACAACAAGTAATATCTCAACTACAAAAAGCCAGGACTATTGGCTTTGTCAATGGCTGGTAGATGCCTAAGATACAAAAGCAGCACTTCTTTCTTCGTTGTATATAATATTGAAAATGTGTCAGTTCCGACATGATGATGAGACTGTGGGGGGCGTGGCTTGGGCGCCGATGGCGATGGTCGCCTGAGAGCTCGGCTCCGGGACTGAGCCCGTGATTATCCTGTAAATCGGCGGCTACGGGGCACCCCGACCCCCATGTTTTGGTGACCGGCCCAACGGAGACCTGCCGGGGCCCCCAGCGTGATCGGCACGAGCGGTGACCCGGTGCAAATCGCAGTTAAGGGAACTGCGGAGTGTGACCCAACATGGCGCCCGGACTTCTTTGTCCCCGTGACCGGATCCGATAGACTGGAGGATCGTCGCTGACGACGGGGCGCCCCCAGCTCGGTGGTCTCCCGGTGGGGATTGAAACTGGACATCGGTCAGAGTGGTCTCTTCTACTGGGGATTGCACTCGGATGAACGGATGCCCACACCATAGCGGAGCCCACGTTGGGACAACTGGAGATCCCGACGGTGGCCCCACTCCCTGCATCGTACTTGGCTACTTTCTCCTGGTTGACCCACTCCCATGGGAGGCGCAACCCTTTGGAACCGCGAGTCGTCCGGTAGAGCTGGTGACACTCGGTCGGCCGTGTGGGCCTGCCCGACCCGGCGACGATTGTCCCCGCCTCCTCCACGGTGCCCCCGGACGGCAAGGTGGTGGCACGGGCCGCGGCTGGGACGATCCAACGGGCCTTGGAGACGGAGATCTCCGGCACTTGACCTGAGGCCTAGCACCCGGGGGAGTCGTAGCCGGTGCCGACACTCGGGGACGCCTGCTCCGGGACCCGGGCGGAGAACGGCCGGCGACATGGGGAAACCTAGAGGCGCCAAGGGGACTGCCCCGGTCGTCTCGGACGTGGAGACCCAGGACAAGGAGGAACGCGGAGGTCCAGAGGAGGCCGGTGGTGCACCTCTGCAGCAGCAATTCGACCGCGTTTTGGAGGCGATAGCGACCACGCGCTCGGCCCTCCAGCAGGACATTGCCCAGGTGGCGACGAGCCTGGGTCTCCTTAGAGCGGACCACGGCAAACTGTCGGACCGGGTCAAGGAAGTGGAGGGCTCGGTGAAAACCTTGGAGCCGGCGCAGCGCACCCTGGCCGCGGAAATGAAGGAGGCTTTATCCCGGATCACGGTCCTCGAGCAGAGAGCGGAGGATGCAGAAGGCCGCAACAGGAGGAACAACATTCGTGTGGTTGGCCTGCCGGAAAAGGTCGAGGATGGCGACATGGTGGCGTATCTGGAGGCCTGGCTCCGAGACACGGTGGCCCCGGAGGGTTTGTCCTCCTTCTACACTCTGGAGCGTGCCCATAGAGTCCCGGCGAGGCCGCCGCAGCAGGGCCGTGCCCCGCGGCCGGTGGTGGCGCGGTTGCTGCACTTCAGGGATAGGGACCTGATCCTCAATGCCGCCAGACACAATGGACCATTCAAAGTGGCGAATAGTCAGGTGAACATCTTCCCGGATTACACCTATGAAACCCAACGCAGACGGTTTTCCTTCCTGGCGGTCAAGCGCGAGCTCCGGAGTGAGGGTATCCAGTACTCGCTCTTCTACCCGGCGAGACTCCGCGTAATTGTCGATGACAAAACCCAGTTCTTCGACACCCCAGAGGACGCTTGTCACTGGCTCGAACTCTATAGAGCGGGGAAAGGTGGATCCGGCTCTTCGCCTAGACGGATGGCAGAGCCGGGACAGAGGCGGAGATCCAGGAGGACTAGAGGTCGCGGAGGCCGATCGGGGGGTCCCTCAACTGTGGAGACATCGACGGAGCGGAGGGGAGTGCTGGAGGTGCTGACGGCGCTGTCTGGGTCGCGGGACGATGCCACGGCGGAGGAGGGGATCCCGGGTGACGAGGGGGGTTCAACGGACTCCGAGGGATCTGTACCGGACAGTGGCCATACGCCGGAGATCACACCACAATCGGTGGAGGACATACTGGATGGACAGGGGTAACTGGGTGTGCTTCTTCAGTTTGGGTAGGGGCCTGGCGGGGGGATGGCGGGTGATGGTAAGAGTGGTTGTCTACCGGGGTTGGATGGGCGGGGTGCCCTGGACTGGCCCCCAGGGGGTCTTTTCGTGACACTGTTGTGGGCTTGCTCTAGTCCTGATGGCCTGGGCGACGAGGGCCCATTGCCTCCGTCCGGCCCGCACCTGGCCCTTAAGGCCTTCCTGTGGTGGCGACTGCAGGATTAGTAAGGTGTAGTGGGTTGTTGGGGAGTGTGGTTTGGATGGGAACTAGATGGTGCTATTTGGGTCCTGTTCTGGGGAGGGTGGATGGGGAGTTGATTAATATTTGGGTTGTTCAGTTTTGTTTGGGGACAATGGCCGCCATCAGTGCTATGAGGATCGATGTCCTTTTATGGTTGGGACCCAGCTGGGGAGACTTTGCGAGACTGATATGGGACAATGGCTGAGATTGCCAATCTGAAATGTGTTACTTGGAACGTACGGGGGCTTCATACAATGTCCAGGCGTCACAAGGTCCACGCTTATTTAGTGCGTAGGGGGATACAAATGGCGCTGCTGCAGGAAACCCATCTGAACAAGGCGGAAGGGGCGGCGCTACAGCGTAGATGGAGGGGGCAGGTCTTTTGCACCTCGTACTCCGCGTATGCTAGAGGGGCGCTGATCTGGGTTAGAGCTGGGGTCCCCTTCCAGGTCACGAACACAGTGATAGATCCAGAGGGGCGCTATGTGGCCATTTCGGGGACTTTGGGAGGGAGAGACCTAAACGTTTGCTGTGTGCATGCTCCTAATGTCGACCAGACTGCCTTCCTTTCCAGGTTATCGGGCTCGTTGGCCCACTGCCTCTCCGGGCCCATCCTGCTGGGTGGAGATTTCAATTCCGTAGTGGATGTAGACAATGACCGCTCGCACCCACCCCTCCCTGATTCTCCGGTTCGTCGTTTGGCTAGGGACCGTCGGGACTGGCAGACTCACTGGGGCCTAACGGACATTTGGAGGGCGCAACACCCCACAACTAGGGACTACTCCTACTTCTCGAGCCTCCATGAATTGCACGTTCGATTGGACGGCTTTCTTGGTTCGCCCGAATTGGTTTCGGCGGCGGTCCGGTCTGAATATTTGACCAGAACCATTTCTGATCATAACCCCCTCCTGTTGGACCTTCGCTGGTTTCCTGGGGTGCCGGCGGTGCCCACCTGGAAATTACGTCCCGAGACCCTTGAGGACAGTGTCTTCAAGGCGGACCTGGGTGACACGATCTCGGAGTACTTCGCGTCCAACGGTGGCACCGCGAGCACGAGAGCGCTAGAGTGGGACGCTTTTAAGGTGGTGGTGAGAGGGTACTGCATATCTAAACAGGTCGGTGTGCGGCGAGTTATCCTCGCGGACCTGGAGACAGCGGATCGGAAACTCCGCGAGTTGGAATTACGCCGCCCAGGGCACCCAGACTTACAGGCGCGCACGGCGGAGGCGAGGGAGGCGGTGGCAGCAGAGGTCGAACGGCTCCGCTGTTTTGACTATAAAGCCTATACGGTTCGGTCCATCGCGGAGGGGGATAGGTCGGGCGCGCTGTTAGCGTGGCTGGCCAACCCTGCGCGGCAGACTTCACTGACGACGTCCATGCGTTGGGCAGACGGAACCCAGGTGTATACTCAGCCTGCGATTTTGAGCTGCTACCGGCAATACTATGAGCGCTTGTACCGCAGTCGCTCTGTCCGAGACCCTGCCCTGCTAGATAATTATTTGCGGCCCCTAGAGATTCCAGCAATGGAGCAGGAGGTGGCTAAAACCTTGGGGGCCGACATAGAACTGGGAGAGATCCGTAGCGCCATTAAAAAGATGGCGAGAAATAAGACCCCGGGCCTGGACGGGCTTCCTGTAGAGTTCTATGCGGCTTATGCCGATCTCCTAGCCCCTAGGTTGTTGGTGGTATATAGAGAGGCGAGGAGGCTGGGGCGCCTTCCAGGCTCGATGTGTGAGGCATTGGTGGTCCCGCTCCTCAAGCCCGGCAGGGACTCATCCGATCCGGGCTCCTACCGTCCCTTATCGATGCTGACGGTGGATTATAAAATACTGAGCAGCATCTTGGCCACGAGGCTGCTTGGGCACATGAGTTCCTTAGTGCATGAGGACCAGGCTGGCTTTATCCCCAGGCGTAACACGACCATGAACATTCGCAGGTTGTGCCGCTTGCTTGGGGAACCGCTTGTGGACGCCCCATGCCCGGTTGTCCTCTCAGTGGACTTAGAGAAGGCCTTTGATAGCCTGGAATGGGACTACCTCTGCACTGTGTTGCGGAGGTTCGGCCTCGGGGAGGGTTTCGTCAGCTGGACCAGGGTGCTGTACGCCTCGGCGTCAGCCAGGGTTCGGGCGGGACCGCTGATTTCCTCACGATACCCGGTGGAACGGGGCACGAGGCAGGGCTGCTCGCTCTCCCCACTGCTCTTTGCGCTGGCGGTGGAGCCTCTTGCGTTGCATCTCCGGTCGGGAGCCCATTACGCGGGCCTGTGGACCCTGTCGGGTCCGCACTACGTCTCGCTATACGCAGACGACCTGTTGCTCTTCCTAGAAGACCCGCTTGCTGCCCTACGTGGAGCTGCGACGGCGCTCACGGAGTTTGGGGAGGTCTCGGGCCTTCGAGTGAATTGGACTAAGACTTGTCTTTTCCCGATTCGCAGGGGCACCCCTACACCTGCCTTAAGTAGGGAGATTAGATGGGAACCCGACTGCTTCAAATATCTAGGGTTGTATGTCTACCACGAACCTTCTGGCCTCCTTGATGGGAACATTGCCCGGGGCATCCGAGCACTTCGAGGCAGTATGGGCTTTTGGGCCACGCTGCCGCTCTCGGTGGCAGGGCGGATCGCTCTGCTTAAAATGGTGGCGCTCCCCCGGCTGTTATATTATTTCCGGACACTACCGATCTGGATCCCACCGACCACGTTTCGACTATTACGGTCCATGATAGTCGGATTCCTTTGGGGCTCGGGCCGCCGGCGGGTGGCCCTCAAGACCCTGATGAGGCCGAAGGAGGAGGGTGGGCTTGCGGTGCCGGACTTCGAAAAATATTACTTAGCGGCGCAGCTCCAGACCTTCACCCAGGAGATCGCTCGGGAGTTCCGGGGCCCCGAGGACAGGAGGGGAACGGGTATGGCCAGGCATGTTCTCTCCTTCATAGTGATGAGGCAACGATTGGCCTTGCAGGACTTGTCCATGGAGGAGCGGACTGTTCGCCTGTGCTGGAACCGGGCTCACGCCCGGGGCCACAAGCGAACACCGTATGCACCCGAAATACCGCTGGGGATGCTAACGGCTTTGCCCCATGGGGGTGATTGGTCGCGGCTGGCGACCTGGGAGGACGCCGGCCTGCAGCTCATCGGTGATCTCTATGAGGACGGGACGCTCTTGCCATTCCAGGAGCTCATTGATCGCTTCGGGATTCCCCGCGGCGACTTTTTGCTGCACTCGGCCCTTGTTCGAGCGATCCAGGCGCACTGGAGGTCCGGGCAGGCAGAACCCCTTTTATCCCCAGTGTGCCAATACGTGATGATGTCCGCGGGCACGGTAAGGGCGGTCACATGCCTTTACGGTAGACTGCTCAAGGAGGGGCTGGCTCCCCTCACCACCCTGAGAAACCGTAGGGAGGAGGACATTGGCAAGGAGATCCCAGAGACGACCTGGGCTCAGCTGGTGCGGCGTGCCTGGAAGGGCACACGCCACGCCCGCTTTCAATTAGTCCACTATTATGTGCTCCATAGAGCATATTTGACCCCGGTGAAAATCAGGCGATATTTTGCGGCGGCCTCAGCAGAGTGCCCCAGGTGCCCGGCCCAGGAGGCGGACCTTCTCCACATGCTGTGGGCCTGCCCGGGATTGTCGGCCTATTGGGAGGAAGTGGGGAAGACCCTGGAGGAAACGACGGGGAGATCCCTTTCGTTGGATGCGGCGGTGGGTCTCCTGCATTGGTTCCCTCATACCCCCAAGAATAAAATATCTAGTAAATTCATCGATTTGGGGCTGCTCCTTGCTAAACGGGAGGTGACCAGGAATTGGAAGGCACGGACCGGCCCGACGGGGAGCCGGTGGCACAGCGAATTTTTGAAGTGGGCGGCGGGGGAGAGTACGCTTAGATACCAGCTAGCTTGGAGGCAGCGTAACGAGAAGGCCGAGGAGACAGCGCTGGAGTGGGAGATGCTCGTGCAGGCCCTTAGGGAGTATTGCGCCCCCGGCGATGCCGAACGAGAGGAAGCGGCGCGCCCTGAGTCCCGTTAGACGGTTGCACTGCTCAGCTTTATTGCTTTCCCCATGGGTCCCCAAGAAGATCCGGTTGCGGTTGATGCCGCGCGCTGATGGCGGGGGGGGGGGGAGGGTTTTTCTGGGATTGGGGGGTTTTAAGGGTGGGGGGGTGTTTTTGGAGTTATAGGGTTGTTTAGAAAAGCAGATGAAGGACAACGAATCCTCCGGGCCGACCTCGACAACCTCCTGAGCCCCCACGGACTTTCGCCGCCCGACCCCAGGGTTGTGGGCTGAACGGCTGTGTAAGCAATTTCCGGAGGGGATCGGAGGGTTGGGTTTCAACGCTCCGGCTTGAGATGTAATGCTGGCCGATTATGTAAAGATTTACTAATTCCTGCAATAAAAATAATTTAAAAAAAAAAAAAAAAAAAAAAAATGATGATGAGACTGTGAAAGAACAAAAACAAGTTTGTTTGAAGTTACATTAAAGGCAGTGAAGGGTGGTACTGCTGCAGAGGTAAGATTTTTTCCCCACCGATGGTGAGGGCAAAAATGGAGAGCCTTATAGGGACCCATCTCAGCACCTGCTTTTTAGAACTGCTGGTGCTGAGCACAGGCAGGACCCGGCCACTTAAAGCCCCGAGCCTTGGTACTTAGTGCGATGATGATTAAAAGTGCTGGCCGTGGGTTTCCAGGCAAAGCTCTGGGCACCAGCACTCTTTCTTTTACAAATTAAGCACTGCTTGTGGGTCTAGTATTGATCCATGTTTGGTCCAATCAGACTCCAAATGTTCATCAACTGGGCTGATATGCACTGATTTGGCATCTTAAAAGTAGCAGTGACTTGTTTCAGGCACTAGACTCTGGCAGGGTTGGACTGGGCAAAGAATTGTCCCGGGCAACAAAATAAAAGTGGCCCTCGTTAGCGAACCCGGTAGCTAAAAAAGTGGCCCACCATTGTAAATCAGGCCAGTTTTGAACTTTTAAAGATACACTACGTGAACATTTGGCAAGGTATGGAATCCTTCATTCATTTGGATTTGCTGCAGACAATGTTTGTTTTAATGTCAGAGAAATCAACAGTAAAAACCGGCCCAGCTAAATTAAGCCCACAAACTGCTAAAAAATCGGCCCACATATGATCTATAAAATATTACAGCAGTGTGAGAAAGACTATCGTCTTCCATAAATGGACTGGATGAAGGAGGCACAATCAAGGCACAGAGGAAATACCTTGTTCGAGGCATATGAGCTGCAGATTACACACTTTTGCATAGATCGCAATCTGGTGTTGGGCCTGGATGTTTGCAGTTTCTTTTTCCTCTTGGAAAGTCTTTGGAAGTCACGAGGTCGGTGACTCCTCCTTTGGATCGTTTTGCGCATGGGCTTCGGCTCCATCCTCAGATTGTTTTTTTCCGCCATCGGGCTCGGATGTAATCTTCGCGCTCCGGTTCCGAACAGCTTCCAGTTTGACGATCCACGCGCAATCCTCACCCCAATTGCTATATTGTTTCGATCACGATCTCTTCAATCAACGCGCCTTCCCATCGACGCAATCCTTCAGTTCCAGTCGTCGACGGCGGGCTTCGGGCCTACCCAGGCTCCGGTCCCGACTCATGGAAAGAACTCCATTTTAAAAGTGCCCTCGATGTGGGTCCAAATTTCCCCACACCGATCTTCATGAGGTATGCTACCTTTGCCTCTCCCCTGAACACGAGGCTCGAGACTGTCCGACCTGTAAGTCTTTCCGATCCAAAAAGACTATTCGGGACCAAAGAGCCAGAAGGAACATGGCACACTCCTCGACGTCCATTCCAGTCGGCATCTTCGGAGACGACATCGACGATCCGGAACATCATCGCATCGAAGAGGACCTAGTCAGTGCTTCCGAGGCCGACGAGTCAGATGTGGAGGACATCACTCCGGCGCAGAGGGTCGTGAGTACCAATCTACCCCCTCCCATACCCGCGCCGACACCCAAAAAGGCTTCGGTCACGCCTTCGCCTCCAGGCCTAGGCAAGACCAGAGACACTGCTTCACACACCCCACCTTCGGGCCCGGTGAAGACGCCGAGTAAGCCTTCTGTGGGCTCGGGCTCGAGCCCACCTACCAGCGGTGCCGAGAAACACACTTCGGCACCGAAAAAGAAACCTGCCTCCACCTCGACACCGAGCTCCGCACCGAAGCCCTCGGGGTCGAAACCCAGCTCTTAGGCACCGACGCCATCTTCGGTGCCGACCAAACCACACAAGGCCACCGGCACCGACACTTCCAAGCCGAAGGCCATCTCGGCGCCGACCAAGAGACCGGAGGGTCCCAAGCCGGGTTCTAAACATCAAACCGGCATGGAAAAACCTAAAAAATCATCGGCCCAGACGCCTTCGGCGCCGACGGACCAAATTACCTCACCAGAGCTATTTACACCGGATCCTTTGCAAAAAACTCTCACCAAGGATCCAAAAACTGGACATTTGACACACTCTACTAAGAAGAGACATTTGGAGAAGCCTGCTCCGCCTCCACCTCCAAAGAGGAAGGACTCTGCCACCTCTCCGTTCAGAATACCTTCCCCTCCCCCTCCCCCTCCACCTCCTCCTCCTTCCCCACCTCATCGTTCTCCTACTCCGTCTCCAGACGATGATGATCAGGGGGACCCATATGATGATACAGGGGATGTGCCACAAGACCCCACCCCTACAGGATCTCCAGATCCATGGGACGATTACAATATACCAGATATCCCCAACGTCCCACAAGACAATATTTACCCTTCTAGACCATCTCCACCAGAAAATTCATTCGGGTTTAACCATCTTCTGCAAAGGGCAGCACATTATCACGGGGTGGACATGCATAATGACCCTGTGGAGGAAGATTTCCTCCTAGACACATTCAATACTTCACATAGGTCCACCTCCATACTGCCCATGCTCAAAGGGGTGGTAAAGCATGCGGCAGAAGTTTTTAAAGACCCAGTTAGAGCCAGGGTCCTTAACCCACGTATTGAAAAGAAATACAAACCTGCTCCCTCAGATCCCTCTTACATCAGAGGACCAGCGCCACTAGATTCCTTAGTGGTATCTATGGCACGTAAAAGGGGAAACTCACAAGCGTCAGGTGATGCACCACCACCTGACAAGGAGTCAAAACTGCTAGATGCATCAGGCAAAGGCACAGCATCCCAGGCCGCCAACATATGGCGTATAGCAAACACTCAGGCACTGCTGGCCAGATATGACAGGGCTCATTATGACGAATTAGAAAGCATAATGCACCATCTCCCTGAAAAATATAAAAGTAGAGCCAACGAGTTAATTCAAGAGGGTAAAACAATCACAAACACCTCTATACGTTGTGCCCTAGATGCAGCAGACAGGGCCTCCAGGGCCATTAACACCAGCGTCCTTCTCCGTCGTCATGCTTGGTTAAGGGTATCTGGGTTTAAACCAGAAGGACAAGCCTCCATACTTAACCATCACTTTGACCAGGAACATCTATTCGGACCAAAGGTGGATGAGGCCTTAGAAAAGATGAAAAAGGACACGGATACCGCAAAATCCATGGGGGCCTTACAGTCTCACCCGCCCAGACGCTTCTTTCGCCGCTCCTCCTTTCGGAGTGCATCCAGAGGCTACTCCTCAGACACAGCGTCCACATCGTACAAATCCCCTACTCAGACCACCTTTACAAAAGGTTACCAAAGAGGCGGCTACAGGGGTAACCACAACAAGGGCAGAGGCAAAACAAACAACGCCCGTTCTGCCACACCTACTACCCAATGACTTCCCCCCCCCCCCCCCCCGCTCCCCCCAGACCATTCCACTCCAGTCGGGGCAGACTCCAAAATTGCCTTCATGTCTGGGAGACCATCATCTCAGACAAAGGGGTGACCCAAATAATTCGGTCAGGCTACTGCCTGGAACTAACATCTACCCCCCCAAACATTCCACCCAGGCAACGCCCAATGTCACAAGAACATTCAACATTACTAAAGCAGGAGGTAATCTCCCTCCTACAAAAATAGGCAATAGAACACGTTCCTGTCAATCAACAAAATTTGGGGGTCTACTCCCTATATTTTCTAATACCAAAAAGGGACGAGACTCTACGACCTATTCTAGATCTTCGGCCCCTAAACACATACATACACTCAGACCATTTTCACATGGTAACGCTTCAGCAGGTACTTCCGCTCCTCTCCCAGAACGACTTTCTCACCACACTGGACTTGAAAGACGCATACTTCCACATTCCAGTACACCATGCTCACAGAAAGTACCTCAGATTTGTAGTGGACGGACAACACTACCAATTCAAAGTGCTCCCGTTCGGAGTCAGAACAGCACCACGGGTATTCACCAAGTGCCTAGTGGTGGTGGCGGCACACCTGAGAAGACAGCACATTCACGTCTTCCCATACTTGGACGATTGGCTGATAAAAGCCACTTCATACAATCAATGTGTACACCACACCGCCACCACAATCCAACTACTTCACCAACTAGGCTTCACGGTGAACCACCAAAAGTCCCAGCTAACACCATCCCACATAAAACAATACCTCGGTGCCACCATAGACACCTCAAAAGCAATAGCCTACCCCAATCCGGCCAGGATTGCAAGCATTCAGGCTTTGCGACAAAAATTCATACCTCAACACTCCCTTCCAGCACGAGTGTTCATGCAACTAATAGGGATGATGGCCTCTTGCATTTTTATAGTGCCCCATGCAAGACTCCAGATGCGTCCACTCCAAGAGTGCTTAGCGCGCCAATGGTACCAGGCCCAGGGTCAACTGACAGATCTGGTATTGGTAGACAGTCGCACCCATCGCTCTCTGCAGTGGTGGAACACCACAAACCTTTCCAAAGGTCGACCGTTCCTAGACCCGGTTCCCCAGATAATACTAACAACGGACGCATCGCTCTCCGGCTGGGGAGCTCACCTATTACACCTCACAGTGCAGGGTACATGGACGCCTCAACAAAAGTTACTCCATATCAACCATCTGGAGTTACTAGCAATCTTTCTAGCCCTGAAATCTTTTCAAACACAGATTTCAGGCAAGGCAGTCCTCATTCGCACAGACAACATGACGGCCATGTATTATATACAAAAACAAGGCGGCACACACTCTCCACAGCTCTCTCAATTAGCACAGAGCATATGGAGATGGGCAATTCCCCACAAAATCTTTCTCCTAGCTCAACCTGTCCCAGGAGTCCAAAATACCGTGGCAGATCTGCTCAGCAGACAGACACAACAAATCCACGAGTGGGAACTTCACCCACAGGTTCCTTATCCGTTTTTTCAAATGTGGGGGCATTCGCAGATAGACCTTTTCGCCACCCACGAAAACACAAAATGCCCAAGCTTCGCCGCCAGATACCCACACCCATTGTCCAAAGGAAATGCGATATGGATGAACTGGTCAGGCAAATTTGCGTACGCTTTTCTGCCTCTCCCACTCATTCCATTAGTGGTGCGAAAACTACAACAGCACTCCGTCACACTAATCCTAGTAGCTCCAACATGGGTCAGACAACCGTGGTACACCACGCTGCTGGAACTCTCAGTAGTACCACACCAAAAGCTACACCTCTCACCATGCCTCCTAACCCAGAACCATGGAGAGATCAGGCACCTTGACCCAGCTCAGCTCAACCACTAGAGCCTGCTACGCTGCCAAGTGGAAAAGATTTGTTTTTTATTGCCATAACAACACCATCAATCCTCTGGACGTGTCTATACAACACATCATAGGCTACTTACTCCACCTACAAAGGTGTAATCTAGCCTATACGTCCATTCGACTACACCTCGCAGCAATTGCAGCTTACTTACAAAACAGGCAACATCTATCACTCTTCAGAGTACCTGCCATTAAAGCCTTCATGGAAGGCCTGAAAAGAATAATTCCCCCCAGAGTACCACCCTCACCTGTGTGGAACTTAAATATCGTTCTCACAAGGCTGATGGGGCCTCCCTTCGAACCTTTGCATAAATGCAAACTGCAATTCCTAACATGGAAAACGGCTTTCCTTGTAGCTATCACTTCCCTTAGAAGGGTCAGTGAGATACAAGCACTTACCATACAAGAACCTTTTCTTCAAATGCACCATAACAAGGTTGTTCTCCGTACCAACCCAAAATTCCTACCTAAAGTCATTTCCCCTTTTCACCTAAACCAATCTGTAGAACTACCAGTATTTTTCTCGCAACCTCAGACCGTTGCAGAAAGGGCTCTGCATACGCTAGATGTCAAAACGAGCCTTACTTTACTACATCGAGAGAACACAACCTTTCCGAAAGACCAAACAACTGTTTGTCTCTTTCTCTCCACCACACAAGGGCAACCCCATCTCAAAATCAGGGATAGCTAGGTGGATTGTAAAATGCATCCAGATTTGTTACCGCAAAGCAAAACGAATGCTTTCCGTTCCCCCTAAAGCCCATTCTACACGAAATATAGGTGCTTCCATGGCATTTCTAGGGAACATCCCATTAGACGATATCTGCAAAGCAGTTACATGGTCAACACCGCACACTTTCACCAAACACTATTGTGTAGATGTGCAAACTAAGCAACAAGCTAGTGTGGGCCAGGCTGTACTTAAAACACTATTTCAAACCACTGCAACAGATACCGGTGGTCGCCGCTAAGGTTGGGAACTGCTATATAGTCTATGCAAAAGTGTGTAATCTGCAGCTCATATGCCTCGAACGGAATATGCTACTTACCAGTATGCATCTGTTCTTGGCATGTAGAGCTGCAGATCTACACACGCCCACCCGCCTCCCTGGCTACCTGTATCTGTTCCAGTATATCTTATTTAGATACAACACACATGGGTTTCTTCACTGTTATTACTATGCTCCATCTTTCCCTGCTGGCGAAAAACAATCTGAGGATGGAGCCGAAGCCCATGCGCAATACGATCCAAAGGAGGAGTCACCGACCTTGTGACTTCCAAAGACTTTCCAAGAGGAAAAACAAACTGCAAACATCCGGGCCCAACACCAGATGGCGATCTATGCAAAAGTGTGTAGATCTGCAGCTCTACATGCCAAGAACAGATGCATACTGGTAAGTAGCATATTCCTTCCTACCAATTGGGGTTCTGTGCTCCAAGAGATCCAAATGTAGTTGTAGATTGCCTTCCTTTAAATTTTCATCCCCAATAATGTCCTTCTGTACATGGTGCATGTGCTTCAAGCATCCTGAGCCTTGTCACAGTTGCTGTTGTCCACCCTTTCCAGTTCATTGGACTGCAAGCTGTCT
This sequence comes from Triturus cristatus, assembly GCF_964204655.1. Taxonomy (NCBI): domain Eukaryota; kingdom Metazoa; phylum Chordata; class Amphibia; order Caudata; family Salamandridae; genus Triturus; species Triturus cristatus. The sequence goes on from NC_140594.1 coordinate 783,130,302, forward strand.
TGTGAAGAGCACTCTACCTCTATATTAGGAAGTACCTGACAGCTGCAGACACTGGATACGTTGAGGTTTATCACTGTACTATTTATTATTAATTTTATCAAATTATTTTGTGTGTATTTATTTGTAAAGACTTTCACAACATTACTGTGGTTTTATATAATAACAAGAATTGTCCTTGAAACATTACAATTGACTTTACTTTGTTAAAATATATAATTCTCCTAATTGAGGATTCGACCCTGGAGAACTATGAGAATCAGAGCCTCCTCTCCTGTTATTTTGCCCACATAGCACTATTGCATAAGTTAAAGGTAAAGGGCTGTACGTATAGAAGTTGGCGAATTGCATTTCAGCCTGTGACTGGAAGGTACTTTTTAGGTCTTGCCTAAGACAGCACAAAAGCGCTGTTGCCTGCGAAAGCTATTCTTTTTACAAAGTGCTTGGAGCCCGTCCATTACTTACCATTCATTGGCTTTATTGTGACTCCTCTTTCAGGCCTCCTAATTGGCCAGCATGTGCCAGCTTCACTCCGTCTTTCGAGAGGAGCATGGACCAAGTACTGATTGCTTCATATTGATTAGTGTACTTCCGCTGCTCCTGCTGCCATTGAGGTGCTATTTTTAATTCTTCTTCCCTTGTGCTTGTCTGTATGTCTCTTCCCTCTCCCTCCCAAACCCTGTTGCCCTTGTTGCCTCTTCCCCTGCCACCCCCTCTTCTATGTTGCTTCTTCCCCTCCCTCCGTCCCTGTCCATGTTGCTTCTCCCCAACACCCACTCTTGTCTCTATTACTTCTTCCCTCCCACCAAAGCCCTCTAGTTGTTCGTGTTGCTTATTCCCATCCACTTCCAAGTTGTTTGTGTTGCTCCCTCCACCCACCCATGACAAGTCATAGCACTATCGTTCTAACGTTTACCCATGCTGCACCTCAACTGTGCTCCTCTACAATATGGCTAAAAGACATTGGCAAAGCCAGTATCTGTCGCATAGGCGAGACCTATTGGCTTGGCCAATGCTTGTTGTACAAAGGTTGTTTCAGTATGGTCTCATTGACGGTTCTGTTGTTACTGGAGCATAATATGGCTACTTATGCTGTGCTTCCTTGTGCCTGAGCAAGCAAGCTGTGAAAATACTGTTAAAGAAACTAGAACTGCAACTTTACAGCAGAGAAACGAATCTGCAGTTCACTAATACAGAAAATGCTCCAGCCTGAATCGGTTTGTGCTGGTCAGGGGTCGAAGGTCGCGGAAGGTAAGACTAGTGGGAATTGGATGGTGTAATTTATTTTCCCTTGTTTATCCTTGACGTTAAGCTTATTTATTGAATTACTTTAAGGCAAGGGGCTTGTTTGATTCATACAGTCGTAGATATCGAACTTCAGCCTTTCAAATATTTTGATAATGCTTTTTTTTCACTCCATGTTTATGATCATGTCTTTTCTATACTTTCATTTGTCCCAGCGTAATTACTTTGAATCACTCCCCAAAGTTCTTGTCATACTCCTGAAGCGATATGAAATCTACAGTGGCCGTTTTCAAAAGATGTATAATTCGGTTTCTGTGGAGAACTCCTTGAAAGTTCCATTGGAAAAAGAAGTAAGTGAAAAAAGAACACTGTTTCCAGTGAGTGTATTTATAAGACGTTGTGAAGTTACACCTGTGCTCTTTGGTGGTGTTCAAGATAGAAACAGTTGTTTCTGGAGTTGCTCTGAATGTAATGCTTGTATGAGAGAAAGTGAAGATAGGGTTTAGTCTAAGGTCAGTCAGCCAACCCGCTGATCCTTTCTGTGGTAATTCTCAAAAACTCTGATAGCTTACACTAGTCAAGTCAAGGAAAGCTTTATTCGATTGCCATGTAAACAATCATAAAAGCACATAGAGTATAACAACAATTATTTCATAGATTAAAATACCAAACATAAGTACAGAATGTCATCCATAAATAATGGCAGGTAATAAACATTATAAAATTGATCATATTTCAAGTCACAGATAAAAAGAGATTAAATAAACATACATTTCCTTTGACTCAAAACTCACTTTAAAAAAGTTACAATCCTAAAAACATTGTGCGTATTGTCCAAAAGTTGTAATACGAGGAGAGCCGGTCGGCATTGCCAGAGCCCCAGCGAGTTCAGAATTGGTAATACACAAACGTTCCTCGCATCAAGATAGAATCTACAAAAAAGAACAACATGTATCGTGGACTGTGCCGATCGATTATCACAAGTACACATATCAAGATCTTGTGCCCAGTCATTCGTTTTGGGAATGGTGACAAGTCTGTGAAAGACCCCCAGCCTGAATCTAGTCAATAAAAATCTATCAAAAACACCTGGTGCAAAAGTTAAATAGGGTTGAATATTAAAAGTGGTTAAAATCAACTGATTATTACCCAACGGTCGGCTTTGTAATCTCAGAGGATACTCTAATAGTGTCCAGTAGCCTCCTTTTTCAAGCCCTTCCTCGTTATGTCAATGGTTCTCAGATTAGTAAAATATTCTAAGTGACCGAAGTCTTGTAGGAAGTTCCTAACATATCGCAGCCATGAGATCTTTAGTGCCCCTTCTAGTTTCAAGGTGTCTGTCAGGATCTCTCGATTTAAATGTGTTTCTTCTCTAGTCCAGAGCCTGTGCCATAAAAGAACTGGCTCTAATTGTATTAAGTCAGAAATAAAGGGGAGACCCAGCTCTGCGTAACAGATAAACGATGACGTACTCTTCGGGACAGATAAAATACATCTTTCCGCTCGTTGAATTGGAAGCAAATCAGCAAGCCCCCAGACCCTTGCCCCATAGACCACAGTGGAGACACACTTTGCTTTGTAGATTTTGATCAGTTCTACTGGTGGTCTCCTGCCTAGTTGTTTTGCAAGGTAGGTCAGGGCGTTTATTGATCTTAATAACACTCATTTTTTTGCTGAAACTGCTTGTGCCCAAGTATCGTTTTGGTCAAAGAGAATTCCGAGATACGAAAATCTCTTGGTTTCCCCGATCTTCAGTCCTGCCACAAACATATCCTTGGACCTCTTGATACCATGGCCGCGCCGCATAATGAAAGTTTTTTAAGTATTCACTCATAATCCAAGATCTTCCATAAAACTAGAGAAAGAATCTTAAATCTTCTGTAGGCCTACTTGGGTACGAGACATCAATACGTCCCGCTACTTGAGGAAAGTCTTGATTACCATTCAGGAGTGCCTTGCTCAGACCGTTAATGTAAAGATTAAAAAGAAAAGGGGCCAGTACACATCCTTGTCTGACCCCCCTCCTTATTGGAAATGGGGCCGAGCACTCACCCTTTAAACCACAACGTACACAAGCCTTCGCATCAGTATAAAAACGTTTCAGGAATTAAATGATCTGAACATCAACCCCCATAACTTCTAATGTTGACCAGAGTTTACTGTGAATCACGCAGTCGATAGCTGCTGTGAGGGCCACAAAAGCTAAACACAGCTGTTCGAGGCATATGAGCTGCAGATCACACACTTAGGATAAGATCGCCATCTGGTGTTGGGCTCGGATGATTGCAGGTTGTTGTTGTCTTCGGAAGAAGCCTTTTGGTCACGAGATAGGTGACTCCTCCTCTGGACAACAGTGCGCATGGACATCCACTCCATCCTCAGATTGTTTTTTTCCGCCATTGGGTTCGGATGAACTTTTCCACTCCGGCTGAAAACTTCTGAAAATCCAGCTTTCGAAACCAAAAACCTTTACAACTCGACGTCGAAATCCAATCGGACCGGTTCCGGATACGGCTCATGGAAAGGACACCTTTTAAAAAATGCCCCCAATGTGGAGCAAAGTTCCCCCACAGTGACCACCACGAGGTCTGCAACCTGTGCCTCTCGCCGGAACATAACGAATCCAGCTGTCCAGCCTGCGCCGCATTCCGCTCCAAGAAAACCATCCGGGACCGAAGAGCTCGACGCCATATCATGGCCAGACCCGCTCCTGAACCAGAGGACATCTTTGCTCAGGATGTCCCGGAAGACGATTCCGAAGACCTCCAAATCGTATCCGAAGCGGACGATTCTGATGACCTCATCACTCCGGGGCAACGAGTGAGTACCAGTGCCCCTACCCCAACCCCCCCAAAAAAGGCATCGGTCAAGACTCCGCCAGCTGGCCCCAGTCACGACCAAAAATTGTCTTCAGAAGCCCCGCCCTCGGGCTCGGCTCCGAAGAAATATAAGCCTACAGGTGGCTCGGGCTCGAGCAAACCACATGTTATTGTGCACACAATTATTAACACAAGCGAGAGATGTGCAGTTCCTACAGAGTGAAAAGTCTGGAGGAAAGGAGTTATCCGAAGTCAGACTTACACCTAGTGAATGTGAATGCACAAGGGAGGGGGGTCCCTTTAGGGTGGAACTAAAACCCTCACACACCCAGCAAGCTAGGTGTCATGCTTCATCATCTGGGTTTTGCTCCTCGTCGGGTCGGCGGTGCAATACCCGACGGGCACCCATACAGGGGCTCTTTATCGGAGATCTTTTGTTCCCTGCCGTATGGTGCGTGCGTGTGAGGGCCCGTGTGTGTAGACGTGTATAGTTAAAAAAGGTTGGTTAATCCGAAATATGACTTTATTGGCTCAGTCAACCACCTTGTTTAAAAGGGGTGAGTGGCGTAAAAGCTATACTTGCTCACAAAGAGAGGAGTGGCTAGCTACGCTCTACTCTTCTGGTCAACATGTTCCGCGCCCAGTAGGTCTGGAGGATCCCGTGGCGCTTCGTCAGGACCGATGATACTATTGTGATATGTGCTAAAAAACTATCTACAGTGTGGTGTGAAAGGGGTGGACAAAACTGGTTATCAACCCTTGGTTGGTTCCCCTACCTTTAGTATTTATAATATCTCAAAGGGGTCACCTAAGAAAAAGAGACAAAAATGAAAAAGGGAAATAGTAAAACCCCCAAAAAGAAAGGAATCTGTGACAACAGATTAACACTAGTTCATATTCGACCAGTATTGCAATTAAGTACATTCTAGACAATTATACTGGAACACTATCCAAATATTAACATGTCAACTCTTGATGATAATTCAAGAAAAGAAAGGAAATTAAAATTGATTAACTCTGGGAGCATAGCGGGAATCTGGTAAAAACAGCTAAGTATAGACAGTTGTAATGAAAAGCTGTGGTTAAATGCGGACTCACCGAATCCTATTATAAAAACCTCATCATCAGGTGCATGGCGCGTCATCAGGGGGAGAAACACACTCGTTTCCTATGAGACGGTAATGCAAAAAAGACAGGTGGAGGCAAATACAAGCATAGAGGTGAAAAATCAAGAGTGCTCATTCTCACAATCCTGTGTGCCTCTTATAAATGTAACTGAAGGGTGTTAGCCCAAAAGTAAAAGTAACGGAGGAAAACTAATCAATTCATGTAGATCAGGGCCACTTACGTGTGTTCGTCGGCATAGACTACTATCAGAATGCTCCCCTGCTCAGCTCCCCAGTACGGGGGTGGAAATGTGTGCGGGAGGGATTTATGGTGGTTTCTATTGTTAATGGAGTTAGGAGGTACCCTCGTAAAAGTATAGTCGCTGCCCCATTGTCTGATTCAAAAAACAGACCACAAAACAAAAAACACAAAACAAGCTACCGAGGTAGCAAGGAATGTACTCACAAGTCAAAGGTCCCCTGGAGGTCTATTAACCTGCCCGCGTCGCCGAACCCGGAAGGTAAACTAAGGTCCGGCGGCGCTGAATTTTATGTGGTAGTTGATTGGCTGGGGGTTGGTCACGTGTAGCGAGGTCACGTCCGTAGCGACTGAAACTCGCAAGGGCGCGTCTGTCTTAATTCGTGTAGATGCATATTTTGAGCGCCATGATGGAGTGGCTCGGTATGTATTAGATATTAATACAGGGATGGCAACACTTCTAATTCAAGTGAGCGGAGGTATAATGTGATAGTAAGGCTCACAGGAGGGGAAGGGAATTAAATGGTTTCTGGTCTCACCAAGTCTGTGAGCCTATTATTGTATTTCTTGTCGATGACTCGTATAGAGCCTAGTTAATTTGGCAATGCGGTCCGTGCCCCATGGTGGAAATGAAGCGGGTATAGGCAAATTAAGAAAGGAGTTTGGTAAACCTGGCTCAGTTAGACCATAGAGTGGTGTAAAGTCGATGATCTGTATAAAGCCTCATTGGGTTGGTAACGCAGTCCGGGTGCCATGATGGAGTGGTGCGGGTGTAGGCAAATGTTAAGAGAAAGTGGAGAACTTGGCTCAGTGAGGCCATGGAGTGGTGCGAAGTGTGTCAAAGGCATAATAATGGGAACCAAGGAGATCTCCAAATGTATGTGTTCGAGGCATGTGGGCTGCTGAATTCATATCTGTGCATAGATCGCCGCCTAGTGTTGGGTCCGGATGTTTGCACGTTGTTGTCCTGGAAGAGTCTTCGAAGTATCCTGGGATAGGTGACTCCTCCCCTGGACTACAGTGCGCATGGGCATCCTCTCCATCCTCAGATTGTTTTTTTCCGCCATTGGGTTCGGATGTGCTATCTTGACTCAAGTTAGGAAAATCTTTTTTCAGGCCAAAAGGCCTTTAGTTCGCGTCGGTACTGTTCTCGATCGGTATCGATAGTATCTTTGTTAGTTTACTAACTTCCAGAACAAACTTTCGCATCTTACCCGACCGTCGATTCGACATCAACGATGGAATCGAGGACACCGTTCAAGAGGTGTCCGGTATGCAATGCGAAATATCCCCACGTCGACGTCCATCCGGTGTGCAACAAATGCCTTTCACCGGATCACGACGAATCTACATGCATGGCCTGTGCCAGATTTCGATCCAAGAAGACTCTACGGAATCGACGAGCGGCGAGACTCGAGGCGCAGCAAGCGGCACCGGCCCCGGCCGACATCTTCCAACGCCGAGACCGAAGATGTCGAAGAAGTGGAGAACCTACCCTCCAGTCCCGTTTCCGAACATGACTCCGGATCGGAAGACGTCGACGAAACACTCTTTCGCAGAGATGAAGACGACACCGAGGTAGGAGACTACAATGAGGCCTTAGGGGCCGAAGAGAGTAGCTCCGGTGACGAGCAAGGCCTACCTGTTCAGACTGAAGAAAGCCCAGTGCAACAGTCTATGGCTCCGGTCGAGGGATCGCCTTCGGGCCTTACCCAAGACCTATCCCGCAGTTCTTCGGCCCCGCCCTCGGACACTCAGCGGCAGCCATTAATGCCCAAAACGGCTGGTTTCCCTTCTTCAAAACCGAAACCGAAAGCTGCATTGGTTCAATTGAAACCGAAACCGAAAGTGGCGCTGGTCGGATCGAGGCCCTCCACACCTTCGACGCCAGCAAAACACATCGGCACCGAGCGCACCAAACGAGACTTCGGTGCCGAACTCGAAGCGGCCGACGTCGGAGTCGACATAAGGAAGAAGGCCTTCGGTACCACCAAACCTGCTCGGCTCCCGGCACCGACGCAATCGACTCCGACCCCAAAGGTCAAACAGCCTGCAGCGTCTCACACCGCTTCCACGGCGACACCAAAGCCACACTCATCGAAGAAGTCGACGGCCATTCCCGCCCCTCGACTCGATGACCCACCGGCGCCGAAAAAATCCACGACCGCCTCAACAGAACCGGTCGGTGCAAAAGACTCGAGGGCGCTCCAGACGCGACCCATTGCTGCGCAAAGCACCAAAAAGAAAATGGTCCTCCAGGACACGTCGGGCTCCGACCCAATTAAAGCTCCAGCAGCCTCTTCGACACCAGCCAACATTACTTTTGGCCTGCCACCATCCACGGCCCCGAAACTGTTCCAAATCAGGACACGGGTGACCCATACCACAATCACGCCTGCCGAACGCTCTGCGGAGACGTCTCCATCGCATCTAATCGACGCCGACACCGGCAGGATGATTATCCACAAACGGAAAATAACTTCGGAGCCGGCTTTGGACTACTTCAGGATTCCACTTAAAAGAAAGCTGCCTGTGGCTTCAGAACCAGTTCTTTACGAACCTTTCCACTCACTCTACCAGGATCCACAATCCTTCTCTCCCACACACTCCGACACGGATGCGTTGGTGGACTACATGGGTGACCAAGTCCCCTACCCCGGAGACATGGACCCTGACGGCCAACAGGACCCTGATCAAACTTGGGATGACCCTGTGGACCCAGGTGCACCTATGGATGCACAAGACCCGCAACTCTATGGAGCAAAAACATCTCCCACAGAGGACACGGCAGCGTTCAACGCTCTAATTGAACGTGCTGCGGCCAATCATGGGGTGCAACTTCACTCGGACACTGTTGAGGACGACTTTCTTATGGATACTTTTGCATCCTCAGAAAGAAATATAAAAACTCTACCCATGTTGAAGGGTGTCCTCAAACCAGCAAAGGACATCTTCAAGGAACCCACCAGGGCAAGAGTGATAAACCCCAGGATCGACAAGAAATACAGATCAGCGCCTGGGGACCCTACTTACATCAGAGGCCAATTACCTCTGGATTCCATTGTCGTTGCGAATGCTCGCAAGAGGGCACACTCACAAACAACAGGTGATGCTCCTCCCCCGGACAAAGAGTCCAAGGTGTTAGAGACCTCTGGCAAACGGGTTGCCGCCCAGGCAGCCAACATATGGCGCATTGCCAATACTCAAGCACTCCTCGCTCGCTACGATAGAGCGCACTACGACACATTAGAGCAACTAATCCAACATCTCCCTGACCAATACAGAGAAGGTGCAGAGATCCTCATCAGGGAGGGACAGCTCCTCACAAACGCATCCATCAAGTGCGCGCTGGATGCCGCAGATACAGCTGCCAGGGCCATAAACACTAGCATCATGCTGCGACGACATGCCTGGTTACGAATCTCCGGATTCAAACCTGAGGTGCAAAACAACATACTCAACCAGCCTGTCAAACCCGACTATTTATTCGGCCCGGAGGTTGACACCACCCTAGAGAAAATAAAGAAGGACACGGACACTGCAAAGTCCATGGGGGCTCTCCAGACTCAGTCCTTTCGGAGCGGCTCCTTTCGTCGCCCCGGAAATAGAGGAGCAGGTAGAGGACAGGGGTCACAGCAAACATACAACAAGGGCAATACACAAACCACCTACGATAAAAACACCCGGGGTGGATATCGTGGCTCCAGTACAAAGGGCAGAGGACGCGGCTACGGCAACACCAGGTCCTCCCCCAAGAACAAGCAGTGACGCCCTCTCCCTTCCTCCCGACCACATAACACCTGTCAGGGGAAGGCTACAAAGGTTCCTGTCCACGTGGAACTCCATCACCATGGACAGGTGGGTCAAAGATATTGTCAAATACGGTTACTGTCTAGAACTAACCTCCACTCCACCCACAATACCTCCAAAAAACCGTCCTATGTCCTCAGAGCACTTAACGCTCTTACAGCAGGAGGTGCAAAGTATGCTTCTAAAAGGCGCAATAGAGGTCGTACCCGTCCACGAGCAAGGTACGGGGTGTACTCCCTGTACTTTTTAATACCGAAAAAGGACGGGTCACTCAGACCTATATTAGACCTGAGACCCCTAAACAGATACATTCTTTCCGAGCATTTTCACATGCTCACTCTACAGCAAGTCCTCCCGCTGCTCAAGCAGGGAGACTTTCTAGCCACACTGGACCCCAAGGATGCGTATTTCCACATACCCATTCACCCATCACACAAAAAATACCTCAGGTTCACTGTTCAAGGGCAGCACTACCAATTCAAAGTCCTTCCCTTCGGCGTGACAACGGCACCAAGGGTGTTTACAAAGTGCCTAGCTACTGTGGCGGCACATCTACGGAGGCAGCACATACACGTCTACCCTTACCTGGACGACTGGCTCGTTCAAGCGAAGTCAGCCCAGCAATGTGCCAGCCACATGTCCCGCACCATTCACCTCCTTCACAGTCTGGGGTTCTCACTAAATTACCCAAAATCCCATCTACAGCCCGCACACGTACAACAGTACCTAGGTGCGACTATAGACACTCTGGCGGCCACAGCTCAGCCAAATTTGGTGAGAATCAACAGCATGCAAATGCTGATTTCAAAGTTCAAACCACAACACTCCCTTCCCGCGCGAGTGTTCATGCAGTTGATAGGCATGATGGCCTCCTGCATCTTCATAGTCCCCCACGCGAGATTACATATGCGCCCGCTTCAGGAGTGCTTAGCACGTCAGTGGAATCAGGCTCAAGGACAGTTGAAAGACCTAGTGTTGGTAAGCGGTCGGGCATACAACTCTCTGCATTGGTGGAATCCACAAAACCTTTGCAAGGGCCGACCGTTCCAAGAGCCTGTCCCACAGATAATACTGACGGCGGACGCGTCTCTCCATGGATGGGGAGCTCATGTACTCCATTACACAGTGCAGGGACTATGGACACAACAACAAAAGAAGATGCACATCAACCTTCTAGAGCTGATGGCAATCTTCCTCGCTATGAAAGCATTCAAAGTACACTTGTGCAACAAAGTCGTGCTGATCCGAACGGACAACATGACTGCCATGTACTACATACAGAAGCAGGGAGGAACACACTCTCCACAGTTGTCTCATCTGGCTCAGAGCATGTGGAAGTGGGCCATTCAAAGGCACATGTTCCTCATGGCAGAACACCTCCCCGGCAAGGACAACCAGATGGCGGATCTGCTCAGCTGACACAGCCACCAGATGCACGAGTGGGAGTTACACCCATCAATACTCCAACCGTACTTCCAGCAGTGGGGTCATCCAGAGATAGACCTATTCGCGACAAGCGAAAACGCAAAATGCCAAAGCTTTGCCGCCAGGTTCCCACATCCGCAGTCGCAGGGCAATGCGATATGGATGAACTGGTCCGGCAGATTTGCGTACGCTTTTCCCCCAGCACCACTGATACCGCTGGTGGCACGTAAACTGCGTCAACACTCACTGACGCTCGTCCTGGTTGCTCCAACATGGGCACGCCAGCCGTGGTACACCACCTTTCTCGAACTTTCCGTGGTGCCGCATCAAAGGCTGCGGGTCAAACCCGAGCATTTGACGCAGAACCATGGAGAGATTCAGCACCCAGATCCGCAACAGCTGAACCTGGCAATCTGGCTCCTGAAGTCCTAGAGTTTGGCTACCTAAACCTGCCACCTGACTGTATGGACATCATTAAGGAGGCCAGGAGACCCACTACCAGAGCTTGCTATGCAGCAAAATGGAAGAGGTTCGTCATTTATTGCAATAATAATGACATTACCCCGCTCGATGCATCCATCCAAAACATTATTTGTTACCTATTACACCTATACCGATGCAATCTGGCGTACACCTCTATACGTGTCCATTTGACCGCAATATCAGCCTATCTGCAGACCAGGCAGCACCTCTCTCTATTCAGAGTGCCTGCCATCAAAGCATTCTTGGAAGGACTCAAACGAGTCATTCCACCAAGCCACCCACCGGCTCCAATGTGGAACCTCAACTTGGTCCTCACACGCCTGATGGGTCCACCCTTTGAACCTCTACACTCATGCGAGATTCAATTCCTTACCTGGAAAGTAGCTTTCCTAGTAGCGATCACTTCTTTGAGAAGAGTTAGTGAACTCCAGGCACTAACCGTTCAAGAGCCGTTTATACAGGTTCACGCCAACAGGGTCGTACTACGTACCAACCCCAAATTCATGCCAAAGGTGGTATCGCAGTTCCACATGAATCAAACCATTGAACTGCCCGTTTTCTTCCAAAACCCACAAACTGTCGCAGAAAGGGCACTCCATACACTAGATGTCAAAAGGGCCCTCATGTATTATATCGACAGGACCAAACCCTTTAGGAAAACACAACAACTTTTCGTTGCCTTTGCCCCACACCACAAAGGTAACGCTATCTCCAAAGCAGGAATAGCCAGATGGATCGTTAAATGTATTCAAATTTGCTATCAAAAGGCTAAACGCACTTTAACGATTCCCCCACGAGCCCACTCAACACGTAAGTTAGGGGCCTCAATGGCTTTCCTAGGAAACATTCCTTTGCATGACATATGTAGAGCAGCCACCTGGTCCACTACACATACATTTACCAAACACTATTGTGTAGATGTGCAATCAAAACAGCAGGCAGCTGTAGGACAGGCTGTTCTCAAAACTCTTTTTCAGACCGCTGCAGCTGGCACTGGTAGCCGCCGCTAATAAGAGGGCACTGCTATATATTCTATGCACAGATATGAATTCAGCAGCCCACATGCCTCGAACTGAATATGCTACTTACCAGTATGCATCTGTTCTTGGCATGTAGGGCTGCTGACATTCATATCGCCCTCCCTCCTCCCCGGCGCCTGTAGCAGCTGCAGCTCTCAGAATTACTGTAAGCATGGTCATCACTTTCTATATCTACTCCATCACTGCCACAATGGCGAAAAACAATCTGAGGATGGAGAGGATGCCCATGCGCACTGTAGTCCAGGGGAGGAGTCACCTATCCCAGGATACTTCGAAGACTCTTCCAGGACAACAACGTGCAAACATCCGGACCGAACACTAGGCGGCGATCTATGCACAGATATGAATGTCAGCAGCCCTACATGCCAAGAACAGATGCATACTGGTAAGTAGCATATTCAATACCCAGGTTCCATCATGGTCTATTAAGACTGTCACTGTGCCTGCTAGTCCTTGACAGGAAAACATCACGGCTGCCCCTGTATTGTCTAATGATCATTAATAGAAGTCAGAAGCCCTGTTAATGTGATATTGCCGCCCAAGGTATATCGTCATTGAGGCCAAGTCTGTCTGATGAAAGGCGGTGTACCCATCGTTGTTCTAGCCTAAACAAAGAATGTAGAGCTTCGTGTTAGATTTGCCACATCTAATGTTGCTTTTATGTTCGATGATGCGTGTTTTCACTATTCGTGTCGTCATCCCTATATAATAGAGGTCACATGGGCAAATCAATAAATAAATGCAGTTTGTTGAATTGCAGTTAGTGTGTCTCTTCAGAGTCCACTCGAAGTGGGCAGAGAGGCGGATGGATTTAGCCACTATGGTTTGTCCACAGCAGGTGCAACCACCGCAGGTGTAATGGCCCTGTACTGGGGGAAGATTCCATAGGGTGCTGTATGCAGGAGTCATGTTTTTCTTGGGTCTAGTGTGCACCAAGGTGTCCTTGAGGTTGCTGGTCCATTTGAAAGCAAAGCGTGGTGAGGGAATCGTGAGTGTACCTGCGGACAAAATTCCCCAATGTTTTTTTTATAACTTTCTTAAGATTATTGGACTCTATAGAGACACACTAACTGCAATTCAACAAACTGCATTTATTTATTGATTTGCCCATGTGACCTCTATTATATAGGGACGACGACACGAATAGTGAAAACACGCATCATCGAACATAAAAGCAACATTAGATGTGGCAAATCTAACACGAAGCTCTACAGCCATTGCCTCAAGCGTAAACATAGCCCCAGCGATTTACACTGGATTGTCCTTGAAAGCCAGCCTGGTATGTCTCAACATTCTTTGTTTAGGCTAGAACAACGATGGGTACACCGCCTTTCATCAGACAGACTTGGCCTCAATGACGACATACCTTGGGCGGCAATATCACATTAACAGGGCTTCTGACTTCTATTAATGATCATTAGACAATACAGGGGCAGCCGTGATGTTTTCCTGTCAAGGACTAGCAGGCACAGTGACAGTCTTAATAGATCATGATGGAACCTGGGTATACATACATTTGGAGATCTCCTTGGTTCCCATTATTATGCCTTTGACACACTTCGCACCACTCCATGGCCTCACTGAGCCAAGTTCTCCACTTTCTCTTAACATTTGCCTACACCCGCACCACTCCATCATGGCACCCGGACTGCGTTACCAACCCAATGAGGTTTTATACAGATCATCGACTTTACACCACTCTATGGTCTAACTGAGCCAGGTTTACCAAACTCCTTTCTTAATTTGCCTATACCCGCTTCATTTCCACCATGGGGCACGGACCGCATTGCCAAATTAACTAGGCTCTATACGAGTCATCGACAAGAAATACAATAATAGGCTCACAGACTTGGTGAGACCAGAAACCATTTAATTCCCTTCCCCTCCTGTGAGCCTTACTATCACATTATACCTCCGCTCACTTGAATTAGAAGTGTTGCCATCCCTGTATTAATATCTAATACATACCGAGCCACTCCACCATGGCGCTCAAAATATGCATCTACACGAATTAAGACAGACGCGCCCTTGCGAGTTTCAATCGCTACGGACGTGACCTCGCTACACGTGACCAACCCCCAGCCAATCAACTACCACATAAAATTCAGCGCCGCCGGACCTTAGTTTACCTTCCGGGTTCGGCGACGCGGGCAGGTTAATAGACCTCCAGGGGACCTTTGACTTGTGAGTACATTCCTTGCTACCTCGGTAGCTTGTTTTGTGTTTTTTGTTTTGTGGTCTGTTTTTTGAATTAGACAATGGGGCAGCGACTATACTTTTACGAGGGTACCTCCTAACTCCATTAACAATAGAGACCACCATAAATCCCTCCCGCACACATTTCCACCCCCGTACTGGGGAGCTGAGCAGGGGAGCATTCTGATAGTAGTCTATGCCGACGAACACACGTAAGTGGCCCTGATCTACATGAATTGATTAGTTTTCCTCCGTTACTTTTACTTTTGGGCTAACACCCTTCATTAACATTTATAAGAGGCACACAGGATTGTGAGAATGACCACTCTTGATTTTTCACCTCTATGCTTGTATTTGCCTCCACCTCTCTTTTTTTGCATTACCGTCTCATAGGAAACGAGTGTGTTTCTCCCCCTGATGACGCTCCATGCACCTGATGATGAGGTTTTTATAATAGGATTCGGTGAGTCCGCATTTAACCACAGCTTTTCATTACAACTGTCTATACTTAGCTGTTTTTACCAGATTCCCGCTATGCTCCCAGAGTTAATCAATTTTAATTTCCTTTCTTTTCTTGAATTATCATCAAGAGTTGACATGTTAGTATTTGGATAGTGTTCCAGTATAATTGTCTAGAATGTACTTAATTGCAATACTGGTCGAATATGAACTAGTGTTAATCTGTTGTCACAGATTCCTTTCTTTTTGGGGGTTTTACTATTTCCCTTTTTCATTTTTGTCTCTTTTTCTTAGGTGACCCCTTTGAGATATTATAAATACTAAAGGTAGGGGAACCAACCAAGGGTTGATAACCAGTTTTGTCCACCCCTTTCACACCACACTGTAGATAGTTTTTTAGCACATATCACAATAGTATCATCGGTCCTGACGAAGCGCCACGGGATCCTCCAGACCTACTGGGCGCGAAACATGTTGACCAGAAGAGTAGAGCGTAGCTAGCCACTCCTCTCTTTGTGAGCAAGTATAGCTTTTACGCCACTCACCCCTTTTAAACAAGGTGGTTGACTGAGCCAATAAAGTCATATTTCGGATTAACCAACCTTTTTTAACTATACACGTCTACACACACGGGCCCTCACACGCACGCACCATACGGCAGGGAACAAAAGATCTCCGATAAAGAGCCCCTGTATGGGTGCCCGTTGGGTATTGCACCGCCGACCCGACGAGGAGCAAAACCCAGATGATGAAGCATGACACCTAGCTTGCTGGGTGTGTGAGGGTTTTAGTTCCACCCTAAAGGGACCCCCCTCCCTTGTGCATTCACATTCACTAGGTGTAAGTCTGACTTCGGATAACTCCTTTCCTCCAGACTTTTCACTCTGTAGGAACTGCACATCTCTCGCTTGTGTTAATACTTAGGGCTTATGTGCAGGACCTCAATAAAAATAGCCCACCCCTTACTCTCCTTCTCTTTGTTGTACATTGTGCACACAATACCTTCGGCACCGAAGCAGGCTCCAAAACCATCGAGGCCGAAATCTCCACCGGCACCGAAACCATCATCGGCACCGAAACCATCATCGGTACCGAAAAAAGTCCAAAAAGACTCTACCGATCATCCAAAACATAGATCGGAACCGAAAAAGTCGGCACCAAAGCCACTTTCGGACAATGAAGAACTTTTTCACCCTGATCCCACGCAAAAAAGGATTTATATCAATCCAAAAACCGGACATGTCACCGCTGTGCCATACAAGAAAAGGAAGCTGGACACAACACCTCCTCCAGCTCCCATAAAGAAGAAGGACTTCGCCACCTCACCCATTCGTCCTTCCTCTCCTATGTCACCTCTCATCCCACCCCCCCCTGCCCCATCTCCTTCTCCTCTACCATCTCCTTCACATACACCACCTCCACAGGATGATGATGATGACTTAGGGGGAGGGGGTGATCCGGATGACCTTAATGATCCTAATGATCGTTTCACACTCCCGGATACGGCACCCTTAGATGACTGGGCTTGCCCTTTACCTGATATTCCTGATCCCACAACATACCCCTCCAAACCCTCCCCTCCAGATGACCACCTAGGGTTTGGACAGCTGATAAAAAGGGCGGTGCTTTTCCATGGCGTCACCATGCACTCAGATACACCCGAAGAAGTCTTTCTTCTAGACACATTCGAACAGTCGCAAAAATCAGTTCAGATCTTGCCCATGTTTAAGGGAGTCATAAAACACGCCACAGAGGTTTTTAAAGACCCTGTCAGAGCTAGGGTTCTTAACCCCCGAATTGAAAAGAAATATAGACCTGCCCCACAGGATCCCGCATACATTAAAGCACAGCTCCCTCTAGACTCTTTAGTAGTTTCAAACGCAAGAAAGCGGGCTAACTCCCAAACAACAGGAGACACACCGCCCCCAGACAAAGAGTCCAAGCTATTAGAGGCCTCGGGCAAAAGAGTTGCAGCACAAGCTGCTAACCATTGGCGTATTGCCAACACACACGCCCTATTAGCCCGATATGATAGGGCTCATTATGATCAGTTAGAAGATCTTTTACAACACCTGCCAGATCAGTACAAATCCCAGGCCAATGACCTCATCCAAGAGGGAAAACTCATATCTAACGCATCAATCAAATGTGCACTAGACGCCGCGGACACTGCTTCTAGGGCGGTCAACACAAGCATACTACTTAGACGCCATGCATGGCTACGTATTTCAGGCTTTAAGCCGGAAGTACAAACAACAATACTTGGTCAACCATTCAACCAAGAGCAACTATTTGGGCCCGCAGTAGATACTGCATTGGAGAAGATGAAAAAAGATAACAAGACTGCTAAATCAATGGGAGCATTACAGTCTCCACAACCGCGAGGCTCCTTTCGCCACTCCTTCTATAGGGGAGCCTCCAAAAATGTTGGAACAGACACCTCTTCCACTTTCAAAACCTCCGCACAAACATCCCCTAACAGAGGATATTTTAGAGGAGGATATAGGGGAAACAACACCAAGGGCCGAGGTCGGGGCAATACCAACACCCGCACCTCTCCAGCCACTAAACAGTGACTTGCCCCCGCTCCCCCCAGACCATTCCACTCCAGTCGGGGGAAGACTCCAACAGTTCCTACCTGTCTGGAATTCCATGTTTGGTTACTGCCTCGAACTCACAAACACCCCCCACACATACCACCCAAACACCTTCCAATGTCACCACACCATCTTACACTCCTCAAACAGGAAATTCGGTCCTTGCTTCAAAAACACGCAATAGAACCAGTTCCACTCCAACATTAGGGTACAGGAGTATATTCTCTATACTTCCTAATTCCCAAAAAGGACGAGACCTTAAGACCCATACTCTACCTCAGACTACTAAATCAGTACATACACTCATATCACTTCCATATGATCACTCTCCAACAAGTCCTCCCACTACTTCAACAAGACGACTTCCTTGCCACATTGGACCTCAAGGACGCATACTTTCACATCCCCATGCATCCTGCTCACAGGAAGTACCTAAGATTTGTGGTAGACGGACAGCACTATCAGTTTACGGTCCTCCCATTCGGAGTAACAACTGCACCCAGGGTATTCACCAAATGCTTAGCAGTAGTGGCAGCGCACCTCAGGAGACAACAAATCCATGTGTTCCTGTATCTCGACGATTGGCTTATAAAAGCCAATACTTTCGACAAATGCGTTCTCCACACTCACCGCACTATTCAAACCTTACGCGACTTGGGATTTACCATCAACTATCCCAAATCTCAACTACAACCCTCCCACATACATCAATATCTGGGAGCCACCATAAATACTTCCAAGGCCATAGCTTATCCCAGCACAGCCAGGATAGCCAACATACAAAACCTCATCTTAAAATTTCAAACTCAACACTCTCTTCCAGCAAGAGTGTTTATGCAACTGTTAGGCATGATGGCGTCATGCATCTCCATTGTGCCTCACGCACGACTTCAAATGCGTCCCTTGCAAGAATGTCTAGCACAACAGTGGAACCAGGCTCACGGACAACTTACCGATCTGGTGTTGGTGGACAGTCGCTCACTTCGCTCACTGAAATGGTGGAACACCATCAACCTGTCCAAAGGGCGACCGTTCTTAGAGCCTCTTCCACAAGTAGTGTTGACGACCGACGCATCTCTCACAGGGTGGGGAGCCCGTCTCCTTCAACACACCACTCAGGGCAGATTGACCACTCAACAAAAACTGCTCCATATCTATCACCTAGAACTTCTAGCGGTGTTCCTAGCACTGAAATCCTTTCAAGTACATCTAAGGAACAAAACTGTCCTCATCCGCACAGACAACATGATGACCATGTATTACATACAAAAACAGGGGGGGACACATTCTCTCCAACTGTCCCAACTCCCACAAAACATCTGGAGATGGGCAATTCCCCAAAACATCTACCTGCTAGCGGAACACCTTCCAGGGGTTCACAACCAGGTTGCCGATCTCCTAAGTCGACAGACACAACAAATCCACCAATGGGAATTACACCCCAAAGTCCTACTCCCATTCTACAAAAAAGGGGCCAACCAGACATAGACCTGTTCGCCACACACAAACGCAAAATGCCCAACCTTCGCCGCCAGGTTTCCACACCCACAGTCAAAGGGCAATGCGATATGGATGAACTGGTCAGGCAGATTTGCGTACGCTTTTCCGCCTATCCCACTCATTCCATTTGTGGTATGCAAGCTCAAACAACAGTCTCTAAAACTGATTCTAGTAGCTCCCACTTGGGCACGTCAACCCTGGTTCACAACACTTCTGGAACTATCGCTAGTTCCACATCAAAAACTGCGCCTTTCCCCGGCCTTATTAAACCAGAACCATGGAGAAATCAGACCCCCAGATCCACAGCAACTGAACTTGGCGATCTGGCTCCTGAAGTCTTAGAGTTCGGTTACCTCAATCTCCCACCAGACTGTATGAATATCATAAAAGAAGCTAGAAGACCTACTACTAGGGCATGTTATGCTGAAAAATGAAAAAGATTTGCCATTTACTGCACTAACAATAATATACGTCCACTGGATGCTTCCATCCAAAACATTATCTGCTATTTACTACACTTGCAAAGATGCAATTTAGCGTATTCCTCCATACGTCTACACCTAGCAGCGTTAGCAGCCTACTTACAAAATCGACTACACTTGTCACTATTTAAGGTACCAGCCATCAAGGCCTTCATGGAAGGTCTCAAAATAATTATTCCTCCAAGATTACCACCTTCCCCAATGTGGAATCTAAATATTGTTCTAACAAGGCTCATGGGCCCTCCATTTGAACCTATGCATAAATGCGAACTGCAATTCCTTACATGGAAAGTGGCTTTCCTTATCGCAATCACATCCCTGCGAAGGGTAAGTGAGATACAGGCCTTAACTATTGAAGAACCATTCCTACAACTACATGGTAACAAAGTGGTTCTTAGGACAAACCCAAAATTCCTACCAAAAGTCATTTCCCCTTTCCATCTTAACCAATCAGTCGAGCTGCCAGTCTTCTTCCCTAATCCAGACTCAGTAGCTGAGAGAGCCCTTCATACCTTAGATGTTAAAAGAGCCTTGCTTTATTACATCGACAGAACCAAACCTTTTCGCAAAACCAAACAACTGTTTGTTGCTTTCTCTCCACCACATAAAGGCAACCCCATTTCAATATCAGGTATAGCCAGGTGGATAGTTAAATGTATCCAAATATGTTACCAAAAAGCTAAACGCACTCTTACAGTTCCCCCTAGAGCGCACTCCACACGTAAAATAGGGGCTTCCATGGCATGCTTAGGGAACATTCCCTTAGAAGATATTTGCAAAGCAGCCACATGGTCTACCACACACACCTTCACTAAACATTACTGTGTTGATGTGCAATCCAAACAACAAGCTTCCGTAGGCCAAGCTGTCCTAAAAACTCTATTCCAAACTGCTGCAACGGATACAGGTGACCACCGCTAGGGGAGACACTGCTATATAGTCTATCCTAAGTGTGTGATCTGCAGCTCATATGCCTCGAACGGAATATGCTACTTACCAGTATGCATCTGTTCTTGGCATGCAGAGCCACACACACCCACCCACCTCCCCGGGACCTGTATCTGTTCCAGCACTGTCTTAATTAGACATTACACATGGACATCCTTTCTCTTTATTCTTATACACTCCATCATTTCCCATCATGGCGAAAAACAATCTGAGGATGGAGTGGATGCCCATGCGCACTGTTGTCCAGAGGAGGAGTCACCTATCTCGTGACCAAAAGGCTTCTTCCGAAGACAACAACAACCTGCAATCATCCGAGCCCAACACCAGATGGCTATCTTATCCTAAGTGTGTGGCTCTGCAGCTCTACATGCCAAGAACAGATGCATACTGGTAAGTAGCATATTCCTTCCCTTCTTCTCCCTAGTGTATTTCCCCACTAAAATTGAAAGATTTAAGCTCTGCTCTACCGTCCCCAAGCCTGCACGATAACCATATTGTAAGTCGGACAAAACCGAGTTGTCCTCAGCCCAGACCTGTAGACGTTTCAATAGTATGCGTCCTACTATTTTTGTCATAGCATCCAGTAAAGAGATATGTCTATAACAACCTGGATCCTGCCGGTCCCCCTTTTTAAAAATTGGAACTATAGTGGATTCCACCCAGGTAGATAAAAAAGGGGTACGGCAACTAGCGGTAATTACCTGGACGATTATTGGGCCCCACAGGGAAATGTTTGACTTATATAGGTCTACAGGTACCCCATCTGGGCTGGGAGCCTTACCACCCTGACTTGCAGAGAGTGCCCGAATCACCTCATCCAAGGTGAACTGCAGATCTAAGTAGGGGAACAATGAAAGCAAAGTGTGTTCCTCTTCAATGTTACTAAGTGTCACATTGAAATTAACCTCACCATTATATAGTTTGGAAAAATGTTTGATCCATTGTTCTTCAGTAATGGCAATTTCAATAGACGGTCCTCCTATATTGGTCAAAAAAGCCGCTTTAACCGCCTTCCAGAACGCCGAGCCATCGTTCTGCATAGATGCTTTATGTAGGGCCTCTCAGGCCTCATTCTTCAGAATAGTTTTCCTGTTTCTAATGGCTCGCTTATAATCTGTTCTAGCCTGCCTCACTCTGTCCAGATTTCTCGGAGTCTCATGTAAAGCGTCTTTTAGCGAAGAGTATGCTAAGGTACACCCAGAATCAAACCATCCACGTGATCGACCCTTATTGCATTTCCGCATTAACAGAGATTCTCTTACCTAGTTATCAGCATAAAAGAGGATAAGATAGAATCTGGAGCAGCTGATTCACTCAGACATGTTTCGAAGGCGGAATTGCATTTATCGATCACAGCCTTGGTAATTACGTCTGGGTCTACCATTGATCAGTGCAAAGAGTATCAATTACGTCTTGGTCTACCATTGACCAGTGCAAAGAATATCAGCTTACACTATGTTGAGAAAGAAGAAAACCATGCATACAAAGGGGCCTACAACGGCAAAGATTAATATCAGTTAAGACTGAAGTATCCAGGCATTTCAGATTAAGAAGTGGGTCAATGAATAACAGTACATTCAGCTTGTTATCCACTGTCATTCTAAGTACTTGTTTAGCCTCACGGTATATGCTTTGTATTAACTAGGGGTTTTTGAGTGTTTGTTGTTTATTTTCCGTTTTTTTTCTAAAATACATATATATTAAAAACAGTTCATCTGAACTGTTTAGATAGAAAATTCCCCAGCCTTTCCTGATTTCATTAGCTTCCTCTCCTCGACTCTGTAAATGTTTCTGGATCATAGTCCTGGCCACTGCCCTTCTACAGGGCTCCGTTATCCCTGGCTAGGTTCTTGGTTTTTAAATATCCATACACATACATAGCATAATGGATAATATGGACATTAGTCTATCAGGTTAATTAGAATATTTTTAACTTGTAATTGTAAATGTATTTTGTATAGCACTTCACCCTGACGAAGCATAGCAATTTTGGGGCAAGTGTCATGCTACTCCAGAACTCAAGATTGGTAGTTAGTAGGTTAGTCAAATTAAAGTTCTTAATAGAAAGAAAGGTTTGGAATGAAACAAAGGGAGGAGAGATGGGAAGCACGGAAGGGTGTTTTTTAAATAGCAAAATGTTAATCTATCCCTCTCTCTCCCGCTTTCACACTGTCCTGTTTCTGGAAAATCGACAATATAAGAGATGGTAAAATCGAAGTTTGTGCTTGAGAGCATCAGTCACACCTGATATATACAATTACGCTAATATTACAAGAACTGTATTATGGCTGAGATGTGAACTCACAAGTATTGCTGTTCAAGGAGAAGGTTGATTCTCTGGGCCAGTTTTGTTCCCCTATATCTACATTACATTTAAACGTAGGCACTCTGATCCCTGTAGTCTTACAGTAAAGGTTTTTGGTATTTTAAGTGTATTACATTCCTTGTCTTTTTCCACAGTTTAGCATATTTAATATCCTTATGTATCTTCTGATAATTTAGTCATGGTTGAAGCCAGAGTGGGAATGCCCACTGTGGAATGAGGATTCAGGGTTAGGGGGTTGAGCCCTTTGAACAGATCTGCTTAGCCAACCATCCATTTAGCAGTGTGAAATCTAGCAGCTTTCTTGCAGAGGCCCACCATTGTGAATTAGGAATTGAAATTTAATGTATGGGGAGTTGCTCTATAGACAAGCAGTGGCATCCTAAATAAAATATATGTCGTACTAAGGAAAGACTGGTGCAATGTTTCATAGACCCTACAGGTTTTGTTGCTTCTCCTATTTGGCCTTCAATTGGAAACTTCCTGACACTTAATTAGTAGATTGCTTACTTTTATAGCCTGCTGTTAGTTGTAATGTATCATATCCATAGATTCCCTCTTCCCTTCTGCTCAGCCAGTTTGTGATGTCATGGAATATTGATGAGTGCCTGTAGGATGCTCAGTTCGAGAGAGTGTGCCGAGCAGTGAGGATGCTGCTCCTGGTGGGGTAGTTACTATGTAACTTATAACCTAAGCTATAACTTCCTCAATAAAACTATAACCTGTTATTCTAAGTGAACTGGCCTCCTGGCTCCTGCTTACCAAGAGGGTATCATTTAATGACAACACTAGCGACGATCTGGAAGTGAACCTACTCATAAAGGAACTGATGAAGCAAAAAAGTGAAGAAATATTGAAGTGCGAGAAGACAAAAGAAATACAAGAAGTTGAAAAGTAGGTGCCTTGAACCCCACCAAAGTTTTGCCCATCAGACAGCCTGCAGACTAAGCAGGTGGTCTACTGAACTGTACACATATGAACACAGGGGATCAGCTTACTAGTGGCAATATTTACTGCAGTTGGCTTCGCTTTATTGTAAGAAATAAAGGTGAGTGAACTGGCAGCGCTGGAACTCTATTTGAGTTTGGCTTCTAGCACAATCGTAAAGTGTCAACCGGTGGTGAATGAATTTACGAGTTATTTGCAAATGTTTGCAACGACTCCTACCGTAATTAGCACTTAAAGTGTCACATTCAACCTTAAAGCGTTCTGTTGCTGTTTAATATTGTTCTGCTTGGTCCAGTGGGCAAATAAGTGTTAGCAATTATCTCATTTAAAGCCTCATATTTCATATAAAACTTCATATGGAGAGTGTGGGGCAATTTCTGAGTGGCATGCTACCCATGGACGTCTGTTTTTTCCCAGCATACCATGTCAGGATCATACCAAGTCTGCAAGCCACAAATGTAGAAGATGATCAATCAAATTGCTCCTTTTTATTACTTCCTGACATGGTTAGTTGACGAGTATTTCCTGCCACTTCTTCTTTGAATCAACGACAGAAGAACCTGTCCTCACTAAAGTTCAGTTTGTGCCACAGGTCCAGTCACATCCATGCTATACTGCAACCTGTTGCAGTGCCTTGCCCATTTCAGCTCTCCTCTTCACATTGCATATTTACTTGCCATATCTCACCCTTTTCTTTCTGGGTACGCCTTGACTGTCTTCTCTTAAAAGGGCGACCAGACCTTCTCCTGTCCAAGATGGAGGTTTGAACTTGTCCATTCAGTCCTAACATGCCAAAGTGTATAACATATCAGCTTTCAGACAGAAATAAAAATTCCTAATCCCTGTCAATACAGTGACATATATATGTGTGTGCCAAAACTGAATAGCTTGACCAGTGTGGCAGTTTGCTGTATCTGGATCGCAGAAAAGGACGTACCTATCCAGGCCCAGTACCGGACAATCGCAAGACACTGCAAAACCTTGTGGAGAAAGTCAACCCACAGAGAATGAACATCAAGTACAGTTGGGTTCAGGAAGAATACCTGCATGCCACAGTCTTTGAGGCGTCATGTAGGTTAGGTGGAGGTAGTGTAATTAGATTAATCTAAGCCTCACAGACATCACAAGCACTCGGGCTGCCATGCGCACCTCCCGCCACTCTACCTCCTCCAATTCTTACACCCAACCCTCCCATCGTCATCTAAGTGTACTGTTTTACTGGGTCGTTACTGATTCGAGAGCGTTATATCTGGGATACACCCCCTAGACCCAGACTCCCCATCAACAATTGCACCCCCAGTGGGCTAAAATCGGGGAAGTCTATTAAACGAATGCGGAAGTGATCTAGGGAATGTTTCAGTTGCAGGTATTGGTGGAATTGGAATGGAGAAAGTATGAATTTTGTTTTTAGATCTGCGAAGAAACTCAGAGAGGACCCATGCCATACATCACCCAACACTGTAATCCCAATTAGATCCCTGTATCGAAAGCACTCCAACCATGCCATATGATCTAGCCAGCGTCCCCTCCAAAGAGGGGTTTGTTAGGTCAGTCGCCTGTCCCTGCTGGTGAATCCATTGGCTACCCTTCACACAAGGAATATTACTCTGGTAACCTCTGGGACACTGAAGGGGACCAGCTGACCCTACAGGTGATGCATCACCCCATCAAAACCCAGGCCTGGCAGCTCATGCTGATCCGATGGGTCGCCCCAGTCACCGGGCAACTAATCATTGATAACCAGGAGGTGAGAGTCCCAGTAATATAGGTGGATCTCTACTGTGCTCAGTCCCCCATCATACACCGAATGACAACATTTAACCTGAGCAATGCACGGAGATGATCCCACCAGAGAAATGATCTGAGCACTGCCGCCACCTCAGTGAACCAGGCATTGAGGGATTGGAGCGGGAAGTTCTGAAATATATATAGTAAGTGGGGGATGTATTGTCATCTTGATCAATGCAACTCCGCCCAGGATGTTAGGAGGGATTGTTCCAGACGTCTGGGCTATTATTAAGATGGGGGCAAGATTTAGTGGGCGTGTGAGCTCTGGGACTGTGCTATATGGACCCCTAAGTACATGAGTATCAGACAGCAGATTGGTATGTCATATTGCCTCTCAATTGACATGTTATTCCTTTTAAAGTTATCGGAAGAGACTTCCTTTTGGTTAACTCAGAGACCCCGAGGCCTCTTTGAAAAGTCAAAGGATTTCAAGAGGGCGCAGGCCCGACCACGCAGGGTCAGGTAGGAATAGGAGGTCATCATCCATATATAATGTGATCCTGTCCTCCAGCATCCCACTCCATCTCCAGCCCTGCATCTGGGCCTCACAACGGATCACACTGGTTACGGATTCAATGGCGAGGAAGAAGAGGAGCGGGAACAAGGCACACCCCTGTCGGGTCTTGCAGAGTATTGAGAATTCATGCGAGCGAACGCCACTAATGAGGATCTGGGCTGCAGGGGACAAATACAAGGTAGATACCAGGGCGCGAAAGGGGGGGCAAAACCCATATGGAGCAGCACTGACTCAAGATACGTCCAATGGATGGCATTGAAAGCCTTTTCGAAGTTGACCAGTAGTAAGGCTGCCGCCTCCTTAATGTTGCTAATGTGAGCAAGGGCCACATGTGCGCATTGAATACAATGTCTGGTGCTGCGGTTAGGCATACAGCTGCACTGCTCTTGGTGGATCAAGGAATGAAGGACCGCTTGCAGCCTAGCTGCCAAGATTTTAACTTTTATTATGATGTCTGTGTTAATTAAGGAGATAAGGCGATATGAGGCACAGTTCACCAATGGGTGATGCGATTTAGTGATGACTATGATAGTTGCTGGGTAAAGCCCTTGTGAAAGAACCAGTTTCTCCCTCTCTGTTTATAGGCGGAGGAGGTGTGTTGTGAGAGTGTCTCGAAATTTGAGTAGTGTTCAACAGGGAAGCCCTCTGGGCTTGGGGTTTACCAGTCTTTAGTTCCCGGATGGCCATCTGGATCTAGTTATAGTCCTTGTTAGCCTACCTCGGCAAAAATCTACTTTAATTCATGGGTATATTTTTTGTCTTGTATGTCTACTATTCTCAAACTATTCTAGTGACGGAAAACCCAATAGTTTCTGTATGTTGCTTGTACACTAACAAGGCAGTATCCTGAATTAATTCATTCAAACATACTCCATCCTGTCCATGCTGTGATAACTGTAATCTAATGATGTATTTCAGGTATCCGACTTTCAATCAACCCTTATGAGAGTCGGAGTGTGTAAAGTTACAGTGTAGCTATCCTTACCTAAGAAGGGCTAAGTTAGGGTTAAAGTGTATTTAATGACCATTTTTGGTATATCTCTGTTAATTACCTTTTATAATTATTGTGTGGGAAATCTTATAGAAAAACATTTCCTTTTTGTTTTGTCGTTCAGCCCTTTGGGTGCAACATGTCAACTATTTTCATCCAGCAGTATTCTTATTGTGCTAACGTGTATCCTCACCACTCGCTCTGTCAGATGATTCTTCCAGTTCTGAATTCTGGAACCTAGTTTCATTCATCTGAATTTCCTTGGCAATCATATTAGAGCCATTGTTTCTTTCTCAGTTCACTTGGTGTAGGCCCTTGAGTTCTGGACATCACAATTTGGAAATGCAAGTGGCAGGCTTGTGCAGTAGGCAACACAATTTATTCAGAAGTGGTTCCTAGCTCAATTTTTCACCTTTGCGCAGGTGCAAAACAGCCTCATGATTCGACTCTTGTTTGAGACAGAAGCCATTTATGCTGAGTACATTTGAAATCATGTTTACAGAAAAAGTAGAAGGACTTAAATTATGTATATTTACTTGAGATGTATACTGCTAGGAAAACATTTGCTGTCTGATTACATCAAAGCCAGGAATCATCAGAAAATGTTTACTCTTAACATTAATTACTACTCCCCAAAGGACTGGGAAGAAGTTGATCTCTGACTTATTCTCCGTTCTAGGCCTCTGCACAGTATGAGCTCTTTGCGCTTTGCCACCATTCCGGTGGACTTACTAGTGGTCATTATACGTCAGAGATAAAATCATTTGAAGATGATAAGTGGTACCTCTTTGACGATAGAAATGTGATGGTAAGAACATTTTGAATTACATTTTTTTTGTTTTTGATTTGTGTAACGTTTTTCAAGTTATAGAGGGTCCACAGTAGGCGACTATGGCACTATCCAAATTGCCCTTTGTTCTTTTTTGTGTCAGATTTAATTGTGAAAGACTAATGAGCATTTTCTCTCAAATTCTATTGTCAGAGTCAAACGAGCAAACTATACTTTGGCTCCGAATTATATGAATGTTTTTGCAATCTAATGAAGGGTCGTACAGCGGTGTGTGGGAGCCAGCTCCAATACTAAAATCACTCTCAAGTCTCAAGTTCCCCTATCAAGGTCAAATGATCTCTTGCTTCTCAGTAAAATAGAGCAAGGGTAATGCAAGCTCCATCAGCGGTATTCCTTAGCATCGCTATTGGGAAAAGATCAGTTCACTTCCAAGTGTTCTAAATGTTTCAGTTGTTTCAGTGAGTCCAAAGCCTACTAATGCACAGTAGGTGCAAGCCACAGCCACTAGTTTCTAGCCTTAGTGAGCAAACTAATTTTACACCATTACTATTAGATGATGCCATTTGAATTTCTGCAGAATGAGATAAGGTGTTCCTAAAACCAATGCAGATGTAAATTCAAATATTATTGCTCCTAAAAAATATTTAGGGATCTTTTAAGCAGTCTTCTAATTTGTGGCAGCAGTTGTGTACACAGCTAGTCGAGCTTAACTGCTTCAGTTCCTCTTCATGTATTTATAGTGCTAAAAACTCTCTCAAACTGGGTTTAATTAATTGATGTTACTTTTTTTCCGCCTAAAATGATTTTAGAATAATAAAGAAATCGTGGAGTCTTGTAAGGAAATTTGAAAACAACATGCATTAGTTTGGTAACTTAGGAGGTGAATGTTTGTGTTCAAAGTGTCTGACAATTAAGGCCAACTGTGATTCTTAACTGTAGGAGCCAAAGAGAAACATTAAAGACCTACACCCAAGAAGGATAAGAACTAGACTTATTTCACTGTTTAAGGAGTCCACAGGAGAGGATAGGCACTTGCACAATGGCCAAAAGAGGCAGTCCTGGTCATGCAGCCCAGATAAATGGGAGGAAAATTGAACAGCTAAATTGTTGAGAAAGACTACACAAGATATCTCAAAATCAAAATTGTTTTGAGATACAGTTAGGTAAATGTGATTAAATACAGATCAATAATACATAACCTTCAAGAATCATTTAGAAAGTTATTTATGTTTATATATGATCATAATCTTAATTTGTCCTGAGCCATGAAAAAAATTCTTACAGAATCTGAAATGATGACTAAACTGAATAAATATCTGGTAGAGGCAGATGATCAAGCCTTTGGCTGAGGGTCAACTTTGAAAAGACAGTATTGGCCTTATATTTCTGCTTAGAAACAGATTTTCCAAAATAAATCAATTGAAGTGCCAATCAGTTTTAACGGATAAGTAAAATGTGCTGTTGAGATACTAGAAGCATAATCTTACATTGTCATTGTTGGGGCGAAAATCAAAAAAAGAATGATTTCACACCTCAAGCCTCAAAATTAACTGCAGATCCCACACCAAAAACACTTTGAATAGCAAGCAGATTCCCTTCGCTCTCACCAAAGTTAGCTTGACTTCCCCACTACTTTTAAAGGGGAAGAGTGACAATTTTATATTTAGCTTGGAAGGAATAACCATTGTTGGATAGGTGCTAAAAGTAACCAGACTGTGGTTTGTACTTTTACATCAAACTTTCATATTTACAGAAGTCATATCCATTATCATGGAAATTCCGGCAAAGTAGTGTCCCTTGTAGTCATCATAAATAGTTATTGTGGCCATCATGTCCATGAAAAGCATGTAAAGCAAAAACAGAAATGCCTTAACACACAAGTGTGATAATAATACATTATACACAACTTACAGTCACATTGATTAGTTAATTCATAGAGTACAGCATTTAACATACATAACATTCCCCTAAATCTGAGCAAAATGTAGCCTTCCCCAAATAAGCCTAAATGCAAAAGTGGGATTACCATCTCCATTCTTCCTTATGTAACGGTATGCTAACCTATCTCCAATCCGCAAGATAACCCTAGCAAATGTACTAATTTTAGGACCTGTGCACGGTATACTTAGTGTCAATAACTTCTGAAAAACATCTCTACAAGCTGTAGCATCCTCCCCAGCCCAGTTACATGTAAACGATCACGCCACACATGGAGCTTCATATTACACATCTTTATTTCTCAGCGTATAACCGTAAAATGAACATTTTACAGCATGCATTCTATCACCCACACCCAAGTACTTACGACACTGTTCTATGGAGTCTGTCAGGGACCAGAAGGGTCCCATCATCTCTAACTCACAAGACACTACATCTCCCCCTTTGTTAAATAAAAAGTAAAAATAATACAAATATACATCACAACTCTTCTATAAGTCCTATTGTACATATATGGTACACTATCAAACACCCAGATCTTGTCATGTGAGGCTGCGGAAAAGGCAGGTGCTTGAAATACGAAGAATCTCACTTAATGTACTTTCTGGATGGTGAGCACAACCCTCAGTGGCTCTGTATCAAAAGGAGCATCAGACTTGTGTTTCCGTTTCTGCCTGACAATCACTTGGTTTCCACTTTTTAGTAAAGTGCTTTGAGCACAGCGGCGTCAATCCGCATAGGTCTTAATTTTTCATTTGTGAGGCAAATCAGTAGTGCGGAGTTTATCAAGGTCAACGGATCTTTCAGTTTTCCATTGTGACTTTTGGTTCTCATGGCTCTCTCAAACATTAAGGTGGCAGGGCATTTACCCATGGTAGAATATGGAGTTCACCTGTATGCACGAAGTGTAAACTGAAGAACTGATTTGAGATCAAGAGTTTCCAGTGCAGCTATCTGAACGGTCCTCTTGAGAGTGCTCATAAATCTTCAGACAACACCATTCCCCTGTGACCAGAGAGTTGTCCTTTTCTGATGTTTGACATTTGGATGAGTGAGAAAATGTTTTAAATTCTCGACTATTGAAAGGAGAGCCATTGTCATATTTCAAAATTGCAAGAACTCCTCATGTTGCAAAAATACCATATAATCGCTCAGTGCCTCTGTCATGAGTAGTTGATGACAGGTCTTCCACAAGAGGAACACAAGAGTATTTTTCATCAATTACTAGTAGAGGATATCTATTGTCAAGGGGTCCAAAGAAATCAATTCCAGTCTTCTCCCATGCATGCTTTGGAAGATCAGACATGTTAAATGGATGCGGTGTGAACTTGGATGACAAACAGTTGCACAAATGACAGGCCCTTAATTCTTTTTCAACTCCTTCATCAAGACAAAAGAACCACACCCAGACCCATTGAGCTTGGTTAATAGCAACGACTCCACAATGTCCCTCATGGATCAGTTCAATTACTTATTGTCTCAGACTCTCAGGAATGATAATTCTCGACCCAAGTCAGATGATGCCTTCTGGAGCAGCTGAAAGTTCTTCCTGGAGATTTTTGAACTTCTGATATTCTAGGTCATCATGAAGCGGTCTAGTGTCAGGATCCAAAGGAAGAACACCAAGCAAAAACCCCATGATGTATGCACAATTAAATGTAAGAGTGTTAGAAAACAATTTTGACCCATGAGGAACACAGGAACACCCTGATGGAAGGCAAGATTGCACAAAAGAAACCTCAAGATGGCTGCCATTGAGTGTTTAACAGACCTGCACTAGTTGTTTTATTTTCCTCCCCAGTAGAAAGTGAGGCACATGCCTTGCTTGAAGCGACAAACTTCACCGAGGAATTTAAACGGAAAACACCTCATGACTGAGTGTCCTTGTTCCATTTGGCTAGATAGTTCAGGTAGTGGCATCGGTTAAGGGGTGTCGTTTTAGGAGCATCTCAGGTTTCAGTGACTCCCATTTTTTGGTAGTGTTTTAGGGAAGAGTTTGTTTAAAAAGAGACAGTGTCTCAAACTCCGCACCGGCTCACTGAGAGAGCAGTGTCTGTGTCCCTGCAGCTCAAGCGGCAGTAATTATTGTTTCAGAGTCGCGTCTTACATCAGGAGAATAGCGGTCTGGAAATGCTCCATTTTCTCTCTCAAAAGAGAGAGAATTTACACCTGTAGACTAGCATCTTGGAACGCTTAATTTTTCTCATCAAGAGAGCTTCATCCAGAGGAGAACTAACTACACATTAGTTCAAGTTAATACTACAAAGGCATACACACATCTCAGAACTCATCTGACCAGCTTCTGACAGAAATTGCTGTTTCTTTCTTCAAACAGTTTCATCTGAAGGACAATCCTCAGTTACGCAAGTATTCTTGTTTAGAAAGGAAAAGTAGCAAGAGTTTAATTGTGTTTCTGTACAACTTTGAAACAAATTAACATTTACACGTTTAGTCATTAGTCTATACAGAAGAGTTAAGAACTTACATAAGATAAGCAATTGAAGAAAAAACTAAGGGCCCCATGCATCAACGAAAAAACAGGTCGCAAACGGGCAGATTCTCAGAATCTGCCCCTTTGCGGCCGGTATTTTGGCATTTGGGATGCATCATCCCAAATGCAAAAATCGCAATTTAAGGAATCGCAAAATTTGCGATTACTTATATTGTGATTGCATTTAAGGACTCACAAATTGCGATTCCTTAAATGCAATGCATGATGCAACTTGAAATAGTGATTTCACTATTAGGGGTTGCAAATTACTGTCAAATGAAACTGGATGGTAAGTTGAGAAAATTTGAAAAATGCACTTAAGTGCATTTTTCAAAGTTACATGTTACACACACACACACACACATATGCCCTTAGGGCATGTGTGTGTGCAACATGTGGTCTCGTGGCAATTTCAGTGGTGCAACAGGGTGTCCTTTTGGCACCCTTGCACCCTTGAAATTGCATTTTGGTACTCGCAAATTTGCACATACAATTTCCATTGATTCTTACGGGCCTCTAGGCCCATAGAATGAATGGGTAGCAATTCCTTATTTGGGACTCGCAATTTGCGAGCCGCAATTAAGGAATGTTTAGGAATCGCAAAAATGTTTTACGATTCCTACAAGCATAGATAATTGCTATTCTTTAAAAATCGCATTTAAAGAATCGCAATTGCCTATTTTGATGCATGTGCACCTAAGTGTTTTAAAAGAAGTTAATTAAGGAAGAATTATTGTGACATAAATTATAAACTCTTCAGAAGAGGAGCTAAAGCCATTTTCATTTGGGGTATGTAGATCACACATCATTCAGTGGTATACATTGACATCACACACATCTTTCTCACTGTCATTGACAATGACAGTGACAATCTTTTAAATGAGGAAATTTACAATTGACATTGTGTCTACTTGCTTCAACTGATGTTGTTGGTTGGCTTTGTGGGCGTGGTTGGAAAATTTCTAGAACCTTCTGGCATTCATTTTTTCTTGATGTGACGCACTTAATCTTGCCTCCATTTTGTTTTCTTGATGCAAAGCACTTGATTTTTCCCTCACTTTGCAAACAATTCCAAAATGATTCTCTTTCCCTCAGCCTTTTCATATCTGTCCAATGGCAGGACATTTACCTTCATGTGGAAAGGAAAATCCACAACAAAAACACAACTTCTTTATCTTTGGAGACAGTACTTTATGGCCTTCTACTGTGTGTTGGTTATCAACAAGAGAGTGAGGGAAGGTATGGTGGAAACACTCTTGGTTCCCCAGGTAAGGTAGTATAAACAAGAAAAGAGTGGAACTTCTTTTTGGAAAGAAAAGGGAAGGGAACATGGAGGATCTTACTAGATTCTTATAGAAAGCCCTCACTCACCAACCTAGTAGGTGACATGCTTAATCATCGGGCCCCACCGGGAGAGGCCGAGTGCCTCCCCGATTGGAACCTGCGTGTGTCCCTCTGAAACCGCTGCCTGGCGACGCTGGCGGTGTGCCATTCTCGCCACCACCCCTCCTCCCGAGACCCATGGTGTGAAGATTTCTCACACCAAACGTGCAATCTGGTTTCCCTAAATCAAAGGGCAACCACCCATTTTTCATCAATTGCACATTTTTAACACGTACTTTTCACTTTCACGTCCTCAGGTCAGGGTGGGCCTTAGTGCGCCCATACCGCCGAGGTTTAGTTCTTAGGTCCTGATGAATGCCAGGTAGTTCACACCACGATGGCAGAAACATGTTGACCCCACTGAATGGGAACTAGCTGAATAATGTATTTAGCTCCTTTCCTACACTTTGTTTTTAATGTGTCTGATTGGCCAATTAATAAAGTTATTTTGGACACAATTTAGACATTTTTAAACCACTCTACCACACCTTCACCCATCACTACCAAAAAAACAGCTCTGCTGTAGTTCTGGCGTCGCAGCACACCGGGGAGGCACTCTGCCTCTCCCGGTGAGGCCCGATGATGAAGCATGTCACCAACTAGGTTGGTGAGTGAGGGCTTTCTATAAGAATCTAGTAAGATTCTCCATGCACCCTTCCCTTTTCTTTCCAAAAAGAAGTTCCACTCTTCTACTGTTGTTTCAGCTTGCTTTTCACACTCAGCGCTGATTTGTTTTGGGCTGCTTGTCTGTCAGCTCTTGTGCTCCAGCAGACTTGTGTAGTCGCGCCAGGTTGAGTGTCTCTTTAAGTATTCATCGTCTGAAGTAATCGGAGAGACAACCATCTGAGACGCATGGCCTCTTCATCATTAAACTTGCAATGCTTGATAAGCAAATCAAGTCCTTTTACAAACTCATCCATTGTTTCAACAGGTTTCTGCCTTTCCTGACTGAAAATGTACCTTTCACATTCAACATTTGGCATTGGATGGAGCTTGGTGTTTAGTACCTCTTTGATTAGACTGTATGTCACTTCACCACCATGTGGTATTTTCTTTATCACTTTTAATCCTTCACCAGCTAAATTCTTCAGATAACTCATGATCTTTTTGTCATTTACTTCTTGCAGTGCATCAATGAAATCATTAAATGTTTCAATCCAGGCGGTCCATCTGTTGCCAATATTTTACTTTTTTGATGGTATCAAAGGGAATAGGTGTTTTTTAAAAATGCAGTGGCGTCATAACCTGTTATGTCCCTTACTGCTGAGAGTATCTGCTGTTCACCTGGACTTGCACTATTCATATAATCTGTAAATCCTTGTGACATGCTGGCTTCAGGGTAGTTGTGGCCAATTCGAACCTGTATGGCTTTCTTTTTCCCTGCCATTGGAGCCTTTCAACTTCTTAACAACTTTAGAGTTGTGCGAAACGCACTCTTCACCTCCTGTGGTATCCGCTTCAGGGATCAGTGGCTCTGTATTCCCAGCCCCAAGGCATCTATGGGGGTTGCAGCACCTAATGCTGAGGTAGGATAGCTTACTGTACTCCGGCTCTGGTAAGCATAATTGTATTCTCTGTATTTATGTGCTTCAATTTGCAGCGTTCTCATGCACCTGGCTGTCGCCACTCATTGCACTTTCTGTACCTGATTTTTACTGCCTTTAGCTTGTCTTGAGGTTAGAAATGTTTTTGCTTATAGCGCTTCTTTGCACTCGACTATCGCTGCCTTTAGCACTACACTGTACCTGGTTGTCGCTGCCTTTGGAGTTGGTGTACTGCCTGAATGACGGCTCTGTGTTTGGCTGTGGCGCAGTATCTCTTGTCTCAACTTTATCTGCAAATTTCTAGCCGACGACAAACAAACTTTTGGTAAGGCTTTCACTTTTTTTCACAGGCCTTTCAGTGGCTGGAGTGGTCTTTTTACTCTAAATACACCAACCTTCGATTTTCACTTCGACTGGCATGCACGGGAAGTTTGCTTGACCGTGGCAAACTGTCCGGGAGAGCACTCTCGCTTCTTCGGGTCGTGGGGTTTACAGAAACCCTTCTCGTCACCAGTTATAGCATCCTTCCCAGTCCGGGTACATATAAAAGATCACACTACACATGGAGCTTGATATTATGTGTCTTTATTCCTGAGTGTGCAACCTTAAACTGAACATTCTACAGCATAAATTCTATCATTGACACCCAAGCACTTATGTCACTGTTCTACGGAGTCCGTCGGGGTTCAAAAGGGTCCCGTCATCTCTAACTCGCAAGACACCACAGAAGCCACGAAGAAAGCAGTACAGGGCACAAAAATTGCCTTCTAGGAGGAGAGAAGAGTAAATGCATACATGATTCATTTTGAAATCAGATCACAAGAGCTGCAAGGACCATAGGTTTCAGGGGCTGTATTTTTAGGGAAGTTGAGAGTCCCAAGTGCGCATGTGTGTTTTGGTCGGCCTAAGACGGCCGGCCAAAACACATATGGTCACTTAGGAAGTGGAGTTCACTAGCACTCCGCCTACCCTCTTCCATACCTAGGCCGCGCCCCTAAGAGCCTGAAAATGTAAAATGAACAATGTAAGAGTATTGTTTTATTTTACATCTGCCCCCCCCTCCGGGGGGAGTGTGTGTGTGTGTGTGTCTGTGTGTGTGTCTGTGTGTGTGTCAGTGAGTGTGTCAGTTCACAATACATTTGAAGCCCGGTAAAACAGTCGTTCTGTAGTATGGACTACAGTTCAATTTCTTTGCTCTGCTCTGTCTGACAAAGAGCAAAATAGTATATAACTGCTGCCTGGAAAAGATCGCTGTCACAAATAAAAAGCAACTGTGAAACAGTTTTCTAAAGGAGTATACGCCCAAGGGAAAACGGGTGACTAAGCGTTACAAAACATGATGACAATTTCCAGAAATATTTAATTTACTGTTTGAAGCACTTATTTGTAAAGTTGTATTTAAAAGTATGCAGTATGTTTTCTTTTTTAAAATCCTGTAAAAAGTATTTTTTTCCAGGGGCTGGTGCTATAGATCAGATAGGGTGAAGGGTACTTTGGTTCTGGTTTACACAGCAAATAATACATAGTGTGAAAAGTTATCAACACAATTTTCATTTACATCCGTCCCCCCCCCCCCCCCCCCAAACAAAAGAGCCTTATCCTAACTTGTGGCTGTTGGATTCACACCTAATCATGCCACAGTTAAGAGATCACCTTTACGCAGTAACTGTAAAGCTTGTTAAAAGGAAATAACCTGTTGTGTTCCACAGTTTGCCACTAAGCAGAGATCCAGTCTCGAATATAAATGTGATGCACATATTTTGGGTGCTAAATTAAAGTACACAATGTTGCTGATGAACTGTTGTTCACAGGGGTAACAAAAAGAGTAACAGTCTAGACTTTATTGATGACTTACCGGAAGAATATTAGGGGAATTGTAGCTTCTCGTGTTAGCCCTCAGTACGCGAGCCCCAGAGGAAGGTGTGGTATTTCATGCGCCTAATAAAGTATCATTCTGCAGTGGTAGAAATTTATTAGGTGCAATAAATAGAAACTATTGCACGTTTCGCCCCAAAAATGGCATATAACTTGTAGATGTTGACGCTCACCACCCCAGAATTGGAATGTTCTCTTAAATTAAATATTGCTTTTTTCCTGTTTAACTCAAGCAGGCTAGATCTGCTGAAATGTAACCGGTAGATGTACTTTAACGGACCCAGTCATAATGCAGCATACAGCATCACACATTAAATATCACACTGAAATGCCATGTGACCATTTAAGCATGAGGCCAATGAGTGTCGAAATAAGTTATTAATATTTATTCTGCATTTTCTGTTTTGGATAGAAAGATTGCATGCACTGAGTGATGTGCCACCCTAAAAGGATGTGCGAAATCTGAAAATTGTGGATCGTTAATAAGACTGATTACCACCAAAGTCATTAGGAAAGAAAATATAAATGATAGGTTCTGCAGATTTGGAAGGTTAGACCATGTGAAATTGTGTTTTCTCCTTGTGCTCCAACTCTGTTTACCACCAACAATGATCGTTCTTGTAGAAAGCTGGGAGCTTAGTATTGGTTAATTCGCGAACATCTAAGGTAATACAAATGTTGGTAATCTCAGAAAACCATATAAAAAAAAGAAAAGCTTTCAGGGCAGTCTATTGTTTTCTTTTGTATAAGGTTTTTTTGTTATGCAAAATTGTTGTCTTCTGTAAAATACCATATTGTGCGTAGCTTCCAAAGGAACCCACTACCCTGAATACCAGATTTGAAATCTGGTTAATCACTGATGTGAGGTCACCGTAATGACGTGAAAAGCATAACTATTTTTCTCTGTGGGGACATCACAAGGGAGAGTGGACATCTTCCCCTGCCTCACTGGGAAGAAGTGGTGGAAGAGCAGACCCAGATCCACCGCTTCCCGCTGGTCCTGAATACTGAAGGAGGCAGTGGAGCAAAACCATGGCAGCCAGTGAGTTACCCTCCTCTCCAGCTCTTCAGCCTGGTAGAGACTAACAGCATGGCACCTGCACTCTGCTCTGTCACTGGAGGCAGAGGGCGCAAGACACATACCTAAGGTGTCCGAGTGCTAGGTTGTGGAATATTTGGGCAGCAGCATAGAGGAGCGTCCCGAATAGTGTGGGAGAGGCTGCCATGACACCAGGGACTGTAATATAGAATGTGCCCAAGGGGAGCAACAGTCATATACCCCCAGTTATTTGTACCCCAGGACTCTTTGGTATTACTGAAGGGGCTGCAGGAGCTATCATGGGAGCAGTTTGTATGGAATTTTCAAGTTTTTTACTAGTGTCAGATTTCTAACTTTTATTCACATGGAAATGAGTATGTATTTTTATTTGTTTTTCAGGAGGTTTCTACACGACGATCAAAGAGCAGGTAATGTTAATTCATGTTCTCTCATATGTGCTTAAAGGAGGGACATTACCTTGGGGGAATTATGTTATCCAGTGTGTGAGTCAAGAAGAGAGGATGTGACTATAGCTGGTGATATAGGAGGTGATGTAAGTGGTCAAAAAAGCGATATTGAACACAAATGTGTCCCTTGGGCTTGGTATACAATCTGAGTGTTATGCAATGAGAAAGCGGTCGCATTCTTGATGTCAGCTGTAACTGATTTCCCATAAAACCTAAGCAATCTAACCTACAGAGTTATCCAGTTTCTATAAGAAATGCTTTGCTCACCCTTCTGAGCAGCAAGGTATTCTCAGAGAAAGGGATATCTTGTGTACAACAGGTAACCAGAATAACAGAAAAATCACAGAAATATCCAAGCCAGTTATAAATCAAAGGGCTGATAAAAGAAAATAAGTTAAGTCACATGCTACGGAAAATGGGTACATTTCAGAAATGAATGGCTAATATTACTAAAAATAACCAGCAAATTAAAACAGGTTTAAAACAGACCTAAATCACTCAAAGGTCTTAAAGTACAGAGTCAAAGAGCATATTTGCGACAGGTGAGTTAGTTAGTGGGAAGGAAAAAACGAAGTTGGTTCGATGTTGTCATCTATCTGGTTCAAAGAGTGTTTTTTAGTTTGATGGCCATGGCTTGGGCTGAGCTTGTCAACAAGCAGCACCTCTCTTTGGTCCCAGGCTCTTCTCAGGCCTAACAGCACTCTGGCTTCTCAGGGTAAGTTCCTCTGACCCTGGCTAATTACCATAAGCTAATATAAATTCAGACAAGCCATCCATAGTTTTTTATATTTCTCAGCTAGTTTTTAGTGCATGCAGGTTCTTCCGAGGAGAGGGGTCTAGAATGTCATTGTGAGCCCTATGTTAGGAAACTTAACTCTCCTAGCTTATGGCATAGGAGATAAGTAATGGAGACACAAATATATATATATATATATATATATATATTTATTCACTGAAAAAACCATAGGTTTCACACACGTTATAGTTAGGAATTAGCATTTAAAAAACCTTGCAAATTCACTGAAAAAAACATAGGTTTCACACATGTTATAGTTAGCTGTACATTTCACTCGTAAAAAACCAATGAAATTCCACGTTAAAGTTAGATCAGGTAACTATAACTCGCGCACCCGCAATCCACTGCTGATGACGTCACATATTACATCACTCATGACATGGTCAGTGACATCACTCATCACATCAATGATGACATCTCAAATGACACATTGTGGATTGCGGTCGCGCAAGTTATAGTTACCTGATCTAACTATAACGTGGAATTTCATTGGTTTTTTACGAGTGAAATGTACAGCTAACTATAACATGTGTGAAACCTATGGTTTTTTCAGTGAATTTGCAAGGTTTTTTAAATGCTAATTCCTAACTATAACGTGTGTGAAACCTATGGTTTTTTCAGTGAATTTGTACGGTTTTTGAAATGCAAATTTTTTTTTGAGATTTTTTGTAAACCTATGTATAAAATAATATATGTACTATATCCTGCATTTTGGAAAGGTTTTTTTTTTTTTTTTATGCATTTTTTTCCGTGCGCGTACGGTAAGCTGACGCTACGCGCTCCGCACGTCATAA
Source organism: Triturus cristatus (assembly GCF_964204655.1). Lineage (NCBI taxonomy): Eukaryota > Metazoa > Chordata > Amphibia > Caudata > Salamandridae > Triturus > Triturus cristatus. The sequence continues at coordinate 783,170,352 of NC_140594.1, forward strand.
GTACAGCGCGCTTACGTGATACGTACGTGACGTACGCGTACACGCGGAAGCAACGCCGCTGTTACGCAGGGGCGTGTAATGCGCATGCGCGAGTGCATCTTACGTACGCGCTCCGTAAGCGCTCCGTAAGCGTCACATTTGCGCATGCGTACTTGTTTACGAGCGCGTACCGTAAGCTTACGGAGCGCGCACGGTAGGTCATGTGATCCACAAAGAACACTTTTCATTGGTTGAAACTACTTTCAGTTCCAGAAACTTCCCACACCACACCCATTCCCCTCATTACTGCTTGAAAGAACACTTTTCATTGGTTGAAACTACTTTCAGTTCCAGAAACTTCCCACACCACACCCATTCCCCTCATTACTGCTTGAGATCCCTTAGGAGAAGGAGCTGAATTGACATTGAGATACAATGGCAGAACAGCAGACCTCTTCTGAGAGTGAGGCTAGCAGCACCACCATCATCCAGAGAAGGAGGAAACAGAAGAATTCTTTTGTATGGGAGTATTTTACTTTTCCAGAGGGGGAGAAAAAGGTCAATGCTCCATTGGTCACTTGCACACTTTGTGACCGTGTTTTATCTAGAGGAAATCCAAGGAAAAAGTATTCCTTTGGAAATCACTCTATGATGAGACACCTTAGGGATAGACATCCCAGGACCTTTGCTCGACATACTGGAGAAAACTCTTCAGTAAGTCACCAGAGCCCAGCCTCAGAAGCTCAGCCGAGTACATCATCGGCAGCTCAGCTGAGCCCTTCCTCTGAGGTGGGAGCATCACCTTCTTCTGCTCCTCTGGACGTTAACCCTCGATTTGGGAGGGTTGTAATGAGGTGTATAACGTGTTCTGGTCTTATTGTTTTTGGGGAGACCAGTGTTCCCCTTATTAACAATAAGATAGACCAGCACGTTTGTAGACGCTCATGATATTCCCATTCTTTCTTTCCTCCATCCCTCTATGAACCCAACGGCTCTTTTAAGAGCCAACCTTACCTCACAATTATTATTTTTTTTTTTAAGCTTTCCTTTTTGAAAAAATTTTTTTACCGTGTGCGCACGGTACGCGTAATTACGCGAAATTTCGCGAAATTTCTCTGTTTACGCCGTGCGCGTACGCTGCGCGCATTCGGCGATTTTTTAAAAAAAAATTTAAATTAATTTTTTGCCCTTGGGGGTCCTTCTGACACCCCCTGACAAAGCCTAGGGGGTCAGGAACTGTCCAGCCTGCCCCCTTTTCACGTTATCCACCTTTGTTTTTCACCCCCTCAGACTGCGAGAGACAAAATGGCGGCCGACACTTCCTGATTTCGACCGATTCGAATGTTTACTTTGATCTAACAACCAATCAGAATCGCGCTCGCGCACGGCACCGTGCGCATACGGTAAGCTTACCGTAAGCGCACGGTAAGCGCTCGGAGCGCGCCCACAGATATATATATTGATTTAAATGCTATTTTCTCAGGAAATACTTAACAGATTTACATAAGACCTGCAAAAGGCACATCCCTGACCTGAGGGCTACCTCTCTGCCAAATTTCACATAATTCTGTTCAGCCGTTCGGGCTGTAGCTCGGACTAAAGGTCCTATGGAAAAATGCATGGGGAAACCGCGTTTTGGGACCCCCCTTTTTTCTCAGCCCCTGCTTGACGAATCACCCCGAAACTTTCAGGGTAGGAGCGGAGCGTAGCGCCCCATTAGTTTTGAAAAATTTGCGAGGATTCGTCAACCGACGCAAAATTAATTGTGATAATGGCGGCCATCTTGAAGTGGTGTAACAATATACAAACCGAATGGTATACATTATACATAAACAAATTCGTCATAGTGACTGGTTAAAGACAGAAATTATGGTCACATATACTGTCGGCTGTCAGTGCGAAAATGTTTTTAGCGGCCAAAAACATTTTCGCACTGACAGCCGACATTATATGTGACCATAATTTCTGTCTTTAACCAGTCACTATGACGAATTGTATTGACATGGGTTTAACGCATAACTGTCACCTTGCACATTAGGCCAGTCTGATTTGTTTATGTATAATGTATACCATTCGGTTTGTATATTGTTACACCACTTCAAGATGGCCGCCATTATCACAATTTGTTTTGCACTGTAAACCGGCAGTCCTTTGACTATGTTGATTTCACCTTGTACTTATGGATGCGTGTGATCTGATGCCACACTGTGTGACCAAGGGAGCGTGTCTCCCGAAACGCGTTACAGTGCCAATTAAAAGTTACCTGTACAGCGACTGAGAGTGCGTTTTGCTTATTAGCAGACAACTTGGATATAATTTGCCGGCGGTGGCTCTACCGGCGTAGCGCACCACCCAACAACGGGCGAAATCCCAGGAGGAGCTCACAGCGTCTTTTTGAATATATATATATATATATATATATATATTCACTGAAAAAACCATAGGTTTCACACATGTTATAGTTAGCGGAAATTTTACTGATAAAAAAACCAATGAAATTGCCCCGTTATAGTTAGTGCTGGCAACTATAACTCACGCGACCGCAATCCTCTGCTGATGCTAATACTGTATTTAGACACTTATTTGCCCATGTCTTCTTCCATACATTTTTAGCTATACATATATTACAAATATTTTTTTTTATAAAGACACATATGTCATCAGCAGAAGATTGCGGTCGCGTGAGTTATAGTTGCCAGCACTAACTATAACGGGGCAATTTCATTGGTTTTTTATCAGTAAAATTTCCGCTAACTATAACATGTGTGAAACCTATGGTTTTTTCAGTGAATTTGCAAGGTTTTTTAAATGCTAATTCCTAACTATAACGTGTGTGAAACCTATGGTTTTTTCAGTGAATTTGTACGTTTTTTTAAATGCTAAGTTACTTTACGCCATTCGAGGCGTGCGCGCCCACTTAACGCAGTGCGTTCCGTGCACGGTTTTTATCAACTTTAATAAGCCCTGTACATTAAAGCACAGGGGGTGGGGTCAATGTGGATAGTGTTTTTTTTATTTCGATTTTATAATTTCATGTTGCCAAAATATAGTTTTTTTACTGATGAAATAAGCCCTGTACATTTGGTGGCCTACGGCCACCGAAAGCACAGGGGGTGGGGTAAGTGTGGATAGTGTTTTTTTTATTTCTATTTTTTACCGTACGCTTACGGTAAGCGTACGGTAAGCGCACTCGCCGAAATTGCCGAAAAAAAAATAAAACCGTTTTTGCTCTTGGGGGATGTTTGGGGACTCCCTCAACATGACTATGTGGGAGGGAGTTGTCAAAACAGCCCCGTAACATGTTTTTGGGCATCATGTTTGATAAATAACACTCAGTGCGAGAGACAAAATGGCGGACGCCGCTTCCTGGTTTCGGCCAATTCGAATGTTTACTAAGATCTAAGAGCCAATCAGAATCGCGCTCGCGCACGCCACCGTACGCGTACGGTAAGCGTACGGTAAGCGTACCGTAAGCGGGCTCAGATATATATATTGATTTAAAGGCTATTTTCTCAGAATCTACTGAACAGATTTACACCAAACCTACAAAAGGCATTTCCTTGACATAGGGACTACCACTCTGCCAAATTTCTAGTAATTCTGTTCAGCCGTTCGGGCTGTAGCTCTGTCTAAAGGTCCTATGGAAAAATGCATGGGAAAAACGCGTTTTGGGACCCCCCTTTTATCTCAGCCCCCGCTTGACGAATCCCCCCGAGACTTTCAGGGTAGGAGCGGAGCGGAGCGCCCCACCTATTTTGAGAAATTCGCGAGGATTCATCGACCGGCGCCAAAGTTATTCAAAATAGAATGTTGCGGATTTCCTATGGAAAAGGGGTCCTAACTATAACTACCTACTGGCGACTGCCAGTAGGTAATATATATATATATATCTATCTCCTACTGGCGGTCGCCAGTAGGTAGTTATAGTTAGGACCCCTTTTCCATAGGAAATCCGCAACATTCTATTTTGAATAACTTTGGCGCCGGTCGACGAATCCTCGCGAATTTCTCAAAATAGGTGGGGCGCTACGCTCCGCTCCTACCCTGAAAGTCTCGGGGGAATTCGTCAAGCGGGGGCTGAGATAAAAGGGGGGTCCCAAAACGCGTTTTTCCCATGCATTTTTCCATAGGACCTTTAGACAGGGCTACAGCCCGAACGGCTGAACAGAATTACTAGAAATTTGGCAGAGAGGTAGTCCTCAGGTCAAGGAAGTGCCTTTTGTAGGTTTGGTGTAAATCTGTTCAGTAGATTCTGAGAAAATAGCCTTTAAATCAATATATATATCTGAGCCAGCTTACGGTACGCGTACGGTGGCGTGCGCTTGCGCGATTCTGATTGGCTCTTAGATCTTAGTAAATATTCAAAACAGCCGAAACCAGGAAGCGGCGGCCGCCATTTTCTCTCTCGCACTGAGAGCTAGGCTGTTAAATAAAACCAATAAACATGTAAAGGGGCTGTTTAGACAGCTCCCACACACATAGCCATGTTGAGGGAGTCCCCAAAGACCCCCCAAGGCCAAGAATGCAATTTTTATTTTTTCGCTAATTTCGCCGATTACGCTTACCGTACGCGTACGGTAAAAAATATAAAAAAAACCCACTATCCACACTTACCCCACCCCTTGTGCTTTTGGTTGCCGTAGGCCACCAAATGTGCAGGGCTTATTTATGGTCTGAAAAACCACAATATTTTAAACAAAAATAATAAAAGAAAAAATTAACAACACTCTCTCCACCCCGTGTGCAAATGGTGCCCGAAGGGCACCATTTGTGCATGGCTTATAAAAATTACGAAAAATTAAAATATTACCTTTCAAAACGAAGTGCATCATATGTCCTCCATGTGCGCACGGTGCGCGAAGCGCATCGTGCGTACATGGCCCATCCTGCGTAAAGTGGGCACGCGGTGCGCGAAGCGCACCGCGTGCTTACTGTGCGCGCACGGTGCGCGAAGCGCACCGTGCGCACACGGAACGAACTGCGTTAAGTGGGCGCGCACGCCACGAATGGCATAAAGTAACTTAGCATTTAAAAAACCGTACAAATTCACTGAAAAAACCATAGGTTTCACACACGTTATAGTTAGGAATTAGCATTTAAAAAACCTTGCAAATTCACTGAAAAAACCATAGGTTTCACACATGTTATAGTTAGCGGAAATTTTACTGATAAAAAACCAGTGAAATTCCCCCGTTATAGTTAGTGCAGGCAACTATAACTCACGCGACCGCAATCTTCTGCTGATGACATATGTGTCTTTATGAAAAAAAAATATTTGAAATATATGTATAGCTAAAAATGTATGGAAGAAGACATGGGCAAATAAGTGTCTAAATACAGTATTAGCATCAGCAGAGGATTGCGGTCGCGTGAGTTATAGTTGCCTGCACTAACTATAACGGGGGAATTTCACTGGTTTTTTATCAGTAAAATTTCCGCTAACTATAACATGTGTGAAACCTATGGTTTTTTCAGTGAATATGTATATATATGTGTATATATATATATATATATATATATATATTCACTGAAAAAACCATAGGTTTCACACACGTTATAGTTAGGAAATAGCATTTAAAAAACCTTGCAAATTCACTGAAAAAACCATAGGTTTCACACATGTTATAGTTAGCTGGACATTTTACTGATAAAAAACCAATGAAATTCCCCCGTTATAGTTAGTGCAGGCAACTATAACTCACGCGACCGCAATCCTCTGCTGATGCTAATACTGTATTTAGACACTTATTTGCCCATGTCTTCTTCCATTAAATTTTAGCTATACATATATTACAGATATTTTTTTTTCATAAAGACACATATGTCATCAGCAGAGGATTGCGGTCGCGTGAGTTATAGTTGCCTGCACTAACTATAACGGGGGAATTTCATTGGTTTTTTATCAGTAAAATGTCCAGCTAACTATAACATGTGTGAAACCTATGGTTTTTTCAGTGAATTTGCAAGGTTTTTTAAATGCTATTTCCTAACTATAACGTGTGTGAAACCTATGGTTTTTTCAGTGAATATATATATATATATATATATATATATATTACCTACTGGCGGTCGCCAGTAGGTAGTTATAGTTAGGACCACGTTTCCATAGGAAATCCTCAACATTCTATTTTGAATAACTTTGGCGCCGGTCGACGAATCCTCGCGAATTTTTCAAAATAGGTGGGGCGCTACGCTCCGCTCCTACCCTGAAAGTCTCGGGGGGGATTCGTCAAGCGGGGGCTGAGATAAAAGGGGGGTCCCAAAACGCGTTTTTCCCATGCATTTTTCCATAGGACCTTTAGACAGGGCTACAGCCCGAACGGCTGAACAGAATTACTAGAAATTTGGCAGAGAGGTAGTCCTCAGGTCAAGGAAGTGCCTTTTGTAGGTTTGGTGTAAATCTGTTCAGTAGATTCTGAGAAAATAGCCTTTAAATCAATATATATATCTGAGCCAGCTTACGGTGCGCTTACGGTACGCTTACCGTACGCGTACGGTGGCGTGCGCGAGCGCGATTCTGATTGGCTCTTATATCTTAGTAAAAATTCGAATCGGCCGAAACCAGGAAGCGGCGGCCGCCATTTTCTCTCTCGCAATGAGAGTTAGGTTGTAAAATAAAGCCAAAAAACATGTAAAGGGGCTGTTTAGACAGCTCCCACACACATAGCCATGTTGAGGGAGTCCCCCAAGGCCAAAAATGCTATTTTTATTTTTTCGCTAATTTCGCCGATTACGCTTACCGTACGCGTACGGTAAAAAATTATAAAAAAAAAAAACTATCCACACTCTCCCCACCCCGTGTGCAATTGGTTGTCGCAGGCCACTAATTGTGCATGGCTTATAAGAGGTGTGATAAACTAGAATATTTTAAACAAAAATAATAAAAGAAAAAATTATCCACACTCTCTCCACCCCGTGTGCAAATGGTGCCCGAAGGGCACCATTTGTGCATGGCTTATAAAAATTACGAAAAATTAAAATATTACCTTTCAAAACGAAGTGCATCATATGTCCTCCATGTGCGCACGGTGCGCGAAGCGCATCGTGCATACATGGCCCATCTAGCGTAACGTGGGCACGCGGTGCGCGTAGCGCACCGCGTGCCCACCGTGCGTGCACAGGACTAACTGTGTAAAGTGGGCGCGCGGTGCGCGAAGCGCACCGCGTGCTTACTGTGCGCGCACGGTGCGCGAAGCGCACCGTGCGCGCACGGAACGAACTGCGTTAAGTGGGCGCGCACGCCACGAATGGCGTAAAGTAACTTAGCATTTAAAAAACCGTACAAATTCACTGAAAAAACCATAGGTTTCACACACGTTATAGTTAGGAATTAGCATTTAAAAAACCTTGCAAATTCACTGAAAAAACCATAGGTTTCACACATGTTATAGTTAGCGGAAATTTTACTGATAAAAAACCAGTGAAATTCCCCCGTTATAGTTAGTGCAGGCAACTATAACTCACGCGACCGCAATCTTCTGCTGATGACATATGTGTCTTTATGAAAAAAAAATATTTGTAATATATGTATAGCTAAAAATGTATGGAAGAAGACATGGGCAAATAAGTGTCTAAATACAGTATTAGCATCAGCAGAGGATTGCGGTCGCGTGAGTTATAGTTGCCTGCACTAACTATAACGGGGGAATTTCACTGGTTTTTTATCAGTAAAATTTCCGCTAACTATAACATGTGTGAAACCTATGGTTTTTTCAGTGAATATATATATATATATATATATATATATATATATATATATATATATATATATATATATATATATATATATATATATATATATAATATCCAAATGAAAGATTGCTCTAAAGTGAAGCGCCACACACGATGTTAGGATTTCACCTGTTTATTCATTGGGCAGCAGCGAAGCACAGCGCACTTGTCTCAGCAGTTTCTCTTTTAGCCGTCTGCCAAACGCGTTTCTGGAGGCATTCTCCCTTTCTCAATGTCTCGGCTCTGGAGGAAAGGAACAGCTGCCTTGCATTTCATGCTCGTTTTTAAACTCATTTTCAAAGTTAATAGTACCGCCCAGAAGGGCGTGTTATGAAAGGCATTGTGGTTCATATAGTCTTCGGTAAGTAAATCCCACCAGTAATTGCAGTTATCACTTCACCTTCCTAAAATAAAATATCCGTCAGGTTGCATGATCCAGGTTGCGCCTGTTTCGTTGCTTTCTTGTGCCCAAATGAATAGGTAACAAAGTTCCTGAATGGTGCTCTCTCGTGGAACACACGGACCTGCACTGTCAGCAGGGGGGCAGGCTTCCTGGCCGGAGCAGGCCACTATACATCCAAATGAAAGATTGCTCTAAAGTGAAGCGCCACACACGATGTTAGGATTTCACCTGTTTATTCATTGGGCAGCAGCGAAGCACAGCGCACTTGTCTCAGCAGTTTCTCTTTTAGCCGTCTGCCAAACGCGTTTCTGGAGGCATTCTCCCTTTCTCAATGGCTCGGCTCTGGAGGAAAGGAACAGCTGCCTTGCATTTCATGCTCGTTTTTAAACTCATTTTCAAAGTTAATAGTACCGCCCAGAAGGGCGTGTTATGAAAGGCATTGTGGTTCATGTAGTCTTCGGTAAGTAAATCCCACCAGTAATTGCAGTTATCACTTCACCTTCCTAAAATAAAATATCCGTCAGGTTGCATGATCCAGGTTGCGCCTGTTTCGTTGCTTTCTTGTGCCCAAATGAATAGGTAACAAAGTTCCTGAATGGTGCTCTCTCGTGGAACACACGGACCTGCACTGTCAGCAGGGGGGCAGGCTTCCTGGCCGGAGCAGGCCACTATACATCCAAATGAAAGATTGCTCTAAAGTGAAGCGCCACACACGATGTTAGGATTTCACCTGTTTATTCATTGGGCAGCAGCGAAGCACAGCGCACTTGTCTCAGCAGTTTCTCTTTTAGCCGTCTGCCAAACGCGTTTCTGGAGGCATTCTCCCTTTCTCAATGGCTCGGCTCTGGAGGGAAGGAACAGCTGCCTTGCATTTCATGCTCGTTTTTAAACTCATTTTCAAAGTTAATAGTACCGCCCAGAAGGGCGTGTTATGAAAGGCATTGTGGTTCATGTAGTCTTCGGTAAGTAAATCCCACCAGTAATTGCAGTTATCACTTCACCTTCCTAAAATAAAATATCCGTCAGGTTGCATGATCCAGGTTGCGCCTGTTTCGTTGCTTTCTTGTGCCCAAATGAATAGGTAACAAAGTTCCTGAATGGTGCTCTCTCGTGGAACACACGGACCTGCACTGTCAGCAGGGGGGCAGGCTTCCTGGCCGGAGCAGGCCACTATACATCCAAATGAAAGATTGCTCTAAAGTGAAGCGCCACACACGATGTTAGGATTTCACCTGTTTATTCATTGGGCAGCAGCGAAGCACAGCGCACTTGTCTCAGCAGTTTCTCTTTTAGCCGTCTACCAAACGCGTTTCTGGAGGCATTCTCCCTTTCTCAATGGCTCGGCTCTGGAGGAAAGGAACAGCTGCCTTGCATTTAAACTCGCCAGTAGATAGTTATAGTTACAACCTAGTTTCCATAGGAAATCTCAAAATTCTATTTTGAATAACTTTGGCGCCGGTTGACGAATCCTCGCGAAATTTTCAAAACTAATGGGGCGCTCCGTTCAGCTCCTACCCTGAAAGTCTCGGGGTGATTCGTCAAGCGGGGGCCGAGAAAAAAGGGGGGTCCCAAAACGCACTTTCCCCATGCATTTTTCCATAGGACCTTTAGACACAGCTACAGCCAGAACGGCTGAACAGAATTATTTGAAATTTGGCAAAGAGGTAGTCCTCAGGTCAGGCATGTGCCTTTTGCATATATGGTGTAAATCCGTTCAGTAGTTCCTGAGAAAATCAAAAGTAAAATCATATACATATCTGGGCGGAGCCTAACCACACATCTCATTGTGAGATCTGATTGGCTGTCAGCACTTCATCCAAGAAGTGTTGGCAGCCATCTTGGGACCAATATACATGATAGCACCTCATTAAAAAGCATTGCAGTTAAAAGAAGGTTTTAAGACTTTAGTTACATTATAAATCATTTGTTGATGGTACCATACTCATTTTAGGAATTGTAGTATGTTCTAAGGTGATTTTACCATGTGAAAAAGCCTTCTGCTGGGATATCATGAATCATGTTTGAGAGAAAACTATTTTCACATGCTTTTCCCACAGAGGTTTGGAAGGTGATCTATAAGCTAAACTGAGAGCATATTTTCTGTAAATTCACATTATCTTTCTCAGTCATGTGAGAATGAAGTCTGACATTCTCAGTAAAACATGTACATCCAACAAGGGCAGAGACTGTCAGTTGATTCCTTTGTGTTCTACTGCAGCTTCCCAGAGTGTTCCAAAGAACAACTAGAGCGCTAACAGTCTTACTTATGACAAAGGTATGGCACACCTGAAGCCCTCTTGATTGGAATAAAGTGGTAACATTTAAAACATTTAATTTAAAAAGGATCAAAATGAGAGGGTTCATTTTGCCATAGAATGTATGATTAGTGCTGCAGAAAGATAAATTAGGGCACATTTTGAGTGACTTCTCAAATCCTCTTCTATTTCATTAAAGAATTCTGACATGCAGACTGAAACATGCACTTTCAATACCAGCAGCAGACTTCCCTGGTGAGCAGTAGCTTTACTACAGTGATCTAATGAGCAACTAGAGTGCTAACATTCTGAATTTATGGCAAATGTGTGACACATCTGAATGCCTTCTTCATTGAATCAAAGTAAAAAAACTGACAGTATGCCTAGTGAGGAGACTGCAGTAAATGAGGAAATTAGGAAACTTCATAACAAGTCTCCCAAGATGGCCACCAGAGACAAAAGAGCCCAAATGTAGCACAAATATCACCGAGATGTAGCCCAAGTATAGCCCAATGACAGAAATCCGAGAGTGTTTTAAAGAACAACTAGAGCGCTAACCGTCTTACTTATGACAAAGGTATGGCACACCTGCAGCCATCTTGATTGGAATAAAGTGGTAACATTTAAAACATTTAATTTGCAAAGGAACAAAATGAGGGGGTTCATTTTGCCATAGAAATTATGACTAGTGCTGCAGAAAGAAAACTTAGGGCACATTTTGACTTCTCAAATCCTCTTCTATTTCATTAAAAAGTTCTGACATGCAGACTGAAACATGCACTTTGAATACCAGCAGCAGACTTCCCTGGTGAGCAGTAGCTTTACTACAGTGATCTAATGAGGAACTAGAGTGCTGCCATTCAGAATTTATGGCAAATGTGTCACATCTGAATGCCTTCTTGATGGAACCAAAGTACACAAGCATTGAAAATGCAATAGGTCTCGCCCTCGTTTAAGTTAAAGCAATTCTGTTTGTAATTAGGTGGCTTTTTAGCTTTGCTTTTATTAGTGTTTTTCAAAATTTCATGTAAATAACATGCATATCTGTATATGTATGCATGCATTTATATTTGCATTTATATAGATATGCAGATTATATATATGTTTATATATGTATGTAAATACATATATATACACATACATATATATATAAATGCATATATGTGCATATGTGTGCGTGTAGAGAGAGGTAGAGATGTAGAGGTAGAGATGTAGAGGTAGAGAGGTAGAGAGGTAGAGGTAGAGAGGTAGAGGTAGAGAGGTAGAGGAGTAGAGAGTAGTAGAGAGAGAGGTAGAGAAAGGTAGAGAGGTAGAGAGTAGAGGATGAGTAATAGAGTAGAGAGAGAGAGTAGTAGAGAGAGTAGTAGAGAGAGTAGCAGAGAGTGAGTAGGAGAGAGTAGTAGTGAGTAGTAGAGAGTGAGTAGTAGAGAGTAGTAGCGAGTGAGAAGTAGAGAGTGAGTAGTAGAGGGTGTAGTAGAGAGTAGTAGAGAGTGAGTAGTAGAGGGAGTAGTAGAGTGTGAGTATTAGAGAGTGAGTAGTAGAGAGTAGTAGAGCGTGAGTAGTGGAGACTGAGTAGCAGAGAGAGAGTAGTAGAGAATGAGTAGTAGAGAATGAGTAGTAGAGTGAGTAGTAGAGAGTGAGTAGTAGAGAGTAGTAGAGAGAGAGTAGTAGAGAGAGAGTAGTAGAGAGTGAGTAGTAGAGAGAGAGTAGTAGAGAGAGGGAGTAGTAGAGAGTAGTAGAGAGAGTAGTAGAGAGTAGTACAGAGTGAGTAGTAGAGAGTGATTAGTAGAGAGTAGTGGAGAAGTAGAGAGTGAGTAGTAGAGAGTAGTAGAGAGTGAGTAGTAGAGAGCAAGTAGTAGAGAGTGTGTAGTAGAGAGAGAGTAGTAGAGAGTAGTAGAGGGTGAGTAGTAGAGAGTGAGTAGTAGAGAGAGTAGTAGAGAGTAGTAGAGAGTGAGTAGTAGAGAGTGAGTAGTAGAGAGTAGTAGAAAGTGAGTAGCAGAGAGAGTAGTAGAGAGTAGTAGAGTGAGTAGTAGAGAGTGAGTAGTAGAGAGAGAGAGTAGTAGAGAGTGAGTGGTAGAGAGTAGTAGAGTGAGTATTAGAGTGAGTATTAGAGTGAGTAGTAGAGTGAGTAGTTGACAGTGAGTAGTAGAGAGTAGTAGAGAGTGAGTAGTAGAGAGTGAGTAGTAGAGAGTGAGTAGTAGAGAGAATAGTAGAGAGGGAGTAGTAGAGAGAGAGTAGTAGAGAGAGAGTAGTAGAGAGTAGTAGAGAGTGAGTAGTAGAGAGTGAGTGGTAGAGAGTAGTAGAGAGTAGTAGAGAGTGAGTAGTAGAGAGTAGTAGAGTAGTAGAGAGTAGTAGAAAGTGAGTAGTAGAGAGTGAGTAGTAGAAAGTAGTAGCGAGTGAGTAGTAGAGAGTGAGTAGTTTAATTTAAAAGGAACACAACGAGGAGGTTCATTTTGCCATAGAAATTATGATTAGTGAGGAAAAAAGAAAAATTAGGGCACATTTTGAGTGACTTATCAAATCCTCTTCTATTTCATTAAAAAATTCTGACATGCAGACTGAAACATGCACTTTCAATACCAGCAGCAGACTTCCCTGGTGAGCAGTAGCTTTACTACAGTGATCTAATGAGCAACTAGAGTGCTACCATTCAGAATTTATGGAAAATGTGGGACACATCTGAATGCCTTCTTGATGGAATCAAAGTAAACAAGCATTGAAAATGCAATAGGTCTCGCCCTCGTTTAAGTTAAAGCAATTCTGTTTGTAATTAGGTGGCTTTTTAGCTTTGCTTGTATTAGTCTTTTTCAAACTTTCATGTACATACCATGCATATGTATGCATATATGTATATGTTTGCATGAATTTATATTTATATAGATATGCAGATTATATTTATATGTTTATATATTCACTGAAAAAACCATAGGTTTCACACACGTTATAGTTAGGAATTAGCATTTAAAAAACCTTGCAAATTCACTTAAAAAACCATAGGTTTCACACATGTTATAGTTAGCTGGACATTTCACTCGTAAAAAAACAATGAAATTCCCCCGTTATAGTTAGTGCAGGCAACTATAACTCACGCGACCGCAATCCTCTGCTGATGACGTCAGATATTACATCACTGTATTTAGACACTTATTTACCCATGTCTTCTTCCATTAATCTTTAGCTATACATATATTACAAATATTTATTTTTCATAAAGACACATATGTCATCAGTGATGTAATATCTGACGTCATCAGCAGAGGATTGCGGTCGCGTGAGTTATAGTTGCCTGCACTAACTATAACGGGGGAATTTCATTGTTTTTTTACGAGTGAAATGTCCAGCTAACTATAACATGTGTCAAACCTATGGTTTTTTAAGTGAATATATATATACATACATACATACCGAAATGCGTTACAGGGTAACAAAATAAACTAGTAGCTAATCGCTGATCTTGCCTCCGTGTCGGTGTCAGTTTCTTGACCGAAAAAAGTTGGAGTTGTTATATATATAAATTACCTACTGTTGGTCGCCAGTAGGTAGTTATAGTTAGGACCTAGTTTCCATAGGAAAAGCGTTTTTTCTTTTCCTAATACCTTTGGCGCCGGTTGATGAATCTTCGCCAAATTTTCAAAAATAGTGGCCAGCTCAGGTCAGCTTCTGTCTGGAAAGTTTCGGGGTGATTAGTCAAGCGGGGGCTGAGAAAAAAGGGGGGTCTCAAAATGCATTTTCCCATGTTAATTTCCATAGGAAACTTTAGACAAAGCTACAGCCCGAACTGCTGAACGGAATTACACCAAATTTGGCAAAAAAGGTAGGTCTTGGTTCAGAAAGAGACCTTTTTTTTAAATGTTGTAAATCCGTTCAGTATTTCCTGAGAAATTAGAAAAAGAAATAGTTTGATATCTGTCCTCCATAGGAAACTTTAGACAAAGCTACAGCCCGAACTACTGAACGGAATTACACCAAATTTGGCAAAAAGGTAGGTCTTGGTTCAGAAACAGTCCATTTTGTTAAATGGTGTAAATCCGTTCAGTAGTTCCTGAGAAATTAGAAAAAGAAAGTTTCGATATCTGAGCACGAGGAGGGTTTGCGCACCCTCCCGGGCACAAGCTACACTCTGATTGGCTGCCAACACTCCAAACCAGGAAGTGTTGGCAGCCATCTTGTGACTCAGTAGAACCGAGTCACAAGAAAACAGTAAAACAATTATAAAAAACAAGAAAAGGGGGCAGGGTATAAACACCCTGACCTCCTAGGCCTGCTCAGCATTGTTTTAAAAATAACTTCAGTGAAATTCGTGTTGGGGTCGCGAATCCCGCCGAAATTATAAAAAGAAATTAAGCGTGGGCTCCTGCGCCTCTGGTCCCGGGGCCTTGTGAATAAATAATAGCGGGGCCCCCGCTGCCCCGGGCACCGCCACCTCCCCGGGGCTATGTTGATTATGTGTGGGGGAGGCACGCGACCACCACACAGCCCCAGGGAACGCCACCTCCCCGGGGCTTTTAAACAAAACCTAATGCTTGGGTGGGTCCCACCACCCCCCAAGCTGCCCCGGGGACCGCCACCTCCCTGGGACTTCATTAATAAGGGTGGGGGGGGCCTTGCGGGCCCCCCCAAGCCCCAGGGACCACCACCTCCCCGGGGCTGTCAAACTTAATTAGTGTGGGGGGGCTATAGCCCCCCCACACTGCCCCAGGGACCACCACCTCCCCGGGGCTTTTCAAACATTGGGAGGGGGTCCGTGTGGCCCCCCTCCTGGAGCCCTTGATGGCCCTGGGGACCTCCACCCCACAGGGCCGGCTCCTGCTGTGTCCCGGGGTGCCCACCCCCGGGACACGCCCCATCATTTCAAACTCTGCTTTTCTTCATTGAAGCGAGAGCAGGGAAACCTGCTCTGGTTCAATGAAGCAAAGCAGGATTGCTTTTCCTCAAGTGGAGCTGCATGTCAGTAGCTCCCCTTGTGGAAAAGCAATGCCAGCTCCCGCAGGAGGCGAGGAGCTGGCGGGACGGTCCCCAACAGAAAGGGCCGACCCCGGGGGATGGGGTCTCTGGGGCCAGAAGTGGCCCGGAAGGGGGGCCTCGCGGCCCCCCTCCACCAATAATAGAAAATATATTTTTTTTTAAAAGAGGCGTTTGAGATGTCATCAGTGATGTCACTGACCATGTCATGAATGATGTAATATGTGACGTCATCAGCAGTGCATTGCGGGGGCGCGAGTTATAGTTAGCTGAACTAACTATAACGGCGAAATTTGTATGGTTTTGTACGAGTGAAATGGCCAACTAACTATAATGTCCCTGAAACCTATGTTTTTTTCAGTGAATTTCTAAGGTTTTTTAAATGCTTATTTCTAACTATAACGTGCATGAAACCTATGTTTTTTTTTATTTCGGGGAAAGTCCACCCCTGACGCCTTTACCAGCTGTGCAAAGTGCGCACTGCGGTTGGACTGAGTTGGTGGATATATATAATACATACATACATACATACATACATACATATATATATATATATATATATATATATATATATATATATATATATATATATATATATATTACCTACTGGCGGTCGCCAGTAGGTAGTTATAGTTAGGACCCCTTTTCCATAGGAAATTCGCAACATTCTATTTTGAATAACTTTGGCGCCGGTCGACGAATCCTCGCGAATTTCTCAAAATAGGTGGGGCGCTACGCTGCGCTCCTACCCTGAAAGTCTCGGGGGGATTCGTCAAGCGGGGGCTGAGATAAAAGGGGGGTCCCAAAACGTGTTTTTCCCATGCATTTTTCCATAGGACCTTTAGACAGGGCTACAGCCCGAACGGCTGAACAGAATTACTAGAAATTTGGCAGAGAGGTAGTCCCTAGGTCAAGGAAGTGCCTTTTGTAGGTTTGGTGTAAATCTGTTCAGTAGATTCTGAGAAAATAGCCTTTAAATCAATCTATATATCTGAGCCAGCTTACGGTACGCTTACCGTAAGCTTACTGTACGCGTATGGTGGCGTGCGCGAGCGCGATTCTGATTGGCTGTTAGATCTTAGTAAACATTCGAATCGGCCGAAACCAGGAAGCGGCGGCCGCCATTTTGTGTGTTTCACTCAGAAAAAAAAGAGTGAAAACAAGAAAAGGGGGCAAGGAGGAGAGTTACAGACCCCCTTACATTTGTGAGGGGGTCAAAGAAGGACAGAAAAGTACAAAGAAAACATTTATTGATTTTTAAAAAAATCACGGGGTACGCGTACGGTAAGCTTACGGTAAGCGTACAGAAGAAAAAAAAAATTAAAAAAGAAATGAAATGCAGATTTAAGAGTTTAGATCTTAGGGGGCTCTAAAAAGAGCCATTGTGTTTATGAAGTGATTTTTTAAGTGGTACCTACAAGTAAGTACCGATGCAGAGTCTAAGGTTCAAGAGGAAGACTCTGTTCCCTTCATCATTGAAGTGCACACCATCTCCTCTATAAATGTCTTGCATGTCATAACGCAAGTTGTTGTGGTAAATGGCACCCATACCATAGTCACGGAGGAAAGCAGAAACAGATTTGTTGACGTGCTTTCTTGCTTTGTCAATCTGTGGACAGAAATGATTGGACCAGTTCCATTTTTGCCTTTGGCATATGTTAGAAAACACAAAGGCAGTTTTAGGGAAAAGTGAAAACAGTTGTGCAAAGGTGTCCTTCATAAGCATTTCCAGACCTACCCCAGTCAAAGTGCCTAGGTCATTGCCACCGCAGTGCACTATTATGAGGTCAGGGTGTTGGTTTTGCATGAAGGATTTTACCAATGGCATCAATTGGTGCCACTTTAACCCTCTCTGACCAATCCATTTAATGTCTACATTTGGCAAAGCAAGGTCTCTCACCATACCTGTTTTCTCTGCAAACTTTTCACTCCAGAAGACATAGCTGTGCCCTACAATCCACACTGTGAACATCTTCAAAGGAGAACTGGATGCACTCAGGAGGTGTCTTTCAGTAGAATGGCAATATGAAAAGAAAGACAGTTTGGAAATGGAGGCATACATATTTTTTTCAAAACAAAAAGAACTGATTGGCTGTTTCATACCATTCTAGAATAAAAACTAGGCTGTATGTGTAAATTAATAGAAGCATGTTTTGTATTGGTACAAAAAAATGTGTTACCAAAGAACAGTACTATGGATTTGCTGTTAGGTTAGAAAAGTCAAGCACTCTTGCTCTGTGGAATTGAAACATTGTGTGGCGAACTTCTGACCTAACTCCACACAGCAGTGTTCCATGAGCTGTTGCTATGGTAGCAGGCAGAAGTCAAGTTGGGGGAAGGGTACTTTTGGAAAAGGGTTGGTTTTCAACCAATAGAAATGTGTGATTACATTTGAAAAAAAGGGGGAAGCACTGAGATTTGAAACTTACATGTATATGTGTGGAAAAATAGAGGGAAAGTTTGCCATTATCTGGTTCTGCTGAGAGGAGAGAGGTGTAGAGAACAGAGATCCTGGCTCTGATAATCTGCTGTTTGAGTGCCACATTTCTTTCACAACTAACTAATTTTAAAGGTGAGTTTAGAGTTTGAGAGGGGATGTATATGGTAAATTAAGAAATGAATAATAGAATTGGAATTCCTTTTGTAGAAGTTGTGTTTATTATTTTCTGTTTTGGGAGAAATTTAAATGTGAGGAACATGTAAAATAATATGGACTATTTTTTCATGATAAATTAAGGTGTACTGGTAAAAATAAGGAATACTTTAAGGGTTTGAGGTTGCAGTCAGTAATGCAAATACATTCAGCATCACTAAGGCTGGTTGCCCTTGCTGGAGTGTAGGCAGTCACCGAGGATACACATGGTGGTGGTCTGAAAAAGCAGTTTGGACATGGGCTTTTTAAAAAAATCTAAAAAGTGGATTCATAATGTGTCAGTCTGTAAAAGTGATTTTCACTTGCCAAAAAAAAAGAGCAGTAAGTGTGCATTTAAATTGGCAAAGAAATTTCGTTTTGTGACTAATGTGAAAACATGACTCTGTGTGCAAATAGGAATTACAGGCAGAGATTTATTGCGTTTTGCTCTGGTGATTTCACAGTTGCATTAGTAGGAAAAAGGGGGAGCGATTTTTTGGGGGAAGAAGCAGACTCTTAGCACACACCCAGCTCCTTTCCATGTATAATCATGCACAGTATTTACAAGCGAGTGGGGTTTTGAGGTTTCAGTCTGTAATGCAAATACATTCAGCATCACTAAGGCTGGTTGCCCTTGCTGGAGTGTAGGCAGTCACCGAGGATACACATGGTGGTGGTCTGAAAAAGCAGTCTGGACATGTGCAATTAAAAAAATCTAAAAAGTGGATTCATAATGTGTCAGTCTGTAAAAGTGATTTTCACTTGCCAAAAAAAAAGAGCAGTAAGTGTGCATTTAAATTGGCAAAGAAATTTCGTTTTGTGACTAATGTGAAAACATGACTCTGTGTGCAAATAGGAATTACAGGCAGAGATTTATTGCGTTTTGCTCTGGTGATTTCACAGTTGCATTAGTAGGAAAAAGGGGGAGCGATTTTTTGGGGGAAGAAGCAGACTCTTAGCACACACCCAGCTGCTTGCCATGTGGAATCATGCACAGTATTTAGAAGCGAGTGGGGTTTTGAGGTTTCAGTCTGTAATGCAAATACATTCAGCATCACTAAGGCTGGTTGCCCTTGCTGGAGTGAAGGCAGTCACCGAGGATACACATGGTGGTGGTCTGAAAAAGCAGTCTGGACATGGGCTTTTTTAAAAAAATCTGAAAAATGGTTTCATAATGTGTCAGTCTGTAAAAGTGATTTTCACTTGCCCAAAAAAAAGAGCAGTAAGTGTGCATTCAAATTGGCAAAGAAATTTCGTTTTGGGACTAATGTGAAAACATGACTCTGTGTGCAAATAGGAATTACAGGCAGAGATTTATTGCGTTTTGCTCTGGTGATTTCACAGTTGCATTAGTAGGAAAAAGGGGGAGCGATTTTTTGGGGGAAGAAGCAGACTCTTAGCACACACCCAGCTGCTTGCCATGTGGAATCATGCACAGTATTTAGAAGCGAGTGGGGTTTTGAGGTTTCAGTCTGTAATGCAAATACATTCAGCATCACTAAGGCTGGTTGCCCTTGCTGGAGTGAAGGCAGTCACCGAGGATACACATGGTGGTGGTCTGAAAAAGCAGTCTGGACATGGGCTTTTTAAAAAAAATCTGAAAAGTGGTTTCATAATGTGTCAGTCTGTAAAAGTGATTTTCACTTGCCAAAAAAAAAAGAGCAGTAAGTGTGCATTCAAATTGGCAAAGAAATTTCGTTTTGGGACTAATGTGAAAACATGACTCTGTGTGCAAATAGGAATTACAGGCAGAGATTTATTGCGTTTTGCTCTGGTGATTTCACAGTTGCATTAGTAGGAAAAAGGGGGAGCGATTTTTTGGGGGAAGAAGCAGACTCTTAGCACACACCCAGCTGCTTGCCATGTGGAATCATGCACAGTATTTAGAAGCGAGTGGGGTTTTGAGGTTTCAGTCTGTAATGCAAATACATTCAGCATCACTAAGGCTGGTTGCCCTTGCTGGAGTGAAGTCAGTCACCGAGGATACACATGGTGGTGGTCTGAAAAAGCAGTCTGGACATGGGCTTTTTTAAAAAAATCTGAAAAGTGGTTTCATAATGTGTCAGTCTGTAAAAGTGATTTTCACTTGCCAAAAAAAAAGAGC
The DNA here is from genome assembly GCF_964204655.1 of Triturus cristatus. Taxonomy (NCBI): domain Eukaryota; kingdom Metazoa; phylum Chordata; class Amphibia; order Caudata; family Salamandridae; genus Triturus; species Triturus cristatus. Next base: position 783,190,418 of record NC_140594.1, read on the forward strand.
AGTAAGTGTGCATTTAAATTGGCAAAGAAATTTCGTTTTGTGACTAATGTGAAAACATGACTGTGTGCAAAGAGGAATTATAGGCAGAGATTTATTGCGTTTTGCTCTGGTGATTTCACAGTTGCATTAGTAGGAAAAAGGGGGAGCGATTTTTTGGGGGAAGAAGCAGACTCTTAGCACACACTCAGCTGCTTACCATGTGGAATCATGCACAGTATTTAGAAGCGAGTGGGGTTTTGAGGTTTCAGTCTGTAATGCAAATACATTCAGCATCACTAAGGCTGGTTGCCCTTGCTGGAGTGTAGGCAGTCACCGAGGATACACATGGTGGTGGTCTGAAAAAGCAGTTTGGACATGGGCTTTTTAAAAAAATATAAAAAGTGGATTCATAATGTGTCAGTCTGTAAAAGTGATTTTCACTTGCCAAAAAAAAAGAGCAGTAAGTGTGCATTCAAATTGGCAAAGAAATTTCGTTTTGTGACTAATGTGAAAACATGACTCTGTGTGCAAATAGGAATTACAGGCAGAGATTTATTGCGTTTTGCTCTGGTGATTTCACAGTTGCATTAGTAGGAAAAAGGGGGAACGATTTTTTGGGGGAAGAAGCAGACTCTTAGCACACACCCAGCTCCTTTCCATGTATAATCATGCACAGTATTTACAAGCGAGTGGGGTTTTCAGGTTTCAGTCTGTAATGCAAATACATTCAGTATCACAAAGGCTGGTTGCCCTTGCTGGAGTGTAGGCAGTCACCGAGGATACACATGGTGGTGGTCTGAAAAAGCAGTCTGGACATGGGCTTTTTTAAAAAAATCTGAAAAGTGGTTTCATAATGTGTCAGTCTGTAAAAGTGATTTTCACTTGCCAAAAAAAAAGAGCAGTAAGTGTGCTTTCAAATTGGCAAAGAAATTTCGTTTTGGGACTAATGTGAAAACATGACTCTGTGTGGAAATAGGAATTACAGGCAGAGATTTATTGCGTTTTGCTCTGGTGATTTCACAGTTGCATTAGTAGGAAAAAGGGGGAGCGATTTTTTGGGGAAAGAAGCAGACTCTTAGCACACATCCAGCTCCTTTCCATGTATAATCATGCACAGTATTTAGAAGCGAGTGGGGTTTTGAGGTTTCAGTCTGTAATGCAAATACATTCAGCATCACTAAGGCTGGTTGCCCTTGCTGGAGTGTAGGCAGTCACCGAGGATACACATGGTGGTGGTCTGAAAAAGCAGTCTGGACATGGGCTTTTTAAAAAAACTGAAAAGTGGTTTCATAATGTGTCAGTCTGTAAAAGTGATTTTAACTTGCCAAAAAAAAAGAGCAGTAAGTGTGCATTCAAATTGGCAAAGAAATTACGTGTGAAAAGAAATGTAGTAATATATTTAAATAAAATAAAGGAATTTTTTTTTAGTTTTTTTCAGGTATTGCTGAAGAGCAGTGGACAAAATTTAAGATGCCTACAAAATCCAGAGTTCAAAAAACGCACAAAAAAAACCTATATTTGAAGACAACTAGAGGACCAAAGTTAGTAGAAGATGCTCATGTTGGGAAAAAGAAAAAATCTTCTGGTAAGCAAAAAAAACAATTTCTAAAAAATATATTCAAAAGAATGAAAAATGTACAAAATGTCTGTACTCGAAAGGATGTTTTCAAATAAAAAGGAGAGGAAAAAATTGACAATTTAGTTAATGCAAATATACCTTCAGCAACTGAAAAGATTTATATAAATAGAAAAACAGCGTTTAAAGAGATACGTAGAAAAATGTTTCAGAGAAGAGTTATGTCCAATTTGATGAAGGATGTGAAGAAATATAAGAAAAAGACAAAGTTTTATAAAAGAAAAAAAGAAATAGAAGCCATTGCAGCAAAGGCATTAGAATTAAAAAGGAAACTATTCATTTTAATTTTGAATAGGATGCGTACATTAGACAAAATGGTTAATGTACTGAAATCACATAGCAAAAGGAAAAGAGTAGTGAACAGAACAAACTTTTGTAAAGTGTTTTTAGGAAAGTGGATGCATAGTTCAAGTAGTGAACCTTTTTTTAATGAAGAGAGCTATTTTCAAAGTAATAGTTTGCTGCATGCAGTTGACACCAGAGGTCGTTCTTACGAAGTAAAAAATGGTTGCATAATGGAGAAGGAGATAATGGTTCCAAGAGATGAGGTACAAGTGATGGCAGATGAGGCTATGGGGAGACGTCCTAAAGCCCCAGTGTACACTTGGAATTGTAGTAGTATTTGCACTGTGCGTCAGGAATCTATTGACAAATTTCGAGAGTTTCTAAGAGAATATAGTAAAAAAAGTATAAAACAGAAGATTAAGGTGCTTCAAAGTCTGGATCCATGCAGAGTGAGAGAGAATACTGGTTTGCAGGGTCATTCTCTGGCTTGTCTATCTAGAAAAGTGTGCAATAGTGTTTTCCATCATTTTAGGATGCTGGCTGTTCATCATACTGAAATGAGAAAGTTTGTGAGACGGTTGTATTTTGCCAAAAGTCCAGCAATAAAGTTAAATGAATTGAATAGGGCTCTGTTCCGAGGAACGGTATCAGATGTAGAGAAGGTTGTTGATGAAATTCAGTTTTGTTACTTTGGTCCTGAACAAAACAGTGCAGAGAAGGACACAGTAAATGAGGAAGAAGTGGAAGAGAATGTAGAACCCTCTGTAAGTAACACATTTAATGATCACATAACAAAATTTGCAATAGTCTCTAATGAAAGACCAAATTTTACTTGTATTTGTTGCCGCAGAACTCATTATAGAAAACAAACTAGGAATGTTGATCTCTACAGAAAGAGTGAAAATGAAGATAATTATAAGTGGAAGGATTTTGCCACATATATATTTCTAGAAAATTGTTTTGATTTGGGTGAAGATCAGCGTATTTGTAAATACTGTTACAACAAGTTAGAGGAAAATAGAATGCCGACCAGAGCTGTACATAATAATTTAGAATTGGATGCTATTCCTGCTGAACTTTCTGAATTAAATACATATGAGTCTATACTCATTCAATGTGTTCATCCGTTCCAGACCATAGTACGTATGGAGCCCAAAACTGGTAAATTACCTCCTTCTGATTTACTGAGAGGTTTAAAAGGAAGAGTGGTGTATTTGCCCTTGGATTTGAAAAAAAATATGGAAACTATTGATGCGGATACTTTGGAAACTGAACCATTAGTTATTCTGGTTAATGGTGTACCTACAAAGAATAAGAAGATTTGGCAGGAGCTGGTAGATGTGCGGAAAGTACAAAGAGCAAATTTGTATTTGAAAAGGAATAACAAATGGTATGAATCAATTTATATAGAAGAAGAAGAAGAAGAAGAAGATTTACAAGAAGACACAGAAACACCAACTGGACAAATAGAAAAAGTGGACAAGTCAAAGGAAGAAGAAATTTATGAACATTTTAGCATACATCCTCTTCATTCAAAAGAAGTTATGGGAGATAATATTGATCTCTTTCAGATGAAGAAAGCAAAAGGAACTCCCGTGAGTGTATGGGAGGAGAGCTTGGAAGCTCGATGTTTTCCCCAGCTGTTTCCTAAAGGAAAAGGAGGACGATACGATGAACGTCCAGAACAGATTCCAGCTTCTGAGTATCGGACTACAAGACTATATGCTGAAGATCCCAGATTTCGACAAAGTATTCCTTATTTGTTCCATCTTTTATTTGAAAGCGACTTGTCTGCACTGTCTTATGCAGTAAATCACATTTTAAAAAGTGGAGTACATTTACAAAATGTGTCTGCTAAGGATTTTATGGAGAAAGTGCAGCACCGAGATGATCATTTGTAAACACAACTGATCAATCTGATGGCTTGTCAGCGTGGGACAAATGAATATTGGTACCGACGCCATGGTGAATTAAAATGCATGTTACGGAATTTAGGAACACCAACATGGTTCGTTACCCTAAGCTGTGCGGAGTACGCTTGGGATGATTTACTGGATTTTCTACGAGAGGCAAATTCAAACATTAAAAACATCGAATACAAGACAGCAGGAGAACTGTGCTCATTGGATCCGGTTAATGTTTGCAGATATTTCAATCATAGATTTGAGGCTATGATGTCCTTCATCTGCAATAAAAAAAATCCACCTCTAGGAGAAGTAGTGGATTTCTTTTGGAGAAAAGAGTACCAGGCAAGAGGTGCTCCTCATATTCATATGCTGTTGTGGATCAAGGATGCCCCAAAGTTTGGAACAGATACTGATGAAGCAGTGTTATCTTTCATTGAAGAATATGCAACATGTGCTATACCAAAAAGCACAGAAGAGAAAAAGTTAAAGGAGCAAGTTTTACGTTTCCAAAGTCATCAGTGTGGAAAATACTGTCGACGGAAATACAAGAGCAAAGATAAATACTACACTAAATGTCGATTTGGATTTCCTAGACCTGTTCTTTCAAATGGAAGAGTCAACAGTTTTATGTCAGCTGTGAGACACACTATCACAAGAAAATCACCTAAGAATACCTACAACCTAAAAAGAAAAGAAGAATCAAAAAATATAAATGACTACAACCCAGTCATTTTATCCATGTGGAACGCTAACATGGATATACAGTATGTAGCTGACAATTCCATTGCTGTTGCTCGATATGTAACGTCTTACATTACGAAATCAGAAAAAACAGAATTGAAGGAAATGTGGGAAGAGATTTCTCACGAGAAGACTGTCAGTAAGAAGCTGTACAGTTTCAGTTTGAAGATGTTATCGCATCGAGAAATTGGATCCTACGAATGTTCAGATAGGTTATCTTCTGCAAGTCTCTACTCGAAGTCAAGAAGAATAATTTGGGCAAGTTTAGGCCTTGCAGCAATGAGAAATCGGGTACTGAAATCTGTTGGAGAAATTGAATATTTGGCCGAGAATGACCCAGAAAGTACAGATATTTTGAAATCAAACATGTTGGACACATATTATCCCAAGAGAAGTCAACATCTGGAGAACATGTGTCTCTATGAAGTGCTGCAGAACTACATTTATTCACGGAAAGCCGCAGAAGACATCAACAATGGAAAATATAAAGTCGTTGGTGAGGAAGGATGTTTGGTGAAGCAAACAAAAGGAAGTTTGATAAATCACAGGAAGCTGAGTTGCGACACTACTGACAAGAAGGAATTTTACTACTTGGCTCTTTTACAGTTGTTTAAACCATGGCGTACAGAGGATGAACTACTGGGAGAATTTCAAAGCTATGAAGATTCTTTTAATGCTTGCAAAGACAGCATACAATGCAGTACATTCTCAAGTTATCTGCAAATGTTAAATGAAGAAATTGAACAGGAAACTACAATTGCAGCAGAAATAGCTAGAGACAGTTCTCAGGACAGCCAAAGTTCAGGAACACTCAGTCAAGATCCCCTAGGACAACCAATCGTTGAAAATGAAGCATCAATAGCCATGAATGAAGTGGAAACGGCTATGAATCAAGCTCAAGGAGAATTTATAGACTTAGAAAATTTGGAAAGACAACTGAATCAAGAGCAGCAACAAATTTATGAAGAGATCAGAAACAAAATTGATCACGGATTTCTACATGAAAAAAAAGAGTGCTCATGCACATCATTTCATCCAATCAGGATGTATGTAAGCGGACAAGCTGGAACTGGAAAAAGTTTCCTTATAAAAGTCATCAGAAGCTACCTACAGCAAAAAACAGATTCTACTTTGTCTTGTGTGGTTACTGCTCCAACTGGGTTAGCAGCATATAACATAAAAGGAATCACTTTACATCGTTTGCTAATGTTACCAGTGGAGCATGAGAACAAAATACAATACAACAAGCTAACTGGAGAAGCATCCTTGGAAGTTTCAAGAGTATTGAAGAAGATGCAAGTTCTCATTATTGATGAGGTGAGCATGGTATCAAACTTAATGCTTGCCTTTGTGCATTTAAGAATGCAGCAAATTTTGAAGACAGACTATGACATGTTATTTGGTGGAAAACACGTCATAGTTTTTGGAGATCTTTTGCAACTTACTCCAGTTAAAGGACAACCAGTGTTTAATACTGTCACACATGAAGACACGAAGAAGTCATTGGGAAGCATCGGAAATACAAATATTTGGTCCTTCTTTGAGTACAAGGAACTTACTACTAATATGAGGCAAGCAAGCGATGAAGAATATGGAAGTATTCTAAAAGATATCAGAATTGGACTACTCACAGAAGTTGGCAAAAAAGCATTACAGAGTCGGCTGCTACATAATTTATTTCCAAAGGAAGAAATAGTTGCAGAGAAAATATACAAGAACATTGCAGAAAACAAAAGTGTCATCTGCTTAATGCCAACTCTACGTGAATGCTCAATATTTAATGAGGAGCTTTTGAAATTGGAAAAGGAAGAGATCAGGAAATTGGAAGCAGTGGACAAAATTGAGGATGGAAGAATTACTGTCACAGTAACAGGCAAACTGAAAAATAAATTGGATTCACTAGAGAAGAACATCTCCAAAACAGCTGGATTAGAAAAAAATCTATATGTTTGCATGAACTGTAGAGTATTTTTAAGAAGAAATTTGGATGTTGAAAAAGGTTTAGTTAATGGAGCTATGGGAAGAGTTGTGGGTTTTATTAATTATCAGAAAAAAGATGGAATTGAATGTTTAAAAATAAAATTTGATCAGATAGAAGAAGTTAAAGATATTTGTCGTTGTACAGTTCGTTTCATGCTTGTGAAAGACTTATATGTACGTAGGAAGCAGTTTCCGTTTTCTCTAGCATATGCTGTAACTATTCACAAGTCTCAAGGATTGACTGTAGATTGTGCATTTGTGAACATTGGTTCAACTGTGTTCAAAGAAGGTATGGCATATGTTGCTTTGTCACGAGTGAAAACATTATCTGGTTTATTCATGATAGACTTTGATGATTCAAAAGTTAGTGCTGATACAAACTGTGTAAAGGAGTATAATAGATTAAGAAGAAGCTATGCTCCTCATTTAGGTCAGTATCCTGTGTTGGAGAAACGTGTAGTTTCTCGTAAAAGAAAAAATGAGAATATCTGTAATGAAGATGTAGAGAAGAGGAAAAAAAAGAGGAGTGATGTAATTGCAAGCAAAAAGAAAAAGGAAAATGAAGAACAGGTTGTAGGATGTCATTTTGAAAATAGCTCTGGTGTCAACTGCTACGCAAATGTAGTGCTGAATGTTGCATTTTATCTGGAAAGTGTGCAAGAGCAGATAATAGTAAATCAGGGAAAAAGATTCTGTTCAGAGCTGAGTCTCCTTTTTCAAAAGCTGAGTAAAGATAAAACTCAAATAGAAAGTGCTACTGAAATTAGAAAACTTTTAGATATATGTTCAGGACGAACACAGTTTTCTCAAAATGAACAGCAAGATGCACACGAATTTTTGATGTATTTTCTTCAAGTACTGGAAGAAGAAGGGGTTCCCATTGAAAATGTATTTGGTCTCTCTTATAAATGGGAACATAGTTGTGAAAACTGTTATAATATATGTGGCTCTAATGTTGATAATGAAAGGTTTATTTATTTGACATTGCCAGAGAGCAAAACAGTCACTTTTGCAAAATTAGTTAAAGATGCTAATCATAGCATGAAATGCGGTGAGTGTAAATCTGACATGTTTTCAACATTAATTTTAAAGGAATACGGACAGTATGTAATTTTAATGATGCAACGATGTAGAGCTGATGGTTCAAAATTGGATACTTTAATAAAGAAGTTTACAGGACAGCAATTATCAATTTCAGGAAAAACTTTTGTTACTGTTGCAATAATTTTCCATGATGGACCTACTGTTACTTCTGGACATTACACAGTTTATCTTAAATGTGAAAAAGGCTGGACACTGTGTAATGATTCCCAATTGATTTTCAAACAACGTTTGCCTTTTGATTTAGCAAATTCCTATCTAATCTTCCTGAAACCTAAATTTTAGAGAGACTTGGCAAGATCTGGACAAAATAATTTTACCATTTTACTGGATTACCATTGGAATTTTCAAAAAAAAAGATTTTTTAAATTATCATTTGGCCTAATGGAAAGATAACCAATTGTAATGTGGACTTTTTTAATTTTTAATAAAACTTTCAAAAACCAATAATTTAGAGAAAATCTGTAACATCTGCACAATTTAAATTTTGGAATGTTATTGGAGTGCCATTGGAAATTTTTTCAAAAAAGATTTTAAAAATTACTATTTGGCCATGCGGAAAAGTAACCAATTCTATTGTGGACTTAATAAATTATTAAAAAAAAATTCGGGAACCAAAATGTTACAGAGAATCGGTGAGATCTGGACAAATTAAACTTTAGAATTTTATTGGATTACCATTGGAAATTTAATCCAAATTTTTTTTTTAAATTACTATTTGGCCTAAAGGAAATGGAATCAGATGTATTGTGGAGTTATTTGAGATATAATATTGTGATTATACTTCTGAAACAAAAATATCAGACGGTATTTTAAAGAAATAAGTATTGTTTTTTGATTATATTTTTTTAGAATATTATGCATTTCTGTAATGTTAAGTTTAAGTGAGAAGAGTTTCTGGGCTTTTTTAATACAATCTTTGAGATTGTTATTTTTTTTTTGCCCGCTGTTAAATGATGAATGCAATTGCTTTCACAATTTAAAGTGAAATGCAATATATTCTGAAAACAGCAAAAATAAGGCAAAAATATTTTTTGGTAAATATGTAAATGTAAATGTTGTAGACTTGTAAAGCGCACAGCTGCCCCAGCAACGGGGCGTCCCGGCGCTGTAGACCGCTGGGGAACCCGTCCTGGCTATCCCTGTGAGATGGTCCCTTTTTGGGCATCTCCAAGGTGAAACCAGGCATCCCCGGCGTCTGTGGGGGGCCGTTGTAGAGATGAGGCAAGCTTAATGCCCAGAGTTGCCGAGTGTGTTCCTGGTTAGAGTAGGTACCGAGGCGAGAATTATCGAGTCCGTTTTGACCCTGGTCCACGACCCTGCCGCGTCGGGAATTGAACCCTGGTCCCTGGCCGATTCTCTGCTTACGGGTCTGCCGCCTCTAACCAGTGAGCCACACCTCTCCCGCAATGCACTGCTGATGACGTCACATATTACATCACTCATGACATGGTCAGTGACATCACTCATGACATCACTGATGACATCTCAAATGACATCACTGATGACATCACTGATGACATCATCCTTGTGATAGAGTGGCAGACCTCCTCTCACCCTAATATAACCTTTGATACACACATTTATAAATAGAGACTAAACTCTTTACAAATATGTAAATACGTGTACTGTATTTTAAAATGTTTAAAAAATATTAATACTTTTTTCTTTTTTTTCAGATTGATATAGAAAATTTTCGAAAACTAGAACCATTTTTAAAGCAATTTTTTTTAAAAAAAACAAATGAATAAATATTTTTTTGAGTGGGTATGGTAAGTCAATAATAATAATTGTAGTGTTTCAAAGTCCTTGTAATGTGATTATTGATTTTTAGTGTTTTTAAAAAAAAAAAAAAAAAATTACGCGCACCGTACGCGTACGGTAAAAAAAAAAAAAAAAGTTTTTAATAACATCTATAAAAAAAAGATGAAAGATAAGGTTGGCTCTTAAAAGAGCCGTTGTGTTCATGCAGGGAGAGAGGAAAGAAAGAATGGGAAAATTAGTCTCTGTGACAAGTGTGCTGATCTATTTTGAGGTTCACTAGGGAAACACTGGTCTCCCTATGACAAATTAGATCATGACAAGAGGCACATCGAATATCAACCCTCAGAAATCGAGGGTTAATTTCCAGAGGGCCAGCAAAAGGAGATGCTCCCCCCACAGATGAAGGGCTCACCTGACCTGCAGAAGAAGGAGTCAGCCCTGCAGATGATGGTCCAGGCTGAGCTGCTGTGGATGTGCTTGGTTGACTTTCTGAAGGGTTACCTCCAAAAAGTCGAGCATGTGTCCTTTTGTGTACATCCTTGAGGTGCCTCATCATGGTATGATTCCCAAAGGACTACTTCCTGTCAGGATTACCTCTTGAAAGTACACGCTGACACAGCTTGCAAGTCACTAAGGGTGCATTTACCTTTAGCTGGCCTTCAGGAAAAGTAAAATAATCCCATACATAAGAGGTCTTTTGTTTCCTCGCTCTCTGCCTCAAGGTATTGCTGCTAGTGCTAGCCTCACTCTCAGAAGGGCTCTGCTGTTCTGCCATCGTATCACAAAGACAACCCAGCTCCTTCTCCTAAGGGATCACAAGCAGAAATGAGGGGAATGGGTGTGGTGTAGGAGAGTTCTAGAACTGAAAGTAGTTTCATCCAATCAAAAGTTGTGTTTCATGATCACATGACCTACCGTATGCTTACGGTACGCTTACGGTGCGCTTACGGCAAAAGTACGCATGCGCGTAAAAAAGACACGCGCTTGCGCGCATGCGCATAACAGTCACTACCCGACACTTCCGTGTAGCGTACACGCGTACGCGTCCCACGCGGAGTACGCGCGGCTACGCAAATTGCGTAACTATACGCAAACAGCGTAGATAAATTACGGGCATTGCGTAAACCGTACGCTTACCGTAAGCTTACGGTACGCGTACTAAAAAAAAAGGAAAAAATGTACTGCAAAAAATTTTAACATGTTTATTTTATGAAATATATTTAAAAAAACATATTAAAGAATTTTAAAAATGTAACCATAGTCTTTATAAAAGGTTAGAACATTAAATTAAAAATATGTTTAAAAAAATAGAAGAAAAAAAAAATTAGCATTTAAAAAACCTTGCAAATTCACTGAAAAAACCATGGGTTTCACACACGTTATAGTTAGGAATTAGCATTTAAAAAACCTTGCAAATTCACTGAAAAAACCATGGGTTTCACACACGTTATAGTTAGGAATTAGCATTTAAAAAACCTTAGAAATTCACTGAAAAAACCATAGGTTTCACACACGTTATAGTTAGGAATTAGCATTTAAAAAACCTTAGAAATTCAATGAAAAAACCAAAGGTTTCACACACGTTATAGTTAGCTGGACATTTTACTCGTAAAAAACCATTGAAATTCCCCCGTTATAGTTAGTTAAGCTAACTATAACTCGCGCGCCCGCAATGCACTGCTGATGACGTCACATATTACATCACTCATGACATGGTCAGTGACATCACTCATGACATCACTGATGACATCTCAAATGACATCACTGATGACATCACTGATGACATCATCCTTGTGATAGAGTGGCAGACCTCCTCTCACCCTAATATAACCTTTGATACACACATTTATAAATAGAGACTAAACTTTTCAAAACAATGGACATACCAATACCAGTTACAACAACCTGTTCAGTAATTCTAAGATCCACATACACATCTACTCATTCACCAACAGTCCTATACAGTCACTCATACATGTACTCACTCATCATATGTACTCATACACCTATACATCCTGTTACACAATGCCACTCATCCGTAGAGTTACTCACACACATAGTCACTCATGCTAATAAAGAATAAAACATCCATTTACTTGCATATAGTTATACACACACCACCACACTTACTTCTACAAAAACTTACACATACTTAGTCTTTTAAACAATCACTTATAGAAACACATACTTATTCATACAGGAACTCTTTCAATCTCTCACTCTCACATATACTCACTTATATACACCAATAGTCACATATACTAGTTTAAAACATATGTAGTTACTCATAAAGACACTGTAGAGACAGTCATTCACTCCCTAACACACCCATACACACACTCATCCACCCATGCAGTCCTGCATACATACTATCTTCAACACATACAAACAGTGAGTCACTCATTCATGCACCTATGCACTACGTAATACCCCCCACCGAACCATACAGACACTCAGACTGATACTCAAAAAAACAACTAATAACCCATATAAACACTCATGTAGCTGCTCACCAACCCATGCAGCCACTTTTACACAAAGTGAAAGACTGATACAGATATATACATATTTAAACATTACTCACTAAGCCATGTATTCACTATGATACACCTAATCAGTCAGTTACACAATCAATTTTTCAAAAACAAATCATCCATTTAGACACTTATATACCCATTTATTCTTCCATCGACCTTGAGATATACATATATAAAACATATTTAATTTTCAGAAAAACACACATTCACGGGATGATGTCATCAGTGATGTCATCAGTGATGTCATTTGAGATGTCATCAGTGATGTCATGAGTGATGTCACTGACCATGTCATGAGTGATGTAATATGTGACGTCATCAGCAGTGCATTGCGGGCGCGCGAGTTATAGTTAGCTTAACTAACTATAACGGGGGAATTTCAATGGTTTTTTACGAGTAAAATGTCCAGCTAACTATAACGTGTGTGAAACCTTTTATTGAATATATATATATATATATTTGTCCTCATATCACCACAGATATACCTCTGACCCTTGTGTTACATTGTATACAATTTCTTGGCCCTCACATTGTAATTACATTACACTTGAGGAACTCTCCTCCTTGGTTTCCTGTTTCCATGATTCAATTATTCTTGAGAATGTACTTCTAGTGAGGTCACATTCAGATAGGGCGTAATACGCTCTCCCTTTGGGTCTCCTCCCTTTGATCTTTTGTGTGCAATTATAAATGCCATTTTGTCAATACCACCCCTGCCCCAGTTCTCTAGGAGATCATGACCGACTGGGCCCAAATCATCATAGTGTGCCCAGATTGGGCACCAATAGTAGGGTATTCAGATCTCCTGTGCTTGAGTATCTGACTCCTGATTGGACTGCTCCTCCAGGAGGATCAGCTTGTGCAGCAGCAGCAGGGCAGGATTCTGCCTGGGCCTTCCCAATCTCCACCTTCATGCTTGGAAAATGAGCAGGGACAGCTGAACACCTTCGGCCTTCCTCCGGAGGTTGTTGATGTCATGTTGACAGCCAGGCATCCCTCAACAAAAACTGTATGCACCTGTGGCAAACATGCCAATCAGCTTTGACCTTGTTCCAGTGGGAACAGTCCACCTCAAACTAACAGGCCAGGTCCTCCCTGAACCAGAACACAAACAACCTAGGAACAGCTTCGCTCTAGTTAGGGATCATCAGCCAGGTATAGCTTGGTTCAACTAGCTTGTGGAGTGCAGCTTGTAAATAAAGCTTCTGTTAAACCTTTGATACAGTTTAAAGCTTTGAGCCTGAGATTCCCAAAAGTCAAGCGTTTTCAACAGCCCACCTGTACGCTAGCATTGTACATAGGCCATCATATCATTTGTGTTTTATATAACTCTTGGCACATAAATGCTTCATTAGTGGTGGAGAATGACACATTGTCTTGCTATCATGAAGGAAAGTTTCAGTTGTATTAAAAACAAAAAGGCAAATATTATGTTTGAACTCCCTTTACTAACTTCACAGCAGCCTAGTAAAAATCTTCAGTAACAAGCATACCAACTTGAGGTCTTAAGGTCTTAAACGCTATTTCTCTTCTGTAATCAAAACAACAGTTACATCTCTCATTTTCTTACATATTCTTTAACATTGTCAATTTAACAAACACTGCTTTCAGCAAAGATACCTGTTGTCCGGCCATATAACAAAGAGACAGAGGAACTTGATTACGTCCCATGTGCCTTTGAATACCTAGTTCCTGGTGATCTAGACAGTTTGATGGCTCTTATGAGCTTACAAACTAGTGGGTGAGAACCTACCATGTTACCTGTCACCGGGAAGTTCCCCTGCCAAAATAGCTGACCTGAATGTGTTGATGGCAGCGTATGCTCTTTCCACCTCTGCTAGCTCAGGAAGAAAATTAAAAATGATTGCAGCGTCTGCACCTATCAGGTCCACATCCTTCTCTACATAGCTACTGTTCCAAGCTGCCCAAGGTGATCTGCATCTCTTGTGAGTACCTGAGGTCCATGCTTGTTTAATGTAGGAGGAATCTTTCTGTGAAATGCCTGACAAGTAGCATCTTTGCCTGAAATGCTCCAGCCCACCAGAACAAGGAGGTCGTTCAAAACCTTGGTGTGAAATCCCTATCCTACCTCTCCAACCCCACCCTACTGGATTCCCAAAGTATGTCTTGGCAAGTAGAAAGCATGACCAGAAGATCGCAGGACATTTCCAGCAGCAAGGGAAACCACAGTTGAGTCCTACAAATCAGAGTCTCTAGGATCATATCCGCCCTTTGATGTCTTGTCGCCACCCTAGCTATCGGGAATTACAGGCCTCACTCCAGTTCTGTGGAAATTAACTGTTCTGGCCCTGGTCTACAACTGAAAAACAGTGGTACTTATGTATACATTCTGGATGCAAATAAATTGCTGATTGGAGAACTCCATTTGTGGCATAGTTATTGAAATACTAGATGATGAATCCGCCAATCACTAGAGTCCTTCACAAATCCAGTATTCCAGTCTGATATAGTATTGGAGCGACCTGGAGATGAATAGACTATACCTATATTCCCTTCCACAGGCAATAGTAGCAGAAGTCCTTCTCTGTGTCCATGATGATGCTAGACCTGGTAGCCCCAGCTTGTTGACATACTGCATCACTGAGATATTGTCCATCCTTAAGACAATGCTTGTCCTTTGCTAGAATTGAGATGGCAAATTACCCCATCAGGAGTTCCAGGCAATTGATATGAAGATCCAATTCCTCTTGGGACCATCATCTTCCTGTAGGGACTACCCTGCATCGAGCACCCAAGCCCCAAAGGTTGACACCTGATTCAATTATGAATGTTGAGTACTGAACCGAAGATCGCACAGACGTTCCATGCTTCCATGTGACTCAACCACTCCGTGATCTCAGTTTTGGCTTCCTCTGACAGAGGAACATCCTCCAAACAATACAGTCCCTTCTGCAAGTGCTTGATCCTGAGTCTTTGGAGCGCTCTATAGTGTTACGGGCCCGGGAAGATCAGCTGAATAGAAGTTTAGAGGAGCTCCACTTCTCTAGTGAGAGACTGCGAGGAAATCTTTTTGATCTCAATCAGAGTGTACCTCAGGGTCTAGATTGTCCTCCGACTCCTCCCTGTCTTGGCCAGTTATTTGTGAGGGGCCCCACCATAATCAGCATTTTGCTCTGGCATGCCTGCAGCACCTCCTAATGCTTATCCTTAATGAGCTTCATCAGAAAGGTCACCAATGAGGAGTCAACCCCCGGTTTAGCAGCGATCTTACCCTCTATGGAGAGTCTCAGGAATTCTGCTTTTAACTTGCTGCTCACCTTCTTGTCCATGATGCATTCTCTGCTTCAGTTAGTAGGATGTCTAATATCTTCTGCAACAGAGAGGCTTTTATGCTGATCCTGGTTGTTGAGTCGGGAATTGTCTCTGCATGATGTACAGTCATGTATCCTGCTCTGCGTGCCCGAACTCCATATACCTGTTATCCTTGTTTTTCATTTTTGTTCATGCCACCAGTCCTGTGTGCGCACACTGACCTCAGCCCAGTCTTTGACAATGATAGGTTCTGGACCTTGTCCTGAACTGGAAGGGACTCACTGAGAAAATCTTCATAGTGACAGCGTACTGCCAATTGTGTAACAGTTTTCACATGTGAGCGTAGTGGTGGCAGTGTACTATAGTTTGTGAATTATAGTAACATGTTTTTTACCTGTAAGATATGAGTGCACACTTCCAGGCCCATAGAAAAAAGTTCCCGCTGCTCACAATGAAGCCGAAATCCTGAACGCAGACATCCCATGTGCTAGGAGCAAATGTGAGCTGTGCACAAGTGATACAGGTTTGCGGGTTCATTTTTAGGTCTCTGGACCATCCGGTCAGCAGACCGGAAGTCCGGAGATTTAATGACTTGGGAGAAGAGGGGCTTGAACCCGCCCCTCTTCTGCCCTGTTCTCCATTGGCTGGCCTCGTAAATGCTGGCCAGCCATTGGAGAAGAGGTCCCGTCACTCCAC
The DNA here is from genome assembly GCF_964204655.1 of Triturus cristatus. Taxonomy (NCBI): domain Eukaryota; kingdom Metazoa; phylum Chordata; class Amphibia; order Caudata; family Salamandridae; genus Triturus; species Triturus cristatus. Next base: position 783,206,317 of record NC_140594.1, read on the forward strand.
TCATGCCCCGTCCTTTTCGGATCGGGGGTCGTGTTTTTTGCGAAAAGTCTCAGGGAGGAGACAACAGCAAAACACGCCCCCGAATCCGAAAAGGAGCGGAGAAAGGCGGTTGTGTGCTCGTCCGCTCCCCCTAGCTCACTCTCTACTATTGCCCGGGTATTCTTTCTGGCTGGCAGCCCACTGACGCACCAGGGTCCATGGGCTTTTATCAGGGATGCTGCTGATTTGCTTTGTGCACCAAAGGCTATGTGGTTCTCATGCATACCAAGTAATGAGTCAAAGGGTGTAATGCCCAGATGACTACTAGTAATCCGCGTTGCTATTAGTGTACTTTTCCGGCTAACAGTCCTTATGACCCTCACCAACACCGTGCTATATACAGCCTTTGCTGCTGGGTTTGGCAGGCGTATGCTAAAAACAAAATCCCCTTAATTTTCAATCTTTATCAAATGGTTTGTTTTAGTTTTACAATGTCATGCGAGTTACTCTGAACAAAACGTAATCATCCTGTTTCATGTTGCCTAGCTTAAAATGAACACGGGTGTAGTTGCAGAGATTTAGAAGAACTCAACAACGTTTGAATGTAAAGGAAAAAGCTTGCCACTCTGTCTCGAACCGGGTGTCTGACTCTGGCTCAGCCTCATGTCCTTTTGAACTCTCGAGCTAAGCTGTAAGCGCAAGCAGTCCAAAGCACACCCCGCGTCTGATCCTTTCCACGACTATGCGCCGAAGATGCTGTTGCTGCTTCCACTTGTTGCCTTTCTGTGCACCTATTCCGGACTTCTCCGGCACAGCGTGAGGGAGGGGAAATAAACTGGAGACGAACAGACTGGGTAGGGGAGAGGAACAGACATTGGGCAGAGGAAGATGGTCAGTGGTTAGGAAGATACAAAGCATACAGAGGGCAGCCAAGTGAGGAACATGGGAGAAAGAAAGGGGGAGAATTTGGCACATGGAGCAGTAAGAAATGAGCGGGAAAAGCAGGTGGAGGAAAGCACAGGCGCAACTAGAGCCGAATTTCGGGGGGCTAAGAAAAATTTCGGGGGGGGGCAAATCTTTAAGCAATAGGCAGAGTGGAGCTGCAGGGGCTCTTAGAAGGGGTGAGCAATAGGCAGAGTGGAGCTGCAGGGGCTCTTAGAAGGGGTGAGCAATAGGCAGAGTGGAGCTGCAGGGGCTCTTAGAAGGGGTGAAACAACAGCGAGGCCTCATTAACATGCAAATGGTCTTTTAAAGACCTGTGAAGTGCTCGGGTGCGGCTGTGTGTGTACCCGGGAAGCTGTCTCATCCCGGGCTGCCACACACGCAGGTGGGGAGGGGGTGGGTGGGCGTTAGCCCTTTGAGTCCAATGGGTGTTGCGCGCATGGAGGAAAGCCATGGAGAAGGGGCGGGACTGTGACAGGCTAACGTGAAAATCAGGTGGCGCTGAGGCAGAGTCAGTAGTGTTATGCCTGACTGCGACTGCCTTCTCTACATTATTTTATTTATGAAGCTGTATATAGCGCTAGCTAGACCCTTGGGTATCAGAGCGCTTTACATACACAAAGGAAAAGAAAAATTGCAAATTAGCAATACCTGCCAGTTAGGGGCACCAGCCTTTCATAGGATGTACATATCTACCTAGGGGCCAGGCTGCCTCTTTCGTCCCCCTGATGCCCGCCTCCTAGGCCCCCGGGCACCACTTCAGCCCCCTCAGCATGTCATGAACATGCTTGGTTTGCTCGTCTCGTGTTTTAGCTCTTACAGCCCAGGCTCAGCTCGTCCTATAAAATGTTCTGGCTGTCCCACCTCTACATCTGGATCGTACAACTGCGGGTGAGTTGTAGTGTTTACAAACATGCACTTTCATCGTTCACTCCACACAGATATGTACGTGTCTGTCCCCAGTCGTTTTTTTAAGCGAGAAACGGCCTCACCGTATTCTTTCTATCTTCTCTGTGGGTCCAGGCAACCCTGCAGGGACGAATAAATAGACGTGCAATGAGGGGGGCGGCCCATTACAAACACAGAAACCCGGCTGCTTCCGATCCTATAAACTGAGACACTTACACAGGCCCCGTGTCTCTAAACAACGGCGAGTGTGTGTAGACCCTCTTCAGACTCTAGCTGGCCGTTTCCCAACTTCCTCCTGCGCGATCGCGACTTGAACCAAAACACAGCTCTCCAGAAAGTGACGGGCTCCTGGAAAACACATCGTGCCCCCACAGACAGGTCAATCAGGAAACTAAGGAAAAGGAAGAGAGGCGTGGGCTGTGGAAAGCTGGGAATCTCTTTAAATCGGCTCTTGTTTTTCATCGGACATGTTCTGCTTTTTAGGTCTCGGGACCATCCGGTCGGCAGACCGGAAGTCCGGAGATTTAATGACTTGGGAGAAGAGGGGCTTGAACCCGCCCCTCTTCTGCCCTGTTCTCCATTGGCTGGCCTCGTAAATGCTGGCCAGCCATTGGAGAAGAGGTCCCGTCACTCCACTCATGCCCCGTCCTTTTCGGATCGGGGGGCGTGTTTTTTGCGAAAAGTCTCAGGGAGGAGACAACAGCAAAACACGCCCCCGAATCCGAAAAGGAGCGGAGAAAGGCGGTCGTGTGCTCGTCCGCTCCCCCTTCGTCCGGTTGCTGCTCTGGTCTCCAAGGGTCTTCTTGTTAATGTTGAAACGCAAACATGTCATATTTTAGCCTGACTTGGGGAGCACCGAAAGCCACGTTTAAGGCATGTGTCTAGGGGTGCTGGTTGGCGCGCAACACCCATTGGGCTCACCGGGCTTCAGCCTCCCCCGAGAAGGTAAACACATTTTTTGCATTGTTTCCACCTGCGAAGCCGTCTTTGTTTTCATCCTCCGAATCTGCTGCTAGCGCCTTTCAGGGGGCACGAAAACCAAAGGATAGAGAGAAGGTAAACACATTTTTAGGTCTCGTCTGAGACAGCGCTTTAGCGCTGTTCTGGCGAGACTTATAGTAAGCACTTTTGGAAGTGCAAACAGTGCTTTCCAGGCCTCCAAATACAGTGCATGTGCCCTGGGCGCGCGCACCATTTGGCAGCCTGAAAAGCACTGCCTGATCACTTGCTTTGATGTCCTCAGTGAGCCGCGGGGCCACTGAGGACATCAAAGTGCACACCATTTGCCACCCCTTGTTTTTTTTTTCCTTTGATCCCTATCTTTCCCTTCCTCAATCTCACCCTCTCCCTGCCTTTTACAACTGCGGCCCACACCACTGCGCCCGCCCCCACTCCCCCCTCCCACTCCCTCCTCGTCAGCTTCAGTGCCATTTTGCATTTAATAAACCTTTACCGTGTCGGAATGCCAACCTGTGCTTTATCAGAGGAGTTTGGTGGATTTATAACCTTTGTAAGCGGGGACGCCAGAATAGGGCACCAACGACGATTGGGCTGCGCCCCAGCAACCGCTAGTGCTTTCGTGATATATATATTCTGTATGGCACTGAAGTTCAAAAAACAAGATGAATGACGTTCTATATTGAAGTGACTACTTGTAGTTGTTCTTGCACCGATAATGGGGGTGAGTAGGGTTAATGTTGCGCATACGTTAAGTGATTAAGCTATATTACAAGGGTGTGGATTTTTGCTGAACATTTTTCTCTAATGCATAGTGTAGCTCCTACAAATTATGGTTACATTGATGTTTCTCTATGTGTATCTTACTGCTGGTATACAGATTCGTTATCTTTTTTTAAATGTCCTTCTATGAAGCATACAATGCAAAATCTAAGAAAAATGGCTGCCTTTAAGGAACGAGATGCCCAGAAGTCCTCTTTAGGTTACGGGCGAAAAGACAGTCTCACGCGGAATTTGAGGTGGGCCCTGTAAGCTCTCTGCTGCCACCATGTGGCTTGAAACATCTCACCTTCTTTACTGTCCACCACAAGAACTCAAGCCCTAGAGCCCTGCACACTTACATCCCAGGACTACACACCACCTCCGCACACCATCTTATGTAAAGTGGCTTCCCTATGAGGGCAAGAAAATGCTCCTGCAGCAAGATACTGACTGAGCTCTGGACCTATAGTGGCACCGTATACGCCTGCTCCTTGTCTAACCCACATACTGTTGATAAAACACTTCGTTATTTGTGTTGACTCGTTATTATGAGCACTGTTATTGCTTTTGGTGTTGTGCTGAGGTCAGGTTGTGTTTTATCTCACTACTCCAGAAGGCTTGCCTGGACCCGCCCATCTCCCTCTGCCTTTTCACTTCACTGTCTCTGAAGGGCCAGCTGGGGGATCCTCTCCTTCAGTCATTCACACGTCAGGGCGGGAAGCACTGAACAAACTTCCCCAGAAGCACTTAGACCCTTTAATAAAATGTTCAGATTAATTTTAAAAGACAAAACACAGTTTCAGCATGACATCACACTCTGTTCTCACGTTCCTACACGTCGTGTATAATGAAACGATTGATCTGACACATGGTGTTAGTTTCCAAATGAAATATATTTAGTTAAATTACTGAGTCCATGGTCACCAAAATGTGTTGGTTTGTTTACAGATCCCGTTTTTTGTTTGTGTTTTTTGACCGTTTTTTTTTTCTGCTTCTGAGCAATAGTCCATCCTTCTGAATCATTCGGCAAATGGCTGTGCAGTCTGAGCGCCAGTATCTTGTAGTGTCTCTCTTGGCTGTCATCATGCCTCTTGCTGTTAGTGTGCAGGCGTGCGTAAAACCCCTTTGTGTCGTCCTTGATTACAATTGCTATTTTTGGAGTGAACGTTGATTGGAAACCCAGATTTTTTCCCCAAGTGTGTTGTGTGTGCGTGACCAAAATTTATTAATAGGGTAGTCCCAAATGTAATATTTCCCCTTTACTTCTGAGGCACTGAGGGTCGTGGCTTCCATTCATTTTCGAAAGCCTTTTGGGGTGGAATAAATTAGATGAAATTATTTAAATTGAATGAGGTGAAGGCGCAAAGAAATCCTGGCTAGCGATTCTGCTGCTATTTTAGCTTCCGTCCACTCTTCATTGTCCAGCCTTTGCACATCTCCCTCACATTTGGTTCGCAGGTCGGCTAACAGGTTCAGGATTTTTAATTCTAGTGACCTATAGACATACTAGAAAATCCCCTTTCTTTCTAGTTACTCCATTGTGACTTTTGGTTGCAGTGGACCGAGCTCTGGTGTAATTGCTGGTCTAGTAAAGTGAGTCTCTGGAGCATTCCTTGGCTATAGGTATCACAAGAACTGGTATTCGTGTGTATGTTGCTCGTAGCATTTTTTTATGGTTTCCTTTACCATAGATCACCCAGCCTTGTGATTCCAGTCATGTCCTATGCCTTGAAACGAATTAGTTGTGTAACTTAGCTAACCAGTTCCTGTGCCATTGTGTAATTTGATGGGTGGGTTTCTCCTTCCATTTGATCCATTCCATTCCATTGCATGTTGTCAGGAATGTATTGGAGTTCTAGGAACCCTGGGTAGTGCCTCTGACGGGGCCATTCTGTATAACCAGTCCACTAAGCCCAGACTTTCTAGCATGCCGAATTTCACCTCTGTCCCCAAATATCCTGTCATTGATGGGATCATTTAAGTTGCCCAGTAGCATCTCTTAATTCCTGCTACTCCAGGCCCCACCCATCGTAGGGTGGCTTTTTAGGTCTCGCCTTGCTATCGCGTAAGCGATCGCAAAGCAAGACTATTGTAAGGGGGCATTTCAAAGTGCTCCCAAAAGCGGATTGCATGGCTAGCACGCGCACAATCACGCGCATCGTGCCGCCATGCAATCCGTTTGGCATCGCACTTCAAAGGGTCAGCTCCCCCGCCTGGAAAGCACTCCCCCGCCAAGCGCGCGCGCCACGCTCTGCCGGGCTTGTCTTGTTATCATTGTAAAATGGAGTCCATAGTTTCAGGAAGCAGCTTTAATTAACCAGCAGGATTGTACTAGATTGTTCTGCTAGTCTACGTATTTTAATGTCCAAAATCCCATGTTTCGCAACTAGATCCAAAAGGGAGATTTGTAACTGGTCACTTAAATTTTTCTCCTGGCTTGCCTCAGCTCTAGTTGTCCGAATCACTAAGATTTGTAAACACGTTATAAAAACATGAATGGTGCATGTTTCAGGTTCCCTCTATTGCCCTTACCTCGCAGCTGTGTGTGTTGTGTAACTCCAAACCGGATGTGACTGAAGTCTGAAAGGAAGCTTTGGAAGTGCGCTGCCGGAATTACTTTAAAGCCACATCATACCGGAAGCTGCAGAGTGTAAAGGAAGGCACGAGAATGGAAACCCTTTCAGTTTACCAGCAGACCTGGCCTATCCCGGCCCTGCCAGAACAGCCGAGAAAGGCCAACCGGCAGGAAAGCACGTTCAAAACTCAAGCATAATAAGGGACCCACAGTCATGAGTCAGGCAGCCTGGCTGTCCGCGTTTTTATTCTCTCATAAATAAACTCTGCTGGCTGTGTGAGAGTATTTCGAAAGCGAAATCTTCCCCTGACTGAAAACAACCGCCAATAGCGTTGCTCACCGTGCTGTTCGTGAAAGGGAAGGTGTGACACAAATTAAATCATTCACCCTCTGCCTCTGGCCCCGGGTTTCGAGTAAATTTATTTGATTGATAGCTCTCCAGTGCACAACTACTAATATTTTGCACCATTCAATTTTTTAAATGTCAAATGTTCCTAACAAGGTAAAAACATTCTGCTTGAGTTTTGAGGAAAGTTCTTGCACGAGATAAAGACAAAATTCAGTGGCGCTTTCTTAATTTTCTACAGTTAAGTGCAATGTGCATCATCCGAGACAATTTGAAAGAAAACAATATGTCTAATTTTGCATTTTATTTTATCACTGATACATCAAACATTTCAAACATTAAAATGCTGTTGAGTCTTTCTTTAAAAGCTCTTTTGCAATGTGCTCTTGGTTTTCAGAGACCCCCTAGAAGTGGTCAGAACGCCTCAGGCCTTCTTGCCAGAGCTCGTCTCCCTAGTCCTCAGTTTAGTTCCTATAATTTGATGGTCAGTGTCTAAGTATTTGGTGCCTTCTGCTAAAAGTCCAAAAGAAATATGTCGGAAACATATTGGATAAGTATTACAGCTTTTGCGTGTTGCGCGCATCCAGTACCACCACCTCCTGTTTCAAAATGTCTTCTTGCAGCTATTATACTAGAGTGATACTCTTTCCCTCCCTGAGTCCAATCAAGGCTGGGCTGCCCACACGGGAGACAGGGTAGATCCGGATACGTTGGAGGACAGTGGTCTGCTCTCAGGATTGGGTTTACTGTAGGGGATTCAGTCAGGCAGACCCAAGGGTGACTTCAGTACAGCAGCACACATCTTTTAGGCTCATATGTACCACTAAAATTAAATTGGGTAACACTTGCAACGTACAGAAGCAGCAAAATTGCGGTCATAAGAGCCATATAAAAGCAACTTTTAATTATTTGCTGCAACGAAGAAAGATATTGTACCAAATTCTGTACTGGCATATTTCTTGAGTATCTCATCAGAACTGCCCAAAAATGTATTGGTTTACCACCAATATCTTATGAATAATGTGCTGTAAAATCAATTAGTAGGTACTTAAAAACAAGCATTTGCAATGCAATAGGTCTCGCATTTGTGAGAGTTTAAGCTATTGGCATTGTAAATAACAATGCATTTTATTTATGTTTTAAAAATCAACAAGTAAATAAAAGGCATTGTCATTTACAATGCCAATATCTCAAACTCTAGTAAATGCGAGACCTATTGCATTGAAAATGCTTGTTTGCATTGTTTCCACCTGCGAAGCCGTCTGTGTTTTCATCCTCCGAATCTGTTGCTAGCGCCTTTCAGGGGGCACGAAAACCAAAGGATAGAGCGCTTTCCAAATCATTTCATGGGCCAAGTGGAAGAAACAGCTTTAGCAGAGAAGATTCATTTCATAGTCCGAGGTTATCATGAACATCCGGCATCCTAGCCCCTTGTGGACAAATGTTGGACACCCCTGCTTTAGAACTGCCGTAAAACATGAGGGTTCCGGCTGGTTTTTCAGGTTAATTAATCAGTACTCAGGGTGGGTTAATCTTGTGGGGATTCATTTCTAGCTCCGATTTTTATTTCTGCAGTTATCTATCATTTTTAATTAAAATGCAAAGTATTTGTTTTTATTTATACCCGGGAGGATTCCTGCAGCCCTTTTCATTGAAACAGACTCTCTCCATTTACATTTTAACCTTAACCCTTTCCTTACTCTGCAGTTACCCCCAGCTTTGTCATTTCCCCTTTAGCCCATTTTCTCCTCACGGTGTCGCTCGCCAGTTCTTTTGTTTTTCCACTGAAGAGATCTTTGTATCCCGAATGTTTCTTTTAGTCCGAAACGAAGACCTGGCGCTGACCCACAATATTGACTGTGACATTCAGGCGTTGAGAAGCTTTACCCGTTACAGAACTATAGGATGGTGACGTCACGCCACCCTCTGAAAGTTGCACTATATAACAAGGGGATTTTCACCCATTGCTTCCAAATGAGTGCTTGCTGTTCAGTTTCTGCGCAGCAGGTGCATTAACCGTCCATGCGTCGTGTGCTAGGAATGTTTCACCCCCTGTGATATCTCGCCTAGAGTAGCTTACGTGGGCCCTTGTAAGGAGTTGCCTAAAGTGATGTCCCCAAGGTTTGGGGTTTCTCTTTGCCCGGAATTATCGGGTCTGCAGACTCTGGATCTGATAAACCCAACCAGGAGTCTCATGCAGTTGCCATGCCCCGCCCCAGCCCCTCTGCCTGCATACAGCACCATGTAAAGAGCAGAACAAAACTTCCCCCAGCTGAAGTAAAAAGCTCTCCCCCCTCGGCCCCCATCACCCTTCGACTGTCCGCAGCCAATGAAAGAAAATCCCGCAGCATTTACCGGGTGGTAAATCAGTGCATACTTGGGCTCGGTGTTCCACTCAAAAGGGGTAACAAGCATTTACAATGCAACGGTCTCGGCATTGGTAAAGTTAGAGCTATTGGCATTGCTCATTACATTATTTTTGTTTATGTTTTTGTTTTTAAAACATTTAAAGAAACGGCATTGTCATGAGCAATGCCAATAGCTCTAACTTTAACAATGCCGAGACCGTTGCATTGTAAATGCTTGTTGAAGTCTACAGCTGGTACCAGATTAGAAGAGGGAGGGGAGTGTTGTTTTCTTCAGACAGCATATGTATATTGCTGGCTTCTCCCTAATGGGAGGTGGGAGCACAAGATGCTATAGTGAGGAAAGAGAAGTCCAGCTACTCAGGAGGCTTATCAGAAAGCTCCGCATCCTGATAAGTGGAGCTGTAAATAACTCCTGACTTTAGCTGCCATTAAGTAATTGGCAGGGAGTGCAGGATGAGGCCTGTAGTAGCTGCTTTTAGGGAAAGGGGCACCGATCCTTATCTCTCTTCCTGACCTCTGTGTGGAGGGGTCATAAATTGGTAGGTGCAGCCTGTTCATTCCTCTCTGTACTTCTGTGGCGGGCACTCGGCCTGGAAACTGTCCTGCTGAGCAGAGCATCCTTGCAAACAGCTGTCAGGCCTTCAAGGTTGCCTGGCAAGGATGCCTAAAAGGGGAATCAGCCCAAACCGGCTCCAAGGAAGTAGACCTGAATTCAAATCTTTCTTCTGCAAAATATATATAAAAATGTGAGCCCAAGACCCATTGTTGTTTGCTGTTGTGATATCTTCTATTGAGGAGGAGGTATTCTGCAGGGCACTCAGGGATCACTACGCAACCAAGGATTGGTTTCACACTGACAGCCAGCTCCCCAGAGGCAAGGAAACATTATGTGAGTGGGATCTGGAGGAGGAGTTACGAGGCTGTCCTGGGTTCCAGAGCATACCGCCTATGAGAGAGGAAAGGAAATGCACCTGTTACAGGAACTGTAATTAACCAGGGTGTCGAGTCCATCTGTACTGCTGAAACCGGGATGCGATTTTCATCATTTATTCAGGTCGTACCTGCCAAGGCAACTAGAGCTGTGTGCCTGAGTGGTTGCACCTGCTTGTGGCCTGTGTACACTGTGTGAATGCAGCAATGTGTCTTTAGGTCAGGACCAGAGCTGAAGACTTGGGGCCATTTGCATAAAGAGTTTTAGCGCTGGCAAACTGTCCGAATCAGTAAGTCAAAGGGTTCGCGAGTGGCTAAATTATTTTTTCTATGTACTAAACATCTTTAGCGACTCGAAGAAGTGTTAAGAAATCGATACAGATTTGGTATTTGGTGACAGCATGTTGTAGGTATCCCTTCCAAATACAAAATTGGTATGCCATGTATCAATGCGTTGCCGCCTAAATCTGGTCACAAAACACTGAGATTTTACAGACTCCTCAGAGGAGTTGCTAACCCATTCACAAAAGGAAAAAGGTGGCCTTGTGAGCCCTTCCCCTTTATTAATGTTTTTAAGAGGAGGCAGAGGTCCATTGGGCCACTGTCCACTCTTAAACAAACAAATAATATACTTTTTAGGTCTCGCCTGACCCAGCGCATGCGCTGGTCTGGCAAGACTTATTGAGAGGGCTCCAAAAAGTGCTACCAGGCCTGCCTAGAGCTACAGTGCATGTGCGCGGGCGCGCGCGCCGCGCTTTACCGCGATTACTTTCACGGCAGCGCGGCCGCTTTGATGTTTGATCGCGATCACTTTCGCGGCCGCTTTGCATAGCCAATAGGTCTCGCTTTTGGGACCTTATAAGTATTTAGTTATGCAACTGTTGCATGGCTAAACACTTATAAGGTCCCAAAGGCGAGACCTATTGGCTATGCCACTGCTTGTTTTTTAAATGCATCCCACTTTCCTTTAAGGAAAGGCCATATTTAAAAAAATCTATATATTGCTTCATGTAAAAGCAATCAAAGAAATGGTAGTCTGATGATCCCATCAGGCCACAATCCTTGTGATTCCAGAAAATCATTGTGAGACACATTTTGCAACCTACCTCATTAATAATAATGAGATGGGTCAAAGTGAGACCCACTAGAATTGAGTATTTTGCAATCCGACCTATTGGTACATAGCTCGGTTCGCAAAATAACACACTTGTCGAAAAAATAATGGTCGCAAATTGTGACCAGTACTTTGCGACCATTTTTCATTCCATCTGACCCTATGTGACCAGAGTTGCCCTGGGGTCGCCTTGTGAAGAATCAATGTCTTCGCCTGTAGGCACTGTGTTCCAAACATAGCACCTGGTGGCTGGCGCCACTGTGCCGAAGGATCACTAGCTGCAGGAGTATGGCCGGTACACCCAGGAAGAAGCGCCAAGTACTCAGCGGAGTTTCTGAGTGAGCTGCGATCTGCAGGCAAGACAGAAGCCCTTCTATGCCGTGACCTTCCCGAACATGCGCTATGTGGCCAGCTGTTGCTCAGACTGCTCTGGGCCGAGATCTTGCTGCTGTGTGAGAGCCGAACGGTGCCAAGTGCTGCTCCTACAAACCTGGTGAGAGACTGATAGCAGCTGAGTTCTAAGAGCCAACCGTGTGGCGGAAGCACAAGCTGCATGCATTACCCTACCTCTAACTCTGGACCTATGATGGGGAATTCAAAGTGTAAGGAAGACCAACTAGAGACAGGTGGAGGCTTAGATGGCAAAGGCCCCTGTTATCACAATGACACACACTCGTGAAATGGGTAGTTGTACATATTTCAGTGTATAGTGGAATTCTATGTTTTCTCTGTAGTGAAGTACTTCTGTTTTCTACCGAGAGAACTGGTCGGAAAATTGATCTTATTGTACTGCCGGTGGGAATGGTATTTTTCGGAGTCTCTGTAATACCCACAATACCCTCCCTGAGAAGGCTGTAACTGATACTACTGAGAGTCAAGTGCAGAAAGTTTTGTACATGGCCCAGTTTCCAGGGCAATAGTAGTACGGTTGACCGGGACAGCAGTGGTATAAGGCCTTAACCTCCGTACCCCCAGCCTTCCCCATGGCCTCCTGAAAGGGGCGTGCAGGAACTACTGTGCCACAAGATGACAATCTCCCTCAGGGACACAGGTCACTGGGGTGGATTGCCATTTCACCTCTGAGCTTCTTCTTGCCCCCCTCCGAGGGATGCCGGTTGGACTCCTTATCCAAGTCATAGGATATTGGGGCATCCATATACCTTTAGTCTTAATTTAAAGTCACTTGAGAGGCAGTGCCCCTGCTCTCAGCACAGAGGCGACTAGGCCCTGCTACCTCATTAGCCTAGTCTGCGAAACTGAAGTGTAGAAGCAGGCGAAACATTTCAAAAGATTCCTCCTATTTTTTTCATTCATTATACCCAGGCTCCCCAGTGAGGGGCCCTCATACACCCATCTGATGTGTCTAGGTAGGGGCACTCTGCGATTCTGTGTGGTTAGGGGTGGACTGCCCTGCAACTTTTGTAAGTCCATGGTCATGCCCATTTTGACAAATTTGGTAACCGCTAAATCTTTCATCAGAGCCAAGTCAGGGTTCATCCCACAAGATTCAGATACACAGTCTTGGCTCATGTATTCTTAATCATCATCCATTTTAACCTCAATATAGGACGTTAAAAGGGGACAAAATGTTGTTAAAGAGATCACAGTATACCGCTAACAAACTACTCCGCACAGAAAATATAGGGGTTCCAGACACCTCTCGGTCTACCAAAAATCTGAAAAACTGTAAATAAAGCTGTAGAAGCACTTGTCTCTCCAAGAAGCTCCTCAGCATGGTGTCCCATTTGAAGTATGCAGCAGTCAGTGTTCAAAATGACTGGTGCATCCCTCATTGCTAGGCTACGCTAGACGCTTGCCGAACTCCAGATTGAGAGGCACTGGATCTGCCTGCTGGGCACTATTTCCACATGGAATGTAGAGTCTCCTGCCAGCACCCAAGATCCTCATGCACTGCTCCTTTAAATTGTACTGACGAATCAGAAGAGAGTACAGGCCAGATGTAGCAAGCTAAATTGCGATCGAAAACGCTGAAATACGCAGAATTTCAGCATTTGCGATCGCAATTTAGCTGTGTGCAATGTAGGAAAGAAAAACCTACTTGCAAAATAAGGAATCCCAAAATTTGCGACTCCCTATTTTGCGCATGCATTTAGAGAATCGCAATTTGTGATTCTCTAAATGCTATTCTAGTAGCCATCGCAAATTGCGATATTGCTGTAAGGAAAATTCAAGTTGTTGGTAATTTGCAATTTCCTCGAAAAAAGCACTTTATTGCATTTTTCAAAGTTCCATGTAGCACACATAAATGCCCTTAGGGCATGCATGTGTGACACATGCACACATGCACATTTCAGGGGTGCAACAGGGTGTCCTTTTGGAACCCTTGTAACCTTGAAATTGCATGCGCAATTTGCGAGTACCTATTGGGTACTTGCAAATAGCGCATGCAATTCCCATTCATTCCTATGGGTCTCTTGGCCCATAAGGATGAATGAGAAGGGATTCCTTAATTGCGAGTTGCAATTTGCGATGCGCAATTAAGGAATTTTTAGGATTTGCAAAAATTATTGCGATTACTATCTACGTAGCATTTTGCGAGTCCTTAATAGCGATTCTATAAAATGCGCTATTAAGGACTCGCAAACTGCTGCAATGATACATCTGGTCCTTTGTCTTGAAAGTAGCTATAATAGTCCTCCAGGTCAGGTGAGTGCATGAGCCTTTGTCAGAAAAAGAGTGGTCTAAATTGGGCCTTATAAGCCCTGGTCTCATCTGAGTGGGATCAATGGAGTGTTTTTTGGGAGGTTGGTTAAGGCTCTTATAAACGTATTCTCAGCCAACCCCAACGGGCAATGTTAGTGTTGCCCCATACTTCATCCCTGTACAGTGCACTGCCCCTGGCCTTAGCTCTGTACACCTTCAGGGCGGGAGATACTTACCTGGTTTGGGAGACACTAAACAATCTTAGGATGGCAGGAGAGTGTAAGATTCAGGCTACTTCTCACAACCTGGGGAAAACAAGACATCAATTTAGTTAGCTTGATCCCCAGGTAAACAAACTTGCAGTCTGCCCCTAAAAGACTTATGCAGGTTGATGACAATAAACTTTGTCTTGGAGTGATTGGTCACCAACCCTCGCTCGCTGCAAAAGGCAGCAAACTTGCCCATAAGAAACTGAAGGCCACTCGGGGTCTTTAATATCAGAAGGGTGTAATTGGCTAATAGTAAGAGCGGAATTTTGCTACCAGCCAACCAAGGGGCATCATTTTGGATATCCTCTAAATAAAGTGCCACATCATTTAAATATAGAGAATAGGATCAGGGTAAGACATTTACCTGACGCACTCCATTTTGAATGGGTATTCATTTAGTGAGCTCCCCACCCCTTACCCATCTAACTTGTGCGTATGTATTCTCATGTAGCAAAACCAGAACATCCAGGAGGTTGTGTTGAAACCCTTTATTCTTAAGGACCTCCCACAGCTTTCCTCATGGAACAAGGTCGAATGCATACTTTAAATCTACAAACACCAGGTATCGTTGCTCTTTTTGAAGGAGAACTATCTTCCAGTATATTAATAGGAACCTAAAGACCTGGTCAATTGTACTAACCCCTTTCGCAAACCTGCCTGCAAGGATGAAAGGGCCTGATGGTCCCCAATCCAATCTTCCAGGTTCCCTAGGAATTGCCTCACAAAGACCGATCGGCCTGTAATTTAGAGAGGAATCCCGTGGGCCCTTTTTGTGAATGGGGACAATTTCAGCTGTCTTCCAGCTACAGGGAATACTGGCCCTTGCAAGGATTTAATTGAATTTGGTAACATTAAAATGAGAATCCCAGCTGTCATTGTCTGCTAGAAAGAGATCACCTGAGATTCCATCGGGCCTTGGCGCCTTGCCCCTTACTAGGTCTTGTATTGCAGTAAGGAGCTCAGGTGGAGATAGATTGTCTGCCCTTGGCTCTAATGTTCTATCGACATCCGACTCCCGTTTGTAAAGGTCCAGAAAGTGAGAGTGCCATGTCACAAGAAAAATTGAGTCAGCCAAGAGCTTAATTGGTTGTTGATCACCATTGGCTACTAGCTTCCAAAATTGGTTGTTGATCACCATTGGCTACTAGCTTCCAAAATTTCCTAACATCATTATAGGCGGTAGCTTCGTATAAGTTCTCCCGTATATGGGTCTCCCAAACCTTGTGTGCTCTTATTTAAATCAGCTTATATTCTTTCCTTTTTGCACGTATCAGGTTGAAATCACCACAGACAAGAGCTAGGCATAGCTCGTCTTTCTTGTAGTTACGAGCTTTGTTATACCAGGTGCACTCAGTCGTTTGGGGGGAGGGGGCGGGCTAGACCATGGCGGCGCACAAAGCACTCCCCTAGCAGCCTAAAGAGGGCCCAATTTTATCTTCACAATATTGAACTGCCACAATTCATCCCTAAACTGGGCTGAGACTAAATTTTCTTATTCCAAGACAGCATCTCCTAGGGCTTTATTCATGTGCTCTCTGATACCTATATGTGCTGCTTCTTTATCCCATTTGATTCTACGCTTGTTATTTGAGGGCCCCGTATTTGTGCTTAAAGAAACCACGATATTCACTATGAAATTAAAAGGGTCTTTTAGAGAACAGTGGAGGGCATTATGATCGCTATCCTCCCTGCCTAATACCTTCAAATTGAATAAATCGCCCCACAGATGCAAAGAAATGAAGCAATAGTCAATTCTACTTGTATGACCAAGGCGATTGAAGGTGTGGGCAGCATGCGGATGCGAGGTTGTGCGGCCATTACAGGCCCTCAGACCAAATGATATAGTAAATGATATAAGCTGACAAGCAGCACTTGTCCAGCGTTTCACTGGGCTGGTATTAAGTGTTCGACTTCACCATACCGCATCTTCCTTCGCTGACAGGGGAACCACAGCCCAAATCCATTGGTTAATATGTCGTATTAAAATCACAGCCAATAATGAGAGAGTCATGTGGGTAAAGGGGGGCCCTGTTTAGGCTAAGAGCACATATTACCTGAGTCTCTCCCCTTCCTCCAGCAACCAGATTATAAACATTATATATATATAATAAGTATATGCGTCCGCCCTGGAGATGGATATGTCCAGAATGTTGTGTGAAATAAAAGGCAGCAGAAATATTTTAACATTAAGGGCCAATTTAACCCAGATAAGGGGGCCATCGAACGGGGGAAAAGCATGTATGTAGAATGTTATGTAACCAGATCTGTGCAGTGGATCACATGACCAGGTTTCCTGCATAAGACAAAGATCGAATTATTCAATAAAACACCCCCAATTCAGATCACCTACTTTGGACTTAATCCTCGCTATATTCCAGGACAGGATGTTAATAAGGGGGCTTGTTCTAGAGAGGGCCTCAACATTTGGGACCAGGGATGTAGTGTCACTGATATGGCACGTTCTCTCCCATTCGGATGAGGGATCGCTGTCCCTATTTTTAGGGGTCTGGGTATCCAGCCAATCTACCACGGAAGTACCCAAGACATCTGACTGGTTACAGGGTGTCACCTTTTGTTCAACTAATAAATTGCAAGAAGGCGGAAATAACTCCTCTCGATTCGTTGGTTAGACCCAAGGGGAAGGAGGATTCAATTTAAATTTAATCAGTGATAGGCCTGTGGCATACATAAGTTGAGTAAGCCGACTACAAGGGATTACATCTTCATCTTCAGCCTAACATAACCAAAGCACCCTGCAGGCTCGGATGAGGCAGAAAAAGGTTTTGCCTGCATAATGTCAGATCGAATAACAGAACGGCAATCGTAGACTGACCTATGTGGTGTATGCATTTATTTATAAGGGACTCTTCATCTTCAAATGCTTTTTGTATTGTGCAGCAAAAACATTTAAATTCAGCTACTGCAGAGTCCTTGACAGGAAGGTTCCTAGCCCAAAAAAGAATCCCTCTCCTCGAAGCTTACTGGGACACCATCACCAGACCTTGTGACAGGAAACTTTACCATCAATTTAGGGTAGGCACACTTCCGACTAACTCCTTTACCAAAAAATGGAAGGGTGCTTCCAGTGAATCCTGTAAAAGATGTATGGACTGTATAGAATCTGTTGGCCACATCTTTTTTGTTTGTCCCGCTTATGCCGCACCCAGAGCTAAATGGCTCAAACCATTATGTCGTACTCTGGGTACAAGACAAGGGTCAGAAGCACTTGAAATATTGAGATTTGAGCCTAGTGAATATGTTGTTATTGCTGTCGCTAAATTTTTGGCATGGGTTTGGTTTATTCGAACAAAGAGGCATTAGGTTATAGAATTATTTTTATGTATTCTGTTCATGTTTCGTTTTCTTTTATGTATTTTTTATATATTGTAACTGTCTTTTATGATGTAACACATCGACAATAAACACTAATAAATGGAAATGGAAATGGCTTTTTGTATAGTGAAGGGGCCTTAACCATGTACAAGAATGGTTTATCTGACTGCTGAGCCATTGCTGATTTACTATTAGGCCTATCTCGACCCCCTGTTAGATCTAAGCCGTATTGGGCCCTAATGTCCCGCCTTTCCCATCTAATATACAAATGGCACAGGAATCGTATTAGGCATCGGGCGCAAAGGCCCAGTAGGAGGTAAGTCTTTAGGGAGGGAAGGAATAAGATGGGATACACGCAGTTTCATAGCACTATGGTTTTTATTGCCTTTTTTTATCAATTAGTGAGGTATAGGCATGACTAGCAACCCCTTGGCCAATGTTAGTAGTACAGGGAGGCTTGACGAGAGGACAGAGCTCTTCAGTTCCCGTACTCAATAGGGTAATTTTGGATCTCAGATCAACCACCTGTGCCTGGAGATTTTGCAAAATGGCAGCTACATGAACAGAGCCCAGTTCCCACCTAACATTATCTACTATTGCAACTATGTTCAGGGGGATATGTACTAGGTAGGTGGAAGAAGAGCATCAGCTAATTTTAGAGGGCCCTCTAAAGAACTCCGGAGGCAGGATGGGGCTCGCAAGCAGCAGAAATCTATTTACACATATTATCGAAGGAGAAAGTGGCACAGGCACAGATGCATTATCATTAAATACAGATTGCTGTGAGGTGATAATTGGGTTGCTCTCGCACACGTCGGCTCTAGTTGTTACCACAGCAGAAACATGGTTTGAGCTTGATTGAGTCTTAGTTCCGAATTTCATTAGCCTTTCATTTAAAAATAAAATAAAAAAATAGATAGACGGTACTTTCTTCGGCGCTTGCCTCAATTGAATGTTGCTGGGGTCACCTCCTCCCAAAAGATGTTCTACTTTTTCTATTAAATTGTCTATGTCCTTAAGAGTTAAATTGTCCATCGGGTCTTGAGGGCACAGGTTTCTAGCAGATTTATAGTTTTTGATCCTTTTTCCCTGGATCAGTTGCTTTGCGCTTCCCCATAAAAGGCCTAATTGGGCACTCTGCTAAGGGCTAGTGTCGTACAAAGTTCACAGACACATTGCAGAGAGTGCAAGACTTCACAGACAAAATCCAAGGGCACAGGTATAGGACAGGATTCTGCTCTTCAGATGTCACACTGCCAATATCAATTTAAGGCCAGATTAGAAGTTCAAACAATTAATGGTGTAAGCGAGAAGATAGTCCAGGGCGCTTACTGCGAGGATAAGCAATAAGTCTTACCCTAGGCAGTCAAATCGTCACTGCTGAAAACCTCCTGGCACTGAAGGGTGGTCAGAAGGCACTTTAAAGCACAAAAGCAGCAAACAGTAGGCAGCAGAAGTCAAGCCCCTCCTCCTGGGGCAGTGCTGGCTGGGATGTGAATTCCCTTTTAGTGAAGCAACTTGGCTGCTGTGATGTCAGTAAAGGAAGTTCAAACATAATCTGAAACTACAGTCCTGACATACAAGTGTATATGCACATCAGAAAGTAATGTGGCCCTCACTTTTTATTGTGTTTCCTAATTCTAACTGCCTTACTTCCCTGCATGTAAGAAAGCCCTCTTTCTTTCAATGATGTAAATCCGATTGACATTGAGATTATTGAGTATATTTTATTCACAAAGTATCTGAGTTCCAAACCCTTTACCACTTACTGGAGTATGTCTTCACTGCTGAACTCTCTTTTCTTGCAGAGTCTGGTGTGCAAAAAAGTAACTTATTTACTAAGTTAGAGTGGAACTGTACTTTTGGTTCTTGAAGAAGGGGATGCTCTTTCTCATGAAGGGGCATCTTACACTTCAACAAGTGAGTTTTCCATGAGAACAAATTAAAATGAGAAAGAAGACAAATTAAAAAGAGTTCATGAAAACCAAGAGTCTGGAAAAAAGTATAAACGGAGGTTATACCCACTTAAAGCTGTAAGTAAATGAATATGTCCAAGCAGTGAGCGGTATCAATGCCAAGGTCATGGAATTTAGAAAGTGTTGGTGGAAACCATAACCAGGGTGGTTAAAGAGAGGACTTAAAACACCACTAGAAAGAATTTGGAGACCTTTATACAGCGAAAGTGTAGCTTATCCAAGAATAAGGACTTGAAGAACAGATCTTGGTGATCACACCTGGGGTCAATGCCATCAATAAAAAATGGAGTAAACCAATGGGAACATACTTGACATATGTGATTATTGTGTTTATTTTTGAGTAAGAGGAAAATGGTGAAACCATTGGATTCAGAGACTATTTATAACTTAGGATGGCTAGTATTTAGAAATTCAAAAATTTGGTGGACTATCATAGAAACCATGGAAAAGGCTTAGACAGTGTAACTGTCTTTTGTTGCTGTAATGAAGGAACATTCCAAGGTGAAAAGGCCCATTAGCTAGAATTTTAGGAGACCTTTCTGGGTTGTTTTATTTTGGTTTGCAATTGACAGAGTGTAACAGAGAGTTGTTGCATCATGGAGCAAAGATATACCTTACGTTACATCCGCAATATAATACTTGCTGATAGTTTCTTGAAAATCAACTAGTAATCGATGTATATTGAAGAAATGATTCTCAACTTACTGTTATGTTGTTGCATGTGGTCAAAAGCACATCAAAATGTCACTACTTATGTACGGTAGCATCAAGTTAAATTGTTAAGTCTTATTCACCACCTTCTTAATTGCAGAGCTGATTATAACAACTATTCATAAAAGTCGTTCACAGAAGTACTAACGTTTTTTAAAGTTGCATTTTTAACATGATATTTTATCCAGTTCCCATTCAAAAGTTAGAACTTAATAAATGTAATAAAGTAACCCAGTGTTATCCTACAGGAGAAGTACGTCTTACAGTGTTGAAAAACAAATTTAGGAGTTGTGCATTACCAGGACATGTAAAACGTACAACTACATGTCCTACTTTGTATATTTAGTGCACCCTGCCCTGTGGTCTGTCTTGCACTCACCTTAAGGGTTACTGATATGCTTTAGAAAGGAAGGTGTAGGCCTGGCAATAGGTTTATTTTGCCAGGTCTAATTGTCAAACTGCTCTACAGGCTCCAATGGTAGGCCTGAGACATGATTTACGGTGCTACTTTAGTGGGTGCACAAGGAGTGCTGCAGGCCCTGTAGAGTAGCTTTTAATTTACAGGCCCTGGGTACATGCAGTACCGCATTGGTAGGGGCTTACGAGTAAATTAAATGTGCCAGTTGGAGTTTAGCCAATTTCACCATGTTTATAGCAGAGAGCACACACAGTTTAGCATTGGTTAGCAACGGTAAAGTGCAGAGTCCTAATGCAAACAAAAACGAATTTCAGAAACCAGGAGGGGTGAAGCCTAAAGGTTTGAGGGAAGACCACACCAAGGATGTCAGGTCTAAAATGTCCATTTCTAAGATTTGCGCAAAAGATCCAGGTATCTTGCTTTCTTGACTTTGCAAATGGACTTTGTTTAGGAGCTACACTTTTAAAATTGAAGAAATTACAGAGGATCCATAATACATCTTTAAATACACCGGCATTTGATGTGCAACCTACAGCCTTTGATGCTATGTATGTCTTACCTTCTGTTTTTTTTTACCACACTGCATGCCTATCCCTTTAGGGTGCAGACAAGTTAGTTTTCCATTATCTTTGGCTTAGTCCATTTTGCTATCCCACTGGTACAATTGTTCTAGGTTACTACATCTCTCCATGTAGCTTCCCTCTTTGCAATCCACCTGTCTACATTTCTGATTGGATGCCCAGTATTAGGCCACATAAGTCAAAGATGTGTTTACCAATCCCAGACTCTGGACAGTAGTGTGATAACAAATGTGTATGTTCAGGGGGTAAGTGCGGATGTGTTCTGAGGTTGTGCAAAATGATGTTTGTTGTTCCAGGGATAGATGTGCAAAGAAAACACAAATTGTCTTTAACTTCTGTCAGTAACAAGAACTAGAAAATAATTTTTTGACTGAGGTTTTACAAACCATTGGTGATTGTTGCAGCCATTATTAAACATTGGCAGCACATACCCCTTGTTTGTACACCTGCTTTCCCCTAAACGTTTGCGAGTTCAATTCATCCAAACAAATCCCTTGGTGCTTTTTGTCTACTTTCTGAGGCTGAAGGAGGGTAGGTTTCTACCACCATTAAACAAACAGTTAGTATCTCTGTAGGAAAGTGGAATGCTGTTGCAGTAACCCCCACCCCACTTTTTTTGCCAGATTTCTGATGCACTTTGACTTGATGTACCCCACATTCGCATGTCACTTGCCACATGTAAGTCCCATGTAAACGGTACCGTGGCTACCAAGGGCACTCTGACCAGGGAAGGCCTCTAAGGACTGCAGCACATATTGTGCCACCCTTAGAGGTCTTATACCTTAACACACACACACACACACACACACACACACTGCCATTGCAGGCAGCGTGTTTTGGTGCAGAGAAAAGTGAAGAGTCGACATGGCACACATACCTGTGTGCCATGCCTGCAACCCACTGCCTGTGGTATAGGTAAGACACCCCTCTAGCTGGGTGCACCATACCACTGGTGAGGGTACAGTTGCATGAGCACTGTACCCCTACAGTGTCTAAATCCATTCTTAGACATTGTAAGTGCAGTAAAGCCATAAACGAGTATATGGTCTGGGAGTTTGTCCTTACGAACTCCACAGCACCATAATGGCTTTACTGAATTCAGTGGTTTGGTAGCAAACCTCTCAGCATAATAAACCCACACTGATGCCAGTGGGAATTTATTATACAATGCACTCAGAGGGCATCTTGGAGAGGCCCCCTAAAAAAAAACAGCCTCTGGGTGGTTCCCTGACTGGTAAACACCATAAGACATTTTTATGGACCCTGGGATGGGAGCATTCGCTCCCTGGGCCCAGAAACAAAGCCTTTCCTGAGCGGAGGTGTTCACAGCTCCCCCAGGTCAGGAAGAGCCATCTGTGGCAGGGGAGTTTCAAAGGCCTTACCGCCTTTGTAACACGACCCCAGCCTCTCCAGTTATCAGGAGCAGGCCCCCTTCCTGTTCACCCGCTTTTTGGCGGGAAGACAGGCGGGAAAAATTAGAACAGCCCAGAAGGTGTGCCTGCAACTGCCAACCCCACCCCTCAGGTGGGGGAGGCGAGGTGAAGCCCACTCTTCGGTACCCGCCATCCTGCAGGCAGGCACTCTCCAATCAGGATTAGGGATTGTGCCCACTCTCCCACGTGGGGTGAGCACACCAAGGGTGCAGTCACCCTTAGGACAGTAGCCCATTGGCTACTACCCTTAGACCCCTAAAACAGTATTTAGGGGGCAACCCAGAAGGCAGATTCCAGCAACCAACAAAGAAGAAGGATGAAAGAAGACGCCCAGTAGTGGTGACTGCAGAGAAGAACTGACTTGGCCACAGCCCTACTGGCTCGTCTGAAGTTTCCAGAGATCCTGCGCCATATGTCGCCTTCTCCTGCAGCCAGTGACCTCCAGAACCCCTGGGAGGACTGACTGTCTTCAACAAACACCGGACCTCCTGTGAACAGCAGCTCTGTTCAAAAGAAACTCCAAATACAGACTCTGAGCCTGCTAAGGCCGAAGAAACTCGACGCCTGAAACCCCCACTGCACCCGATGCCTACGGCCCAAGTCTAAGTGGCTCCCCTACTCTCGAGAGTCAGAGTCCACTGTGGGTTGACCCCACCAGGACTCCCCGACGTCACCTACAGCCTCTGCACAGAGACCCCCTAACTGCGAATGGCCCGGTAAGGTGAAATCCGATCTCAATAGGCACCCCTGCATCCAGCTGCCCTGCAACCTGGAGAAGAGGACCGGAGGTTCACCTACTTCCCAGAGCCCTCCAACTTACCTGCCCAGCTGTTGGTTTGTCCAAGAAGACTTCCTGGACCAAGCCTGCAGCCAAAATCCCAAACCAGCAACTCCCCTTAAAAACAACAGGGCACCCGACGCCAAACCAGCACCCCGCACACGGCCGCCCCTGTGCCGCTGTGGGTGCACCTTGTGTGCTAACTTGGATCCCCCTTTGCCCTGAGCTTAACCCTAGGAGCTTTGCTCCCTCAACCTCGTGACCTGCCCGGGAGCAGCCACCAACTGGAAGTCTCCTATCCCCCAATGGATAACATTGGGCCTCAGCACTTGGCACCCGGCCACCCTATTGCCGCTGAGGGTGGTCTTTGAGTGCATTCTTGTCCATGGGGGAACCCTTGTTCTAACCCCAGAACCCCAACTCCCAAAACCAAGTACTTACCTTTAAACCGATAACTTCATTTTCTCTCATTGGATTGCATTGTCTGCTTTTCTGTGAAAAAAGTTCTACGGGGCCGATTACGATGCCATAGGAAACGGCTTCGACCATCGGTCGGACCCGTTCCTACGGCATCGTAATCTCCTGTTTGTATTCATTCCCAACTGACCCATTTTGATGGTGTCGGTCGGAAATTAATCCAAACAGGATTTCCGTATGGCTTACAATGGGCTTGGAGAGCCCGTCTGCCCTTCAGAAAGCCTCCTGTAATCCCAAGGACGGCTCTTTCCGCCCGAGGTATTGCAATGTCAGAATCTGACAGCCTTTCTGTGCCGGCCTTTCCGACACAGAAAGGCTGTCGGAAGTCGAGTTTAGGGGCCCCCAGCAGGGCCTCCATGGGTGCAAGGCCTCCGGATGGCAGTCGAGGGTGCACATTAATTCCTGCACCCGGTGGCAGGCACCTTGAAGTGCCTACCACGGGGTGCAGGGATGAACTGCACCTCAGCTCTTTACAATGAGAGTATGCATTCTGTTCGGAATGCATGCTCCCATTGTAAAGAATAGGAGTGCGACCGAACAGTGTTTGGTCGCATCCTACTTCCTGGTCTGGGACCACCGACAGGAGGTCAGTCGGTCCCAGTTGCAAATCGATGTCAGACAGGCTCAGGTCCATCCGACATCAAAATCGGCCCCTTAGTGTAGAGTTGGAAATTGTATGAAAAATCAAACAAGTGTGTTTGGATATCAAATTGCATTACTTACCTTCATCCAGGAAATGTCCTAGTGTGGTATGTTGTCATACCACACTGAGTAATAAAAGTAATCTGAGAAGTAATATAATAAATACTCACAAAGTAATTATAAAGTAACTACCACATTTTCAACTGCTACTGAACAATTGACCTACCTATAACCAAACAAATTGTATTCAACTGCATTTTTCTTGCAAAGTTGTATTACACTTACTTGTACAAGGTCCTGCTTGGGTCTAGAAATAAAATACAACTAAAGTATTATTTTTATTCAAAACAAATTGGTCAGAGTTCAGTCGTTGAGTGTGTGTAATCATTTCTTGCCTGAGTGTGTACAATACATTCTTAACACTACCCTCTGCTGAAGCCTAACTGCTTGCCCACACTACCACAAATAGAGAGTAAGGGATTATCTACTTTAACCTCTGTAAGCCTTTGGAGACTCACTGGACTCTGTGCACACTATACCTTACTTTGGTATAGTATATACAGATCCAGCGTCCTAAAATCTCTGATTAGTTTGCAAGGATGACAGGCAGATCTTAAAAGGTCTATGATTATCATGCTTTATAAATAAAAATTAGTTTCAGTTATCAAGAATGCAGCTATGACCCCATTCTACCATGTACATTTTCTGTGTAATATTTATTAATCCTTTCCTCCCAATTATTTATTGTAGTGTTACTATTTTAAGGTTTAGTAAAATATTTTTGAATTGAGAAACATTCAAAATGTGAGCATTTCTCAAAATAGGATTTTAATGCGTTGATTCTTTCAAAGTGACTGTAACCTTGTGCAACACACTCTGCTCACTTTAAAGCATCCATATTAATTTTAAGTAAAACAAACAATTTAAAATTGGTTAGTATAGGCAACTCAGTTTGTATCTGAATAAGACATTTACAAATGTGATGCATGGCAGCCATGTTTTAAATTTGCATGACCATTTTGGAGGTTTCACATTTAAAGTATTCTTTGTGTTTTGGCAAAGGAATTTTTGTACTTTTTTTTTTTTTTTAAATTGTACCTAAAGTTGGCGCTTGTCCAAACAGTGTTTTTTTCAACACCAATAAAATGTTTGAATCTTCTTAACCACAGCAAGCAAAAGCAGGCTTATGAATGACTCGCTAATCGGAGCATCCTGAAAATATATAACTAGAATGCGTTTTTCATAAATTCCTTTGGTTTTCTAGATCTAGGTTACCAGCTGGGTACAAAATAATATACTTTCTCTGTGTAATTAGACAATTTTGGCATCATTGATTTGCAATACCCAGACAGGCCCAGTAAATAACTGTGTTTGTGACAGTTGTGTAGCAGCTGTATCTATTAATTGAATAAAAAATAAAATAAGTAAGAAACCTGGTTAGAGGCTGGGCAGACGACCGCTACCTACCTGAGAGTGCCTCAGCTCCTTGGTCCAACTAACTCCTGGTGCCCGCAGCGTCTCCCTCCCGCCGTCGCTTGCCGCCGCGACCGCTGTGTGGGGGGAGAGCCCGCCGGAAACTACATTTCCCAGGATCCCCTGGGACCGGAACAGGAAACACGCTGTAAGCGCGCCCGGAGGCGCTACATAACGGACTTTGCCCCCGGCAGAGCGGGGGACGAGTAAGAAACCTGGTTAGAGGCTGGGCAGACGACCGCTACCTACCTGAGAGTGCCTCAGCTCCTTGGTCCAACTAACTCCTGGTGCCCGCAGCGTCTCCCTCCCGCCGTCGCTTGCCGCCGCGACCGCTGTGTGGGGGAGAGCCCGCCGGAAACTACATTTCCCAGGATCCCCTGGGACCGGAACAGGAAACACACTGTAAGCGCGCCCGGAGGTGCTACATAACGGACTTTGCCCCCCCGCGTCGCGGGTAGCGCCGGGAGAAGCCCGGGACAAGGGCGGGACCGTCTGCGGCCGTCCGAGGCCGGTCGTGGCTGGGCTGGGGCCCCTCCCTAAGCAGTGAGTGCTGGTAAGCGGTTATACATAGTATAATGAGTAACCATGCGAGTTGCACGTCTACCACTGCCCCTACTGCCCCTGCACGTGGGACCTATGATATGCTCACCTCCTCATTTGAGAATATGCTGGAGGATGCTGTTAACAGGGTCAACAAAGAAATAGAGAACACTGAGAGGAGACTTTCTATGGGTTACATACCATCACATCAACCATTGTCAGAGGGCCCATGTGATAACAGAACCGTTACCCCTGCGTCATTATTTCCTACTGTATTAATTAACAAACCAGCCCACTGTGAAACTATTGTCGAGGCTCCCCCGATCACCGATGCTGTAATTACCATCCCCGACTCCCAGCTAAGCCCCAATGTCACTAACACCAATAACTCTGCAACAACATCAGAAAAGACTGTGGGGGAGAAAAGGAAGAGGGGTCCCGGTGAATTCACCAGAAGCAAGAGGAAACAGCCCCCTTGCAATAAATTACAACCGACGCCAATGAGCATGTGGTCACGAGGTGCTGATGACTCTGGCAGGGCACCCATTGACTGTATCGTGCATCCAGTAATCAGTACTCCCGCTTTCACCACAGTGGAATCGACTCATTCTTCCACCCTTACACAAACCGAGCCTGCACTAAGGGACGGCCTATATGTAAGCCCGAATGGAAACCTAATCGACACCATAGTGGACTCTACTTTTAACCGATTGAAGGACCTAATGGTAAACCAGTTTAATACTATCTTTAAAAGACTTGATAGACTGGAAAGCATCATAAAAAATGAGGAAACAAAGAGAAAAGGGATTATGACAATAGAACAAACCAGAGGTGACAAGCTATTAAAAGATCTGGATGCTCTCTACAAAAGAACCACAGAGGGTACCGGTAATAGTGTCTTGCCTGGACCAACTAGTGTGTGTAAAGAATGTACTGGGGGGGTTAATTTGAATAGACCACCAATAATCTCCATGAATAGTTCTGTGCCTAGTACATTGCCATCAAAAAAGGCACATACCTCGAATAACCCCTCTACTAATCCGGTACTCTCTCTTATCGCACCAATTGTAACACCCACGCCAGGCCTTGTAAAACAACTTGACACCACCAACAGACCTACTTTTCCCCAGGTTATTAAAAGCACGGAAGTTACTCTTCAGTTGCCACCAGAAGCCTGTCCCTACGTAATAATACTAGCTGGCGTACCCCTCCTTAGACACAATCAGACAGAGTCCTGGGACGAGTTAAAAAATAAATGTCTGGACTGGTTTTGCAAACACAAGAGCGTGGGGTGGGAGATCGCAAATGACATCTTAATGGTTCGTAGGGCAGCCTGGGTGGGTCCCTCCACCAAACACATTACAGGCGATTGTATAATCGTATCCCTAAGGCTTCCCTCATTGGCAAAATGGTTGCTGAATGCCCCATTTGATCCGTTCTCTAGTTCCACAAATATTATTCTGGTACCATTAGGCTTCTTTTACAGACCACGAGCAAGGTTACATAATGATTCTAATCTGGCACCCCAGTTATTTAACAGGTTTAGTACCTTATCTGACCTGGAGAACCAGGATTGACCTACACACAGTTCTACTATTATTGAAAAATCACAATTGAGCCATTTGTACGACTATTCTGATATAGTTTAATGTACCCTTACTGATAACCCCCAGGGATTGCGGCAGGTAGGATCAGCATTAGCCGCTCCCTCCGTGACCATCACCTGTAAACTCCATGAACAAAACCTGAACATACTTAGCTGGAACATCGCAGGCTTGAAAGCTAAACTGACTTCAGATGAATGGGTCAATATGGTTAGTCGATTTAACATCTTGATGTTCCAAGAAACTTGGTGCACTAGTGGACTATTGCTCGAAGGATTTGTTTGTTATAACAAACTAGCACCAATCCCTGACTCCGGCAGACCAAGCGGGGGCTTATCCACATGGATAAAAATCACCGAAGGCAATAGCATAAAACCCATAGAGACTGACAGCGATAATATTCAGGCTTTGATTTATACATATGGAATTCCGGTTTGTTTGATACATTTTTATAATAACGATTTTATAACACTGCCGAACAAAAATTTTATTAGGTTATTTGAATTTATCGACATTTTAGTGCATGAAGAAAAATATGGTAAATTAGATGGCATTTGTCTGGGGGGAGACTTTAACGCCCACCTATATAACAGCATAGATACATCTGCCATAAGTAGTGCCGGGAAAATCCCCTGTAAGAGAGGGGAAGAATTGTACAACTATTTATCCATCTACGACTTAATCGATGTAATGGCTGAAGCTGGTCACGACTCAGGCAATTCCCCATTGCCTACCTATAGAGGTCGTGGTTGCTCATCCACCATTGATTATATTTTTATCTCTGCTTCCCTCGAATTTTTTTTTGCGAAGGCTGAAGTTTTAGGTACCACTTATAGTGACCACAATCCAATTTTCACTACCATTAGATTTTTAAATAAATCTAGGATACGTCTAGAAATAGGGGCAAAAGATCTGACAGTATCTACCGACAAGTTGAAACTGATTTGGAGAGGGATAGATAATAACGCTTTACTGGCCCGTATTATTAAATCCCACCGTTCACTTATAGAGATGTGTCTGTCTAGCACCTGTCCTGGAACTGACATCATCCAGGCTTTTACTATGCTGTGTGCCGGAATAAAATCAGAAATTTCGAAACCAGTTAAGACCCAAGGTAAGAACCCTAGATGGTTTGATGGCACCTGCTCAAGGGCAAATAGGTCCTTACGTGAAGCATTAAAAGCTGAACCTAGGGATACGGCATTAGTGAAGCATCTGAGAGAGCGTTATAAGAACGCAACTAAAACACGTGTGGAGGCAGTGTTAAAGGAACGGTGGGACTCTCTTGCCTGCGCTGCAGCTCTCAAAGACGCAACGGGGTTTTGAAAGCACTTAGATCCACTGGATCAAATATTACCCCCATAGGATGTAATATATCGAGCAACGTATGGGAGGAGCACTTCTCAAAAATCTATCTAGCTGACATACCAAGCACTGACAGTTTTCCATCACCCTCCAATTTTACCATATCACTACTTGAAGTTGAAGACGCCATACATGAAAGTGCAGGGAATAAAGCCCCAGGCCCAGATGGCCTGTCAATTGATCTTATTAAATCTGAACCTGACCTTTGGGCCCCTCTTTTATGTAATGTTTTTAATAATTTGATTAATAGCTCCATCCCAGTAACCTGGACGACAAGTATAATAGTACCCATCTTCTAGAAAGGGGATAGATCCGACCCCTGCTGCTATCGCCCAATATCCTTGATCGATAACACCTTAAAGATCTTGGGCCGGGTCGTTTTTAATAAAATCAGGAACTGGGCAGAGGAGGAACAAATTTTAAACTGTTGCCAACTGGGCTTCAGGAGCCGTGTTGGCACAGTTGAACAGTGTTTAAACCTGAACCTTATACTGGAGAAATATACAGTAGCAAAAAAAGTACCCTTATATTTGGGTTTCATGGACCTAACTTCAGCGTTCGATTTTGTTAACCGCTCACGTCTATGGGAGATTCTTTTAAACTATGGGTTGGATGGTGCACTTGTACACTTTTTGGCATAATATTTGCACAAAGACCTGAAAGCACGAGTGAGGATCAACAATGAAGGGGAGGTCTCTAGGGATATTTTAATTGGCAGAGGGGTCCGACAAGGGTGTGTCTTGGCCCCTCTGCTTTTTATTATTTATATCAATGAACTGAATAATTCCCTGATCAAACTAACTAGTGACGTACCAAAAATTAACGGTCAAACGTATCCTGCACTTCTATATGCAGATGATGCGGTCCTTATGGGCCGCACACCCAAAACATTACGTATTTTAATCTCTGGTTTCGTATCTTTTATGGAAGAGTTGGGATTACGCACGAATTTTAATAAATCATTCATAATGTCATGTGGACCCAAAAAATACAACACAAAGAACATAAGGATCGGAACTGATCTTTTAAAAAGCACGAGCACTTTTCCCTACCTTGGCCTAGTCTTTTCCGACACGGGTTCATGGAAATCACACGTAGCAAGAGGCAGAAATAAACTAGGCATGACAATTAATTCCATAACCAGCCTGCGACAACCTAAAAAGGCAGATATAGTGACCCCACTACTGCAGATCTATAGAACTCAGTGTTTGCCTACTGCGACCTATGGCTCCGAGGTTTGGGGGTTCGTGGACTGCAGTGGGATACAATCTGAAGAAAATAGATTCTGCAGAAGGTTACTTGGGGCACAAATTTCATCGCCAACCTTCTTATGCCACAAAGAATTGAATCTACATTACGTAGAAGACTTTATTAAATCCCGTCCTGCATTATTCTGGCTGAAGATATGGCGCAACCCTGCTGCCATTTTAACTCAACGAATTATAACAGATTGCCTGAGATGTGACAGGGGTAAAAACATACCCTGGCTCAACGCTGTTTATAAAAGTTTAGCCAGTATACATTTAGAACATAGCTTTTCTTTTCCCTCTGCTGCCGAAAACATAACCCTAAGATCAGCTAGGGATGCACTATATGATTTATATCGTACAGACAGAGCAAAGGCTGAGTTTAGCAAGCCATCTATTATCAGATATATGTCCATCCCGAGGATAGTAGGCACCAACCACTCCAAACCACAGGAGTACCTAAGAAAAAACATTGGGAGATGGAATAGGCGCTTGCTCTTTCGTCTTAGGGATAACAGTGTAAAATATTTGCTATGCTTCCCCATTGGCTTTAATAAAAATCTGGAGGAGACAGTTTGCCCATGCGGTGATGGCTGCAAACAAACCCTACTACACTTTCTGTTCTCCTGTAGATTTTATGTGAAGTACACTAAACAATATCTTATCCCCTATTTTAAGGCAAATGGGATAATTAATCACATCTCTGCATACGAAGAAATATTGCAACTGGGCAGTGAGGATATGATCTATCGTGTTGGCTTCTTTTTATCAGCAGCTGTCAAATCCCGAGCCTCCATGCTTACCCCTTGAAAAAATGCCATTATATGTAAAAAACATAGGGAAAACTTTATTGGCTAGCTAAGAAATGTTTATTTTGCTTAAAACTGGTTGTCACAAATTGATTACTTGCATTATAATTATGTTTATGCGTCTGCCACCTTTGCACAGCAACATTGAGGACCAACTTTATTGTCTACCCAATATACATTATCGCCCATTTGTAATTTATTAACATTAGTATATATAGGGCCTCTTTCAGTACTCAATGATTAATTTGTTATTTATATTGTCGGAAGTCTACTAATTGCCTATTTTGCACAGTGCTCTAAAGTTTACATTTTGTATTTTTGCACACTAAAGAATGTTGATCATTGCACGAATTACCGGTCTAACCCACTCCCATTTTTTAAAATTGTTTTTAAATTTATCTTATGTTTTTATTTTTTAACTGTCTTTGTTCGAGTGAGGAATGAGTATCATATGTATATCGATAGTGATGTTGTACTTTTATGGATCATACTGTATCCGAATAAAGATAAATTGAATTGAATTGAAAAAATAAAATAATTGCAGTCATGTGTTCTAATTTCAAAATGAAGCAAGATCCTATATGTAAAAATGTCCTCTAATAACCAATTTTTTTTTGTTTCCCATGAAGCAAAACAGCTTACCTGTTAATGTATCACAAAAAGCAAGAGGACAAGCCAAGTAAGTAATTTATCTGTTAGTGGGCGGTTTTCCAAATAGTCCCTCTAACTCCCAACTTTCCCAAAGAGCTACCTGTTGGTTTACAAGTGCCACATCTGCAGGATTGTCTAAATATCCAGTTTTTGGGGTTAGAGACTTGGGGTGGGAACATGTACGTCGTCGGGGGTTTCCCTGAAGGTCCTGCGACAATTTAAGAAGGTAGGATTGTGGAAGGCTGGCACCCAATTAAAGAACTTTTGAATAACTGATGCTCCTATGTAGTAAATGTTTGTGGACAGTGTCAAAGTTATCTGGTCTAAGCTGATATAGAAAGGCTCGAGGAAGTCTGCAGTATCTTCTGTAGAAGTGTTCTCAGGGGTAAAATATATCATGTTGAGGATATTAGTCAGATTAGAAAGGGACTGGCACTCTCTTACATTTAATAATGTTGTCCTTGTAGACCTGCCACTTGTCATTTTCAGAAATTCATGTGTGCTAAAAGGAGCTTAATCAGATAGGTTTAAAATGGCTTGTCTACTCATTTATAGCAGACCCAATGGGGTTGCAAATTGCATGCCTCATGAATATTAATGAGGCTGTCGCAATTTGCGACCCCATTGGGAATGGCTGGCACTCATGTCTAGGACTGCTTTTAAGTAAAGCATTTTGTTTTCAAATGTAGCCCGTTTTCCTTAACCCCTTGCGTGCGGGTTTATTTTGCCTGCTGTGCGGGAGAAATAAACGGCGTTCGCGATCACGACGGCTCCCGGCCGTCGTGCGCACACGCCCACCGTAATGCACGACGGCCGGGAGCCGTCGTGCGCACACATGGGGTTAAAGGAGAACAGGATGCATTTAAAAAATAAAAATGAAACTTTTCTGTTTCATTTTTTAAAGGTAGGCAGTGGTCCCTGGGACCACTGCCTGCCCTTAAAAAATATTTGTGCATTCATTCACAAAGGGTAAGGGGTACCCTGGGGACCCCTTCCAGTTTGTGAGTGCTTTACCACTCTTTTGAGATGGGTGGTAAACTGCGAGAGTTTTGTGGCCGCAATTGCGGTCGCACAACATTCATACATTGTTTTTGGAGTCGCTATTAGGAAGGGACGCCCCTGGAACGCCCCTTCCTAATAGTGAGTCGCTAACCCTATGTTGCGAGTCGCAAACTGCTTGCGACTCGCAAAACAGGGTTTGTACATGGCCCACATGTTTTTTGCAGTCACAAACGGGCCTGAAACCCCTTGGTGACCACAAAAAACGGTCGTAGATCTGGCCCCAAAATGCTTCACACATAGGGTCACAACAAATACAACACTCAGTCAATCACTCACTTCCCCACAATGTGGCGCGCTATTGGTCCAAAAATGTGCGTTGGCGCCCCACAATGGGATATGAAGAACTATAAAAATGCTACTGTTCAATACTATGCAGTAGAGTATGTATCCTGAACTAGATTTGAGAGCGCAAAATGTCAGAATGACAACGTTGTTGTGGCACTCACTTAATCTAAACACTAAGGTAATGTGGTGCAGACAGGTCAAATGATAGGGCATTAAAGAAAATATGTTTTATATTTGGAATCCATTGTGACTCATTTCTGTGTACACTAAGGCTATATTTGCATATCCTTTATCCTATACACTGACCATTTCTCTTGATTTATTTTTAGAGTTTCTGGAAAAAGAGAAGTTGCCACCACACATTCAGTGCCGCATTGATGAACTTACCAAAAGATCTGTCAGTAAATCTTATAGAGAGTATGTCTAGGATAACGAATTGCTTGGATGGCTATTCCCATACTGGATCCTCACCCACCTGTTCTTGCCTCTTCTGATTATGCACGGTGATCCCTTCCTGAGTATGGAGAGCCCTGGAAGTCTGTTTCAGATTTTGGGGGGATTTACCTAGATCCAACAGCATTTTAGCATTTTCCCTGTTTGTCAGCTCTGAGCCCTGCCATTTAGAGCATCTACGCCTCATGGTCCTGCAGTAGGTTCCATCACTGTGGGAAGGAGGCATCTACATGCATCCAGCACAGAAGGGTATCAGGGGCATGATTTACAAGGATTTTTGTGAGTGTCTCTTACTCCAGGAAAGGTATGAGCTGGCTAAAGGTAAGGCACAACCAATCGCAGGCGAAGCTTTGTGAATCAGACCTTCAAAAACCAAAGAGAAATATCATGGACTGTAGTTCTCTTGGGTGCTTGCACAGTCCATCTCACTTTGACTTTGCTGTTTCCCACTTTTAGTCCCCACATTGTGGAAACATGTCTGGAAGACTTTGCTTGCTGTTTGTTCCATGTGTCATTGATATGTGTATAAGTCGTAGAGGCGTATTGGGAACACATGTGCATGATGTACACAAACATCTGGAAGACGTACTGGAGTACAAATTTAATGTATGTAAATGGCATTGGGCAGGAAAATAAGTAAACATCAATCCAAGGAGCTTCGAAAAAACGCGTTTTTTCAAGAGGTCATGGGCATCTAAGGGCCCTGCAGCTGGTGCCACTCTAATTCTAACTTGACAGCTACAAGCTTTATCCGTAACAAGACTAGTGGAAGGGGGCTAAGAGAATTAAGTGAATGTGTTTTTTCTTTCTATATTTGTTTAAAATTATTAAGAATCTATTGAAACATAAACATCATTTATAGGGCACTTCTGACCTAATCTATTCAGTGTACTATATGTCAATTTTGTTGCCGTTCTTACCAGGGTTGCCTTTGATATTGTCTTTAGGTTACCGTACCTTTCTTTTTATGCCTAAAATATTTATTATTCTTTTGCTTGTTTTTTAACCTTATCTTCAATTAATATTGACCACGTTTGATTTTAGGCTTAGATAATTATTTCGAGATAATTATGTGATTAATAAAATCTAAACATATCCGTTCTCGTTGTCAAGTCAGTCATTATTGTGTTTCTTCTCTTTCCTGTTTGGCTTGGCCCTGAAAGGACTGCACCTTGAACTTTAGCAGAAGAGAATTGAAACTTTGTGGCATTTTTACAATACTCCCAATTTACCATTTCCAAGTCTGACTTTGCCTCTTCTCCTCATTCTCTGAAACATTTTTCCAGCACTACCTTTTTCCACTTGCATGAACAATTTGACCACAGTTGCACCCCAAGACCTAAGTGAAGAAGATATCCCATAACTGTGCAGGTTATGTCTGCAATTGTGTGTGTCATTGGTTGTGTGTCTGTGCGTGTTGGGGCAGAAGTGGGCTGGGTGTTTAGTGACTGAGTGATGCTACCAAGTCATCAAATTCCTGCTGTAGGGACCTTAAATAATTCACTGTTCATTCTGTGGGGGTGGAATAACAGTTTATGGTGACATTTCTCGAGCTATACAGGGTAACCTAAACTCTCATCCTAGAGGATGCATGAGTGATAATACATTGCTAATCGCTGATTCTCAGGCGAGTCTCAGACTACATGTCTGGCCCTTGTTTATGCTGTAGAAAGATAATTTCTAAAGCGAATGCGGTCATTGCAACAATATGTTGCTGCTAAAGCCCCTGATAGAACATTTATAATTGACTCAGTAGTGGAATCCGCACAAGCAGAGTCTCAGAATTTGTGTCCGGAGAGTAGTGATCTGCTAATACCATTTGGCTAATGCACCCAAAAGGGATGACCTCCTCCAGGAAGCGAGTTGCCTTTCAGATTCTCAGTGATGGTTTTACTATGGTGTTCTGCATGTCAGGCTTGAGATGATTGAGACTTGTCATTTGCCACAAAACTTTTGTTAACATCCTATAGATTTATACAATTTCACCAAGTCTGTCTCAATGAATAATCACCTAACTGTAAAATCATCCCAACCAAGTTACTAACTCTGACCATGCATTGCAACCCTACAAATAACCTTAAGCCTACAATTAGACATTTGTTGACAACTTATTATTGTTCTCAAACACAGAACCAGACACGATAGTTAAAAATATCAATATACTTTCATTTTCAGTAGTAGTTGTAGCGTTTTGAGATTATGAGTGGTAGGACCTTTGCAGTTCTGGGCAGACTCAAAACAGGAATTACGTAAACTGCTGGGAGATATTAAGGTGTGGTTGTAAAAGTTGTGATGCAGTGCATGCAGTGTGTGGTTGTATGTTGAAGAATAAAAACGTGTATTGCAGAGCTTTGTGTGAGGCATATTTCATTTGCATGCTTCCAGGCTGGGGAGGACACTACATCTGGTGACGAGTAGGGGATACGTGTCCCACAGAATCAAGACTACTCTCCCTGAGAGTTTGTAAAGGTACAGCAAACTGCTCACGTGAGCCGCGTGCACCCAAATCGATGAGAGCAACCTGCTGTTGGTGTATGTGGAGTCGAAGCCCCGCTCCAGCCCATACACAGCTGTGGAAGAAGTCAGGGATCCTGCAAGTTAGTTAGTTAGTTTGTTAGTTAATGACATTTGTTAAGCGCTTGGTGCACAGAGAACAGTGCGTCCCCGCGCTGACCATCCTACCAACATCTCTTCAGCTTAGCTCACAGAGGGTGAGCACTAGGGCCAGGGACATACTATGCTGAACTTGTCTTGGGGAAAAGATGGGTTTTCAGCCTCTGTCTGAACCTGGTTTCAGACGGCTCCATCCTCAATTCGATGGGTAGGTCATTCCAGTCTTTGCTGGCATGGTGTCTAAAGGAACGTCCTCCCATCCTTGCTCTGTGTATCCGTGGCACCACTAATAGCATGCTGCCCATCGACCTCAGAGGGCGTGAGGGGCGATAGACTGGAAGCAAGTCCTGGAGATATGGAGGTGCTTTTTTGTGAGCTATACGGTGGGTGATGCACATAGTTTTAAATTTGATTCGTTCCTTTATTGGGAGCCAGTGCAGGGAACGTAATGCATGTTTCTCAGAGGCTCTCCTAGGGAGGTTAAGGACCAGCCTGGCAGCTGCGTTCTGGACGCGTTGTAGCTGTGTTAGGCCTTTTTTGCTGAGTCCACATAGGAGGGAGTTCCCATAGTCTAAATGGGAGGTGACCAAGGCATGTACCATAGTTTTTCTGGAGCTGGGGGGCAATAGGTCCAGGATTTTCCTCAGGACCTTCAAGAGGCCATAGCATTTTCCGGCAACCTTACCAACATGATTGGTAAAGGCTAGATTAGAGTCCAGAAGAAAGCCAAGGTTTTTAACTGTGTCTACCGGGGCCGGGACAGGGCCCAGTTCAATGGGCCACCAGGCAGAAGTCCAGATGGAATGACAGGGACCTACGATAAGAACTTCCGTCTTATTACCATTAAGGCGGAGATAGTTCTGTTTCATCCAGCCGTCAAGTGCCACCAAGCAGGCCGAGAAATTCTCAGCATCCACAACTGGATCACGGGACAGATTGATCACCAGTTGTGTATCGTCTGCATAGGAGACTATTGCTACACCATATGACTCCACCAGTTTGGCAAGGGGTTCCATGTACAGGTTAAATAATGTGGGGCTCAAAATCGAGCCCTGTGGAACCCCTTGCCTGAGACATCTTACACTGGATTTACATGGTGGACAATGCACTTGAAATCTCCTGTTCTTAAGGAAGGAAACCAACCAATCATGTGCAGGTCCGGTTATTCCCTTTTCATTCAGGCGGTCCAGTAATACGGGGTGTGATACGGTGTCAAACGCCGCACTTAAGTCCAGTAAGACCAGTGCGGCCGTGTGACCCTCATCTGCCTTACCCCGCAGCAGTTCTGTCGATAGGAGGAGGGCGGTCTCTGTCGAGTGTTTGGCTCTGAATCCCGACTGAGACGTGTGGAGGAGCTTGTTTTCCTCCACAAAGCTCACCAGCTGTCGGTTAACCAATTTTTCTACTACCTTCGCACAGTAGGGAAGGAGGGAGATTGGTCTCAGGTTGTCTAATTGCGTTATGCTTATGTGGGCTTTCTTTTTTATTGGGACGACTTGGGCCAGTTTCCAGCTATCCGGAACTAAACATTCCTGGAAGGAAAGCGAGGCCATGTCACCTATATGCTTCGCCTCCTGGGGAAGATGACTGCGAAGAATCCTCGCTGGTACCGCATCTAAGGGAGAGCCCGAGTGAATGTCCGATAGGATGTTGATAAGCTCCTCTGCTTGGGGAACCACAAATTTCCTAAGTTCTTCCCTGACCTTATTTCCGCAGTTGGGGTCGGGCAGATTTGTAGCTTCAGAGTTAGTCTGAAACGATGCATAGATCTTTTCTACCTTCCCTATAAAGAAGTCTGCGATCTCATTGCATGACTCGGTTGAGGGGGGGGGCTTCCCCTGAACTCGCTAGAGGGGCGGAGAGTTCCTTCAGAATCATAAAGAGCTCTTTAGATGTGTTCTCTGCACAGTCAATCCTTTTATTATAGTACTCTCTTTTAGATTTCCTGATCTGGCTGTGGTAGGACCTTAGTTCACTCTTATAGACTTCACGTAGTGAGGGGGCATATTCCACTCTCCATCTACGCTCCAAGGTTTTACATTTGGTTTTAGCGGCGCGCAGCTCAGCGGTGAACCACGGAGCGGATTTCGTGCTCCGTGCCATGGCTTTATGAGTCCAAGGAGCTACATTATCCAGCGCACCTTGAACCCATTCTTCATACATCCTGTACGCCTCAACCAAATTGTCGCTGAGCTTTGGGGGTTCCTGTCCTAGGGCTTGACTGAAGGCGTCGTGACTGAATTTCCTCCAGTCCCTGCGCCTAATAACGGGAGGTTTCTGTAAAGGCCCCCTGTTGGGCAGTCTTCTGAGTTTAAAAGGGATCAAATAATGATCTGACCACAGGATCTTAATCGGAACAGAGACACTTATATCTTCCCAGTTTGTAAAAATTGGGTCCAGCAGATGTCCTGCTTGATGGGTGGCTCTGTTGTCAGCTAAAACAAACATGAGAGCTCTAAGTTCATTAATTAGGGAAACAGCCTCTCTGCAGTTGACATCATCCAAATGCACGTTGAGGTCTCCTACAATCATAAACTTATTATGGCGTAAAGCAGATTGCGTTAGAGCTTCCAGGAGGCTTTCAATGAACGCAGTCGCCACACCCGGAGGACGATAGATAAGGTAGCCCTTAATGGTGCAGTTGGGGCTAACCGAAATAGAAAAGAGTCCCGCTTCACATTTATTAATGGAGGTAGGTTCAAGAGAGACTGACAGCTCGCTTTTGTGGATAATGGCTATCCCCCCCCCTCTTTGAACCCCTCTATTAACGTGAAGAATATTAAAGCTGGGAGGAAGGGCCTCTATGATATCAGGGATGGATTGTTCATCCAGCCATGTTTCTGTCAAGAAGACCAAGTCGGGTTTGTCATCTATCAGTAGGTCATAAATGTTCAAGCTATGACGTTTCATCGATCGACAGGGGAGCGCATTCGGAATGCCCGTCAGATTCCGCTGGTAAGTCCGAAAGAAGAGATATTGCCACATTCTCAAGTTTAATGCCTTCACCTAAACTAAAGTTCCAATTTATTTTCACTTCTGATACTTTGATATTATTGAATTTTTGGTAGACCATCTTCTTTAGGCTTTCAATAGAGTCCTTTCAAATGCCCATCCTACAGACACTGGTGTGCACCAAAATAACAAGACGTTGCATGCCCGACTCACAAACTAGTGATGAAAGTAGAACTTCTATAGCTGAGGTTGTGGATTGCAGCATTGGAGGAAGTACTGCTCTGTCTTGTACTGTTTCTGATTCACATCTTCAATAGGATATGCAGTACACACTATTGGCTCTTCTTCCAAGCACTGCACCTGCTCAGATAGAATCAAAAAGAGGAAGACTGTTTTTTAATGGACTACCAGGAAGACCCTAGAAGAAATTGCAGTGCCTCTTCTTAGCACTGCATAGTTTTTACTTAATACAGACAGGATGAGGTTTTAAAAATGTACCATAGTCTTCAGTTTAGGTTTATAAAGTCCATTGTTTATGAATTGTTACTACAAGTAGTTCAGTTTTAGAGAATAGGCTCTACAACTTTAGAAAAGGTCAACGTGTTGTGCAGCAATTCATAGATAATATTCGCTTCTTCAGGGCCTAACAATCTTTCATTAACAAAATATAATGGTCAGAGTTTGTGTAGCAATCCTTAATATTACTTTAGAGTACTTCTGAATTTCTCAACATCATGATCTGGAGGGTTTGCAAGGAATCCGTGCATTTGCTTGGTGTAGTCCAATTTAAGTGCACACAGTGCAAACACGATAACTCGAGCTCCTAAGTTTCAGTGACAGCGTAAAATGATATCGCTTCAGTGTCAGCATCTCATGATACTGCTCAAATGGTGCTTGCCTTTATAAGTCTTGAGAAAAACAGCTTTAGATATGGATCAGTCCTCTTCAACCATTGGCATTCACATGTTTTTCATGGTTTGCTTTTGCCTTAATAGGAAATGCTATTCCAAGGACAGTTACATTGTTCTTTTAGATTTTGGTAGTAGGATCAAGTAATCATTTTGTTAAAACGTGTATGAAACCTGAGGAGATGCTTGACATGAATACCCACTGTCAGACCCGCTCAGGCATACTGGGGCTATTGGCCCCAACCGTGGTGGTTGAGGTTGTTACCACTTGTGTCCTGGGGCTCATCCTACTATGGCTTTGTAAAGTGGGCCAAGTACAACACATCCCACTGGACTGGAAGGATAGCAAGGGTTAGCGGTCACCAGCTCCTCATGAGGTAGTGTCAGGAGCAAGTGTTCAGAACCCAACAATCAGCCAACAGACACAATCACTCATTGTCCAGCCCAGTGCTTGTCATTTGGTAAAGGAAGTACTCACACCTACGCTCTATGGCTCTCTATGCCCGCTGCAGACGGGGATAAGTCGTTCGCTGTCTCCCTGGCAGTCAAGGAGGGAGAGGTTTAGGAATGCTGCGCCATCCGCTGTTAATTTAAGGTAAGCAGACTTGGCCATAGTGATCCTATTGCATTCGGTAATCGCAGCCATTGTCTTGGCCAATGCAGGGAGCTCCTACATGAAGGTTATTGTAGCTTCCTTCTGGGATAGTGAAGATAAATGTCAAGGTGAGATAGTTATGACAGTCTTTTGGATCATGGCAAAGTATTTGTGGCCTTCTGACAAGCTGGTGCATCGGCAGTTGGGTGCTCCTGGCAGTTGCAGCCACTTGGGCTGATCAGTTGTTCCTCAGCTGAGCTGTAGTGCCTCAAGCCTTCAGGGAGGCAGACCTGAATTGTGGCCCTTAACGGCCGTCGGGGGGCACATGGCTGCTTGATGTGGGTATCCTTCAGGGGCAGTTCATGACCAGATCCTCAAAGGGAGTTCCAGCGACCCACAGGGCAGCAAGAGTCACCTCTGGGGTGCTTTCTCAGGCAGTCTGCATTCTCTGGGTGATCCCCCATATCAGGATCAAAAACTTGGAACTGAAAAAGTAAATCCAGGGGCGCGTTAAGGTTGATGCAATGGCGAAACATTGTTTTTCAATGGCTGATGAGTTCAGTTCTCTAGGGGCACCCTGCAGCTGTTACAAATCCCTGGACATTCTCTACTGTTATCGTCAAGTTGAGCCATTACTGCTCTAAGTCCTTTATCTGAGGCTTCACTCTGTAAAATGAAGGGTTACCCATAGGCAGGTGCATTTAACACGAGCCCATTACATAGTGATCTCTTCTGGTCCTCAAATGCCTTCTGCAACTCCACAGTCCAGATCTCTTTTTTAGGCTGCTTATATTAAATATTTGAGCTGTCAAGGGGGAAAATATGGTTCCATAGTTGGTGACAAAGTTTCTATATTAGCTAGTGAGTCCTAGAAAGGCTCTCACTTGAGTCTAGGTGGTTGGGAACCGCCCACTCAAGCACAGACTGCATCTGATCACCCAAAGGGTAGATCTTCTAGTTGCCCTCCCAGTGTCCAAGATAGAGGACTGCTTCACCTGCCACTTAGTTACGCCGTAGGGGTGAGCTGTGAATTGGTGTGAGAGGACACTATATCTCCTCAGTTTTTCAACCTATATCTTGACAAACACCTGTTCTAGGTGCCTCAATGACCCTCCAACAAATTGGTGAAGATGGCAGTGTTGTCAAGGTATGCCGCAAATAACTCTCACATCACTATGAGAACATGATTCACCTGATGTTGAAAAGTGGCAAGAGCATTCTTAAACCCAAGCCGGATCACTCAAACTGATATTACCTTTCTGGTGTAGTGAATGCATTTTTCTATTTGGCACTAGGTGCTCATGTGACCTGTCACTGGTCTGGTCGAAGGTGCTCGAGTAACAAGTAGCACCCAGTAGGACTTCAGCTCTGGGATTAGCGACGGATCGGTTTTATTCACCTCATTGAGGGCCTGGTGGTCCACATAAAAGCACAATTCTGGATGCTTGCTTTGGTACAAATACTACTGGACTGACCCAAGGACTAGAGGAGCGCTTAATCATCCCTTAACACCAACATCTTGGCAACTCTGCTGTGATGCACTCTTAGACTCTCACGCATCCAGTAAGTCTTGCTCTTCGCTGGTAAGGTATCCCATATGCCTACATCATGAACACATACACGTGTCAACCTTGGAATCAATGAAAATAGATGAGAAAATTATCCTTACACTTCACTACACTCTCTCTGCTGCTCAGGCGTCAGCCAGGGTTTGGTTTTACACCATCCACAGAGCCATCCTTTGCATCACCCTGCAGCAGGGCAGGACGTGATTCACTGTCTTCCTTGATTTCCATGATATTCACTGTGAAGTATATCTGGATATGTGGACACCCTTTTTGGCTCCACTGTGGAACTTCTGTCCAACAAGTAGTTTAGCTCTGAAACCTTCTGCACTACCTTGTGTAGCCCGCACCATGTATCCATTAAAGATATTGGACAAATAGGCTTCAGCACCCATACCCTCTGATCCTGCTGGTATCCAGTTTGTGTTATTTTGTACTACATACCACTCCTTCATCTGCCAATTCCAACGCCGATTGCAGATGTAGCACATATCTGGGTCGGTACAGGCAGATCCTATGGCTAGGTGGTTGTTGCCCTCTTCTGAGCTGGGAACCGCACAAGGAAGTTGCAACTCTATTAAAGGTCGGAGCAAACAAATCTCATGGAAAGGAAGTTGCTTCCCTCTACTGACCTGATACGTATGCAGGTGGGTTCTCCTCGCAGTTGCAGCCTACTTAGGAAGATCGGCTCTCCCTCAGCAGTGGCACAGAGTCTTAGGCACACCGATAGTTAATCTTGGCCGTCTTTCAGGTGCAGTTCTCAACAAGAACTGTGAATGGAACCCCGAGACCTATTTGCAGCATGCTTAGCCCCTGTCTCAAGCCACGTTCTCTGGGTGTTCGCTAGGCTAGGAACATGCTTGGCTTCATTTAGACAATCTTTCCTGCTGCAGAGCTAGCTTGCCTGCTTCCCTCATTTAGCAGGCAGGCTTCTAGGCACTAGATGGACCTTCACCTCCTCTAGCAGAAAGTTCATAATTCAGGACTGGCTAACAGGCAGACATCAGGCCTGTAGCACAGCAGTACTTTGTATACCTTGCAGAGAACTCTCCTCTGTGGTCCTGGAGAACTTGGAATTGGAACCATGTGGGACGGTTTGGATCCCACCTTTATACA
Source organism: Triturus cristatus (assembly GCF_964204655.1). Classification (NCBI taxonomy): domain Eukaryota; kingdom Metazoa; phylum Chordata; class Amphibia; order Caudata; family Salamandridae; genus Triturus; species Triturus cristatus. The sequence goes on from NC_140594.1 coordinate 783,249,720, forward strand.
CATATTCTAGATAGTGGATGCAGATACACACTCTCAAACTTGAGAACTGGTATTTGGGGAGGAAGGTTCTCTTTCAAGTTTCCTTCTCAGGCTGCTCTCAAGATACAGCCTTTTTGTAATGTGATGCTTCCCACAGCAGGGAGCCCTGGGCTGTCTCTGAGCTGGAGCACCCATGAAATGGCCACAATGAGGTTTGACATGTGTGCACCTGGCTGTCATCAGCCTTCCTGAATACGTAACCAAGAAGAGACATAAAGGGCAGACCTGACCTAGAAAACTTCTCAGCATAGCAGAAACCGCAGTTCCATCCCTTGCTACTGCCATGACCCAAATAGCAGTGCTCAGGGAGAACTAATCTAGAGCTAACAAAGTTTTCCCTTAATTTCTAAAGGTAGTCCTGTGTCCATTCTACTCTCTCCATTCTCTGGATTGCCGCCCTCCAGCTGCAAGAATATAGGCAAAACACTTATACTGTAATGGGGAAGGTGTTGTTATGACCCATTTTGTGTCATGCTAAACTGGCATTATCGAAAATGAATTCACTGTCTACAGCACTTGGGCTCCTACACACAGCCCTACTACCACTCTTATCCAAAGACTCTTGACACACGCTCATAATGTCAGCACTTGGTTCTGAGTTTCACATAACAGCAAAACCTTACCAAAGAGGGACCAGTGGACTTAACTCTCATTGACACAGATAACATAAATCAGGTCACACCAAAGATTCACAAAATATTACATACTGCCACCATCACTTTGTGCTTAATCTAGGAAAGGGACGTAGTTCGCTGTCTACCATAAGTGAATGCTTAGTGCTCCCATCCAGGCCACATTACAGAGCAGGCATCGGGCCTTGCGTTTTCAGGGAGAAGCCTGGCCCTCTGCACGTTATATAAGCGTGACTCCAGGGCCAAAAATAAAGGTCAGGATACCAGATTTATTAGCAGTTGGGCACTCAGGGTAGGGGTACATGTAACTTCACATTTCTATTCTATGCACCAGCTTTGTAAAGCGCATGGTTTCCCGACAACGGGTTTCCCAGCGCTATCATCTCTGGTTAGAGTGAGGGTAATTAAAAAGTCGAGCGCTGAGAGAACTCGAGCTATGGGCTAGGGGCAGGAATCCCTTAGAGCGGCGACCCCAAACCAGCGGGGGGAAAAAAAGCTATAAGATGAAACTGGATGCCTTAGCTTGGAGTGTGGATCGATTTCAAGGTAGCGGAGGGCAGCGGAGGGAAGCGGAGGGCTTGTACTATCGGAGGCTGAGCACTGACACGCTGCTGCGCTCTGCGCTCGATGAGGGTAAGAGCGCAAAAAAAAAGCGCTTTAAAGCACGGTTTGTTGCCCGGCCGTTTTGCTTGCCCGAGGTCTTCGGAGACAGAGTTTGGCAGAGTCCAAACTAAGTTAAGCGGTGACATTACCATTTCCAGTACCATTGCTAATGGAACAAGAGCGACAAAGGGGGGCAAACTCTTAATGAGCTAAGCAGGCACTTTGGGAGCAGTGGCAGCTGCAGCAAAGGAGATATTAGGGACGCGCCAACTGTTGCCACTATCTTTGGGGACTGCAAGACCCACAAGCCATCGCTCCCTGGTGGGAGGATTTACCGCAGACCAAGCGCCACAAGAGCGCTCACAGAGACCGCCGCGCGGGACGCGCCAACTGTTGCCACTATCTTTGGGAACTGCAAGACCCACAAGCCATCGCTCCCTGGTGGGAGGATGTACCGCAGACCAACCGCTACAAGAGTGCTCACAGAGACCGCCGCGCGGGACGCGCCAACTGTTGCCACTATCTTTGGGGACCTCAAGACCCACAAGCCATCGCTCCCTGGTGGGAGAATCTACCGCAGACCAAGCGCTACAAGAGCGCTCACAGAGACCGCCGCGCGGGACGTGCCAATTGTTGCCACTATCTTTGGGGACTGCAAGACCCACAAGTCATCGCTCCCTGGTGGGAGGATCTACTGCAGACCAAGCGCTACAAGAGCGCTCACAGAGACCGCCGCGCGGGACACGCCATCTGTTGCCACTATCTTTGGGGACTGCAACACCCACAAGCCATCGCTCCCTGGTGGGAGGATCTACCGCAGACCAAGCGCTACAAGAGCGCTCACAGAGACCGCCGCACGGGACGCGCCAACTGTTGCCACTATCTTTGGGGACTGCAAGACCCACAAGCCATCGCTCCCTGGCAGGAGGATCTACCGCAGACCAAGCGCTACAAGAGCGCTCACAGAGACCGACGCGCAGGACGTGCGCAGGCGGCGCCCGGGCCAAGGGCGGGCCCGTCCTTGCCCGTCAGGGGCCGGAGGAGGCCGGGACGGGACACTCCCCTAACATTGCTTCTGGACATCCTCGATAGCCAGGACATTTGCCCAAAGGTACTGTTACTACTGTCCTTTGTTTTTTGCTTGCGCTTTTTAACATTGGATCTGTAGGACACGACTATCCTTTCTAGCCAACATACATAATGGGTAAAAACCAAAAGGCTGTAGTTTCCCGCCCCGTGACGAGACAACATGTGGCCACGACACAACCTCTCCCTATGCTAACGGCTATCGATAAGATGCTTCAAAAAAACATCGGGGTAGTGGTAACTGCTATTGAAAACACAAAACGAAGGCTGTCAATTACCCCCGTTGCCCCCTTGGTAGAGCATGCAGGGGATTATTCAGCAATTGTAACAACCCCTCCAGACATAAGTTCCTTCCTTACGCCGTCTTTTGCTGATTTACCCTGTGCCCAGGTCCCTACAGATGCAAATGTTAGCAAGGCATTCCTAAGCTCACCTCTATTTCCCCCAAATACCATTATAAGAAATAAACCGGGCCCTAGAGGCAAGACAAGGAGACCTGTAAAGAAGCCAATCAAAAATACAGGGCATAAGTACGATTCTGTACAAGCCACCAGCGGGCCTTCACCAGCGAATATGGGAGCACCGCTGTGGGTTACTAGCTTAGTAGCAGACTTTCAGTCTCTTTTGGAACAGACCATTGGTAAACATATCAAACCCCTGGCATCTAGGATTGATAGATTAGTCTCTACCCTTAACAATATGGGTTCGGGGAAAATGTCCCCTACGGTCCCACATGGGAAGTTTGCCTCTAGCGATGCTGGCGGTATTGCTCCTGAAGTTGGGACTGCCATAGTAGTTGATAGTGTTACTGGGAGCCAAGGAACACGATCGGCCCCCATCAACAATGAGCCAGCTTTGGAAATTGTCAGCCCCCCTCTATGTATAAACACAGTTGCTGACGGTTCTCAGGTAGCTGGGAACCTTGTCCCGGTTTCTGCTAATGCAAAAGCCACTCCCACCGATGAGAAAATAGGATGTGAAAGATATGGATTGGTAAGGGGGTCCTCCGATGTTCTGGTTTCAACAAATACAAATCCATCTTCTATAGCTACCCCATCGGAGTTGCAAACCATCAATCTTCCCCCAGATTCTTTACCATATGTTGTAGTCTTAATGGGGGTACCACTTCTAAGCCAGGGAAAAAATGAAGGCCATACTGACTTAAAAAATAAGTGTATCCAGTGGCTAAATGTGAACAGACCTCTCCCCTCTTACATTTCTGGGGAAATACTCTCTGTAAGACGTATAGACTGGATTGGGAAGGGTCCCAAAACTATTGCAGGGAATTGTGTAGTAATAAACTTTAGGGATACTGCTGCCGTTCATTACATCTGTGGTATGTCCCCTTCTATATTAACTACTCAAATCCTCCCCCTACACCTGTCATACTTCTATCCTATGCTCCATCTGAGATCAGCTTATTGTAAAAGTGCCAAATATGACGAGGGCCGTAATGGTTGTCCATCCAGAGTGCACCAGGGGCAAACAAGCTGGGTGGACTTCTATCCCTATAATCCCGCTTTGTCATCTTTTGCGCATAGAAATAGGTTTAGTGTACTGAACCAGGTAGATTGACGTTCACTTGACAAGGAACTAGTCCCGAATAACACTAGTGAAACAGCTACCCCTTTAATTGCACAGGAGGGAAAAATCAAAACCCTTACCTCTGCAGAAGGTACATTATTTAATTCTTCGAACTGGGTGGGAAGGAGCGAATTGGGGGATGGAAAGCACCTGGGGGGAGTTTCCACTGAAGGGGGGGAAGTAACTAGTATAGACAAAACGGAAAGGGACGTTCAGTCTGAGACCCTCATTTGCGATAGTTTTTCCACCATGGCAACAGGGATTCCAAAAGTCACTGGTAAGGTAGATGATGGAACTATAAAAATTCTTTTGTGGAATGTAGCTGGGGTAAAAAATTAATTATCTATTCCTGACTGGGGTTCCTTCATGGCAGCACATGATATCTGCCTGATCCAGGAAACATGGGCCCTAGAGGAGAGTGCTAGCCCAGGCTACGCAACTTTTCACATCTTGGCAGTGACTAGTGGCAGAGGTCGCCCATCTGGTGGCCTATCAATTTGGATAGGCACTCACTTGAGCGTCCAAGCCACTCAAATACCTACTAACTCCCCTGATGTTCAATGTGTGCTATTGACACCCCTGAACACAACAAAAATAGCCATAATAAATATCTATTCTAGGCCAGTTAGGAGTGGGCAGGAGTCAGACACGATTAAAGCACTAGATCTCTTTATCCAGACACTTGACCCCTCAGTTACAATAATTCTTGGTGGGGACTTCAATTGCCAATTTGAGCCCTTGGTTAACCCTGATTTGGATGAGCAGGATGACGAAGACCTGCTCTGGTGTATCCCGGAACCGAAGATCCCTCCTGTTAAGGTATGGACTCGGCTGGTCCTTCAAATAAAATCATTCTCACTTGCAATGTCTCTGCGAGCGTGTAATGGGAGACTGGACCCTGACCGTCCGGGATTTCCTACATTCAACAGGGTAGAACAAGCTTCGAACATTGATTACATCTTGATGGAAGCAAGACATTGGGACAGGCTCTTGGAATTCAAAGTGCACCCGAGACACGATAGTGACCACAATGCCCTTGTCCTAACACTGAAGCCGGGGAGCTTTGGGCTGTCTAATCCTGAAGCTGGTCCTATTAATATGACCATGCCCCTTATGGTTTCGAACAATCGACGTACGGTCAAATGGCCTTATTTCCAGGACTCCCCGTCTAGGCTGGGTGAAGTATATCAGCTTGCTATACCATGGATAGCTGAGATGGCCGATCTGCCCTCAAATGGCCACGCTGTAAAAATCCATAGGCAGTTGGTCAGTGCGTTGGGGGATGTTTTTTGCCCACTTAGTAGGCCAAGACGTGGTGGGGCTAAGACACACACATGGTACAATGTCACCTGTAGGAAAGCCAAGAAGGACCTCCTTACTGCAATCAAAGTTAAGGACAGTCTAGAAATTAGGTCATCTCGTTTGCTCTATAAAACGGCAATCGAGGGAGCCAAGAGGGACTGCGAGGAAACAAGGTGGGAAGAGCTGAAAAGTGCGCTCCTGACTAAGGACGCAAAGTCATTTTGGACCATTGTTAGTACAGGCACTAAGGGAGGAGGGCAAGCTACCTTCCCAAACATTGCACCCCCAGTGTGAGAAGCTCACTTTGGGGCTCTATATGCTTGTCTGGAGCATGATGACTCACTTCGGCTAGGCTCTAAGCTAGTCCTAGGGTTCCAACAGGAGGGAACTGTGACACTCGCCCGGCCCCCTGCCCCAGACCCCCGCCATGAGTATCGATTGACGGGGGCCTCGGGTGGAGGGTCGGGATCGAGTGTGAATCTCTCTGCCCTTCCAGAGAGCATCACCCTGAAGGAGGTAGAATCTGCCATAGCTAGATTGCTCCCAAATAAGGCTCCCGGCCTTGACAAATTGCCGGGGGACCTGCTTCGATCCCAGCCAAAAATATGGGCGCCATATCTTGTTATCTTGTTTAATGCGATCCTTATGGGGTCTGATCCACCGGACTCCTGGCTGGGGGCTGAGATCGTCCCTATCTACAAGAAGGGATGCCCACTCACCCCTTCAAATTATAGGCCCATTAGTCTGTTAGATACAACACAAAAACTAATGGGTAGAATTATATTGGACAGGATACAAGCTTGGATGGAGGAATGGGAAATACTGTCTACCCTCCAGGCTGGTTTTAGATCCGGTATTTCAACCTTGGACCAAATTTTTCGGCTCCAGGTCCTTTTTTGGAAAACCACAAGAGTTGAGGGTGGCAGCCTCTACCTTGTCTTTGTGGACCTGCGGGCTGCTTTTGACCTAGTCCCAAGGGAAAAATTGTGGGAGGTATTGGCTGACCTGGGCCTTCCGCCCTACCTGCTTAATATCCTGACCCATTTGCATGTTGGAAATTATGCACAGGTTAGGTGTGGGAGATATGGGGATCTCTCGGACCGTTTCCCTGTATCCAGGGGTGTCCGGCAGGGGTGCGTTCTAGCTCCTACCCTTTTTAGCCTATTCATTAATGGTCTTGTAGATACCTTAAATGAAATAAAGGATAATGATGCTCACTGGTTGACGACCGGGCGACTCCCCGCATTAATGTTCGTGGATGACACTTTGTTGCGATCCCGAACATCTTCGGGCATCCAGCGTATCCTGGACGGTTTCGTGCGCTTTTGTGCCTCGAGGGGATTGGAGATCAATTTGGATAAAACCAAGTTTATGATCTTTAATCCCCCGAGGCGTACGCGCCCAAACCCTTTTCTGAATGGTGTTCCGCTGGAACGAGTTAAAACCTTCGTATACCTTGGGACTACCTTGACGGAGGACTTTGGCTGGGGCCATCAGATCGCCAGATCTGCTCTTAGACTTTCACAAACAGCAGGGGGCATTGGTAAGCTCCAGAGAGCATCGATCTCCAAACTGGTTGCGCCCGCCCTTGAGATATATGGCCTCCAAGCTCGGTCTGCATCTCTTTATGGCGCGGAACTTTGGGGCCATAAGAACGTATCTAGCCTCCTGAGGGTTGAACAGGCCTTTATGAGGAATTTGGTGGGCCTACCGACAAGTACACCCCTCATCCCCTTGCGAATGGACTTGGGTCTGGAGTCTATTGAGAGATTGGTAGCTGTGCGACCCTTGCTCTATTGGAGGAGGCTCTGGTCAGTACCAGAGCTGGTATCCTTTAGAGTTGAATTTCGGGAGGTCTGGGAACAGTTAAAAAGCAAAAATATTCCATGGCTTTCCCACATTAAGGCTCTTTCTCTCAAAATAGGTTTGCCTCAGTTATGGGCGACCCCTGAGCTGAGCTGCCCGAGGATATCTAGGGCCCAGTTGTTAAATCTGGTGAGGCAGCAAAACCTATGTGCATCACAACGGTCAACATCTTATGGTAGGCTCTCCACTGAGTTCCTCTCAATCAAATTTGAAATGGGGTGGGAGGAATTCCTTGATGTAGTCCAACCCCCTCTCGCGAGGAAACTATATGTTCAATTAAGGTATGGCTCCCTACCCATCAGGTCATTTACCTCGAAATGGGCAAAAGCTGAAAATGAAACCTGCCCGGCATGTAACCACACTAGAGAAGATGTTATCCATGTTTTATTTTTCTGCCCAGCATACAGCAATATACGCAAAACCTGGCTTATTCCAATATGTAGAAATTTGGGTTTTAGACATTGTGTGCAGGCATGTAGAGTTCTTAAATATGATACCTCGCCGCCCATTGTATTTGCTGTTTCCCGTTTCCTCTATGGTATGTGGCGCCGCGGGACAAGTTTTAAACCAATTTAAACTATTGAATATATGTTTGATAACTTACTGTTTAATCTCTTTTCAAAAAATACCCATATTTATTATTTTATCAGATGTGCTATGCATGTATTTATTTTATTTGCACTTTTATGGTCTTTGACCGAAATAAAGTTACCAAAGCAAAGATTAGGGTAAAAGATACATTTTTAGTTTCTTTCTAAAACTCATTAAATTTTCATGCAGTCTCAGGCTAATAGGCAAGGAATTACAGAGTTTATGTGCAAGAAATGTGAAGGAGTGACCTCACTTCTAGCTCTTTTGACTCTGGGGACAAGAAGATCAAGATTGTTGGACCTCAGAGCCCTGTTGGTCCAGTGGGAGGCGATCCGTTGATGGAGAACATGTGGGCCCGCTTTGTGTTTTGCCCGATGTGTGATACATAGTGCCATGAATTGTACTCTATAAATTATGGGCAACCTGTCAAGAACTTTGAGCGCTGCACGTATTGACTGCGTTTTAGGAATGCCCAACAGCATTTGAGCGGCCGCGTTCTGAATGACTTGGAGTTTTTTTATTCTGAAAAACAACAGGTCCTTCAAAAACAATTCAAAGTCAGAGAAATAAATATAGACCAGAATCGGCTCTATACACAAATGCAATGTCCAGCCGGACATTCCAATTTAATGATCAACGTAATGAATGATTAGACAAACAGACAAATATTGAGTGGGACACAGTCCTACGTCCTTCAACAAACAACAATCACATTTAAAAGACATTTTTCAGGCTAAACAGAGAAGCTTGTAGCCGATAAGGAATGAAAAGGGCAAGCTTTCAAGACAGTAGACAATCCTGCACAGGTTTTTAACACATGTTTTAACATGCATGTTTGTACAACAAGTCGACGACGTTTCGATCTATTCAAGCAATACATAGATCATCATCAGCACTAATTAAATGACAAGCCTGAGAGCGCACTTCCAAAAGCATGAAAGCACAATTACGATACTTCCAAACAGGGACCGAAAGGTAACCGGGTGGGATTGCTTCAAGGAATGGACAACAGCGACAAAAAGGGAAATCCAAGGAATGTATGTACGCTGGGACTATTATCCGTGAATAAAGCCGCAATTGGGGACGCGTGGCGGGAAGCGGCGTGGGCGTCCGTTAAGGGGTTGGCAACCTCTGTCGTGGGCGTCCGTTAAGGGGTTGGCAACCTGTCGATCCAGGGAGGTGCCAGAGAATCACCGTATGGCGCGATGGCTTGGTGAACCAGGGTAGTGCCTGTGAATCACTCTCTGTGAATTTGGGCATTTTATGTGTTGACATGGTGTGTGGTGTGCAAAGTGGTTGTGGGTGCAGGGGTGTGAGTGGTGGGTGTGGTTGCGATGTGTATGGTGTGTGATGTGCAGGGGGTTGGTGGTGCAGGTGTGGAAGTGGTGGTGGTGCTGTGTGTGGTGTGAGTAGTGCTGATGTGTTGCTTTGCCTATCCTTTGTTGTGAGGGTTGGTGGCCTTCTGTCTTGGAATGTTGGAAAGGATTGTGGTCAGGGAAGGGGCTGGTTTTATACTCAGCTATGTGGTCGTGTCCAAATGGGGTATTGCTGTCAGATGTGTTGTGTGGGTTGTCCTGGGATTTTTCTTTTTCTTTTTGCCATGTGGTTGTGTCATTGGGGTGTGTTTTGTGTATTTGGGGGGCATGGCTAGTTTGCTGTGTACACTTTTGGCCTTATTGTGGGTTTTTTGCTTCTTCCGCCATATTTGTCACGGATCGTCCACAGCGGTGGCTATGCTGCAGCTCTTCTGCTGGCTCTCCCATTCATCCCAGTGTGCGATCACGGCGGTCAGAAACAGCGGAACGTACCGCGGGACCATCGGGATATTCTAATTTCCCGTGTGGTGTCTCCGCTATGCTTGCGGTGGGTTGGTGTTTTTCTGCTGCGTATCCGACTGCCGCGGACAGATTTTGAACATCACCGCCCGCTACGGGTGGTTTTTCATGGTCCCGTTCCGCCGCGGTCGGTGTTTTTTGGCAGATTATCCTAATTTGGTCGCCGGTTTTTCCACGGTACAGGCGGGCGTTTTTTTTCCGCTTCCATGGCGGTCGGGGTGGTTTTCCAACCACCATCCTAATCGGCCCCTAAATGTGTGCCATCATTTGTTCTTTTTGCTTTTCTCGCCATAAATGGGTAGGTTATGCCTTAAAGGGGGTCCTGTGCTCAATGTTCCACTGGATTCAAGCTAGCCTGGCTGATGAGGGGTGATACCCTGAAATCGGTCCCAGGATGTTTATCTCCAGTTCAGGGAGAACCTGGCTTGGCAGTTTGAGCTGGACTATTCCCAAAAGGAACAGGGTCAAGACTGATTTGCTTATGGCTGGGTCCAAACAGTGGTGGCGTGATGAAACAGGGGTGGCGTGATGACCAAAACAACAATGGATTAGATCAAGATCTTTGTAACTGGGGGTGAATATTTGCATTGTTCAGCAGTCCGTCCATCATTTGTTTTTTTTGCTTTTTTCGGGTGCGCAGACAAAATATTGAGTTGGAAATTAAGAACTACAGAAATATCGAGTCCTAAATATTGTTAATGAGAAATATCGACAGCAAGAATATCGTGGTCAAGAATATCGATTTGAAGGTAAGAAATATCGTTTAAAACAATATAGAAGTCGATAATATTGTTTGCAACAATCAAATTTTTAATCAGTGTTATGCAATTTAGTATATATTTTAAATGCATGTGATGTTTATTTTTAATAAGCATTGTTTTTTAATTTATGTTTTACATTTTTAGTAGTTATCAATATAATTTTAATTACATTTTGAGTTTTTTAGTTCCATAGCGGGTTGTGAGTTTGTTGGGAAATAGGGTGGGAAGTAATTAATTATATTTTTTATTTATTAATATTTATTTGATATTTTATAGTGTTAATTGTGTGAAGTAATTTATTTTTTATTAATTAGTTGTTAATTAATGCAAATTCATTATTCAAAAATTAAGGTGCCGATTCCGATCCGTTAAAAAGTTTCCCCGTACGAATCGTATCCGTATTTTTTTACGTACGAATCGTACAAGTCCCGTACAAACTGGCAAGTACGATTCGGATGTGAAAAACTACATACGAATCGTATTGGGAAAATTCCCCGACAGGTCCTCGGGTCGGGAAAAGTCCCCGACACGTCCCCGTACATTTTTACGTACAAATCGTAAAAATGAAGTCCGACCGCGCAAGTACGATCCGTCCCGTCCGTCCGTATGTACAACCGTATGGAAAAAACACCGTATGGAGCGAACTTCAATAGCAACCATGGAGATGTCCAAACATGTGCCCGCATCCCCCCGTATGTACATGCCGTACCACCAGCCCCCGTATGTACGCGCCGTATCCCCAGCCCCCCCAAGTACGCGCCGTACCCCCAGCCCTCCTATGTACGCGACATATCCCCACCACCCCCGTATGTACGCGCTGTACCCCCAGCCCCCCGTATGTACGCGCCGTACCCCCAGCCCCCCCACCCCCAAGTACGCGCCGTACCCCCAGCCCCCGTATGTACGCGCCGTATCCCCACCACCCCCGTATGTACGCGCCATACCCCCAACCCCCGTATGTACGCGCCGTACCCCCAGCCCCCCGTATGTACGCAACGTATCCCCAGCCCCCCGTATGTACGCGACGTATCCCCAGCACCCCGTATGTAGGCGCCGTGCCCCAGCCCCCCTATGTACGCACCGTACCCCTAGCCCCCCCGTATGTACGCGCCGTACCCCTAGCCCCCCCGTATGTTCGCGCCAAACCCCCAGCCCCCCGTATGTACGCGCTGTACCCCCAGCCCCCCTATGTACGCGCCATACCCCCGGTTCCCGTATGTACGGCATGTACCCCCAGGCCCCTACACCCTGCCCGTGCCTGTACGCACTCTACCCCAGGCCCCTACACCAGCACCCTCACCCAGCATCACGCATGTACGAGTCGTACCAAGCCATAGCAAATGTGAGCACTGTACAACAACATGGCCGATGTACGCACCTTACAGACGCGAAAAACACTCGTACTGAACCAGGACACTGCAAAACACCACAAGGAGAGTCAATTCGAATCTCACAACACCACAAAACACATCCAACAAGCCCAAATACATCCAATACACTGACCTGCAACAGCCAAACAGGTAAACAGAGGCCCAAAACACAACCACTTCTTATAACACACCCACCCAAAGTTCAAACACCGCCACACCCACACCCACAAATGGACCAATAAAAAGGGCCCACACACACAAACCATGAGCCTTTGCAACAGACCCACTGCTGCCAGACCCCACAGACAACCCACTGCACCATACTTGAACCTTGACTACACCTTACACTTGCACACCTTCACACAACCACCTTCACAAACACCCCCTCATCACATTCACACACACACCTTCACAACCACACCCACACACCCACAACCACCCACACCCACACCCCACACCATGCCCACAGACAAGAATCCAAAGTTCACAAGGGAGGAGCTGGACATCCTTGTCAACGAAATCATCAGAGTCGAGCCACAGCTCTTTGGAACATTGGTCAGACAGACCAGCATAGCAGCAAAATCAGCCATGTGGCAGAGGATCGTCAAGAGGGTAAATGCTGTTGCGCCCATCAGAAGGACCAGGCATGAATGCCAAGCCAGGTGGTACGATCTGCGGAGGACGGTCCGCCGAAAAATGACTGACGAATATAACCAGGGGAACATCACTGGAGGTGGGCCGCCCCGCAGACCGGTACACTACCATCCCTGGGAGGAGAAGGTGATGCGCACGCTGCCGCCGGTGGGAGTACACGGAGTAGAAGGAGTCGCCGAGCCTGGTGAGTACACAAACAACTCACCTCACATGGGGGGAACCGCATCCACAACCCAACTCCCAATAATGCACGCAACTACCCCAAAGCCATCACCGGACACAACCACACTCCAAAAACACGCACATGCCACTAGTGGCTCCATGCCCCATGCACCAAGCAAGGCCATGCCAAGTCACAGGCCACACAAAACAGCAACACAAGACAGGATGTCCGTGATGCCGGGAGGGTGGGCCTCAAAAAACACATTGTGCAACTCAGAAGCAGACACCAATGCCCTCAGCCCATATGGCCTAGGGCAGAGCTATACAAACAGTGTCCCCCGACACAGTACTGTGTCGCCTGCAAATGGTGGCCGCGTCGCAGGATGACATGGTGTAGTGGGTTCGGGGTGACAGACACGCTGCACAAGTAGGTTAAGGGGTTTCAAAGTGGGTTTTATTGCCAAGTGTAACAGTCTTTCTCATCCAGTGAACAGGGGGGGCTGCTCTGACGTGTTCAGGGTAGGTCGAGTCACTGCAGGTGTTCCCGTCGTCCCTTTCTCCCCGTTCGTCGTTCTGGACAGGTTTCTCGTCCCCGGTATATCCCAAAAGAAAAAAAAGGAAATCAAGTATTAGGCAGTGTCGCCCAGCGATAAGCAATGAAGGGTCCAGGAGTGAGGGACACCGTGCAGCGAGAGTCTAGTTGGTGTCTAAGTGCTCAGGGGAGGGGATTTGGGAATAGGGGGTGATGGCGGGTTTTTCGAGGTTATCAGTGATTTCTTTAAGCGGACTTCCCCTTCCCCACCCAGCCTGCGACTCTCCCCCGTACCTGCTCCAGCCACGCTCCTCCCCTGGGAACGTGGCAGGGCGCCTCGCGGAATCGGTGGCCTCCTGGCTTGTCGTTCTCGGCTCCCGTAGGTTCTTCGGTCTCGGCCCTCAGCTCCGCCGTCCGCTCTACTCTGCTCCTCTTCCGCCACTCCAACTCGTTCTCCTCCGATGTCCCGTACTCCTCTCCGCTCACCGTCGCTCTTCTCCTCCACTCCAGCTCACTCTCCAACTCCGGGGAAACGCCGTCCGCCAACTTCCTGTTCCTGTTCTCCTTTGAAGTCCCGCTACAGGACGCGTCATCCAGGGGAGGAGTCTCGTCGCATGGGATCTCCGTCTTAAAGGCACCCGGTACCTCTTTCTGAGTCCAGTCTGGCTGAGGGCTGTAAATCCAGTCCTGCGGTTGCTCTCGTTCCTCGCCAGCCTGTGTAAGAACATAAAGTGATATAGAGGGGTCATGTGACCAATATGGCCAAACAGGTGAGTCCTCCTCAGTCATGTCCCCGGCCCCGTCACATACCTCCCCCCCTTGCGTCTCCCGTTCGGGGAGAGGGAAGACTCTGGAGACGAAATCTGCATTGCCATTGTCCCTTCCCTTCTTGTGTTTCACCGTAAATGAATAAGGCTGCAGAGACAGGAACCAGCGCAGTACACGGGGATTGAGGCTTCTGTTCTGACACATCCATCGTAGCGGGGCATGGTCCGTGTATAACACGAAGGGCCTACCTTCCAGGTAGTATTGTAACTTATCGACAGCCCACTTGATGGCCAAGCACTCTCGTTCCACAGTGGGGTATTTCATCTCCCTAGGAAAGAGCTTCCTACTGACGAACAGTATAGGGTGTTCCAGCCCGTCCAACCCCTCCTGCGATAAAACAGCCCCCACCCCCACATTTGAGGCATCGGTGGCAAGGATGAAGGGTTTGGTGAAATCGGGGGAGGCGAGGACTGGTTGAGAAGTTATGGCTTTTTTCAGATCGAAGAAAGCCTGTTCAGCTTCGGGGGAGGGGTTTGTTAGGTCTCGGTTTTTGGCCGTTTTTGTTAGTAGATTGGTCAGGGGGGCGGCTACAGCCGAAAAGCCTGGGATAAACCGTCTGTAGTAGCCTATAAACCCTAGGAAAGCTCTTAGGTCTCTACGGGAGCGTGGGAAAGGGGTACCTTCGATGGCTCTAACTTTCTCCGCTTGGGGGGTGATGGTCCCCTCACCTAAGACAAAACCCAGGTAGTTCACTCGATGGAAAGCAGCTCGAGACTTCTTTGCATTGACGTGGAGGCCGGCTTTCTGGAGTGCCGCCAGGATTGTTTGAACATGTTGTAAGTGGCCTTCCCATTGTGTACTGTGAATGACGATATCATCCAGATATGCGGAACAGAAGGCGGCATAGGGCTGAAGTAGGGTGTTCATCAAACGCTGGAAGGTGGCAGGCGCCCCATGGAGCCCGAATGGAAGGACCGTGAACTCGAATAGTCCCTCTTCCGTGATGAACGCAGTTTTCTTCCTGTCCTCTTTTCTAAGGGGTACCTGCCAGTACCCCTTCGTTAGGTCTAGCGTGGTGATGTATACCGCGTCGCCTAATTTCTCGATGAGCTCGTCCACTCGTGGGATCGGATATGCATCGAAAGTAGAGATGGCGTTCAATGCGCGGAAATCCATACAAAAACGTCTGGACCCGTCGGGTTTCGGGACCATTACGATCGGCGAGGCCCAATCGCTCCGGGAAGGCTGGATCACACCTAACTCCAGCATGTCGCGTACTTCGTTACGTATGGCTTCCCTTCGGGCCGCCGGGATCCTGTAGGGTCTTTGTCTTATTTTCTTGCCTGGATGGGTCTCAATGCTGTGCTCCACCAGCGTAGTTCTACCAGGGAGATCCGAAAAGATGTCTCTGTATGGTATTAGCGCATCCCTGAGTTCCTTCTTCTGGTGTGGGGATAGTCCTTCATTCACGACGAGCTCATCTATCTTGGAAGTCGGGCTCTCACCTGTGGGAATAAGTAGATGGGCTGTTTTCGGTGGCGGTCCAATCCATTTTTTTAATAGGTTCACATGATACGTTTGAGTTTTGGTAGGGGACAACCGCAGTCTGTAGGTCGTGTCTCCAATGGTATCCACGACCTCATATGGACCCCTCCACTCTTGTTTTCTCTTATCGGCTATTCCCGGTAGGAGCAGTAGGGCCCAGTCACCTTTCTGTAGCTTCCGTAGCTTAGTTCCCCGATCGTAGTACCTTTTTTGACGGGTTTGCTGTTGTTCTAGGTTTGAACAGGCGAGGGTCCTTAGCTTTCCTAGCTTGGACCTGAGCTGGTTGGTGTAGTCCAGCAGGGACCTCTGTTCGTCTTCTCCCTCTGATTCCCATACGTCTTTGGTGATCTCCAAGAGGGACCTTGGTTGTCGCCCGTATAGGAGCTCGAAGGCCGAGAAGCCCAAACTACTCTGTTTTTGTGCTCGCAAGACGTATAATGCCAGAGGCAACAACCGGTCCCAGTCACGTCCCTCTGCTGTGAGCATTTTCTTAAGGGTGTTCTTTAGGCTATGATTATACCTCTCCACGAGGCCATCCGTTTGTGGATGATATACGGAAGTTCGTAACTGGTGTATGTCCAGGGTTTTGCAGACCTCTTTCATGAGCTTGGATGTAAAAGGGGTGCCTTGGTCTGTAAGGATTTCTTTCGGGAACCCAACCCTGGAGAACAGCTCGACGAACTTCTCCGCTATGAGGCTGGTAGTCGGGGTCCGCAGTGGAAAAGCTTCCACGAACCGGGTGGCGTAGTCCACGACCAGCAGCGCGTACACATGCCCCTTTGATGTCTTCGGTAAGGGCCCGATCAGGTCCATCCCCACCCTTTCGAACGGCGTGCCAATGGAAGGTAAGGGATGTAACGGGGCTGCAGGAGGACGATGTGCATTCTTCCTCTGACAGGTCTCACATCGCATGCAATAATTGTAGACATCCTTATATACTCCCGGCCAATAGAAGAAGTGGGTTATGTTGTCCGTGGTCTTTTCCTTCCCACTATGTCCGGCGGTAAGATGCGTGTGAGCAAAGAAGAGGACCTGCTCCCTAAAGGACACTGGAACCAGTAGCTGGGGTTTTGCTCCCTCTGCTCCCTCCCTGTAAAGAGCCCGCTTTTTATGAGGAAACGAGGGTACTGCGTTGTCCCCTGGGAGTCGGACATGTGGGCGCTTTCCCATGCATTGAATAGTGTGGTGTCGTTGGCCTGTGCAAACCGAAAACTGCGGTCTAGGACCCATGGTTCGGGAGACATGAGGGCTGTCCTTATCACCCCAGTCCTTAAGGGTGGCTCTGAACTAGATCCCGGGAACAAGGAAAGAAACTCAGGATTATCCACCCCCAGTAGCATTTCTTCGGGCAAGGACTCCACCACCCCAACTTTCACGGTACACGGCTTTTTGTCTCGGGGATGAAGGGTTACCTGGGCGAGAGGGTAAGGTCTCACGCCACCATGTACGCAGCGGATGTGTACGACTGCCCCCGGTACATACTGGTGAGGGAGGACCAGGTGTTTTTGCACTACGGACTGCCGACAGCCCGAATCAAGCAACGCTCTAACCACCCTACCGTTCAGGTTTAAACTTACATAAAAAGAATGCCCCAACTCTGCTGAATATAAGATGGACCTGGGCAAATATCCGACCTCCATCGGCTCCTCCGCTGTACGCTTCCTTGGACAGAGTCTGGCAATGTGCCCCCATTCCCCACAGTCAAAGCACTGTGGGCCCCTGACCGGTGGACCCTCCACCCGTATTGGTCGGGGTCTAGGAGGCTCGGGTGTACCCTTGGGTTTCTTATCCCCTTTTCCGAGAATCCCCCCTTTTTGTCCCTTCTCGCCTTCCCATCCCGCTGCTCTTGGCTGGGCTCTCGAGTAGTTGGTGGCCATGTCTATGGCCTGTTCAGGTGTTAGTCCAGAATGTTGTCTCAGCCACCTTTGGGTGCCATATGGCAACGCTTCCATAAATTGCTCGAGGTATATTTTCGTCATTACCTCCTCTTTGGTGCTTATCAAGGGCTTCAACCATTTGTCGGCTGCCATCTTCAGCCGAAAGAACAACGTCTTGGGATTCTCCCCAGGCAATCCATGTTCCCTTCTGAAACGCACTCTATAGGCTTCCCCATCAAGTCCTAGATGATCCAGGATGATCTCTTTGATCGTATAGTAAGGCATGGTACCTGTGGGGTTAGCCACCTGGTATGCGAACTGAGCTTCGCCTGTTAGTAGGGGAGCCAAAAAGAAGGGCCACTTGTCTTCGGGCCATCCCAGTGCTCGTGCGGCTCGTTCAAAGTTCATTAAATATACATCTGGGTCATCCCCAGGAAGATATTTCTGTAGAGCGATCCCTGACGGGTTCGGGACGTGGGGGGGGCGGTGTTCTAGGGGCATCGAGAGGGGAGGGGCTGTGCCTGCTTTCTGCAGGTGTTCCAGCTGGGCATTGATAGTGGTCTGAAACACCTCCCTGTCCGCTTGGGCTGACGTCATCTGTCGTTGGATAGCCCATTCCAATTTCTCCTGCCCTTGCACGAGGTGTTGGATGAGGGCGTCCATCTTGTCCATCCAGATGGCGGGATCCCACTTCTGACACCAGTGTAGTGGGTTCGGGGTGACAGACACGCTGCACAAGTAGGTTAAGGGGTTTCAAAGTGGGTTTTATTGCCAAATGTAACAGTCTTTCTCATCCAGTGAACAGGGGGGGCTGCTCTGACGTGTTCAGGGTAGGTCGAGTCACTGCAGGTGTTCCCGTCGTCCCTTTCTCCCCGTTCGTCGTTCTGGACAGGTTTCTCGTCCCCGGTATATCCCAAAAGAAAAAAAAGGAAATCAAGTATTAGGCGGTGTCGCCCAGCGATAAGCAATGAAGGGTCCAGGAGTGAGGGACACCGTGCAGCGAGAGTCTAGTTGGTGTCTAAGTGCTCAGGGGAGGGGATTTGGGAATAGGGGGTGATGGCGGGTTTTTCGAGGTTATCAGTGATTTCTTTAAGAGGACTTCCCCTTCCCCACCCAGCCTGCGACTCTCCCCCGTACCTGCTCCAGCCACGCTCCTCCCCTGGGAACGTGGCAGGGCGCCTCGCGGAATCGGTGGCCTCCTGGCTTGTCGTTCTTGGCTCCCGTAGGTTCTTCGGTCTCGGCCCTCAGCTCCGCCGTCCGCTCTACTCTGCTCCTCTTCCGCCACTCCAACTCGTTCTCCTCCGATGTCCCGTACTCCTCTCCGCTCACCGTCGCTCTTCTCCTCCACTCCAGCTCACTCTCCAACTCCGGGGAAACGCCGTCCGCCAACTTCCTGTTCCTGTTCTCCTTTGAAGTCCCGCTACAGGACGCGTCATCCAGGGGAGGAGTCTCGTCGCATGGGATCTCCGTCTTAAAGGCACCCGGTACCTCTTTCTGAGTCCAGTCTGGCTGAGGGCTGTAAATCCAGTCCTGCGGTTGCTCTCGTTCCTCGCCAGCCTGTGTAAGAACATAAAGTGATATAGAGGGGTCATGTGACCAATATGGCCAAACAGGTGAGTCCTCCTCAGTCATGTCCCCGGCCCCGTCACATACCTCCCCCCCTTGCGTCTCCCGTTCGGGGAGAGGGAAGACTCTGGAGACGAAATCTGCATTGCCATTGTCCCTTCCCTTCTTGTGTTTCACCGTAAATGAATAAGGCTGCAGAGACAGGAACCAGCGCAGTACACGGGGATTGAGGCTTCTGTTCTGACACATCCATCGTAGCGGGGCATGGTCCGTGTATAACACGAAGGGCCTACCTTCCAGGTAGTATTGTAACTTATCGACAGCCCACTTGATGGCCAAGCACTCTCGTTCCACAGTGGGGTATTTCATCTCCCTAGGAAAGAGCTTCCTACTGACGAACAGTATAGGGTGTTCCAGCCCGTCCAACCCCTCCTGCGATAAAACAGCCCCCACCCCCACATTTGAGGCATCGGTGGCAAGGATGAAGGGTTTGGTGAAATCGGGGGAGGCGAGGACTGGTTGAGAAGTTATGGCTTTTTTCAGATCGAAGAAAGCCTGTTCAGCTTCGGGGGAGGGGTTTGTTAGGTCTCGGTTTTTGGCCGTTTTTGTTAGTAGATTGGTCAGGGGGGCGGCTACAGCCGAAAAGCCTGGGATAAACCGTCTGTAGTAGCCTATAAACCCTAGGAAAGCTCTTAGGTCTCTACGGGAGCGTGGGAAAGGGGTACCTTCGATGGCTCTAACTTTCTCCGCTTGGGGGGTGATGGTCCCCTCACCTAAGACAAAACCCAGGTAGTTCACTCGATGGAAAGCAGCTCGAGACTTCTTTGCATTGACGTGGAGGCCGGCTTTCTGGAGTGCCGCCAGGATTGTTTGAACATGTTGTAAGTGGCCTTCCCATTGTGTACTGTGAATGACGATATCATCCAGATATGCGGAACAGAAGGCGGCATAGGGCTGAAGTAGGGTGTTCATCAAACGCTGGAAGGTGGCAGGCGCCCCATGGAGCCCGAATGGAAGGACCGTGAACTCGAATAGTCCCTCTTCCGTGATGAACGCAGTTTTCTTCCTGTCCTCTTTTCTAAGGGGTACCTGCCAGTACCCCTTCGTTAGGTCTAGCGTGGTGATGTATACCGCGTCGCCTAATTTCTCGATGAGCTCGTCCACTCGTGGGATCGGATATGCATCGAAAGTAGAGATGGCGTTCAATGCGCGGAAATCCATACAAAAACGTCTGGACCCGTCGGGTTTCGGGACCATTACGATCGGCGAGGCCCAATCGCTCCGGGAAGGCTGGATCACACCTAACTCCAGCATGTCGCGTACTTCGTTACGTATGGCTTCCCTTCGGGCCGCCGGGATCCTGTAGGGTCTTTGTCTTATTTTCTTGCCTGGATGGGTCTCAATGCTGTGCTCCACCAGCGTAGTTCTACCAGGGAGATCCGAAAAGATGTCTCTGTATGGTATTAGCGCATCCCTGAGTTCCTTCTTCTGGTGTGGGGATAGTCCTTCATTCACGACGAGCTCATCTATCTTGGAAGTCGGGCTCTCACCTGTGGGAATAAGTAGATGGGCTGTTTTCGGTGGCGGTCCAATCCATTTTTTTAATAGGTTCACATGATACGTTTGAGTTTTGGTAGGGGACAACCGCAGTCTGTAGGTCGTGTCTCCAATGGTATCCACGACCTCATATGGACCCCTCCACTCTTGTTTTCTCTTATCGGCTATTCCCGGTAGGAGCAGTAGGGCCCAGTCACCTTTCTGTAGCTTCCGTAGCTTAGTTCCCCGATCGTAGTACCTTTTTTGACGGGTTTGCTGTTGTTCTAGGTTTGAACAGGCGAGGGTCCTTAGCTTTCCTAGCTTGGACCTGAGCTGGTTGGTGTAGTCCAGCAGGGACCTCTGTTCGTCTTCTCCCTCTGATTCCCATACGTCTTTGGTGATCTCCAAGAGGGACCTTGGTTGTCGCCCGTATAGGAGCTCGAAGGCCGAGAAGCCCAAACTACTCTGTTTTTGTGCTCGCAAGACGTATAATGCCAGAGGCAACAACCGGTCCCAGTCACGTCCCTCTGCTGTGAGCATTTTCTTAAGGGTGTTCTTTAGGCTTTGATTATACCTCTCCACGAGGCCATCCGTTTGTGGATGATATACGGAAGTTCGTAACTGGTGTATGTCCAGGGTTTTGCAGACCTCTTTCATGAGCTTGGATGTAAAAGGGGTGCCTTGGTCTGTAAGGATTTCTTTCGGGAACCCAACCCTGGAGAACAGCTCGACGAACTTCTCCGCTATGAGGCTGGTAGTCGGGGTCCGCAGTGGAAAAGCTTCCACGAACCGGGTGGCGTAGTCCACGACCAGCAGCGCGTACACATGCCCCTTTGATGTCTTCGGTAAGGGCCCGATCAGGTCCATCCCCACCCTTTCGAACGGCGTGCCAATGGAAGGTAAGGGATGTAACGGGGCTGCAGGAGGACGATGTGCATTCTTCCTCTGACAGGTCTCACATCGCATGCAATAATTGTAGACATCCTTATATACTCCCGGCCAATAGAAGAAGTGGGTTATGTTGTCCGTGGTCTTTTCCTTCCCACTATGTCCGGCGGTAAGATGCGTGTGAGCAAAGAAGAGGACCTGCTCCCTAAAGGACACTGGAACCAGTAGCTGGGGTTTTGCTCCCTCTGCTCCCTCCCTGTAAAGAGCCCGCTTTTTATGAGGAAACGAGGGTACTGCGTTGTCCCCTGGGAGTCGGACATGTGGGCGCTTTCCCATGCATTGAATAGTGTGGTGTCGTTGGCCTGTGCAAACCGAAAACTGCGGTCTAGGACCCATGGTTCGGGAGACATGAGGGCTGTCCTTATCACCCCAGTCCTTAAGGGTGGCTCTGAACTAGATCCCGGGAACAAGGAAAGAAACTCAGGATTATCCACCCCCAGTAGCATTTCTTCGGGCAAGGACTCCACCACCCCAACTTTCACGGTACACGGCTTTTTGTCTCGGGGATGAAGGGTTACCTGGGCGAGAGGGTAAGGTCTCACGCCACCATGTACGCAGCGGATGTGTACGACTGCCCCCGGTACATACTGGTGAGGGAGGACCAGGTGTTTTTGCACTACGGACTGCCGACAGCCCGAATCAAGCAACGCTCTAACCACCCTACCGTTCAGGTTTAAACTTACATAAAAAGAATGCCCCAACTCTGCTGAATATAAGATGGACCTGGGCAAATATCCGACCTCCATCGGCTCCTCCGCTGTACGCTTCCTTGGACAGAGTCTGGCAATGTGCCCCCATTCCCCACAGTCAAAGCACTGTGGGCCCCTGACCGGTGGACCCTCCACCCGTATTGGTCGGGGTCTAGGAGGCTCGGGTGTACCCTTGGGTTTCTTATCCCCTTTTCCGAGAATCCCCCCTTTTTGTCCCTTCTCGCCTTCCCATCCCGCTGCTCTTGGCTGGGCTCTCGAGTAGTTGGTGGCCATGTCTATGGCCTGTTCAGGTGTTAGTCCAGAATGTTGTCTCAGCCACCTTTGGGTGCCATATGGCAACGCTTCCATAAATTGCTCGAGGTATATTTTCGTCATTACCTCCTCTTTGGTGCTTATCAAGGGCTTCAACCATTTGTCGGCTGCCATCTTCAGCCGAAAGAACAACGTCTTGGGATTCTCCCCAGGCAATCCATGTTCCCTTCTGAAACGCACTCTATAGGCTTCCCCATCAAGTCCTAGATGATCCAGGATGATCTCTTTGATCGTATAGTAAGGCATGGTACCTGTGGGGTTAGCCACCTGGTATGCGAACTGAGCTTCGCCTGTTAGTAGGGGAGCCAAAAAGAAGGGCCACTTGTCTTCTCGCCATCCCAGTGCTCGTGCGGCTCGTTCAAAGTTCATTAAATATACATCTGGGTCATCCCCAGGAAGATATTTCTGTAGAGCGATCCCTGACGGGTTCGGGACGTGGGGGGGGCGGTGTTCTAGGGGCATCGAGAGGGGAGGGGCTGTGCCTGCTTTCTGCAGGTGTTCCAGCTGGGCATTGATAGTGGTCTGAAACACCTCCCTGTCCGCTTGGGCTGACGTCATCTGTCGTTGGATAGCCCATTCCAATTTCTCCTGCCCTTGCACGAGGTGTTGGATGAGGGCGTCCATCTTGTCCATCCAGATGGCGGGATCCCACTTCTGACACCAGTGTAGTGGGTTCGGGGTGACAGACACGCTGCACAAGTAGGTTAAGGGGTTTCAAAGTGGGTTTTATTGCCAAATGTAACAGTCTTTCTCATCCAGTGAACAGGGGGGGCTGCTCTGACGTGTTCAGGGTAGGTCGAGTCACTGCAGGTGTTCCCGTCGTCCCTTTCTCCCCGTTCGTCGTTCTGGACAGGTTTCTCGTCCCCGGTATATCCCAAAAGAAAAAAAAGGAAATCAAGTATTAGGCGGTGTCGCCCAGCGATAAGCAATGAAGGGTCCAGGAGTGAGGGACACCGTGCAGCGAGAGTCTAGTTGGTGTCTAAGTGCTCAGGGGAGGGGATTTGGGAATAGGGGGTGATGGCGGGTTTTTCGAGGTTATCAGTGATTTCTTTAAGAGGACTTCCCCTTCCCCACCCAGCCTGCGACTCTCCCCCGTACCTGCTCCAGCCACGCTCCTCCCCTGGGAACGTGGCAGGGCGCCTCGCGGAATCGGTGGCCTCCTGGCTTGTCGTTCTCGGCTCCCGTAGGTTCTTCGGTCTCGGCCCTCAGCTCCGCCGTCCGCTCTACTCTGCTCCTCTTCCGCCACTCCAACTCGTTCTCCTCCGATGTCCCGTACTCCTCTCCGCTCACCGTCGCTCTTCTCCTCCACTCCAGCTCACTCTCCAACTCCGGGGAAACGCCGTCCGCCAACTTCCTGTTCCTGTTCTCCTTTGAAGTCCCGCTACAGGACGCGTCATCCAGGGGAGGAGTCTCGTCGCATGGGATCTCCGTCTTAAAGGCACCCGGTACCTCTTTCTGAGTCCAGTCTGGCTGAGGGCTGTAAATCCAGTCCTGCGGTTGCTCTCGTTCCTCGCCAGCCTGTGTAAGAACATAAAGTGATATAGAGGGGTCATGTGACCAATATGGCCAAACAGGTGAGTCCTCCTCAGTCATGTCCCCGGCCCCGTCACACATGGGTATGAAGGCCCAATTTGCACATAACAGCAGCTAATGAAGAGGCATCACTGTGAAAGAGTGTCAGCACACACCGCCGCAGCAGCGCAGACTCAGAGACACTCTGCCCAATGGGGGCCGGGAGATTCTAAACAAAGCCACATGAACAAGCCAATGGCCTTTGAAAGACCTGCAAAGTGTGTGTGCCCAGGAAGCTGGGCTGAGGTGACAGAGGATGACAGACAGAAGGAGGGAGAGGGAGAGAGAGGGAGGGAGACAGAGGGCGACAGAGGGAGACAGACAGAGGGAGGAGGGTGACAGAGGGAGGGAGAGAGGGAGACAAAATCACCCTTGGGTGGTGTGGGCATGTCCGCTCGTCAGCAGGTGGACTGTGTGCATGTTGACAAGGTTTGGCAATGCGTGAACCACCCCTTTTTCGGTTGCAAATCACTGGGCCATGTGTCAATCTGTGCACGAGTAGATCCTTGCTGCAGGCACAAACCTAACCTTACACCCAGTATACCCACTGACTGTGTTTTTTAGAACCCAGTCACAAATGCATAAGTTACCTACCTGCATTCTCCAATAGATATGAAAAAGCACCATTTGCCCACGTACAGTGCAACACGTAAGGCGGTTCTGCATTGCTCGCTACGCCCGCTCGCTACACTGCTTACTGCGTTCCAAAAGGATGCAACAACAAAGAGTGTGTCACACATAGGAAAAGTGTTGAAAGTTGTGGCCAAGGGACATACCCATGCACCATGCACAATGCACAGGGACTTGCCAAGTACTGACAAGGTAGATGACACTTGGCCCTGCTGTAGACAGCACAAGGCACTCCTGTGACCACTGTACACTCAAACACCAACTCCACATGCCACCTACCTACCACAGGAACTCACATTCACTGTCATGCCAGCATGCACCATGAGGGGATAGACACATCACCTGGTAGACCCAATGACAAATCACACCACACCCAACAGCATGCCCGGTCACACACACCCCCCCCCTTACACAAGCACACACCCCCGGGGCAGCCAACGGAAATTGCCACTCCCACAATGGACATGTGACACAACAAGACCAATCCATAGCCAAATAAGCATCCCAACACTCATTAGACAGGCCAAATAACCAGGAGTACATATCAATCTGTCCCCTGCAACATACCCATCCACAAGTGCACTGTGAGAGGAATGCTAGACATATCCAACTACCCAGAGGAACTGTGCCAACTTGAATATGTATGAAACATGGATGTCGCATGAAACACCATTAACATTGTCTCTCTCTCACACACAGGGCAACGTCGTCGATCTCCCCCAACACTGGGGGGGAAGAATCACAGGACCAGGCTCGGTGTCAAGACGAGCCCACCGGCAGCGACGACTCTCACCACTCCGTGGATAACCCCGACCAACCTGGCCCCTCTGGTGCCCAAGCACCTGCAGAACCTGCGTCAGGTACAACTGTGCCAACCACCACCCCCATTCCTGCCACATCCCAGGATACACCCAGGAGCCCTGCTCGCACACAACAACGCAGCCAGTCTGGCCAGGAGGGACAAGGTACTCCGGGCACCCAGGAGGAGGCAGGCGACCCCGCAAATGCCATCCCGCAGGGGTCAAGGAGACCCGATGTGCCCACAACGGCAGGCCAGGCTCAAGTGGGCAGGGGTGGTGGGAGTGGAGGACGGCGGAGGCACGAACCTGACCAGCCAGCTGAGGAAACCGGTATGTCACACGTACGCAACATCCTGGACACATACCGGCGTGACACCAGGGGCATCAGCCAGGTTGTGTCCACCCTCACAGACATCAAGGGGACCCTCGAGGAGATGAAGACCCTGCAGGCCGCGCAACATGCCAGTCAACGACAACACCAAGGACGGATGGAGGCAAGACTGGCTGAGCTCGTGGCGGTGCAAACGGACATGAGCTGTTGACTCCGTCGGATTGCCGAAAACATGGGCAACCCTCCCTGTGCCACCAGGCGAAGATCACCACCAGCCACAGGGAGGGATCAGGAGGAGGAGGATTCGTCCGACGGAGCATCACAGACATCGTCACGGCCTGCTTCTGAGGGTCCCCGGAGGAAGGTGGGTCGTCCACGCAAAAGACCGTGAGAGTCAGCGGACCATCACCATCTCCCAGGTCACCTGGCCTGGCACCTGGCCCTCTGGCGCAATAGCAGCACCTCATCCAATGACATTCTCTGCCACATGGACTTGCTGGTCACTGTCTGACCAATGTTGACAAAGACTGTGGCATGGACTCTGATGACTTCCAATGGCAAGGATACCAACTCCCCCTGTGAACTTTGGATTCTAGACACCCGGCGAGCACCTCTTTTCATCCCCGCAAACACGTACCCCACCACTAATAAAAATCATCAAAATCATGAGATGATGCCGTCATTTTAATTATTCCATAACATGTGTGTGTTGTAATGTCAAACCATGCCTGAGTTTTGAAGTAACTCCAACCATCCATACCCTGGGGTCTGAGTCTGGCACAGGACATACATGGGTCACAATGTATCATCCAATACAGACATGGAGCACCATACTCACCCGTGATGGGCCCAACCAGCTGAGGGGGTGCCTGCACAACTGTGCGGACAGACCTATTTCGAAGAGCAACAGTCATGCGCAGAGGTCAGGGATCATGTGGAGTGTCCTGGGGTGGGAGTCCCAGGTATGTGTAGCCAGGTGGGAGAACTATGTCCTGCATACTGGAGTCAGTTGGATGTGGAGAATGGTGGCCAGGCCAAGGTTGGATGCATGGAGATGGCACAATGGGGTCTTGGATGACAGTGCCACAAGGTTGTGTTGGGTTCGTGGTCGTGGGCTGCATCCTGAGTGTGGGCCTACGGCAACACTACCATAGTGATACGGACCCTACACACGCGTGTACGGACCGTATCCCTATGGCGTACGCCTATGGCAACACTACCATAGTGATACGGACCCTACACACGCGTGTACGGACCGTATCCCTATGGCGTACGGCAACACTACCATAGTGATACAGACCCTACACACGCGTGTACGGACCGTATCACTGGAGTAGTGGTGCCCTAGTGTGTGTATAGTGAAATTACATAGGGGACACGTGAGGGACAAGTATAAGGGCCTAAATGCATGCTGGTTGTCATGGAGACCGAGTTTCAAGTTCAAATTTTTTCATCAGGTGGCCAGCAAAAGTCGGTTGGAGACAATATACTATGTTGCAAAGTGGTTGTTGACTTGACATCCTGCTCAATTTTTAAACCATGCAAAGGCACCCACTGGTGTACGTTTAAAGGGATTGGAGGAAACGTAGGATGCAAATGAGATTCACCAATCACTCTGTACGTCTGTAAATGAAACAGGCCAGCAAGGCAAATATAAGGCAGCCAGGTCCCATGAGAGAGCACTTGCCTGCACAACCTTTCATTCCACACCACTGCTGCTGCTTGTGATTCCTCTGGCACCATGTCCAGGTCTGTGGAGAGGGCCCAGCCATTCACCCTGGAGGAGAATGTGGCATTGCTGGATGTCATCCTCCCACAGTACCCCAGGCTGTATGGGAGACCAGGGGAGCAGGTGAGTGCTGACTCCACTAGCTTAGACTGTGCCCCTTTTTTGTGACTGTCACTTCTGGCATTGTGTCCAGGTGTGACAGACATGCAATGTACTTTAGAGTGGGTCCCAGGGGGGGAATGCCTCATGTCTCCCATGCAGAGCATGCTGTAGTGCATGTCTGCACTCCTCACTTGCATAGTGCTTACTGTGACAATCACTGCATAGTGCATGCCACATTCAGCCTGGCCAATCCTCTTGGGAATGTTGTTTCTACAGTCCTGATGTGATTCTGTGATCCCCCCAGTGGGACAGGTGACTGTACCCACAGATGTGTGTGAGTTGAGTGTACCTGTGGTGAGAGTGTCCAAATGATGTGTTCGTCCCCTGGACATTGGTGTGTGTGTAAGTCCCCTGTCATGTGGGTGAGTGTCTATGTGGAGTGTTGCACCCCAGCTGCATGAGGGATGCATATACCCTACCCATCTGATGTGAGCAGGGAGCAGTGCTGTGTGTCTGCCGTGCTGAGCCAGCCCCACACCTGTGACACCCCCCCAGTCTAGTGGCACATGTGCAGAGTGAGGTTTGTACCCGCAGTTGCCAATGGCAGGTGATTGTCCTGTGCCTGTGTGTGTCTGTGTACTCTGCTGAGGTTGCGTCACTGGCCTGGGGCATGTGACTGCTTTGAGGTGCTGTACATAATCCTGGTGTAGCTTGTGACGCACAGTGTGAGCCAGGATCATTGATTGTGTCGCACCCCTCATTCCACCTGTGTACTTTCAATGCCACGTAGTGCATTTGGCCTTCCCCAGAGGATAATGTCCCTATGACAAAGGTGCAATGAGTTTGCTGCATACTATGCCCTGTTCAAACCAGCCAAATTGTTCAAATGTGTGTCTCTGTGACATGTAGCATGTGTGTTTAAGTAGTCTCACTTTGTCATACTCACAGGTAGGCGCCTATGCCAAGGGGGTGATTTGGAAGCAAGCCGTCAGTGCCGTGAGGTCGGTGGAGGGTCGGAAGTGGCGCCTGGCCCAGGTGAGGAAACGCTGGCAGGATATCCGGTGCTGGACCAGGAGGATCGCCCGGGTCCTGCTGGGGGACTCACCAGAAGGATATAAGAACCGTGGGCGTCGGCGCCTGACCCACATAATGAAGTGTGTACTGGCGGTGGTCTTCACAGAGATGGATAGGCGCTTACAGGAGAAGCAGCAGCAGGAAGGGGTTAGGTACATGTGTGATTGTTGTGTGTCACCAGCTTTTGGAAGTGCGCAGTCGCATGGATACACTGCCAGGGTTTATATGTGCAGTGCATATCCTGTTCCCCCAAGTCAACCCGTGCTGTTCTTCCTCCCTTCCCCTCCTTGACATGTGTTCCCTGGTCTGTGGGTAGTCACTCTTGCACAAGGTTATCTAGGCTGCCAGTTAATCCAAGTGCCCAATGCTTGCAGCATCATGTGTGGGGGTGGTGTGTGACATGTGTTGGGACCTTGCCTGTGCCCTGTCCAGTTCAGTCATTGTGGGGTCCATGTTAGTTGGCACTGATGCTGAGTCCCGACATAGGAGTGTGTCTTAACAGTGTACTGCCTTACAGCATGCATGACCAATGTTGTGCCCTCAGACATGATGTGCATGAGTGGGAGATATGCATAGTGCATGGACGGTCGCTTCTGTTGCAGTCATATCCATACAGGACCATGGAGGAGTGTGGCCACTACAGTCCCCTGGGGCACCTTTTCCTTGGTATCATGTGTGTCATCCAACAATGTTAACATTCTCTGTGTCTTCAGCATAGGTTGGGCTCTGTGGCATTGTACCCTGGCCTAATTTGTATTTACGTTAAGTGTGCTACATGTGTCCACTGTACATGGTGACCCAATTTGGCTTGTGCATACTCACAGTGGCCAGTGCCTGTGTGTTTTGGTACAACTATCTGATGATGGTTGTTTGTCAATTATATGTGTGGACAGGTGCACGAGGGGTAGTTCGTGTACAATCAGGATTTATTGAAGGGCATTTTTTTAATCCCCGAGTAAGAGGTATAAGTACTTCCTCTGTCTCAATCACATTGTCTCAGGTAGGGGGGGGTTTGTGCGGGCAAGCCCTACATGTCCAAACCGTATGTGTCCTTGCCAGGTCTGGCCTGTGTGTGATGATTGTCTGAACATACACTCAACATGCAGTGACCCAGTCATGTTGGGCATGGTTTAATGTATTTGCTAAGCAGCATGTGCCAAAAGTCAAAAGACATGGTTCCTGCTCATCCCTTTTTTGGCAACGGTGTGTGGTCCAGATGCTGTGCTCGACTGTCCCCAGAGACTAGCTCCTCTGTCTAATTTGATATCAAGTAATTTGCTGTTGTGTCATGCTCTCCATTGTTTCTCAGTGGCATGGTGGGTCAACCAACTGTGTGGTGCAGGGCCTACATATGTGCGTAGTATTGTAGATGTTACTCATGTTGCTTTTCATGCTATGCACTGTGACCTATGTAGTTTTGAATCATGTGTCATATGTATACAGGTGTCTGATTATTCCTGTCTCTTCACCTTGCCCACAGCATCGTCGGGGAAAACCGAGGGAGACACTGGCACGGACCTTGAGGAGGGATCCAGCACCGGTGCCACCAGTGCTAGCGAGTCTGGTGCAGCGAGTGGCACGGAGGCCGAGGGGAGTGAGGCGGAGGACCTGTCCAGTCCCACCACCGACTATGACGCTGACGGGTCCGAGGCTGAGCTCCCAAAGGGGGCAGAGGCTGCTCCCAGGGCTGAAAACAGCACTCCATCTCTCGCCGCCCCCTCCATTCCCATCACCGGCCTCCCACTTGCTCGGGTCCCTTCCGTCCGTGCTAGGCGACATGTCTCCTTCGTGCCAGGCACCGCACCCCTACCCCTGTCTCCCCTGCTGCCGTCAATGCCGAGTCTGTGGACATTCTGCGGCAGTTGCAGGTTGGTCAGACATCGCAGCTTAATGTCCTCCATGGCCACACCAGACTGCTGACACAGATGGTGTCGTACATGGAGGGCATGTCAGCAGCGATGTCTGACCAACGGATGTTGCTGAGGTCCATAGACTCGTCACTGACTGCAGCAGTGGGTCTCCTGAGCGCTCCGTCCCCCCCTACCCCTGCACCATCCACACTTCCCACTCCCATGCCTGTCCCAAGCACACCCAGACGTCCCCATGCACGCACCCCACCAGACACAGGCAGCACACCACCAGGGAAGGCCAAGCGCACACCTCCTGTCACGCACACACAGGGGGAAGTAGGCACAGCCACTGGGTCGGGGGGCAAACAGCAGCCACGCAGCCACAGTGGGAGTCCGCAGTCCTCACGACCCACTTCCTCCAAAACCACTCCCCTTAGCTCTCCTGCCCAACAGTCGGACAAAGAGTCGTTCATGGCCAGTGTTTCCCGCAGCCCCAGTGTGACACCACCCCGCAAGTGGTGGAGGCAGTACCCGGCCAGGGTAGTTGAGTCCCCCCCTGTCCACACCCTCCCCCAGTAGCGCTGCAACCCATCCCTCCGACCCCCCCCCTCCGTGGGGCCTCTGGTTCCTTCGGGTGCAGGGGAGATGCTGGAAGAACTTGCAACCGTGTGCAGCGCCCTGCTAACCACCACCTTTGGCGCTGCCCCACCCCCTGTGGTGGAGTCGTCCGTCCCTGCACCCACAACACCTACCCTTGCCCCTCCTGTCCCTGCGGTGCCTGGTCCTTTCCCCCCACATGATGCCCCCCATTCTGTGGATGATATGGAACAGTGAACTGTGCGGGCAAGCTAGGGGAGACGCGTCCCTAAGTGTCCCCCACCAGGACTTCGCACATGGCCTGGCCTATGGGCCCTGTATATAGTGGACATTTCTTTTGCAATAATTGTTTATGCTGAATAAAGCTTTTTGTTTTTCATTTGCACACTAATGCTTTTCTAGTCTTGCTGTTGGTGGTGCTGCTCCATGATTTGGGGTGGTGAAAATGTGTTAGGTGTCTGGGAAATGTTGTAGTGTGCTGTTCATGGGGTGGACCCTGGTATCTGTGTGCCATCACAAGGTCTCTGCAAATATTCTTTGGTCATGTCAGCTCTTACTGTATGGTGACATTGTCCCAAGGTGTGTTCCTTCCTCTGTGGACCCTGACATCTTCCCTGCAGGGTGTTTCCCAATTGTTGTGCTGAGCTGTGTCTACATTTCCTGGGTGTGTGACGGATCCCTTCAACTTTGGCCATGCATGCTCAGCAATGTATCCACCTGCATCATTTGTGGCATCCTTGGTGGTCACTGTACTTGTGTATGGAGTATATTGACATGACTTCATGTGGACATGTTCCCTTTTCCGCACTATGCATGTGTGTACTCCCAGCCTCGCACACATGTGTTACCTGTTCTGCAGGGTCTTTGGGCACCTGACTGACAATTGTGGGTATTGTATCTGTGGGTACTCCACCCTTTTCCTTCCATGGGAGGCAACAACTTGTTGGCTGCCCCAGCACCTGTACATTCCTATCAATCCTGGAATGTGCGTGACAGTGTGTGTTCCCTTTGGGTCTCTCAGTTTAGTAGGGTGGCACATGAATATACAGTCTTGTTGCATGCTCTCAGTGTGTGTATTGTGCTGCCAGCGCCAGGGGTGGGTATGCATGTGTAATTTGTCATCACACCCACATGTGGTTTGTCATGCAGTGGGGGATGGACATCCACCCTCATGGGAGTAGGACACTGCTGTCAGTGATGTGTTGGCATGCCACTCTCAATATAGTCGCACTTTGTGTATGCCTTCATGCACACATGGAGTTTTGCTAATTGTAGGATGGTGTACACACCACCATGTCTCTGTCCACTGCTGGGAGGACTCTGCACCCACCCCTCCTATGTCTGGGCACTGCTGGGAGGACTCTGCACCCACCCCTCCTATGTCTGGGCACTGCTGGGAGTGATAGGCACCCACCCCTCCTATGTCTGGGCACTGCTGGGAGGACTCTGCACTCACCCCTCCTATGTCTGGGCACTGCTGGGAGGACTCTGCACCCAACCCTCCTATGTCTGGGCACTGCTGGGAGTGATAGGCACCCACCCCTCCTATGTCTGGGCACTGCTGGGAGTGATAGGCACCCACCCTTCCTATGTCTGGGCACTGCTGGGAGGACTCTGCACCCACCCCTCCTATGTCTGGGCACTGCTGGGAGTGATAGGCACCCACCCCTCCTATGTCTAGGCACTGCTGGGAGGACTCTGCACCCACCCCTCCTATGTCTGGGCACTGCTGGGAGGACTCTGCACCCACCCCTCCTATGTCTGGGCACTGCTGGGAGGACTCTGCACCCACCCCTCCTATGTCTGGGTACTGCTGGGAGTGATAGGCACCCACCCCTCCTATGTCTGGGCACTGCTGGGAGGACTCTGCACCCACCCCTCCTATGTCTGGGCACTGCTGGGAGTGATAGGCACCCACCCCTCCTATGTCTGGGCACTGCTGGGAGGACTCTGCACCCACCCTTCCTATGTCTGGGCACTGCTGGGAGTGATAGTCACCCACCCCTTCTATGTCTGGGCACTGCTGGGAGGACTCTGCACCCACCCCTCCTATGTCTGGGCATTGCTGGGAGGATTCTGCACCCACCCCTCCTATGTCTGGGCACTGCTGGGAGGACTCTGCACCCACCCCTCCTATGTCTGGGCACTGCTGGGAGTGATAGGCACCCACCCCTCCTATGTCTGGGCACTGCTGGGAGGACTCTGCACCCACCCCTCCTATGTCTGAGCACTGCTGGGAGTGATAGGCACCCACCCCTCCTATGTCTGGGCACTGCTGGGAGGACTCTGCACCCACCCCTCCTATGTCTGGGCACTGCTGGTAGTGATAGGCACCCACCCCTCCTATGTCTGGGCACTGCTGGGGCTGATGGCCACACACCCCTATGTGTCTGTCCACTGGCGTGGGACGACCCGCAACCATGTCCTTAAGGCCTGGGTATGGGCCGTACCCCTACGGCACCCCAACAATGGCGGTACGGCCCGTACCCATGTCCCAAAGGCATGGGTACGGGCCGTACCGCCATTGTTGGGGTGCCGTAGGGGTACGGCCCGTACCCACGCTCTTAAGGCGTGGGTACGGGCCGTACCCCTACGGCACCCCAACAATGGCGGTACGGCCCGTACCCACGTCCCAAAGGCATGGGTACGGGCCGT
Organism: Triturus cristatus; assembly: GCF_964204655.1. NCBI lineage: Eukaryota > Metazoa > Chordata > Amphibia > Caudata > Salamandridae > Triturus > Triturus cristatus. The sequence goes on from NC_140594.1 coordinate 783,283,339, forward strand.
ACCACTATTGTTGGGGTGCCGTAGGGGTACGGCCCGTACCCACGCCTTAAGAGCGTGGGTACGGGTCGTACCACGCCCACCCCTACGTCACCCCAACAATGGCGGTACGGCCCGTACCCACGTCCCAAAGGCATGGGTTCGGGCCGTACCACCATTGTTGGGGTGCCGTAGGGGTACGGCCCGTACCCACACCTTAAGAGCGTGGGTACGGGTCGTAGCACACCCACCCCTACGTCACCCCAATAATGGCAGTACGTCTCGTACCAACGTCCCAAAGGCATGGGTACTGGCCGTACCGCCATTGCTGGGGTGCCGTAGGGGTTCTGCCCGTACCCACGCCTTAAGAGCGTGGGTACGGGTCGAACCACGCCCACCCCTATGTCAACCCAACTATGGTGGTACGGCCCGTACCCACGTCCCAAAGGCATGGGTACGGGCCGTACCGCCATTGTTGGGGTGACATAGGGGTAGGCGTGGTACGACCCGTACACACGTCCTAAAGGCATGGGTACGGGCCGTACCGCCATTGTTGGGGTGCCGTAGGGGTACGGCCCGTACCCACGCCTTAAGAGCGTGGGCACGGGTCGTACCACGCCAACCCCTACGTCACCCCAACAATGGCGGTACGGTCCGTACCCATGTCCCAAAGGCATGGGTACAGGCCGTACCGCCATTGTTGGGGTGACGTAGGGGTGGCCGTGGTACGACCCGTACCCACGCTCTTAAGGCGTGGGTACGGTGCGTACCACAATTGTTGTGTTGACGGTTCGCGTCCATGTCGACTTCCGTAGTGGCGGACGCAGGCCTTGGTGGACACGCCCCCACCCCCCGAAGTGACCAGGCCCTGGGGTCAGGTATGTACAGGGCATGTATGATTTTTCCCGCTTCGTTGTGAAGGACACTGACACGCTGAAGGGTGCTGAGAGGAGCCGTCATACCGGGAAGGAACTGCGGGGGAAAGCGGGCAAAGCTGTTGGTGTTGACACGCTGGTGCACGGGACTCCACAGACCAGGAGTCCGTCCGTGCGTGGCTTCAGCTGCGCTGCGGTCCCGCCCACCCACCCGCCCACCTTCCGTGAAATAAGCTCGCGGAACCCGCTGGCGCGGGTCCTGCTTCGTTGTGAAGGACACTGACACGCTGAAGGGTGCTGAGAGGAGCCGTCATACCGGGAAGGAACTGCGGGGGAAAGCGGGCAAAGCTGTTGGTGTTGACACGCTGGTGCACGGGACTCCACAGACCAGGAGTCCGTGCGTGGCTTCAGCTGCGCTGTGGTCCCGCCCACCCGCCCACCTTCCGTGAAATAAGCTCGCGGAACCCGCTGGCGCGGGTCCCGCTTCGTTGTGAAGGACACTGACACGCTGAAGGGTGCTGAGAGGAGCCGTCATACCGGGAAGGAACTGCGGGGGAAAGCGGGCAAAGCTGTTGGTGTTGACACGCTGGTGCACGGGACTCCACAGACCAGGAGTCCGTGCGTGGCTTCAGCTGCGCTGCGGTCCCGCCCACCCGCCCACCTTCCGTGAAATAAGCTTGCGGAACCCGCTGGCGCGGGTCCCGCTTCGTTGTGAAGGACACTGACACGCTGAAGGGTGCTGAGAGGAGCCGTCATACCGGGAAGGAACTGCGGGGGAAAGCGGGCAAAGCTGTTGGTGTTGACACGCTGGTGCACGGGACTCCACAGACCAGGAGTCCATGCGTGGCTTCAGCTGTGCTGCGGTCCCGCCCACCCGCCCATTGTGCCACGCCTATATCATACAACCTGGTAGCCACTGCGCGGGACGCGAGCGGGACGCGCCGGACGAAGCCCGGACCAGGGGCGGGCACGTTTGAGCCGTTAGAGGCCGAGTAAGGTCGGGTCGGGCCCACCCTCTGCGAAGAAGCCAGGAGGTCATTACCAAGGTCAGTTACGTCTATCTAATCATTTAATTGTAGTTCGCAGCCAAAGTGATTTGTAAACGATGTCTGCTATTCCCGAAACGAGACGGAAGTCCCTGGTTGGCACACTTGATCAATTTCTTGTAAGAGTATCATCCATCTTGGACAAAGAGATTGACTATACTGAAAAATGCTTGTCGTTGGGCTCTCTTACAGACAAACGTTCCTCTTTGGGACATCTCACTCATGTACATTCCCCGGTGCGTAATACGGAACAGAGACCAGATAATGATGTGAGTATTATGCTGGTTGCATCGGGAAATGATGATTCTTCCCCCCAGAGAAATTCAACTCATTGCACCCCAGACTCTGAAGGAGTTAATCTTAATACCAGATCAAAAATGGGTCAATCAAAGTCATTGCGAACAACTGGTGTTACTGAGAGCGTAAAGACTCGATCTACTACGACCCTTAAAGCAAAAATACCTCCCCCAAAGAACAAGGAAAGCACGAAAACTGAGAGACTTAAAAGGAAACGCAGAGAACCGCCAAATGTTGGCCTAACTACAAAGACAAGGAGAATTACTCCCGTGGACAATGCTGAAAAATCCCCCACCCACCCAGGAGTAGTCTTGGCGGATGGAAAGGAGGGCGACCTAACACCACCTTTATTAGCCCCACCCAAGGAACTGCATAATGCGGGAGATGACTTTTATGGAAAAATGGAGGCAGTATTTTATAAAACTTGCCAACCAATTTATGACAGACTGGATGGGATTGAAAATAGATTGACTTGTTTGGAGCTGCAGTATTCGGCAGCACAGTCCCGGCAGAAAAATGTTAGCAAATGTCAGGCATGTGACAAATCATCAGTTATGCCCCTTAATAAAAGTGTTACTATTACTAATGCTGCACCCACCACTACTCCATCTATAATAAAAACCAACCCGCAAGTGCCGGGCCAGGTAACCCGGGATACCACCAAGACCATTACAATAGGTAACATAGCGAGTGGGGAGAATGGACCGGCAGTAGTAAGCAGTAGCCCAGTATCAAAACAACCAGGAAGGGAAGCATTTAGCAACCCGGCGACAAGAAAATTCCCAAACATACACCTCCCTTTAGAGTCTAGACCCTACGTGATAGTACTGGCAGGGGTTAAGCCCTTGGGCCCAGATACTAGGGAGGATTATAGGGAATTGAAGAATAAATGTGTATACTGGTTAAATTGTAACCGCCCCTTGTCCCAGAATGTCTCAACAGAAATTCTCTTTGTGCGTCAAGTTAATTGGGTTGGCCCAAAGAAGAAAACAATAGAAGGTGATTGTATTATAATTAACTTTAGAGATATCAGGGCAGTGGAGCACATCTGTCAATGGCAAAACCTTAATTCTCGTACTCCAATTCTTTCTCTGCCATTGTCCTTCTTCTATTGTGATTACCAACAACCCAACCTAGCGGGTTGTGGCCAGAGAGATTCTAACATGCGGCCCAGAAATCCCAGAGAACCTAATATGCAGTATAAGGCAATTGGGTCCTCTGGGTTGGAAGACTGCGATTGACGATTAAACCCTTACCGTAAAAAGAACAACATAAGTAAACCAGCTATAATCTCCGCGGAAAAACGGGTAGCACGTACTACCTCAAAAGAGGAGGGTAAGGTTAGAAATAGTCTTTCCAAGGAAATAATACTGGACCAGCACCTGATGGGGGTAAAACATCGACCAACAACTGGGACTGGGGTTAATATTCCCGTTAAGTTCCACCACAGCCTTAGATGGCTCTGATGGGAAAGCTGACTTTGGTGTTACAACCAACGTGAGAACCCCTATTAGTAACAATTTGATTCAACTAGAAAGAGAAAGCCCAAGCTCACCACGACAGAGTTTAAGACTAGACAAGGGAGGCTACACTGAGAGTGGCCTATTGACCATAATTTCCTGGAATATAGCAGGTCTAGGCCCAAAAATTGTAGACCCTGACTGGCTGGGTTTTATATCCAAATTTGACATATGTCTCTTCCAAGAGACATGGTTATTAGATCCCCTTGTATGCAATGGATTTCTCAACTTCCATATTCCAGCCCTAAAAAGCATAAGAGGTCGGCCGTCTGGCGGGCTAACTATATGCCTAAAGCAAGACTTTGGATGCCGAGTGACCCAAAGACTTAGCACCAGTGATGATATCTTATCTGTAAAGATTGTCCCAAAGTCTGGGATTAATCTAGAAATTTTTAATGTTTATGCACGAGGTCTCCCGGGGGGAAGGTCTCCAGTTGTACAACTACTGGAAGAAACAATCGATTCCCTGCCCCCCAACACCCTGCCTATTATAGCAGGTGATTTTAACACATCGTTTGAACCACTGCACTTTGATGACATATCACAGCTTACTGAAGAAGAAGATGTTAGCTGGGGAATTCCACCACTTGAGATTGCACCAGCAAAAAGGTGGACGGAGGCCGCAATCCAGTTAAATGGCCTTTGCTTAGGTAATCACATGAGAGCAGCGAATGGCAGAAGTCCGTCCGATAAACAAGGTGCAAATACTTTTGACAATGGTCGTAGGGCAAGTAGAATCGATTATTTATTGATCCACATTCAACTCTGGCCCCACTTTAATGACATGAAGGTAGTTAATCGGCAAGAGCGCGACCACCATCCATTAGTTTCATCATTTAATACGTCCTTGCTTGGCCATACATCACCGCCGCAAGTTACGTATGAGTCTGAGCATCTCCTGTCTAATAACACTCGCTACCTAAAATGGGACCGGATTGCTGAGGATCCAAAGACCCTACTAGCAATAAATGGAGAAGTTATTTCTGCACTAGAAGTATTGGGTGTACCGGCAAAGGGCCAAAACTTCTGTCACTCAGTGGCAGAAATTCACACCAGGCTTTTCGCGGGCCTGCGAAAATATTTTTTTAAACCCGCCTCCGGTAGAAATCCCAAACTTCATAAAAAAGAGGGTTGGTACAACAACGAGTGCAGGAAAGCCCGGACAGAACTTGGCAGTGCACTCAAACAGAAAGACACATTACTTGTAAGGTCTGCTAGGTCACGCTATGGGAAGATATTGAAGGAGGCAAAGGCAACTTGGGATACTGAAATGTGGAAGGATCTACTTGATGCTTACCGGAATAAGAATAGTAAAGTTTTCTGGGACACATACAAATGGGACAGGGGTGGCATAGCAAAGCGGCCACAAAACAACGTGGCGCAGAATGCTTGGGTTGATTATTTCAAACCCCAGTATGCCGCACCGTGTGAAAACAGCCTTTTTGAGACCTTCCCATTTGTATTTTACGCTGAGGCCATATTTTCAATAAAAGATGTAGATAGAGCCTTGGACAAAGTGGTCGGGGGAAAAGCCCCTGGCATGGACGGAATCCCTGCAGACATGTTTGTTAATGGCAGAAGTCTCTGGTCTTGTTACATTATGCAACTTGCAAATGCAATTGCTCAGGGAGCAGATATCCCGTGCTCATGGAAGGGTGCTGAAATCGTCCCAGTATACAAAAAGGGGGACAAAACAATTGCAAGTAATTATAGGCCAATTAGTCTAATTGACTCGATCCAAAAGATCATAGGCCGCTTGTTCCTCTATAAAATCCAAATTTGGATTGACGATTATGACATCTTGAGCCCAATGCAGGCAGGGTTCCGTTCCCGGATAAGTACAATTGACCAAGTCTTCCGTTTTGTCAACTTATATTGGAAGACGGTGGTCTTGGGGAAAGGTGCCCTTTACGCAGTATTCGTGGACCTAAAAGCAGCCTTTGATTTGGTTCCAAGGAGCAGGCTTTGGCAGGTTCTGGGGGAAATGGGTATTGCTCCTGAGCTTCTTTCCATGATCGTCCGCTTACATGAGGAAAACGTTGCCCGGGTGCGGTGGGGGGGCATGGGGGAGGTGACCGAGGACTTCCCGGTCGGCAGGGGAGTGCGGCAGGGGTGCGTCTTGGCGCCGACCCTGTTCTCACTCTTTGTCGACGGGGTGGCCGGTCGCCTCTCACTGACCCCGACCGATGCACCTGCTTTGGCCGGTGTACGCATCCCTATCCTCATGTTTGCGGACGACACGTTGATTATCTCGAAGACCCCCAGTGGCCTATCGAAGGCCCTCCGGTGTTTTGAAGAATTTTGCACTGTAAGGGGTCTGGAAGTTAACACGGGAAAAACCAAATTCATGTCATTTAACGGATCAAAACACATCAAAGGGAAAGTACACATGAACAAGTTACCTTAGGAGGAGGTTACCTCATTTACTTATCTGGGGATAACATTACAAAAAGACATGCGCTGGGGTTGCCAACTAGACCGTGCCGTGTTACAACACAAACAAAAATCAGGGGCTCTCCTATCCAGATTCAAAAACTCACTCACAAAGCCAATTTCTCCAGTTCTAGAAATCTATGGAACGATGGTCCTGGGCTCATGCCTCTATGGGGCAGAGCTCTGGGGCTTTGGCAACTTGAATAGACTGAAGGTTCTAGAAAATGCTTTTCTTCGCAAAGTCACAAATCTTCCTCCTAGCACGCCATTGCGTCCCCTATTATTGGATCTTGGCAAAAAACCCTTGGAACATCTGGCGAGGTTACGTCCAATATTATATTGGCGTCGACTTTGGTGCACAGACGAACTCATGCATTATAGGAGTGGCTTTGTGGATATAATAGAATCCGATAGGTCCCAAAAAATAACTTGGTTGCTTGAGATAAAATCCCTTCTGGGTAGTATAGGCCTGATTGAACTTTGGAAAAACCCTGCATGTGCAGTTTTCCCCTCCAAAGAAAAGTTGAAAATGATGTACTAGGAATGGGTTTACAAACTAGAAACTGCCCAAGGCCTTTCCACCCACATAACGTCCCGCTTCCTTGAGTTAAAAGTCCAACCCCTCAAAGAGAAGTTTTGGAACATTATTGAAAAAACCTCAGATCGCAAGCTATACTTTCAGCTGCGGGTGGGCACATTACCCGTTGCAGATTTTACTTCTAGATGGGGGGACCAGGTACTAGTAATGATAGGTGTTATAGATGCGTAGAAGAATGCGAGAACATAGGACATGTACTATTCTTTTGTCCAATATATGTAACACCTCAGAAAAAATGGATAAAACCAATTTGTAAGTCTCTGGGCATCAGAAGATATGCCATCGCCCTTCGCATTCTGTGCACTGATCCTGCACCCCCGATTTGTATAGCAGTGGCTAAGTTTATAGGGTGGGCCTGGGGCATAAGATCAAAAGCTTTGAGACACGATGCAAACTCCTCCCCCGCAAACAATACCGCATCTTGTTAACACCACCTGCTGCAGTTATCATAAGTAGGCAACCAAAGTAATGCGACCATAAAGGTATATTATGTTATCCCCTGTGCAATTTAAGCTGATATGAGCTGGTCCTATTCTCATGACTGTGATTTTTCATCCTTTTAAAGGAAGAATTAGCTTGACGGACGTTTAAAAATTTAATTGGAATTTTATCTTTTTAGGTAATTTATATAATTGTAAATAATGTTTGTAAATGTGCTTTTATGTCTTAATTGCCGAATAAAGCTGATTGATTGATTGATTGATTTTTAACTTGGGTGGGGGTTATGTTTCCTGCCCCCCCCTTTGCCCCTGGGTGTTGTTCTGACCTTCTGCGGCGTCTGCGTCGGTTCCTGTACACCAGGTCGACTGCTATGAGGGCCGGGATGACACGTAGGTCGGGGTCCATGGCTGTCCGTCGCGTACAGGTGCTCCTTCTGCGCGTCGTCCTGATTTCCCGGCAGTTTTTGGCTGCCGTAAAATATAATGCGTGCGGAGTGACGTGGGCACGGATCGTACTTGCTGGTTCGTGAAACGCTGCCTGACTCCGTCTGGACGTCACGTCCGCGGTGTCCCGGATCAGAATTGTGGGTATGTTTTTGTCGGTCGGTGGTTTTTACGATTCATACAGAAATGGTGTTTCCGTACGAATCGTACTTGCATGTTTGTAAGGTTTTTTTCCAGGGTACGAGTCGGACGGAGAAAACGCTCCGTCCAACGGTTCGTACCCGGGTTTTAACGGATCGGAATCGGCACCTAAATATGGAAATTGTTTAATTAATTTTAGGTGAGGGTATTGAGGTTTATAGGGGTACAGGGTGGGAAGTAATTAATTATTAATTAATTAATAATTATTTGTTAGTTATTAATTAATTGAAAATTAAATATGGAAATTGTGTAATTAATTGTAGGTGCAAGTTGTGGGGATTAATGGGGTAAAGGGTGGGAAACAATTTCTTTTTAATGAATTAATAATTTGTTAAATAATATTATTTAGTTATTGAAAATTAAATGTGGGAATTGTGTAATTAATTTTAGGTGCAGGTTGCGGGGTTTATGGGGTAAAGGGTGGGAAGTCATTATTTTAAATTAATTATTAATTCGTTGCTAATTGTAATTAATTGAAAATTAAATGGAAATTGTGTAATTATTTTTAGGTGCTGGTTGTGGAGTTTATAGGGTTAAAGGGTGGGAAGTATTTTATTTTTAATGAATTAATGATTAGATGTTAATGTTTATATTATTTCAATAATTGAAAATTAAATATGGGAATTGTGTAATTAATTTTAGGTGTGGGTGGTGGTTTTAGGGGTAAAGGGTGGGAAGTTAATTAATTTTTATGTGTTTTAATTTGTTTTTTAATTAATTATATTCATTTAATTGATAATTATTTATGTTATTATGATTACATTTTAGTTTTAATTTAGATGTGGGTTGTGAATTGTGTGGTATTATAGGGTAGGATGTAAATAAAATAAATGTATATAATAATGTTTTTGTTTATAAATACATTCTAACCAAAAACATTTGTTTAAAAAATATTTTTCTATTTTCTTTAATATAATATTTGTAAGTATTTGTGATATGTATTTAACATTATAATATTTTTTTAATGTATAATAATAAATATATTTGTATTTAAATTCTTGACATATTTATATGTAATAGAAATTTTTACCCCTCCGCTATCCAACACTTTTCCTACTGTTGAACTGACTGAATTGGGAATAGTAATTTTTACCCCTCTGGTATCCAAAATTGTCCCTACTGTTGCACTCATTGGAGTGGGAATAGTAATTTTTACCTCTCCGCTATCCAAAACTTTCCCTACTGTTGTACTCACTGGAGTGGGAATAGTACTATTTACCCCTCCACTATCCAACACTTCCCTACTGTTGCACTTACTGGAGTTGGAATAGTAATATTTACCTCTCTGCTATCCAATACTTTCCCTACTGTTGCACTGACTGGAGTGAGAATAGTAATTTGTACCCCTCCGCTATCCAACACTTTTCTTACTGTTGCACTGACTGAATTGGGAATAGTAATTTTTACCCCTCTGCTATCCAACATTTTCCCTACTGTTGCACTTACTGGAGTTGGAATAGTAATATTTACCTCTCCGCTATCCAACACTTTCCCTACTGTTGCACTGACTGGAGTGAGAATAGTAATTTGTACCTCTCTGCTATCCAACATTTTCCCTACTGTTGCACTAATTGGAGTGGGAATAGTATTTTTAACCGTGAGCTATCCAACACTTCCCTACTGTTGCACTGACTGGAGTGGGAATAGTAATTTTTAACCCTCTGCTATCCAACACTTTCCCTACTGATGCACTGACTGTAGTGGGAATAGTACATTTTATCCAACCACTATCCAACACTTTCCCTACTGTTGCCCTCACTGGAGTGGGAATAGTATTTTTTACCCCTCCACTATCCAACACTTTTCCTACTGTTTCACTGACTGGAGTGGGAATTGTAAATTTACCCCTCCGCTATCCAACACTTTCCCTACTGTTGCACTCATTGGAGTGGGAATAGTAATTTTTACCCCTCCGCTATCCAACACTTTCGCTACTGTAGCACTCACTGGAGTGGGAATAGTAATTTTTGCCCCTCTGCTATCCAACACTTTCCCTTCTGTTGCACTGACTGAATTGGAAATAGTAATTTTTACCCCTCTGCTATCCATCATTTTCCCTACTGTTGCACTCATTGGAGTGGGAATAGTAATTTTTACCCCTCTTCTATCCAACACTTTTCCGACTGTTGCACTGACTGCATTGGGATAAGTAATTTTTACCTCTCTGCTATCCAACATTTTCCCTACTGTTGCACTAATTGGAGTGGGAATAGTATTTTTACCCCTGCGCTATCCAACACTTTCCCTACTGTTGCACTTAGTGGAGTGGGATAGTAATTTTTACCCCTCTGCTATCCAACACTTTCCCTACTGTTGCCCTGACTGGAGTGGGAATAGTACATTTTATCCCTCCACTATCCAACACTTTCCCTACTGTTGCATTGACTGGAGTGGGAAATGTAAGTTTATTTATTTTTAAATAGTTTAATGTTTTAAGAAATAATAGAATGTTTCTTTAACATAATTTTTATGTTATTGATATTACATTTTTATAAATTTTTAAAATTATAAAATAAGTTTAAATTAATAGCTTATCAATTGTTTTACAGTAAATATATATAATAATTATGATATATTTGTATTTACATTTTTAAGTTAAGTTTGTTATTTCTGTTAAAATGTATATGAATGTTTTTTATAAGTCTATTATTTAATATATTATTATTATTTTTATATATATATATATATATATATATATAAACAATCTTTTTTACATCTATATTTAAGTCATCAATATTTCTTTCTCGATATTTTTGCACATACCTTTATAAATATAGGATGTTGATATTTTTGACATCAATATTTATGACTCGATATTGTGATATGGGGATGTTTTGGGTGTCAATGTTCTGTCAGTGAACCCTTTTGTCTGTCTAAGTGGGTGGGTATTCCCATTCATCGGTCCTGTGCTCATAGAGTCACTGGATTCAAGCTAGTCTGGCTGAAGAGGGCTGATATCTCGAAATCTGTCCCAGGATGCTTGTCTCTGGCACAGGGAGGACCTGGTTTGTAATTTCGGGCTGGGCTGTTTCCATGAGCAGCAGGGTCAAGACTGATTTTCATATGGCTGGGTCCAAACTAGGAAGGGGTGGTGAGCAAAAAACATAATGGATTAAGCCCAGGTCTATGTGACTGGGGGTGAATGTTTCCATTGTTCTACATTCTGTCCATCATTTGTCATTTTTTGCTTTGTTGCCCTAAGTGGAAGGGCATGCCCTGATGTGTGTTCCGTGCCCACTGTGCCACTGGATTCAGGTTAGCCTGGCTAATGAGGGGTGATACCCCGAAACCTGTCCCAGAGTGCTTCTCTCTGGTCCAGGGAGAACCAGGCTTGGCACTTTTGGCAGGACAGTTCACATTGGCAGCAGGGTTAAAACTAATTTGCATATGGCTGGGTCCAAACTGGGAAGGCATGGTGAGCAAAGAAACGATGGACTAAACCCAGATCTTAGTGACAGGGTGAATTTTTGCATTGTTCTGCATTCCGTCCATCATTTGTTCTTTTTCCTTTTGTGGCCCGAAATGGGAGGCGTGTGCCCAGGCATGGGTCCCGTGCTCACTGTCCCACTGGATTCAAGCTATCCTGGCAGATGAGGGGTGATGCCCTGCAACTGGTCCCAGGATGTTTGTCTCCGGACACAGAGGACCTGGCTTGGCAGAATGCCCTGGACTGCTTCCATGAGGAGCAGGTTCAAGGCTAATTTGTATATGGCTGGATCCAAACTGGGGAGGTATTGTGAGTTAAAAAATGATGGATCAAACATGGATCTTTGTGACTGGGGGTAACTGTTTGCATTGTTCATTATAACATCCATCCTTGTTTTTTTTGTCTTGGTCGCCTTAAGTAGCAATGGTCCCGTGCTTACTGTGCCACTGGATGAAAGCTAGCCTGGTTGATGAGGGGTCATATTCTAAAACCAGTCCCAGGATGCTTGTCTGTGGTCCGGGAAGGATGTGGCTTGGCAGTTTGGGCTAAACTGTTCCCATAAGGAGCAGGGTCAAGACTGATTTGGATATGGCTGGGTACAAACTGGGGTGCCATGGTGGGCAAAAATCGATGGATTAAACACAGATGTTTGTGACTGGGGGTGGATGTCTGTAATGTTCAGCATTTCAGCCATGATTTGTTGTTTTTGCTTTTGTCGCCCTAATCTGGAAGGGTATGCCCGGATGTGGGCCCCTTGCTCAATGTGCCACTGAATTCCAGCTAGCCTGGATGCTGAGATGTGATGCCCCAAAACCGGTCCCTTGATGCTTGTGTCCGATCAAATGGTGACCTTTTTGGTGTTTTGGGCAGGACAATTCCCATGAGAAACAAGTTCAGGATTGATTTGCAAATGGTTGGGTCCAAACTGGGGCGCCTTGTGATCTAAAGAATAATGGATTAAATTCTGATCTTTGTGACTGGAGGGAATGTGTGCATTGTTCAGCATTCAGTCCAGCCTTTGCTCTTTTTTCTTTTGTTGCCCTGAGTGGGAAGGGTACGCCCAGACAATGTTCCTGTCCTCACTGTGCCACTGGATTCAAGATTGTCTAGATGAAGAGGGATGATACCCCGAAAGCTGTCCAAGGATGCTTGTCATTGTTCCAGGGAGGAACTGGCTTGATATTTCGGGCTCAACTGTTCCCATGAGCAGCAGGGTCAAGACTGATTTGCACATGGCAGGGTCCAAACTGGAAAGGGGTAGTGATAAAAAAAAATATGGATTAAGCACAGATCTTTGTGACTGGGGGTGAATGGTTCCATTGTTCAACATTTCGACCATCATTTGTTCTTTTTGCTTTTGTTTCCCTGAGTATAAGCCCTGACGTGGAGCAAACAAATTATGGATTAAACCCAGATCTTTATGACTGAGGGTGAATGTTTACATTGTTAAGCATTCCATCTATCAATTGTTCTTTTTGCTTTTGTCACCCTAACTGTGAAAGGTTTGCCCAGACGTGGGTCCTGTGCTCACTGTGCCACTGGATTCAAGCTAGCCAGGCTGATGAGAGGTGACATCCCAAAATCAGTCCCAGGATTCTTGTCTCCAGTCGAGGGAGGACCTGGCTTGTCAGTTAGGGATGGACTCTTTACATGAGGAGCAGGGTCAAGACTGTTTTGCATATGGCTGGGTCCCAACTGAGCGTGGTGAACAAAATAACAAGGAATTTTACTAGATCTCTTTGACTGGTGGTGAATGTTTTGATTGTTCAGCATTCTGTCCATCATTTGTTATTTTTGCTTTTGTCACCCAAAGTGGGAAGGGTATGCCCAGACGTGGGTCCCATGCTCACTGTGCCACTGGATTCAAGCTAGCCAAGCTGATGAGGGGTGATACCCCGAAACCTGTCCCAGGATGCCTGGTAGTTTGGGCTGGACTTTTCCCATAATGAGCAGAGTCAAGATTGATTTGCATATGGCTGGGTCCAAACTGGGGAGGCTTGGTAAGCAAAAAAACAATTAATTTGACCAGATCTATGTGACTGGGTGTGAATGTTTTCATTGTTCAGCATTCTGTGCATCATTTATTCTTTTTGCTTTTGTCACCCTAAGTAGGAAGGTTATGCCCAGACATGCTCAATGTGCCACTGGTATCAAGCTAGCCTGGAGGATGAGGAGTGATACCCTGAAACCGGTCCCATGATGCTTGTCTCTGGGCCTGGAAGGCCCTTGCTTGACTGTTCTGGCTGGACTGTTCCCATGAGGAGTAGGGTTAAAACTGATTTGCAAATGGCTGGGTCCAAAGTGGGGCGGCGTGAGCAAACAAACAATGGATGAAACCCAAATTTTTGTGACTGGGGCTGAATGTTTGCATTGTTCAGTATTCCGTCCATCATTCTCTCTTTTTGCTTTTGTCGCCCTAAGTGGGAAGGGTATGCCCAGTTGTGGATCCAGTGCTCCCTGTGTCCCTGGATTCAAGTTAGCCTGGCTTATGAGGGGTGATACTTGTCTCTGGTCCAGGGAGGACCTGGCTTGGCAGTTCAGGGTGGACTGTTCCTATGAGAAAGGTCAATACTGATTTCCAGTTAACAGGATCTAAACTGGGGCGGCATGGTGAGGAACAAAATAATGGATTAAACCCAGATCTTTGTGACTGGGGGTGAATGTTTGCATTGTTCAGCAGTTCGTCCATCATTTCTTCTTTTTTGCTTTAGTTCAGATTTCCAGCCATACAATGGCAATCAAATACCCAAAAGGTCATGCGATGAAAGCTTGCAATTAGACTAACCATTGACAATCATTTGGGGTAGCATTCAAACCCATCAGTTTTTGCCCATTGTGCCAGTATAGACAGGGGTCAACCTAATGCAAATCAGTACTGACCCTCCAACTTATGGAAACAGTTCATCATAAGCCTTGGTTTTCTCACCTTCTACCCTACAGAACATTGCTGATTAGTTTGGAAATTTGAGATTCACACTCCGGAATCTCAGAGACTAATCTACGCCCCTCGTTGGCCTTCAAAAACGATTAGATGTGCATGAAACGTTTACAATTAGATCTCTTTTGTAAAACCAAAAAACTGATTATATTTCATCGAACACTCTTATAAAGAGATAGCTGGCTTGCTCAGTGACATTGGCATTGTTTCCAAACCTTATGTTTCTGGGAAACATTACGCCACTGTAATTTTGTTACTCACTCGTGGCATGCCTGGGCAGCAAGCAACAATATTGTTGAATGGGATAGTAGTTCCAGTTACTGCGAAAAATCAGGTATGATTGTGTCTCTTCTGCTTTTTATGGATTGGCTTGACAGCTCAGCCTTCTACATGACTTATTGTGTCCCGGACTTTAAAATATAGATCAAGTGGACCAAGGAAAATATTTCTTCACCTTATGCTATTGGCTGGTTGGTGTTCTTCCGCCATCTATAAAGTGCTGAGACTATTTTGCACTGGATAGGCTCTCTGAAAAGGGCCAGATTTTCAAAAACAGTCACGGAACGCCGCAGCCCAAAATGCTGCACTATGTTGCATGACAGGGAGGGAGCAGGAGAACACCATTTCTTCAGAGATATGGCTCTCTCCTCCACTCTCCCTAATGCAGGTCCTGATTTCAGCTACCAAGTGCCAGGCAAATACCTTTGCACCATACTGCTAGGGTGCGTGCCTGAGTCTACCATGGATGTTGCACAGGAATGGTACCCTTTCTGTAAAAAATACTATAGCTAAACGCACTTTAAAACTTTTCCTACTTTGTAGGTGTGCTGCACAGTGCAACACGCATGCAAAGTCGGAATAGAAAGGAGAAATAAAAACATTTCTACTCTTAACCCCTGTTTTGAAATGACATTAACTTTTGGCGCTAAACCCTGTCTCCTATTGTTTTAATATAGGGTTTGGCGTCATAAGGCATGGGTGGTAGCATGGGAACGCCCATGTATCACCCATACATCGCTCCCTTGGCGCTAAGTAACGCAAGGCAGTGCTGCGCGCTACTATGTGTTACTTTCTGGGTACTTTCCAGTGCAAAATAAGTTTGGCACTGAAAAATAAATTAGGAAAAAAATATTTTGTGCTGCTTAGCATCACTCTTCTGACACAAACCCAGCACAAAATATTTGTAAATCTACCACTTAGGGCCTTATTTACATGAAATGATGCAACTCTGTGGTAATGAATCGATGCCTCAAATTTACTTGCGGCTGCAGCAAAAATCCTTGCAATGCCATGGATGTGCCTTATTTACAATATGGGACTCCAAGGCGCCAGGACCCACAGTTGTGTCAGAAATACTGACCTATATGCGGGAAGGATGCCGCAAGGCATGAGGCCCAAAAGTGGTGCATTGCTATTGTTGGTCATAAAACTGATGCAACTAAAGCAATGCATCAAAAAACAGAGGCGATACGTCAGTATTGACTGACCCAAGTAGCCTACTGTATAAGGACCAATATAATAGAGTATGAAAAGGTGAAAAACTCACCTTGGACTCTATTACATTGGTCCTGTATGTCTTCTATACAAGTGGGCAAAGTGTACTTCTGTGTACCACTTTACTTACGTATGTGTGACATATTGTGTGAGACTACTATGTGTGTGGATACAAGCCATTAATGTTGTGTAATGTGACATTTACTGTGTTACCTATCTTATGTGTGCACGTACCTGTTAAGGGGATGTAATTTCCTTGCAGATTACATTGTTGGAAGTGACTTCATCAGGTCAGATTCCTATGCCACAGCCAATGCGTCATTCCTACGGCTGGGTTGTAGAGGTGTAGGAAGTTTGACAAATTGCAAACATAGCTGCCTGCTTCCCAACAATGTATCACTTTTCCAAAAGTCATAAATAACACTGTGTCGGTTTAACGGGGGATTTTACTTTGGAACGCCTACCTTGCATATATTAATTATAACGGGATGCAGCCTATTCCAACAAAGATAAAAACTGGTGCAGGCTGACAAAAAGTGGCGCATCTGCCTAGATGCGTCACCTTGTAATTATGGAGCACAGAAACCCCTGTCAGTGTGTCCAAAAAAATATGACGTAACGGCGGCACAAGCTCATTGTAAATGAGCCCTTTAATTCTTTGGGGCATATTTACAAAGAAATTGGCATAAGGCAGAGCAGCAAGGCAGGGCTGGCTTTAGCGCTGGTGGTGCCCGGTGCGACAATGTTTGTTGGCGCCCCCCTAATGACCACCTCCGCCATGAATTCCCTTTAACAGTGCCCTTCAAGTCTCTATAACCACACTGTCTCTCAGACGCATTTAATTAATTTTATAGTAACACTCATACCAGTGTAGGGTGTCAGAGCTCTTTACATCACACACACATTACCTAGAGACAATCAATCATACATCTGTAAATCAGTGTATAGGAAATGTTACATAAGACAGAAGACTACAAGGCGTAGGAGTCACATGTCATCCATACTGGTAGACAGTATAGTTAAATAGTGCTTATTCTAGAGTAGCGCAAACTCAGATTTTAAAAAGTAACACCATGGTTGGGTGTTCTCTTTAATAGTAAGAATTGATTTCTACAAATAAATCCCTTTTGCAACATTAGGATAATGAAAACCTGGGGAAACATCATAACGCTCCAATCTATAGCTTGCAGTTTGCATGCAGCTGTTTGATCACAGTTCATAGCTCACTGTTCTATATTACGATATTAACTTGTAAACTGCAAGTAACAAAAGGAACTCACTGACAAAAGCAGTAACACACTGACCTATTTCCATTATATGCACTTTTTGATCTGCATGGTAAACGTTCTTTGCAGGTATATTAACCCTCTGCGCTACCTTACGAGGAGTCAAAACTTCCAGTAGACAAAACTCAATCTCTCTCCAGGAAGAACATTAATCACTGGAGTTATCTTGACATTTTTATTGTTACCTCAAAATTGCTGGAGAGAAGGAACAGGGCAGCAGCTGTTTTTAAAACCATAATATATGTGCAAACAGGGCGCCCCCACCTGAAGTCAGCACCCGTTGCCGTGGCACCAGTTGCACCCCCCTAGAGCCGGCCCTGCCGCAAGGCTTCTTTCTGTGCAGCCCTATGCCAATTCGTAAGGATAGGAATGCACCGTACTTATAAGATACAGTATATACCTGTCTTCACAGCCAGTGTCAGCGTATATATTGCATCATGGTGCAAGGGTGTGTGGGTCGGTGGCAGTATTGTCTTTGTGCAGGAAGGGGCACCTTCCTGCATGAAAATAATCACAAGAGGTGTTTCCTCTTTCTATGTGTGCTGCAGAATGCAGCACACATAGAAAGAGGAAAAAAAGGAGAAATGAAAACATTGTTGTTTATTTTTTTAATTTTTATTTAACAGAGTTTCATATAGTGCGAACTTGACCCGAATCGGGTATCAGAGCGCTTTACATAGCACCAGTTGCATTACATGAGGACACATTCAGTTTTTTTTGTTAGGCACGGGGAGATTGAGTGATTTGCCCAGAATCACAGGATGCTCAGCGTCATTGCCGAGACTCAAACCCAGTTCCCCAGATAAGAGGTCGACCGTCCTAGCCGTTAAGCCAACTCCTCTCCATTTCTCCTCGTTCCCTCTGCTCTTCTGAGGCACAATGTTTTGGCGCTGCCCCAGAATCTGGGGCAGTGTCAAATTCCATGGGTGTTGAGTGGGAACACCCACGGCAACACCCATGGGAGCTTATATACACAAAGCTTGCTCCCCGTCACTATTTTTGATGCACCAGCGGCACTTTCTTTGCTCCATATTTACAAAGTGATGCATCTAGGAAGAGACATTAATTTTCGTTGCAGTGCGTCAACTTGTTCCGGAGTCTGAATGAGCTGCATTAATCATATACAAGGTAGGGGTTCCCTTTTATTTTCAATCATAAAACTGACGCTGCTGTATTTATGAGTTTTAGAGAAAGTGATGCAATCGTCACATACAGCCTGCAATGCTTCAAAATTCCTGCGACTCAAATACCCAGTCTTAAGAATTTTGCATTTGCTGTGAACTAGGTTTCCAACCAGCTGAATTCACTTAAAACACTTTAGTCATTACATCACAACCCCTCAACTAGTAGTGTGCCTACACATGCATCAAACATGTTGTTGTACCCCTTGAGCCACCTGGGACAGAGGTAAATACTCACATAAAGTAGGTAACACAGGACCTGTCAGTTTACATCACTTTACTTACATGTATCCACTCACAATACTGTTTCACTCAACACGTCACACATACTTAGGTATCTTACACATAAGTAGACTATGCCCACTGCAATGTGACACATAGCCATATTTCACACTTGTATGCTTTAAATCTAGGACCTATGATATGATGTCCCAGGTGACTTTGGCACCATTACACTCTGTACAATATTTCTGATGCATTGTGCCATATGCGCCAGTTAGAAACGACGTATGGCCTCTGTTTGTAATGCGTAGCTGAAGTTGAGCTTGCCGTAAGCCCGAAATCAGCCATATATCACTTTTCTAGCCGCTGCGTCACTTTCCGCTGCATCATCCCTCCCCACCAATGCATCAGTTTTTTTAACTCATGCCTTTTCCTTACGACATGGTGTGCCGTATCGTAAATATGGTGCTACCATGGCATTAAAAAATTACTTATCGCCGTGATTTCTGACAAATCGCTGCGTTGCAGCAGTCCTAGTAAATGAGGCTATGGAACGCCTCTTTCACACAGGTAAAGCAAGGCTTGACTTGCGCTGCCTCGCCTTGCTCCGTAGCTACAAGGCCTTGAAAAGCCACGCTGGGTGGCTTTGACTTTGCGTGACCTTGTAGAGATGGGCCTGCACTTTGTGCCACCCAAGCTAAAAAAAAACAAGCATTGGCATAGCCAATAGGTCTCGCCTTTGGGACCTTATAAGTGTTTAGCCATGCAATAGTTGCATAACTAAATACTTATAAGGTCCCAAAAGCGACACCTATTGGCTATGCAAAGCGGCCCTGTGGCCGCAAAAGTGAAAGTAATCGCGGTAAAGTGCGGCGCGCGCGGCCGTGCACATGCACTGCAGCTCTAGGCTGGCCTGGTAGCACTTTTTGGAGCCCTCTCAATAAGTCTCGCCAGACCAGCGCATGCGCTGGGTCAGGCGAGACCTAAAAAATGACACTCCGGTGGCGCAAGGGGCTTGTAAATATGCCGCCCTATCTCATAGATGCTTTGCACACAAAAACAAAACAATTCACTTCTTTATTGTTGTTTTCACAGCTGCAGGCTTTTTATTTATAACGTCTCAGTCAGGACGCAAAATGCAAGCCAGACCTATTGGTTTTGCAAATGCATGTATTAAAAAATGGCAACTGTAGGGTTAACAAGCTTGCCAGAACATCTGGCTAGACAATCCAAGTGATTTCCAGATCTACATTTACAAGAAACCGACCATTTCTCTGAAGCGACAGAATAAACACAGAGTCAGATTGAAAGTGAAAGTGTAGATCTCTTCCAAGAATTTTCAAAGAGGCGGGGGAGTCCTCGCCGACTGCAGTTACTTTCTGCATGCATACAGGTTGTACCAAACTGACAGCTCGAAAGCGGGTTATATCCGAACAAGCGCCCCGATCGGAGCCTCTTCACGGTCAGTTCGACTCTATCCAAGCCCTCGGTTCCATGGACGCACCGACGCCCAGTCACGTGGATCAGGCTGAAATGAACTTTGTCCAGGGAAAAGACGACATTGCAGGTACGGTGCGTTTTGAATCTGTTTTAACGAAATGTAAATCACTGTCAGAAAGGTTTTGTTTTCGATGTATTCGCTCATCGTGAAGGTGGAAGCTGCACATAGCTTCTCAGCTTTAAATTGCTTACATGTGACATTTGCATGGTTTCGGTGTGCTTCTAACTGACACTCCAATGCCAAATGTGTGCCATTTAAAGTGACACTGACGAATAAAACGAAACAAGGAAGTATGCGTGAACTCCTAAATGCCCGCTTTTGAGCAATGAACTCGGAAGGCATTTTTTCAAGCTGCTCTTGTGTGTAAAATATACGGCATGTGCTGCAAAATACCACGTTCATTTGTCGAGTAATTATGTTTAGGTTTATATGTTTCTAAAGTGC
Source organism: Triturus cristatus (assembly GCF_964204655.1). Lineage (NCBI taxonomy): Eukaryota > Metazoa > Chordata > Amphibia > Caudata > Salamandridae > Triturus > Triturus cristatus. The sequence continues at coordinate 783,303,662 of NC_140594.1, forward strand.
TCGATTGCCGAGGCGTCTTGGCGCTGAAAGGTGCTGTGGCAAGGGAGGCGTAGTTTAGCGGCCTATGTAACTGCAAAGAGCTTGGTTTTTAGATTTTGTAGGTCTCGCCAGAGACAAAGCGCTGCTCTCGCAAGAGCACTTGTAAATGGGGGGTCTGGAAGTGCAAACGAGTGCTTTCAGGCCTCCAAATACCGTGCATGTGCGCCGGGCGCGCACACCATTTGGCAGCCTGCACACCATTTGCTTTCACTGTCCCGGCCGCTTTGATGTTTGATCGCGATCACTTTCACTTTCACGGCCCCACGGCCGCTTGTTTGTCATGTGAGTCTTGTTTGCTCCTGGTGTCCAGTACTCACTGCCTCTGATCGTCCCTTCCCCTGCCTTTGTCAGCAGGGTTCCGTCTGTCCCTGTTTTCTAGTCTCCTTGTGTCCTTCCAGCCCATCTCACCCGGTCTGTTGCTGCCTCCACTGCTTCCTTGGCTGGTTGATCTTTTTCTCCTCTCCCCTGTGTGATCTTCAGACTGGATGTCTCTTTCGTGTCTGCCTCTGCCTGCCACCTTTCTGTCCCTTCGCCCTTCACTGTCAGTCCTGTATCTCAGCTGCATTGCTTGGTTTGCTTCACCCTTACTTGTCTCTTTGTTTTCTGCCTGTTATGATTCAGTGGCATGTGTGTTTTTGTGATGAGCTGTCTCACTCAGAGCTTATGGTTGTCAGTGCAGTGAGTACAGGCGAAGACCAAGGCACATGACAGCCGAGCTTCCCTTCACGCTGCATCACTGAGTCTCTGATACACATCTATTCACCAAAATGCCAGGGTTAGATGAAGTGGTGTCACGCACCCTTTTACCTCAGTGACTGACACCATATTGTTGTTCTCTTAGCCCCTCGGCTGTCTCTTCATTGCATCTGAGGGTCAATTGGAAGCACGAGCACTTTTAAAGCAAACACATATAAAACAAGCATTTGCAATGCAATAGGTCTCGCATTTACGCGAGTTTGAGCTATTGGCATTGTAAATAACAATGCCTTTTATTTATGTTTTAAAAACAGAAACAAAAATAAAAGGCATTGTCATTTACAATGTCAATAGCTCAAACTCACGTAAATGCCAGACCTATTGCATTGCAAATGCTTGTTCTAAAGATCTGAAGGTGGGATTGAATCCTCATGTACTGGGGCAGCTTGTTCCAAAGTCTGGCTGCACAGTATGTAATTGTGCGGCCCCCCCAGCCTTCTCTTTTGATCTTTGGTACTCTGACCAAGCCTTGGGTGGCTGATCTTAGGGCGCGCAAAGGGACATATGGTGTGAAGAAGCTTTCAAGGTCTTCAGCCGCTCCACCATAGATTGCCTTGTGCATGTATGTGAGTGCTTTAACCCCTTCCATGCTCATGACGGAACGGTTCCGTCATGAGCCACGGTTGAGCTGTGCTCATGACGGAACCGTTCCGTCATGGGCCCGCCCGCGCACGAACCCTTCAGCACCGCGGCGGAATTCGCCCAGCGCTGAAGGGGTTAAAATCTATACGTTGTTTTATAGGCAACTAGTGTAGGGAACGTGTCCCATCTGAAATGGGTTGCCCTTTGTGTAAACCCAAGGTCAGCCTGGCTGCCGCATTCTGCCGGGATTATAATTTAAACAGTTGGAACTTGTTTATCCCCCAAAAGAGGGCGTTTGAGTAGTCCAGCTTGGAGAGAAAAAGGGCCACCATTACCGTTTTGTGAAGCTCCTGGGGTATGTAGGGAAAGATTTTTCTTAACGTCTTCAGTAGAAAGAAGCACAAGGACGTCAAGCTGTTTGTGGGAGGGCGGGTTTGATAAACAGGCGAGGAGGCTAAAATATATTTCCCAAAACCACGTTGTTTATTGTCAGAGATGGATTTTTGAATTTGTGCAGAGTCTATATCTTCCTGTTCTTCTCCAGATTCCCTCTGGGTTGAACTGGACGGGGCTTTCAAGGTAGATGTTCCGGGCTCCTCCTTGGTCTTGATGGTGTGTCCCCAGAGACTCATAGAATAGGAGAGAAAAGGGAGCCGTCAGGTACTCTGTTTAAGTAGGAATTCAATCGCTTACCATCACCACACCGATAAGTGATTAAAGGTCGGTATAGAGGGTGTGCCCTGGGATAACCTTAGGATATGGTGATTCAAAAGGTGGGGGGGGGAAAGAAACGTCTTATGAGTTGGAGTTTGAACATATGCCGAAGAAGGGAAAAGGGAATGAAGATTATAGGGCTCTCTGCCGGTATTGGTGCCTAGAAATGCCACATTTAAAGGGGAAAAACAAAACAGAACGTTTCCCCGGACAAAGACCTCTGCCACTCGAAGCCTGTCAACACGCTACCCCTGCTCTTCAGCTGATACACCTCCCTCCTCCCGCTCACCCTCCCCGTTGTCCCCTGACACGTTAGGACTCACCGGCTCCGCCGCAACTCTCCTGAGTTGCGGCCGCTCTCCAGCCTCCTCCAGTGGGCACCACCACTGCTCAGTCCACTGGTCGTTGGAATCCTCGTCTTCTTCCCGGTCGTCTTCAGTTTCCGCGTCTTCCTGGGTCTCCGCGTCGTTCTCGCCGGGTCTTCCGTAATCTCTGCTCTCCTTCCCTCGAACTGCTTCACCGCTATTGGTCACCACCCCCTCCTTCCTGGTTCGTCCTCCTTTCATTGGGACAGGAGAATCCCTTCCGGGTTCATCTCCGCCCTCTTCCGGTTTCTTCTCGTCGTCTCTCTGTGAAGAGACAGCATAGGGGCCCGTTGGTTGTTGTCTCGATTCAGACTTCCAATCCCAGGATGCATTCTGTTGACCCAGGACGCCGGAGTGTTCTGTCTAGGGTGATCCGAAGGTAAGCCCGGCGTGGTCCTCCTCACATCCCCTTTCCCTTGCTGTCTTTCTACTGGGGTTCTGGGGAAACCTCGACAGGTAATCTACATTTCCCTGTTCGCTGCCTTTCCTATGTTTAGTTTGAAATCGATAAGGTTGAAGGGACAAAAACCATCTCAATACTCTCTCATTATTGGCCTTATTCCTAGCTAGCCATTCTAGAGGGTCATGATCCGTGTATAAGGTAAACTCTCAACCCTCGAGATAATATCGCAGTGTGTCTATTGCCCACTTGATGGCTAAAGCCTCTTTTTCTATGGTAGCATAATTTTTCTCTTTGGGAAAAAGCTTACGACTTATGTATAGGATAGGTCTTTCACCCTGGGGTGTTTCTTGTGACAAGACAGCTCCTATTCCTTGATCTGATGCGTCAGTTTGAAGGACAAAGGGTAAAGAATAGTCAGGACTAACTAAGACAGTTTCAGATGTGAGAGACGTTTTTAAAGACTCAAAGGCTCCTACTATTTCCCTAGTAGGGCGTCTTAATATTTCCTCAGTCTTGACGGATTTATGGAGTAAGTTAGTCAAAGGGGCTGCAATTTGGGAGAACCTTGGAATAAACCGACGATAGTACCCGAGTAATCCCAGGAAAGTCCGGAGGTCTTTTTTTGTTTGAGGTAACGGTATCTGTGAAATGGCAGCTAGTTTAGAGGTTTGGGGTCTTATCACTCCCTCTCCTAACAGATATCCAAGATATCGAACGGTTTGGGCTGCTAGATGGCTCTTAGCCGGATTAATTTTGAGGCCATATCGCCCTAAGCTTTGTATGACCTGGAAGAGATGTACCAAATGTTGTTCCCAGGTATCACTATAAATGATTATGTCATCAATATATGCCCCAGCATATCTCTCATGAGGTTGTAGAATTACATTCATAGCTCTCTGAAACGTGGCTGGAGCTCCAGGTAATCCAAAGGGTAGTACTGGTATAATCCGTCAGGAGTAGAGAAGGCTGTCTTCTCTCTGTCTCGTTCTCTGAGGAGTATCTGCCAATTGCCTTTGCACAGATCTAAGGTACTGATATACTTGGCCTTCCCTATTCTTTCAACCATTTCGTCCACTCTGGGAAGGGGGTCTGTGTCGAATTCCGATATCTTATTGACTTCTCTGAAGTCAATACAAAACCGTACTGAGCCATCTGGCTTCGGTACAAGGACAATGGGTGAATTCCATTCACTTATAGAGGGCTCGATTATGTCCATCTGCAACATCTTTTGTATTTCATCTTTAATGGTTTGTCGACGAGCCTCAGGGATACGGTAGGGCCTAAGGCGTACCCGTTTCCCTGGGGTGGTTTTTATAGCATGTTCCAGGAAAGTGGTCCTACCAGGGGATGATGAAAATTTATCCTGTATCGGACTGAGTACTTTTACCAGATTGTCCAACAGGTCAGGTGGAAGACCGGTATCTATACACTGAAAAAATGAGGGAATGGATACGTCCGCCGTGTTAACATCTGCGGGTACGGGGCCCTCCCATTTCTTTAACAAATTTACATGATAAATCTGAGAGACATGTCTCGTTGGATCGGTCTCAACCCCGTAGGTCACAGGAGATACCTTTTCGATGATAGTGTATGGACCTTGCCATTGCCCCAATAATTTATGATCTGATGAAGCCATCATTAGTAACACTGAATCCCCTATTTCGAAACTCCTGACCTTAGTCCCCTTGTCATATTGTCCTTTCTGAGTTTTCTGGGCTTCCTCCAAGTTATTCCTTACAATTGTCCTTATTTGACCTAGATGGATACGTAGATTAGAAACGTATTCGGGGGTTGACTTCCAGCGCTATACAAGAGCATAAATAAATAAATAAATAAATTCTGTCAATGGCCTGGCATCATCTGGTTCTTTTTCCCATCTCTCTTGGGCCATTTCTAGCAGGGTACGTGGTTTATGTCCATAGAGTGATTCAAAGGGGGAGTACCCTGTGCTCTTTTGTTCTTTACACCTGATTGCGAATAAGGCTAGAGGCAACATGTCCTCCCATTTTCTGTACTCTAGGGCTAGGAGTTTCTTGAGGGTGTCTTTAATAGTGGCATTATACCTTTCGACTAGCCCATCCGTTTGAGGATGATAGGCAGCCGTCCTGATTTGTTTCACCCCTAATAGCGCACAGACTTGTTTCATTAATCGAGACACAAAGGGAGTCCCTTGGTCAGTCAGAATCTCTTTTGGGAAACCCACCCTGGCAAATACTGTTATCATGGCTTTAGCTATGTTAGAGGCATCAGGTCTACGTAAAGGTATGGCTTCTGGAAACCTGGTAGCATAATCTACCAAAACCAGAACATAACGACATCCACTGCGGGATGGCAACAAAGGGCCTATTATGTCCATACCTATCCTACTAAAAGGTTCGCTTATAATCGGTAGGGGTTGGAGGGGCGCTCTGGGAGGACGGTATCTATTGTTTCTTTGGCACACCGGGCATTCTCTGCAGTATTTCTTTACATGCTGATATATGCCGGGCCAATAAAACCGTTTTACAATCTGTTTTTCGGTCTTCTCCACCCCAAAATGTCCTCCCAATAAGTGACTGTGGGCTAGATACAACACTTTATCCCTGAATGGACCTGGGATCAATAACTGGGGTTTCTGAGTAGGGCTCCCTTTCCTGTACAATAGTCCCTGCTTCTTAAAAAAATACGGACATACATGGAAGGGGTCCTCGTTCTCTAAGGCCTTAGTCCAGGCCTATTGTAGCACTGGATCTTCTCGTTGTGCCGCATGGAAACTTCTGTCGATTTCCCATGGATTCTCATCTTGTATAATCGGTAGAACTAACGGGCCATTGCCTTTCTCTGCCCTTCTTTGTTTCTTGCTCTTCTTGGTTTTAGATGGTGGCCATTCCTTATCGCTATCCTGTGAAAAAGGCGCTGTGGCTCACCATTCTTCTTCTTCAGGTTTGTTGTCATGTAGCAATTGAGATAACTTTGGATAATCGTTCCCAAGGATAGCTTGCTCGGGTAATCGTGGAAAAAGCCCCACGGTTAAAGTGGTTCCTGGATCCTGGGTGTGTTGTATCTGTACCTGTGCGGTGGGATATGGTTTGGTATCACCATGAACACACCGTATGGCTACGGTTCCATTAATTGGGCTGAGGCACGACCCCAAGTCTTGAGGTCGAACCACACTGTGGAGGCAACCTGTATCTGCAAGGGCTGTCACGGGCTGTCCATTCATGGATACGGTACAACGATAGTGTGGGGGTTTTCTTTCTGATGGGGAGCAATAGTAGTTACGAGCCATACCGATCTCCATGGGTTCTTCCTTTTGTGGACAGAACCGGGCAATATGTCCCATCCCACCACATTGCAAACATTGAGGACCCATAGGTGGTGGCCTGATTATGGGGTTCCCCGGAATTATGGTAACTGGTTCGGGCTTCCTCACTAAAGGTGGACGGGGCTGACGATGCACTCCCGGGCCTCCCTTCTTTCCTGTGGACTCCTCTCGTCCCTTGTGTATCTCTTGGGCCCTGTTATAGGCACTGGCAATTTCGACGGCGGTCTCAAGGGTTAAATTAGCCTGTTGTCGCACCCACCTCTGAATGGGTGGATGAAGTGAGGACAGATATTGTTCCAAATAGATTTTGGCCATGATTCCATCTTTATCTGTAGTGGCGGGTTTTAACCAGCGATCTGCCATATCTTTTACCCTAAAATACAAAGCTCTAGGGGTCTCTTGGGGTCCTTCCTTCATTTGTCGTAGCTTCAGTCGGTAGGTCTCATCGTCTACCCCCAACCTTTCCATAATGCACCTTTTTATGTCGGCATATGGTACCACCCCTTGGACTGTGGCTGCCTGGTATGCCGCCTGCAAGTCCCCAGATAGAAGAGGTCCCAAATATTGGCCCCATTTATCTGGTGGCCATGATGCGGCAGTGGCCATCCGCTCAAAATTATTGAAAAAATAGTCAGGGTCTTCTCCGCTCACGTAGCATTGTAGGACCACAGAAGGAAGGGTGGTGGGTCCTCTCTGATGTCCAAGAGCCTCGGAAATCTTATCCATAGCTGCTCCATGGGTCTGACCCTGTCCTGTGAGCACTTGTTGCAGCTTTCCCCGATCTTCTTCGACTACTGTCAGGAAGCGTTCCATCACCTTCCCCAAGTGTTCCTGGTTTTCCGCCATTTTAGCTAATGCCGCCTCCATGTTGCCTTACAATCCCACTTCTGACACCACTTGTGGGAGGGCGGGTTTGATAAACAGGCGAGGAGGCTGAATATATTTCCCAAAACCACGTTGTTTATTGTCAGAGATGGATTTTTGAATTTGTGCAGAGTCTATATCTTCCTGTTCTTCTCCAGATTCCCTCTGGGTTGAACTGGACGGGGCTTTCAAGGTAGATGTTCCGGGCTCCTCCTTGGTCTTGATGGTGTGTCCCCAGAGACTCATAGAATAGGAGAGAAAAGGGAGCCGTCAGGTACTCTGTTTAAGTAGGAATTCAATCGCTTACCATCACCACACCGATAAGTGATTAAAGGTCGGTATAGAGGGTGTGCCCTGGGATAACCTTAGGATATGGTGATTCAAAAGGGGGGGGGGGAAATAAACGTCTTATGAGTTGGAGTTTGAACATATGCCGAAGAAGGGAAAAGGGAATGAAAATTATAGGGCTCTCTGCCGGTATTGGTGCCTAGAAATGCCACATTTAAAGGGGAAAAACAAAACAGAACGTTTCCCCGGACAAAGACCTCTGCCACTCAAAGCCTGTCAACACGCTACCCCTGCCCTTCAGCCGATACACCTCCCTCCTCCTGCTCACCCTCCCCCTGACACGTTAGGACTCACCGGCTCCGCCGCAACTCTCCTGAGTTGCGGCCGCTCTCCAGCCTCCTCCGGTGGGCACCACCACTCCTCAGTCCACTGGTCGTTGGAATCCTCGTCTTCTTCCCGGTCGTCTTCAGTTTCCGCGTCTTCCTGGGTCTCCGCGTCGTTCTCGCCGGGTCTTCCGTAATCTCTGCTCTCCTTCCCTCGAACTGCTTCACCGCTATTGGTCACCACCCCCACCTTCCTGGTTCGTCCTCCTTTCATTGGGACAGGAGAATCCCTTCCCGGTTCATCTCCGCCCTCTTCCGGTTTCTTCTCGTCGTCTCTCTGTGAAGAGACAGCATAGGGGCCCGTTGGTTGTTGTCTCGATTCAAACTTCCAATCCCAGGATGCATTCTGTTGACCCAGGACGCCGGAGTGTTCTGTCCAGGGTGACCCGGAGGTAAGCCCGGCGTCGTCCTCCTCACACTGTTAACTTGAGCAGCAAAGTTAAGCCTGCTGTCAAAGAGGACCCCCAGGTTTCTGACCTTCTCTACAGGGGACGGACTTTCTCCCGCCTCTGCCGGCCACCATGATTGGTTCCACAAGGGTAGGCCCGGTCCGAACTCCATCACCTCTGTTTTGTCAGTGTTTATTTTTAAGTAATTCTGACATGATTTCCGTGAGGCATGCATGGAATCTGCATGCAACAGATATAATTAGTTGGGAGTCATCAGCATATGATACTAACGTAAAACCATGTTTCCTGACGAGGTCAGCTAGAGGTGTGACATACAGATTGAACAGAGTAGGAGATAGGGCTGACCCCTGTGGCACTCCACAGGGAAGGGGGAAACTATCAGATCTCATACCCTCCCAGAACAGCCTGTGCTCTCTACTCTCGAGAAAGGAGGCTAATAGGGCCAGGGCGGTTCCTCCCACTCCCAGGTCCCTCAGCCGCTGCACCAAGATGGTGTGATTAAACTGACAGCGATTTATGTAGCACTAGTACTTCACTGTCAAAAGGAGCCCTTATTTGCATCCTTAGAGCTCTGAAAGACAAATTAAAGTATAGAATATCTCTGCAGTTGCAGTACATTAACCACCAGAGTTATGTTCCCACAATTATTCCTTTGAACTCGTTGGGCAAGCGTTGTTTGCAGCAGCTGTATTAAACCCACAAGGAATGTCCATTCCCAGCACTGACTATTGGGAACAGTCCACTGCTGAGCCGAACCCCGAGCTGTCCTCATTTGGTGTTGTTTCTGGGTACCTCTCATGCTATGAGGTAGAACGTCTGTCTTATACACGGCGGCTTCCGGGTGACAAATGATCCAGCCAGTGTGTGATGTTTCCAGTGTCGGATGGTAGCATCCTGTCTGAGCAGGAAAAAAATTGCTCATGACAACACACCAAGCAGTCCAATCACAGCACGAGATGTCACGAGGGTCCCATATAACTTAAGGAGCCTATGAGAGCAGAGCCATATATAAAATATAACAAGCCGGGCCCAGAGATTGCACATCAACACAGTTACTTCCTCTGGGCCTGCCTCACACGCTGCCTGCCTGAGGCAAAATGGGGTATATTAACAAGGGACTAGCGCCACCAGAAAGTCACTTATAGCGACGTTCTGGTGGTGCTATGCCCTTCTCTATATTTACAAAGCGGCTGTTGGAAAACGAGGCAGTATCTGTGAGGCCTGCACAAATAACATGTCACATTTGTTCTTCACTGGGAACCAAACACCCTATTGTAGCGCTTGACTCTCAGAGGGTAGCGTTGCAGAGCAGTCTAAGGCTTAATCAAGGGAGGTGGTGTAGGCTAGTAATAAGCTGTTGGAATTACTTTGTGACATTGCATAACATCTCCACCCCTCTCGCAAGGGGGGTGGGTGGAGGCTAGTACCACCACTCCCATGTATGCACATCATCTTGCCCCCTAATGCAGTGGGTTAACACAGCCTGAAGCGAGGGCCCGACCAACTGGCACCATCCCAGTGACGATCCACTCTATCATCTCAACAAGCATTAAAAATAGGTACATGTGCCCTGGGGACACATAACCCTGACTGAGCATCATATACTGACCATACAGTATGCACCTCTACGTCTTAGTGGCTCACAGCCTAGGTTGTTTTTCCCCTAACGCAGTAGCAAGAATACATGTTTGGGCATCAATTTAAATTAAGTACTTATCACTGATAACAGTTGTACAGCATTGCAATCACAGTCCCTAAAAGGCATCACAGTTATAATCACAGGATTAAGCATATACAGCCAGACACCCTAGCAGGAATATCTGGCAACATAACCCCACTTTGCTTATGAATTCACATTACGCATGTGACTTTCAGTCCCTCAATAGAAATAATCTTAGGTAAATGCACTTTTGGTGCCATTGCACCTCTTAACCTCCAGGGGATGCCCTTCTCCAGACATCCCCAACTCAGCCCTTCATACGTTGTGGCAGTCCCAAACACCCCCCCCAGCTGAAGAACAAAAGTTCCAGCCATAGGATGCCATTGATGCTTGACTGAGCCCTTGAGGGGTTATTGCTTTCAAGTCCCCTAGGGACTGAGGGAGGAACTTAACATCTTCGTGCTGGGAAGTCTGTGTTGCTGCTGCAGCTCCCCCTGCACCTTGGCACATATGTTGCAGTGACCCCATCCTCATAGGGCCACCAGCAGTCGAGAAAAGGCTGTTTTCCCTTGCAGGCCGGTCCGGACCTGCAAGGCATTATGAGGCGCTTTTCGTCCTGGGTGTGCATATTATAGCAGCGGCTCTCCCGCTGCTCCAGGGAGAGCCACGCTGCCCCTGGTGTCCTCCCACCGCTTCAAGACCTCAATGGGGGGCCCGGTCCCACTCGGACCCCCAGGTGAGTGATTTCAGCTCGGGGAGCCCACCCACGACTGCTCCGGATGATTTTTGGGGGCCCGGTCCCACCGGGTCCCCTGGCACCTCTTCATCCTCATCAGGGTCCCGGTCCCACCCGGGAACCCCCCCCCCCCCCCCCCCGCAGGCTCGCTGGAGAGACACTCGAGGAGTCTACCCCGGTGGCTCCCCATCTGGCCAACACCCTTGCGTAGTGCAACGGGAGCCGGCATCTCTCTTCTGGTCTGCCCGCTCCAGCGGGCAGACACAGAGACTCCCGCCAGTCCGGCTGGGACTCAGGGGAGTGCGGCGGCACTCCCCCGGCGTCCTCCTTCACTTTGGGGCCCGGAGTTGGCATCCCGGGCCCCTCGGCAATTCTTCACGGGGAGCTCGACGGCGCTACCCGACTTGGCTTCATGGATTCGGGGCCTGGAGTTGGGATCCCAGGCCCCAAGACTGCGCTTCCCGACTTCCGTATTAGCGGGGTGCGACGGCGCTTCCTGCCTTCAGCGGGGCCCGGAGTTGGGATCCCTGGCCCCTCACACCATTCCAAGGGGGGCGCGACGGCGCTCCCCTGTCTCCATTTTCGGCGGGGCAAGGGTGGGCTCCTAACACCCCACAGGGCATTTTCACAGGGAGCGCGATGGCACTCCCCGACTTATCTTCTGCTGGGGACAGCACCCGGGACCTGACCCACCCCGGGGGCATATCCTGGACCAGCGGCGGAGCCCCACGCGCTTCGTCGTTGGTTGGCCAGAGGTCAAAGGTTGCCTACCTTCTGGGGGGCATATCTCAGCCCCCAGGGAACCGATCTGCACCATGTTGGCCTCTTTGTGTTCCTGGTGGTGCTCCCTAGCCACTGGGGCACTTTCCTTTGCCCTCCTGACTTAAGGAGGGAAAACTCAGCAGGGAGCTGTCTTCACTGGCTCCCTGCGGCAGCCTTTTCGCCTGGCTCTCCTCCTTGGCCTCTCTTCTCCCTGCGCAGAGGCCCAGGCTTCAGCTCACTGGTCCTGGTCTCCCCTTATGGCGCACGTCAGGGTCCTGGACCAATCTGGAGGTTCTTCATTCCAGCTGCCCATGGTGCCAGGCTCCAGCACCAGTCATCCTCAGCAGACCACACCCCAGAGAGAGCTCCTCTTCCTGTGCAAACTCTTTTTAAAGAATTGGGAGGGGGCTGGCAGGAAGTCTCTGTTTGCCCTATCAAACAGCGACACATCACTTCTCTGCCCCTGCTCCCTCCTTCCTGCCCAGGCCTCTGGGTTTGTTCAAAGTGGTGTCGTCCAGGGTTCTCATGCCACATGGTCTCTGAAAAGCTCCTTCCCCCCTTGCTGCCTTCTCTCCAGAGCAGTTTGGTGCCTGGCACCAAGTGACAGCTGCTGATGGATTAATCTGTAGCTCCACCCATCTTCCCTTCTTGGAGTGGAGGCCTTCGCCCTTGGAACGCTTGTCGTGAAGGGCTAGGCCTCTGATGCTACAGCTTGGGGAGAAAGGTCATTAATCCAGACTGGCAGGGTCAGCCTCAGCCAGGCTCTGGTTATGAGCTGACTCAGAGGAATATGACATTTCTGGATGACCCAAAAGCAGTACAGATAGGACTTTGGACTCGGCAGAATACTTCTTCTCACCTAAGTTACAGTGGACTTTAGTGCATGTCTGGAATTTGTAGGCCCTAGGAAAGTGAAACTATCCCATGTGGTCCCCATCCCCATAGGAGATTAATGAAGTGGTCTTTCAGTGAAAACATTAAAGCACACTGACTTTCCCTTCCATGTTTCTTCCCATTGTATAAAGCCTATTCCATGTCACCACCCAGCTCTTCATAATTCCTGCCACACCATTCAATTTGTAGCTGCTCCTGGGCTGCGCACGCCAGGAATCTCCCCTGCGCAGCCCTTACACTTGTGCACACGCATGTACACAAGTGTCTGCATGTAACCAGCCCGGTGCCCCTTTACTCTGGCTGCAGCGCAGGGGCCTATCTGACCAGGGGACACCAGTAAAATCCACATGTAGTCTCTTTCATCATGAGTTAACTGTGGGTGAGTCCCAACTTATGAGGCTCTCCCACAGTAAAAGCTCAACAATTAGGTGTTCAAAAAGCAAAAATTCCAGGTGGCTCAGATGCTCAGAACCACCTTCTAACAGTGGCATTAAGCCACTTTTTGCGGCTTAACGCCGCCTTGTAAATATCGCTTCCTTACACGCATCACTTGGCTTGAAAGGGGCGTGCAGTGGGTGTTGCTATGTGAGTCCCACTGCAACACCGATTGGGTGGAACTCCCACAGCAACACCCACTACACGCCCCTTTCACGCAAAGTAATGCGTGCAAAGGGGTGATATTTACAAGGCGGCGTTAGGTCACAAAAAGACAGTGCCAAAAACTAACGCCATGCAATAGCAGGCGTTAGAATGCAGCACACATAGAAGTAACAAATCACCATTATTGATTGCTTATGTTCAGGAAGGGACACCTTCCTGCACATAAACAATTATTCACTGCAACTCAGGCAACCTTGCACTATTGTGCAAGGGTGCCTACGTTGGCTCTAGGCAGCTATTTTTAGAGATAGGGAAAACACAGGAGGGTGTGCGGTTTTGTTGTAAATATGGCGCATCCCTTCGTTTTGGAAATGGCAGAGTGCAGTGCTGCCAAATTTGGCGCAGCTCCGTGCTCTGCCATTACATTGTAAATATGCACCAATAAATCAATAACTAGCGCAGACTGTAACACCGGGCTTTGAGCAGAGCTCATCGAACATAGAGGAGCTACAAAAAGTAAATTGTGACATTGCATTCTAATGCTAGCAGGTTTCGGAAAATAATTAAAATGTTACCAGACCTGCATGTCTAGTGATTTGACTAACCTATTCGACCTAACTGTAATGCACTTGACCCATAAACTGATCTCAAATTGTGTGATCCTAGGCAAATATTTCATTTAACCGGGTAAACTTTTCCTTCTTTATCACATAAGAGAGCATATTCAAATGTGCGAGTCCAGTATTTGATTTAATAGGCTACACTTTTGTTACATGTATAATAAGGATCTTGCCCACATATAGGATACATATGACCCCCTGATTTGCCTCTTAGAATTGCATTGTCCTTAGGGTAGGGGACAGGAATTGTTCTCAATTCATGTTTGAAAATTCTCACTTTTAATAAATATATTACTAAAGCGTGATGTGTTAACACACTCTCATTTACAGTCAGCACATTTTCCATTAAAATGACCACAGACTTTCCTATCTGACTCACCATAGCGAGTGGATGAGTATTTTTTCGAAGCTGGGCGTGTTTGCCTGGAAAGGCACTAAAATGCATTAGGATAAGCTTCGATTTGTGGTATTTGGCAGGTTGACTCCAGCGTAGAGGTACCGGCCCACATGTTTGCTGTATAAAAGCCCATACTCAAAAACTTGTCAGAGCTTTCTTTTAAACAGATGCTTTGCTGTTTGAATTTCTAAAGAAATATAGAACATTGAGTGAGATGAATGGATGTAATATTTATATTAGGCAAATCACATTTAGATCTGGACTCTAGAGTTTGCCAAAGCAGTTGTCTCAGGACAAGGGAGATATTGTCAAATTGCTTAGTTTTTGACAATGATCAAGAACTTGCATTTCTGGGAGGAGTTAGCATGTGGATTTAGGAATTCCCAGTAGGGTGGTGTTTCCAAAATCAATAAGTGAGATTACTATAGCTTGAAAAAATAGACATTCATTATTAGAAATCAGTTAGTGATAAAAATGGTTTTAGTTTTACCCTTACATGTATGCCCAAATTTAACAAACTGTCACATCATGCAGCGCAGCAATCATAGTTGTGGTGCTGGGTTCTGTGACAGGAAAAGAGAAGGAAAGCGCCTTATCTACATAAATATGGCACTATCCTGCTTTCTCCCTAGCGCTGGTGCACAATCAGGATGCTGAGAGCCATGTCTCCATGAGTCTACCATAGGTTTTGGATACCCTTCCAGTACAAAATACTATGCTTAGATTAACTTTAACACTTTTCCCATTATGGAGGTGTGCTGTGCAATGCAGCACACATAGAAAGTGGGTAAAGTTAGGGGAAATAAAATGATTTCTCCTTTTATTGCCTACTGTAAAGTGATGTTACTTTTTGTTCAAAATTCTGTCCTCTATTGGTGTAGATGGAATTCTGCGCCAGATATCCACGTTGGTGAAATCAGTGCAGATTAAGATATAAAAAAAAAAACATACTGTAATGTGGCACAGTCAAATCACCAATAATTTCAAGATTGATATGTGACCAATAGACTGGAGCAGGGACTACGGCATGGCAGATTTTTGCTCGTTTACTGCACAGCAGGTATCAAGATACTATCCTGGCGCTCACAAGTGAAAAGGGAGATTTGCAACACCAGGGTCAATAAGATCTCGATATACCCCGATTTGATCTTGGTGGCCCAGTCAGCTCAAAGAGAATTTCTTCCTGCCAGACAACTATTGTTAAAGGCAGGAATACCATATGCTCTCATTTACCTGGCTAAGCTACATGTTACAGTCAATGGAAAAGCTTACTTTTTTACTGATCCCAAATGGGCTAATACATTTTACAGTAAGTATGTCCATTATCCCCAAGGATGGAAACGTAGCCCCAACAGCCCTAGAAGCCACCATGGTAATAACGCTGGAGCAATCACTGGCATTCAACTGGCTCAATCTGGCACTTATTGTATTAAAATGCCTGGGTGACAATAACTTTGGCACTAGTGTTCAGTATTCTTGAATCAAATGAATGAGGGCGTCTGTGTAGGGGTACCTAAACCCACACTCAATATTCTACTTGGTTCTTGAATGATATTCCCAACCACCCACCCTTTTGATTGAATGGATTGCCCTCCTGGCTCAGCGAGCTACCCCAGGATGGTTCCCATTTGGTTTTTGCTGGCCCTCTAGCCTTTCAAAACATGATGTTATGTTTGAGGTTTCGAAGGTGTTTTCTTCAATGCATTGGTGTTTTTGAAGTGGGAGGGGGTTGGTGTGGTCTTTTGTTTAGTCTATCATTGTATGTTCCCTCACGACAAACTGATCAAATCTATTTTTCACATGCCTACATGATGATGCTTGATTTAGGACCAGGATGGGTACTCTGCCTCTGCTTGTCCCCAGGCAAAAGTAACTGGGGCCCACTTCTAGATGCTAAGAGATGAGGACAATTTGATGTTCTGGAACATCTGAGGTTTCAACGACCCGCGCAAGGTACATCAGGTTTTCATGTTCAACAAGAAATGTAGGGTAGATATTGAGGTGTTACAAGAACTGCACCTCACTAACTATGTAAGTCAATGCTACGAACGAAATGGATTTGGGAGGTACATGTGTCCACATTGAGCAGCGATAGTGATTAGAAAAGTAGTGCAATAGCCCACTCTCAACTTTTCAAGTGATAAATAGTGGAGACATTTTATCCTGCATGGGGTCCTTAGGGATAGGACAATCACAAAAGCATGTGTGTATGGTCCCAAGACAGATTATGCTGACCTGTTTTTAACTCTTTGGAACAAAATATTTAGCCTAGGACACTCAACAGTAGTGTGGGGGTTGACTTTAATGTTGCTCTGAACCGTTACATTGCTAAATTTCACTCATCACGAAGGCCCCGCCCATGTGCGGTCTCACAATAGCAATCTATCATGTCTGATCATGACCTGATTGACATCTGGCGTGCTAGACACCCTGAGATTAACGAGGGCACATGCATCAGTACCTTGTGCAATGCTTGGTCCAATATAGATTTCTGGCTGGCCACCAGAGATGCTGGTGCATGGACTAGACAAGTGCAGCACTTACCTCCGGTGCTTTCCCACCATGCACCGGTAGTGCTTCAATGATAATCACAAATGCAGACAACCACATGTTCACATGGAGATTGCCATCCAGTGCCCTTAGAGATCCAATCTTCAAATCCAAGACCAAATCTGATATCGCAAAATTATTTGTTTATAATGCAAATTCTGTTGCGCGTGGGAGGCATTTAATTTCATCATTCGAGGTGCCTGCATCTTGAAAAAATGTGGGGTTTTGCGGTACTTGTGGGCACACTTAAGTAGCCTAGAACAGAAGCTATAGCGTTTGAAAACAATATTTAGCCTCCTCGAAAGTGAGCTCTAGCCCAATTTTGCGATTAACTCTAGGAGTACGACAAAGCTACTGAAACTCACTGCGTAAAGAGGCCACAGCTAAGATATACGGGAAGGTAGGTAGAGCTGCCAAGACCTTGGTTGCTGTGCTCAGGAAGAATCGAAGCAGCACATACATCACTTTTGGATGAAGAGAGAACCATGCTACTCCACTAAGAAGACCACATAAGTAATGCTTAGTGATTACTCTACCCTGTTTCGATGAAACTCTAATGCCACCATAGACGAAACCACTGCCTACGTTGATTCAAATAATCTGATATGGTTAGACAGTGCCCATAGATATTTCCTAGATGTCCATTTTGATGAGTAAACATAATCTGTATAATCCGAAGCATGCCTGGAAATAAGGCACTTGGTGCCAGACTTTAAAAAAAACACGCAACTGATCGCCGGAAGAGGCTGCGCTGCATTCCATGACGGGCAGGGAGCAGGAGAGCGTATCTACGGAAATATAGCTCTCCTCTCCTCTCCCTAGCGCCGTCGCTGATTTCAGCTGCCAGGCACACACCTTACTGCCATTGCACCAGGGTGCGTGCCTGAGTCCAGCATAGGTTTTGTACAGGAAGGGTACCCTTCCTTCACAAAATACTATGCCTAGACAAGTTTAAACTCTTTTCCCATTTTGTATGTATGCTGCACAGTCGAAAAAGAAAGGAGAAATAAAAACATTTCTCCTCTTAATGCCTCCTTTCAGATGGCATTAGCTTTTTGTGCTAAACCCTGACCACATTTGTTTGTAGATAGGGTTTTGCGTCAAAAGGGATCGGTGGTTGCATGGGAATGCCCATGTACCACCCATGGAACGACCCCTTGGCACAAAGTAAGTCAAATCAGTGCTCTGTGCTGCTTTCTGTTACTTGTAGGGTGCTTTCCAATGTAAAAAAATGTGCTGGAAAGTAAATTGGTAAAAAAAAACATGTTGTGCTGGTAAGCATCACTTTTGTAATGCTAATCCAGTGTAAAATATTTGAAAATCTACCTCTATGACAAGACGGACTCACTGTCCACTTTTATAAAGAGTTCGCATAGGTGTTGACTCCTTACCCGTGTGCGATGTACAAGGAGGCTAGGTCACATCTCCCTTGTCTTTTAGAGAGGCACTTATAGTCTCTAGGCTGAAGCCTGACAAACCACCTAATCTCTGCAACTCCTACAGGCTGCTTTTTATGATAAACATAGAAATAAGACTCTTGCCAAGCTCCCCCTCCTCCCCAGCATCGTCCGACCAGACCAGTCTGGATTTCATGCCGGGGTGCTCTACAGCCCACTATATACAGAATCTGTACACTCTGATCCACTCTTTGAATCTGAGGCTTCAAGCAGTGGTTGTGTTGATGGATGCCACTAAGGCTTTTGATTCGCTAGAGTGGCCCTACCTATTTTCGCTGGTTTGCAGAATTGGGGTTAGCCCAACCTTTATGCAGTGGATTTAATTGCTTCATGTGCAACCCACTGTGTGCTTGTGAGTGAAGAGCACAATCTCCCCCTCCTTTTTGATTAGCAGAGGCACCTGACAGGGATGCCCAAACTTCTGTGATTTTGCTATGGAGCCAGCTCGAAATGCGGCAGCACCATCCTGAATGTGGGCCCAGTTACACAGCCCAGTGACTTATGGTCTCGATGTACGTGGACTACATAACTGTTTATGTTAAAGAACCTGCGATAAACTTTGTGCCAATACAATGTGAATTCCTTAGATTTGGAGGCTTCAATGGGAACAGCATTTAGTGGTCCAAATCTATGACACTTCCTTTGACGCAGACCACATCACACTTTTAAATAGACATACCGCTATGAGCTGACTGTACTGTCACGTATCTGGGGATTTAGGTTTGCAGGGTTATGGAGGCAATTTGGCAGGAGAACTACAGAAGAGCTGTTGCATGGGTGGAGGAATGTGTCCAGGTTTGGGTCAGGCTGCCGCTGTTCATAGCTAAGGAAGTAGTGATTGCTAAAATGGTAATATTGCCTACATTTTGTACCTATTTATGAACCTCGGCATTCCACTGACAAGAGCCTTTTATAATTGCATCAAATCTCTTATGATCGGTTTGACACGGGCTGGGAAACATCAGAGACTGGCATGGTAGGTACTAACCTTGGAGTTTGACCTGGCTGGTATGCGTGTGCCTGATCTCGAACCATACTACTATTGCGCGCAGGTTCAATTTGTTCATCAATCGTTCCATCCAGCGCTATATCAGCCACATGTGGCAGTTGAGGCCGATAATGCTAGTTCTTACCCGTTGTCTGCAGTGCTTTGTACTCCTCCAGTATGCCCTTGAAGCAAGATTGGTACTGAAATGTGTGGGGTGGAATTTGCAGCATCGTAGGGCCTGGCTGACTTGCCTATACTTGATTGGACTACCGCTACCACAAAATGCGATACTGCCTCTCACAGTGGAGGTGCAGACCCATCACCAGTTGAGGTATATGAGGTTAAAGGTGATGGAAGATCTACATCCCAATAGTAACTTTATTACAATTCATGACATTCCAGTTGCTACAGAATGTACACCATTTGACACTTTCTTTGATCTCCACTTGTGCAGCACAAGTAGTGAAATGCACAGCACTTTTTCACAAGAACCTAGGAGTCTTATTGCGCTGGACTGCATCCTGAGCTCAGCATCTTCCAGATGACTGATCACTTGGCTGTACTACTCCATGCAAAGTAGTCACCTGGGCACCTAGCTTGTGACTTGCCTGTGGCCTATAGTTCCTGCTTGTTCCAGCCTAATTCAGTGACACTGTCGCTGCGTGAGTGTTCCTGCCTGGGTTTTCCCGCTCACCGTTATTCTCGCCAGCAGAAGCCCTACCTACCCCAGGGCCTACTTAATGTAGGCCACAGCGCAACTGCACTAGTAGGCACCTGGATACCTAGCCTGACACTTAGAAACACCGGCTTTGTCCCTGAGATGCCTGGCTTCCGAGGAGAGAAGCTTACAGCGTTTCCACCATTGGACTTCAAGTCCCTAGCACGGTCAATGGCAGCCATTACATCTGGCTTGCTGGGAGACCCTCCCAAGGTGTTCAGAATGGCCTTTCCCATGCTGGGGGCGAGCTGCTATTCCTTCTGAACTCCTTCTTGGCGGTAGAGAAAGTACCACTCAGATTTAAGAAAGTTATGGTAAGCCCATTATTGAAGAAGGCTGGGGCAGACCCCAAAAACCTAAAGAATTATCGCCCAGTATCTAGGACCTTTTCCAGCTAAGATAGTGGCACAACATGTAAACAGAATCCTTGCAGAATTTATAGAGGAGCACCAAATGCTCCATGCTCGCTAGGCAGGATTTCAAGCCCATCACAGTATGGAACTGCTGAGGCTTTCGGTACTAGATAAGCTCAGGGTGGCGCCTAACAGGAACAAGCCCTCTGTGCTGATCCTATTGGATTTTACAGCTGCATTTTACACGGTTGACCATCAAGTGCTTATGGACCGTTTACGGGTGCAGGGGATTACAGGGTCTGCCCTTCGGTGGATTTCCTCGTTCCTGAAAGACCAGTCACAGAAGGTACAGCTGGGTGGCTATGTTTCTAGAGAAAGAGTACTCCCGTGCAGGGTTTCCCAGGAATCTGCTCCGTCCCCACTTTTATTTAATATCTATCTTCAGCCTCTGGTGGCGGCACTAGCACAGCTAGACTGCCAACTGTTTAATTATGCAGATGACACCCAGCTGACCCTACGGATTAATAAATCTAGGCAAGCGCAGTTGAACTCGCAGAATTACGGTGAACTGGATGTCAGCTAATTCGTTCAAAGTGAACCCAGACAATCACCACTAATGGTAACCCTTGGATGGATGGTTTTTGGCCTCAGGAGTTAGGTGTTACACAGAAATCTGTGCCTGTTGTGAAGAGCCTTGGAATTAAATTGGACAAGAATCTGGCAATGACCGGGCAGGTGACAACAGTGATGCGAAGCTGCGTGGGCCTACTTAGGCAGCTTCGGAAATTGGTGACTCTTCTATCCTTCTCAATGATGCGAACAGTAGTGGCAACACTGATTGTGTCGCTGCTGGGTTATGGCAATGCTCTATACATTGGGCTCCCGAACAAGCTGCTGGATAAGCTCCAAGTAGTCATGATTGATGCTGCAAGATTAATATATAATCTACCAGTATGGGCTCATGCCTCGCCGTTGTTGCAACAGTTGCACTGGCTGCCAGTAAAGCAGAGTGCCAGGTTCAACGGGACATAAGACACTGCATGGGTCGGTATCAGTGTATATCAAGGACCGTCTAAGGCGATATGTACCGGGACGCTATCTCCGTTATTCTGAGGCAACTTTGCTGACCCGTCCACGTTTTAACAAATTGACCGTGGGGGGTTGGGCTTTCTCAGTCTTGATACCTCAGTTGTGGAACAGACTCCCGGAAAGTCTGTGAAGAGAAAACGCCCTCCTTCTATTTCGTAAGAGATTGAAAACCTTTTTGCATGAACAGGCCTTTGATAGAGCCTGATCGAATGTTTCTGTCAAGTATTAGTTGGTGCAAGGTGGCTAACTCTTAGACAAGCGCTAAGAGATCAATGGTAATTATGTGCTATATAAGTGTTACTAACATAACATAACTTGCCTGTGGCCTCCAGTTCCTGCTTGTTCCACTCTGATCCAGTGACAGTGCAAATGCAAATATGAAGATATTTCTCCAGAAATCACTTACAATCTTCTGATTTCTTAAAAATCGGGCTCTCCAACAGACATCTGCCCGCCCAGAGTACTGTCAAACCTTGCTCATAAACTGTCTCCCCAAATTTTTTCCTTACTTAATGTTTCAATAACAACAGCAAAAGTTCCCTTAGACTGGAAGTCAGCACTGATTAGGGCTATCCAAAAAAAGGCCAATCTAGCATCAACTGACCTCACCAACTACCAGCTAATCTCCCTTCTCCCTTTGCTGGTGAAGCTGCTGAAAAAACATATTAATTAACAACTGATAACATACCTTGAATCAAACAGCTTATTAGGCTCTTCCCAGTCAGGTCTCAGACCCCATCAGAGCACAGAGACAGCCCTGTTAGCGGTCACTGACCATATCAATTGCTCCCTTGATGCAAGTGTTCCTACCATACTGGTTTTGCCAGATCTGTCAGCAGCATTTGGTACAGTGTCTCATTAGAGATCACCAACTGCAACAGAAACTTCAAACCCCAGCCCAATGTCACAGACTTCTTCAAGCAACACGACGACCCCGCTACCACCACAGACGTACGGCTAACTGAATGGATCCAGCTCTCCGCACCTGACACGGCCTCCATTATATACTCGGCCTCACACGGCCCCAACCGACCCATGCCTTCATTACATCTTCAACATAGACAAAGCCAGAATCAGCCACATACTCACCACCTTGTTCAACACCTCATTTTCCAAGGTCACCTTCCCGAAGACATGAAACATGCAGAAGTCAATTCCCTCATAAAGAAACCATCGGCAGGCCCCGGTGAACTCAACAACTACCGACCGATCTCCCTGCTCCCATTCCTGGCCAAAGTATTAGAAAAAGTCATCAACCTACAACTCTCCTCACATCTGGAACGGAACCTTTAACTCCATTTCTCCCAATCCAGATTCCGCAGCAACCACAACACCGAGACAGCTCGCATCACAGCTACTTATGACGTCTGAGCACTACTCAACTGAGGAGAGACTGTAGCTCGAATCCTCTTATACCTCTCAGCAGGCTTTGATATGGTCTCCACCACACACTCATCACAAGGCTGCACAACTTAGGCATGCAAGGAGCCTCTCTCATTTGGGTCACCTCTTTCCTCACCCGAAGAACGCAAAAAGTCCACCTTCACCCCCAAACCCAAGGAAATCACCTGTCGAGTACTGCAAGAATCAGCACTCAGCGCCACCCTCTTCAACACTTATATGACACCTCTGCCCAGCATCGCCAAAACATACAGACTCAACATCATATCCTATACCAACGACACCCAACTCATCCTCTTCCTCTCCTAACACAACACCAAGACCAACTTCCAAAACTGCATGACAGACGTCGCCAACTGGTTGAAGACAACTGCTAAGGGCTCAACATTGACAAGACAGAGGTACTTATTTTCTGAAACAAAAGCTCCCCATGGAAAGCATCCTGGTGGCCATCAGAACATGTACCTATTCTTACCCCCACTGACCACGCTAGGAACCTAGGCATGATTCTGGCCAACTAGCTAACCATGACGACTCAGGTCAACTCTGTCTCCTCCTCCTACTGCTTCTTCATTCTCTGCATGCTTTGTAAGATATTCAAATGGATACCCAAAAGCTCATGACACATCATCACCCAGGCCCTCTTCTCCAGCCGACTGGGCTATGTCAATGCTCTCTACCCAGGGATCACGGCTCACCTCCTTCGACGACTACAAACCATACAGAACGCTGCAGCCAGACCCGTCCTGAATCTCCCTAGACAAACCCACATCACCCTTACCTCATTGAACTCCACTGGCTCCCTGTACAGAAAAGATGCCAGTTCTAGCTCCTGACCCATGCATACAAGGCCCTACACAACTGCAAACCCGCCTACTTGAAGCACCACCTGAACTTTCATCAACCCACCAGACACCTCTGCTCCACGTCCCTTTCTCTAACCCTCGCCTCCGCATCTTACATCACACTGCTCAATTTGGGTTGGCAGGAGTGAATTTGTTAACAAAAGTAATTGCAAGTGTCAATATTCATTGTGATCTTGTCATTTTTTATATATTCAACACATGCACATACGTTGCCATTACTGTGTATGTGTTCCCTGTTGTCACAGGTATTTATTTCCCTGCAGACATGGTTTTGTGTACATAGTCTAGTGGATTTTATGCCACCCTAGTGTCTGAAGTTCTTGTTGATGAGTTTGTGTGAGGCAGATGTATTAACACCACACAGTATATGCAAAGCTATTGGAATAAGGGATTCTCTACCCAAGGGTGTCCTTGGAACTTACTGTGATTGTCTTCCACCTGTGTGACTTCCAAAAACCAATCTTTTACTACATCCCCATTTCAGTTCACAGTGCCTCTGCAAATCTTCAGTGTCCCAGTTAGTGACTCCATTGGCATTTATTGTGGCCTGTATTCTTTCCAAGATGGCTTTCTTTATAATTTCATGGACTTTGTGGGCTGTAAATGTTTGTGCCCTCTGCTATGGTTGTGTAAGTGAGAATGGATACAGATTGATTTTCTCCCCAGGCACATCTCAGTGTTCTGGTCAGCACACGATTGTGCAGAACCAAAGAGACACTGAGAGTTGTGATGTCATCAGATCCCAACTTGCAACGTTTTTGGGTAATGACAGTTATTTGCAAATCAGCAAGAATCAATTTGCTAAATAGGAGTCACGGTCATTGCAAAATATTCTGACTTTCTACTTCGCATCAACTTGTCTATGTTCGCAGCTAACAAAAACACGTTTGGCCATTATTTTCAAGCCTTACCAAATCACATTTTTTGGATGTTGAATTGGGCCCGTAGGGGTCAGTTCTCTCTATATTATTATACTTATGTATAGGGTACACCCGTGTTCTAATGCTTATGTTATCAGCAGTTGGTAGAATGGGTTGCAATTATTTATTTATTTTCAAGCTTTTTTTCAATTTTTAGGTCTGGCGGTTAGGTCAGGCATTAGCTATTCCTTGATTTTACTAACATTATATATATTTGATATACTAACTTGTAGATGCTTTCAGCCACCCCTCTTCATCCATTGGTCTGTTGTGTCATTCATATTTGTTGTCACCAGCTACAGTATACATTATAGGCCAATGAGTCAACCCACTTCAGCCATTGGTTAACTTCACAGTGACACCATTCTGCCCTTTTACAAGGAGCACACCTAAACAAAAATTAGTACCCTTCTGTGCCAGGGACTACTAGGGCAATGTGTGCTCTTTCAGTCTAAAAACATATTCCGCTTCTAGACAATGTTTTTATTATATATTAGGAAATGCCTCATAGCTTACCCCATCAAAAACGTTTCACAAACGCGATGACAAAACAAGCATTGACATAGAGAAGAAGCTGGCCACCAACCCCAGACCAATTGCTCCAGCCAATGCTGGTATTTCGTATCACCTCTTTGTTGTGTTTGGGTATTATATCCTGTATTCATGTCAGATAAATGTCAAATGCTGATTATCATAACAATAATGGATGAATGAATGCAACACAAGCCAAATCCCTGCCACACAAAAACAAAGTGAAAGGTCAAGGAATAAGGACCCATGGAGACAGTGATATTGCGGGTCTGAGAGAAATAGGGTAAGATTCTTATATAGATGAGTGCCATTGTAATGAGGCAAGAACAGCACTCTGCATACTACCAACAGGGGTTGTAAGAGTTAAGCTGACAAGAGGCCCAACAGAGATCAAACTACATATCAGTGTGTCAATAACAAGTGCGTGGGCCTAATTATGATAATTGGAGGTAAGTTGGTTCCATATTCAGGTGCCTTACTCAATGTACGCTTGTAAGGTTTGTGTTTTTAATGATGAAAATAGCCTTTTAGTGTTAACAATTTGGAGCCTGTGATTTAGGCAATTGTCTCATTTGCTTCGCGATAAGCGTTGCCCCTGTTCCTGGTTCAGCTGCTAAAATTTAAATGATTTAGAGCATATGAACGCCACTGTATTTACACCTTTACATGCTTATCATATCTGCTTCCATGTACAGTGCCCTTATACCCTTACTATATAAAACTTTTCAAATAAATAAATATTAGGTACTGGTAATCTGCACACAGCCAGAGTCTATCTGATAATTTGTTTTTGAACCAAACATCTGTGAATGCTGAGACCTTTGACCTACATGTATTTATTCACTTTGTAGGCGATGATGAAATTGATCTTCGTTTGGAGTTGCCATGTGGACACACCGCTGCCCCGAGTTCCTTATTCCAGTGGTGCTGTACTTGCTTAGAGCTGGTAAGAAGGGAGAGGTTCATAGTGTTGTTATGTCAGTTTCATCCAGTCATTGGAATTATGAACTACCGGTGTCACCGATATTAGAATTAAAATTTAATAACTTCCTACTCAAGATTGCAAACCATTTCACTGAACACCAATTGCACAATGAGCAGGTAAGTCCAAGGCTTTGTCAAAATCTCTCAGATAACTGAAAAAGAATCATGCTGTGAATATTTTTTCATTTTAACAGAATAACACACAAATCTATAGTAATCTTTTTCCTGTTGCTTAGATTAGGCACAGGGGCATGGAAAGCTTCCTCAGTTCAGCTCTATATATCTGATATTTGCCTGGTCATGCTATAAATATCTCCAGAACTGTGTTCATGTGCCACAGTCGGGAATACTTTCAAGCCAGAGGTCTTATCTTTTACTTCAGTTGAGATTCTGCACACAAAAGTAATCTACGACTGTCCAAGCACATTTTTGTGTCCCAAGAAAATTGCTGAGAAAAATGTAGTGGTGAGTGCTAAATCTGCCGGCATCGGATGCCACTGCCACGTTATTCACCAAGGAGACCACAAAACACAGCTTTGGTTATGCTAGAAATCCAGGTGTCCATTTGACTATGTTATTCTTGAACAAAAGGATGGAATTTATAACCCTGTCCTGAAATCATCCTCCCCAAGGATGTCGGAGGTCCAACCCCAGTTAGGGGAAAAGAAGAAACCTGTTAGACACCCCATAAAGTGTATAATCTTAGGAAGACATGTTGGAAAATCTATTGAAAATTCTAACCTCCATGGCACAAAAAATTCCATGGTGCAAGAGGCCCTTGTCCTTGTTTCTTCCTGAAATACAGAGGGGATTTGCCTCCAAGAACTGTGATCTGTCAGGTACTTTGAGTTGCAGTGTTCCACCACATTTAAATGCTTTGTAGGTGCATAGCTGGAGCCAGCATTTTCCATGTTGTACCTCCCATGTGGCTTCTCAACTAGATCTCCATCGCTTTCTCCATCCTGAAAAGGATTCACTTTTGGATCATCTCTTTGACCAGCTTGGCATCTGGGACCCTTCTGAAAGGGTTGGGTCCTGAATTGAATCCAGCTGTTTCCACTTACCCTGCAAGCTGATGTGATTGTTGTGAAAAAGGCATCATTCCCCAAACTATGGTGTAAGGAAATCTTGTGAAACATAGGAGGACCAATACGTTTTGAAAGGACTACATTGAGTTCCAAGGGTGGGCTAGGTCTCCTAATTGGATGGCAGGCATTCTTAATCCCCTCATAGAAGTCTTCAATAGCAGGGATTCTGAAAAATAGAGGTTTGTGAATGACAATTCCTGTAACTAGCAATAACTGCAAAGTGTATCTTAATGGTAGAGAAATGCAGCCAACTTGACGAAGTAAAGAAGATATGACAGTGATATGAGCTCACTGTGATGGGTGAGGCTTAAAGTCATTGTGGAAGGGTGAACCAGTATATAATAGTGTGTGAACTTGGGAGAAGGACACTATAATGCATCTCAGCATTGTTTCACTCTGAGCTACACAGGAATCCATGGAAGGTTCACTACAAATCCAGGCACCACGTCTTCATAAAGTATGGTGGACATCAGCAGACCACAAGATTGCCCTTATAACACCAAATAGCTTTAGGTAGACTGAGTTAGAAATATGTGCTTTGCTAATGTTATGTTATGTTATGTTATGTTATTATGACTTATAGAGCGCACGATTACCATACAGTGTCTTGACGCTAAGCACTGATAACCTAAGATAACAGAGAACTAAAACTGAGAGAAAACCCCTGTTTTAAGACCTTTCCTAAAAAAGCTGAAGTCAGAGGTGTTTCTCAGCATGAAAGGGAGTTTGTTCCAGATTTTAGACGCACTATTTACAAAGCTTCTGCCTCCCAATTAACTTTTTTAAAGCAGGGAGTTTTCACTAGCTTAGCACCAGTAGATCTAAGAGTTCTACAAGGGATGCACCAAAGAAACTTCTTTTTTAGAAACTCTGGACCAGTCCCGTTCAAGGCTCAATACTATACACAATGCCTTAAAACGAGATCTCAAATGAGTTGGGAGCCAGTGCAGCTTCTTTAGTTCTCCTTTGACTGAAACAGTCCTAGGGGTCCGGGTCAACAGTCTGGCAGCAGCATTTTGAATAACCTGCAGCCTGTTTTGATGTTGTATTTGCATATTAACATAAAGACTGTTGCAATAGTCGAGGCGTTATAATATAAGTGCAGTCACCACCGTTCTCAAACTCCCCTCGGATAAAAAAGCCTGATTTTCCTGATCATTCTAAGCACCATAGAGCATCCCACGTCACCTTGCTCACCTGGTCCCCCATATTGAGTTTGTCATCTACCACGACACCCAGATTTTTGACTTTTCTACAAGGTGTGGGGCAAAGACCAAGATTATCAGGCCACCAATCAGGTGTCCACATCAGAGGATTGTTGCCAAATCTCAGAACCTCCGTTTTAGCTGAATTCAGCTTGAGGCAATTTGCCGACATCCACCTAGAAATGGATCCCATGCAATCTGAGAAACGCGCACCTGTTTCCTTTTCAGCTCCCTCCATCACCGACAACACAATTTGTGTGTCGTCCGCGTAGGAGGTGAGCTGAAACCCGAAAGATCTAATAATGCCAGCCAGGGGTGCCACATAAATGTTAAAAAGTGTGGGGCTAAGAGATGAGCCCTGCGGCATCCCACATGGCAAAGAAAAGGGTTCAGAAATGTTGCCATTAAGTTCAACTGTTTGTGACCTATCCTTCAGAAAGGAGTTTAGCAGATTCCATGCTCGACCTCCTATCCCGATCTCTGATAGCCGATTAAGTAATACCTTATGATGAATGGTATCAAAGGCCGCGGATAGGTCTAATAGGATCAACATCGCATTCCCTTCCTTATCCATCACCTCTCTAATTTCCTCTGTAGATTTAAGAAGCGCCAGCTCAGTGCTGTGAAAAGCTCTGAAACCATATTGTGAGGAGTGCAGAGAGTTATTGAACTGGAAAACATCACTAAGTTGCCTGTTTATAGCTTTCTTGTTTAATAAAGGGTGCTGTTACCCAGTAAAGACATCCTGGCACTGGAGTAATTAGATACATCCAAGAGAGACGGAAACTAGTAAGCAGGAGCCAAAAGGTGAATCTTCAAAGACTTTTGAAAAGCGAGGTGGTGGCTGATTAGATGCAGATGGGGTAAACAGACATAATATCGAATAAAAATATCGACAGGACAGAATATCGAGTTTTTAATATAGAATGGACAGAATATCGAATTGCCAAAATATAGTGGTGAAGAATATCGAAAATCAGGTAAGAAATATTGATTTAAATATTATCGAAGTAAGTAATATTGACAGTAATTATATAGTTGTTAAAAATATCGATTTTTTTTATAGTGTTTTAAGTGTTAGTATATGTGTTAAAAGTATGTATTAATTTTGGAATGTATGTTTGAATATTTTTAAAGTAATTCATTTTATGTTATTTCAATTCAATTAGCTTTATTCGGCAATTAAGTCATAAAAGCACATTTACAAACATTACATATAAATACACATAAATTACCTAAAAAGTTAAAATTGCAATTAAATTTGTAAATAGCCGACGAGCTTGAGTTAAAAATGAAAATTAAAAAGATAAACATGATGAATTGTTATATACAGAGGGTAGCTAGACGTTAGAATCACGCCCCAACTCTCCAGCTCTCAGCTTCAAGATATTTCACCGTGGTGTATTTGCAAAATCAATGCTAGCTCAGAAGCAAAGAGCTGGCCGAAAGCCTCAGAGCTTTTGATCTTATACTCCAGGCCCACCCTAAGAATTTGGCCACTGCTATACATATTGGGGGAGTAGGATCGGTGCACAAAATGCGAAGAGCTATGGCATATCTTCTGGTACCCAGAAGCTTACACATTGGTTGTATCCATCTTTTACGGGGTACCACATACATAGGACAAAAAAATAAGACATGTCCGACATTTTCGCAAAAATCAGTACATCTGTAGCACTTATCATTTTTGCTGCCTTGCTTCTCCCATCTAGAGATGAAATCGGCTGTGGGTAATGTGCCCACCCGTAACTGGAAATATAGCTTACGATCGGAGGTTTTTTCAATCATGTCCCAATAGTCCTCTAAATGGGGAAGAACTTTTAAGTCAAGAAAACGGGCTGTTAAATGGGCAGAAAGACCTTGGGTATATTCCAACTTATATACCCATTCCCAATACACATTTTTCAGGTTTTCTTTAGATGGGAATACAGAGTTTGCTGGGTTTTTCCAGAGATCCATCAGGCCTAGACTTCCCAGAGTAGATTTTATTCCTAGCAGCCATGGTATTTTTTGGGACCTGTCAGATTCTATAATATCCATAAAGCCACTCCTATAATGGGTTAGTTCGTCAGTGCACCAGAGACGACGCCAGTATAGTATTGGGCGTAACCTCGCCAGGTGCTCCAGAGGTTTCTTGCCCAAGTCCAATAATAGCGGCCGTAGTGGTGTACTTGAAGGAAGGTTTGTGACTTTACGCAAAAAAGCGTTTTCTAGAACTTTCAGGTTATTCAGGTTGCTAAAGCCCCAGAGCTCAGCCCCATATAGGCATGAGCCCAGGACCATAGTTCCATAAATTTCTAGAGTTGGAGAGATTGGTCTGGTAAGTGAAGTTTTGAATCTAGCCAGAAGTGCCCCTGCTTTTTGTTTATGTTGTAAGCCAGCTCGATCTAGTTGACAACCCCATCGCATATCTTTTTGCAAAGTTATCCCTAGATATGTAAATGATGACACTTCCTCCAAGGGAAGCTTGTTCATGTATATTTTCCCTCTAAAGGTTTTTGATCCATTAAAGGACATGAACTTTGTCTTCCCCGTGTTTACCTCCAGGCCCCTCTCAATGCAAAATTCTTCAAAAAGCCCAACGGCCTTCTGCAGACCGCTAGGGGTCTTAGAGATTATCAGCGTGTCATCCGCGAACATGAGGATAGGGATACGCACTCCTGCCAAAAACGGCGCATCAGTGGGGGTCCGGGAGAGCCAGCCGGCCACCCCGTTGACGAAGAGCGAGAACAGGGTTGGCGCCAAAACGCACCCCTGTCTCACTCCCCTGTCAACCGGGAAGTCGACAGTCACCTCGCCCGGACCACCCCAGCGCACCCTGGCAGCGTTACCCTCATGTAAGCGGATAATCACGGTGAGAAGTTCGGGTGCAATTCCCAATTCCTTCAGGACCTGCCAAAGATTGCTTCTTGGGACCAGGTCAAATGCAGCTTTTAAGTCCACAAAGACCGCATAGAGGGCGCCCTTCCCCAAGACCACCGTCTTCCAGTATAGGTTAACAAAACGGAAGACTTGGTCAATTGTACTCGTCCGGGAGCGGAACCCTGCCTGGATTGGACTTAAGATGTCATAGTCATCCATCCAAGTTTGGATTAAGTAAAGAAGCATGCGGCCTACGATCTTTTGGACCGAATCAATCAAACTGATTGGTCTGTAGTTACTTGGGATTGTTTTGTCTCCTTTTTTAAATACAGGGACAATTTCAGCGCCCTTCCACGAGGGCGGGATTTCTGCTCCCTGGACAATAGCATTTGCAAGTCGCAAGATATAGATGGACCAGAGGCTTCTATCATCAGTAAACACGTCAGCAGGGATGCCGTCCATTCCGGGGGCCTTGCCCCGGACAACTCCATCTAGTGCTCTATTCACATCCTTCAGTGTAAATATGGCCTTTTTGTAGAATACATAAGGAAAGATGTCAGTAGAGATGTTTTGGGTGGGCGCGGCGTATTGGGGTTTGAAGTGCTCTATCCAAGCGTTCTGCGGTACGCTATTTTGTGGTTTCTCTGATGTACCACCCCTACCCCATTTATAAGTGTCCCAGAAAACTTTACTATTCTTACTTTTTGAGGCCTCAAGGAGGTCCTTCCAAAAGTCGTTTTCCCAAGTTACCTTTGCCTCTTTAAGAGTTTTCCCATATATGGATCTGGCAAGTCTTACAGAAGTTGGGTCTTTCTGTTTTAGTGCACTACCTAGTTCATCCCGGGCTTTTCTGCACTTATCGTTGTACCAGCCCACTTTTCTTTGGGGCTTGGAACTCCTTCTGTGGGCAGGTTTGAGGAAATATTGCCGTAGGCCCGCAAAAAGCCTAACGTGAATTTCCACTATACGTTGGTGGGAGTCCTGGCCCTCGGTCAATAATCCCAGTTCTTCTAGTGCAGTAGCGACTTCTTCTTTTATCGCTAGTACAACCTCTGGGTCATCAGCAACCCGTTCCCATTTTAGATGGCGCATGTCGTTAGACAGGTGGTGCTCTGGCTCGTGGGTAATTTGAGGCTTTTCGACAGCGCCAAGTAAAGATGAGTTAAATGATGAAACTAGTGGGTGGTGGTCGCTCTCGATTCTATGAACTACCTCCATGTCTATAAAATAGGGCCAGAGTTTAGCGTGGATCAGTAAATAATCAATTCTACTTGCCCTGCGGCCATTGTCAAAGGTGTTTGAGCCACATTTATCAGACGGGCTCCTTCCGTTAACTGCTCTCAGATGGCTCCCTAGACATAATCCGCTTAGCTGGATTGCTGCCTCGGACCACCTTTTTACCGGAGCAATTTCGAGGGATGGAATTCCCCAGCTTGCGTCTTCTTCAGCAGTAAGCTGGGATATTTCGTGGTCCAGGGGCTCAAATGAGGCGTTAAAGTCGCCGGCTATGATAGGTAAGTGGTTTGAGGGCAAAGATTCAATTAGTACTTCCAGTTGTTGTACTACCGGAGACTTTTTTCCCCCCGGCTGACCTCGTGCATAAACATTAAAAATATCGAGGTTTAGCCCGCCCGTTAAAGCAATCTTTATGGATAGGATGTCATCGCTAATGACAGAGTTCTGAGTGACTCGACATCCTAAGTTTTGTTTAATCCATATAGTAAGACTTCCTGATGGACGACCTCTGCCTCTTTTTAGGGCTGGGATATTATAATTTAGAAAACCACTGCAAAACAGGGGATCTATCAGCCAGGTCTCTTGGAAGAGACACAAATCAAATTTTGATATGAAGCCCAGCCAATCAGGGTCTACAATTTTTTGACCTAGGCCTGCTATGTTCCAGGATATTATTGATAGTTGTCCATCTACAGACTGTCCGTCCATATGGAGTCTTGGGGTCCTTTGTGTTTGGCTAGAGCTATCCTTTGCTGGAGGAATCAATATGTTGGTACTACTGGTACTCACATTAGTAGAAATTTCGACCTCGACATTACCAGTCATACCAGATGCCGCTGTAGCGGGACTCTTTGGAGCTACAGCTCTTGGTAGCCGGTATGTTTCCACCAGCTGGCACAGGGTCGATAATTTTTTATTAGTGATATCTATGCCCGCATTGTCGTCCTCAGTTGGAATAGGACTGGCTGACCATTTTCCTACATGGGTTACATCTACAATGCGTGGGTGTTTCCTCGGCCTAGGAGAGGTTGATCGTCAATCACAATCTTCCAGGCCAGAGGACCTAATACCATCAGACTGTACGTTTGGACAACTGTTATTCCTAGACCATGTACCAGTGTCTCTGTCGCCGGAATCAACTGAGTTGGGCTGATGTTGGTTACCATAAAAGAAGGACAGATGCA
The DNA here is from genome assembly GCF_964204655.1 of Triturus cristatus. Classification (NCBI taxonomy): domain Eukaryota; kingdom Metazoa; phylum Chordata; class Amphibia; order Caudata; family Salamandridae; genus Triturus; species Triturus cristatus. The sequence continues at coordinate 783,336,871 of NC_140594.1, forward strand.
GGGAGAGAATAGGAGAACTGGGGTTTGGGTTCGACCAACGGCAAACATGCTCAACTGCCCTACGCTCTCTAAAGTTGATAATTACACAATCTCCTTCTATGTTTTTCTTTTTTGAGCCCACCCAGTCGACTCGGCGTACAAAGAGAATTTCTGTTGATACATTCTGGGGTAAGGGGCGATTGCGGTTTAACCAATACACACACTTGTTCTTCAAATCCCTGTAGTTTTCCCTAGTGTGTAAACCCAGGGGTTTAACTCCTGCCAATATTACCACGTAGGGACTTGACTCAGGGGGGAGGTGTATGTTTGGGTGTTTCCTTGTGGCTACTAGACTATTACCTTCCCTATCTACTTCTTTCGTCACCTGGCTACTAGTGGTTATCACTAATGGATTTCCCCCGCTCTCCGGGTTGCCTCCATGGGGGATATGCATTGTGTTCCCAGTTACCTTTTCGGGCGGGTTAATTTTAGCAGCGGTTGGGATAGGGATGGATGCAGTGTCAGTAGTTGGGACAGTAATGGTTGGAGGATTCACAGTAGATTTTTCACACCCCCGGCAGTTGGTGACATATTTCTGCCGGGACTGTGATGAGGAACACATCAGCTCCAAGCAAGTCAGTCTATTTTCTATACTATCCAACCTATCATAAATCGGTTGGCAAGTTTTGAAGAAGATTGACTCCAGTTTTCCCCAGAAATCTTCGCCCGGGTTTTGTAGATCCTTAGGCGGGGTCAGGGTAGGCAACATTTGTGCAATCTCCGTCCCACTAGCTGAAGTTACTCCTTTGGGATCAGGAGTGATCGCATGTGTGGCCCCAAGGCTGATTCTTCTAGACTTCGCTATATGTCCAGCATTTGGCGGTTCGTTTCGCTTTCTTTTGGGTTTCAGAGTTTTCAGAGTTTTCGAGCTTTCTTTACTTGTTGAAATGGGTACTTTAGCCTTTGAGTTCGTGGCAGACCTAGTCTTTACACTTTCCGACACACCAATGGTTTGTGTTAGATTTGAGGAGCCCTTCTTGGATCTGGTGTTAAGATTAGCTCCCTCAGAGACTGGGATACAGTACACTGGTGAATCGTTGTAGGGGGAATTAGTTCCAGGGGCATCCAACACAAGGCATACGTCACCGGTATCAGCTCCTGATTCCATAGTACGAACAGGAGAACGTATTTGTGACAGATAGCCCAGCGAGGAACGTTTGTTATTAAGGGAACCCAGCGACAGGCGCTTCTCAGTGAGGTCAATTTCCCTATCCAAGATGGAAGAAGCTCTTACCAAGAATTGGTCAAGTGTACCTACAAGGGACTTCCGTCCTGTGGCTGGAGCAGTAGACATCATTCAGGGGGGTTAATTAACTCCTTGCATACAGACACAATTGACCAACAAGTACTCAGGGCGCCAAATCCGATTTATAAAATAATATAGAACATTGGGGGGGCTCAGCCCTCTAAATTCAGAAACAATGTCAGCATGCACCTTTCAGGTATCAAATAGTATTTAGCAGTCACAGACCTTTTGATGAGGCTCAACGAGGGAGGGCTCGGCCCGGCCTTACACGGTCTCCAACGGGCACAAACGGGCCCGCCCTTGGCCCGGGCTTCGCCCGGGCGCCGCCCGCGCGCGTCCCGCGCTGCGGGGGCACCTGGCAGGCTTAAAGCCGGTTCGGCTTTAAGCCTTTTCTCCGAGCCCCAGCAAGCCGTTCCCCTCACGGCGGAAGCTAGCGAAGGATCAGGTTCAGTGCAGCGTCCCGCGCTGCGGGGGCACCTGGCAGGCTTAAAGCCGGTTCGGCGGCAGCCGCGTAGCGTCACTGGCGTGCGCGGCCGCCGAGGATGATGGGATATGTAGGCCGTTCCCCTCACGGCGGCGTTCAATCCACGATTGCCCCGATGTTTTCCTCTTTTCTCCGAGCCCCAGCAAGCCGTTCCCCTCACGGCGGAAGCTAGCGAAGGATCAGGTTCAGTGCAGCGTAATTTTAGTGTAATTTAATTCCGTAGCGGGTTGTGGGTTTATAGGGGATTAGGGTGGGAAGTAATTTAATTATAGTACATAAAATACTAATTTTTAGGAATTATTAATTATTTTTAATTTGGCGTTTTACTTCTGTAGCGGGTTGTGGGTTTATAGGGGAATAGGGTGGGAAGTAATGTAATTATTATGAGGTAATTATTCATTGGTATTGAAAATTAATTGGTTGTTGATTAATTATTAATTGTTAAATAATTTGTATTAATTGGTAATTAATTTGTATTTTTTTAAGCCTGCCCGGCGGCAGCCGCGTAGCGTCACCGGCGTGCGCGGCCGCCGAGGATGATGGGATATGTAGGCCGTTCCCCTCACGGCGGCGTTCAATCCACGATTGCCCCGATGTTTTCCTCTTTTCTCCGAGCCCCAGCAAGCCGTTCCCCTCACGGCGGAAGCTAGCGAAGGATCAGGGTCAGTGCAGCGTCCCGCGCTGCGGGGGCACCTGGCAGGCTTAAAGCCGGTTCGGCGGCAGCCGCGTAGCGTCACTGGCGTGCGCGGCCGCCGAGGATGATGGGATATGTAGGCCGTTCCCCTCACGGCGGCGTTCAATCCACGATTGCCCCGATGTTTTCCTCTTTTCTCCGAGCCCCAGCAAGCCGTTCCCCTCACGGCGGAAGCTAGCGAAGGATCAGGTTCAGTGCAGCGTAATTTTAGTGTAATTTAATTCCGTAGCGGGTTGTGGGTTTATAGGGGATTAGGGTGGGAAGTAATTTAATTATAGTACATAAAATACTAATTTTTAGGAATTATTAATTATTTTTAATTTGGCGTTTTACTTCTGTAGCGGGTTGTGGGTTTATAGGGGAATAGGGTGGGAAGTAATGTAATTATTATGAGGTAATTATTCATTGGTATTGAAAATTAATTGGTTGTTGATTAATTATTAATTGTTAAATAATTTGTATTAATTGGTAATTAATTTGTATTTTTTTAAGCCTGCCAGGTGCGGGGGCACCTGGCAGGCTTAAAGCCGGTTCGGCGGCAGCCGCGTAGCGTCACCGGCGTGCGCGGCCGCCGAGGATGATGGGATATGTAGGCCGTTCCCCTCACGGCGGCGTTCAATCCACGATTGCCCCGATGTTTTCCTCTTTTCTCCGAGCCCCAGCAAGCCGTTCCCCTCACGGCGGAAGCTAGCGAAGGATCAGGTTCAGTGCAGCGTCCCGCGCTGCGGGGGCACCTGGCAGGCTTAAAGCCGGTTCGGCGGCAGCCGCGTAGCGTCACTGGCGTGCGCGGCCGCCGAGGATGATGGGATATGTAGGCCGTTCCCCTCACGGCGGCGTTCAATCCACGATTGCCCCGATGTTTTCCTCTTTTCTCCGAGCCCCAGCAAGCCGTTCCCCTCACGGCGGAAGCTAGCGAAGGATCAGGTTCAGTGCAGCGTAATTTTAGTGTAATTTAATTCCGTAGCGGGTTGTGGGTTTATAGGGGATTAGGGTGGGAAGTAATTTAATTATAGTACATAAAATACTAATTTTTAGGAATTATTAATTATTTTTAATTTGGCGTTTTACTTCTGTAGCGGGTTGTGGGTTTATAGGGGAATAGGGTGGGAAGTAATGTAATTATTATGAGGTAATTATTCATTGGTATTGAAAATTAATTGGTTGTTGATTAATTATTAATTGTTAAATAATTTGTATTAATTGGTAATTAATTTGTATTAATTATTTAATTGATAATTATGTTAATTGTATTAATTTATTATTTGTAGCGGGGTGTGGGTTTATAGGGGAATATGGTGGGAAGTAATTTAATAGTAAATAATTAATTATAGAAATAATTTGTGTATATTGATAATTAATTTATTAATAATTATTTATTAATTGGTATTAATTGTATTTATTAATTTTTGGTATTGAAAATTAATTGGTTGTTAATTATTAATAGGTAATTAATAAAAAAATATTTGTATTTATAATAAATTAATTATTAAATATTGTGTAAATGGTAATTAATTGTAATACTTTTTTTGGGGTACTAATAATTAATTTATTATTAATAAAATATTAGATTATTATTTTCCCTACTATTGCACTCACTGGAGTGGGAATAGTCATTTTTACCCCTACGCTATACAACGCTTTCCCTACTATTGCACTCACTGGAGCGGGAATAATAATTTTTACCCCTACGCTATCCAACGCTTTCCCTACTGTTGCACTCTTTGGAGTGGGAATAGTAATTTTTACCCCTACGCTATCCAACGCTTTCCCTACTATTGCACTAATTGGAGTGGGAATAGTAATTTTTACCCCTACGCTATCCAACGCTTTCCCTACTATTGCACTCACTGGAGTGGGAATAATAATTTTTACCCCTACGCTATCCAACGCTTTCCCTACTGTTGTGCTCTTTGGAGTGGGAATAGTAATTTTTACCCCTATGCTATCCAACGCTTTCCCTACAGTTGCACTCACTGGAGTGGGAATAGTAAATTTTACCCTCCCGCTATCCAACGCTTTCCCTACTGTTGCACTCTCGGGAGTGGGAATAGTAATTTTTACCCCTACGCTATCCAACGTGTTCCCTACTGTTGCACTCTTTGGAGTGGGAATAGTAATTTTTACCCCTACGCTATCCAACGCTTTCCCTACTGTTTCACTCACTGGAGTGGGAATAGTAAATTTTACCCTCCCGCTATCCAATGCTTTCCCTACTGTTGCACTCTCGGGAGTGGGAATATTAATTTTTACCCCTACGCTATCCAATGCTTTCCCTACTGTTGCACTCTCTGGAGTGGGAATAGTAATTTTTACCCTCCCCCTATCCAACGCTTTCCCTACTATTGCACTTACTGGAGTGGTGATAGTAAATTTAACCCGCCCGCTATCCTACGCAAAAAATATTGAATATTTTTAATTAATATTACGTTAATATATGGGTTTTTTTTTTAACTTACATTAATTATTTATTAATGTTAAAGTTATTTAAGTATTTTTAAGTATGTTTCAGTTAATTATATGTATTATTTCATTAATTTTACATTACTTTTAAGACATTTTAAAAATTCGATATTTTGACTAACTATATTTTTTACAACGATATTTTGGATTTGATATTTTTGTACTTACCTGTTTGGAGATAGGCATTTGATATTTTGGCATTCTATATTTTTCCTTCTATATTTTGGTAGTTCGATATTCTCCTTCTCGATATTTTGTCAGTGATCCGCAGATGGAGGGAGAGAGTGTTCCAGGGCCCAGCAGCAAGTCATGTAAAATGAAGCAGCAACCAGAATGGGTCTGGCATATCCTGTAAACTTCTAAAAGTCAACTGAAGGCAGATTTGAGGGGCTGAGCATCATTGTAATGAATGAACCTCTGTTGGAAAAATCTGAGACTGAACAGCAGAAAGCTCAGTGGACTAGGCACAGGAGGTCACAGTAAAGTGACTTGGAATAGGTAGACAGTGCAAATAAGCTGAGTAGGAAGAAAGATGCGAGGGTAGAGTGAGCTAGAAGATAACAGGGCCTCTGCCCTTTCGATTCTAGACAGTCTGAAGATTCACAGCACCAAAAGGCCCTAATTTGCAGAGTTTCAATAATCCAGATACAAAAGAATAATGGCTTGAAGAATAGTTAATCATGCTAACTGAGCAAGAACAGGGTAATTTTGCAACACAATTGCATATGATAGAAACAAGAATAAGAAACTCTGCTAATCTGGGAAGATGAGGAAAGGGAATGATCAGAGTAAATGCCCAGGTTCTTAAATAAGGCCACAGGTGAAGGAGTAGAGGGTCAGGTCTGCAGGCCACCTATTAGTGGACCCGATTAGTAGAATCTTTACGGACAATGAGGATCTCAGTTCGGTCATGATTATTTGTAGTAAAGGATGTCACGCACTAGACCACTTCCAAGAGGCAGCAGATGAGGTTTGCATGGGGGTGACCTCCGTTTAGTCAAGGAGCATCACAATCTGAGAATCGTTGGCATAGGTCATGAAAGAAAGACCGAAGGCTGGCTTATACTGGACGGGGGAAACAAACACATCAAAGTGAAACTGACTGAAAATCTCTGAGGTACACAATATTTGGCTGACCTGAAAGAAGATTTGAAAGGGGAGAGGTGGATGCCTTGTAAGCTGTCAGCTAGATACAAAGCAGTCCAAGGAAGAGTGTGATCTGCAAAACTGATGTTCGAAAGACAAGACAGCACAATCTTGTCTGCCACCATGTCGAAGGCAGCAGGCAGGTTGAGGAGGATGAGGGCAGCTGTGACTTTCTGATCCATCGCGAGTATAAGGTCAGCCAAAATTGCAACAAGAGAGGGTTCAGTACTTTGTTGGGGACAGAAGCTTAATTAGTAGGTCTCAAACATTTTGTGGGATTCTAGAAAATTTGAAAGTAATTCTCCAGGATCTTGGTGTGTAAGGGAAGCAGAAATATGGGGTGGAATTTGCTACAAATGGTGCAATCACTTGGCAAATGCTTCAATAGAGTAACAAAGAGCTCTTGTTTCCATGCTGTAGGCACTGGAGAACTGGAGAAATAAAATTGCAGAGTTCTTCAAAATCAAGACCGGCTGCACTGGGGATAAGGCAACTAAATAATAGCATTAAAAGGTCCAAAGAGGCAACTTGATTTGTTGTAGCTAAATAGTGTAATGTTGTCTCAAGTGAAATAAGGGAAAAGCTAGGTAGACGGGGCCCTTCAGGGGTAGCTGGAACAGACAGCCAGAGTATGGGAATCAGAGGACAAACAGTGAGTATGCGTTGAAACAAAACAATAGAAATAACTGCTTGTGGTGAAAATTCTGGGAAAAGCATTGGAAAGAGATTGGGAGGGTACTGCAGAAGGAAGGAGTAGCAAGAGAGTTGACAATCTCAAGTATCTATCTACATTTGTCAAGCTCTGGCCACCAACAACCAATAGATTCCAAATAAATTCCAAACATGCCATACAACTATCGGTCTGTGTCTCTTTTCATTCACACCTGTTTGGGGGGGATACTTCTCAGCACAAGCATGTTTTAAAAGGGAAAAATAAATCTGTGTCAATTGTAGTGAAAATAGGATTGTCCCTACAATTGCTACAGGACCAGTAAATCTACACAATTGATCTGAATGTATGTTTCCTTCAATGACCCGTTGTCTTTTGCCAGAAGTTACATCTCCCACCTTTGCCCTGAACCCAGTTTTCTTTCATCCAAATCTGTAACAAGGTCTAGGGAGGTTCTGAAGATAGCTTCTGCATGCACCTTATGGTATAACCACTACAGGGGTCTGCCTGTGGTATTTATTTCTTGTCTTCCAAACCCTGCCACAGGCGATGAATAGTGATCCTTTGCATTGCCTTCTACTGCATGGCCACTGACATATTACCTCAAAGAAGCAAGACAATATGTCCACTATCCTTGTTGATTCACAGGGCAAGATCAGTTTCATTTCCATTATCATGCATATCTTTCTTATAATTGTAGGTGTTATTTTTCATTGGGATTTCGAGCATTACCTTCAAGATAATGTACCATAAGATTCCAGCCTAACCCTTGCCTACTGTTGCTGATGCTTCACGCATGTCGTGGAGCTCCCTTCTAGGTGACTGCAATGAGGGAAACAGTGCTGTGTAGGACGTGAGTACACCCAGTTTTGCACCGAGCATGGCGATGAGAAACATGCTGCCTCACCGTGTGATACAAAAGGGGGTGGTGATGGACGGAGCATCAGAACCAATCAAACACTCACACCCAGTCAACAGATCTGGGTTTGATCCATCACCGTTCTTTAGCCCACTCTGCCACCCCAGTTCAGACATGGCCATATGCAAATCAGTCTGACCCTGTGCCTCATGGGAACAGTCCAGCCCAAACTGCCAAGCCATGCCTTCCCTGGACCGGAAACAAGCTTCCTAGGACCGGTTTCTGGCATTTCAGCCGTCTTCAGCCAGGCTTGCTTGAATCCAGTGTCAAAGTGAGCAAGGGACTCACGTCTGAGCAAACCCTGCCAACTTATGGCGAACAAAGCGGTACAAAAGGGGGTGGTGATGGACGGAGCATCAGAACCAATCAAACACTCACACCCAGTCAACAGATCTGGGTTTGATCCATCACCGTTCTTTAGCCCACTCTGCCACCCCAGTTCAGACATGGCCATATGCAAATCAGTCTGACCCTGTGCCTCATGGGAACAGTCCAGCCCGAACTGCCAAGCCATGCCTTCCCTGGACCGGAAACAAGCTTCCTAGGACCGGTTTCTGGCATTTCAGCCGTCTTCAGCCAGGCTTGCTTGAATCCAGTGTCAAAGTGAGCAAGGGACTCACGTCTGAGCAAACCCTGCCAACTTATGGCGAACAAAGCGGTACAAAAGGGGGTGGTGATGGACGGAGCATCAGAACCAATCAAACACTCAGATAAGCTGTGATAAGCGCACCGTCATGTTAAAACTTGCTGAGTAAGGCAAACTTCCAGCATGTGTGTAATACCATTTTACAATTGGTTAACCATTTGATGCCAACCACCTCTCCCTGCACTGTAAAAGCCCTGGAAGAAGAAGGAGGAATGCTTGGATTGGAGAAATATTTACAGTTTGAAGGTACCTTGCGTTTTGATTGTGCTTTCAGCCTTTGCTGTTGAAGGATGATGAATTTGGGCCCCCTTGAGCTAGTAAACTGTGATTCGTCTAGACTTCGATAAGGATCTCTCTTTACTAGCCCAGAGGGATTTGTTGCATGGACATAACATTTACCTCAAGTCCGAGAACCGCCTCACTGACAGAATATAGGAAACACAAATATCATATGGACAGAATATCGTGTCTAAAATATCGAGGACCAAAATACCGAGAAGGAAAGTGCAAATAGGTGAGTATAGATTTATAGATTTACTATTCTTAACTCCACATCTACGCACCTTGAAGATATATATATATTGTCAAGGTACATTTATGTTGAGTTATATATAGTATAACTTTACTTACCTACAGAAACTTACCTTCACAATATTGTTGTCCTCGATATTCTTGACACAATATTTTGTCCACACAATATTTGTTTCTCCTATATTTTGTGTACACACCCACGACCCACATTTAGAACTATGGAAGAAGGCCTGCTGATGTGAACCCCGCTAGAACAAAAGGAAGCTACATATCCTGGTATGAAGTGGAGCAGACCAGGGGGACAAAATATTGATCGCTGACCGCAGTCTATAGCAATGTTGCTTTGAGCGAAATGGCAGCCTAGGACTTCAAAGGTCTTACAACCCAATTCCAGATACATCCTGCATCGTCCTTGGCGATTATTGTTCTGACAATACATGCCAGTGCCAAGCTCAAGTGGGACAAATGACACAATTAAACTGGGACCGTCTGCAGTGTTGTGTGCAGATTTAGATTTAATATAAAGGTTTCCCGATTTATGCCCTTATATAGGTACAATTCACATTGCCCTTATTTGGACATAGAAATCCGGCCCTTATTTAGACATTGTCCGTGCAAACCAAATATAGGCATGGCCACCTACATCTGTCCATCCACGTCACAACGAATTCTTGGAAAACCAGACCCTTAAGCCTTTAGGAATTTCCCTCAGCTTGAATATTGATTTCTCCAAGAACTAATTAAGTATGCATGAACATCTATTCCTTAGGGGTTCATTCATGACGTTCCTCTGCCAGAGTTTTACGTCAATACTGGCATTCCTAGACACCTTCAAGGTATAAATATACCAGCACTTGCCCGGGCAAATTGCGGTTCCCGGCGGATTCGATCCAACTTAGACTACGCGGTTTGCCACGGCAAGTTCGAAAGGAGATCGAGTTCCAGCCTGATGCACTGAACTGACGCTGCCTTCCTCCTCGCAGAGAATCCAGCTCCAGTGCTCTCTGAATTTGGGGGTTAGACTATCGAGTCCAGAAAAGAGATTCCAACCTCTCTCATTCTAAGGTATGGAGCTGACTAGAACTTAGAGGAACTTTTGGCAACTCTTGGCTAAACTAAAATATAGCTAGCTATACTTTAGAAATGGCACCTACTTCAAACCTCGTACTACACTTAGGTTAGGTACACTGGGTTAGAACAATTTAGAAGCATCAGATGAGTATCACATTTTAGCTTACATTATTTATGTATGTATTTTGATTAATATATGTCATAGCTACAAACCATGCTATTGCAGTATTATTTTATCTTCCTGCTAACCTCGTACATATTGTACTTCGCAGTCTGACTTACGATTGTAGCAATTCATATCTCTTGCATGAGGAATAAGACTGTTCAATAAACCCTTTTATTGAAACGCCCGTCTCTCTATTTCTGTGCAACTCTGTAGAAACGAAGCATGCACGATTGACTGAGTGAAACTGTTATCTATTGTTTCCAAGATTCTGAGACTGTTCCGATTCTAAAGGGAAACAAAGTTGTCATGTTTATGCGGTTGTCAGAGACTAATCCCTTCTTGTATATTCGAGAAGTTTCTAGTGACCTCTGAGTTAGCTGACACACACAAGTAATTAAGTTTAATATACTCGATAGAGACATACTGACCTTAGTCCTATGTCAAATCTATAGTGTATGTTATTCCAATGCGCAGAGCCTATCAGGGATATAGGAACTACACTACAGCAGGAGTCTGGGAAGTGTCATGGTTGTAGCAGCGAGGATGCAGCTTGATGGGAACACAGTAGTGCCAAGGTAGATGCCATGAACTATTCTGCTGAATGAAATTACATCAGCAATAACATGGAGAGATGACTGTCTTCCCTGTTCGACTCAGACATTTTTCTATGAAATAACATTAATATTAAAAAACGAGGGAGGAGCCTAGCGCGCAACCAAGATGGCCGCGTAGGTGCGAGGCTCCCGAGGACCTCCGCGACCTCCTACATATATCCTGACAATATCCTGTCCTAGATGAGGGGACTGTGTTGGTGAGCCCGAGTTGAGGTGGCACCCGCTTTCCGCTTCCAAATTGGACCTCGGACTCCGGCGGTAGCACCGATTGAGATTTGCGGCCTTCTCCACGCCGGACCCCGGATTGGAGTTGTGGGGTGATCCGGAGGCAAAGTCAACAACAGCGGCGGGCTGGGCGCGGCGGCTCGCGTACCCCGCACTTTCACTTTCGCTTTTGCACCCTCCTTGCTGTCTCGGCGAGGTTGGGTCGCGGGGCACTGTGAGGTGGTGTGGCCCCGTTGGGGTGCCCTGCCGGCCCGCCGGCTGTGACTTGCCCCGCGGCCCTGTGGTGACCCCCCCCCCGGATCCCGTGAACCGGCTTGCCCGCCCTCACGACGTGCCTGGCACGGCCGTGTGACTGGAACCATGTCCACAAAGCAAGATGGAGATCGGGCAAAGGTGAAATCGACCCGACGTGGCGCAGTCCAACAGTCTAACAGCATGGACCGCTATACCCTCCAGAAGGGATCTCCCGAGGTGCCGCGTAGGTCCCCTGGGGGCCCGACTGATGCTCCTGCTCTGCCCGCGGATCTGACCCTGCGGGACGTGATGGGCGCCATCGCTGAGATGAAGGCCTCGGTGGACCAGCGTTTTGATACACTGGCGCAGAAAATTGACTCGGTCCTCGTGGATGTTGGCCTGGTAAGGGCCGATCTATCCAAGACTAATGACCGGGTCGATTCTTTGGCCCACACCACATCGGGCCTCACGACGGATGTGGCAGCCCTCCAAAAGGAGGTGCGCCGGCTTGGCCAGGCGAGCGCGCTGATGGATCGTCGCCTGGAGGATTCTGAGGGTCGGGCCCGGAGGAACAATGTCCGTATTCTCGGGGTGCCTGAGGGACGTGAGGAGGCGGCGGCGGATCTATTCGTGGAGGACTTGATTCTCACCCACCTCCAGCCCCGGGGACTGAGTAAATTCTTCGCGGTGGAGCGGGCCCACAGGGTTCCCGGGGGAAGGCCCAAGGCCGGAGCCCCCCCGAGGCCTCTCATCGCCCGGACTTTCAACTTTCGGGACAGAGACGCTATCCTGCAATCCTCCAGACTACAGGGGCCGGTCAGACTCGACAATATGGATATAAATTTTTATCCTGACTTCACCCCAGCGGTCCAAAAGCAGAGACTAAGCTTTCTCGGAGTCAAATGTCGTCTACGGGACCTAAATCTCAAGTACGCTATGCTTTTCCCGGCTAAGCTGCGGGTGGAGTTGGATGGCCGCACGCACTTTTTTGATCGTCCCGAAGCGGCCGGGGACTGGCTGGATACCTTGCCTGGGGATCGGGATCGGGGGGGTGGGGGGGGAGCGGTGGGGGGAGAGGGCCCGCCGGATCAGGACTGAGGGACTAATATTATGCCTCGCTCTGGACAAAATTGATGTCACTTTTGACTGTTCGCCTGTTCGAGTAAGTCTCCTCCTGTGGAGGTCGTGTGGGGTCTCTTGGGGGTTCTCCCTCCTCCTCTGGGGGTCTAGTTAGTTTCACCATCTATGGGGCGACAGGCACACTGCACTTTGGGGGGGCTGTTTGGGCTCATGCAGGGGTGCAGGGAGGGGGGAGTTTTGTTGGGGTGGGGGAGTTGGGGTGGGGTGTTGTTCGTTTTTACCACAAGGCAAACCCTTTTCTGTATTGTTTTTAAGGTGCGCTCCGGGGGACGACTGATTGCTCCTGTGTGTGATGGGGGGTAGGGATTTGACTTTGTTGTCTTGGAACGTTAATGGACTGGGGGATAGGATCAAACGAGGTGTGGTCCTGCAGTATTTGAAACGAATCTCACCCGATGTAGTCTTCCTGCAGGAGACACACCTTATTGGAAACTCTTTTTGTGCCATGAATCGGCGTGGCTATCATTTGGTGGCCCACTCGGGCTTCACGTCGGGCTCACGGGGTGTGGGCATTATGGTGAAGAACTCGCTCCCGTTGGAAATTGATGAGGTGCGCCATGATGATAGGGGACGCTATGCTGTTTTAGTGGGGAGAATGGAAGGCAAAGTAGTGGTCTTTGTATCAGTATACGTCCCACCGGGGCTACAGGCGACCACTTTTGCAGACCTGGGGCGCCTCCTTCTGGGCCTTCCGGGGGGACTCCTGGTGGTTGGGGGGGACTTTAATGCGGTGGTTTCTGGGACTCTGGATCGTCACCCCCCTAGGGACCTCCCCCGGGCCCAGGCGTGGCTATCCGGCCTCTTGGATACACTGGGATTGGTGGACTGCTGGCGCTTAAAACATCCCACGCAGCAGCAGTACACTTTCCACTCGGGGGCCCATGGTAGCCTCTCACGGCTTGATCATGTCCTTGTCCCGGCGGCCTATGCTGGGAGTGTGGGGGAGGTGCGCCATCTGGCGCGGGGTATCTCAGATCATTCCCCGCTCCTGTTCCACTTTGATGTCCTTCCGAGGGGTGAGGGCAGGGTAGTTCCCATCAATGCCTGGTACCTGCGCGACCCCACCATTCGCGCTGCTGTGATTAAATCCTTGCAGCGATACTTTGATGAGAATGTGGGGTCCGTCCCTTCGGCTATCTCCTTGTGGGAAGCCTTCAAGACAGTTCTCAGAGGAGAGGCCCTGTCCCTTATTTCCCAGGCCCGGAGGCGCGAGCGGGAGGAGGTTACCCGGGTGGAGGCCGAAATTGCTGAATTGGAGGGTGATTTAGAGGGCGGAGTGACGGATGCTGCACTACATGTCCTACAACTTAAGCAGGCGGCCTACAGGGCCCTCGTTACGGAGGCGGCCAGGGGCCTCAGTAGGGAGCAACAGGGGCGACTGTATGATGTGGGTGATAAGGCGGGCAAACTGATAGCGTGGTTGGATAAAAAGGAGAGAGTGAACCGTGTGGTCCCGCTGATTGAGAGGACGGATGGTGTGAGTGTCACCGAGCCAGAAGAAATTGTCTCCTGTTTCGCGGATTATTTCCGCGAGGTGTATTCTCCGGTCTCTCCTTGCTCGGAGGAGGACTCCCATTCCCTGCTTAGGGATATCGCGCTGCCCTCCCTCTCGGAGGAGGACAGGGTGTCGCTGGATGCCGCTCCTACATCCGACGAAATTGCCCTCGCCATACGTTCGGTTGCCTCTGGCAAGGCCATGGGCCCGAATGGCATCCCTATCGAGTTATATAAGTTGCGACCAGATGTACTGGCACCCCACCTCCGCACGATGTTCCTGGCGGCCCACTCGCTGGGCTCCCTCCCGCCGGACCAGCGTCTGGCTACTATCGTGGTGATCCACAAGGAGGGGAGGCCTCGGGACCGGGTCACATCCTATCGGCCTATCTCGCTCTTGAATGCGGAGCCCAAAATTCTCGCCAAGGTGCTGGCCAATCGGCTGGTCGGCGTGGTGGGCGACCTGGTCCACCAAGACCAGTCCGGCTTTATCCCCCATCGCAACACGGCCCTTAATCTGCGGCGCTTGCACGGGGTGCTCGCACGTGTCCCATTCGTGCGGGAGCCGGCCATTTTGGCGTCCTTGGACGCCACTATGGCGTTTGACACGCTTGAGTGGCCATACATTTGGGCGATGCTGGCGAAGTTTGGATTCGGCCCGGGCTTCATCAGTTGGGTCAAATTGTTGTATTCGGGCCCATTGGCGCAGGTGGTGGTGAATGGAAGAGTTTCGGCCCCATTCGAGCTGGGCCGGGGCACGCGACAGGGCTGCCCCTTGTCGCCGCTCCTGTTTGCGCTGGCCTTGGAGCCCCTGGCGGAGTGGCTGCGGTGGCACCCCTCCATCCGTGGTCTCCGTTGGACCCCCGAGTACGAGGACCGTGTGTCCCTATACGCTGACGACATCCTTTTGTACCTAGCCTCCCCACGTAAGTCACTCATAGTCCTGGTTGATGTTTTACGTTCATTCGGCCGGAACTCAGGCCTTGTCATCAACTGGGCTAAATCATGCGTGTATGTGCTCTCTGGGGAGGCTCCTGTCCTTCCGCGGGGTTGTCCGATTCAGATTGCCTCTCAGGGGTTTCGATACCTGGGTGTCTACATTACTCTGGACCCAGAGGCCCGCTACGAGCGGAACTTGCTTCCCCCTCTCCAGCGCTTGAAGGAGGACGTCGTGCGCTGGCGGCGCCTGCCGCTTTCGCCGCTCGGCCGGGCGGCGTTGTTTAAGATGATGTCGTTGCCACGTTTCTTATACGCTCTCCAGAACACTATGGACCCAGTCCCGGCGCGCTACTTCCGTGAGGTGGAGAGTTTACAGCGCCGCCTGTTCTGGGACGGGAGGCCGCGCATTGCCCTGGCGAAGTTGACGCTCCCATGGTATGACGGGGGGATTGCCCTCCCGGATATTAAACGGTATTACTGGGCCTCCCAGTTAGCTGCAATTAACCATGGCCTCTATGGGCCCGCCTTGAACCCGGCATTTGAGATGGACAAGATGCTACTGCCCGGTGGCGACTACAATCGAGCGCTCTACTCTGGCGCGCCCGACGCTCGCTTGACGGGACCTACGCGTATCATGGTCAGAGTATGGCATGCGGCCAATGCAGCTATGGGGTGGAAGGACCGTTTGACCCGGGCGTCACCGCTGTATGCGTCTGAGAAGTTGGGCTCTCTCTGGACCTCGAAGGGCTTCGAGAAATGGGACATGATAGGCATCAGTAAAGTGGGGGATCTCTGGTCGAGGGGAGGATTTAAAACATTCGAGATGCTGCAGACGGAGTTTCAGTTGCAGGGCAGTGAATACTTTCGATACCTGCAGATCCGTCATGCACTGGGCTTTGTCTTCCCAGACGTCGCCTCCATCCCGGAGTCTTCCCCCCTGGAGGATAGAGTGCTAGATGGCCACGTCCCAGACAGTACGATCTCCCTTATTTATAAAAAACTGATTAATGATCGATCGGGCTTGCTGATTGGCCTTCGCGAGGCTTGGGTTGCCGACGGTCTGGAATTGGACGATGAGGACTGGACCTCCGCGGTGGCCTCTCCGAAGGAGGTGGCTATACCGGCTCGCCTTCGCTTCGTCCAGCTTAAGATACTCCACCGGGTCTACATGACGGGGCCAAGGCTTCAGCGTATGGGCTATACTGAGGATGGATTGTGTAAGCGTGGTTATGGTGCCGTGGCGACCTTCCTGCATATTTTATGGGAATGCCCGAAGGTGGAGCGATTCTGGCGCGGTGTGCATGAGGTTCTGCGAGTGGTTACGCGTGTTGCGCTGCTGCCGGAAGCGAGGAGATGCCTGTTGAATGTGTGGGAACCAACTGACTACTCGGCTCCGCAAACGTGGTGGGTGACTCTGGGATATATGATTGCTAAGCGTGATATTGCGCAACTGTGGGGATCCCAGAACCCCCCGGCGGTGTCGGCCTGGAAAGAGCACATGGACTGGTGCATGTTTCGAGAAAAGGTGGTGTATGTGGCGAGGGGTAAGCCTGGGACATGGGTGAAAGTGTGGGGCCCCTGGAACGCCTACCGTGGGAGTATTTGCGCGCCACCGTTGCTGCCTGCTGCCTCACCAGCCCCGTCCCCTTAGCTGACTCCTTCCCCTAGCCCCGGGCACAGGGTTCCCCCAGTCCTCGCTCTGTTTCCCTTCCCCTCCTTGGACTCCTCTGATAGTTGGGGTTCCCCATTGGGGAGCACGTGCTGCTATTTTCGACTGTGGGTAGCCTTGTGGGTGTTGTTTTCTTGTTGTTTGTATAAAATGAAACCGTACTGTGGGGTATTATGGCTGTGGCCCATGATGTTGATAACTCCTGCTTATGCTCCTTTGTAACGCCAAGTGTTCTATGAACGTATGCCATATGTTTCTGCCATTCCTAGCGGCCGGCCGGAAGGTTGTGGGCCCATATTTGTATATTCTTGAAATTTGTAATAAACGGTTTAAAAAAAAAAAAAAAAAAAAAAAAAATATTAAAAAACGATATATATTTCTATACCATTGGAAAACATGACTTAGACTTATGAGGATAAAGTTGTCTGAGGCAAACAATCAGAACACAGAGGCACAGGCATAAGTTCATACTTTGAGAACAGGTACCATCACAATGAGCAAGCACTACTGCGATTCCTCCAATCATGAGTGTCTGAGATTACTCTTAAACGTTGATTCTGGTGGAGATTGTGGGGCCATTCCCTCCTGCCCATTTTTTTACTGGTACATCACTTGGGGCAGATTTACAAGCCCCTTGCGTCACTTTTACGCTGCCGTTGCGTCACCTTTGTGATGCAACGGTGGGGTAAAAAATTAAGCAGATTTACAATGTGACGCATCTAGGGAGATGTGTCACGTTGTAAAGCCCTGCGTGATATTATACCTGCGTCAGGTATAATGTATGCAGGGTAGGCGTTCCCATGCAGGAAAGACTTGTAAAAGTGACTCAGTAAAATCTACAAGATTTCACTGCGTGACTTTTAGGATGCCACTGCTTCAAAACCTTACACCTGCTTGAAGCAGGCATGAGGACTGACATAGTGTAGGCCGCAACACGCATTGCTGGAGTTGCGTCGTGCTTGCGACACGACTCCAACAATGCGTGACTTTTCCACCAACAGATGCGTCAGAATTTGTGACGCATCTGTCAATCCTTGCGCCATAGTGCGCCGGATTGTAAATACGGCGCATCTATGGTGGCGCAAGGGTTTTTCATGCAGGCTCAGGGAAACTGACACATCTATCAGATGCGTCAGTTTCTTGTAAATCTGCCCGCTTATCTTTAAAGAGGCTGGATTCCCTCCCAAATTTGTGTTCTGCTGTGTGGCGAGTTTCTATCAAATTTTAAGCTTTTATCATGTGGTGATAACATTAACACACTAAAGGGGGCACTCAAGTTAACATCTTTGTAAAGGTATATATTAATTATAAATGTTTATGATCTTCCTATCTCATGATTAAAAACGGTGTTAAAACATCAGGTGGTAAAAATGTGATCTTGCTAAATCCATACTTTGAAGGTTGTCTCACCGCACATCAGAGGACTCCTATTGGGTATACTGTTGCCACAGGGCTATAATGGGCTCCAAATCACTGGTCAGAGTTTGGAGGCCACAAAGCAAATTTTCACCTCTGCAGATCAGACCATTACTTTTTGCCGTTCTGCATAAGGTTGGTGCCCTTCGTCCAGTGAGGCACAGCAATGAGATTAGCGAATCATTAATGCATAACAGATAGAAGAGTTCTTGTCCAGCCTAAGAGTAGAGTGGGTATCATTTAGAAAAATATGATCCATAGTAGAAAAAGAGGGAGGCAAGAAGCTGAGAATATTCTGTAAAGAGGGCTGGGCACGAGGAAGAGGCAGAGTTCACCCTAGAAGTCAGAGGACAAGAGCTTGAAAAGATAGGGGGCGAGGAAAATGTTTCCAGTGACCTGACAAAACAAAAAGAGTCAAAACTGGTGAGAAGCCGGCTGCGGAGCCACTTGAATAGGGGTAGCATGATTGTGAGTGTTAAATACTACCGAGAGATACAACAGAATCAAAACACTGCTGGTATCTATAACCTACATAAGATCCGGGCAAAAAGTAAAGGTTTGGAGCCCCGCCACTATTTAATGCCACCCGGGGGAAGTGGAACAGATTGTTTGGATGCAAATATGTCTTAAGTAGTGAGGTGACCACTTCTTCAGGGACTTTAAAGGATTTAGATACTTTTAGAACTAGGTGGTTGCTCACAGGTCCAATGGGGATAAAGATAGACTTCTTAAGGAGTGGGAAATCCACTGCCTTCATTATATGTTTGAGGGTAAGTGTGACTTCACGTGAGTAATTGAGGTGCTGTGACAGTTGTGGTGGTATCGCTCACTATTACTAAGAGATACTGCTCTGGCCATTTATATCCCTCTCATGTTGGGTATAGAACCTTCAAGCTACTCTGATGGCATGTTACCACTTAAGACTTATGTGCTTATTTTCTCAAAGGCGTTATTTGATGGTTCTTGGAATGTTACCCTCAAATTTTCCTGCACTGATGAGTCTGTATGTGCTTTAGGCAGAATTGGCTTTACATGTTTGTATTGCTAATGAACTAATAACATCAACATTTTCCATAAGTTTCATACTGAACACATTCGTGTGACTTTTTATGCATAGAGATCTATGTCTCAGAGTGGCTTTGTAAATAAATGGCAACATGTTATCTTTTCTGATTTTAGGGTAAAACCAATTTTTATTGCCCAGCTCTGAATGAAGATGGTGCATGTTGTGAGAAGGAACTGAAACTTTACCTTATCCAGAATGCTGCAATGAACATTGAGGATGGATTAAAGAGACTGCGTGATTTTGAAGAAAAATTGGCTACGATGGCAGCCAAACAGTGTTGTCTGTATAAAGAGGTGAGTGCTTTTTATGCTAAGCACTATGCCAAAAAATCTAAGGCCTCCTAATTTATACTGTGCCCAAAGCCGCTGGTTGTTTTCAATGATATATACGAAATCTCATCCTCTTAGAGGATTGATGCTTTGTAAGGATGTGTGGAGTATGCACGCCTAGTCACTGCACATCTCCTGCTTATGCTATAATGGCAGTCTTGTTGTTACATAGCTTAGGGCAGTGGTTCTTTACCTTCTGACTTCTGTAAACCCCACTTATTCATTATTGGAAACTGGGGACCCCGACTGAATGATTATTGGAATCTGGGGTCCCCATTGAGCCATTACTGGAAGCCGGCCTAAGCATTTTCAACGATTTGAATAGCAAAACAATACACAGTTTACAGAAAAAAGCATTAATCAAACAAATACACAAATGATACAATATTTTATTTATTTCGCAAACATATATAAAAAAATTATAATAGGAAGGATTGCGCCTTTCTAAATTCAATTGAGGCAACTTGTCATTCATACGATATTCTGTTTGATGCACTGCCACTGCCCCCACAAATCAATCTGAGGACAGTAACTTAACTTTTAGCCTCCAATTTAAAATTCCTTTGCATTTACAGAACATTTTCAATTGTACATTTTGCGTCTTTATTTATATACACTTTAGTAATATGTTAATATTGTTTAACTTTCTAATCATACACGGACCCTCTGAGTAGGCTTTCCGCCCCCCCCCCCTGGAGTTCCTGGACCACAGGTTAAGAAACACAGGCCTAGGGGCCAGGGATAGTCAGAAAAATTAAATATCTTCCCTCTTGCACTATAACCCAGTGGCACCGAGTGAGCAAGCACGTAGATTGGGATTAGTGTGGCTAGTAAAACAGATTAAATGTTTAGGATTTTAAAATATATTATGTTCCATGGGAGCCTCCCATCCTTGTATAAAGGCATACCTCTAATTTTCTTCTTACAGGCCACTTGTGATGTCTTTAGTCACCTGTAATAAAGAATGAGTTCGGAAGTCACTGGGGCATATTTATGAATAAATCACGCAGCACAGCAAGTCCCCATGCTGCGCAGCATGATAGGGAAACGGCAGGAATGCACCGTAATTAACAATATACGTTGCTTTCCTGTCATTTCCCAATGTTACTGCACATTGTGCTTCCTACCACCAACGCAGGCACCCTTGCACCATGGTTGTAAGCAGGATTGTTTTTATGGAGGAAGGGAAACCTTTCTACACAAAACAAATCCCGAGGCATTTTTCTCTTTCTATGCCTGCTGCAGAGGGCATCACACATAGAAGGAGGAAAAAAACGAGGGCTTTTCATGGTAAATATGGGCCCCTTTTCCGCATTACTCACATGCAACATCCATGGAACCTGACACATTCCCAGATTTACAACATTTCGCAAAGCTGGGATTGCGTTGAAATCCTACGCCTCTCCAGAAGAGGCATAGGAATTGCGCAACAAGGAGAAATACTAGTTTTTTCCTCTTTCTATGCGTGCTGCATAGAAAGAGGAAAATGCCATCAGTGATTGTTTTTATGCAGGATATTCCTTCCTGCACAAAAACAATTATCCCCGCAACGCAGACACCCTTGCAACGTGACACACGGGTGCCTGTGCTGGTTCATGGCAGCCTATTGTGCGCCAGTGCAGGGGAAATCACACGGATGTTTTGTATTGTTGTTAATACGACGCATCCCTGTACTTTTAAAATTACACAGCCGGCGCAGCAGAATGGCTTGCGGCGCTGTGCTGCATCATTATGTAGTAAATGAGGCCCTTAATGTCTACTGCACAAAGAATAATTACAGATGCAGTTTAAAGAAATAAAACAGCAGCTGGATTTTCCCTTTTCTGATATATTTTTTTAAACAAACAGTGAGGAGCAGAAAGGAGATATGTTTGTCAATATGTATATTACTTTGCACACTTAGGCCCAGATGTGCTACCTTTTTGAGCGGTCGCTAACGGAAAATTGGATTGTTTGCAACAGCTAAAAAGGGCTGAAGCATGTACAAACCCTATTTTGCAAGTTGGTAACTTATTACCGACTCGCAAAATAGGGTTTGTGAGTGGCTATTAGGAAGGGTTGTGCCAAGGGCGTCCCTTTTCATTAGGGAGTCGTAGGGGGATATACGATTATTTTGCGACCTCAAATGCGGTCGCAAAACAATTGCAGTTACCGCCAATTTCAAATTGGTGGTAAGCCAATTGCAAATAGGAAGGGTCCAAAGGTACCCCCTTATTCTTTGTGTTTGGCAGTTAAAATATTTTTTAGGAGCAGGCAGTGGTCCCACGGTCCACTGCCTGCCCTTCAAAATGAAAAGAAAACTTTTCATTTTTTTCTTTTAAATACATCCTGTTTTCCTTTAAGGAAAATGGGCTGCATTTCAAAAAAGAAAATGTTGTTTTGATTAAAAAGCAACCACAGACATGGTGGTCTGCTTTCTCCAGAGGCCACCATCCCTGTGAACATAGCCCATGCCCAATGGGTCGCAAATTGCGACCTGCCTTATGAATTTTGATGAGGCAGATCATTTATGACCCTATTGGGAATCCCTGAATGTGTCTGAGACACATTAGTACATTCCATTTTGCGAGTCAAGAAAACGCAATTTGCAACTCGCAAAATAGAACTGTCGTACATCTGGCCCTAAGTTTTTTCTTTTTTAATTATAGATCTTTATTGGCATCTGAGATAGACAATACAAAACCAATATGCATAGCCTCAGGCCCATACCATTAGAAGCATCAAAATGTGTGTACATAGGATTAAGTGGACAAGGTACATTTATGCACAAGCTTTAACCCGCTAATACAGTGTTGGACTCTACATCCTGGAGTCTTCTCTTACTGTACTTCGTCCCCCATGGGGTTTTATATCTTCGAGATTTTAAAAAGCAAACCTATATTGAAAGTACCAACAACCCATCTCCCCACCCACAACTAAAACATACCCTCCCTGTCATGTCTGGTGTACGTCTCTCTATTGTGACTTCTCAGTTTGCCTGGATTGGTAGTACCTTGACTGCCCTGTCATCCCGAAGTGGCCGGTATAGGTGTGAAATTAATCTGCGGCCCTTGGCCATCATGATCAGAGTCTGCAACACATTAGAGATGTGGTGTTCTTCAGGGAACATGGGCCACAGCTCTCTAGCCACCTGGGCTATTTTCGTGCATTGTAGGAACTGTCCAGGGCCCAGCGCAAAGGTTTATATTCACCTGCTCGCGCTAGACATACTGTTTATTCTCATTTAAGTTTCCCATGGTCAGGCACCCCCTCTACCCCTCTAGCCATTTGCGCACACACATAGATGCAGAAATCTGGCGAAAGGGTCAAACCACCCACAGGGGCATATCAGGGGCGTAAGGTGCTCTTCTTAGCACTCTAAGGACTACCGTTTCCCATATCTCCGCCACATGCCGGACATTATAGGGGCTCGTCAAGGGTATCCGCGCTCCCAGCATTAATAATTTGGGTAGCGCCTTGTCTCCACAGGTCCCGCCAGCAGGGCCTTCTCCCAATTTTCGTCCACGTCTAGCTAATGCACTGTATGTTACAAATGTGAAGCCGCATAATACAATTCCAGACATGGAACCTCCAACTCTCCATTCTGCCAGGTTCTTTGCAGAGTGACCAGTCCAACCCGTTTGCGTTTGGGTCCCCATAATAAATCTGTCAATAGCCTGCCTAACGTAATAAAGAAGTGTCGGGGAATCCTGAAAAGGGAGTGCTGCATCATGTAAAGGCATATGGGCAGGACCACCATTTTAGTCAACGCAATCCTCCCCATGAGGGACAGTGGCAACTCTCGCCAAAAGCGCACCGATCCCTGCAAACCCTCAATTACTTTCCCACTGTTAAGCGCCAAATAGTCCTCGGCCGTCTCTGCCAGTCGAATCCCTAGATACCGTAATGCGGTCCTTACCCATGGGAGCCCCTTCTCTGGCAGTCTCACGTCTGGGAGCGCAGCTAGTTTCCCCATTGGGATTAGTTTAGACTTCCCTGAGTTAATCAGCAGCCCTGACACGTGTTCGAATCTCTCCAGGGCGCTCAACAATGTCGGTATTTCCTGGGCAGGATTTTGGACATATACCAAGGTGTCATCTGCATACATGCACACCACATGATTATTCTCTCCAAGCGGGATCCCAAAGGCCTCCATATCTTTCCGTAGGCCTGCCGCTAGGGGTTCCATTGCCGTAGCAAAAAGGAGCGGCAACAATGGGCATCCTTGTCTCGTGCCATGTTGTAGCCGAAAGGCCCGCAACACCAACCTCCCCACTTTAATCCTAGCACTGGGCTCCGAGTATGATAACTACACCCATTTCAAGAATTGTGTCCCCGCTCCCATTGTCCAGAGGACCTCCCATAAATACACCCACCCAAACGAGTCGAATGCTTGTTCAATATCTAACAGCACCAGGCCACAGTCTTCCTGATTCCGCACGGGTGAGTGCCACACATGGGCCAATCGCCTCAAGTTGTGGGCCGTGCTGCGTTTAGGGATGAATCCCGCTTGATCAGAATGGATTAGATATTGCATATGCGGTTGCAGTCTAGTAGCCATGATGCCGCTAAGAAGAGATGGGTCTGTATGACCCTCAGAGTTGGATGTCCCTATCCGCCTTGGGGATCATATCCACCATGGCTTCCTTCATGGATGGTGGGAGCGGACAGGTTTGAAATGCCTTGTTATATACCTCAAGGAGGCGGTCGCTAAGATAGGTGCAAACTTCTTATAAAACTCACCCGGTAGGCCATCACTCCCTGGGCTCTTTGCAGATTTCAGGGACTTAATACTCGCTAGGATTTCTTCTTTCGAACTCGGCTCATTCAGCAATTTACTGTTCTCACTATCTAAACATGGTAAATTCAGCACGGTAAGAAGCCCCGTCAAATAGTCCAGATCTGGCGTAGGGCGCCCCACGTATACTCCAGCCATATGATCCGCCAGGGTATCCAAAATTCTTTGCTGGCTATACACCGTGCAGCCGTCCACAGTCTTTATCTGCACTATGGGGGACACCGTTGTCTCATTACGAATCAATCTGGCAAGTAGCGCCCTCCGCGTATAATCGCTGTCAGTAAACAGTATAATGAAATCTTTCAAGTCTGCATAGCGCTGCCAGTAGGTCCTCTTGTGCGTCCCGACACTCATTCAACCGGTTGGGAGCCGTGGGTAACACCACTTCCAACTCGGCTAACCTCCTCTCTAGGACCTTAATGTCCCTCTCGAACTGCTGTCGGCCCCCGTAGGTCGCCCCGAGACAAAACCCCCGGACCACCACCTTCATTGCCTCCTACTCCACACCCCTTGAGGACGCCGAGCCCCAGTTTGTCTCAAAGTAATTAGAGATCTCTTCTTCCAGTTTCCTGGCAAAATGTGGATAAGTCAGTGATTCAGTGGGAAGCCGCCACTTGCGGATTGCCGCCCTGGGCCTAGTAGTACCCAAGGTCAGGAGCATTGGGGAATGGTCCGAGATATTCCTCAGGAGGTACGCTATCTCCTTGACTCTGGGCATCAGAGACGACGACAAGAGGAATTGATCTATCCTGCTAAACGTATTGGCTGCAACGGTGTGGCAGGTGAATGTCCTAGTGTCTGGGTGTCTAACCCGCCATGCATCCACGAGTCCCAGTTCCCTCATCACGTCCATCAAGGCCCCAGTCATACCAGGCTTAGTGTTCCCCCGAGAGGGTTCGCGGTCCAGCATCCCATCCATCACACAATTAACATCCTCCAATAGGACAATGTCCCCACCCAGAAAGGGGATTGCTGTCGTCACCATTTCGTAAACCATATTGTGGGCATCTGAGTTAGGAGCGTACACATTTATAAGACATATCTCTTGCCTGTCAATTCTCCCGTGTAAGATCACATAACGTCCTTCAGGATCAAGTACATGATGCATATGTTGGAAGGGAGTCCCCGGGGCCACCCATATCAGCACCCCCATGCAAATCCATAGAACGAGGTGGAATAAAGCTGCCCTCGCCATCTACGCTGGATATAGGCCAATGTGTCACCCCAGACAAATGTCTCCTGCAATCCCACTATGGCAATTTTGTAGCGCCGTAAGTAGGAATGCACTCGCCTACGTTTTTCAAGCATTGCCATCCCCCCAGACATTCCAAGTTAGGAACTTTGTCAGGGAGAGGGCCATAGGATCGTGTAGGTCACATTTCCGTTCCCATCCCACCATTTCAATGTTGGGCGTAGCATACTGTGAGAAATTACCACTCAGACATGGATCCCTGAAACTTCCCTGAAAACCACTTAAAAAAGTTAAAACAGTTTGAAACCCCAGAACCTCCCACCACCCACCGGGCAGTGCATCAGAGCCATCGCTCCCACCGTCGTAGAGAGTGAACAGTTCCATCCTCCACCCTAAACCTCCCCCCTCCAATTGCTCCAGCAGCTCTTTCATGCCCTGCAACAATACCCATAAATGCATTACACAGAATGAAACTTGTATGATAAAGCATTGGGCAATACCTTCTGCACAGGTGCTAAGCAAGTGACTGGCCTGTCGCCGGAGCACGGGCCCTAGTTGTTTATTGAAAAAGTAGAACCTCTCAGCATTTTGTACACATTTTTACTCTCAGCATTATTTTAATCTTACTTACATTAATCTGATATCTTTATGCAACAAATGGCTACTTCTTTTTCATTTCAATGCATTTTATTGAGATTTTCGACAAATAAGTACAGCAAGTGAGAAAAAGATAAAAAAGATATCCGGAACACCCCACAATAAAGGGGGGTACTATGTGAACAAATCTGAACCACATGTGAGCATGCAATATATAGGACGATGAAGGTTGACCCATTAAAGAGGTTCATGAATATTCATCACAGCATAAAGAGTTTGAGTTATGATAATTAAATTTGATATCTGAAAAACTCTTTGAGTTAGATACAAGACTGCGAGGAAGCCCCCAGAAAACATAGAAAGACGTATATTCAAGAGTCAAAGGGAGATAGAGGGTGGGGGGCAGTGGGGAGGAGAGGAGCATGAGGGAGAAAAAGGGGCTGGGGAGGCAATTATCAGGAAAGCAGTAGCAACAGAAATGCTAACGTCTGTAGACGTACGGACTTAAGCCAGTAGCCTACGGAGGTGGAAGGCTTTATGTCAGTTGCTGTGTCTAGAAATCTATAAAGACGATGCCAGGTGTTTGTGATTCCCTTCGTGGAAGCCTGAATAGGGCATGCGATATATGAATGTTCTGTTGTAGGTAACCCATACTTACCAGGTATGGAAAGAAATGGGGTTTGCAGATTTCTAATCAAGCAATATCTATTTTACCACAATACTTAACAGAAGTTCTAATCATGTTTACACAGTACGAATCAATAAAAGGGGGATTGTTGAAACTAGAAGGCCCAATGTAACTGTTGGAAAATCCAGTAAAATGACGTGATTGAAAATTTTGCAGAGTCGTTCCGTCACAGTGTCCCAGAAGGGTTGAAGAAGTCTACAGCCAAAAAACGTGAGGTTGTGTTCCCCTGGTTCTTTGTTACAGTTCCAACATAAATTAGAATCAGATAATTAGCGGAAATGTTAATCCACAGTCTCTCTTTGGGAGGTTCCTTATTAGCCTTTCTGAAATATTTGTCCCACTTGGCAGGTAAAGGTGAGTAGGGTTTGATTGCGAGAGTAATTCAATATTTGTATAGTTTAGAGTTGGTGTGGCCTAAAGAAACCCATTTTACTAACAGTTGATCTATGTCAGGGTCTCTGAGCAGACCAATTTTTGTCAACTTTGCCTTTAACTTTAGGAAAGTGTAGACATCCATATTGGACATATGTTTAAAAAGCTGAAGTTCCTCAAATGATAGTGGTCTTGGGCCATTGTATAAATCTGTGGCTGGGGAGATACATTTCTCGGCCCAAAGGAGCTCATTAAAGTCTAGGATCAATTACAATTTCTTTACACTTCCATAGAGGTAACAGGGTGGAATTAGATATAAGCAGGAGAATTGCTTTGGTGGTATCTTTAAGAATTTGTTGGGAATGTAAGTGGTGACATGAGGGATTGTAAAAAGTGTGACGAAGTGGTATGGGCAGCTAATTCTCTTTCCACCCTATACCAAGGCAGTTGGGAATCATTATCTATGAACCATCTTGCATCATTTCTTTTCTGCAAACACAGGTATTTTTGTGGGAGATTCTGGCCTTTCTAGTCTTCCAAAGAAAATAGGAGGTAATTTTTTTTAACCTCAAAGAAATTATGTTCCGAGCGGCGTAAAGGTAACATACTAGAGATAAAGGCAATTAATGGGGTAATCATCATTTTTGTGGATTCAAGTCTGCCCCAAAATGAGATGTTTTTGAGACACCAAGCATCTACTAGGTCCCTAATTTTGTCCGAAGTTTTCAATTTGTCGCATCTTAGTGAAAAAAGGACCTCGTTGTAAAACCACACCCCAATATATTTAATAATTTTGGGTTGCCAGAGTAGTCCGGAGTCACCTAAGCATGAAGGGAGGACGTTGGTTTTAACCCTAATTAGGCAGCAGGGACTGTCGAAAAACATCAGATCCTATTCAGAAGTGCAAAGATGGCTGAATTTGCTTCCTCAGAAAAGACACAAATATTGTCAGCATAAGCCGTCATTTTGTGTTGGAATGATTTGAAGGAAACACTCTAAATGGCCTCAGAACTGTTGATCAATTGCAGAAGGAGGTCAGTTACTAACATAACTAATAATGGGGAGAGAAAGGGCAACCTTGTCTGGTGCCTTGATGAAATTGGTAGACGTCCGAAAGGCAGCTATTGACTAGGACTCTTAACTACCGGGCAAGTGTATAAGGCCATGACTTTATGTCCAAAGCCAGGGCCCAAGTTTTGGTAATGCTCAATCGCCTCGAAGTAGGGCCAAGTTAACTTGTCAAAGGCCGCCAGGAGAGAGGTGGAAAGATGGTCACTTTCGATAATGTGACAAAAAGTATGTGTATTGTCACTTTCCATTCTACGTTTTAGAAACCCTGATTGTGATTTATGAATCAACTATAGAATAAAAGGTTTGCGTCATTTAGCAAGTATTTTTATGTAGTTGTCAGCTTCCATATTTATTAGGGAGCTAGGCTGGAAATTATTTGGGGCTGAGTGGTTTTTGCCCTCCTTCAGAATTACTACAATTGTCACTTTGGCTGCAGTACCTGAGACCCTCCCCGTTTGTGCAAAGTGATGAAGAGTATCTACAAAGGGTGTAAGAGTTGTCTCTAACATGGACTTATAAAAGCTTATTGTGAATCTATCCGGATCTGGAGCCTTCCCACTAGGGAATTGATCTTATGGCTTCAGTAATTTCCTCTCTTGAAATGAGTTTATTTATTTTAGCTTTATCATTATCTGAAATAAAATTGAGAATCAGATTCTTCTTAAGAAGAAGGTGTCTGTATCAACGAGAGTTGTTGGCTTGTAGAGAGAAGCGTAAAAACTTTAAAAAACATTTGCTATTTCTTTAGTCTGATTCTAATGGATCCATCTATCCCCCTGATACTAGTAATCAGTTATTTGTTTCTTTCACATTTTAGATTAGCAGCTATTGACCTGCCAGCTTTGTTGATGAATAGGAGTTTTCTTGGTTTCTGTTTGAGGATTCGGAAATGTGCCAGTTTGCTGTTGATTGTGTTATATTCATACTTCAAATGTTTGAGTTTTTCTAGAACAGCCAAATGTTTAGTTTGTGTTGTATTTCAGTTCTTTTAACTTTGTCATTTAGGGCATCTAATGTATGTTTGATCTCTTTATTTCTCTTGGACATTTTGCTGATGGCCGGACCACTAACGTAGCATTCCAGGGTGTCCCATAGGGTCACTGGAGAAGCGACAGATTCTGTGTTCTCTTTAAGCAATAGCTCTTACTGTTTTGAAAACGATTGTGCCTCAGTAACATCCTCTAATAATTCAGTATTGAGACGCTAAGCGGCGGTTTTACCCATATTACATGTAATTAAGAGAGTTAGGGTCTAAGCGGCATGAACAGATATAATGATGGGTTCAATAGTCGCATCAACAACTGATTGTAACAATGTTGAGACTGCGACAAGATAATCGATGCATAAGTAACTTAAGTGGGGAGAGGAGAAAAAGGTGAAACCGTTGGCTACTGGGTTAAGAAATCTCCATACATCATTGAGTTTTTAACTAGTACAGAGATTTTGTGTAGCTTTATGTGATTTAGGTGACCTAAATTTAGAAGTAGAGAGTCTATCCAGGATTGGGTCCATAGGAAGATTGAAATCACCCATACAAATTATGGGCACATCATGTGATAAAAGATATACTTTGGCATTAAGGGAATCCCAGAATTGGGGATTGTCTATGTAGTTGGCATAAATGTTCAACATGTGTAGCTCATTTCACCAATCTTTAATTGCACCGGCTGCTGGTTTCAGGTCAGAGCTATGAGCACCAGAACTCATTCCATTGCAAATAAGGCACTGGGGGACACTTTATCTCAAACTCTCTCCGTAAGGAAATTACTAGTATTTCTGGGATCCAAGATTCGAGAAACTCAATCACTGAGAGAGCAGATTCTTGCGCCGCCTCCACGAGGCCAATACTGACAGTAACCCTTCTATTACAGTCCTCTGAGTCAGTGGTTTCCCAATTTAGGGTCTTTATCAGCTTGTCTGGACTATGGGTGTGTTTGCTTTGGTGACTACTATGTCCACCAGAGCGCTGATCCTGGTTTCTGCATTAGTAAGTCTGAATCTTTTACGTCCTTTCTGATTCCCACCACATTAACCTGTAGAAGATCCATATTGGTTTTGGTACGCTGCACAATGTCATGAACTGCATTGAGTTTCTTTTGGATGTTATCAAGTGTAGTCATATTGTCCGCGTTATCTTTGAAAGGTGAATCGGGACATGGAGGATTTTGTTTTGACCTCTTTAGGCTGTGTTTGGGGTCTTTTTCTTTGAGTTCCTTCGCTTAAGACATCTTAGTAGTGTAACTGAGACTGTACTCAGTATAAAGTCATATATGAAAGCCCGACAATTAACTTAACGCCCCAACACCACGATGGAGGAGAAGGGCCTGGTCACATATGTGCTGATCACGTATGAGATCATGTATGTGGCAATTTAAGCTGCGGGATTAAAATTTGCCTTTATACCATTGATATAAATGCCATCTAGTACAGCTCCTTACAGTTGGAATGGGAATGGATGCACCTCTATATGCTCTACAACAGTGCCATATAGCACATCTCTTCACATTTGGAATGGGTGTGGATGTTGGTAATCCGCATTGTACACATGTACACTCTAGGAAGAGGCTAGGTTACAACAAGGAAAGAGGTGCAAACCGGAGCTTCAGCACAAGCACAGTAGATAAAGAAAGGATCATACGAGAGTAGACCTGTCACACCAGAGCACAATCCAAGGAAGTTGTGTGCCCGCAGTGAAGACAATAGTAGAGTTGAAGAAAACAGTATTCTGTACTGTGTGCTTAAACAAGAAAACATCCTCAGCATTAACCTCTAGTTGGTGACATTATTTATGTGTAGGTGAATTGACCCTGCTGCACCTTAAACATGATGAGCCATTGGATCAGCAGATGTCACATATTCCTTATGTTGGGGACGCTACACTCTGCCTGCCTTTGAAGAGGAGGTTGAACAGAGCTGCGAAGCGCAATTAGATGATGGTTAAGGGTGCCCCTTCCCCACATACAGCACTCTGCTCACCGGCGTCAGAATGAGTTAACCCAGGAGCCATATACCCAGACCACCACACTACGGATCCACCGCTTCCCAGAACAATGTGAGAGCACCTTAGGGTCTTATTATAGATGCACCATTGGTAGCAAAGTGATGTGACATAAGGAGATGCAAGGGTCGCTGCCGCGCACCACCATCTTCCTTCCTTGCTGCGTGCTAGTGTTGGACAAAAATTAGAGGCACCCTCCAGTTAACAGTATTGGACAGACATAGCACCGCTCTCTCCTTCATTCTAGATGTCCTCTGGTCTGCTCCTATGTGGCTCGGCTGGGCTGCTGAGGGAGCAAAACTGATGGGAGATAGGTGATCTCTGAAGCTCACATCGGAGCCGTCATCTTGCAATGCTCCAAGCCACGCCCCCTCAACAAATTACTAACTACTTTTGATATGTTTAATTTTGCACTAGATTCTGCTTTTATCCTACATGTTTCCAATCATACTATCCTTTTCATAGAAAGAGAAAGTCACCAAGGATTTAGGCAGGTTGTGGGCAGGGTGATGTTGTGACCATTTATTATAAGGAATAAAATACCCCTTCGCATATATTATAAGGATAGTGCATGTCACCTTGGCGTTCCATAGATGTAAAGACCCAAAGGCCTGACTCCATCATATGTAGGCCCGGCTCAACCTTGGCTAATGGAGATTGCTGTTGTCTCTCTCTTAAACAATGGAGTTGCCATCTTTCCCAATTTATGCAGAATCATTTTTATGTCTGCCATTCAACGCAGATGTCGACTGATCTTAACCTTCTCAGAACAATGATAGCATCAAGTCATTTCACCAATGACATTAATTCTACTCGTGATGCAACATTTGTCTGGGTCAACTGTCTACTTTTCACCATGTCAAGATTAATTAAGAACACACACAGACATATAGTTAAAATAATGTAGTCTCATTTCACATCCTTTTGCCTTATATGTTCATAAGGAAACGTCTGGGACTCACACCTTGATGCACATAATCTATGTCAGACATTCTTAACTTATGTCAGAAATTCCAATTAGTATATAAAGACTACCACTTGTTAGGAGAGGTCCATCGCTCAGATTATTGCCCGCTGTTCTGCCAGAGACCATCTCACCTTCTGCCAGCACACTTGGCAGTTGCTACATCTCGCTTGAAGCCGATAAAGCTTAGCCCCGGAGGAAGACAAGACTGCCACCGTAGTGTGTGTTTGCCCTTCGCAGGGAACACTGTCTTCACGCCTCCGCTGATAAAGGCAGCCTTTGCTGTCAACAGGGTATTCAGTGCGTCTCTACTCCCTAAGAAACTCTAGACTGCAAGTCGCTCTGCCTTCCATGCTCTCCTAATGTAGCGCATGGAAGTAAGCATTAGTGTTTTAGGATTTGGATGATATTTTAAACATGCTAGAAATGTTCATTTTATTCTCGGTATCTATAACGTGCCTTCTTGCTGTTTTTAGGTCTCGCCTGCGAACGCAGCGCGGAGCGCTGCTTTCGGCGAGATCTATTGTTGCTGACTTGCCTCGGAAGGGGGACAGGAGATGTGCACGCGCAGGCTTTTGGCGGATTTGAGTTGGTGTACGCGCCTACAGCCACGCGGCGTGCACATCTCCTGTCCCCCTTCCCTCGCAAGCCAGCATGCAGTTTCGCTTTCGTCCTCACCAGCCTCCTGTAATTCACGCACGTACAGACAGACACGCGACGTGCACATCTTGTGTTCCACTTCCAAGGCAAGTCAGCAATTTTGTGCCATCATACTCACTGTTGCCACTGATCCTTTGAACATTTGCGCTGCAGATCTGGACGATGCTGTTAAAATCCCGGGACGGGGAGCGCTGCGGGCCCAAGTGCCTGTACATGGTGGCGGTAGTGCGTCTGCTTTTTCTCGCTGCTGTGAAGGCTTCCCAAGTGCTACCTCCTTCGATCCAATACGGCGATCTGCCGTGCCCCGGTACTGCTCCCAAGCCCTCTCCACTGCTCCGGACTGCACCCTAGCGTTAGGTCCGCTATAGTCGGGTCTCTGAACCTGCCCCAGCTATCAGCTGCGTACCCAAACACCCATACCACGCATGCGCCACATGCTGAGCAAGGCACGCTGAGAAAGGCACGCCTTACGGCGGGCGCACTCGATCCTTACGAGCTACGTCTTAAGGGCTTTTTGTCTGCAGTGAGGGAATGCATCGCAGCCCACTGAATCGCCACGCAGCTATTCGCGCCTTTGGTCTGAGGATACGCCAGCGGTTCTGAAACTGACATTTTCCTCCTACAAGCCACCTGGGTAGATGTACTTTGGCCTGGGAGCCCCGCTCTTGCTTTATAATCATGGCGCCTGGTGCGTGTAAATTTAAGCCGCATGGAAGCTGCACTTAGTGTTGTAGCACGGTGCCCACTTAATCTAATATACAGGGCACCGCGCGCGCTATATGTTCGACCATGGCATCGCTTATTTAATGTTCCTTTGTCCTGTCACTGCTCGTCTTGCCATCCGCTTCTGTTGCTTTAATGCAGGTACTACTTCTCCTTGTTTCCGTTGCCGTGCTTCATTTTCTTAGCTGTGTGCGGCATGTCTGCTTCATGGTGTTTGCGTTTGATTTTATTTTCCCATAGTGGCGATGCCCTCCCCTCTCGTACTCCGTCCCCGCCTCTGCAGCACACACTATGCTGCGTCTCCTCTGGTTGCATTCAGTGCTCCTGCAACTGCCCCAGCCCCGCCTTCACCACTTTCACTCTCGCAGGGGAAAAGGTGTGTGTTTATTTAAATAGGGCTTCTGTTTTCAGCGGTCAAGGATCGGCTGAAAACAAAAGCACTTTTAGCTTGTGTTTTCAGCCGATCCTCGCCCCTACTCTTGCCCCTCTCTCCCAGTTTACTTTGTTTTAAGCAACCAGGCCGATCATAGTCCTTACTTTACTCCTGCGCTATGTGGTAATTACAGAAAAAGTGGCAAAAGCATTCTGTTTCTATTTCAGCTGCAGTGCTTTTACAACCCAGAACAGGGTCGTTAGAACCCCATTGCTGACGGTACCTAAAAGTTTTTTACCTTCAGTTCCTTGTTCTCCTTGAAAATACAACTCCACACAAATATCGATAGTCGTTTCGATTATTTTTTTTGTAAAAGTCGCATTTAATCAATGATGGAGAAAGAGCTTATTTTCTGCACCGTCTGTTTTATACCTTTCAAATTTAAACATGGTGTAAAAACGAAAATAATAAACCTTAATTCCTATACCGTCCTTATCTCCGTTTAAACATACCAACCCTCACCCTCTGGCCTTACAGACCACACTCTTAGACTTCATGTAGACCTGAGTGACTTTTTAAAAAAAATCATTGGGAAGCAGAAGCGGGTCAATAAGCAAGTCTGCAAACATCTGCTTTTCAGATTTTGATTGGCATGGATAGAAAAAAGGGCACTGTTTATAGCTGCCAGCTTGATTACTCTCTCAGCGTCAATGCCATCCATGCTTTTCTCGTGCTTGTCCATTTGTTCTGTGTTTATGTCAGATTCCTCTTTACTCAATTGATCTTGAATTTGAAGAGCTGTGTTTGTTTGTGTGTTGATATCCTTCTGCATAATCTTAAAGGCTGGGCTGCCAGTGGAAACACAACACAATCACAACACTCATGTACCTGGACTACCTCTCCTTTCCCTGGGTGATCCGTCTGAGTGGTGCTGAGACAAACCATTTCTGCTCGTCCAGACAGCAGCACCTCCTTCTCTGATCTATTTTGTCTAGCTGCAGACACTGAGAAAGCACCAAAAACAACAAACAACCTTAACAACATTTACCAAAACTGTTCACCTCCTTGTGTCACCAATTTGTCCCCCAAATATATGCTCTTTAGTTGGGATGCCACATATTTGTTTTTTTTGGTCAAAAGATGAGTGCGATGGCTGGCTGCATTTTGAGCCCTCTGCAGTTTTTGGACCTGTTATATGGCAAGATTGCAAATGACGCTGGACGTAATCAAAGCAGGAGCTAACTAGTGCTCCTGAAACTACTGCATCCTTCACTTAGGAAATGTAGGGTTAGGGCTCTTTTGTGCAGATTCAGTGGGCTTTTTTTAAGTGCGTATCTGATATATTTACCCTGCACACATCCACTTAATTCCAAAACACATAATTACACTCCACAAAAAAAATCATCTTCAGAACATGCCACATAATACCACTACAAATCATGCCACATAATTCCACAATTCATTGTCACACAATTCTGCATAACACAACATAACCCTCCACATAATAGCACTCAGTGCCACATTTTCACGCTACACATAATTACACTCTACTCAATACAACATAAACACACCCCACATAAATGCACTCTATGCCACATACAAGCAATCCACATAAATGCAGTCCACACCATAACACATAATTTCAATAAGCATATTTTCGCTCAATGCCACACAGTTCCACACCATACAATTCAAATCCACACACTTCCAATACACACCACATAATTACACACCAAACCACATATTTCAAATACACAGCACAATTCCAATACACACCACATACCTCCAATACACACCACAGATATACACATCATACCACAACTAACAATTCCAATACAACTCACATAATTCCACTCCACACCACTTACATTCACTACACTCCAAACCAAAACACATAGGTAAAAGACATTATCATTACAATGCCAATAGCTCTAACTCTTACAAATGCGAGACCTATTGCATTGCAAATGCTTGTTATATTATTCTGCCTGGTTGGTTTAGGTGTACTGAGAAACAGATTGTTACTGTAGTAATAGATACATTAACTTAAAAGTGTTCATTCTTAGTGCAGTGTAAGTGTGATATAATGAATAACAAAAAAAGGTCTGTTACTGTTGCCACAATGCCCCTGATCCCTTTATTGTATTGTTATTAACCCCAAAGCAACAGCTCTATTTCAATTACACATCGAATAGTGGTTTGCAGGACTACAATAAAGTAAGTGTCTTTCACATTCTAGTGAAAGGACTCCTTGTGGAGCTATGCCAGAGTCGTAGCTTATGTAACACCATGACTTTATAAACAAATTCAGCCATCGGCATCGTTCCCTTATATGGTCACAGACCTCCTTGGTGACTTGCAATATCCTTATAATTTTTAGTATGGGGTACTTTATCCGATATATAAAATTGACAGGTAACCAATGTTTGGGACTTCCATTCCATCATATTGGAAAAATGCCTCATTCAATACGCTTGGGAGAATTTGATTTAATTCAGCTATAATAATGATGTCCATTTTGGTGAAGCAAGGGCGCCGTAACTGTGGCATACCCAACACTTGATACACAAGGTGCTCTGCAGTGTACCTAATCACAGTTGTTAAAGAAAAATCTGAAGAATGCAATCTCAAGCATACATTTCATCAGAACTAGATATATATGCAGATAATATATTTATATAAAGTATGGGACAGTGGTGCATCCCTTTTGCTTGTTTACTGATGCTGCTGGTTTTGAACCCAGGGTATTGTTGTCCTGTCTCCTTACGTATGTGCTTGTACCCCCTAAACGTGGTAAAATGAGCTAATCCCGAATTATCATATTCTACTTTCCAGTAACGTCATTGTATATGGGTAAGAAAATACACTAATAGCATGGAAAGTTAGAAAGTCCCCTTTGGACTGCAGCACCTATTGAGCACATTCACTAGCCTGACAAGTACAACATGGCTTAAGGCTTACAGGAGCAGTCTGACTCCTGTATTTTTTAAACCTCCAGGCAGAACCTGTCAAAGTAAACCTTTTATCAGGAGAGAAACCTTACTTTTAAATATTAAGTAAGTCACCACTTAGTAAAGATTGTAGCTCACATGCTAAGTTACCCGTGGGCATATTTACAACATAATGGCGCAGCGAGGCGCTGCTTGCAATTTAGCTGTGCCGCTCTGCGTCATTTAAAAAAGGCACGGATGCGCCGTATTTACAAGAATTTGACGCAACTCCATGTTTTCCCTAGCTCTGGCGCTAGAAAAGCTGCCAAACACCAGCACAGAAATCATTGCCCCATGGTGCAAGGGTGCCTGTGTTGCAGGGATGATTGTGTTT
The DNA here is from genome assembly GCF_964204655.1 of Triturus cristatus. Lineage (NCBI taxonomy): Eukaryota > Metazoa > Chordata > Amphibia > Caudata > Salamandridae > Triturus > Triturus cristatus. The sequence goes on from NC_140594.1 coordinate 783,373,808, forward strand.
GTGCAGGAAGGGACACCTTCCTGCACTAAAACAATCATTAATGGCATTTTGCTCCTTCTTGTGTAATGTAACTGATTATTGTGTATATCACTCCAATACCTTCTGGTCCTGTTCGTGATATATAAAAAGTGCAGAAAAGTGCAGAAAGAGGTCAAAAGAAAGCTTTAACATAAGAAAAGTCAAGAAGATACTAATTTACTACCTGATTTTGCAAAGTGACACCAGGAAGCCTGAACAAATCGTGGGATCTTGTATTTTATTTTAGCAAAACTCTTTTTTCTTCATTATCACGTAAGAAAGCCCTTTCAAATATGTGAGTTCAGAATACCAGTTGTACCAAAACCTGTTTGATTTAATAGACTATAATATTGCTCTATAATAACCTGGGCTACATACAGGGTTTACATGAAAATTGTCTTGCCTTCTTAGTTCACTCATGATTCATGTTTAAAAAAAGTACTTCTCAATGAAGTGCTATAAAGTGATGTATTAATGGCAGAGCTTCCACGTGTTAAAGAAATACACTCATTGAGTTTTGTAGAGATTTTATCATATTTACGTGATGTTTGGTGTATCTTTTACCTGTTAAATATTTTCAGGGCTCAACTCCTGCACCGGCTCTTCCTGTTAATTGTTAGCTTGCCCACCTGTACAAAACTTTGGGATTTAATGACACATCCTATGTTGAAAAAAAGGAAAAATGTGAAGATGGGAGTCTCACTGTAGCATGCAGATTAACAGGGAGAGCCCATGCAAGAGCCGAGCCCTGAATATGTTTAAGAGCAACAATTTGCATCTGTGAATGGGTGATCTCCTTTGCATTTGGCAGCATTTGTCTGTGTTCTGATCTGTTGGCAATACAAGTTAAATGCTGCCAAACACTAACGCAAACGCACACGCAGATGCAAATGATTGCTTTTGAGGTTTAAATAAGCCTGCTTTGTTTTCATTTGTCATCTGCCTGATTTCTCTGCTTAGATCCTAAAGGTCTCTCCTTTGAAATGAGCACTACAGTGTGCCTCCTGCGTGGAGATTGAGTGCTGTGATTGCTATGTGTGCGGCCGGCCAGGCACGCACCTTAGAGGGAACAGTGCTCACCACACATACAAATTCCAAATATACATGATGGTGGTTGAGTATGTGTGGCCAGCCATGTAAAGTGTCCTAATGCCATTTGGCCCAGTGTGGCTCATATGTGCGTTTTTTTTTTTAATTATTAATTTTTTTTGCAGCTTACCAAAACGCACACAGCCCGGACGGGGGGTTAAAGCGCCTCAAATGTGAATCAGATGTTTTACATGAAAGCATACTTTTTTGTTTTTATTGCATGGGGAATTTACGTGATTTGCCCAGAATCACAGGATGTTGAGCCGTTGCCGGGATTTGACCACTGAATGCTTTAAGACAAATAAGCATTTGCAATGCAATTGGTCGTGCATTTGTGAAAAATTAGCTTTTGGGGCTGTAAATGACAATGTTTTTGACTTTTCTTTTGTTTGCAGTGGAGTGATTATATATGCATAGCGCTATTGCCATTCGTATGACCTTGCAGTGCTGTAGAACCAGAAAATGGGCAATATGTAACGAGGGAGGGGAGGTGGAAAATAAATGACACCAGTGAAAAAAGGAACAAAAAAAAATAAGGAAGGAGTTACTCTAAGTTAAGAAAACTAGCTCCTTTCCCATATTCTTTCGGGAAGGCTGGACTGACTGGTCAGCTGCATTATTGATGTGAAAGACTTGGCCCCATTAGCCCAGGAGACATTTTGCAATACAGCTTTCTTAAGCTGCCGATGTTTGCAGAAAGCCCAGTGTGTACCGTCTTAAATATGTTTTCTCAGCTGGTCAGGCCCATAAGACTAGTTTGCCCAATGCTGCTTGGGGTATGTTCCGGAAGAGCACTATTCCAGCAAAATCATATTTGCAACATGGTGGATGGTGGCAGGGTGGGTCCAAAGTGCGATCTCTGTGTGATAGATCAAATGTTTATATGATAAGACTTTAAGTGCTATTATTTGGGCTGAGCACAAGCAGAAGAGTGGTTCTTTGGAAATCTGTTTTTAATTCAAAAAGCTGTGGAGAGAGAGGCTATCCTCACATATGGCTTACGTTTTACTATTGTTTTCCCGGCCGGGGAGCGGGAGAGGACCTGGAGCCAATATGTTGCACGATGATTTGAGGTGATCAATTGCCACAAAGTGCTTTTTCTTTGCTGCTCTGATGCTGGTAGATTAAGCAATTACTTGTTATTTTAATGTCGGACCACCTGAGATAATTAGTTGTGTGAGGTAAAGAGCCGCTGCCTGTCTAGGTAGCAAGAAAAACTTTACAAGTGGATGTTCCTTAAGTGTTGTACAAAACTTTGCTTAGAGACGATGCATCGCTGGGGCAGTGACAATATACCACAACAGAGCTCGGAGTGGAGCTAATAAAAGAGAAGGCACGAGAAACAGCACAATTGTAATTGTATTTATATAAGGCTTCCTACCCCTAACAAGGCACCGAGTGTTTTTTGGCAAGTAGCACGCTACTCCGGAACCCAGAAAGGATTAATGGTGGGTTAGTATAGGGAAATATATGTTAATTTGAGCAGTGGACATGAGAGTCTGTTAGTTGGATTGAATTACATAATTTGGTAGATCATAGTAGTAAGACTCCTGACAAGGCATCAAAGTGCTATTCAGCGAGCAGCATGCTGCTCTGGAAACCAAAGAGGATTAGTGGCAGGTTAGTGTATGGAAATATGTGTTAATTTGAGTGGTTGGACATGTGAGCCTGCTAGGTGGATTGAATAGGATAATGGAGAAATTGAGGAGGGAAGAGTCTGGAAAGTGTTATTTAGGACATCATAGTAGTAAGATGAGGCTGGGGATGAGTAAAAGGAGAGCTGGAGGAAGGACGAGTCTCTAGAAAGGAATTAGGGAAATCATAGTATTAAAATTAGGTTTGGGATACATGAGGGTTGAATTCAGAAAAGGTTGCTTGGAAGAACCCAGGCTGATTGTAAAGTTAGCTTAACACAAAGTAAACCACTAGCTAATGCGTTGTAGAACATATCTGATCACTCCCCAACTAAAAGCACTCAAATCACACTGTTTTCTTTTTTTATTGAGGCAAGAAGCCCACGTAATACACTTAAAAAAATGTTGAACACTTTGAAAGGTCTAACTTCTGTGGGAGCTCTGTGAATGGGAAAATCACCTCACCTACCCATGGCCCTTTTCAATTAGCAGCTCTGGTCCATCCAACCCCTCTCCCCTTTATTTTCAGCTATACTTTTGTAAGTTAACTCTTGCTACTCTATTGTTTTAGCACACCCTCTATAAGCGGTACTTGCGGCAAAGTATCTTTGAAGAAAATTTGGAAAGCAAAGACACATCTTTGAAGAACTAGAAAGCACGACCAGAAAAGCAAACCGGGTAGGCTGATGTCCCCAAGCTCCATAGTGGTCGATTCCCAGCAATCTCCCCTGCTCAGCAGAAAAATATCCCATGCAAAGGAACGCAAATCCATGTTACATGGAAACAAATCTCTGCCCCTTCCGCAGACAGCAAAACAAGTAGCGTGGCAGCACACAAATCTACATGCACTAGTGCAGATAATAATTTTCAAAACACTTAACAAATGTTTAACACTACAAGACAGTTCTAAGACAGCCTGGCTGGTTTCTTTAGGGCTTAAAACACAGACATAAGTCATTCACATAGTCGGTTAAAAAGAGTGTAAACACAAGAGTAAGTAAATAATAAAACGGGCACGCGTTGTGACCCAGGAAGTGTAGTGATACAGTGTACAACACCCAACAATGGCACACAGTCTAGTCTAGGTATATTTTACTGCTTTCCACTGTTAAAACGATGAAAGTGATCCCCTCTCTAAGAACAAAGGTAAAATCTGCTGGATCTTGACCATGAGGGGGTGCTTATCCGAGAACAGGGCTTGGGGGACAAAGGGCCATAGAAAATAAATAACACACAAGCCCTCCCCCGCTTCGCGCCCATCATGCCAAAAAGCAGTAACAAGCATTTGTAATTCACGTTTCGACAAAAATACAGTTATTGCATCCCTTCAAAGTTGCTCAACCCCCTTTATCCCCACTTCTTCCAGCTCTTTTGGTAAGCTACGTGGAGGCAATGTGGTTAGTAATGTGAAACGAGCACCTTCGTCTTACGGTGTGTTGCTGGCTACGATGGGCTGCAATGGTTCCCGTACATCCTTGCTCTGCTGCCATGCGTGGTGGAATATGCTGCAAATGCTGTGTCTCTGTTCCACGGTTCCAATGTAGATGGATAGCTTAGGGCGGCATAGGATAGCATTATAGACAGCTGTGCTTGCAGAAAAAAAGAAAGGCGATCAGCAGCCATGGGTAAAGAATAAGCGCGCCGGCTGTCACCCTGACTGTAACTAAAATGTATCATGCTGGCCCTTACAGTAAAAAAGAAAGGCGCACAGCCACCATTGTTCAGGATGAAGCGCGGCGGCTGTCGCACTGATTGTTATTAAAATGTTTTATGCAGGCGCACAAACGTGCGTGAAGGGCTCTGAAGAGCTGTTCTGATTTTTTTTTTAAAGTCCCTGAGCAGAAAGTAAATAGAAACAAGTGGAAGAAAACAAGTCCTTGGGGCTATCCATGGGAGTCAACAATTGAGAACAAGCATTTGCAATGCAATAGATCTCGCATTTGCGAGCGTTTGAGCTATCGTTATTGTAAATGACAATGCCTTTTATTTATGTGTTTGAAAACCTGCAAGCTGTGCTTAAACAAGCACTTTGTACTTATAGTCCTTGCTTATAAGAAGCAAGGTTGGCAGTATGTTTTACTGCCAGCCTTGCTTTTTGTAAGCAAGGACTATACGTACAAAGTGCGTGTTTATGCACCGATTGCAGGTTTTCAAAACAAATTAATAAAAGGCATTGTCATTTACAATGCCAATAGCTCCAACTCTCGTAAATGCGAGACCTATTGCATTGCAAATGCTTGGTTTTTTTATCTATTTAAAAAAAAAAAGCATATTCGCGCTTGATCAAAGCACATTAGCTCTACATTAAAGTGTGTTATGTGCATGTTTTTATTTACTAATTCATATCAGCCTCATTTTATTATTATTATATTCAGCCATGGTGTTACAGCTTGCCTAAAAACCATTACCAATGCTAATAGATCTCTTAGATAAGAACCATTGACTTTGCCTATGCTTGTTTTAATTTCAGCTTTAATTATGCTTCATGTCCTGCATTCATCCTTGGCACCTGGCTCTGGCAGCAGGCATTGTGACGCCAACCTCAACCGTACTAAGGGGCTGATTTCGAGTTTGGCACAGTTACGCCAAACCAGCACAAAGACTGCCCGCCATATTACGAATGGAACTCGTGTACGGGGGACGGTCCTTTGCCTTAACCATGGCAGTGCCTGAAAAACAGATTCCACAATAGGAATGGCAAAAATGTTCCAGCACGGCATGGACAGTGACATCCATGCCATGCTGGAATTTTTGGGGAATACAGACAGGGGGGCACATGTTGTGCCCCCCTGAATATATCCTCATGGTTGGGGGTACTATGGGAGCTACTACTGATTCCTAATTACTGACCTCTCAAATATATTTAGGATGCAAGTTCCATCCAGTCTTCCTTGGTATTCAATCCCCTTTGGATAGTGTCCAAAGTGGAAATATACCATTGCTCCCTGTTTTTTCTCTTCATTTCTGAATTGCCTCCTCTCCTAGTTGATGTTATTTTCTGTATTATGAACTCTAAATGTACCGGTTTGGCTGACCTGCGCTTCAGGAATGCATGCTATGGGAATGTGTTTTGATGTTTCTTTGAAACGCTATGCGTGCTTTGTGGTTAAAACCTAAATTCCATACCATGTCAATATCTGTTGAACTACGCAGATGATCATCTAGGCTGCAGTCATTATTTCTGAGTTAACGTTGATTTTTTTTTCTGAGGTTGATAGAAAAAGAGTACCATTGTGTTGGATTAGATGTTACACCTTCTACTCCAGAGCTGCCCTAGCAATTGCAGTATAAATACGCAAAGTATTAGTGGCTTTGTTCCAGGGAAGGTGAGTGGCACTCACTGGAGGTGTAGGTGGCAAGTGATCCTATAGGTTGTGTGAAATGCCCATCCACTTCTACCATTTTTGCCATCCACACTGCATGCTGGGACTTGTCGTTTTTAAATGTCCACATTATATTTACAGAATGTAAAGATGTGTTGACTGGGGGTGTTACGGATAGCATGGAGTGATATTGCAGGACCGGCTACCTTTGTAGGCCTGAAGAGAGAGAGAGAGAACTACACACTTTCTTTTGGTCTCTTTCCAATATGACTTGTAACTTAATTATTATACATGCCAGAAATGCCATGGAAAGAGCCTGCTACTGCTCCTTAGATTGGCTGGTGAGGGGATTGTGAACATCTTGATTTCTTCTGGCAATGAATCAAGTAATGGTTGGCCCCTCCCGAGCCAACGCTTTTTAAACATGGCGTTCCACTTCTGGATAGCATTCCACGCCGTTTTGTTTAGCTTGCTGGCCCATTCTAGAATGAAGCCTAGTGATTTGCAAATGTATCTTGAACCCACACCAAAGGATCAGTCTAGTCCGAACTGTTGCCTATGGATTTTCAGATATTGACCAAAATGACAGTACGATTCTACAAACTAGAACTAAAATGTTTATTTCACCTTCAGAGTAGATTGGGTGCCTTAAGAGGAACATCTCTGCTGCTTATGGGTGTGTGCTTTTCTTAAAACCTGCATTCACTTCAACATTCTAAAGGACCTAAAGCTTGCAGTGTAATCTTACGCAGCCCCTAGAAGAACGACCCAAGTCTTCCTGATCTAGAGAACCACATCTCTTAGCCGTGGAGACTGATTGTAGCTCATGAGCTCTAAACCTGTTCCACATTTATCACTTGTCCTTCTGCATGTACTTTCTGCCAAATCTTTTTTGGGGGGGGAATAACATTCCCGCATGCTCAAAAAATGACCACAAAATTCATTTTGAAGTACCACAACTTATAAATTCAGGCATGAGTCTAAGCATTTCTTGGAACCGTGAAAAAACATAGGTAGCCATACCTCACACATTTACTCATCACTGGCTGGTTGCAGGATGATCTGTGAAGTGGCTGTAGGTGCAGTGTGGTTGTCATGGAGGAGGGTTTTTTGTTTGTATTTGTATCAAATTGTTTAATCAACAATGCAATAAAATCTTAACTAATTGAAAATGATTTTCAAAAAATGACAATCGATAGCTGACATTAACGGTGTTTGGTAAATAATAGAAAGCCATTGCTTTTGACCAGGGTTCAATCCTTCGCTTAACCCGCGTTGGAGTTATATAACCCTGTCACTCAAAGGCTAGGCCTCGACAGACAAACAGTAGAGAGGGTTTCGTTGCATTTCTTAGCCGCTCCCTCACCTTTGTTTTAACGTCATTTGAAAGCTTGGTTGCCATAGCGGTGACATTTTAAACACTGACTGCATTCTTTTTAACCTTTCTTGTGCTGTTTTTAAGAGCGGAACCGTCAGTTGTAATCTTCCGCCTAAACGCGCATTGCACTTAGTATAATTTGCACAGTTCTGTATGTAAGATTTTAATTTATTTTAATTCACGTACTGGTGGTGTATTCTGCTGGGGTTTTCCCTTTCTGGCATCTTGGACGCTCGACCCAAGCAGACCTGGGTGAGGTGGGTCCGCATTGCACCTGGGCTTGACGCATCAGCAGGGTGGGTGTGGCCAATTCATTTAAAAGTGGCGCTGGGACGACCGCGCAGCCGCACCCGATCAGCGCCCAGCGCCGGGACCTTTGCGCCTGCCCACACCCATCTTTACAGCAGAGGCGAGCTGCTGCCTTTGGATAGAGCACCATGTAGGCCCCAGGATTGGGACCCATGTGGGGAACTTTCAGAGCTCGGGTCCTGCGCCAGATGCGACTTCCAGAATGAGGAGCATCACAAAGGGGCAGGATTGTATAGGGTGATGAACAGCCAGTACAAAGCAGAGGCAGCGAGTAAGTGCCCAGCGGATGCACATAGTATAACAAGAACCAAGATACCACAAGCGCTAAGTTGCATTTTGGTAAATGTACGTTCCCCGCACAAACATAGTTATCAGATTCATGACCTGATTGATCAAAGCGCGCCTGATGTAATTTTTTTAACCGAAACCTGGACGGATAATTAGTCTGGTCCAGACTGGAATACTGCATTACCTAGTGGGTATGTGGTTACTTCCCAGGACAGAATAGGCAAAAGGGGGGGAGGGATAGCTATTGCATATGCAACACATCTAAAAATTCGTACGGAGACACACCTAGACCTTCCCGCGGAATCTCTCTCTTTTACCAAATATGCAGGGAACTCCTACAAATGTCAAGGAGTACTAGTCTATCGCCCACCTGGGCCCAAGGCCACTTTTCCCGTAAAGCTCATGCAATGCTTAGAATCTCGGATGGATCACCATCCTTTCATGATCCTGGGTGATTTCAACTACCATCTAGAGCTTACGGATCAGTCAGAAGTGGCCATACTAATTGAAAATTTAGCAGCACTAGATTTAAATCAAGCAGTTAAGAGCTCGACTCACAGCCTGGGCCACACCTTAGATGGAATTTTCACCAACAATATGAACCTGGAAATAACTAATACTATGATTCTTCCTTGGTCCGACCACAGGGCCGTTCATTTTAATATTGTGAATGGAGCACCAGCTTGCCCTCAGGGCCCCAGACTAGGCAAGCAGAAGATTAGACCGTGGTCTCAGGTGACCACGGACAATCTCTGCTCTGCTCTGGGAAGTGTGTGTCTCACCCATAACAAAGACTCTTCGGAGACTGCTTTGTTCTTCAACGGATGGCTGGCGGCTGCGGTAGATAGGGTAGCACCTGAGAAGCTGCTCGGCGCCAGGAGAACTGAACCATCCGCGCCATGGTACAATAAAGAGCTTAAGGCCCAGAAGGGCTTCTGTAGGAGGGCAGAGCGTCTGTGGAGAAGGGACTATAGTGCTGAGGGTAAAGAACATTACAATCGTGCTCTTTCAGCCTATAGGTTAGCAATAATCGCAGCTAAAAGCACTTTTTTTGCCATCAAGGTCAGGGAAGCCGGTAATTCGGCTAAGGAGCTCTTCAAGACCATTTCTGCTCTCTCTAAGCCCCCGCAAGATAGCACATATCGGCCTGACTTAGCAACATGCCAAAAATTGGATGTGTACTTTCAGGATAAGGTCCAGACAATTTACAACGACCTCAGGAGCTCTTCTACCAGCTCGGAGTGCTGTGGCCAGGAGCGGGAAGCTAGTGCTAAGGACGACACTTGCCTCAGTAACTTTCCCCCCATCTTGTTGGAGGAAACGTGTAGGCTGATTACCTTATTAAAATCAGGATCAACGTTGGATCCATGTCCTCCATCAGTATTTCATCGTGCGGCAGAGGTTATTGCAGGAGAACTGTCCCCGCTAATTAATCAAATAATCGAGTCTGGTAGTTATCCTTTAAGTTGGAAGAGGGCAATAATTAGACCATTGTTAAAAAAAATTACTTTGGATCCTAAAATCTTAAAGAACTACCGTCCGATTGCTGCACTTCCTATGGCGGCCAAGGTCATGGAGAGGGAGTTAAACCGGGTTTTAACAGAATATCTGGTTTCCCGTGATCTGCTTGACCCCTCTCAGCACGGTTTCCGTGCTCAGCACTCCACGGAGTCAGCACTCCTGGTGGCAGCGGAGAAAATTTGTGGTATAGTGGACGGGGGTGGCAGGGCAGTTCTGGTGATGCTAGATTTGTCAGCTGCCTTCGATACTGTTAACCACACGGTGCTGAGGCGGAGGCTTCAGGAGATGGGTGTGCGGGGAACCGCTCTGTCCCTCGTTTCCTCTTTTTTGGAAGGTAGGGAGCAGAGTTTGCCAAGCTTATCAGGAAATATGGTTTTACCATAATCTCCTATGCCGACGATTCCCAGCTCATAGTCTCGACTGTGGAACAATCGAGCAATGTGGCTTCCAATTTTCACAGCTGTCTGTCTGAGATTATGCGCTGGATGCGGGAGAATTTCCTGAAAATCAACACGGAAAAGACGGAGATTATGGAGTTTGGCCAGGGCAGCTCCGTATGGAATGGATCTTGGTGGCCGGTGGAGGCGGGGGAGTGCCCTTGTCCTGTGTATAAAGTCAGGAACCTGGTTGTGCGCTTCGAAAGCCAGCTCAATTTCTCAGCACACGTCAGCAACCTTGCCTCATCATGTTCCTTTTTAATAAGGACTCTGCGGAAGATCTTTCCTTTCATCGAACCTGACCTTCGCAAGACGGTGGTGGTGGCCCTCGTATTATCGAGACTTGACTACTGCAACGCCTTGCTGTTAGGTATAAATAAGTCCCAGATGAAGAGGCTGCAGACTTTGCAAAATGCTGCTGCAAGACTTCTGATAGCTGTCCCCAGAGACCAATCTATCTCTGGTGGAATTAAAACACTACACTGGCTCCCGATCCAGCAGCATATAGAATTTAAGGCTATATGCTTAGTGCACAAGGCTATATTTGGAGGAGGAGCCAAGGATGTTCAGAAGCTTTTTATTCCTTATTCACCCGGCCGGGTCTTAAGGTCCACTACACAAAGCCTCATCAAGATAAATCGTATACGTAAAGTCAGATGGGGTGGCAGAGCCTTTTCTTTCTGTGCCGCTGATCTTTGGAATAAGCTTCCCTGCTCTATGAAATCAATTGGCAACCATCCAGCTTTCAGAAAACGGTTAAAAACATGGCTCTTTAATGAGACTTGCTGATGAAGATGACGTCTTTTCCCTCTCTCCCTACCAGCGCCAAGACGTTCCGGAATTCGTTGCGCTCTACAAATGATTATCTTATCCTATCCTATCCTACATGCACCGAATCTTTAAGTGGACAAAAATGCTCTTTTCTTGGTGTGAAGGGTGAAAGATTGGACCACAAGGAGTCCGCTATTTGTAGCCCTCCAATTGCGACACAAACGAGAAACATGCATGTCTAAGGTAGCTTTAATTTAAAGCTGCATACACTGATGAGGCATGTGCTGCCAGAGCAGTCCACGTCCTTCGACCTTCTGTCATTGGTAAGCCATTTTGGATCTTTGTCGACTTTTTTTCTTAATTTTTGGGATGTGTTCTCGAGCTTTGCATAATCAAATGTATCAAGACAAAATAAGATGCTAGTAGCATTTTTTCACATCGTGGTAATTAGTGAATTTAGCCTGTAACTTGGATATGTCAAAGCAAAGATTGCACTTTAAACCGTGCATCCCTTGTTCTTAATGAGAACCGTGTCTGTATTATTTAACCGTATAAAGGTATAATTGAGGAGGGTCACTTTTAAATTTAATTTCCAATGGACAGGGTTGCCCCAATTTTATTCATACTGCCGTCATTTTGAAATAGCTTGTTTTTTGGCTGATGTGCCGCAGGGGTGGCTGTAGTGAATGGGAAGGAGACTGAGAGACTGCAGGAAACTGTTGTAGACAGAGGTTAGCACGGTGCAGGGAAGGATGTTGGTGTAGGAGTGGTAAAATGGGTGGTAAGAGGGCGCCATGTGGTTTACCTTTTGATGCATTCATCTGTTTTTTTAAATATAATAATTGGAATATTGCGAGACCGTTCTAGGAGAGTCAACAGCAGGTTTTTGGTCGGTTAAAATACGTCTTTGATTATTCGACGACTTTGAGACAGGTGTGTTTGAGGCCAGTGTAATTCTTTCAAATCTATGAAGTGAGTTGTCGGGCCTCCATAGCAATGTCAATACATAGCGTCTACCTATTTTGGGGTGTAAATAAGCCCCATTATTATTGGCCGGAAATTGACTGGAGGGACTTCGTGTATTCACAGAAAGAAGTCCTTCTGTGCTGTATATGGACATTGTTGTGTGTTTTTTTGTAATCTCCAGGACATTGACATTCTGAGGTATTTGAATGTTCCGCTGATGCTGCCATCTCCTGGGCTCTCAAGATGTGGTTGCGGCTCTGTGATGCACATATGTTGGGGAGACAAAACGTAGCAAGCGCAGTTATGTCAGCAGACATCTGCTGCCCTTCCACAAACACATTATTATCCCAAAGGTAAATAACTATCTTACAACGCCTGTTTTGAAGGCCCTCGCCTGCTCTGATGGAGAGGAGTAGTGGAAGGGAAGGCATGAGGGAGCGTTGTTGCTGCCGAAAAGCCTCCACAAGGGCTCATCTATATTTTATGAGTAATTGTGTTAATTGCTTTATTTACCCAAGTTGCAGAGCGCAATACCTACACGAAGGCCTTTCAAACAAGCGGCATATTTCTGCTGCACTTAAAATCACCATATGGCGAGATGGAGACCGGGTAAGAGATATCAGGCAGTGCACATCAGAAGCACATGTGACATCAAGCCGCATATTTCTGTTGCACTTCCAATCACCGTATGGCGAGATGGAGACCGGGTAAGAGATATCAGGCAGTGTACATCAGAAGCACAGGTGACATCAAGCCGCATACTTCTGCTGCACTTACAATCACGGTATGGCATCAGCAAAGGAAATGGAGATCAAGGAAAAACCTGCCACACTCCTATTTCACCTACTGCAGAAAACAAGCGGCAGTGAAAGCGATCGCTATTGAAAAACAAACGAGTGGTGCACGCGCGTGCCACAGCGAGACATGTGTTTTCAATTATCGCGTCCATGTCTAGGCACGATAATTGAAAACACATTTCAGCAATGCGCGTAATAGACACCAATAGGCCATGGGCGGAGCCATGTGACCGCCTTTGGCCAATTGCGTGCTGTCTTTCATAAAAAGACGCATGCAAAGGCCAATAGCATGGACCAAAAGGAAAAGCACACGCACAAGCGTGTGCGATTCCTATGTGCCTTTCCAAACCCCTACAAAAAGTCTCTCGCTGCGCGAGCAGTGCTGTGCGCTGCGCGAGCAGTGCTGTGCACTGCACCGCTTGCGGCGAGACCTAAAAAGGGTTGGACAAGTAGGAACCATTATCCAATTAGAAACAGCATTTTTTGAAGGACACTGACTAAAGCCAATCAGAAGCTGGAGGTGGTCTGTAAGCCCCCTGACTGAATACAGAATGTCCAGAGACAGCGCATGCGCCACCTAGGCTCGACCTAAATTGGTATGCTTTCATGTAGAACTTATGCCAAAGTACGATAGGCACAGGGACAGTCAATGGCGAGTGTATTCTAGCACTAGTTTGCTGCTGCAGCCTTATATTCTAACTGACAGCGCAAGAGTTCCAATGTTGGAAGCTCTAGTTGTCATGCCACATTTCATACCTGTCACGCTGTCGGTTAGAATGTATGGCTGCAACAGCAGTCTGGCTCTGGAATACACTCGCCATTGACTGTGGAGGTGCCTTACAGACAAGCTCCACTCAAAGCCTGACCCCAGCTACCACCAGCAGCACTGGTACTCTCCTAGCCCAAGGAGAAGTTCTGATACTCAAGGAGAGAAATCTGAAAATTGCCTGCACTCAGTAACAGTGAGTAGTGGCCCATTTAAAGCACTGGCAACAGTCAATTTATTTTTTGTACGATTTCTTAAAATCTGGGGCAGGCCTCAACTGCATGATGATTACCAATCAATGTATGGCTCTGTGGCTAGCATTCAGGACAAAGACCCCCCTGAGCCTCTTCCTAGTGTTGTCTTGAAAAGCACCTAATGGTTTCCTCATCTCTGTAGTCTTTGACTGGGTTGATTACTGCAGTGATTTTCCATAGGTTGTTGGCAGTATCTAACATGGGCTTGAAGAGTTTTGGATTCCACCATGAGGTGCATTTGTCCGGCAGGTTTAGTTCCAAGTGTACCTTGGTTGTCATGCTTGTTGCTAACAGGTTAGATAGTTATGTTAAAATGTGCAAAGACAATATAACATTTTTGAAATGTGCTAACATTTATCTTACTCATTTTAGTGCCCTGGTTGCAAGTCCTTGGTGGAACGCAGAGACAAGAGCAACATGAGAGTCTTCTGTACCATCTGCAAAGCCAAGAACGGGAGCAACTATGAGTTCTGCTGGCAGTGTCTGAGACCCTGGAAAGGTGGTGGTAAATCCTCTGTGGGCTGTGAGAATAAGGAGTGCAAAGACCACATCTTGGAGATACTTCAGAAATGCAAGGTCATCGACCTGCCTGACAGTGGCATAAAAGGCTGCCCCTCCATTCGTGCTTGCCCCACTTGCGGTTTCCTCATTGAGCACAAAGAAATGTGCAAGTACGTAATTTGCTGCTGTTGCGCTGTGGAGTTCTGCTTTGCCTGTCTCAACACTGCTGAGGCTTGCCAAATACTGAAGCCAGCAGCCAACTACATGGCCTGTGATGTGCCTGTTGCTCCCAAGCAAACCACAATTCCGGTCTGGTCAGGGGGACACAATTTTTAAGTCTGTCATCCCAAACGAATGAACTATCCCTCTAGGCCTAAATTTGACATTTATTCTTAGGTGCATGCATGAATAGGCAAATCTAATGATATTGTTGTATGCCTTGCTATAGTTCTGCTTATGAGCCCCCTCTTTTTTTTTAAAACAATTTTATTATTTTATACATCATATAGCATCAACAACATTACAGAGTAGTAAAGTCATACTACCATATCTGAGTACAATTTACTGTTTCAAAATAACTGAAGAAAGGGCAGTCATTTGTACTGAGCCCTCTCCCGACGGACATTTACTTATGTGCTTGAGAGACTCTCGGAAAGAGGAATTTCACCCTTCATCTTCAAGAGAAAAAGTCTCTTGATATCTGAAGAACAACAAAACAGATGAAGAGTGTCCTTAACCAAAGGTAAGGGACACACTGGAAAAAAATATACTATGAGCTGGCAGGAGGTTGTGCCATTTTGAAAGCTCCTATTTCCAGCAAAAGTTTGGTGCTAATGTAAACCTTAACTAGGACAAGGGATGAAGAGAATTTACTGTCATCATCAATTGAATTAAAGATTGGCATTTATCATGTTTACTATTTTAGTACTAGTTACATGTATCTTCATTTTGTTTACCATAATGTTTATATCTGCAATTACGTGTTTTCATATCTTCTGCACTAATACAAAGCTCTAGCATACTAATAAAGCCTGCTAAAATAATAGTGTTTGTTCTTGTGTGCGTGCATCCTTCATGGAAAGTTGTTCCAGTATCCTACTGAAATAAAAGGTATACCTGGCAGTCTCTGACTAGAGATGATAGTTGCCCAGCATGTGTTATCTCTAGACAGATTGATGGAGAAGCGTGGGACGATATTGATCGGTTAATCCCACTCAAGCTCGTAAATTGGTTCAAGCCCACGCTTCTCAGAGGGCCAAGGCGAATCTAGTGGGTCTTGATTACAAAGGGACTTGCGAAAATGCATCAGTATTATGGTCCTATGCATCTTCCTAGAATTCCAATTGCCTCTTTCTGTAATGTTGAGCTCACTATGTCAAAAATGTAATTGAGAATAAATTGGCTAGTGCATCATTCCGAGTTAAAACATATCTTCTAAGAACTGGATGAAAGATGTCTGCACTTTCCTCCAAAAAAAGATGTGCTATGCTATATGTAGCACTAGAGTTGCTTATACAATAAATTATCATTGTTTTTGGCAAAGTCTCAGCCTAAGCCCCAATATTTCTCAAATTGGATTAATATCTATATGGGTCAATAGAATTTTCGTCCGAATACGTACTGGGATTTGAGATAATTGGGGAAAAGCTCTTTCGTCTCTTAGACTTTCAGTTGAGTGTGTTATCAATTTTTAAGTTGACAAAAGTTCCTATCATTCCATTGGCTGGTTTCTTTAACTATTTCACTGAGAAGGTCTTTTATCTTTGCCCATGAAAATTGTTTATCTGTATTGAGAATGTCAATTCCTAAATTACAGTTAGAGGCAAAGTTTACAATTTGATGCAAAAATTCGTAAAAATGATTCTGTGCGTCCATGAAAAATTTGACAGTGAACGTATCCGTATCCTGGTTCTTTACTAAAGTCAATAGGAACCATAGTGGATAGGATTTAGCCAATAAGTCCAAAGAGGTCAGTCCTAGATCTAGCCTTAGTGTGTGTATCATTGAGTTTGTCAGACCTTAAAAAGTTTCTTTAATTGAGATTGTCTCACATGAAATCCTATCATCTTTCCTCTCTCAATTGGCAACGCATCTGTGCCCTCTGACTGAGATGCCCTATTGTGGGCTCGCCTGTAACACCGCCTCCTCCTCCTCAGCCCCCGCCCTTCGCTGCTGCTCTATCTGTCCTCTTTTCAATAAAACAGTGGCCTCCAACCCTATTGTGGCAGCAAAGTCAGTGGCATGGAGGGGGTGCATATTTTAGTGGGCGCACCCACTGTTATACCACAAGGCACATTTATCGAACAATTTGGCTCCCTGTATCAGGAGAGCACCATTCTTCTAGAGTCTTGCCATGCAAGGAGGCTACACCGAGTGGACCAAATGTATGACGGTGGTCTCCTAAAAACATTGCCAGCGCTACAAATGGTATTTGGGCTTTGGCCAGTAGATCACCAACGCTACTGCCAGCTCATCATTTGTCTATGGGCAGTTCTTGGACCACCACTGGTGGAGCTCCCTGTTTCCCTTATCGTTCAATACCTGCTCGTCCTTAGACTTTATCAGGGAATAGTTTCCAGCCTCTATGGTGTGCTCATCAAATCTTCCAACTCAGGGCCCTTGAGTAATACGACCAGACTGGCGTGGCAACTGAACCTAGAAAGAACTATTCACTCGAGGAGTTGGTGACCCTACTGACTGGACATGACAGAGTGCATAGAGAATCCAGACTAAACTTTTTATACTAAGCTAAGCTCCTGCTTCATGACCGGTACTGGAATTGCCCTGCAGACCACTGTTATCTGTTTCATGTCCTATGGTCATGTCCAATGCTCAAGAGATATTCAACGGATGTATGGTCACTACTCCATAGTCACAGCCCCTTCCAGCTCCACTTCACCGCAAAGCTCGCTATCCTATATGACATTGCACACTTTCCCAACCTGACGTCTAACGAGCACCAGTGGATAGCGATCTCCCTTGCCATGGTAAAGCTCTGCAGCCTCTGACCTTGGAGACAGCCAACCGTTCCTACCTCCAGTGAGTGGCGGATTGAACTCCATAGGGTAGCCAGCCACGAATGCACAACCTATAAACTGAATGACAAATCTGAAGCTTTTGGGGCAGTCTGGGACTCCTTCTTAGTGACCTATGAGACCATAACTGCGTGAGCAGGTGTGCCCTCTGTTCTAGCCCCCACCGGCACTGCTTACCAGACCCCCACTGGCCACGCCTTGCTCACGTATGTTGTCCCTGTGGCTACACTGCTCACCAGAGACCCAGCTCAACCACCATCGCTAAGAACCGAGAGTCCCTCTCCACATTTTGTAGCCCCAGACCCTCCCTCCCCCCACTTTGCCCCTTCTTCTTCCCTATCATAGCAAGTTCCCAGTTATAGGGTCAGTGACCCTTGGTTTTGTTCCACCCCTGTTCTACAAGCCCTGTTGCTAGGTTTACTGTACAAAGTCTTCGTAGTTTGAGACCCTCCGGGTGAGTAGTGCGCTATATAAATGTCTTGATTGATTGTAGTTGGCCTATGTCTCTATTTAATGGCACAATGGCGCACCTGTGGATTTATATTATTTTACAGTACCCTATATAAGCATGGGACTTCTCCATTTTCTTTATTGGTACAACAAGACTTTTTGTACCACATGCGTTTCCTAAAAACTAATAAATAAATCTTGCAAATGAAAGGGTTTTTTTTACACATCCTTTCACATTTCTTCCAGTTCACTCCTCAATCAATTAATCAATCAATGACAAATTAAAAGCACATATTACATAAAATTACGAACAGATAAAAGCATAAAAAAATATATTTACCATAAATACGGTGCATTCCTGTCCTTTCACGCTGGCATATGGCAGCGTTGCACGAAGACTTGCGGCGCTTCCCTATGCCAGTTCCCCCTAAATAAAGCCCATATTCTATAACAATTACACTTGCACATCTCAATCCCATCCCATGTTGCTTGATAAACATATCTGCTAATTCAAACAATCTTTTAAAGTCTGCATTATTAAAATAAGAAAACTCATAACTATAAAAGTTAAATAAGCATAATGAAAAATCGTTACTAATTGTGGCCACTAGGGCGTGCATCACACAGCTATGTACAGGACCGAGGTTGACCTCACAGTTCAGTAATAGCTTCAGCCAGATTGATAAACCCCCTTTTGTTCTCCCTGATCTAGAAGGTTGAGTTGCGATGGAATTACAACTATATCCGTTGTGCTTGATATCAGTCACTTTCCAATTCTCCTGCTGCAGCACTGTATCAAAACTCTCCGTACAGGAAAACCAAGCTCTACACTCATCCCTGACTGCATAGCCTGCAGCGTTCCAGCTTATAACCCTGATAAGACCAGAGCTTTTATCAAAAGACAACAATTCGGCTCAATAGGGAACCTGTGGGATATTGTATTGTGATTGCATTTATATAGCGCTTACTACCCCTGACGAGGCGTCGAAGCGCTTTTTTGGCGAGTAGCACGCTACTCCGGGACCCATAAAGGAATTAGTGTTGAAATTAATTGCACAATGGCGCACCTGTGGAATTGTATTACTCTACAGTACCCTATAGAGGCCTGGGATTTCTCAATTTTCTTGATTGGTACAACAAGACTTTTTGAAAGTAATTTAAGTGGTGGATAGGTTACTCAGTTATTTGGATTCGGAAGGATAGCGGAAGGATAGAAGAGGAAAAAAGGTTTTGTATTTATATAGCGCTTGTTACCCCTGATGGGGTGTTGAAGCGCTTTTTTTGGCGAGTAGCTCGCATCTCCGTAAACCCATAAAGTATTAGGGGTGAATTAGTATGGTGAAATATGAAAGTAATTTGAGTGGTGGATACTAGTCAGTTATTTGGAGTGAGAAGGATCGCGGAGGGCTAGAAGGGGAAGAAAGGTTTGCATTCATATAGCACCTGTTACCCCTGATAGATGTTGAAGCGCTTTTCTGGTGAGTAGCATGCCACTCTGGAACCCATAAAGGATTAGTGATGAAAATTAGTATAGTGAAATATGAAGTAATTTGAGTAGTGGATATGTTTTTTAAAATGATTTTTATTGGCATTTGCGCAAGTTATCATATAACAAAAAAAATGAAAGGATCTTCGTGATACAGTACAGTTTGCATTAAACCAAGATTAGGAAGGAGAAGGAAACAAAGAAAATCCCCATTACCTTGAGTACAGTTTCAGAAAGCCATCATTCCTTTGCCTCATATGGTTTATGTAGGGATCTGTGCCAGAAATTCCCCCATTCATAGTTGCAAGGGGGTTGACAAGGTCTAAATGTCTCCTTAACTCTATTCCTTACATGACAATTTCAATAAGGCCAAAACCCTCCGTATATGCTCCAAATATTCATCACTGAGCTCAATCCCTTTATAGGGTAACCAAACCACTAACATTAACTGAATCCCGCCAGGGGCCTACCCCTATCCCATGGTCCTCTAGAGACATGCATTACTATCAGTGTGGATCCCCCCCCAACAAAGGCGGGGTAGTGCAGAGGGGGACAGAAATCAAGAAAACGCAAAGAAAAGCAAAAAAAAACAAAAAAAACAACAAGAGGGAGAGAGGCAAGGAAATACCCATATCACCCCGTCTCAAGCCCAGGGTCCGCCTAACCAATAGTTTGCCTCCACTATTTCACCCAACCCCTGTCCGGTCCTCCAGTGTCTCCAGCTCCGCACTATCACTCCTCTCCGGATCATCCCTAGACTCCCATGCCTGGACAATAGCTCCCCAGCGCTCGGCAAGCGGTTTGCGCCTCTTGGTGATTCTGTCTTCTGTAATAAGGGCCTTCTCCTCCGCCCTTGCCCATCGTGTGACCTCTGCTCCCCAGAGCATTATAGACGGGGTAATTTTAGCCTTCCACCTATGCACTATCTGCCTCTTTGCCAATAAAAGCTCTAAGTCTACAAACCGGTGCCCCAGCTTGCGAGCCTTTGGTCTGGGATAGAGACCCAGTAAACAGACCTCTGGGGTACAAGCCAATAGAGTCCCATCCAGCACTCTATTGACTTGTGCCAGGACCTCACCCCAATACACAACAAGCTGGGGGCAAGACCACATCATATGGTCAAAATCTGCATCTAGGGCTGCACATCTAGAGCAGGAGATGTCTGTCCGCTGATAAATGGTATTCAGCCTATGCGGGGTCAGGTATGTCCTGTGGAGCACATTAAACTGTAGCACCTTAAATGCCGTGTTTCTAGATACCTTCTTGGGGCTTCGTATGACTTTCTGCCACTCTTGATCTGTGAAAGGCCTGCCTATGGAAGCCGCCCATCTCCCCCTAAGGCCTCCCAATTCTTCTGGCGTCAAACCCTGTATTGCCAAGTACAGCCATCTGATCAGGTGGCCCGCCGAGCCCAAAGTTGCCACCGCTTCCAGTGCCGAGTTTGGATCCAGTTCCGTAGTTGGGGGTCCCCATAACTCAACTATGGCCCGTCTCAGCCTATGGTAATTCAGGAACTGTCCCGCCGGGAGCTCATGGTATTCCAGGAATTCCTGTAGTGGGAGCCACTCACCATCCCTATAATAATACCCAATGGTGTGTATCCCCGCCTCATACCACCCAGTCAATTGTCAGTGGGTAAGCGGTGGTCCTCTTCCCGCCTGCGGGATACCTGTGAGGGGGATACCTGGAGCATACCGTGTTCTGGCTCGGGAACGTGTCACACAGCGGTCCCAGCATTTCACCGCCACGGAAAGCAGTACCCCCATAGGTAGTATCTTTTGCCGCCTATACAAAAGTCGAGGATATAATCTGGCCAGAGCCGTCCCCATCGGTAGCGATATAGTGTCACTGTCCCTACCGCCCAACCAGCGAGTCAGCCACTGCAGCTGTGCCGCCAGATAATACCCTTCGAAATCCGGGGCTCCGAGTCCTCCGGAAGCCAACGGCAGCCTCAATGTTTGCAACGATACCCGGTTCCGGCCACCATCCCATATAAGAGAACGCAGGAGTTCATCCAACGTCTGAAACCAAGCCCCGGGGATCAGCACTGGAAGGTTCACAAAGTGATATAACAACCAGGGGAGCATCACCATTTTAGAAAGTGCCATGCGGGCCATAAGGGGCAACTTTAGTGAGCGCCAAAATGTGACCTGGGACCTGAGGCTTCTTAAAGAAGCCCCCAGATTCCCTTCGAACATATCCATCTGTGTGTGGTATATCTGAATCCCGAGGTATTTAATGGAAACCGGTGCCCATACCAATGTGTTCGGCACTGTCACAGGTCGAGGCATGCTAGGCCTAAGCGGGAAGACAAAGGTATTTCGTGTATTCACTCGTAGGCCTGAAAAGGCTGCGAATTCTCCAAACAAGTCCATGATCATCCGGACTCCCGTAGAGCCGTCCCTCAAATAAATCAGGACATCGTCCGCGTATAAGGAAATGATATGATTCGCTCCCTCTATCGGTATCCCCACTCCCTCCGTAAGCGTGCGGCCAGAGGTTCCATGGCGAGTGCAAAGATCAATGGGGATAACGGGCATCCCTGCCAAGTCCCCCTATAGATGGGGTAGGGGGACGAGATGGTGCCTCCCGTCCGTTCTCGTGCACTCGGGCTCTTGTAGAGGAGCTTAATCCATTGCAACCAGCCGTCTCCCAGCTGCATCTCCATCATAACTGCGAATAAATAAAATGTTAATTTGATACTTGTATAGCGCACTACTCACCCGCAAGGGTCTCAAGGCGCTTGTACGAATACCGCTGTGGAACCCATCCTGGCTTTCCCCGTGAGGCGTCCACTCCTGGGCACCCCCAAGGTGGAGGCCAGGCATCCTTAGCGTTGTGGGGGCCGTTGTGGAGATTAAGCAAGCTATTGCCCAGAGTTGCACTCCATGATTGGGATAGGCACCGAGGCGAGAATTATCAGGCCCGTGGAATTTTTGAGCCCAAGACCCGCCGAGGCGGGGAATTGAACCCTGGTCCCGGGTTAGACCTCTGCATCAGGGTCTGCCGCTCTAATCATTGAGCCATACTTCTCCAATAGAAAGTCCCACCGGAGGGAATCAAAAGCTTTTTCCAGGTCGATGGCTATCACAACGGCATCCGGGAAATCGCCAAGGGAGGGGTGGAACATCACATGATAAAGACGTCTAAAATTACTTGACGTCGAGCGAGCTGGAATAAAGCCGCATTGGTCCGTGTGGACCAGTTGCCGCATATGGGGAAGAAGTCTTAACGCTATGGCCTTACTTAGGATCTTAAAATCCATATTCAACATGGAAAGTGGTCGGAAATAGGATAGTGGGGCCGGATCCGAATTTGTTTTCGGGAGGGGAATCACCAATGCTTTCCTAATCGAGGGAGGTAACAGTCCAGCTTCCAGGGCCAGAGCATAAACCCGTTCCAATTGAGGAGCCAGTATATCAATATACGTAGCATAGAACTCCGCGGGCAGGCCATCCGGCCCGGGTGTTTTCCCCTTCGCCATCTCTCTTATCGATTCTTTGATAGCTCCTACCCCCAGCGGAGCAGCCAGTTGAGTCTGATAGGTACGGTCCAGCTGCACTAAACCTTGAGTCTCCAGGTACCGCTGCATTGATGCAACTTCACATGGGTCAGGGTCATCGTATAAGGCCTCATAGTACATCCGGAAGGCTCCATTGATATCACCTGGAGAGGTTAGTATCTGGCCTGTAAGATCCGTACATTGGTTATGGGGGACCCCCTGCCCTCCGGCCTAATCAACCACGCGAGTAGTTTACTCGCCTTTCCTTCTTCTGCATGCTGAGCAGCTTGATGCGTTTTCCAGTCTATGGCCCTCAGTCGGTCCCAGGCATGGTGATACTGGCTCCTCAGCTCCACAAGTCGGTCCCCTGTTTGTCCCCCCTCCGCCGCTTCGCTATCTGCCCGGAGTATCCGGGCTTCTATCTCTTCCAACTCCTGTGTTACCAAGCGTCTTGTGCCAACTGTCTTCCCTAAGCAGAACCCCCTCACCACCACCTTGCACGCCTCCCACTCTACCAGCCGAGAACTAGCCGTACCTCCATTAGTGTGAAGTAGTCTGTCAACCGTTCAGCGAGATTGTGTTGGAATCCTTCATCTTCCAGCAATATAGGACTAAGGTGCCAGCTGGGAATCAGAGTCCGCTCCCGAAGTGGAGTAAACCTCATAATCAATGGGCTGTGGTCTGATAGTGATCGACCCAGATACTCAGTAGCAGAAAGTAAGGAGGACAGGGATGAAGAGCACCAAAACATGTCTAGTCGGGTATGCAGATCATATAAATGCGAGTAATAGGAGTAGCCCCGCGTCCCGGGATTATGTAGCCTCCAAACATCCCTTAAGTCCCATCCCTGGACCCATGCTCTCAACCCTCTAGCTGTTGTTTCAACCGGAGTCCCATGAAGCGGGGGTGTTGATCTATCCCAGTGCACATCAGCTATGCAATTAAAGTCCCCCCCTATTATCAGATCTGTATGTGGGAAGTTGGTCAGGACCCCCAGACAGAAAGGAAATCTGATCTCTATTCGGGCTATAAACATTCACCAATGTGATCCTAAGGAGCCTAAAGGGAACCCCCGGTTTAATCCAAATCAGGACCCCCTGGAGAAAGCGGAATACGTAGTAGCATACAGCTGTCCCCGCCAGCGCCTACCCAGACGTGCCATCTCATCCTCCGCCAAATGCGTTTCCTGCAGCATAACCACCTGCGCCCCTCTACGCCGAACATAGGACAGTACCTGATATCGTTTCAGCGGTGATCTCATCCCTCGAACATTCCAGGTTACCAGTTGGGACTGCTCTGGCTTACCGCCTGTCATCACCATTCTGCAGTATCGTGCTCCCCCCCGCTCCACACTTGAAACCGTTTCTGTGCCCCTGGCGGAAGCAAACAACCCCCTTATCCAAAACTCCCCATCCCAAGAGCGGATTGGCAACGGCCAACCACCCAAACCTATCAACAGAACCCATGGTGATGCTTCTCACCACGCAACAAAGGCAAAGTATCCAAAGGTCTAAAGGAAACTACCCTCAGACCTGCTGTGGGTGCGTGGCAAGATCAGTGACGTCTGCCAAGATAGCCCGCTAACCGCCGACTATCCTCATGATTAACCCTGGACCCCCTTCCAATCCCAATCTCACCCCCAGAAAGCTGCGCCCCCACAGGACAACGCTTCTCCGTCAGGCTATACCCCCCGCAGTGTTCTACTGCTTTCCCCCTGTAGCAAGGCCAACCCCTACTACACCATACAAGTAATTATAATCTAGTCCCTCTCCTACAATAACCCCCTACAAGTCATCAGCAGTCTGCGGTGTCACCGACGGCGGGACCCCACTGGTAGCCTGCGAGCTCTCTGAGTCTATGTCCTCCTCCCCATACTTAGCCTCGGAGTACGTTTCAGAGGGAGAGTCTCTGGACTGCATCACTGCGGCCACCGTCTCCAGAACTTCAGTGCGCTCTGCGGACAGACGTGTTGGGCTGGGTTTCTGAACAGTTGTCCGGCGCCTCCGTTGTCGTAAACGTTTCCCTGCACGCATCTGACCCACTGTTTGGCGTCTCGAGGTCGAGTGAGGGGAGCTACCCGCCCGATACGTCTCCAACCAGTCCCAAGCTGTTTGTGGGTCCTCACAGAAGTGAGTCTTTCCTTCCATCATCATTTTTAGACGAGCAGGGAACATTAAGGCGTACTGAATGCCTTCTTCTCTTAGGGCCTTCTTCACTTCAAAGAACGAGGCTCTCCGTCTTTGTACCTCCAAGGTGTAATCAGGGAATAGCGTTACTTTACTGTTGCCTACTGCAAAGGGGCCCTCTTCTCGTGCTCTCCTCAGCAAAAGGTCTCTGTCTCTGAAGTGCAGCAACTTAGCCACCACCGTCCTTGGAGGCCGACCAGGAGCAGGCGGACGTGCCGGCACTCGGTGCGCTCGTTCAAGGGTATAAAATGTGGAGAGGCCCTGCGGCGCCACCACCCTCCGGAGCCAGTCCTCTAAGTAAGCCACTATATCCGTGCCTTCTTCACCCTCCGGCAGTCCCACCACTCGAATATTACTTCTACGGTTCCTCCCTTCCGCATCCTCTGCTCTCTTTTCCTGTAGCAGAACTCTCTGGGATAGGTCCCCCACCTGCCCTTGCAGCCCCTGCTGTATCAGTACCATAGTCTCCAGTGATCCCTCCACCTGCTTCACCCGATCCGAGAGCTTCACGTGTTCAGCTCTCAGGAGGCCCAGCCCCACCGAGACCGTTGCAATGTCTTGGTGTAAGGTATCCTTAGTGTCTTTAATGGCCGCAAGGAGGGTATCAAATAGCCGTTGTGCAAGAGGATCCGGTTGATCAGCCTCCATGTCCATAGAGTCTTGCGTCCCTCTACTTACATCCCGTTCAAGAGGGGGACCCGTCTGCCGTGCCCTGGGCTTCCCCATGTCTGTTGTTTGTCGTGCTCTTACCGGCCGAGGGTTGCTGACTCGCTGTGGGACAAGCTCCTCCCCCCGGGCAAGGGGGTATCCACCACTCCAGTGTCTGTCAAGGATGAGGATGAAGAAAAACTGCCAGATGGTGAGTGATGGGAACCCTATAGTACCAGTCAATAACACAGCAGAGCGTACCTGTTCCCAGAACACCAAGTGCTTCTCGGAACCCGGCAAAAGTCACATTTCCATCTAAAGGAGTTTACCAAATGTGGGATTCGCAGTGTGACATCCTAAGTACTCCCATGTCGCCGCCCAGCCGTCGCTATCTCATTCTGGCATAGAAACTCCATGCGAGGTAGCTGTCCTCTCAGCCCTGGCAAACTGGCGCTGCTCCGCTCCCCCGGGACTCCCGCCTCTTGTGTCACCTACTCTCCAGAGGGCCGCCAGGTCTCCGCACCCTGTGCGCTTCTCCAGGTGTTGGTATTTACCACTTCCGGTCTTATCAATGCGGGCGATCTCTCTTCCCCTCGCCGGCTCCCAAAATGAGGCCCACCGCTAGCGGCGCCGACGGAGCCGACACCTTCCACCTCGTCCCCTGTAGGGACCCCGCAGTGCGTCACCTTAAGCACTCCCACATCGCCTTCCAGTCGCCAATGTTTCTTTGCAGCCTATGAGCTCCGTTTGCGCCTTCCGATCATTCAAATTGGCCCCTCCTGCCACCTCTTCAAACGTCGGGGGCCGCACGATCTCTGCACCCCAGTCGCACCTCCAGGCAGACCCCGGTCGCTGGTATAGAGTACCTGCGCAGGCTTCTTTGGCCGTACGGATGCGGCCTATCTCCCCTCTCTTCGCCGTCCCTCAAGGTAAGGCTGCCGTGCCAGTGGCGTAGGCGGGGCGGCACCATTCACCGCACGTTCGTCCGGGACCCAGTTCCGCAGGGACGGTGCCGCTCACCGGGAGGGGGAAGAATCGCCTTGGTGGGCCGCCCGCCCCACTCGGCGTCCGTCCTCCGCCACCTGTCCCGGACGCTTCAACCTGCGCTCGGGGCTCCGATCTCCCGGCCTCGATGTCGTTCAGGTGTGGAGCCGCCGCGTACCCGCCATCTTGAATATCCGGGCCAGCGGCACGAGAAGGCGACCCCCGCCGGCGGCTCCTCCGCCGTCCTCCCTACCACAACCAGCGTCGCTCAGCTCCTCCGAGTCTCAGGGGTCTCTCCCAGTTTCTACCCCACACGGGGCAGAGGGTAAGCAGGTAGTACGCAGGATAGTTGAGTCAGCTGGCGCGGAGCTGAAGGCTCACGCGTCCGCCATCATCGACTGCTTGGCCACGCCCTCCTTGAGTAGTGGATATGTTATTCAGTTATTTGGATAGAGAAGGGTAGGCAGCGGGATAGAAGAGGGAAAGAGGTTTGTATTTCTATAGCACTTGCTACCCCTGATGGGGTTTTGAAGCACTTTTTTTGGCGAGTAGAACGCTACTCTGGAACCCATAAGGATTTGTGTTCAATTAGTATAGTGAAATATGAAAGTAATTTGAGTGGTGGATATGTTAGTCTGTTATTTGGATTGAGAAGGGTTGGGGAGGGGTTAAAAAGGAAAAAGGTTTGCATATATATAGTGCTTGTAACCCTGATGGGATGTTGAAGCGCTTTATTGGCAAGTAGCACACTACTCTGGAACCCATAAAGGATTAGTGGTGAATTAGTATAGTGGAATTCGAAATTTGAGAAGTGAACATGTTAGTCTGTTATTTTGATTGAAAAGGATAGTGGATGGATATAAGAGTGAAGGTTATATATATATATATATATATATATTGTGAGAAGTTGGCCTGGCATATGCTGGTCACTAGTTATAGTGGCCACCTTGCACCAGTCCAATTCGACTCTTATGGTAGATAGGTTTAAGACAACCTTTTAAAGAAAGCTATCCTAGTGGTAGCTGTGGAGAGCAGCCTTCAGGCTAAGTCTCTGAGGAATGTAAAGCAGCTTGTTTTACCTTATAATCTCTTGAATTACCAAATGAAAAGGACACCACACAGGTATATATATCAAATATATATGTATTTATTTCTAGACACACTCTACTAATCTCTTTATGAGATTAGAAGCCAGGTAAACATTTAAATGTCAACAGTTCTCAATAAATTAAGCATAAATATGGCTGGAGCCCTAGGGGCGTACCAGACCATATACTAAAAAAATGGTTTAACAAAGTCGATATGCAAAATGACAAAGCCTAGGGCCTTGGGAATCGCTGGGGCTTCACTACTGCAGTGTTAGCAGGTAAGTAACAAGCCCACGGGAGACGCATGCATAAACACAGCCGCGGGTTTCCTATAGGTTACAATGGAGAAAGTCGCGGTTTGTATTTTAAAGTTTTAGGGCACTTCGAAGAAGTCAACAAGCAAGCCACTTACAGGGTAAGTATTTCGAGGGCCAACACACACTTGGGCACCGGAGTGCACGAGTTACCTCACCCAGGGAAGCCGGGTGCATAGGTGTCTTTTGGTGTCGGGTCACGATGCTGTTTTCAATGGAGACCAATGAAGACTTGCTGCTTGAGACGACTGAAGAGGTGTCCGCTGGAATCCGAAGGTAGATTGAAGATGAAGAGGACCTGAAAATTGAGGGGACAGTGTTCAAGGTCACTTGCCAGTGACCGGTGGCCAGCAAGATGGATGACCACAGATGTCGTGTCGCTTCAGGTCGTCAATGGTGATTTGTCTCTTCGCTCACGAGGTCCAGGAGGGATCGAGGATGACCAGCAGCTGGATTCAGAGTGCCCCATGACGTCTGCAGCTGATGACGGTATCGGCAACCGGATTGGAGCCAACAAGCCTTGGCAACTGCAAGTCTCGTGTGGACTGAAGATAGTCAGTGATGCAGACCAGCAAGGTCTGATGGACTTACCCAGCGAAGGTAAGTGAGGGCAGGCCTAGAGCAAGCAGGAGAGCCCTTGAAGTTGGTTAGAAAGTCTTCGGGAGAGTCACTAGCCAACGGGCAAGTAACCGCAAAGACGACTTCACAGGAAAAGTTTCACAGGAGCCCACGGTCACTCGGGATGGGGTAGGCTGCTGATTTTTGGAACAAGACCTGCTAGGGACTTGGGCCATAAATGGTCCAAAGCACAAGTTCATAGAATGTAGCTTAGGGTTTGCACTCGAAATCAGTGCACGGTTCCCAGGTATTGCCGTTCCTCGTCACTCGTGGGGTCCAGATGCCACAGCTTCACTGGGGACTCAAAATGGCCGTCGAGAGGTCAGGAAATCCGCTTCTGGGGCCGCAGGGACTTCGGACTCCGGCGGGAGTGGTGAAGTATGCAATCGTTGATTGAGGTTATAGGTGTCTGCCAAGCAGGGAGTCACTCCTTGACTCCAAGAGAGATTCTTCAGTCTTCCAAAGATAGTGGAACGTCGAAGGGCCAGGATTCTTCTTTGTAGAGCGTCGTCCAGGGTAATCTGAATTGCATTGGCACTCCTCTAGGAGGGTCAGGGTAGTGGGTGGTTACACCCACTTCCCTTTGTCCAGTTTCGTGCCAGAGAAGGGGCAGGTAGGCCCTGAACCGGTTTGAGCTGGCATATGCACAGAGGAGCCTACTGCTCCCCCAGTGCAGGACTTCAAAGCACTCTAAGAGTGCACCCACCCAGCTCCAATACACTAAATCCTGTCTGGGAGGTGGTGACACCTCCCTGTGACAGGATACCTTTTGTTGGGCTTCCTCCACTGCGAGTTTCGGTCAGCAGCAGGAGGGCAGCCCAGTGTCTGTGCTGGTGGCATCCATTTTATGATGCCAGGGCTCTAGGAGCTTTCTACCGTTTAGTACAGTGGGTACATGTCATCCCCTCTAGAAGGGTGGGATCATACTCCCACACCAGTTACTGGTGTGGGGGTATGAATCCAAGTTGTTTGACACCAAACACAACATGTTTTTATGCAGTCATTCCAAAGTTATCATTTACCGCGAGGTCATAATGCACTTAAGAGTATATGGTTTAACCGCATCCACAAACAGCAGCAGAGAATAGACTCTGCCAGCTGCAGAGGGGTCCTGCTCATGCAGAAGCACCCCCTCACATAGTAAACCAAGCACCCTGCCCTCAGGACTCAGGATTGTTAGGGCCTGCAAGAGGGGTGGCTGATTTTTTTATATGTGTGTGTATAGTGAGATATAGGAACCTATACCTCAGTGAGGAGTGCTAACACTACCTCACACAGGCTGCAGTACCACGCCTGTGGTGTCAGATTGAGAATGCTTCCCAGGGGTGGCATAATACATGCTGCAGCCCCTGGTAGGCCTGTGAAGTACCAATGCCCTAGGTACCTAAGGTACCATATACTAGGGGCTCATAAGGTACCACAGTATCCAATCACTAGTGCACCTAACATGCACACCAATCGTTTAAGGGAGTAAGCAGATAGGCTGGGGTCCTGGATAGCAGGATCCCAGCCAGACTAGTCAAAAACCATTCAAACACCAGGAAAAAAGTGGGGGCAACCATATAGTCAGATTCCACCTTCCTACATAACCCCCCCACCCCCCCAAACGAAAGGAGATAAGGCTAACCTTGCCCAGTTACGCCTTTATTTCCTGAGTGGCCATATAAGGAAGAACCTGCACTAGCATGGTTGCTCCCTGTCTCATGGTCCACTTGGGAAATCCTACCCCAAGGGGTTTTAGAGTTTCTCCAAAGTCTAGGGAAATTACCTGTATGGTTTTCTGGTACAGAAGTAGGCTGGTGGGGTGTCTGAGTCTGGAAGTGAGGCCCTATTTGGGGTGGTCTCAACCTCCTCAGGACACTGGTCACCATGGAAGCCTTTCTGTCCATGACTGTGTCATATCTGGCCCTAAGGGTCAACCTCTGGCTGCCTACAGCTGGGGGTTGGGTCCCTCTGGTTGGAATAGTGGAGGGCATTGGAATGGTTGGGGCAACTATGCCCCAGGTTACCCTGTGCCCAACAAAGTCCATCTGGGGGGTACCTGTACCTAGGGGTAAGGGGATCCCTCAGTGTGTAGAGGAATATTCACCTGGCTAGAACTACTCTGCTGGGTGTCCCTAATCTGCTGATGAGGGGGTTCCTCTGGACAGGGGCCCACTAGGGGTCCACTGACCTCCCTGACCTCTGCAACCCTGGGCTGACTGAGGCAGGGTAGAGAGGGGCAGGATACCTGCTCCAGACTGGGTGCCACCTTGGAAGGATCCCCTGCCATCAGAGTTGTGGCCAGGACAGGCCTGACCACTTCTGGGGCAGTTACTTCACAAGGGGCAGGGTCAGTTCCCTTAGAAAGCTGACCCTTACCTTTAGTCTGGTGGGGGGAGTACTGTTCCTCACCCCCTATGCTCTCTGTTTGTGTGGAGTGATCCATAGTTTCTGGCTTCACTCCCCTTAATTTCTCCTGGGGTGGAGGTGAGACCCTCAGGGTCTCATCCACTCTCTCAGGGATGCCTAACATTCTTAAATGGGCATTGTGGTCTACCTCAGCCCAGGCTGAGATTTCCAGATCATTCCCCAGTAGACAATCCACAGGCAAGGTTGGGGACACTGCCACTCTCTTTGGGCCAGTGACCCCTCCCCAGCTGAGATTTACCACTGCCATGGGATGGTCTGTCCTAATTCCATCAATATTGGTCACCTGGTAGCTAAACTCAGGTAAAAGCTTTTCTAGGGGTACTAGTCTCTTTGTCACCATGGTGACACTAGCCCCTGTGTCCCTGTAGGCCCTGTAGGCCACAGCCTTCTGACCATTGATCATGGGGTCTTGTCTGTACCTGCCCAAGATATTGGGACTCATGGTAAAGTTGTCAAACCCCATGCCACCATCACAGACTAGAGTTGCTTGTGTAGGGGACCTGGTTAGGCCAGAGTCCACCTGAGTTCCCCAAGAAAGCCCAACTAAGTTTTTGGGTGCACTCCCACCACCTGGGGGATTACTACTGGTAGTAACAGGAGGTGTTGGAGCTGCAGTGGGAGGAACATTTTCTTTATTGCCATTCTTTGGACAGCTGGAGTCAGTTTTCCAGTGTCCAGGTTACTTGCACACATGGCAATATGGTTTCTTATTGGAAGAGGAAGGATTTTGGGACCCACCCCCAGAACTGGGTTTTTGGGGCCCTTCAGAGGACTTTTCTGTTTTATTATCCCCACCTTTCTCTTTGGGCTTGGTGGAATCTTTCTTCTGGTCACCACCTTGGTTCTTGGGCCTAACACTGGTTCTGACCCATTTGTCTGCCTTCTTTCCCAATTCTTGGGGAGAGGTCAGATCAGAGTCCACCAGGTACTGGTGTAAGAGTTGGTTTTGACAATTATTAAGGATCTGCTCTCTCATAATCAAATTATACAATCCTTTAAAGTCAGTGACTCTACTGCCAACTATCCAACCCTCCAGAGCCTTGGTAGCACAATCTACAAAGTCCACCCAATCCTGAGTCTGTGCTTTCTGGGTGTCTCTGAACTTCAACCTGTACTGTTCAGTTGTTAAGCCAAACCCATCTATTAATGCACTCTTCAGGGATTCATAGTCATTAGCATCCTCATCTCTAACAGTGAGGAGATTGTCCCTACCTTTATCTGAAAAGAAGAGCCACAAGATTGCTGCCCACTGTGTCTGGGGGACCTGTTGAACTTTACAGGCCCTCTCCATAGCAGTTATCCATTTGTGGATATCATCCCCACTCTGGTAGGAAGGAACAACCTTGGACAGATTCCTATGGTCTGGAATGTAATCTCTGCCTCTAGGGACACTGTTGCTGCCACCAGGGGTATCTAACCCTTCCTTCTTAGAAGCTCTTTGGAGCTCGAAGGCTTCTAAGGACAATTGCCTGGTTCTGAGGGCAAGCCTAGCATTCTCATACTGGAGCATCTTGAACCTTCTGTCAGAGGAGGTCTCTCTGGGATAGTTTGAGTTCCTCTGTGGAACAGATTCTCTTCCAGAGTGATATGAATGGTCAGAGTCCCTTGAGGGGGACCTAGGCCTTTCTCCCACTCTTTCAGCTCTCTTAAGGAGAATTCCTCTGTTCTGTTCAGACCTTTCTGGGTCTGGCCCTTCAATCACAGACTCCAGGTCATCTTGATTTTCATCATCAGACCCAGAGACTATGGTTGACACACTCCCTGATGCAGACCCACTAGCTCCTAGAGCCAGTTTCAGATCATCTGCTACTAACAGATCTATCAGGTGTTGTGAGGAGGGACTCCTGCCCACCCTCAGTTGTCTTTCAAAGCATAAGGCCTTCAGGTCAGTTTAGGCTATGTCTTTGTACTGAGATGGGGTGGACCCACTGGCTCCACCTTGGTGAGACATACTAGTGTTGTGCAGTGTTGTACTACCTACACTAGTTGAGGCCTACTAAACCTAGCTTGAGCTGTAGCAAGGGTGTGCTTATCAATTCACAAACAGCTCAGAGTTCAGTAGAACTTATTGATACTAGCTTGACTTTATATGTACCTTGAGTACCTTTAGTGGTTTTCAGTTAGTAATTCAAATAGAGATTTTCTGGTAAAACAATGGCAAGCTGGAATCCCACACGCTGCCCACCAATGTGAGAAGTTGGCCTGGCATATGCTGGTCACTAGTTATAGTGGCCACCTTGCACCAGTCCAATTCGACTCTTATGGTAGATAGGTTTAAGACAACCTTTTAAAGAAAGCTATCCTAGTGGTAGCTGTGGAGAGCAGCCTTCAGGCTAAGTCTCTGAGGAATGTAAAGCAGCTTGTTTTACCTTATAATCTCTTGAATTACCAAATGAAAAGGACACCACACAGGTATATATATCAAATATATATGTATTTATTTCTAGACACACTCTAATAATCTCTTTATGAGATTAGAAGCCAGGTAAACATTCAAATGTCAACAGTTCTCAATAAATTAAGCACAAATATGGCTGGAGCCCTAGGGGCGTACCAGACCATATACTAAAAAAATGGTTTAACAAAGTCGACTTGCAAAATGACAAAGCCTAGGGCCTTGGGAATCGCTGGGGCTTCACTACTGCAGTGTTAGCAGGTAAGTAACAAGCCCACGGGAGACGCGTGCAGTGTCTAAACACAGCCGCGGGTTTCCTATAGGTTACAATGGAGCAAGTCGCGGTTTGTATTTTAAAGTTTTAGGGCACTTCGAAGAAGTCAACAAGCAAGCCACTTACAGGGTAAGTATTTCGAGGGCCAACACACACTTGGGCACCGGAGTGCACGAGTTACCTCACCCAGGGAAGCCGGGTGCATAGGTGTCTTTTGGTGTCGGGTCGCGATGTTGTTTTCAATGGAGACCAATGAAGACTTGCTGCTTGAGACGACTGAAGAGGTGTCTGCTGGAATCCAAAGGTGGATTGAAGATGAAGAGGACCTGAAAATTGAGGGGACAGTGTTCAAGGTCACTTGCCAGTGACCGGTGGCCAGCAAGATGGATGACCACAGATGTCGCGTCGCTTCAAGTCATCGATGGTGATTTGTCTCTTCGCTCACGAGGTCCAGGAGGGATCGAGGATGACCAGCAGCTGGATTCGGAGTGTCCCACAATGTCTGCAGCTGATGACGGTGCCGGCAACCGGATTGGAGCCAACAAGCCTTGGCAACTGCAAGTCTTGTGTGGACTGAAGATAGTCAGTGATGCAGACCAGCAAGGTCTGATGGACTTACCCAGTGAGGGTAAGTGAGGGCAGACCCGGAGCAACCAGGAGAGCCCTTGAAGTTGGTTAGAAGGTCTTCGGGAGAGTCACTAGCCAACGGGCAAGTAACTGCAAAGACGCCTTCACAGGGAAAGTTTCACAGGAGCCCACGGTCACTCGGGACAGGGTAGGCCGCTGATATTTGGAACAAGACCTGCTAGGGACTTGGGCCACAAATAGTCCAAAGCACAAGTTCATAGAACATTGTTTAGGGTTTGCACTCGAAATCAGTGCACGGTTCCCAGGTATTGCCGTTCCTCGTCACTCGTGGGGTCCAGATGCCACAGCTTTGCTGGGGACTCAAAATGGCCGTCGAGAGGTCAGGAAATCTGCTTCTGGGGCCGCAGAGACTTCGGACTCCGGCGGGAGCGGTGAAGTTTGCAACCGTTGATTGAGGTTATAGGTGCCTGCCAAGCAGGGGAGTCACTCCTTGACTCCAAGGGAGATTCTTCAGTCTTCCAAAGATAGTGGAACGTCGAAGGGCCAGGATTCTTCTTTGTAGAGCGTCGTCCAGGGTAATCTGAATTGCATTGGCAATGCTTGCTATCTTATAGTGAAGATAGGAGAGGGACTAGCTCTATGACCACTCCTCTAGGAGGGTCAGGGTAGTGGGTGGTTACACCCACTTCCCTTTGTCCAGTTTCGTGCCAGAGCAGGGGCAGGTAGGCCCTGAACCGGTTTGAGCTGGCATATGCACAGAGGAGCCTACTGCTCCCCCAGTGCAGGACTTCAAAGCACTCTAAGAGTGCACCCACCCAGCTCCAATACACTAAATCCTGTCTGGGAGGTGGTGACACCTCCCTGTGACAGGATACCTTTTGTTGGGCTTCCTCCACTGCGAGTTTCGGTCAGCAGCAGGAGGGCAGCCCAGTGTCTGTGCTGGTGGCATCCATTTTGTGATGCCAGAGCTCTAGGAGATTTCTACCGTTTAGTACAGTGGGTACATGTCATCCCCTCTAGAAGGGTGGGATCATACTCCCTCACCAGTTA
Source organism: Triturus cristatus (assembly GCF_964204655.1). NCBI lineage: Eukaryota > Metazoa > Chordata > Amphibia > Caudata > Salamandridae > Triturus > Triturus cristatus. The sequence continues at coordinate 783,408,890 of NC_140594.1, forward strand.
CTGGTGTGGGGGTATGATTCCAAGTTGTTTGACACCAAACACGACATGTTTTGATGCAGTCATTCCAAAGTTAGCATTTACCGCGAGGTTATAATGCACTTAAGAGTGTATGGTTTAACTGCATCCACAAACAGCAGCAGAGAATAGACTCTGCCAGCTGCAGAGGGGTCCTGCTCATGCAGAAGCACCCCCTCACATAGTAAACCAAGCACCCTGCCCTCAGGATTTTTAGGGCCTGCAAGAGGGGTGGCTGATAGGTTTATATGTGTGTGTATGGTGAGATATAGGAACCTATACCTCAGTGAGGAGTGCTAACACTACCTCACACAGGCTGCAGTAGCAGGCCTGTGGTGTCAGATTGAGAATGCTTCCCAGGGGTGGCATAATGCATGCTGCAGCCCCTGGTAGGCCTGTGAAGTACCAATGCCTTGGGTACCTAAGGTACCATATACTAGGGGCTCATAAGGTACCACAGTATCCAATCACTAGTGCATCTAACATGCACACCAATTGTTTAAGGGAGTAAGCAGATAGGCTGGGGTCCTGGATAGCAGGATCCCAGCCAGACTAGTCAAAAACCATTCAAACACCAGGAAAAAAGTGGGGGCAACCATATAGTCAGATTCCACCTTCCGACATATATATATATATATTTTTTTGGGAGGGATCATAGAAGAAGGGGGAGGCTTTTGGATGAGTAAAATGGGGTTGTGGAGGGGAAGAGTCAGAGGGAAGAGTATCCGTTGTGCTTGATATCAGTCACTTCCCAATTCTCCTGCTGCAGCACTGTATCAAAACTCTCAGTACAGGAAAACCAAGCTCTACACTCATCCCTGACTGCATAGCCTGCAGCGTTCCAGCTTATAACCCTGATAAGACAAGAGCTTTTATCAAAAGACAACAATTCGGCTCAATATGGAACCTGTGGGATATTGTATTGTATTGTGATTGCATTTATATAGTGCTTACTACCCCTGACGAGGCGGTGAAGCGCTTTTTTGGCGATTAGCACGCTACTCTGGGACCCATAAAGGAATTAGTGTTGAAATTAGTAGTGTAAAAGTAATTTAAGTGGTGGATAGGTTAGTCAGTTATTTGGTGGATAGGTTAGTCAGTTATTTGGATTCGGAAGGATAGCAGAAGGATAGAAGAGGAAAAAAGGTTTTGTATTTATATAGCGCTTTTTACCCCTGATGGGCTGTTGAAGCCCTTTTTTTGGCGAGTAGCATGCTACTCCGGAAACCCATAAAGTATTAGGGGTGAATTAGTATGGTGAAATATGAAAGTAACTTGAGTGATTTGAAAGTATGAAAGTAATTTGAGCCAAATCACTAGGAATCACACTGGACAAGAACTTGAATATGAGAGCCCACATCAACACTCTAGCCAAAAATGAAAGGTTTCACCTGAGCTACCTGAGAAAATTAAAACCATTCCTAGATACATCGGACCTTAAAATGGCAGTTCAGGCACTAGTTATTTCTAGGATCGAGTACGAATGCTCTACCCACGCAGGACTACCCAAGATCTCAACGGCTCCCCTAAATGCTTGTCTCAACGCTGCTGCAAGACTCCCAATAGGATCAAAATAATTCGACCACATCTCGCCGCACCTCAAAGCTCTGAACTGGCTCCCGTACGAAGCCAGTATACAGCTCAAATTGGCCTGCGTCACACACAAAGCGCTACACTCTAACTCTCCAGCATATCTCGCTCAGAAAATCGTGGTCTCCGGAGAAAACAGGCACTCCCGGTCTGCAGGGCTTTTGTTCTGAAACCTCCCCTCATCTGGAAAAAGAAAACATACAACAGAGCCTTCTCTGGGGTCGCACCCAGAATCTGGAACTCGCTGTTGCTCCACATCAGAGGAATACCTTGCTTGGCTGGATTAAAAAAGGAAGCAAAGACCTTCCTAATGGGCAAATTCCTTCCTTAACATTCTCAGCGTTTATACAGCTTGCTGCCTAGCGAAAACCTTTATTGAAGGCGAGAGTTGTTGACCACAGCATTGTGACTACATCCCCGGGCGGGCCAGCAAAGCAAAGTAGTTTTCTGCAGAGCAACATAGGTGGGGAAAAAGGTACACAGCAAGCCGCCTACAACCACAACGGGCCCGCTGCGTCAGGTGGGACATCTTTGGCTAGTAGCAATAGAGGGTCATGAGCATTTTGACTTAAAAACAAATGAGAAACAACATTACCATTTTAATCATCGTTAAAAGTAGAAGACGCCCGTGTATGCTGATTCATGCTAACAATTTATCTAATAAGTGATTTTATCCTATAATCTGTTGCCTCTTTGGACATTATTCCCTGGCCTAAGTGAAGTCCCACATGCATCAGGTCACATCTCTGTTGTGTACCCAATCGTCGCTAATGCGAGGCTCAGCGGCTGTGGCGGTGGCGGTGGTGTGCTCCAGAAGATAGATTTGCCAGGGAGGCCATATATCGCGTGGACGGTAGGAAGGCAGTAGGAGTTCGGCATAGAGGTGTAATTGCTCTTGACAATAGATAAGATCTTGCAGCCAATCTTTGAATTTGGGGGCTCTCCCCCTTCCCCACCTGCAGGCAATCAGTCTCTTGGCGAGAAGGAGCGTTAAGGAAACATAGCTTCGCACCTTGGCGACCAGCTTCTCAGTGTAGCCCAGAAGCGTGGTTAGGGTTCGTTGGGAATATGTAGGCCAGTCATTTGGTCAAGCGCTGTCAACACCTCCATCCAGTAGCTTCGTATGGGCGGGCAGTCCCAAGCTAATTGCCTAAAGTCTGCTCCTTCACTACCGCAGCGATCGCACCGGTTGTTGTCACGGAGGTGACGACGTTGCAAATGCGCAGTTGTGTAATAAAGGCTGTGGATGTATTTGTAGTGAATGATGCGCGGTCTGCTGCTTGCGGAGATGCTACCAATTTGGCTGATGACGGCTGATAGTCAGAAACCGGTCCTAGGATGCTTGATTCTGGTCCAGGGAAGACATGACTTGGCAGTTCGGGCTGGACTGTTCCCATGAGGCACAGGGTCAAGACTGATTTGCATATGGCCATGTCTGAACTGGGGTGGCGTAGTGAGCAAAAGAACGATGGATTTAACCCAGATCTCTTGACTGGGGGAGAATGTCTGCATTGTCAGCATTCCGTCCATCATTTGTTTGTTGTAACGCTTTTTGCCCTAAGTGGGATGGGTATTCCCAGACGTGGGACCCGTGCTTACTACGCCACTGGAGTCAAGCTATCCTGGCTGATGACGGCTGATAGTCAGAAACCGGTCCTAGGATGCTTGATTCTGGTCCAGGGAAGACATGACTTGGCAGTTCGGGCTGGACTGTTCCCATGAGGCACAGGGTCAAGACTGATTTGCATATGGCCATGTCTGAACTGGGGTGGCGTAGTGAGCAAAAGAACGATGGATTTAACCCAGATCTCTTGACTGGGGGAGAATGTCTGCATTGTCAGCATTCCGTCCATCATTTGTTTGTTGTAACGCTTTTCGCCCTAAGTGGGATGGGTATTCCCAGACGTGGGACCCGTGCTTACTACGCCACTGGAGTCAAGCTATCCTGGCTGATGACGGCTGATAGTCAGAAACCGGTCCTAGGATGCTTGATTCTGGTCCAGGGAAGACATGACTTGGCAGTTCGGGCTGGACTGTTCCCATGAGGCACAGGGTCAAGACTGATTTGCATATGGCCATGTCTGAACTGGGGTGGCGTAGTGAGCAAAAGAACGATGGATTTAACCCAGATCTCTTGACTGGGGGAGAATGTCTGCATTGTCAGCATTCCGTCCATCATTTGTTTGTTGTAACGCTTTTCGCCCTAAGTGGGATGGGTATTCCCAGACGTGGGACCCGTGCTTACTACGCCACTGGAGTCAAGCTATCCTGGCTGATGACGGCTGATAGTCAGAAACCGGTCCTAGGATGCTTGATTCTGGTCCAGGGAAGACATGACTTGGCAGTTCGGGCTGGACTGTTCCCATGAGGCACAGGGTCAAGACTGATTTGCATATGGCCATGTCTGAACTGGGGTGGCGTAGTGAGCAAAAGAACGATGGATTTAACCCAGATCTCTTGACTGGGGGAGAATGTCTGCATTGTCAGCATTCCGTCCATCATTTGTTTGTTGTAACGCTTTTCGCCCTAAGTGGGATGGGTATTCCCAGACGTGGGACCCGTGCTTACTACGCCACTGGAGTCAAGCTATCCTGGCTGATGACGGCTGATAGTCAGAAACCGGTCCTAGGATGCTTGATTCTGGTCCAGGGAAGACATGACTTGGCAGTTCGGGCTGGACTGTTCCCATGAGGCACAGGGTCAAGACTGATTTGCATATGGCCATGTCTGAACTGGGGTGGCGTAGTGAGCAAAAGAACGATGGATTTAACCCAGATCTCTTGACTGGGGGAGAATGTCTGCATTGTCAGCATTCCGTCCATCATTTGTTTGTTGTAACGCTTTTCGCCCTAAGTGGGATGGGTATTCCCAGACGTGGGACCCGTGCTTACTACGCCACTGGAGTCAAGCTATCCTGGCTGATGACGGCTGATAGTCAGAAACCGGTCCTAGGATGCTTGATTCTGGTCCAGGGAAGACATGACTTGGCAGTTCGGGCTGGACTGTTCCCATGAGGCACAGGGTCAAGACTGATTTGCATATGGCCATGTCTGAACTGGGGTGGCGTAGTGAGCAAAAGAACGATGGATTTAACCCAGATCTCTTGACTGGGGGAGAATGTCTGCATTGTCAGCATTCCGTCCATCATTTGTTTGTTGTAACGCTTTTCGCCCTAAGTGGGATGGGTATTCCCAGACGTGGGACCCGTGCTTACTACGCCACTGGAGTCAAGCTATCCTGGCTGATGACGGCTGATAGTCAGAAACCGGTCCTAGGATGCTTGATTCTGGTCCAGGGAAGACATGACTTGGCAGTTCGGGCTGGACTGTTCCCATGAGGCACAGGGTCAAGACTGATTTGCATATGGCCATGTCTGAACTGGGGTGGCGTAGTGAGCAAAAGAACGATGGATTTAACCCAGATCTCTTGACTGGGGGAGAATGTCTGCATTGTCAGCATTCCGTCCATCATTTGTTTGTTGTAACGCTTTTCGCCCTAAGTGGGATGGGTATTCCCAGACGTGGGACCCGTGCTTACTACGCCACTGGAGTCAAGCTATCCTGGCTGATGACGGCTGATAGTCAGAAACCGGTCCTAGGATGCTTGATTCTGGTCCAGGGAAGACATGACTTGGCAGTTCGGGCTGGACTGTTCCCATGAGGCACAGGGTCAAGACTGATTTGCATATGGCCATGTCTGAACTGGGGTGGCGTAGTGAGCAAAAGAACGATGGATTTAACCCAGATCTCTTGACTGGGGGAGAATGTCTGCATTGTCAGCATTCCGTCCATCATTTGTTTGTTGTAACGCTTTTCGCCCTAAGTGGGATGGGTATTCCCAGACGTGGGACCCGTGCTTACTACGCCACTGGAGTCAAGCTATCCTGGCTGATGACGGCTGATAGTCAGAAACCGGTCCTAGGATGCTTGATTCTGGTCCAGGGAAGACATGACTTGGCAGTTCGGGCTGGACTGTTCCCATGAGGCACAGGGTCAAGACTGATTTGCATATGGCCATGTCTGAACTGGGGTGGCGTAGTGAGCAAAAGAACGATGGATTTAACCCAGATCTCTTGACTGGGGGAGAATGTCTGCATTGTCAGCATTCCGTCCATCATTTGTTTGTTGTAACGCTTTTCGCCCTAAGTGGGATGGGTATTCCCAGACGTGGGACCCGTGCTTACTACGCCACTGGAGTCAAGCTATCCTGGCTGATGACGGCTGATAGTCAGAAACCGGTCCTAGGATGCTTGATTCTGGTCCAGGGAAGACATGACTTGGCAGTTCGGGCTGGACTGTTCCCATGAGGCACAGGGTCAAGACTGATTTGCATATGGCCATGTCTGAACTGGGGTGGCGTAGTGAGCAAAAGAACGATGGATTTAACCCAGATCTCTTGACTGGGGGAGAATGTCTGCATTGTCAGCATTCCGTCCATCATTTGTTTGTTGTAACGCTTTTCGCCCTAAGTGGGATGGGTATTCCCAGACGTGGGACCCGTGCTTACTACGCCACTGGAGTCAAGCTATCCTGGCTGATGACGGCTGATAGTCAGAAACCGGTCCTAGGATGCTTGATTCTGGTCCAGGGAAGACATGACTTGGCAGTTCGGGCTGGACTGTTCCCATGAGGCACAGGGTCAAGACTGATTTGCATATGGCCATGTCTGAACTGGGGTGGCGTAGTGAGCAAAAGAACGATGGATTTAACCCAGATCTCTTGACTGGGGGAGAATGTCTGCATTGTCAGCATTCCGTCCATCATTTGTTTGTTGTAACGCTTTTCGCCCTAAGTGGGATGGGTATTCCCAGACGTGGGACCCGTGCTTACTACGCCACTGGAGTCAAGCTATCCTGGCTGATGACGGCTGATAGTCAGAAACCGGTCCTAGGATGCTTGATTCTGGTCCAGGGAAGACATGACTTGGCAGTTCGGGCTGGACTGTTCCCATGAGGCACAGGGTCAAGACTGATTTGCATATGGCCATGTCTGAACTGGGGTGGCGTAGTGAGCAAAAGAACGATGGATTTAACCCAGATCTCTTGACTGGGGGAGAATGTCTGCATTGTCAGCATTCCGTCCATCATTTGTTTGTTGTAACGCTTTTCGCCCTAAGTGGGATGGGTATTCCCAGACGTGGGACCCGTGCTTACTACGCCACTGGAGTCAAGCTATCCTGGCTGATGACGGCTGATAGTCAGAAACCGGTCCTAGGATGCTTGATTCTGGTCCAGGGAAGACATGACTTGGCAGTTCGGGCTGGACTGTTCCCATGAGGCACAGGGTCAAGACTGATTTGCATATGGCCATGTCTGAACTGGGGTGGCGTAGTGAGCAAAAGAACGATGGATTTAACCCAGATCTCTTGACTGGGGGAGAATGTCTGCATTGTCAGCATTCCGTCCATCATTTGTTTGTTGTAACGCTTTTCGCCCTAAGTGGGATGGGTATTCCCAGACGTGGGACCCGTGCTTACTACGCCACTGGAGTCAAGCTATCCTGGCTGATGACGGCTGATAGTCAGAAACCGGTCCTAGGATGCTTGATTCTGGTCCAGGGAAGACATGACTTGGCAGTTCGGGCTGGACTGTTCCAATGAGGCACAGGGTCAAGACTGATTTGCATATGGCCATGTCTGAACTGGGGTGGCGTAGTGAGCAAAAGAACGATGGATTTAACCCAGATCTCTTGACTGGGGGAGAATGTCTGCATTGTCAGCATTCCGTCCATCATTTGTTTGTTGTAACGCTTTTCGCCCTAAGTGGGATGGGTATTCCCAGACGTGGGACCCGTGCTTACTACGCCACTGGAGTCAAGCTATCCTGGCTGATGACGGCTGATAGTCAGAAACCGGTCCTAGGATGCTTGATTCTGGTCCAGGGAAGACATGACTTGGCAGTTCGGGCTGGACTGTTCCCATGAGGCACAGGGTCAAGACTGATTTGCATATGGCCATGTCTGAACTGGGGTGGCGTAGTGAGCAAAAGAACGATGGATTTAACCCAGATCTCTTGACTGGGGGAGAATGTCTGCATTGTCAGCATTCCGTCCATCATTTGTTTGTTGTAACGCTTTTCGCCCTAAGTGGGATGGGTATTCCCAGACGTGGGACCCGTGCTTACTACGCCACTGGAGTCAAGCTATCCTGGCTGATGACGGCTGATAGTCAGAAACCGGTCCTAGGATGCTTGATTCTGGTCCAGGGAAGACATGACTTGGCAGTTCGGGCTGGACTGTTCCCATGAGGCACAGGGTCAAGACTGATTTGCATATGGCCATGTCTGAACTGGGGTGGCGTAGTGAGCAAAAGAACGATGGATTTAACCCAGATCTCTTGACTGGGGGAGAATGTCTGCATTGTCAGCATTCCGTCCATCATTTGTTTGTTGTAACGCTTTTCGCCCTAAGTGGGATGGGTATTCCCAGACGTGGGACCCGTGCTTACTACGCCACTGGAGTCAAGCTATCCTGGCTGATGACGGCTGATAGTCAGAAACCGGTCCTAGGATGCTTGATTCTGGTCCAGGGAAGACATGACTTGGCAGTTCGGGCTGGACTGTTCCCATGAGGCACAGGGTCAAGACTGATTTGCATATGGCCATGTCTGAACTGGGGTGGCGTAGTGAGCAAAAGAACGATGGATTTAACCCAGATCTCTTGACTGGGGGAGAATGTCTGCATTGTCAGCATTCCGTCCATCATTTGTTTGTTGTAACCAATTTGGCGACAGCAGATGGACCATTGGTCTTCCGTGAGGGGGAAGCTTAGTTCCTCCTCCCACCTACCCCTGGCTAAAGGAGGGTTGTATGTGCGGTCTCTTTGAATAATGCGATATAGTAGTGACACGACGTGTGTAGGGGTAATTTGCTGCAGAAGGGCGTGTAGGGGGGACATAATGGGAGGCTCCTGCGTAAAGTACGGAGTGAGGGCTCTCACATCCTGTCGCAATCTTACATAGAAAAACCTGTTCAAGAGGGGTAGGAGGGGAAGTGCCAAAGAATTCCTCACTGGTGCAAAATGTGCCATTGATATACAGTTTCCCCCAGGTCTGGATGGACAGTTTTCGAAGGAGGCGACAGCATCTACCTTTCTGGGTGACCGGGAGGTCATGCCTACCGTGGAGGAGCAGTAGGGGGGAGTATAGTAGTGTGCAGTGTAGTCATCTAGCCAGGTCGTGCCAGGCGCTGGTGGTGCATTGTGCAGTGGTGGAGGCTAAGCATCTCGGGACGGTAGGGTTGCTCAGGTAGGCAGAGCACGGTGTTGGGGCCATGTATCCGTCCTCTATCGCCAGGAGGGGCATGTAAGGGGGGGAAGTATCCAGTATGACGCGAAGTGAGCCTGAGCGCAGCTGAAGTATAACTCCAGGTCTGGCACTTCAAAGCCTCCGGCACTGAAGGGTCGTGTGAGGGTGTCCCAGCGCAGCCTGGCTTGTTTCCCACCCCATATAAGGCAAATGAGTTGAGTTTTAATGTCTTTAAAAAAATTATGGCTGGGGGCGTAGGGGATATTAAGGAAGAGGTAGAGTAGTTTGGGTAGGACCAAGAGAGATTCTCTCAGCCAGGTAGAGGGGTAGCGCAATCCATCTGGTGATTTTCTCAGTTATGAGATCGAGCGCCCGTCCATAATTGGACATCATCAAATCATTCTGATTGTGGGTGATGACTATGCCGAGGTATGTGAGTGTGTCATCGCGCCATGTAAGGGGATAGTCCAGCACAAATCGCGTAGTGGCATCCATAAGGGGGTAGATCTGGGATTTTCCCCAATTGATATTGACCCCAGAAAGGTGACCAAAGAGAATGAGCAGCCTGAGAATGGGGTTGAGACTGTCGTCCAGATTGCTGAGATAGAGGGTGAGGTCATCAGCATATAAGGAGATTAGTAGTTGTCTATCTGGGTAGATGAGAACATGGTCTCGGATGTGCTGCCAGACTTAGGCAGCTAGAGGTTCAATAGCCAGGGCAAAAAGAAAGGGCGAAAGAGGGCACCCTTGGCAAGTGCCTCTGGCTATTTTAAAGGGAGAGGATCGAGTGCCATTGATCATGACGCTGTCCCACAGGCCAGTGTATAGCAGGGTAATCCAGGCTAAAAAAGGGTCAGGGAACCCCATACATTGCAGGACAAAAGCGAGATAGTCCCATTCTAGGGAGTCGAATGCCTTAATGGCGTCTAGAAAGACGGTCGCAGCGCTCATGCCAGGGTCAATATCTTGGAGGACAGCAAACAGGGTGCGCAGGTTATGAGATGTGCCTCTACTGGGTACAAACCCTGATTGGTCGGGGAGGACCAGGGCGGTCATGAGGGGGCTGATGCGATTTGCAATCAACTTTGCTAAGATCTTAGCATCGACATTGATGAGGGAGAGGGGTCTGTATGAGTCACACTGCGAGGCCAGCAGGGAGATTATGAGCGCCTCTCGCATTGTCTGGGGTAATAAGGCCATTTCACAGGCCTCTTGAAGACATGCCGCAGCACGGGGATGAGTAAATGGCAATATGTTTTGTAGAATTCGGCCGGGAGGCCATCAGGCCCAGGGCCTTGCAAGATTGTAGTTGCATTATAGCGGATATGATCTCCTCGTCCTCATGGTACGCAAGGAGAAATTCTCTTTGATTATCTCCCAGCCAGGCTATTGCGGTATCCTTGAAGAAGTGGTGAAATCTACGGCTTGCGTTCTGTGGGTCTTGTACAGGGTTTTGTAAAAACGTCTAAAGACGGCCACTATATCTTGGGTGTTTCTGTGTAGCAGGCCTTCCTCATCAGCGATTTCTAGGACGGTATTGGAGAATCTAGGGGGGCGAATCAGGGATGCGAGTGCTTTGCCTGGCCTTTCGCCTTATCCGTAGCTGCGCGCTTGGTGGTATTTTCCTCTGAACTTACATTCCCTCTCAGCCGTCTCCTGATAATCAGTGAGCAGGTCTCTCAGGCACGCCTGCAATTCAGGGGTGGGTGCATCCTGTATCTGTGTTTCTGTTTGCTTGAGCTGTAGTTCTAATTTACGGAGTGCTTGCGCAGATATCCCTCAAAACTCCCCCACTTTTGGCAATACAGATTCCACGTATGGTGACCTTGAAGGCCTCCCAGACCGTGGAATATTGTGTGACAGAGTTGTCGTTTCGGGGAAAAAAATCCGTTATCTCTTGCTCTAGTTCAGTCTTGAACACTGGGTCTAACAGGGCCTGCGGGGCCAGACGCAAGGACATGTAGGGCGATTCTTCATGAGGAGGTGCGAGGGTGATGAGCACCGGAGAGTGATCGTAGTATGTGCGAGAGAGATAAGAAGCGTACGTCAGCCATGGGGTCAGCCCTTTAGTGAGAAGCCAGCCATCTATTCGCGACCAGGAGGAATGGGCAGTGGAGAAGCAGGAGCCCTCCCGAACCTGCAGGTGAAGGGCATGCCAAGCGTCAAACAAATCATGATCCTCGACAATGTGTTTGAGGGTGTGATGTGCGTTAGAGTAATGGTGGGGTTGCGGGTGTGAGCGGTCGAGTGTTGGCTTCAGGGTGACATTAAAATCTCCTCCCCACATCAGGTGTGTGGATCCAATGTCAAGTATCTTTCCCCATAGGACCCAGAAGAATTCGGGATCGTCAGTGTTCGGTCTGTAGCAGGAGACAAAAGTTATAGATTGAGCAGCCAATCTACCCCAAAAGATAATGTAGCGGTCTTGCGGGTCGGTGTGGGATCCGATGGGAGTGTAGGGGAGTGTGCGTTTTAACAGTATACCTGTGCCCCGGGCATAGGACGAATATGATGAGGAGCATCTACTTGTTGCCCAGTGGGTGCAGTGGGGCTAAGATGCGTTTCCTGAAGCATAGCGCAGTGGACATTGTGGCGGTTCAAATAAGAGAGGATGTGTCGGCGTTTGCGGGGGTCTCCCAGGCCATGTTGCAGGGATTCTGCTTATGCACAGAACTATGCACAGGAAACCAGGACCTCAGTGAATTGTGGTGTACCAAAAACTCACCTCAGAACCCAGAACCCAGAACCCCTTATCCGACCAGCATCAGTGTCCAATTCGTTATCCGAGTTTTATCTCGGCGGTCCCAATGTATAGACAACCCAGAACAAGCGACTTAGTGTAGTCTCAGGAATGATGGGAATCAGAAATACCTGTTCGTAATTATTCTCATATCAGTCCACAACAGAATAAACAGAGACACAGTAAAGTTTAAAGAGTTTATTTTATAAACCTCGTGTCCTAAGATGCAGTACTTTGGCTAACATAAGCAGACAAATGATTAAGATCAAAACCATCAGCATAGTTACAATACCATAGAAAATGAAAGGAGTAATCATAATAAAATGACAGTGGATGACAGCCACCTTCCTTTCGCTAGTAAACTAATATTATTATTATTAGACTAATAAAAGGTCTCTAGGCTTGAATGGGGAACCCCATACCGTGAAGATCAGCTTAGTGGAATCACATCACAGGATCAGCTAGACTCTGCTCCTGGGAAATCTCTTCTTCCGAATGTGTATAAAGCATGCAGCCTGCAATATTAAAAGCACTCGACTTTCAGGTATTTGCAGCTGCGTGCGTGTTATGGCTAAATAGTGGGCCGATCAACCTGAACCCAACAACATGCACCGTCTAGCGACCCAGACTGTTTCTTTACACAATGTTCAGGCCATCCCTAACAGTGTTCGCTGCTCACTGTTAGGGATGTGAACAACAGACAGTTCTCATGTGAAGCAAAGGTGAGCAAGCATTTCTTAATTAATAACATGTAACTACAGTGGTGTGTGCAAAAGCAGCAAAAGTGGCAAGATGGCTTTCTAACATCTAACGCGGTTGTGCTAACTTAGCATTGTACGTATATAAATAGCAGTCTTCACTACACCCCCCCCTTGATCGGACCATCAACCAGTAGGGGCGCAATTTCAAGAACGCAGAGTTCAAGTTCGATAGAATGGAACTAAGGGCACAAATTGTGAATTCATATAAGGTAAGTGAAAAGTTCGAAGGAAAAAAAAGGGAGAAAAAAAACCATTTAAAGGGGGAAAAAAATTATCATCGATGGATGTTTAACGAAAAGAAAAAAAAACAAAAAGGTATTCCACAGGAATTTTGGATGACCTCCAAGTTAATCCATCAAGGTATAAGCACAATAAGTTGCAACAGCTTCCAAGAGGAAATCATTGGAACGTTCTGCAAAATTATCTGCCATCCAATTCAGCAAAGGGAATGAACACACATGTTCCTCGACAACCGGAGCCTCTAGTACCATCAGAGGACAACTGGCGTGTTCTTCAAGATAACTTCTCGCCAAGAATTCAGCTGCAGCCGTTCCGATGTCCCAATTCCCTAGGACTCCATGTGCTGCTCCACAGGCCATGATCCTGACACCAGAACAGTCCAACTCATGAGCCACTAAGGGGCTCATTAGCCGATCATAATCCGGGGCAGGAGACACCGAGTTCGACAAGCACAAATCCAGAGCCCATTGGAACGGACACTCTAGGCAATGAAAGACAGGCTGCACGCAAGTAAAGTACGGAAACCGGAAGGACAATCCATAGGCTATGCTTAGAGTTTCCAGTGGTAATGTTCCATAGTATTCAAGCATCCGGTTACGAAGATGGAGGAGCCGGGACATGCTGTTGTGTGACGCAAGTTGTGCATCCATAGCGTAGTATGCAGATCAACAAAAGTACCCCAGCTACGAGGGCGAGAATCAAAGGGAGACCTCCGAAGACGCTGGAAAAAATAGAATGAAAAAATGCCGGGATCACACCAAAAATAGTTTGAAAGGAGGTCACGAGGCCGGAGCCCACAATTTTGAAAAAATGTGCCAGGCCACTTGTTGACGAGGCATTAAAGATAGTCCAAATCAGGGCCCCAAAATGAAGTGGGAGATCAGTATTCAAAAGCGCTTGCACCTCTGTGCGCGTGTTTGCTACGTGAAGGACAAATGTTTCCCGGGATGAAGTCAACGCGACTTCTTTTTGAGACAATAGAGCCATTAATCATCTCATCTTGTTGAACTCTGCTTTCAAGGTTGGAATGGAAGGCCAGATGAATACATCGAGCCGTCCATGCGGGGGTGGGAAAAGGACGTTATTACAGCAGACTACTCTCTGTGATACAGTCACTATGTAGGGAATTCCCACTAACATCCCACAGCAAGCTTCATTATTTAATAGCAAATAACTACCGTTAGCAAGCAGCGTAAAAGACGGTGTTATAACTGGCACCGGGATCCCTTTGAGGACACAAGCTAAATTAGGAGTGTGCACATTACATGCACCATGCAATTGAATGTGCCAACACACCACAGAGTGATCTGGAGTGGAAGTGCACTCTTCACCTTTTAAATAAACCTCTTTTCCGTCCCTCACGCATCTGTACGTGAATGGGAGTGACCAAACTTCGTGCAGGAAGGCAGTACCCAGTTTTTCATATCTGCCAAGGGCATAATGATTCATGCACAAACTGAACTTAAACAGGGGGAACGGTAATGTGATCAACCCGTGGATAAGCCACACAGCGGAGTTCAATTCGGCAACAGAGAAAGGTAAAGGTCCTATCTTTTCAATGTGCAGCAATGAGTATGTCGCATCTTTCATGGACATGAACTGTTGTTTTGCAGTTAAATTAAATGGAAGGAACAAAGATGAAGTATTCATGTAATCCCAAGGGACTTTCCCAGCCTTTAACGTTTGCAATGTCCATGCAAACTGCATAATAGAACGCAATTGATTTTGACCATGATACAAAACAGACAAATCATCCTGCACAATGTCAACCACAGATGAAACAATATTATCTAAGGTATAAATTCTGGAAGACAGGGTGTTAATGCTATTATCTATTACAGCCAATACTTTCTCCATATTGGCTTGATCAATAGCTCGTAATCTGGATGCAGCTTCAATCTGTGATAGCTTCCAAACTTTGTTGTAAACAGCATATACCCATCTTTTGGACCTGCCAACCGCAGGACCCTTAACAAAATTATTCAAATCTATTTTGTCTTTCAATTGTGATAAATGAAGTTTAACAGATGCTAAGGTGGAATGTTGCAGCCAAGATTTGCATAACTTCCCTACTGAGTAGGTAGTTACAGTGTGAGAAGATTCAAAACGGGGGTCTACACGAACTTGTGTATACCCCGGAGCCAAATCCAGAAACTGAGGTTGACAGGAATCTGAGCTTGTTTGCCATATTAACCACCCTTCTGGATCCAATTCGGAAATATTGAAGGATGTGTTGGAAATGTATGACTGCAACGTAGCAAGGGACAGATCCGTATGATTATCCCAATTAGGATAAGCACCCAGACCCGGAGTGGAGGGAGAATTTAATTTTTTAGAAGTAGCCAATCCAAAACAGGTGGTCTGAAAAATTGACGAATTCAAAAATAACATGTGGTTCGGGATGAGGCAGGCACGATGCAAAGCTTCTGTTCCCTGTACCTGCCACGGTTTAGAACCCCAAACCGATTTAAGATCGATAGTAGCTTTCCACAGACCATAGCCTCCGATTGCCAACTCGTCCATAAAGGACTTGGAATACAACAATTTGGTGTGTGTTAGTCTAACTTTAGAAGCAGACTCAGCCGCAACCTTAAAATAAAAGGAGGCCGGATTCGACACACTGAAATCAGAAAAATGTGTGAATTTGTCCACTAACGTGGTGGAGCTGCCCAGCCTAGGGGCTGGACAGTGTTCCCATTGCGTATAATTTACAAAATTTCTAAACGTATTTGCTTTGTGTAGGAAATACGTGCCATAATGTTGATAGCAGAATTGCTCATCATAATTAGCAGTATCTAAATACAAATCCGCAGCATAATATTTCAAATCAGAAAACAGTGCTTCTATGGCTTGAACATCCCAATCATCCGAGCGGATGTTTAGCTTAACTACATCACCCATAGAAACACGAAATACATTTGGCACATTGATTACTTCAGTGGGACCATGAATTTGAAATTTAATAGCATCCCAAGCGATCCCATCCAGTACAGGCCAGGCAGTAATGTTCACAAAAGTCTGGTCCCTTTTCATAATATGTGATGAGGAGTGGGGGGCCAAAGTTCCATCAATTAGTCTAATTGTAGACCTTTCTTTCAGGTAGTGTCCATTTATAAGTCTAAAAAACACTACCACAAAGCCAATGGACATAAACAGAAAAATACATATGAGCACCAGCCAAATGGGCGCCAAGGGGGAATTAAAAAATGTCTTTTAAACCAGACAGCAAAAATTGAAACTTTTGATGGGGCAATGGAAGTCATTGAATTAGTGTCAAAGGAGTAGCGCGACTGGTTAACTGTGGTGGAGTGTAAAACAGGCAACGGGACATCCGCAGGATAAGCATACTCAATATCTTCAGGTAGACCACCAGCTGTCGGTGGCAATAAAGGACCAGTAACTGTATGCATCTCGACGGCAACATCAGGCAAGGTGGTAGAAGCTGGGGCCACAACAGAATTTCTCAGCATTGCAGGGCAAGAAACCGCTGGAGTCATACTAAGAAGAATCGGCCACTCGCTGTAGCTTGACATTGTCAATAGAGATGTTCCTGTTATCCTTGCGACCAGGAAGTGGAGGTTAAATGACTGTACGTGTACCCTGTACTCCAAGCACCGGGATTGGTGCATGATAAGAGGGGCCGAACTCCTTCTTGTTCTCCACCTTCTCACGGACCAGATCACCAACTCGAGGTAGGCAGCCGACTACCGGAATCTGAAGCGCAGCATCAGATGTGGAGGGCATGTGTTCCTTCGCTAGACTGTCTCTGGCTTCTTGTAGATTCTGCAATACAGCACAGTGATCATCTACGTCAAAGGGTGCGGCGGACGCCGCCATGTCTAGACCATCAAGGTCCGGGACAAACATTCGTATGCCAAAGAGCATCATGTATGGGGTCCGCCCACCCAAAAACCTTCTAGGGAGATTATTAAGTGCACGTTGTAAGTCGTACAAGTGGGCTAGCCAGTTCCGGCCAGTACCTAAAACCCTAGCTGTCAAAGATTGCTTTAAGTCACGGTTCATTCGCTCCACCACACTATTACCCTCAGGTCGGTATGGGGACGAAAATTTGACTTGGACCCCCAAATTTCTCATGGCTTCTTTGTACGCCTTAGAGGCAAACGCAGGGCCCTGATCAGAATGAAAGGTACCACATGCAAAACTTCCAACAAAGACACGCAAATCCTTGATGACAGTATGGGCATCAGCACTCCTTTGTGGCCATACCCACAGAAAACGTGTGCACGAATCCACTTCAACCAAGATGTATTTGTACGCAGTATCAGAGGTGAATGGACCGCAATGATCTAAATAAACACACCCCAGTGGTTTATTAGATATGTACAACTGAGTCTGTGGTGGGCGCGCTGCAGTTGAAGGTTTTATCTGCTGGCAAATGTCACAATTAAGAACATAAGCGCGAGCTTGTTTATATAAACCGTACCACCAGTAACGTTGTTGTAACAGAGATACAGTAGCTGCAACGCCGGCATGGGCAGACGCCATGCCCTCGTGAGCCGCTAATATCAAAGATGGTCTGCTGTCCGCGTTGGGAATCAATCTGTCACCAACGTTGTTAATCCTCACTAACGGCACGTTATCAGGACTTAAGCGATAATGGTAACGAGAACGGAAACCTCTCGGGTATTTTGTTCCCTTCTCTGTAGCAGCAATAGCTGCCAAGATGTCATCATCGATCTTACTTTGTGATCTTGTAACTGCTGCTACTAAGTATGTCGCCACTGCTGTTTTTGCTGCCTCGTCAGCTAGGCTGTTGCCGACAGCATGGACACCAACTCGTTGGTGACCAAGAGTGTGAATAACATTCACGAGAGGCAGATGTTCTTTAAGTTCTGCCACTCGAACCCAAAGCGTTTTATGCTTAATTGTGCTACCTTTGGAATCACGGTAGTCATTTTGAGACCAAAAATGTAGATTGTCGTTATAAGATTGAACACAATAAAACGAGTCACTCACTATAAGGGTAGTGACTTTAGGATCAGCAAACTCCAGTGCAAGCACCAGAGCACGAAGCTCCGCCAACTGTGCGGTATAATCACCCAATGACTGCGTATGCACGACATCAGATTGGAATTCACAATTCACGAGAGTACCGACCACAATTGCGCAGCCCGCTGAATAGGCATGCTTCGATCCAGTAGCCGGTTGCGCAGAACCGTCAGTGTAAATGACACAATGGTAATCCTCGAGTGGGCGCAAAGACAGAGGAGCTGGATGAACAAATTCATACTGTACGAACTCCTGAGTCTGTAGAGACGCGTCAAAGATATATGTGACGTCGGGCGATGTCAAGGAAGTGGCCCATTGTATCCACCATGGATGCAAAGCCTTAGAATTTGGTACACTTGCTTTCATCACCGCCTCAAGGGGAGGATATGGTGTGACCACCAACATGCGTTTTCCTTGCGATAGCGCTCGTTCTTTCAGAATCGCCATCTGCACTGCCGTCAAAACTTTCTCGAAAGCGGAAATCGCAGTTCAGCCGAAGTGTACAGGTGTGATTTGTAGGCAATGGGGACGGTGTCGCCCTCATTGAACGTTAAGAACGTGAAACCCACTGCGCCTGGCACAATTCTTATGACCAGGTTAGTTTGGTTATCACGCATCAGTAAGTATTTTGAAGCAAGAAGGTCAGCTTGCAAAGATTGCAATATAGCTGAATGCTCCGGCAGCCAGCATGATTTGGAAAAAGTAGGTTGTACCAAGGCATAAAGCGACTTGATACGCTGGGCATAATCACAAATGTACGTTCGACCGAAATTCAGAAAGCCCAGCAAAGATTGCAATTTCTTCAGTGTTGTAGGAGCACGTAGGCATGCGCATTTCTCTAGGAAGTGCGGAGCCAATCCTCGACCTTCATTGTTGAGTGGCCCTAGATCCAGTTCTCCTAGAGTTCCAGATGACGAAGCTCCGCCAATAAGGGTGGGCTGATGGACTCTATACTCTTGCCGGGTGATGAGCAAACTATCTGATCAAGTTTCCTCACAAAATCTGTTCACGAACAAAAAGTTTTCACGGTATTCAGTGGTTACTTGTTCTTTGTTAACGGACTGAGCATCTCATGTTAGTTGTTAGGTTTTGAATGGGGATTGGAGGTGGTTCAGTCTTTAATTAATTTCCCTGTGACCCTTATTCATATAGTGTTGTTGGTTGAATGGGGAACCCCATACCGTAAAGATCAGCTTAGTGGAATCACATCACAGGATCAGCTAGACTCTGCTCCTGGAAAAGCTCTTCTTCCGAATGTGTATAAAGCATGCAGCCTGCAATATTAAAAGCACTCGACTTTCAGGTATTTGCAGCTGCGTGCGTGTTATGGCTAAATAGTGGGCCGATCAACCTGAACCCAACAACATGCACCTTCTAGCGACCCAGACTGTTTCTTTACACAATGTTCAGACCAAGGTCGCTGCCCACTGTTAGGGATGTGAACAACAGACAGTTCTCATGTGAAGCAAAGGCGAGCAAGCATTTCTTAATTAATAACATGTAACTACAGTGTTGTGTGCAAAAGCAGCAAAAGTGGCAAGATGGCTTTCTAACATCTAACGCGGTTGTGCTAGCTTAGCATTGTACGTATATAAATAGCAGTCTTCACTACAGCCGCGCACATTCCATGTCAGGAAATTATTGTTCGGGGGCCTATGACGGGTTTCTATGGCGGTATTGCAGAGTAATAATGGCGGAGAGTGAACGCTGTCTGAGCTGGTCAGCTATACAGGGCATTCATGTGCTAGTCAATTCAGTGAAAAGTGGCATGAAACAATCCCCTTCCCCTCCCCCACCCACATCAGCAGCCCAAACCTGCTGTGTTGTGTCCCCCTCCCACCTTCCCCAAAGTCCCCAAGCTACACACTCCCAAAAGGGGAGAATGGGTGCAAAGTAACAAACATTCTAAACCAGAACATTGTAGGGTTTTCCTGAGTGGGTGGCTGAAAGAGGGCAACCAATTACTCCTCGCTTCAGTGAGGGTGACCGGGAGGTATTGGTAGAAGTCTACACCAGTCCAGAGCGACTGTAGGAACAAGTTGCTAATGAGGGAAGCAGCTCCGCCATCCGCCGGGCAGGCCCAGCGGGGGTCGTGTCGCAGTTCACCGCATGGTGCTCGGTGCTCCAGGGGGTTCAGAGACAATGAAAGTTACCATGTGGAGATGGAGACAGAACCCACAGGCCGGGGCAGATTCGTCATTCTGTATCCGATGCGCCACCAACTTCAGTGAGTCGAGTAGAGGGGGAGGCACGGTCCGCTGACTCCCTAGGTAAGGTTTTAAGAAAGTCAAAGACATGTTGAGGATTTGTAAAGAAGTGTTGTTTTCCCTGGAGACTAACTTTAAGGTGCGCTAGGAAGAGCATGGCGTATTCAATGTTCATTTTTGGGAGTTTTTTCTTTACTGGGAGGAATTTCCTGCTCCCTTCCTGTACAGTCATTGTGAAGTCCGGGTATAGTGAGACTTCTATGCTGTCGAAGAGCACCTTCTTGTGTTCCCTGGTGAGTCGGAGGGCAGCATCCCGATCCCTATAGTTAAGGAGTCTCACAATGATGGGGCTAGAAGGAGCGCCAGGCACGGGGCGAGAGGCCAGTGAGGGATGCGCTCTCTCTATGATGAACACAGGTGAGAACACCTCTCTACCAAAGGCGGTGGTGAGCATGCGTTCTACGTACTCCTCCATCCTGCCAGTGGCAGTGGATTCCGGTACTCTCAGGATTCTCAGAATATTGCGTCTGGAGCGCGATTCCAAGTCCTCGTTCTTGGCGGCTATAAGTTTCAGCACCTTCTCCATGTCCAATGTTTTGGTAATGGCAGTGGTGGAGGCATCATCCAGGTCAGAAATATGTTGTTTAGCTTTCTTGAGGCGCTCTTCATGTTGGTTGCTTTTGTGCGCTAGGGTGTCTCTGCGGGCATTCATAGTGTCCATTTTCGTTTCAATAGAGGACAGACTGGACTGTATGGCGAGAAGGAGGGCCTTCAGGTCATTCGTGGATGTAGGTTGGTCAGGGGTGCTGGACTGTTCCCCCTCCATTTCGACCTGTGTTTGTGTGTTTTTCTTGGCTTCGAAGCTTAGTTTGGGTTGCTTCCAATCCGTTTGACCCATGGCGAGGCAACAATCCCACAGGAGATGGGCAGCAATTGAGCGAGCAAGAGAATGATGCGGTGCGGCGAGGGGCAGATGTCAGTCAGCCAAGAAGGGGGGTGTGCTGACCGATGTCCGCGGCCCCTCCAATCCGATCGACGGGGTCAAGCTGCTCGTCCGTGCGCGAGTTGGGAAAACCAGGGCGCCTAAATCTGCTCAGGCTGCTGGTGAGACGGGAATGGTATCATGCGGAGGCGACGCAGGACTGAGGCCAAACCGTCCCTCTCTCCGCGTCTCTCTCAAAGTGCACACCTGTGGGCGGGCAATGAGGTCCGCCCTCCCCCGGAAAGGTGGGGAATGTGTCTGCGCCGGCGGCGAGTCCCACAGTCGCGATGGGGCCTTCGGAGAAGTGGGGGACCTGACCAGCAGGGAGGCCACCCCTCAGGCAATGAAGTCTATCGCTGGGTAGCGGGGAGGCCACAGGACCCACCGGCCCGCACACCGCAAGGCCACCAGCACTCAACCGGTTATGAGGGCAGCAGCAGGGCAGCTCACTAGATGCAGCAAAGGGGTTGTGAGCAGGGAGATCAGGGGTAATCTCCCTCACAGAATTCCAGTACAGGCTGATGACGTCGCAACTCCCCCACAGGTCCCAGGGGTACACTCATGCAGCTCTGTTGTTGGCTCAGCGGCAGTGGTGAAGAGTCCCAGGTTATTGGTGCAGGTGGGGAGCGCGCAGGGAGCAGCAGTATAGGCCCACCACCGCATGCAAAGCACCCCTCCGGCGCCAGTAGAGAGGCTAGCAAGGCCGTCCCAATCAATCATGGCATCCGTCAGAGATGCATAGCGGGTGAAAGAGCTGGCCTCCGTCAAATGCTTGCAGGCAGTGGGTCTCGAAATGTAGCTGACAAAAAAGGCGGCTGGTGCGGTGCAGGAGTGGTGCAGCGGATGGGAGCAACAGGACGTTGCAGCTGACTCATCAGGTGTGGCGGAGGCGGGGTGTATCAGTCCCCGGCACAGGTGGGTCCTCCAGCCTCAGCATGTAGACGTTGGCGGCGCAGGCCTGCAGCCCACCATCAGGCCCAGCTGGGGCAGCACCGGATCCAGGGTATGGCGTTCACCCTAGGCTGCAGGTCCGTGTCAGGTCAGCCCGCCCCCCCTCCGCCAGCGGCCCCCCAGCACGGGTTCCTCAGGGCGGGCAGGCGTTGAGGCAGGGCGCGGGTCACAGGCACCCTCCCAACCGCCACAGGCCAGCGCCCCTCGGTCGTCAGGGGGATCCCACAGCACAACAGGCTGGAGGAGGCAGCGGGTCCCCAGGCGCACAGCGGCAGGCGGAGTAGTCTCGTCCCTCAGGCAGGCGAGGCCCCGGAGGCAGTGCCCACCTCCGGTTTTGTTTTTCAAAAGGAGCTGGCAGATTGCTCCTCGCCGGAGTGTTCAAGAGGCCGCTGCGTCCCCAGGTCAACCTTCGGCAAGGTTTCTGCAGCGATAGATGGTGGATGGCGTGCACTACTCCTCCAGTGAATTTGTAGGCGTGCAGGGCTGGATTAGAGGAAGATGACAGATGGATTGTGTCCCGAGCAGCAGGAGCCTCATGGAAGTGCGGCCATCTTGCTTGGTGCCCTCTAGCACCCCCCCAGCGACATGCATCTCTTCTGAACCTCTACATATGTATGCCAATCTGGACTTCCTTGATGTAGCCTATGCAATATCTTGTACCATGGCTGTTACTATTTCCTTCTACCTCATTCGCACCTCACTGATCACTTTATGGGGCAGAGTCTAGTGCTGTCCAATCTGTCTCTGCTCCCACTAATGTTTGTTTCTCCCCGTTAAATTGTACCCATTTTGCTTATTCCCTCTCATTGCATTACCCTGCTTCTGATGGCAAAACCCTCACATGATTACGTCTGTCTTGAATTATCTTGTAAACATCTTGCTTAACTCTGTAATGGGCTCTGATACCCTAACGGGTTACCATTGCGCTCTATAAAACACTAAATAAATAAATAAGTGGCGGATATTAGTCAGTTATTTGGAGTGAGAAGGATAGCGGATGGATAGAAGGGGAAGAAAGGTTTGCATTCATATAGCACTTGTTACCCCTGATGGGTATTGAAGCGCTTTTCTGGTGAGTAGCACGGTACTCCGGAACCCATAAAGGATTAGTGTTGAAAATTAGTATAGTGAAATATGAAGTAATTTGAGTGGTGGATATGTTAGTCGGTTATATGGATTGAGAAGGGTTGGGGGGGGTTGAAAAGGAGAAAAGGTTTGCATTTATATAGTGGTTGTAACCACACGGGGTGTTGAAGCGCTTTACTGGCGAGTAGCACGCTACTCTGGAACACATAAAGGATTAGTGGTGAATTAGTATAGTGGAATTTGAAATTTGAGAAGTGAACATGTTAGTCTGTTATTTTGATTGAAAAGGATAGTGAAGGGATAGAAGAGTGAAGGATTTATATATATATATATATATTTTTTGTGGAGGTCATAGCAGTAGGAGGAGGCTTTTGAATAAGTAAAAAGGGTTTATTTTGGGGATCTGTATAGTAAAAGAGGTGTCAGTTGATGCATGGAGGTGTAGAGTAGGGGAGAGTATAGAAAGTATTATTTTGGGGATCATAGTAGTGGTATGGGTTTGGGATAAATGAGAGAGTTGATGTAGAGGATATATTGATAGATGTATAGGGTGATAAATAGGGTAGTGCATTGGAAAGAGTAGTAAAAAGAAGTTTGAGATGAGTCAGAAAGTTGGGCTAGAAGATATATTGAGGGAAGTATAGGCTGAGAACTAGGGTAGTGCATTGAAAATGCTACATTAGAGGAAAGTGAGAAATATATAGAGCCATAAGAACATTGAAAGTATATAGATGCATAAAGGAGGTAAGTACATGTAGATTAAAGATATTGGTAAAGGTACAGGATGAGAAAATGGGTAGTGCATTGGATATGCTTTTTCAGGAGAAAAGTAACAAACACACAGATCCAAGTACATGGAAGGTACATAGATGCACAATGGAAGCAAGTACATGTAGACCAAAGATGCACCAGATAAACTCCAATTTCCCAGTGTTATTGTACTTTATTATTTTTATTTTTTTTAAACATAATTATTCTACATGTTTATACAAAGCAATACACAGAGATCGTTGTATATCTATAGTGAAAATAAATGCTTATACACAAAGGGATGTGCTGTAATTTTCTGTTTGCATATGTTGGGGGGTAAAGAGTTCCATAGTTTGGCTGCTTGAACAGAGAAGGATGTGCCACCCATGTTTTTTTTCTTGTATCTTGGGATTATGAGGTGGGGTGCTCCTTTAGAGCGGAGGTTCCTTTGTTGAATGTGTTTGGTGATTTTATTCCTGATGAAGAGTGCTCCCATTTCCATGTATTGCTTTGTGGGTGATACAAAGCAGCTTGAACGTGGATCTTCTGGCAACCGGTAAACAATGCAGGGCTTTCAAGGCAGGTGACATGTGGTCTCGCGGTTTGATATGCACGAGTAGTCTGGCAGCCGAGTTCTGAATCCGTTGATGTCTTTTCATGATCGTTAAAGGTGATCCGTAGTAGAGGCTATTGGCATAATCAAGTTTGGACAGAACAAGGGAGATGGTAGCTTGGACCTTGTGTGGAAATCCCAAATGAGGAAAAATTTGCTGCAGCGTTTTTATAGTGACAAAGCTTGATTTTGCTAGTTTGTACACTTGGACATTCATCGATAGCTTGGAGTCCATGGCCATTCTGAGGTTTCTTACTTCCTCCGATACTTTAGGCGGTGATCTCAGTTCATCAGCCAGGATTGTTTTTTTTTAAAGGGTTAGCTGATAAGGCACTATAGAGAGCATTAAATCTTTTAAGAGAATTACCAATGCCATTATGGAGGTTTTTAAAGCTCCCAAGTGTTTAGCCCATTTCAGATTGCTTACAAAGGTGAGACTGACATTAACTTGCTCAAATGAAACATTATGGAGTAACCAGATCTACCTAAACCCCATCTCATGAGTGAAACTGCTGGATCATGTATAATAAGTCTTGTGGGATGTTAAAGCTCTTAATTATTTTGCACGGTTAACCAAATTAAAAGCAGCGCATAAGTCCGCAAAGCAGCAGCATAATGTGGCAGTTGATAAAGTGGGTTTCCTTTCTGCAGTCCAAAGGGCCAAACAGTAATCCACTTTGGAGTAATTTCCACTGAAGCCATCCTGTTCTCTTGGAATAAATACCTGATGTAAATGCCCAGTTCTCAAGGTGAATTAAGAGAATTTTGTGGTGTCAAAAAAAGAAATCAGCCCGTAATTTGCAGGGTCTGATTGAGTTCCTTTTTTATGGATCGACTTTATGATAGCACAACACCATGAGTCTGGAATGATACCGGTAGCTGGCATCACTTAAGTGATGATACCAGTAGATGATACCACTTACAGAATAGACTAGTAAACCCCTACACAAAATGGGGTCTGCCTTGAATATGATTGCTGGAAAGCAATCTGGACCTCCTGTTCGTGAATATTTCATGTCACTGATTACATTTGAAGTATCTCCTACTTCTTGTGATGTCATTAACAGTGCAGAAGCAAAGTCCTCTGGATTAGAATTCATTTCACTTGCTTAGAGGAACTTCTAAATAATACAGTCATATAACCTACCCATTAAGCTTCACTGACTTGTGCTTCGGGGGGTTGCGGGAAACATCCATTACAACGCAGTCATTGCATCGCACTGCTTTTACAACGCAGCTGTTACAACGCAACTGCCTTTACATCGCATGCCATTACAACGCATTCCATTACAACGCATGTCACTACAATGCATGCCATTACAATGCATGCCATTACAACGCATTATAAGGTAAGTAATAAAGATTTTTTACTTTTAGAATGGGTATGGGTTTTGGGGTAGATGGGAATAGTAATTATTACCCTTACACTATCCAACACTTACCCTACTGTTGCACTCACTGGAGTGGGAATAGTTATTTTTACCCCTACACTATCCAACACTTACCCTACTGTTGCACTCACTGGAGTGGGAATAGTAAATTGTACCCCTACACTATCCAACACTTACCCTACTGTTTCCCTAAAAGTATTATGCGTTGTAATGGAATGCATTGTAATGGTAGTTTTAAAAAATGCGTTGTATTGGCATGCGTTGTAAAATCATGCGATGTAATGGTAGTTGCGAAGTAAAAACCATGTTGTAAAAGCATGCGTTGTAATTGTTTGCATTGTAACATCATATATTCCAGGGTTGCTCGGGGTTGCGGTCAACTCAGTGTTTATCAATTTTATTGAGTTGCCCTTTAATATAGGTTCTTGCAGTAGATCCCAATAGAATTTTTTTTAACTCTTGTTTGTTTCCCATCAGTCAATATTGTTATTTTCTATCCACTGCATTAAGCTCCTGTCTCGCTGCTTCACTCCCATAATGTATAAAACTGCAATGCATCCTATTGGCAACCTTCCTTTACAAGAAGCAATAGCAAGGAAAATCTGTTTTCTATTAGCACGTTCCAAAGGAGGAGGGTCATATTGTGCTTTCAAATGAGAAACTTTAAAAAAAAAACATTTTACTATTCTATATTGCAAATATCACCAGAACTGTTCAGAGGCTCATCAATTCTCATAGTGAGAAGATGTTGTAACCCTAATGTAACTGTAAACCATATTTAATTTAACAGTTGGTTTCCTATTAATTTGATTTGACCCCTAAGGTTATCTCCATGGCAAGATGTCTACTGGCACCCAGATCGACTACCTCAAAATGTTCAATTTGTTTAAACTGCTGTAGAGGTGCAAGAGTTTACCTGGACCAAACGCTTGCCATGTCTAAATGTGGCAAAGCAGGCCTATCAATGGGAAAGCAATTGTGTTTCACTGTGAAAGTAAATCGTGTTGCGCTAGTAGGCAAAGCACCTGTCATGATCTACCTGCTGTTTTCTTTTGCTACAGCCATAAAGGTATTTCACACATATTCTGTAAGTAGGACTGAAAATCATCAAACTTACGTGGTGGCATTTTCAGGTTAAAATCTCCTGCCAGAATAAAACATGAGGTTGGAAAACGAGAGCGAAAGTTAGTCAAATCATTATCATATTTCCTCAAATTGTCCTAAAAAACGATTGCTTTAGGAGGGATTTATATATTAGTACGGACTAAATAACAAAAGGTACTGGAGGGGGGTTTATGGTTCTATAAAACAAGCCAAAAACCAGTTACAGTGATTGTAGGATGGAATCACACAAGCGATTACTACATATGCCTTTACTGTGTGGTTACAACGCAGTTCTGTTACCACAAGTTACCTTTTCCACGCATGTTTTTACCACGCATATGCCTTTACCACACATGCCTTTAATACGAATTTCGTTGTAAATGCATATGAGTGGTAAAGTTTAGGTGTGGTCATGGGAGCGCGCTTTGTAATTGCTGGCATCGGCGCAGCTCCTTTCACATCCCTGAGCCCTATGCAACACTCCTCCCCCCTCACCCAGCCCTGAAAACCATCCCGCTCCCAGTCCTGAAACCTAAAACCAGCCTCCCATCCCTAAAATACCCCAGGTCCCCGCCCTGAGCCCTAAAACCCGGCCCCAGCCCTGCCCTGAGTCCTAAAACTGGCCTCCCAACCCTAAAAGCACTCCAGCCCTGAAAACTACCCTGCCCCCAGCCCTGAGCCTGAGCCTTAAAACTGGCCTCTCAGCCCTAACAACACCCCAGCTCGCCGCCCTGAGCCCTAAAACTACTAACCAAGCCGCGGCCTTGCACAGGAAGGCAGCAGGCAAAAAAACTTTAAAGCCTCCCCTCTGGCACCGCACATTCCAAAAGCAGGAAGTCCCTCCAAGCGTCTCCTACCCCTCACCCATCTGCTTAGAGTCTAGAGTGCTGACAATGCGTGGTAAAGACTATGCATGGTGAAGGTGGACTCGTTGTAAGGCGCACATTGTTAAGGTAACGTGTGGTAACAGCCGCGTGGTAATGGCTGTTTTCCAGTTACAGGTGGTTACTACTGTTGTAATTTCTTCCCATGGACAACGGACACCAAGATCAACTGGTCACTTGAGGGGCAACCTTGTGTAGGAAGCTGGCTCTCTATATAGTGTACTAAACTAAGTACACTGTGCAGAGAGTCCAGTGGGTCTCCAATTGGTTTACAGAGGCTAAAGTAGATAACACTAACGCTCTCTTTTGTGGTAGTGGGTGAGCAGTTAGGCTTCTCAGAGGGTAGTGCTAAGCATTTGTTGTACTCACAGAGGCAATAAATGAGACACACACAAAGAATAAATCTGAGACCAATTTAGAATGATAACTCTACTTTTTATATATACTTCAAACTCAAGAACTTTCTTTCAAGGTATGTACAGTTTTCGATAAAAAAATGCACAAGTAAGTAGAGCATTTAAACCTGAGCGCTTTTACTCACAAATGCAATCCTAAAGGAGGAAAAGTCAAAGACGCAGAAAGGTAGGTACAACTTGTTTCATGGGTTCACCTGCTGGGATCAAAATAGTAGTGGGCCTATGCTCAAAGTACTACCAACAGTTTGTCGGGAACTGCCCGGGCTCTACTGGGAGCACGGTGCTGTTGAGACTGGTAGCTGCCGTGCTACGGAGAAGGGGGGGGGGGGCACCTCAAAAGAGGCTGCAGAGAGGACTTGCTGGCAAGTTCGTGGGCTCAGGTCGCATGGAGTCTCGGAGCACGGGTGCAGGGCTGGTTCGTCCAGGAGGTTTGGTCGGTTGGGTTGGGTGCGCAAACATGGACCTCACGGTCAGGGACAAACAGATGGCAGGGGCCAAATCAAAGCAGCTGGGCAACTCTCAAAGTGGGTCTCAGTGATGCGGATGTCCTTAGGTGGCTGCTTGGTCCTGGTGCTGTGAGGATCCTGGCTGGACACGCACGGTTGGTGTTTGGTGCAGGGCCGTACCACAGCTGTTGGTACAGCCCGTCTCCGGTTGGTGCTGGTGTCATCACGCTCGGTGGGGAATCAGTTCTGACCTTCCAGAGCAAGAGTACCTTCTCCTGGTCGTGTGTGGCATCGGTTGGGCCGGCAAGCTGCAAGGCTGTGGATCGGAATATGCTTGTCACTGCCTGCGGATTGCAAGGGAGTAACTCATCTACTCCAAGAGAGACTTTCAGTGTTTGTCGAAGTCCTGGCAGGCTACCCAAGGCTTTGGAAGTTCTCTAGGTCGCAGGATGAGTCACTCTGTCACAACTGTTGTGAGAGGGCTGAGGACGGCAGGGTTCTTGCCAAAGTACAACGTTCTGCTGCAGTTCTCACCAAGCAGTGACTCTTCTCTGTCCTTCTTCTGTTGAGCCTTCGAATCTGACTTCTTGGGTTTAGGGGTGGCATGTAAATACTCAATTTAGCGGCGTTACGGAGAGTGACAGTTAGTAGCTAATGGACTACCTACCTTTAGGGTGTCTACATCCTCTATATGACCAATTCCTGTGAGAAGTGGGCATAACCCTGACCCTAGAATGCTAATTCCGTCTAAAACAACATGGCAAAGTCTGAAAAGTGGGGTCCACATCAGCTGGCCCGCCCTAGGGGTGGTGCTGACTGAATATGGGCACACCTCCCAATGTAGCTAATTTTCACATCTGTCTTGCCGCCAAAACGTGGTGTTTGTACAGGGGTTGGCAACTTCACTATCTGGAGAGGCCTGGGGTTGCATAACAAAGGTGACAAAGCCTTTGAAGCTTCCTTTTCCTGGAATGCCCATCCTGCTTTGAGGAGGTGTGAACTCTGCCCAGAGCAGGCTTTGTTCCTGTCCTCCGAGAGCAAAGGCTCTCAGCTCAGGAGGTCATAAACCTGTGCATGGTGGCTGACTGGTCGGGACCAGTCAGTCAACACACTAGTAGTTAGTAGGTTTTCAGGGGGTACCTCTAAGGTGCCCTCTGTCTGCTTTTATTAATAGATCCAGCACTGACATCAGTGTGGATTTATTAAGATGAGGTGTTTGGTACCAAACACCTTGGGGAACAGGGAAGCCGTCATGTAGCTGGGGAACTCGTAATGATGAGTATCCAGGTGTCCAGCTCATGTATTAGTTATGGCTTCCCTGTGCACTGGTAATATCTAAGGGTGAACTTGAATATCACCGGGACATATCCACTCTTGCAGATATGCCCTCACATGGGTGAGCCTTAGGGCTGTAAGGCCTGCCGTAGGGTTGACTTACCTATGCCACATGTTGTCCTGGCAGGCATGGCACTCAGGGATGGGTGCCATGTCAACTCTTATATTTTCTGGTTGGTCAAGTTAGGCTTCACCAGGAACAACTTTGGAGTTCTCCACTACTGGTGTAGAATCTCCTTGGCTCACTGGAACGTTGGCTAAAAATTGCCCACCTTTCCTACACTTTTTCTTTCTTCCTTCCTTTCTGTTGGGACCTACTTGCACTAACTGCAGGTTCAGCATCCTCAGAATCCTTGGGTGAGGACTGGCACTGGGCCAGTGGCTCTCTTTGGCTCAGACCAACCTCTGTGTGATCATTTACAAGGTGACAGTCAAGGGGAAAGTCTTTGCTGACTACCACCCTTCTCCAACTAAGGAACCCAGATATTTCTAGGTGTACCACAGCGACAGGCCCAACAGTAACCTTCCCTGGGATAGCCCCTAGCCCCTACTCTTTTAGTCTCTCCTCGGATATACTGGTTGAGAGAAAACCAGCCTGTCATGTACAACAGTGTGACTGGCACGGGTATCTCACAGGGCAGTGGTTGGGATTCCATTCACCAGTAGGTGGTGGAAGTGTCTACACTACTCTGCAATATCCAGCTCACCTTTTGAGCCCACTTTCCAGTAAAAGGCTAAGAGGATTTCTTCGCCTGAGGAATCACCCTCAAAGGATACACTAGCAACCCCTGGTGGTTCACTAGTGGGTTTGATTTTAGGACAGGAAGAGCCTTTGGTGTGGTGTCCATTCTTCTGACAGTTGTGACACCATGCCCATTTGGGATCCCAATTCTTACCTTGGTACCCAGTTTTGTTTTGTGAGGTGTCTCGGGGCTCACCCTCCTGGTCAGGGTTCTGGGGACACATTTTCTAAGGGGTAAGGTTGAGCTTCTTAGCCACAACACCTTCAAGATCCAATATCACACTAACGTTGGTATCTTTTTGAACCTAGAAAAAATCCTAACACAAGTTTTATTAGTCTTAACTATAGCAACTTTTTACATCATAACAGTTTTAGACTTCAGGGACTTAACTAACGCCATAACAGTTAATTTTAGAAATTAAGAAACAAATTGACAAATTGCAAAGATTCACTTTTATCTAAAGGCAATTATAAGTGGTATCGGGAAACGCAAAGTCGTAGACCCCACCGCTGATCCACCATTGTAGGAAGCTGGATCTCTATAAAGTGTATTAAAATGAAGTACACTGTGCAGAGAGTCCAGTAGGTCCCCAGTTGGTTTACAGAGGCTAAAGTAGATTATACTAATACTCTCTTTTGTGGTAGTGTGGACAAGCAGTTTGGCGTATCAGAGGGTAGTGCTAAGCATTTGTTGTACTCACAGGGGCAATAAATTAGGCACCCACTCAAAGAATATACCCAAGACTAAATTGGAAACATACCACTTCTTTTTATATATATTTCAAACTCAAGAACTTCGTTTTAAGATAAGTACAGTTTTCAATAAAAATATGCACAGGTATGTAAAGTGTTTAAACCTGTGCACTTTTACGCACAATACAATCCTATGGGAGTAAAAGTCAAAGTTGCATAAAGGTAGGTACAGTCGGTTTCAGGGGAGTTCATCTTCTGGGATCGGAGTAGTAGTGGGCCACGGTTCAAAGTACTACCAGCAGTTTGACAGGAACCACCCTGGTTTATTTATTTATTTAAAGTTTTGTATAGCGCGAACATGACCCAGGTGGGTATCAGAGCGCTTTACATATGTTTAGGTAGACAAAGGAAAGCAGCAAGGTGATAGAAATCATGGAAAAGGTGGGACAATAAACAACGGAAGCAGGATGAAATTAGGGAGTGCAGAGGAAGCAGAATGGGTGAAAGCAACAAGTAGGGCAATATAGATCAACAGCATATCAGATAAAAACGGTCACCTAGAGTCAATAGGAGAAAGCATCAGGTTCAACGCAGAGTTCATCAGTAGAGTTTGTTCAGTAGTAGAGTTGTGACTTCCCTTTTGAAGGCGCATGATGCTAGTGATGCTGGTAGCTGGCGATACGGAAACTAGGTGCACCTGAAAAGAGGCTGCTGAGGGGGACTTGCGGGCAAGACTAAGGGCTCCCAATTGGGGGCTCAGGTTGCAAGGGGTCTTGGAGCAGCCATGCACAGCCGGTTTGCTGGGAACCGGGCCGGGGGACTCAGAAGCAGAGTGGTTTGGTTGGCTGGGCTTGGTGCACAAAGATGCACCTTGTGGTTAGAGACAAACAACTGGCAGGGGCAAAATCAAAGCAGCTGGGGCACTCTTGAAGTGGGTCTCAGTGATGCTGACTTCCCTCAACAGCTGCTTGGTCCAGGTGCTGCGAGGATCCTGGCTGGACACTCACAGTTGGTGGTTGGCGCAGGGTATCCGATACCCTGGGGGTTGGTATGGCATGGCTTCGGTTGATCCTAGTGTCTTCATACTCGGTAGGGAGACAGAACTAACCTTCCAGAGCATGAGTACCTTCACATGGTCATCTGTGGTGTCGGTTGGGCTGGGGAGCTTCAAGGCGGTGGACCGGACTCTGCTAGTCGGTGCCTGCAGACTGCAGGGGCGTAGCTCCTCTAATCCAAGGGAAACTTTCTGTGTTTGTCAAAGTGCTGGTACGCTACCAAAGGCTATGGTAGTTCTCTACCTCGCAGGAAGAGTCACTCTGTTACAATTGTCGAGAGAGGGCTGGGGACTGATGGGTTTCTCACCAAAGTCCAAAGTTCTGCTGCAGTTCTTGCCAGGCAATGTTTTTTCTTCATCCTTCTACTGTTGATCCATCAAATCTGACTTCTTGGGTTCAAGAGGGCCACCTAAATACTCGATTTGACAGAGGGACAGGTAGTATCTAATGGGCCACCTACCTTTATGCGTCTACACCCTCTATATTACCACTTTCTCTGGGAAGTGGGCATGACCCTGACTCTAAATTGGTAATTCCATCCACAACAACATGGAGGAATCTGAAAAGTGTGGTCCACATCAGCTGGCCCGCCTTAGGGGTGGTGCTGGCTTAATGTGATCACACCTCCAAATATAGACAATTTTCCCACCTGTCTTGCTGCCAAAAATTAGGGTCAGGACAGGGGGTGGCAACTCCACTATCTGGAGAGGCCCAGGGTTGCATAACAAAGACAGCAGGGCCTTTGAAGATTCCCGCCCTGGAATGCCCATCCTGCTTGGAGGAGATGTGAACAAATCTGCCCAGAGCAGGCTTTGTCCTGTCCTCCGAGAGTAAAGTCTCTCACCTCAGGAGGTAAGAAACCTGTCTATGGTGGCTGGCTGATCGTGACCAGTCAGTCAACATACTAGCAGTCCGTAGTTTTCAGGGGGCACCGCTATGGTTCCCTCTGTCTGCCTTTATTAATAAATTCAGTGTGGTTTTATTAAGACGAGGTGGTTGGTACCATACACCTTGGGATACAGTGAAGCCATCAGATAGCTGGGGAACTCATAATGATGAGTTTCCAGCCCATGTACTCCTTATGGCTTCCCAGTGCACTGGTAATATCTAAGGGTGAGCTTAAATATCACCGGGATATATCCAGACTCGCAGATATGCCATCACATAGGTATATTGCACTCTGCCTTAGGGTGAAGAAGGGGAAATCTAACCCCTCCTGGTGTGGTGTAACGCAGGTTAATCACAGTTTGTCTAAAAATAATGAACACGAGTGTGAGACAAAGACCTTGCATTGGAGTGGCACTTTATTCACTAAGGTGCACATGCATCAACATTCAGAAAAGCGATTCCTTATTAGCGATAAATAAGGAATCGTTATTAAGGAATCGCTTTTCAGAATGCATCAACAGATTCGCTAAAAAATAGCGATTCTTTAAAAATCGCTATTATTTACCGAATACACATTTGCGAGTAGTGAAAACACCGAATAGCAATTACCGATATCGGTATTAGTGAAATCGGTATTAGCGACTTCGCAGATACCGAAATCGGTATTAGCGAAATCGGTAATAGCGATTTCAAAATAAAACGGGTCGCTCGGGAACGTTCTGAGGACATCACCACCAGGAAGTACAGCTGCCCCACCCTCATTCACTCGCCAGAGGAGCACACAGGAGGAGCAACAGGAGCAAGCCTGATCCCACAGATTGACCACTGACAGGACTTCCACCCCACCCTCACCAGGATGGAGAAAGAAGCACCATCCAGCGCAGAAGCTGCACGCAAGAGGAAACGCAAGTTTTCCGACCGGGAGCTGGAGCACCTGATCGAGGGGGTGAGCAGCAAACACGATCGGCTGTTCGGGAAGCTGTCCCTAAAGGTGCCAGAGTCTGAGAAGCGGCGCATATGGCTGCGCATCCGAGAGAGGGTAAATGCAGTTGGAGTGACGCCCCGCAGCATTGACGATCTTAAAAAGCGGTGGTACGACCTGAGGAAGCGTGCAAAGGAGAGGATTGCGGAGAGGCTCCGGGAGGCATCCAGAACGGGAGGCGGACCTTCCACAGTGCAAGCTAACACCGCCCTGGAGGAGCTGGTGGAAGGAACCATCGAGCCTGAGGCCGTCGTGGGAGTAACCCAGATGGATACCTCCGGCGCAGCCACGAGTGCCCAAGGTAAGATGCATGCCTGTGGCCACACCCAGCATTGCGTAAATCCATTCCCAAGCCCCCAGCACGATCAGAGTGTGCATGCAGCTTTGCCCCACACAACTTTACTCATAACACTAGTGCATCATGGGAGTTGTAGTCAAGTCAGCCCAGTGTGCATGCACAGGAAAAAATAGATTTAAAAATCACCACATCAGTAGAAGCTGGATATAGACTGTTTATTTAGTGGATCACAGAGGGACATGTATGTTTACAATACTACGTAGGTGTAACTATCCCATGCACTGTTTCACACACAGATGCATCTCCTGGGGATTCCGACGACAGCGGCCGGCTGATCATTTCGGAGACACCAGCCGATTCAGGTATGGATACAGCGCAAGATACGCATTCACCACCTCCACCAGCAACTACACCACCACCACCACCACCACCACCAGCAACAGCAACACCTGCTGCCGCAACAACTGCAACTAAAGAGCGGAGGCGTAGGTCACAATTTCCACCCATGCAGGTGATGGAAACATGCCAAACACCTGCTACACCATCGGGTCAAAGTCTGCGAATCATCCCACCGCCTGCTGCACCACCAGCACGTGTCAGACTCCCACAGCGCCGCAGGTCTCTGTGCAGTTCACAATCCTCAGGCGACGTTGCAATCTCCCCAAATGGTGGCATTGAGGAAAGGATGCTGCGTGTCCAGCGCCTGCAGGGGAGACACATGGCTACAATCAGCTCTAACATAGCGCGCCTTGCCAAAGATATGCGTGCCATGACTGCGGCAGTGAGGGACATGACCACTGTGGTGGCAGAGGGCAATGGGTACCTAAGGGAGGACATACATGAGCTCACCCGTGCCATGAGGGAAGGCCATGAGAGCGAGAGGAGGAGGCACCGGCAGAACTTGGTCAGGTCCGCAGCCTACAAAGGCCATCACCAGGATGAGCAACAGCACCGCAGTGTTGGCACGCCGCTCAGTGTCACTGCAGGTGGACCTTGGACACTTTTGCGGGGATGTAGCCAGGGCTCTAGGACAGGTCACCGCTGCAGTAGAACACCTGCAGAGCGGCACATTCAGTGCTAGCGCATTGGGAGGGGAGGACGGCAGTGAGGCTGCCTCAAGTGTGAGCAGTGTTTCGGTAGCAGAGGCCAGCACCAGGCGGCGCAGTTCGCGTTGCTCCACAGGGACAGGCCGTGGTGAGGTGGAGGAGACACCTGAGAGGAGGCTTGGCGTTCGTGGCAAGCGCCACTAGACTAACTGACAGTCATACTTGACTGTGGTGGGGCAACCATGGTCCTCCCCTATTTGACGCTGCACAGCCGTGACAAATACGGCCATTTGTTGTAACAGTTTATTTGGGGATATATTATTTTATTGCTTGTTTGGTCGCACATGCCTCAGTGCTCCTGTGCATTAAACAGTAGCACCACCAATAATTTGTCATCTTTCATTCTTACCTGGTTCAGAAATGATGTTGCATGATGTATGTCTGCCTCCTATGGCCCTCTGCTGTGTTAGGGACGTGTGCCTGTCGGTGTTGGGCGGGTGGTTGGTCATCCCGGTAGTCGTGATTCCTGTCCACCTCTATGGGTATCCCCCTTCTGGTCGCAATGTTGTGCAGCATAGCACATACAGCTACAATCCTGCAGCAGGTATCAGGTTTGTATAGCAAGGCACCTCCAGTCTTATGTAGGATTCTAAAGCGACTCTTCAGAATCCCAAAGGTCCTCTCGATGACATTCCTTGTGCTTATGTGGGCCGCGTTGTATCGTTGCTTCTGTGGTGTTGCTGGATTGAGGTAGGGGGTGAGTATATATTCCCGCAGGACGTATGCACTGTCACCTACAAGATAGAACCAAAGACTTAGCAACGGTGATGTTCATACATGTGTGGTGCTCATGTGTGGAAGAGGTATGTGTACGTACCAAGCAGGAGTCCCTCTCCAAATTCTCCGTTGAGTAGACGCCTGTGGCTGCCACTGTGTCGGAATATGTAGGAGTCGTGTGTGCTCCCCGGAAATTGTGCCACTAGGTCCGTGATGATGTGCTTGGCATTGCACACAACCTCCACGTTGATTGAGTGGTAGGACTTGCGGTTCCGGAATATGTACTCATTGGCAGAGGGTGGCCAGATGGGGATATGCGTACAGTCGATGCATCCAATGACATGGGGGAAATGGGCCACCTGGTAGAATGCCTGTTTGTTGCGGTCCAACTGCTGTGTGGTTGTGGGGAAGCTGATGTGGGTGTGTATCATTGTCAGAATGGCATCTATGAATTTCTGGAAGAAGCGTGAGAGTGCGCTTTGCGATACACCTCCGTCTACGGCGATTACCCCCTGAAAACTTCCTGAGGCCAGTAGGTGCAGGCTGCATAGGACCTGGACGTGCGCAGGGATTGCATTGGTCCGATGTGTCTAGTGCTGCAGGAGTGGTTCGAGGTCTGCAATGAGGTGCATGATCATGGCATGATTCAGTCGATACTTGTCATACACCTCGTCCTCATTCTGTCCCAGCAAGGTAATGCGCACTCTGAATACTCTCTCCTGTACCCTTCTCCTGCGCTGTCCTGCTGCATTGATTCGCATCCTCCTTGCAAGCACGTAGAGGGCTGCCATTTTGTGCTAGCCAACAGGGTCTCCTGGGCCACATTTAAGGGTTTGCTGATTGGTACGATCTGTTGCACATGTGAAATTTTTTTTATGTCTTTTCTTTTTTTTTTTTGTTACTTTACCTCCAGGTTCTGATTCCCCTTAATCTGCTCATGCTAAATAGCGAATTTTGGGATTTTCGGTATTTACGAGTTTTGTTGCATTGTGTAGCGATTCGTTATTAGCCATTGGCACTTGCCGGGAGCAATTTGTGATTTCGGTGATTGCGACTTCGGTAATTTGCGATTCGGTATTTTTGCGGATTGGTTATTTGCGAATAGTTATTTTTCTGGTATTTTTTTAGCGAATCTTTATTTTCTCACGATTTGGGTTGATGCATTGGGATTCGGTTTTTGACACTCGCTAACGGGTGATTTTACCGAATCGGTATTTTACCGACTGGATTTTTGCTTGATGCATGTGCCAGTAAGTCATTAACACAGCAAAAGAAATATATTCATCTATTCATTAGCTTAGAGACAATATTAAGATCACAGTTCAATCAATCAGAAATAGAAACACAAAATACTTATCAATAAACGTGCAGGTGCCTGGAAGGCAATCCTGAAATGGGAAAACTGACCATCCAAGAATTACAATTTTAAAAGTACATTAAATGCAATGAATTGGGTGAGGATGAAAAACCTAGCCTAAGAGAAGAGGCTAAAAAAGGAAAAATGTTATCTAGACTGGGCTCTACCACCTGAGAGAAGGCTTCTTGAGCCCAATGCAGATATACGGCCGGCCGGGAACCCACAGCGTGCAAGGCGCTGCAAAAGAGTTCTGAGCTCCTACTGGGGTGCAGGCCCTATATACCCGTTCAATGCAGAATGGTTAAACCGCATTGACGTATGTATTTGAATCATACTGGCGTAGGTGCTCTTGACCGCACGCCTACGGTGGTGTTGCTAAAACCCTGAAATCACAGAAGTGGTGTCCCAGTGGGTCAGGTGTTTGTGCGGGTGGTCAGCAATGCTTGACCGCAACCTATAAACAAATCATATTTTTATCATACATTTCTCGGAACGTGTACATGAAAGCGGAACTTGAAATAGGTGTTGTTGAGGCAAGGTGCTGTCTTTTGGTTACATTTGAGCAAGCTCGGGAAGGTTTGTAATATAAAATGAAGCAAACGATATTTGTGAAATGTCAAGAGTGTATCAGCTGACCGTGTGTGTGGGCGAGATAGGTTTTGCAACTGTGGAAAGTTTCTGCGGTCGCCCGAGCTGCCTCGCAGTGTTGGGCACAAGAGAAATGCATG
Source organism: Triturus cristatus (assembly GCF_964204655.1). Classification (NCBI taxonomy): domain Eukaryota; kingdom Metazoa; phylum Chordata; class Amphibia; order Caudata; family Salamandridae; genus Triturus; species Triturus cristatus. The sequence continues at coordinate 783,447,219 of NC_140594.1, forward strand.
TTTAAGAATATTGGGCCTAGTAGAATTTATTGTTGAGGAGGTTAAGAACTGAGGCACTGGCCTTGGGTCAAGGGAGGTGTGAGCCACTATGGCACTAGTGACCGTGTAAGATAAAAATGGTCAAGTTAGCACATTTCCAGGTTGTAGTTGGTGGGGCCTATACTGCATGGGTCGATATTTATTCATGCTGCATGGGTCGATATTTATTTATTTGTATGGTAAAACGTGATCCTCCATCCTTTCCCTCCTCTTTTTCATTTTTTAACACACTCCTAACTGTATATATAGCTTGTTCTTCATCACGGCCTATGATCCAAAAGGGGTGTCGTTAGCATAGAGGCACGTGTACTCCCTATTTATCTGGGCTCTTAGCTCAACCTATTCCTCATCCGCCTTTTTAACCAAAGCGCCATAAGGAGCTATGATATAGTCTATCCCTGCTAAAGGTGTACCTGGAGGAAGTGGGGGAGCAGTATGTACTTTAGTAGTTGATGTCGGGAGGGGTCTGCTACAAACGTAAGCCAGTTGTTGTGAGCTCAACTATTTCTAACAGTGCTAATATACTCCTATTCCTTGGTCTACTGACCCTACGTATGGACTTCCTGTAGATCCCTATCTTGGAATTGTTCATTTCTATTACTTTAGTACTCATTCTTTTCACACAATGACATTTATCTATGGGACGCAACACAAAGAGCAACAGCAAAAAAAAACATTTGGAATGGCAGACAGCCAGAAACATAACCAGTCAATGTTCAACCAATCAGCGGCTGTGTCTGCTTATAGCACCCCTACCAGCAATCCATTTCTTTTCTATCTTGTGCTAGTCGTTGATGGCTTTGGTGTTGGAGCCATTTCTTCCTTTTCCATCGTTGGCCCATTTCTCCAGCATAAGTTCCTCATCCGAAGGCATACCCTCCTCTTGATATTTTGAAGCCAGAGTGCTTTTGCCTTGATCTGAAACATCGCAATGTACTCAGCATACTGCCAATGTCGATGGCACAAGGTAACAGAGCCATAGATGGGCATGGATGCGGGAGATATTTGCTGCTGCTGGAACTATCATGGAGACTGTGCAATGTTCTAGTGAACACAGGCTGCTCCTTTGTGAGGGCTGTTGAAGATAGAGACGTTCTCTGCAGGCTCAGTAAAAGTTCATTAGGCTGGAGGTGCCATATTTAATGTCCAAATTAAAAATACTGCTCTTTGCAATTTGTTTCCCGACCCACAGGCAATATGCCATAAATGTCATCCTAGAAAACAGAGAAGAGGTGTCTTTTAATTTGAGATTATTTTATAATTTTTAACATTTTCTCCCCACCCCAAGTAGACTACCTGTCTATCTCATCTTCATAATCCTAGTCTACCCTATGTTGCCCTAAGGACGCTGCTCTATACCTCAAGTAACCTGGGGCACTCAATTTGCCATGGACGTAAATTTGTGCAAAGAACAATAAAGCACGTCTATACTGGCATGGACAATGTAGGGTGTGGGGCAAAGAGGCCTGATAGTCTGACAGAGATCCTGTTGTCATAAACCCATTGTTCCTGCAAAAAGCTACACTAAGGGCTATATCATGAACACTCATGTAAAATATCCTTGTTGCCTTCACTTCTATTCTGGATTTGTCAGTGATAACCTCATGCATCATTGGGGTGTGGTCCCTTACTGTTCTATTTACAAACACTTTAGAGAAGGTGGCCTCAATAATCTGACATTTGGTTATGTATTCTGTAGAGGAACAGGTGTAGGAGATATTCTACAGTGTATGGTAGTACAATCAATCTGTCTGTGCCTACTGCATGCATAGTCTATGAGTTATATAACAGTACTCCTTAGTCTTCTGTCTACCTATTGTTGTCATCTGAATGTACCACATGTTGCTGTGAAGGGAATCATGAGTATGCTTTCTAACTGCTTGGGCACTATTCACATTATTGCATTAATACATTATTACTTCCAACAGGGGAAGGTGATGAGAACACAGGGTGCGCACAAATATTTGGGGTGCTGACGGTACTGGCAGAGGATGTTGAACCTTTTTGCATTCTTACAAGGGCCATTTTCTCCATGTGCTAGCAGGTAATTTGGAGGTGACTTGGGGTGCACAGTGGTATTGGCAACTTCAATAGTCTGAGCAATACAAGCCTCTCTATTAACACAATGAGATATAAGAGTGAATTAATTAAATCTTCCTAGTGCCATTCTGCCAAAACTGCAAAATATTATAATAAAAATACATAACTTTGCATATGACACTTCTGTGCGGTGGGTATTGCGGCTACGTCTGAATCCATAAACGGCCAAGCTGTCACCACCTTCTTCCTCTTGGACAATCAAATGGAAACAAGTTAACTTTCTCTAGTTTGTTGTTCAGTGATGAGGGGGTGCAGGGTTGACCCTGAAGTCTGTTCTGTTATTACTTTCCTCTTGGCAATGGGGACAGCTGTTTGTGAGTAGTCTATTATTATTTCAAAAAGTCTTTGGGCCATTATTGATATGTCGAAGCTCAGTACTGATGGGGCCCTTCTCCCTCCACCTGGAAACCTGAGTTTGAAAGAAACTTTGCAGTGTGTGTTAACTCATACAAATGCTTATATATTTCATTTTGTATATACAATATAATATTAAGCACAGTCATTCAATGCACACTGCCCTCTTGTATTTATATATACTCATATTTTCATTACTAAACCTCAATACATAAATATGATATTACTATTATTTATTTATTTTTTGTAGTCCCTGGCAAATGCACTGCATTAGAATGCATTTTAGCACATTCCACCTTACAATCTAATTTGTTACAACAATATTCAGCTCTGAAGAACCTAGAAATGAAAAACATTTATACACATTATTTCTTTTAGGTAGACATATAAAATAGTACTTCTCCTTGTGCCATTTAAGTGGGCAAAACCCTTCAAGAATTCAATATACCTAGTGCCATTATATATATATATATATATATATATATATATATATATATCTACATCTGAAAATGGTGGTGTTATATGTTAGGTGGCGGTCAGAACATTGGAATATTTGTGACTGAAAACAGGGTGATCCATGGGCAATAAACTATTACTGCTTTCTCTTATTTATTTATTTATTTATTTATTTCCCTCAATGGTGGCGCTTATTGTGCATATTTTATTTTTAAGCAACCCGTTCAGGCATTGCTGAAAGTTGTTACTGCTTTAAAATCTGATGGACATGCGTACACTTAGCTTACTTTATCTTAAACAGTACAGTTGTCACAAGGGATCGAAGCATGCATGTATATATATAAATACACGCATACCCAGTCACTAAACTGCATAACATGGAACCTAAAACACTTAATTTAATCTTGGCTGCCCCCTTTACCGAATTGTGTGACCCTAGGCAATTTCTTTCTCTTCACACAGCTCTCTGTGTTCCAACTGAATACATATATATTTTTACATGAACTCCCTCAATCTCCTGTTTGTTACTAACCACAGAATGTCTCTTTCCTACCTGGCTCAACGCCCAGAATCTGTGATCGGCCAGGAGTGCTACTTCACAAGACAGCCCAAGACAAAATCTATTAACCCTTCAACATCACTCAATATCCAGACACATGTGTTGTCTTTAATTGTACATAAAATATAGCTTATTTTAAAATTATATGGGGTTTTTGTAAAGCGCACGTTCACTCAAGATGGTATTGTGGCGCTAAACCGCAAATCATAATTTTTTTCCCTAACCTAATGGTACTCATTTTATCCACCTCAGAATGATGAAAGGCTGAGGAGACCAACATTTGAACCTGTGACCATCAAGTCCAACTACACTAATGTATTGGACCTATATTTGCCGTTGCTGGAATTGAGGCGGTGTTTGTTGGGTGGGACCCATGTACTGTTGATTAAGATCTCGCAATTTAGTGCGGCAATCCCTTTGCATGTGGCCTATTTTGTGGCAATAGAAACAGGTATGCTGTCCTGGCTGTTGTTGGAACCTCTGCTGTCCCATTCCGCTACCTCTTCCCTGCATACCTGAGTTCCTATTGGTATTGTTTCTGTTGCTGTAATAAAGTTGTTGGGCAATGCTGTAAGCAGGTAATGTTGGTATATATTGTACGAGGGGCTGTGGCTGTACGTACTGTGCGGCAGGCTGTATTTTGCCTGCGAGGGCATTCATGGCAGCCTGGTCACTGCCGTCATCTAAATGACAGGTGCAGCTAGTATTACTGTGTCTGGTATGTCCTTTGTAATCTTTTTAATGGGGGGTGTCGCTGTGAAACACCTCTGCCTATGCTTTTTTTCTCTCTTGGTGGCTGTAGTTGAGATCTGGTATCAGTTCTTCTCCTACACCCTCAAGGATACAGAGGTATATACCGTCCTGTAATTCGTGGTCCTGTGCAGGAGTGCAACCAGGGAAATGGAGCTGGCCGCCAAAGCAGGCGCAAGCAATCTTTGACAGAAGTGGGTGTCTTGGCCAATAACTAGTTACTATAGTGGGGCCTTCCCAACTTTCGAGTCGTAAGATAAAATATATGCGGAAGCCGGTTGTTGTTTTATGTACAGTAGAGCTCAGTATCCTATTCATAGGGTCACTAGTGTGAGAATGCCACGATGTCAGCCTGCGAGGAGCAATGTGGTTACTGCGAGGGAGGGTGAAGCCCACCCTGTCTATGTTTTCTCCGACTAGTTACTAGAATAGTTGGGGTATAGGTCTGTTATAAGTTCGTCCCCTATGGCGTCAAGAACAATAAAACAAATTATCAGTCTTAAATCTAATTCCTCTGGTCCTCTGTATATTCCCTCAGGGGAGAAATCAGGGAATTCGAAATTGTGGTGGGCAAGGGCAATAATAATCTTACTTTGTAATGGGTTTCGTGGCCATGAAGTGGTCAATGTGGTTGGTAATTCTAAGCCTGGAGATATTAAATGAATGCGTACGTAAATCTAATCTGGTGTTTTGTGCACAGAAGTGCCCAATATTCTATTTTCGTATATTGTCTGTATGGGACCTTTAGTCGTGAAGGGTAGGTGGTGCAGAAGTACACCAAGAGGTATTATTTTTCATTGCGCTTTAGTGCACAAGTCTTTGATGTAAGGGGGTAAGAGAATGCTGGTGCTATTGAGAGCGTGATCTGCCGTGTGTGACTATAATCAATACCGAGTGCTTGGAATATAGTGAGAAGGACAGTGCTAGTTAAGGGTGTTATGTGGATAAAGCAAGAGCGGTGACCATCTGAAAGACCCACGACATGATTGTTAATCAGGTATACCGTGAGTTGAGGTGGGGTATTGTTGTGGGAGTTGTCGGTCATTCCCTTATATCGAGTTAGAGCAATGGGGTGGGCTTGCAGGGGCAGACAGGGATACAGAGTCTTGTGACAGGGATGCAGAGTCTCATGAACACTAGTGCAGGAGTGCCCTTAAGAGGGGCACCGGGTGGTCTTGAGAATGTGCGTGATATAATAAAAAGGAGGAGGCGGAGAGCGAGGGAGAGTCAGAGGCGTCAAGATGTGGGAGAGAGTCTGCTTCAGATAGGGCAAAAGAATGTGTGGAGTCTAGTGAAGATTCCCCGTCGGTAATAATCACAATTGGGGAGGTGGCGGAATACTCAGAAGGGACGGAATGGAGTGTTGATATGGTGGAAGAGTTAGATGAGTGGTCAGACCAAAGCAGGTCAGGACGAGTGGTGTCTGGAGATGGCGGGAGAGATGTATGTGCACGGGCGGCAACTAAGTCAGTCAAGGATAGCGCAGAGATCCGCGGACCTGAGTATTAGGGGTGAAGATGACCCCCAGAATTTCCCAAGTGGCAGAGAGGATGTCGCGTTGATGGTCTGTAAGTTCAGTTAGTTCATTTAAAGTAGTGTTATGGACAGCTAGAGCAGTGCCGTGCACTAGATGGATATTGAAATTGATGATAAGTGGGGGGGTATTGGACATAACGGTCAGAGAGGACACGGTGAGGGAGGCAAGGAGCCAAGAAGGAATACTACCACCCCCCTTTGACTACCAGTCACAAGGCAACTGGGAGACAAAAATTGTCTGTGATAGGAAGTGGAAAATGCTGTGGGACAGGAGGCAGATCAAAAAGGGTAGGAGTCAGGGGGCGCTGCATGAGAGGCCTGTATCCTACCTGGCAGGACGCAGCTGTTAAGGGCAGGAGAGGTGTAGTACTGCAGTCCAGGCAACCCCTAACTGGCAGCCTTGGCACCCGGCTATTGTGTGTGAAAGTGTCCAGAGCAGCAACAGGTAGATGAACTAACTGGCGTCCATGGCACCCGACTACTGGGCATGTGAAAGTGCCAAGTAAGCAACAGGAGTGGCAGTGGCTGATATATGACAAGAGCACCTAGGCACTGTGTTATGAAAAGAACACCGCACAAAGCATGAAGCACAACGACACACAAAAGACAAAAAAACGTTAAACAGAGTACATCAATGAAAAATAAAGGATGAAGCAATAAATTGGATGCATAGTGAATAAATATTGTACATTCAGAAACCTAGATATGAATTCTCACTACGAGAAAAAAACCTGAGAACAGAAAGGAAGAGGGAGAGATATGTCGGCAGCACCGAGGAGGCAGACCATGAGAGAGAGGCCACAGGAGGTGTAGGGCGGAGGCGGGGGAGCAAAGCCGAAGAGCAGAGAATGTATAGAGAAAGGGAGGGAGAGGGCAAGGAAGGGGAGAGCAGCGTATAGTGCAAGATGTAGAAAGGAAGAAGAGAAAAAGAAAAGAAGGGGTTGGCGAGGGCTGGAATCAGAAGAGAAAGGGAGAAAGAGGTGAAGGAAGGCAGCGCAGCCAAGGCATCCTGGCTGGAACCCACAGAAGTGGAAGGCAGGTGAAGGCTGCGAAGTAACCACAAGTGACTTCCCCTTTTCGAGGCAGGGAGCTGCGCAGCAAATAAAGGTACTGCCAGGGAAAGACATGAAAGACATGATGTTTACAGATGAAAAATATTGTAATAAAAGAGAAGAATGTTACACCCAATCCATGCAGAATGAGGTCGTCAAAGGGAGAGATAAAGACAGGAGAGAGGACCGTGAAATAATGTGATCCGAAAGGACAAAATGGGCAAAGAAGGGAAGCACGCATTGAAAAAGGGACCCTAGGGAAGAGAAAACCACACTGTAGATAAAACCCGTACGAACAGTAAAAGAGACAGAAGGCAGTGGAGAAGAAAAAACAGTCGGTCAAATGCAAAGTCAATATAAAAAGGAAGAACACAATGAGGACTCGAACCCCCAACCTCGAACCAGCTCGAACCAACGTGGAGGACATGCAACCTAGAACCACAATGGAGGACTGGAACCTCGAACAAACATGGAGGACATTTAACCTCGAAGCTGAGGACTGTAACCTCGAACTAAAACACACAAGAACCAAAGGACTCCAACCTCAAACTAAAATACACAATACAAGTAGAACCACATCCGATGACTCTAACCCCAATACAACTAGAACCACATCCGGGGACTCTAACCCCAATACAAATAGAACCACATCCAGGGACTCTAACCCCAATACAACTAGAACCACGTCCAGGGACTCTAACCCCAATACAAGTAGAACCACATCCGGGGACTCTAACCCCAGTTCAACTAGTACCACATCCGGGGACTCTAACCCCAATACAACTAGAACCACATCCGGGGACTCTAACCCCAGTACAACTAGAACCACATCCGAAGCAACTCGAGAGCCCTCACCACACGCCGAGGCATAGAGGGTGCGAATCGTGGCAAGACAGACCGCTACAGGGGATCGAGGAGCCAGACAGACAGAGCCCAAAGCCCCCACCTCACAACCACATACTAGGGACCGACCGTAGTAAGTCAAGGGAAAAAAATTAAAAATATCCCTGACTCACCCAGTGGCCGGCAGTGGCGAGAGAAGGGGGGTCCGTGGGCAGTCCGCTGAGTGTCCCCGGCCCGCCGCAGGAAGGAGCAGTCCGCATGATGAATTCTGTGGTCGCCAGCTGAAGAAGGGGAAATCTAACCTCTCCTGGTGTGGTGTAACGCAGGTTAATCACAGTTTGTCTAAAAATAATAAACACGAGTGTGAGACAAAGACCTTGCATTGGAGTGGCACTTTATTCACTAAGTCTTTAACACAGCAAAAGAAATATATTCATCTATTCCTTAGCTTAGAGACAATATTGAGATCACAGTTCAATCAGTCAGAAATAGCAACACAAAATACTTATCAATAAACATGCAGGTGCCTGAAAGGCAATCCTGAAATGAGAAAACTGACCATCCAATAATTACAATTTTAAAAGTACATTAAATGCAATGAATTGGGTGAGGATAAAAAACCTAGCCTAAAAAGAAGAGGCTAAAAAAAGGAAAAATGTTATCTAGACTGGCCTCTACCACCTGAGAGAAGGCTTCTTGAGCCCAATGCAGATATACGGCCGGCCGGGAACTCACAGCGTGCAAGACGCTGCAAAAGAGTTCTGAGCTCCTACTGGGGTGCAGGCCCTATATACCCGTTCATTGCAGAATGGTTAAACCGCATTGACGTATGTATTTGAATCATACTGGCGTAGGTGCTCTTGATCGCACACCTATGGTGGTGTTGCTAAAACCCTGAAATCACAGAAGTGGTGTCCCAGTGGGTCAGGTGTTTGGGCGGGTGATCAGCAATGCTTGACCGCAACTTATAAACAAATCATATTTAATCATACATTTCTCAGAACGTGTACTGAACTTGAAACAGGTGTTGTTGAGGCAAGGTGCTGTCTTTTGGTTACATTTGAGCAAACTCGGGAGGTTTCATAATATAAAATTAAGCAAACGATATTTGTGAAATGTCGAGAGTGTACCAGCTGGCCCTGTGTGTGGGCGAGATAGGTTTTGCAACTGTGGAAAGTTTCTGCGGTCGCCCGAGCTGCCTCGCAGTGTTGGGCACAAGAGAAATACATGTTTAAGAATATTGGGCCTAGTAGAATTTATTATTGAGGAGGATAAGAACTAAGGCACTGGCCTTGGGCCTATTTGGATGTGTCAAGGGAGGTGTGAGCCACTATGGCACTAGTGACTGTGTAAGATAAAAATGGTCAAGTTAGCACATTTCCAGGTTGTAGTTGGTGGGGCCTATACAGGGGCCTTCATGCTGCATGGGTCGATATTTATTTATTTATTTATATGGTAAAACGTGATCCTCCATCAAGGGCCTTAGGGCTGTAACGCTTGCAGTAGGGATGACTTACCCTTGCCACATATAGTGCTGGCAGGCATGGCACATAGGGATGGGTGCCATGTTGATTCTTCGGTTTTCTCTGCACCAAGTTACGCAGGCTGCAGTGGCAGTTTGCATGAGCATGGCGAGAGGTCCCTTAGGGTGGCACAATTCATGCTGCAGCTCATAGGGACCTTTTTTGGGTCCAATGCCCTAGGTACCAGGGGTACCATTTACTAGGGACTTACAAGGGATCCTATAGGGGTGCCAATTGTGGAGCAATCTAACTGTTTAGGGAAAGGACACTGGTGTTGAGGATGTGGTTAGCAGGAACCCAGCACACTTTCAGTCAAAATTGCACCAGATTCCAGGCAAAAAGTGTGTGGGGGGTACTGCTTCAAAAACCCAATTTCCTACACCTTGGTTGTGGGAATAAGCATTTTTTTGCAGAGGGTACATAACCAGTGTCCCATAACCAGGCGTCCTTCATGTAACCTGGTTTCCTGAAGAACAAATATGGGATATTTCTGTACAGTCGAATTGGACCAAAAATGTAAGCGGTCTTGTACCCATGAATATTCCAGGTAAGAAACTTTTCTGGTATGGGATGCCCGTTAACTTTCAAGCAATCGCTCAACATCCTGAACCCCTCAGACTATAAATAGGTCCTATGAATGTCGGTGGAAAAAGAAAAGGATGATATGACTCATTGTCGGAGAAGTCATTGTGGAAAGAGGTTGTTATAATCAGCTCATATGGCCAAAGGCTCCAATTTGACCTCTTATTTCCTTAGGAACTGTGAGATTGAGATGCGGAAGGTCAACTCCGTGATTTCGTCGAAACGGAACTTGAGAATTGCTAACTGCGCTCAGAGGAGCTGACTCACAAGTCCCATCGCAAATTTCTATACCGTAAGCTCAGTCACCGCTTCTTGACTAATACTCAAAACTAATTATGATTGAAATTTAACTCGAGCCACTTCACACCCACTCAGGTCATTCAACCCTTCGAAAATCAACAGAAGTGATCTCTTTCACAGAAGTAGTTGCATGAGAGGTTCAAAATAGAGAACACTGGTGCTTTTCACGTCACACCCCGGGAGCCTTGGTTTAGTGCTGCAGCTTTCTATGTAGATTATGGCTTTATTAATTTCTGGTATACCCATCCAAATTTTCTTTTGGCACTGAGTTAAATGATTTAGACGAAGCAGGAAAACAATAAAAGGAATCCATAGTCAAGCAAGGGGAAGGTTACATTTTTACTTTTCCTAGTCCTGAAGTTAGTAACAATATTTTTAGCCTGGATGATAATTTAAAGATACATTTTCAACGATCTTAATAGGTGACCCTCCTTAGGACCTTTAACAGTCTTTTCACAAGGCCATGCTTTCAAAACACGCCTTGACCTTATCGTGTGCCTTCCTTCAAAACGTTTATTTTGTGGCAATACCCCTCTCCTCACATATTTTCCAAGTAATAGAAATGAGAATCTGATGCATTCGATGACAGTTTGCCTGCTTTATCACAGCCAGATGATGACTCTAGAGGCACCTTTTTGAACTCTGTAGCACTTTGGCCATCCCAGATTGTATACTTCAAGCAAAGCAGTTTGCTTAGCTTGTTGGGCATTGGACAGAACAAGGGCCGTCAACATCCCCTAAAATGTTTTTCTGTTAATGAAAGCCTGTTAAGCACTGATAGTTCAGTGGTTCCACCCAACTCAACAAATCTAAAAAGCAAAGATCCGATCTGTGAATGATTATCAGGTTTGATTTCTTCAGCATTTGCAGCTGGAGGCGATATATGAACTGCTGGGAGTTAGATACATGTTTCCCTCGTTGGACACATAGCCCAGCATTGAGCTAAAGCACGGAGTGGAGAATAACTGAGGTCCCCCATAACCACATGCCTTAACGAGTACTCCAGTGAAGAATCAAGATTATGGAATGTAATATCTTTCGCTAATATAGCTGTTTGAAGCGGGCCGCGTTGCGTCACACCAAATGGACTCACACATTGACCCAGTGTACACCCTTGTGGCAGGGCACCTGGCTCAGGGAAGTCAATGGGTCAGGGAAGTCAATGGACTACAGGGCTTTCGGTCTTGGGACCTTATTGGTATTTCCCAATTGGGCGACGTTTGGGTGGGTGTTCACATGCGCTCCTTTTATGACCTTCAAGCTAGATATTCCCTACATCACAGTTTTATAAATATTTACAGCTGAGCCATGTTCTTCAAGCGCACCTCACGACTGGTACACGACCTCCGGACCATAACCCTCCTGAGGGTGGGGGGCATCTCCCGCATTTACCGGACACTCATTAATAATACCCCAACATCACTCGATCGGCTGCGGACTCAATGGGAGGATTGGGTGGGCACCTTGGAGGAGGAGGACTGGCGTGATGCCCTTATGGCCCCCAGGACAGTCACCGCCTCCGCCAAACTGTGCATGATACAGCTTTACTTCTTACACGCCGCCTACCTGACACCGGCGCGCCGTTACCCGCCTGTGCTAGATGCGGTCACGAGCCAGCCGACTTTCTCCATATGGTATGGACATGTCCACGCTTGGCGCGATTCTGGGGAGACATCGAGGAGGAACTCACCGAGATATTGGGGTGGGAGATCCCACACGACCCGAAACATGCGATCTTAGGCATCACAGACGGGCTGGATGGGTCCAGGAATGAAAAATTATTTTATACCACAGCAATGGTGGTGGCTAAGAGGGACATAGCGACCGCTTGGAAATGCCCTGATCCTCCCACCGTTGGGAAATGGCGAGCCAGGGTTGACAGGTGCGCCACGCAGGAGAAGACCATGTATGAAGCGCGTGGCTGCCCCAAGACGTATCATAGGGTCTGGGGGAAGTGGTTGGGGACATGGTTTAGTCTCGCCGGGGATGCTCCATAATTTGTCTTGTGGAATTTGTATGTCCTTGGCTATTGGGTTGTCCAGATCAGTGCATATATTCCTTTGTTATCATGGTGTCTTGAAGATTGGCTGATGCTTTTTGTGAAATCAATAAAAATTTGTTTATCAAAAAAAAAAATAGCTGTTTGAATTTGTGTTTGGGCTGATGACAGACTAGGAGCCAAATTAGAAGCATCTGGATTTGCCATACCCTCTGTAAATTCCAAGGACATCAGGATAGGACCAATTAGACCTCTGTAGCCACCAGAACATCCAGATCCTATCCCCGGAGAGATCGAGGCCTTTTCCTCATCCAGGGCCACATTTTCAGATTGAGCCGTGTTCATTGTGTCTGAAAGTTTAAAAATGCTTGATTACAAAATTTTGCAGAGTTGTCGATAATTCCAAAGAAATGGGATTTGTTGTCTCATACATGGGATATGGTCTGGAATAATAAAACCGTGAACAACTTGAGTACTTGTTTGGCCCCCTGGTCCCACTGTGACCAAGACACAATTCACCTGTGGAATACATAAATCCCTCTTTTCTCCACGGTTAGAGCATAAGGATGTTGTAGTTTTGGTTAACATTTTTATCATAAGTCAACCTAAATTCGCAACTTCAACTAACAAGTCTCAGCGAGGGGTTTTCTGAACATCACAATACTCAATCGAGTGATTGCTGCTAGAACACTGCTAGGTTGTTATAAAGGCTAAAATGGTCAAACACAAAGTCAAAGGCATGGACTGCTGACCACAAGCCTCTTGGGCCCACACCAAACTCAGAACACCTCCACCACCATAAAACTGACACAGTCTCCTCCAGCCCCCCCAACACCTCCCTTTTAATGCTTGACTGCTCACGCTGCAAGCAGGATCCATGGAAGGGTTCGGTTAGAAAAGTATGCTTAGGACTGGGTCACGGTGAAGACCCAGGCTCGAGCACACCAGCTAATTCCCCAGTTTCTTAATTACACTGCATCCACCTCAAACTTCTCACTCTCCCGCCCCCCTGGCTCACAGACTATGTTGTTGGGACACTTTGGTGAAGGTATGAGCTCCTTCACTGCAGGCTCCTCCTACTAAGTGTGTATGCGCTCTCGTGTCATCCGGGCATGTGCTCTTGCGTCCTAAGTTACAGCAAGATCTGTTTTAAAATAGATTATCCAATGACATAATAATTACTGAGCTCTTATTCCTAGTTTGGTGCACGTTTATAAATTGTGTGCAAGCAGTTCGTGGACCTAGGGTCACTTTCCACCTATTAGTGTATCAATACAAATGACCTTCACTCCCAGGATTTGAGCGGGACATTTCTTCGTAGTCTTACATGGAAGAAATTGTACATACAAAATAGTGTAGTAGTGGTAAGACTGTGTGCAAAAAAGCATAACATGTTTTTGCAAATTATGCCTCTGAAAAAGTAGTAATCAGGCACAAAAACCGACATATTAAAATAATTATTTAACCTGGGTATTTGCACCTGTTAGCATCTAGGTATTTAGATTCAATTTGCCTCTGTAGACTTGTAAGCTGATACATTACACTGTTCATGAGCCTCTTACCTCATTAGGAGGTATTACCTTGTATATGCATAATAAAGTTAAAGACAAAAATGTATTGCTTGCAATAGCCTAGGGTAGATGGGGATCAAATATTAGCGAATGCCTTTATTGATAAGCTCATCACATGTACTGTAGCGTAGTTCCTACTAATCCATAGGATTTGCGCATTGTTTGGACAACATAAACTAGGGGCTTGGTGTCAAGACTGATTCCGGACACCTCCGCAGGACATGTTGGCCTATTGACCAGCTAGCTTACAGTGCCACCTTAAGCCCTCCTAACCTATCAGGAGGCGAATGGTTTCTGGCAACCACTGAACATGACAATCTTGACCCCTCAGAGATCGTGGAAACAGTATAGAAACTTTTCACTCAGTCACTCATGCACACTTATTCTCAGAGAAATATACAGAGAATACACAGTGAGATGTTTTCAATAATATTTATTGAACCAATGTTATTCTTGCATAAAATATGTGTGCTACAATGATTAATAAACTATCAACAACATACGTGCCAGTACTGAATCAACAATTTATAAACCTTTTACTTCCTCAAATCACACGTGTCACTCATTGTGATTGTAAATAACTTATTTATTTCATTTTCTTATGAATTCAGAAAGGAGAATTGTAAACTCAATTTTTTGATTGATATCATAATATTTTTAATTCAAATGATTTCATAGACCACAGAACAGCTCATCACACACATGTTATAAATTACATGTAATGTGTACACGTATAATTTTAACAAAACTACAACTTTACGTATAAAACCAATTTGTGAGTTAGGGTTCCACACACAATTAGAAAATAATAATGACAAAAAACACATGAAAAAATTATCAAAACAGAACAAATGAAAAAGCGCAACCAGCGGAGTTGTGATGTTTGTTTCACAAAATACCTATAGCCTTTTTTTTTTTTTTTTAATACAACCCACACCTGGGCAAAGGCCAAACAGTGAAGTATCCAGTTTAACCGGTCAATTAATAAATTGATTTGAAAACATTAATATTAAAGGACTGGTTAAACTGCTACAAATTATGTGTACACTTGTTTGGTCATGAAACGAGGTCTACGCGTTTCGAACCCCTATTTCTTTCAGGACCTGGAACCGAAACAAATGTATTTATCTTGAAGGAGATGACCCGATTTCTACTCCAACCATGGATCTCTTGGTTGTTCCACGTTGGAAAAACATTAATTATATAGCTTATTCAGGCTCCAGGTCCTCTTGAATGCCCTTACCGGCTGCCATGGACCGAGTGGTCCCTCATGCCCACTCAGGCGGACCCAGCATCTCCAAAGGAGACCTCTGCTCCACCTTTGCCCAAGGGGAGCTCTTCAAATCATTGCCTAGTAGACATTCAACAGGCATGGCTGGCCTCACAGCTACTTTCAAGGTACCTGAGACCCCCCCACTCAAAGGGAACCTGTGCCACTTTGCAGAGGCACTCTGGATTGTAAGCGGCAATTACTGGGTAGAATGGGTTGGGGAACACCTGCTCTTCAGACACCAGCCGACAACTGACAGCTGTCATACTGGTTCCAGTGTCTCTCAGAGCCTCCACACTATGGCCATTGATGGTCACCCACTGCCTGTACTTCTTAGTGTTATCAGGTAGATGAGCTCTTGAGACCATCTCACTGTCTCCTAAAGAGACCAGGGACATCTCTGCGGGACCCCACCCATCTTGGGCACCCAACTCCTCCCCCAAGGCTACACTAGCCATCTGCCGGGGCGGTGCACCAGTGGGTGCGGTGGTAACAGTTTTAGGACACCTAGGATCCCCTTGGAAGTGGCCAACCTGACCGCAACCATAACGTGCCTTGGAACCCCTCTGAACAGGCTTACCTATCGGGATCCGTGGCTTATTCTCAGTGGGAGGCCGTGAACCCTTACCTTGGTTCCCTTGGGGATTACTTTCGAGCCCTTTTTAGAACTCCTTCTGTTTACCCTTGTCCCCCCCACTCTTCTGCTGGGGACCCTGCCCACCTTTGGCAGTCTACCACGTGACCTTTTTGGACCCTGGTGCTGACCCAGCGGTCCGCCTCTACAGCAAGCTTTCTGGGATCAGTCAGCTTACTGTCAATCAGGTGCTGGCATAGCTCTGGAAAACAATTATCTGACGAGTGCTCCCATGCAACCAAATCATAGAGCCCCAGCAAATCATTCACCTTGCTACCCTTCACCCAACCATCCAGTGCTCTGCAAAAATAGGACACATACTCCACCCAAGTACTTTACTCCAGCTTCTTGCAGTTCCTACATCTCTCCCTATAGAGCTCTGGGGTCAACCCATACCTGGCTATCAAGGCTTCCTTCATGAGGGCATATGACATCTGATCCTCAGTTGGTAAGGCTTGCAATGTCTCCCTTCTTTCACTGATGAAGCGGCCCCACAACCCCGCTCCCCAATCTCTCTCAGGGACCCGGTGGGACCTCATTGCTACTTCATAGGCCTTAAACCACTGCCCAATGTCCTCATGCTTCATGAAATCTTTGATAACATCTTCGGGAATGTATACCTTTCCTTCCCCAGGCACTGATGGTGTGCTGCCACCAGAGGCTTTGATCTCTAAACTCTTTGCTTTCAGATCCAACTCCCTCAACCCTCTCTAATGCTCTAAAAGCATCTTCTTTTCCTCCGTGGCCAATTTCTTACTCTCTAACTCCAACCTCTTCTTCTCTAGGTCACCCTGGCTCCCCAGCTTGAGCTTAGCAAGCTCCAATTCAGTGTTTCTGCTTCTCTCCCTGTCCTCCAACTCCTCTTTTGAAGAAACACTGCTGCCCACCCTGGAAGGCAATTTCCCCCCATTCAGGCCCAACAGCCCCTCCTGCTGCCCATCTAAATTCTCTCCCTCCACCATAGGGTCCTCGGTAAGCTCACTGGCATTCCTTGAGTCCAACTAAGCCCTAAGCGCATTTTGATATTCCTCCTTTCTGGTGAGGCCTCTCACAGAGATTTTAAATTTTTTGCAGACAGCTTTAAGTTGTGGCACAGTGTAGGTATCAACCCTTTCCTCTTCAAATTCGATATCCACAGATGCAATGGATGGTGGTTTACTCACGGTGAAAATTGGCAGTTCTCAAGATGCAAAGAATTCCCAGGAAAAAACTCTACCAAATGCATGTGGTCGCATAATGGTCTGCACTATAATAGTAGTGTACATCAAAAACTGTATGTAAGTCACAAATGTAAGTCCAGATCCTCACCGCCGACCACCAATGTTAGAAATGAGGGTCTCTAGCTGGCAGAGGTAGGTACCTTTTTCTTGCTTCTAGTCAAGGTAAGGGGGATAAACTCCTAAAATAACCCCTGCTCACCCCCTTGATAGCTTGGCAGGAGCAGACAGGCTTATCTCAGAGGCAGTGTGTAAAGTATTTGTGAACACATACAGTAATACAGTGAAAACACTACAAATGGACACCACACCAGTTTAGAAAAATAAGTAATCTTTATCTAAACCATAACAAGACCAAACGACAAAAATCCACAATACAGTAATAAAAATATGACTTTTAGATGGTGGAAATAGTTCAGTTCAAAGCAAATTGCAGATGCAGCACTTTTCTCACAAAGTACCTGGGATGCGTCACACAAAAAAACAAAACGGGCCGCAGAGAAGGTGACGCGTCAATTCCTTAAACTCAGGGAAGGTGATGAGTCAGTTCCTTCCTCCGGGGGAGGTGGTGCGTCGGTTCCTTACTGCAGCGCAGGGGAGGTGATGCGTCTGTTCCTTACCGGAGAGGAGGTGATGCGTCGGCTTCTTACTGCGTGGGGAGGTGGTGCATCGGTTTCTTACTGCGTACCCCAACGATGCAACAGACTTGGTGCCTCGATGCGATGCGACGATCCGGTCACGGTGCATGAACTCGTGCAGCCGCACAGCAGGCCTTGCGTCGAACTCAGTGCGATGATCTCGGACTTCGGAGATTAGTGCACTCGATGCGGCGTGCTGTGATTTCTCGAGCAGCGGCAGACGCTGCGACGGTTTCTTTGGCAATGCATCAGAAACAGGTGCTAATGCGTCTCGCTTCTTCGAAGTTGCGTCGATTTTCCAGCTCCCAGAGGAAAACAGTCTCTAGAGGTCCAGAACAACTGCAGGCACCTCTTTACAGATTAGAATTTCCAGCAAGGAAATTCTGCGAAGCTGGTGGTGAAGTCTTTGTGTCCCTGAGACTTCAGAACAGGAGGCAAGCTCAGTTTCAAGCCCTTGGAAATCTTCTTTCAAGCAGGTGATGAAGCAAACAGCAAAGTTCTTTTCTCATTTCCTTGGCAGCAAATAGCCACTGCAGGCCAACCTCAGACAGCAAACAGCACAGGGGCAGTATTCCTCCTCAGCTTCTCCGGCTCTTCTCCTTGGCAAAGGTTCCTTTTGATTCCCAGAAGTTATCTAAAAGTCTTTAGTCTGGGTCCCTCTTTTGTGGCTGTACCTAGCTAAAACCAGTTCTCTCCTCACTGGTGCAGCTTCCTGGAAGGAGGTGGAGACAGCATTGTTGAAGGCAGACCAGGCCCATTCAGGTGAAAGGAAATCTCCTTCCCCTACTCTAAATGCAGCCCAGGTCTATTCAGCCCAGCCATGACTCATCAGACTTCTGGAGCCGCTGCCCCTCTCCAGCCCCTGTCATCCAACAGCCAGACATGCGATACACAAACCTAGCAGAGGCACACTGGATGGTTAGGCAAGAGAATACCTACTTTCTAAAAGTGGTATTTTGAAACACAGAATGTAAAAATCACCCCCACTAAAAGATGCATTTTAACATTCTGAGTTCAGGCATACTAAACTTTATTTTTCTACCTTGTTCCCAGGGCCAGTTCTGTTTATAAGATGTTATAAACAAACTCCCCATTCTGTCCTATGGGAACAGGTAGCCTTGCAGTAGTGAAAAACAAACGTGGCAGTATTTCACTATGAGGACATGCCACACACATCAGGGCATGTCCTACCTTTCACATACAATGCACCCTGCCCACAGGGGTACCTTGGGCCTACCTTAGGGGTGACTAATATGTAGAAAAGGGAAGGATTAGGGACTGGCAACTGTGTGCACTTGCCAAGGCGACATGGCAGTCCAGACTGCACACAGGCTCTCCAATGGCAGGCCAGAGTTACATTTTACAGGCTGCTTCTGTGAGTGGCACAATCAGTGCTGCAGCCCACTAGCAGCATTTGATTTACAGGCCCTGGGCACACACAGTGCACTATACTAGCGTCTGACAAGTAAATCAGATATGCCAATCATGGAATCACTAATCCATAACAACAATTAACAAAGGGAGCACTTGCACTTTGACACTGAACAGCAGTCACAAAGAGCCCAAAGCATCTAGACCAGCAAAACAGAGTCAAACACACAGGAGGCAAAGGCAAAAATGCAGGGGAGACCCACACCAATGGTTCCAGGTTTAGCAATATGTATGTTAACCATGCAATTTGTAAATGCAATAGATAAACAATAATAGTTTGTACCTTTGCATGAAGAGGGTTGATGTCTTGTTTGTTAAAGGACATTACAAAATGATTCCATTTTGCTGCATAACATTGCCTTGTGGCTGGTTTACGAGCCTCTTTATGAATGGCCATAGTCTTGAGGTAAATTTAAGTATCCAAACCGTAAGACTTCAGGAGCCAGAGTGCAATATTAATTTATTTGGGATTGGGACGTCTTAATGTCCCACATTTTGTGTGAGAAGGTCCGGGTTGAGGTGAAGCTTCTCGTGTGGGACTAGAGACAGTTCCATGAGTGTTGAAAACCATTGTTGTCGAGTCCATGTGGTAGCTATTAGTATCATGGTGAGAGATGTTTGTCTGAGTTTCCTGACCACTAACGGAAGTAGTGGGAGCGGTGGAAAAGGGTATGCAAATATCCCTGACCAGTTCATCCATAGAGCATTGCCTTTAGATTGATGGTGGTGATATCTGCTTGTGAAGTAAGGGCATTTCATGTTTTCTTTTGTTGTAAACAGGTCTATCTCTGTAAACCCCCTCTTGTGAAAGTATGGTTGAAGAACATTGGGGTGAATCTCCATTCGTGGACTTGTTGTGATCTGCTCAGAAAGTCCGCAATCTGATTGCTTGTCCCTGGGACATATTCTGCTAACACATGAACGTTGTGGTGTATTGCTAACTTCCGTATTTTCTGAGCTAAGTGAAATAATTGGAGAGAGCCCCCACCCCCCTGTTTTTGTAACTAATACATAGCTGTCATATTGTCTGTTCGAATGAGTACAACTTTGTGTTCGAGATGAGTTAGAAAGGCTTTGATCGCTAGATGAACAGCTTGCAGCTCTAGGTGATTGATATGGAGATTCTTGTGTTTGGAATCCCATAATCCCTGAATAGTGAGGTTGTGTAGATGTGCTCCCCATCCTATAAGGGAAGCATCTGTTGTTAGAATTATATGGGGAACTGGGTTTTGAAATGGCTGTCCCTTGGATAGATTTTGTGGATTCCACCATTGCAGAGAGTGATACGTGCGTCTGTTTACCAACACTAGATCATGAAGTTGACCCAGTGACTGAGTCCATTGTTGAGATAGACATTGTTGTAGAGGTCTCATATTTATTCTGGCACATGGGACTTTGTAAATACAAGGTGCCATTGTAGGAGAGTAGGATCTGCTTCTTATAGTTAACCCTAATTTTTGCTGATGTTTCACTGTTTTCGACTTAGTCTGGCTGGGATCCTGCTATCCAGGACCACAGCCTAGCTGCATACTGAGGTACCCTTATAAGTCCCTAATATATGGTATCCTATATACCCAGGGCATAGGTACCCCAGAGGCCTCTCAGGGGCTGCATCATGTATTATGCCACCCCTGGGAGACCATTCAAAATGACACAACAGGTCTGCTACAGCAGCCTGTGTAAGGTGGTGTATGCACTCCTTACTTAGATATAGGTTACCGATATCTATCCATATCACTGCACATATAAACCAGTCAGCCCTATGGCAGGCCTTACCAATCCTGAAGGCAGGGTGCTGGGTTTATGTGAGAGGGTGCCCATGCATGAGCAGAGCCCCTCTGCAACCTTCGGAACCTCTATTCCGGAGTTGTTTGTGATGCAGCCAGACCATATACTCTTAAGTTCATAATAACCTCGCGGTAAATGTTAACTTTGGGATGGATGCACGGAAACATGTCGTATTTGGTGTCAAATACCTTGGAATCATACCTCCACACCAGTAACTGGTGTGGGATGTATGATTCCACCCTGCTAGAGGGAGGAATAGGACAGCACTGGTATACCCGGTACTAGCTTTGCAAAACCCTGGCATCACAAAATGGATGCTGCCAGCCACAGACACGCGTCTGCCCTCCTGCTGCTGGACGAAACTCCAGCAGGGGAAGCTGGACAATAGGTTTCCTGTCACAGGGAGGTGTGACCACCTGCCAGACAGGCTTTAGTGTATTGGGGCTGGGTGGGTGCACTCTGAGAGTGCTTTGATGTCTGCACTGGGGGAACATTTGGTGTCCCTGTGCATAATCCAGCTCAAACCGGTTGCAGGGGCTACCAAAACTGGACAAAGGACATGGGTGTAGCCACCCCTCTGTCCTGACACTCCCATAGGTGGGTCCCCAGAGTTTGTCCCACCCCTTACTTGGGTATGAAGTAGGAACCCCTGGCTGCAGGACTTGAGATTTACCTGGACGAAACTCTGCTACAGAATCCCAGAACTTCAACTATTCACACGACGTTGGATGACCGAAGAATCTCCCTTGGAGTAAAGGAGTTACTCCCCTGCAAGGCAGGCACCAAAGACGCATCTGTCCGGTTTGCAACTACGCACCTCCTGAAGGACTCTGAAGACTTTGCAACACAGGAGGTGGGTTTCCAAACTTCCCCGAGGCCGATCCGTGCTCTCAGCAACTCTGAGATCCAAAGCCCTCATGGGGACCGTGCAACCTGAACCCCTGGACAACGTGCACATTTGCAGCAGCATATGCTCCTTGGCAATCCCGGAGGCTGTGCTTTAGGCTACTTGTAGTCCAGACACCGAGCAGTGAGTCCACCGAAGATTAGTGGCCTACACTCCACGAATGTCCCGTGGTCTGGTATTTAGTGATTCCTCTCGAGGTCCCTTCGCGATCCCTTGTCCGTCAACTTGTGGGTTCCGGAGAAGGGTACTTTTACTTTCAGTGGGCTTATCTGGTTGCTCCAGTCGTACCCTGACTCTCCCTCGCTGGTCCACACCAAAGCCTTTTTACTCTCACCGCGTGGGTTGCAATTGCCAAGGTTTGTTGGTCTCCAATCCGGACACTGACCCCCCCAGCACTCGACATCCTTCGTGGGACAGCTCGCCTGTGGACTCTATTCATCGTCAACGTCTCCTGGTCCCAATAGCAGCAGAGTCAAGCTTCACCTCTTCGCACCTGAAACACCCGACATTGGTGGGCATTGGTCTACCGTGTCCCTGGTCACCCTGAAGTGACCAAGATTCTGTCCCCTCCTCTTTCAGGTTCTTCACATCTTCGATCCATGCTTGAATCACACTAGACACTTCTCTTCATGGCAGCAGCACTTTGCAGCATCTCACCATAGAAAACGACAAAGATTCCCGACTCCATTTGACAACTATGCACCCGGTTTCCCTGGGTTAGGTAACACGAGTACTCCGGTGCTCACATGGGTGCTGGCCTTAGAACCTTCTAAGTTTGAAAGGGTTTGCTCAAAGTCCTCTCCTGAGTGTCCTTAATCTTTAAAATTCCAACTGCGACTTTCCCATAGGATTGTATGGAGCTCGCAGCTGTGTTCTCACACTGCACGCTTCCCCTGTGGGTCCCCTGTGTCACTACCTTGGGTGGTTACTTGGGGTCCCAGCAATTCTACGTGCTCTAGGCACTGTGTCTAGTCAAGTCGTGGTTCTTATACCACTTTCTTAATATATGGTTTGGTCTCCTCCTGGGGACCATTGTATATTGTGCTATTTACTGTTGTTCTAGTGTGTTAATATTGTGTACCTTGATCTCTAATCTCATAAAGAGGTTAGTAGAGACGGTTTCGAAATAAATACATATATTTTATATCTATACCTTGTGTGGTTCTCCTTTCATTTGGTCATTCAAGAGGTTATAATCTGGTCAACCAAGCTGCTTTACATCCCTTTGAGACTTAGCCTGAAGGCTGCTCTCCATAGCTACCACTAGGATAGCTTTCAATAAAGGTTGTGTATAACCTAATCATCAATAAGGGTCGTTTGGACTGATGCAAGGTACCCACTATAACTAGTGGACAGCATATAGCAGGCCAACTTCTCACAGCCCTCATGCACAGATATCTGAGAAATGTTTTGGCAGGAATATGAGTTCCTGTTTGGAATTGTTGAATTTATGTTAGTATGTTGTGTGTTCAGCCTGTGTTTGGTGATGCCAATGCCAGATTTGTGTTGAGCATGGCCCCTAGAATCATTTGAGTAGCAGCTGGCTGTAGATGAGATTTTTGTAGATTGAGAGTTAACCCTAGTTGATGTGGTAAATCTAGGGTCTTTGAGTGTTTTGTTTGCAAAGTGTGAATGTGTTTGCTTTGTTTATCCAGTCGTTTAGATAAGTGAAGACATTGTTTTCTCTGCGCAGATGTGCTGCCACAACTGCTAAACATTTTGTGAATACTCCTGGTTCCGTAGTGATCCTGAAGGGAGAACGTTGAACTGATTATGTTTTCCCTGAAATAGAAATCTGAGGTATTTTCTGTGTGCAGGATGAATTGGTATATGGAAATAGGTGTCCTTTAGATCTAAGGTTGCCATGAAGCCCCCTTTTTGTAGTAATGGGATGATCTCTTGAAGAGTGACTGTAGAAATGTTCTGAAATTATATAATGATTTAGTAGTCTGAGATCTAGAATGGGCCTGAAGGATCCATCTTATTTGGGAATAAGGAAGTATAGAGAAAATACCATTGTCCCGTGAAATTGTGGTGGAACTGGTTCTATTGCTCCTTTTAGCAACAGAGCTGTTGTGTTTTTTATGCAGAAGGATTTGATGTTGCATGGATAGTTTGTGTTTGCGAGAAAGTTGTTATAAGCTCAAGACAATAACCATGTTGGATAATGTCGGAGACCCATTGGTCTGTTGTAATTGAATTCCAATTTGTGAGAAATTGTTGAACACGTCCCCCAACAGGTGTTTGGTGTTGTGTCGGAAAGGTAAAGGTGTCATTGTATAGTATTGGTATCTGAGGAACGGGTATTGTTTCCTCTGCCTCTTCCTTTAAAAATAGTTACCTCTGTAAGAACCTATGTAGAAGGTTTTTGTTGTTAAGGTTTGTCCCTGACTTTTATATTGTTACCCAGTCTTATCTTTGGAAGCTGTCCTTGCCCCTTGTTTGTAATTGGGCCTATGAAGGGAACCTCTGTATGCATTAGTCTGTAGAGCTCCCATTGATTTTGCTACCTCAGGGTCCTTTTTCATTTTCTCAAGGGCTGTGTCCACTTGAGGGCCGAAGAGATGTTCCCTATCTATCAAATGGGAGATTTATTATGATTTGTTGTAACTAAGTTTTGATACTTGATATCCTTAACCATTCATGCCTTCTTATTGATACACTGATATTTATACCTCAAGCAGCAGTGTACGCTGCATCTAGTACACATTTAATGGAATTGTTGTGGTTAAGTTTGCCTTCACTGACAATCTCTTGACCTCTTTTTCTGTGCTCCTCTGGGAAGTGTTGGCGAAGCCCCTCCATTTCATCCCAGTAAACCCTGTAATATCTTGTAGTAACGCTTGACTATTGGCTATGCACCAATGATTAGCTGCTTGTGCCGCAACCCTTTTACCAGAGGCATTCATAAGTTTGGACTCCTTTTCTGGTAGTGGTGCTTCTCCAGTTGTTTGGGAGTTAGCTCTTTTCCTAGCATTGGATACCACTAAAGAGTCAGGGGTTAATTGACCTCTAATACAAATTGGATCTGATGGTGGTGGTTTGTATTTCTTATCAATGCGAGGAGTAATTATTTTTGCTTTGACAGGATGTCTAAAAAATGGCATCAGCATGAAGTGTTGTACCTTTGAGAAGTGGTAAATATTGTGCCCTTCTTTGTGCAGTAGACAGTCTCAAAGAGGAAATCTTCCTCTATTGAGTCCTTATAAAAAGGTACCTAAAGAAAGGTGGCTGCTCTAGCTATGAGATCCTGATAGGCTGATGCCTCATCAGGTGGTGATGGATGGCTGGGATATAAATCAGGATCAGAGTCAGCATGAGGGTCAATATTATAATCATCCCAGGAATTCCCTGGTTGTGTGTCATCTGGTATGTCCTGATCATCCTCTACTGTTGACTGAGGAGACATGTTACTTGCTTCAGATAATTGTGATGAGTGAGGTGGTAGAGGTGTTGATTGTAGTACAGGTGAAGTAGGAATAGGAATGTGCAATGGACTCGTTGCAGCATCCTTTCTCTTCTTTAGCGATTGAACAGGAATGTTCAAAGCCTTCTCAAAACTCAACTGCTTTTTAGGAGTATGTTGTTTTGATGGCTTTACCATAATTATCTTTGTTGCAGGATGAATTTGAAGTGTTTTCTGTTTCGGATTGAGCTTTTGATGAAATTGCTCAGGGATTGGCTCTCGAGGAGATTTCAGACCGAAAATGAAGCATTTCGGTGGTGGAAGCTTTGTCTTCGATGGAGGAAGATTCGATTCTGGAATAAAAAGTCTTTTTTTGGTGCCGAGACCAAAGAGAGAGGTGTTTTGCTCTCGGATGGAAGGGATATAGAGGACCCTGCTGTAAGCCGAACTTTCAGAGCTGAGCCTGAGGGCGAGGCTTCCGAATCATGTTTTCGGTGCGCCCAATGGCTTGTATGCAGTGGCGGCCCGTGAGCAGCTTTTCCTGTGGAAGTTGAGGATTTGGTTATCAGAGCAGGGGTAGAAGTATTCGCGGCATGTTGTTTCTGTGCTGGCTGAAGAGTGGCCTAGTACTCTTCTGACTGAGACTTGGAATCATGTATGGAAAGTGATTCCCTCTGTTCCGCTGAAGCCTATTCTTCCTCATCTTGTCAACTGAAGGTTTCGGGGACGTCATCCATTTGCTTCCGCTGTGTTTCTTGACGTCTAGCCCTTCGATCTTGGAGAGTCTTTTTTGACCGGAAAGACTTACAGGCCTCACAGATGCCTTCTCGATGTTCGGGTGAGAGACGGAAGTGGCAAACGGGATGTTGGTCTGTGTGAGGGTATTTGGAGTGGCACTTTGGACAGAAATGGAACAGAGTGCGTTCCATTAGCAGGTCATTCTTGATCTTGATGGAAATGAAGAACTGTTGCCTGTCCTGGCGTGGCCCGTAGGCCAAGGGAATAAGTTGAAAACCCACGACAAAAGACCAAGTATGGCAGGTAATACAATACCGATCGAGATAATACTATTGAGACATATAACAGACTGAAGGAGAATCGAACCTGAGCGCGAGATGCTACATCCAAAACCGTCAGCGGAAAAAAACTATCTGAAGATTGCTTTGATGACCATGTGCAGTATTACCAAGAGGAGGAGTCACTCAGTCTTGTGACTCGGAGAAAACTTCTTGGAACAAGAACAACCTGTAATCATACAAGCCCAACACTAGATGGTAGGCGTATGCAAAGCATGTGTATCTACAGCACACATGCCTCGAACAGAGGACTTCTGATTACACTCAAGGGGTTTTTATATCTGTCGAGAAGGCAACATGCTTGATTTTGCTGTGAAATAAAGGAGCAAGAGAAAGAATGGGGCGTTGACTTGATTTTCACCACAGAATGGGCAGAGTAAACATGGGCAGGTGTGATTAGTATAAGTGAGTTTTTAGTACACCAAAATGGATCATAATACTCCTTTAGGAGAGCTACAGTATTTAAGTGTAAATCACTATAGTAATTTAGGGTTTTGAAATTAGAAAACTTTGAGTTGAGGTATAATTAGCATTATTTAGACACCATCTCAGAGGTGAGCTTTGTTCAACAATTTATGTCCTCCTCAAAATGACTCCAGTAGGAATAGTGGTTGTAGCATACACTCTCCCAAGAGAGAGCTGAGTGTGAGCCGGTTGAGGAGGCTGCAAAAACATCGAACAAATATCGCTGGGGTATTGCCTAAGGCCAATTTTGCTGAGAGGCAGGGATCATTCTCATTAAAGGACAATGGGATATGAGTACATAAGCAGTGCTCAGCATGGAGAGCCGAGCGAGAAGAAAGTGAGACCCTGGGGATTGATGCCACTCAATGTTTTTCACTGCAGCAGTAATTAAAGCACTCTCACTCCTCTGATGCTGTATTCCTCATATTGATGCAGGTTAAAGAGAACTGTAGCAGGTAATGAAACCTTAAGAAGTTGTATTATTTGAGCTATAAAAACAAACTTTGCTTATTGAATATGAGCTAAGGAGCCAAGCAGAAGCATTTAGACCATACACCTATTGCAGAATAGGAATAATTGATAAGCTCAGCCTCTTTAATGATATGGTTGACAAATACTTTACTGTCTGTTTCTGGGTTTGAATAAATTCCTCCTATAGCTACAAGGATGTAGTTTGAAAATCAGATTCCTATCAATGCAAAAGTGTTTATTTTCACAGTGGTATTTTAACATCATCAATGAAGACCACTGGATGAAACAAATACGAGAATATTGAACATTGTCCACCCATAGCCTCACACTCTCAGTATCTTGATATAGAAGGCTCTTTGTTAATCAGTATCAGTATATCATCTTTATTCACTTTCAGATTTTAAAAACATAAAAGCACAACAGAGATACAATAAAAACAGTCTTTTCAACAGCATACCAAAATACAAGGACATAAATATGCAAACACACAAATGCAAAGCCACAAATGAATTACATACGTTACCACAATGATAAAAAATTGATCAAGGGCACAATAAGTCACCACTCTAGAAATTCGAGGGGGTCAGACTGACATAAAGCCAGACATTACAAAGTGCATAGTGCCGGAAGGGGTAAGTGTAACACAACCTAATTAATCACAGCTGGACCTAAGCCTAATAGCAGATGTTTTAAAACTTAAGTACGTAAAAAACAGTCCTACCTATAAGCATTTGCAAATAAATAAAACAGGGTCGCACTTGCCTAAAATTTGCTTTTTTCAAAACCGGAATTAAAAAAGACTTCCTGGGGGTATCGTAAAAACTGCTAAACATCGTAAAATGTACCATATCCTGTGGGGATTTTCCGTAGCAACCACAGGACAGAAGTATTTGACCCTTGCTTTGTCCCCTAGGATGGGCTAAATGGAGATAAAAAAGGTCAAACCTGAACCTAGTCAATACAAATCTGTCATATGAATTTATAAAACCCATTAGATACGGCTCCTCCAGCTGGGTTGGTATTAACATGATTAAACGACAAACACTGGGCTTCAGAGGCTTCTTCCCTTCCCTGGCCACCATCTGCTGCTTGAAAAAGGCTGCCTTGACAGTGTTTAAATCGGTCTTGTTGACCGGGTCCAGTAAGTAAGGAGGTCTCCTCTACCCATACTCCTGACTTCCTTCATTGTATTTAATTACTGTACGTGAGAAGCATGGTCTAAAGCCAAGCAGGCTTTTAAAATCGCTTTGTTTATCGCGGTCCCCTTGTCTGCCCAAACTTTTAACCATAGGGCCAACGACCGAAATGCTATTAAATCAGAGATATAGGTCATGCCAAGCTCCTCGTGTACAGTGAAGGAGGGAGTACCCTTGGGGACAGAAAAAAGTCGTCTCAAGAACTTGTTTTCCACAGTTTGGAAATCGTCTGAATTGGTATACCCCAGATTTTGCTGCCATAAAGTGCCTTGCAAATGTTTTTGGCCCTGTAAATCTTTAGTAGGGCCCCGGTTTTTTCCCTAATCTAGAGGCAAAATTAAGTATGGCTGTGGTATCCCGTGCCAGGTTGTTTTTCTTATGAATGAGTTGGGGCTCCCATATCAATTTAGCATCTATAAAAACACCCAGATAGGAAAAGACACTCAACTTTGGGATCGGTGACGACCCTACCTTAAAGGTGTAAGGTCTGCTACTACGGGCCCCCACTTGCATAATGTAGGACTTTGAATTGTTGACCTTCAAGTCCAGTTCCCCCATAAAGTGAAAAAAAGAGTTTAAAAGGGTTTGCAGGCTCCGTTCGGTCCTGGTCATTAAAACAGTGTCATCTACGTACAACAAAATTGGGAGGCCCCGCCGTCCCACCAGAGGAAAATCCATCTTGGTCTCCAGTAAGGTCTTCTCCAAATTATTGATATAGATGTTAAATAAACAAGCATTGGCATAGCCAATAGGTCTCGCTTTTGGGACCTGATAAGTATTTTGTTATGCAGTACAGTATCCTTGGCGCAACACCATCAACTGTTGCATGGCTAAACACTTATAAGGTCCCAAAGGCCAATGCTTGTTTATGACAGATGACGCGCTATCACAGTTTGGGCCCCAAAGGCCTGTAATAGGTCACTTTTTATAACTCCTGTCTGTTCACACAACCCGTGGGTAAACATTAAATCAAATGAGTAGTCTGAGATCAAGTTGACAATACAGGACCCCTGTTTGAGGGGGCAGATGAAAGGTTTCTGGAGCTGCATTGCAAAGAATGCCACTAGACACATAACACAGGCGTGAGTTCACCCGGCAGTGAGGGGTGCGCCGTGACCTCTGCACCGGGAGTGCTGGTTGTTATCTCCTGATGAGAGAAGGGCGCAACAACCGAGCAAACCCAAATTTACAGCAAAAAAGGCAGGAATTACTCTTTGTAAGTCGGGGGGGTGTCGGCTTTCTGACACGTCTTTTTTTAAATTAAACCAAAAGTCAGGTAGAGGGCACAATTCTGCCAAGCCCTCAGGCACAGTTCTGCTATGCCCTCTACCTGTATGCGGATATTTGTATTGGCCACTAGACGCGCTAGCCCAGGCAGTGCATGCTGTACACTTTAAGCTCTGGTTCATATTACCTGATTGTGATAACGCTTCTCGAGCACTGTTTTAACCATTTTAAACTGTTTTAAAGCTTTTCAGTCCATTTTTAACCTTTTGAGTGTGATTTCCTGTTGCACACCTGAGCCACATTCTCCTTACCTGGCCGGTCCTGATCTCCTCCCCCTCACGCGCTCACGTGGTCTAGCGACCGTGAGGGTGTCAGCTGCTGCACAGCAGGGCTGATTGGCGGGGAGGAGTCAGGGGTCACAGGGGCACATAAATAGCACGCTGGAGCGGACGCGCTGTCAAAAGAAGATGCGCTAGCCCAGGCAGTGCATGCTGTACACTGTAAGCTCTGGTACATATTACCTGATTGTGATAACGCTTCTCGAGCACTGTTTTAACCATTTTAAACTGTTTTAAAGCTATTCAGTCCATTTTTAACCTTTTGAGTGTGATTTCCTGTTGCACACCTGAGCCACATTCTCCTTACCTGGCCGGTCCTGATCTCCTCCCCCGCATGCGCTCACGTGGTCTAGCGACCGTGAGGGTGTCAGCTGCTGCACAGCAGGGCTGATTGGCGGGGAGGAGTCAGGGGTCACGGGGGCACATAAATAGCACCCTGGAGCGGACGCGCAGCGGACGTGCGCAGCAGGCGTGCCGCTGGCGTGCCTAAGGTAAGCCCGTCTGCGCCCGTCCACGCCCTGACGGGCCCAGGGGCCAAGACCCCTGTCCGATTACTGTCCTACACCAGTTCAGAACTAAGATCACTTAATCTGTATCGCTGCCCCTTAAGAATCGAGACTACTACTGCACTCATGAGAGAAGGTCTCCTCTTGCCTATGAAGGACAGGACTGCTCACTCCAACTCTACCCTCATTCTGGGTCGGGCTCCCCCTCTCACGTCTGCCTCACTGAAATTAACGGTCCTGAATACTCGCTCCCTTCAGAAACACGCTATTGAAATCTTCACGCTTTTACAAAATGAGGCCCCAGACATCCTTGCCCTGTCTGAAACTTGGCTGGACGAAGAGTCCGCCCCCACTATACTGGCTGCGGTTCCAGATGGCTACGACGCTGTTTGGCACAACCGACCTGCCGGCAAAAGAGGAGGAGGGGTTGCATTCCTTTTTTAAAAGTACCGGAACATAGAAAAAGTGTCGGGTTAATCCCTGGCTGGGGCAGATATGCTAACCATCAAGGTCTGCCATCACTCCTCAAGTATCACGATCACCATGCTTTATCGCACCCCCAATTGCTCCCCTAACTTTACAGATCTCCTCACTGAATGTATCTCCAATCTTCGTTCACGTTTTCAACATCTCCTAGTAATGGGAGATTTTAACTTTCACTGGGATCAACAACCCAAGGAGGCTCAGGCCCGCCAATTAGAAGAGACCTTCACCAACCTTGGGTTTTCCCAATTAATAACAACCCCCACCCATGTGCCGGGACACATTCTAGACCTGGTCTGGTCCACCACCCCCTTCATAGCACTTAAAGAGGTCACCCCTTGTCCTTTGTCGGACCATTTCTGTATTAACTTGACACTTCCTCTTACCAAACACATAACTCCATCCCCGGCGGACTGGAAACGCGTGCGCATCTGGTCTAAAATAGATGGCCCGGCACTGCTAAGCTCCCTCCGTGCCCGCCCACTTAAGAAGCTTGTGTCAGCTGACATTGAAATATGGGCCACTGCCTTTGCCGACCGACTTCGTGCGGCCATCAACACAGTTGCCCCTGAAAAGAGAATAAAAATCTGCAATAAAGGCAAAGGTGCCCCGTGGTTCACGGAAGAACTCAGGTCTTCCAAACGCATTCTACGCCATTACGAACGACAGTGGCGTAAAAACTACGCACCTCTGGCAAATTATAAAGTAAAACTAGCCTCATATAAAAAAGCGCTGCTGGGCAGAAAGGCGGACTTTTATGAAAATAGGATATTGTCAGCAACCAACAAACAAAAAGAAACGTTTAAAATCCTGAAGGAACTTAGTCAAAAACAATCACAGTCTACCCCATCCAGCCAAGAACAATGCAATAATTTCCTCGCATATTTCTCGAACAAAATCCAGGACATACTGACTGAGATTGACAACTCCCCTTTTCGACCATCACCTAATGTAGAGGATGCCTCGCTGGGCACTAGTGCTGAAATCCTCTCCTCGTTCCAACCCCTTGACCTGGAAACCCTCCGATGCCAAAAAGATAAAATCAGGCTCTCCAGCCGATCCCTGCCCTCCCAGAATATTTAATCTAGCACTTCCAGAAATCGAGCAGGACATCCTCGCACTCTTAAACTCCTCCCTACGGATGGGGGAGGTTCCATGTTGCTTCAAGGAAGCGAGAATAATCCCCCTTCTTAAAAAACCCGGCGCGGATATTTCAAACATGAAAAATTACCGCCCTATCTCCCAACTCCCCTTTCTTGCAAAAATATTAGAACAGCATGTCCTGCAAAATCTCTCCAGGTTCCTAGAGGAACATCACCTCCTGGAGGACAGGCAAGCCGGTTTCCGAGCTCACCATAGCACTGAATTGGTGATGCTATCAGTACTTGACGATATTAGACTGATTGCCGACAATAAAAAGCCCTGTGTGCTGGTCCTCCTCGACCTGTCGGCAGCGTTCGACACGGTCAACCACACCACTCTCCTGGAAAGACTACGATCTATAGGAATTGTGGGACCTGTCTTACAATGGGTCACCTCTTTCCTGACTAACCACACCCATAGAATTCAGATGGGCGACTGGGTCTCGTAGAAAGGCTCTATTCCCTGTGGAGTCCCGCAAGGGTCCGCACTTTCACCCCTTCTCTTTAATATCTACCTTAGCCCCCTAATCAAGGCCCTCACGGCCATGGATTGCCAGATCTTTAATTACGCAGACGACACACAGATCATCATCCACATTGATAACTCCCCTCAAACACAATCCCGGGCAAAAGAGATCCTACGCTTTATGGTCAATTGGATGACGGCCAATTCACTTAAAATTAACCCTGACAAAACCGAAGTCCTTGCCATGACGGATGACCATAACCCCTGGAACTCCCTGTTCTGGCCTCAGGAGTTGGGCGATGCCCCAGTCCCGATACCAGTGGTTAAAAGCCTGGGAATCAAAGTGGATGACAAACTCACCCTGGCCAATCAAGTCTCCACGGTATTTGGAACCTGTGTGGGCCTTCTCCGGTTACTCAGGAGGCTCTCCCCTATTCTCACACTCTCTACTGTGAGAACTATTGTCTCTGCCATCATCTTGGCCCGCCTTGACTACGCCAATTTCCTGTACATCGGACATCCGGACTCCTTAGTGAGAAAACTCCAGATAATTATGAACGACGCCGCCAGGCTCATATTCAAACTACCGAGGCACACACGAGCCTCGGACCTTCTACTACGCCTTCACTGGCTGCCCGTGTATCGCTCATAAAGCCATTTATGGCCAAGCCCCCACATACATCAAACAAAGACTCACGAAATACGTGCCAGGGCGCTCTCTTAGGTCCTCCACAGGTAGCCTCCTATATTGCCCACGTTTCAACTACATCACCAAAGGAGGGAGGGCCTTCTCCTTCCTCCTCCCCACTCTTTGGAACGGGCTGCCCAGCCAACTCCGCGCGGAAAACCGCCTTCTTCCCTTCAGAAAACAATTAAAAACCATCTTGTTTACAGAAGACTGGGCCTAATTCGTCACTGTACTGCCTGGACTCAATCGCCACTCTTCTTATAGCGCTTAGAGACCTCCCGGTATTAAGCGCTCAACAAATCCAAAATTAACATAACATAACTACCGCGTGCATCTTTCTTTTAGGTAAGAGAAATATTGTAGTTTCTTTTTTTTATGAACTAAACCCTTG
Source organism: Triturus cristatus (assembly GCF_964204655.1). NCBI lineage: Eukaryota > Metazoa > Chordata > Amphibia > Caudata > Salamandridae > Triturus > Triturus cristatus. The sequence continues at coordinate 783,480,623 of NC_140594.1, forward strand.
CCAGTTACTCTGCCAGCTTGGCTATGTAGCGGTTCCTGCTACAATCTGGCGGCTTCCAGGTGCTGGAACTTAACGTGTGCTACTATTGCAACCCAACGGTATGCGTGTAATAGACTTTTAGAGCATGAAAGCCTAAGTCAGTCCCAAAGAATTAGAATCCACAAGCTGCATATAGGTTTGCGAAGTGGCCTAGTTGATCTTTGAAAGTTCATACACTATGTCACATTATTGCCCGTTTCTTTATTTTTCCAGTGGAAGAAAAAATTACTTTGCATTTTATATTGTGAAGCTATTTCAGTATGGCGGCCTGATTCTGCAGCAGGTGCATTAATCCGCTGGGCGCTCTTGGTAAACCTCTTGAATGGCGGCTTGTCCTCTCACCAGGATTGGAAAATTAAGGAACAAGCACTGAAGAACTACGTCAGGTTGTAATGTAGTTTCCATATGGGGTGTTCTGTCAGGGACTGCGAGTGGAAGCGCGGGAGCTCTCCGGAGTCTCCCAGGTGACTGCATTGTTCAGGTGAGCAGGGCGGCTTGGGTTTCAGCACGAGTCTGTCTGCGGCTGTCTGCTCCCAGGATTATCTCATACCGGAAGCACTGCCGCAGCCCCACGGTCTCAGTCTCTCTCTCCCAGGGGCGGCTGATGAAACCTGCATGGTGCCGCCATTACAGAGGTGCTAAACCGTCACACCGAAAGAGAGGGCGCCATCTTTGCGCAGCCTCCGTGATGCACATATTATTATTGTTGTTTTTATTTCTTAATAGCAGGTGTTGCACACCACGCCACGCCCTCTTTAATCATTTGCTTAAATGGCGTTATTGCTTGAATTTAAGAATACGTCTTTTATTGACTCCTGACAAATGAAAGCTGTGCTGCTTTTACACCAGAGATCTGTAGTGAGGTCTCAGCAGTAAGCTGTCAGCATTCCAGAAACCATACCAGAGCAGCAGTGAAACTATTTAACACATTCCCGCTATCGTCTCAGGAAAGAAAGACAAATCATGCACTGATTTAGAACATTAGAGACTTGGTGCTGTAACTCATGGAATTGCTGCTGCTCACGGGTATCAAAGCAGTCCTCCCAGTGCACCCCAAAGGGGTGTGTGCGAGGAAGACAACAATCCAGAAACAAGCACTGTCCGCGCGCGCGCCTTGCGCTCAAAGTTAAACAAGTAGGGGGTGGGGGGGAGTGCGGCCGAGAGCAGGCAGTATTTACCTTCGGGAGCGAGTGCGATAATTGCTACCAGACAGTGGCGCTCGCTCCCGCAAGGTAACCGTCAAACGTGCACGTATTGCCATTCAAAGCAATGCAACGCGTGAACGTTTTTGTATCAAAAAGGAAATCGACGGCTAAAGGTCTCTTTCAAATGCAGCGCATGTGCGCTGCGTAGGCGAGACCTAAAAAGGGGCCAAGATGCAACCCTGGCGGACCCCACTCCATATAGGGAAGGTGCGTGAGACCTTCTGATCGCCTGAATATCGCACAGCAGCATTTGTGTCCCGGTGTAAATCTTTTAAGAAGAAAACTATGTCTCTATCTACCGCAATAGCGAGCAGAATCCGCCACAGCTTACTTCTGTTCATGCAATAAAATGCGAAAGAGAGGTCCATTAAGGCCAAAAAGATTGTACCAGGGCGTCCAACTGTATATTTGTTCATTTGCATGAAGAGATTTAGCATTGGTCTAACGTTGAGTGACCGGGGCGGAAACCATATTGTAGGTCCGACAAGATATTATTTTCTCCAGCCCATTTGGACAGCCTATCTAGCAGGATCCTACCAACAACTTTGACCACTGAATCCAGAAGGAAAATTGGCCTATAACAGTGTGTGCTATCTCTTTTCCCCTTTCTATACACTGGCACGATAATGGAAGTAACCAATGAGGCCGGCCCAGCTGCCGCATTTATAACAGGGGCGAGTACTGAAACCCCAAAATCTATATGGGGCATATAGAGGTCGGGGGGGATTCCATCCGGGCCAGGTGCCGAGTTGCGGGCCATACCACATATTCCCCACCTCACTTTGCCCTCTGAAACAATCAGAGCTGATTTTCCATTATCTATCCCCAATAGGGTGCCCTGAATAGTGGAACCCCCAAACATACCCTCCAAGTGGCTGACCCAGTCATTCTCTGTAAAGTGGTCATCCAATGCATTGGCTGTCCCCCACCCCCCCCAATAATGGACTATTGACGATACACCAAAACTTAATGTTGCTCTTTATAGTGCTGGTTTTCAAGAGCTTGCTCCAGGCATCCTCCTTCAAAGCTTCCTTACGGGTGCGCAGGGCCACTTTGTACTGCTTTCTATATGTTCTAATTACAGCATTATTTCTAGGAGTGATATGCAGTGCATTTTTAAGAGTCCTGGCAGCTAAAGAACAACCTGAGTCAAACCACCTTGGTAGCCTGTTATGTTGGCTTTTAGACGATGGGACCAATAATTGATCGGCAATAACAGGGAGATGGCTTCAAAAGCTTTAACAATTTTCTCATCCTACTGAGACTGGGCGGTCAGGCATATCTGGATCTCATTCAGGCAATTAGCTTGCAGAGACGCAAAAAAGGAAACAGGAGTGAGTTGTGTCCATTTCAGCCTTCTCCCCCCATCAGTTGTCCGCAGTGCGGCACCACCCCCACTGCCCTTCTTCATGCTCTATACAGGCCAACTGACTTTAAGGCATAGCAGGTTATGGTGGCTAAAAATGCTTGCTTTGATAATAAAATCAGCAATCAGATAAAAAAAGTGGGCTAGAAACAATAATGCAATCAATGAAAGTGTCACCACCTTGCCCCTTAAACGTGGGAATGATGGACCTCTGATCTGGATCCAATTTGCCCATAACTGATTGGAGGTCAAAATCACATGTTAGGGTGTTCAAAGTGTCCCCCTGACTGCTATGTTCAAGATGTATTGAGGAATAACGGGGGCAACCTGAAACCCCCATGCTTTGCGATCTTGGGTCCCCACATGGGTGAATATTAAAATCTCCCACCATAACAATGTTAGAAGTGTGGTGGGTGGAGATGTTGAAGTTAGTCAAAAAGGTGCCCAGGCGAGTTATATTACACACTTCAGGAAGAGACGGGGTGGCATTATAAAAATTCAGGAGCAATAAACTTCTAGGTTCTAAAGAAATTAACAAGACCTGCAGACACAGGTTATTTGTGTTCAATTCAACGGCTTTTAACCTTAGTGAAACATAAACAGTGAGACCCCCCTTGGCTCTACCCACACTTGAAGGGATTGTGGGTACTGAGAAAGACTTGTAGCCTTCTAAAGGAGGGGCGTTATTGATAACCCAGGTCTCTAACAGACAAATAAGGTCAAACATTTTAACAAAACAACACAACTCTGTTACCGCAAACTTGCTAGCCAAGCCAGCTATGTTCCAAGATATAAGATTACAAAAATTGGAGTCACTAAGGTAAGGTCCATGAACGGTATGGTCCAACTCGTGCTGAGGGACTAATGGCAGTGACAAAGCTATAGGGATTGTAGTTATGGGATCCGCAAGTCAATCACCGATATCAAGATTCCTTAAGGGAGCAAAAGAGTTGAAATCTTGGACTGGTGCGGGGGCCCGAAACCATTCCTGTGGGGCTGTACATGAAGATTTCATAGTGTACCATGGGGTTGGAGTTAAAGCCAGGGGCAGTGGTCTGTAAAAGAAGCCCAGGGGAAGGGCCATGATGGAAGAAAAAGGGCCCATTGTGGAACAGTCATTGGCAGAATGAAGGATTCTTACTTTAAACAACAAACAAACAAACAAAAGGAGACAACAGGGGCTCAGGCAAAGCACATGGTTTGTTGTAGGGAGCCAATAAAAAGTTACAAGCAAACAAATCACATAAACACCTTTACACTTTACAATGAGCTATTTTTAGCAGATAAGGTGTTATTAAAGTGTCGACGGCGTTTCAATCCATTGGGGAAATACAAGGATCATCATCAGGACAACAGATATTATGCCTGTTGGATAGAGCCTGAATAACCGGTGGATAGGGGGCGGGAGTGATAGTCTGGCACGGGGGAAGACTGCGAAATGCGGCAACGGGATAGAAAGTTGAAGCGGAGCCGCGGCAGCGTGCTCAACGGCACTCGGGCCGTGATGATAGGAGGAATGGATCGAAACGCCGTCGACACTTTAATAACACCTTATATGCTAAAAATAGCTCATTGTAAAGTGTAAAGGTGTTTATGTGATTTGTTTGCTTGTAACTTTTTATTGGCTCCCTACAACAAACCATGTGCTTTGCCTGAGCCCGTTGTCTCCTTTTGTTTTGCACATCTTCCTTTGTTCAAACAGGACACAGGCTTGTGTTCCACTTTGTGTATTAATGTACTAATGTTTGTTTATTAACGTATAAGTAAATAATTGACCTCTGTCCGGCTGGATAAGTCCCTTCAATATAGTACTGATCGAGTCTGTATTTATTCTCTTATATATCCTGAAAAATTCTAGGGACCATTGTTGTTTAAAGTAATTAATTCCCAGGGTCCCTGTTCGACCTTTTTGGGTGCCCTTGTTGTGTTAAAATATATAATATAGTCCCAGGACCTAGCCCTCTGCTAGACACCTCTTCTACAATCGGGCAAGGAGTGGGGGAATTAACAACAGACACGCCAGAAGCTGTCGAAATCACTGGTGCAGGGGAACCTCTACACGTCCCCCCCACTACTCTTGAGGTCGATGCCCCTATCATGCTCCTGGCCCAGGCTTGAGGGGATGCAGGAAATGCGTGGGGCTCCACCATGTCCTAAAGACTCAAAACGGGGGCCTGACCAGGTACAAAGCTGGGTATACAAGGATCCAGATGGCTAATGGGCGATTGTGACAACCTGCGAGTCACCAACTCGATCTCCTTATCTAAAACCCCCGCAGCTCTTTGCAGAAAGCAGTCCATGGTGGTGATAGCCGGTGCCACATGAACAACTGCTGCTGTCTTACGTTTCCTCATGGAGTCAGGCAGGGTAGAAGAAGCCCTTTAGGGAAAAAAGAGGGCTCTGCTGTACAGTAGGCACAAGATTGAATCCTTATAACACAGTACCGCAAAATCCTCCAGACTGGCGGCTTGTCTCAAGAGGTATAGAAGACACTGTGTAACCACAAGCTGTCTGGGTGGTCAGATACCACATATACCTTGGACCCAGTTTAGTAGGAAAAAGCATGTACCATTCCTGGGTATCCAAAGTCTCACCTCTCTGTGGGATGACTGTACATAGATATACTGAGGGGGTCCTGGGATTATTTGTGGCACGAAACCAAGAGAGAGGGCCCAGCCCAGCCTCCTCCGAGCTCTGACGGGCCAGGGCGCAACCCGCTTCGCGGGAGTCTGCCACTGGATTTAGGCACTCCTGCGCCAAAACTGAAGTCACCACGGACCCTGCAAGACCGGTGCTGGCTGGGAGTCGCGGTCTCCCCTGCTACTGCAGCCACAAGATGGTGTCCCGTGCCGCTGGAGTCTGCTGCTGGATTTAGGCGCTCCTGCAATACAAGTGATGTCACCACAGCCCTTGCAAGACCGGTGCTGGCTGGGAGTCGTGGTCTCCCCTGCTACTGCCGCCACAAGACGCTGTCCCGTGCGGCGGGAGTCTGAAGCCACAAGACGCTGTTATTCATTTTTGCTTTTTCTAATGGTTAATATATCTGCTTTGATAATGTTCTTAGTCATTTCAAACAAATTTGGGCATATGTGGGAAGATTTTCTTGTCATACATTAAAGTACACATTTTATTATTGGTTTTTCCTGTCAATAAAAAAAACTTAGTAGATTGCAATTAGGCAAGTGAGTATCAACTGGTGCAGCATACAGTGCAGCATAAAACCACATGGTCTAGTTATGAGAGAAAATCATAGATTTAACCGTTCGCACTAAGACTCTTCTACCATAATAATACTAACGCACAACACACACACTGCACACCACCACACTTTATAACTCATGCAACAAACCAGTCTAAGACAAACACTTCTACATCTACTTCATTCCCTCCTACACACAACATACACTCTACTCATAAACACATCACCACCCCCTCTACCATACAACCTCGTCTCACACACAATACTATACAACCAAATCCATTGCATGAAAAAAATACACCAGCACCCATTTTCACTACTCCTCAAAAACAAAACATATCACAGACACCAGCGCAACAAGATCTTCAAAGCGAAACACCTCAAAATACATACCATCACAAAATACAAACATACACCCACCTTTCAAACCACACAAAGGAACAAACTCCAATGCCAAGCTTTCTCTCCTCCATCATACCTAACACAGACACAGCAACACAGCAACTCTCTTCTAACCGCCTCTCATCAATTGGACAATTTAGAACCTAACTACATGACCCACATGCTGCACTACCACCCCTGACTCATACACCTTCCACCAAAAACACATGCAAACAACATAAGCGACGTGCCACACCTCACAACTTTGCTTCCCCATGTCTACTGCACAACAATGTTACACCACAAAAACAACATAGCACACCAACTCACTCTCAAACACCATCTCCACCACATAAACACGCAGACCCATCAAAATGCCTTCTTAGCATGCTGGATGAGGAACATGAGACAGAACAGCTACACGATTGCTATCCTAATACAGCTAATGACAGCACTAAAAACACACCTGCTGCAAACACACACAAAGCGGTTCACTCAACTACAAAACAAAGTTTCACTATCACCAAAGACCATTCTCTAAACTGTCTACTAATAAATGCTCGATCCCTCTCTAAAAACAAACATCACATCTAAGACCTTCTCACAGATGCAAAACCAGACATACTATTCATAACTGAATCATGGTTGAGTATTGATATGGCTCCAGTCCCTCTCTAAAAACAAACATCACATCTAAGACCTTCTCACAGATGCAAAACCAGACATACTATTCATAACTGAATCATGGTTGAGAATTGATATGGCTCCAGTCCTGCATGAAGCCATTCCTCTAGGCTATCAAACGATCACCCAAAATCGTATAGGCAAAAAAGGAGGTGGTCTAGCTGTTGTGTTCAGGCAAACATTACATATCACTAAAGTTGATGACATCTCCATAAAGAATTGTGAATCTCTTCTAACAAGATGCAATACTACACCATCTTCATCCTGTAACTTCCTGCTCCTTTACAGATCTCCACCTAGCAAGGCGACTTTCCCAGACGCACTTCTAGACACAGTTTCTAACCTGATAACAATACACTCCAACTTATGCGTTCTGGGTGACCTCAACATTTGGTTTGACAAACCCAATATGACCCATCCAAAAACAATAATCACTGGCCTAGAGGCACTAAACCTGTGTCAGATTGTACACAAACCCGCACACATCGCTGGACATATCCTAGATGTCATTTTTGCTAATACTGAACTAGTTACCTTTCAAACTATAACTCCAGTCACATGGTCAGACCATCACTTGCTTGCTTTCCAACATAAAAAAACACTAAAGGACTCACCTAAAACTAGCTTAAATCGATCCCAACCGAACCAACTCAATTTGGAACACTTAGAAACGCAACTAACATCAAGTACAAATCTGGAAACAATAACTTCGGTTCAAAATCTATATGAGTGGCTACAGGAAGCTTTTGACATCCTGATACCACTCAAAACCATACAAGAGCACAAAAGAAACAAGCATTGGCATAGCCAATAGGTCTCGCTTTTGGGACCTTCTAAGTATTTAGTTATGCAGCACAATATCCTTGGTGCAACCACATCAACTGTTGCGTGGCTAAACACTTATAAGGTCCCAAAGGCGAGACCTATTGGCTATGCCAATGCCTGGTGTGGTTGTGTGTGTGTGTGTGTGGCTGTGTGTTTGTGTGGTTGTGTGTGTGGTTGTGTATGTGTGGCTGGGTGCGGTTGTGGGTGCATGTGTGTGGTTGTGTGTGGTTGTGTGTGTGTGGTGTGTGATTATGTGTGTGTGGTGTGTGTGGTTGTGTCGGTGTGTGTGTGTGTGTGGTTGTGTGTGTGTGTGTGTAGAGTTGTGTGTGGGGTTGTGTGGGGGTTGTGTGGGGAGGTTGTGTGGGGTTGTGTAGGGTTGTGTGTGGGGTTGTGTGGGGGTAGTTGTGTGTGGTTGTGTGTGTTTGTGTGTGTGTTTGTGTGTGTGGTTGTGGGTGTGTGTGGTTGTGTATGTGGTTGTGTGTGCAGTTGTTGGTGCGGTTGTGAGAATGTGTGGTTGTGTGTGTGTGGGTGTGTGGTTGTGTGTGTGGTTGCGAGTGTGGCTGTTGGTGTGTGTGGTTGCGTGTGTGTGGTTGTGTGTGTGGTTGTGTGTGTGTGGTTGTGTGTGTGTGGTTGTGTTTGTGTGGTTGTGTGTGTGTAGAGTTGTGTGTGGGGTTGTGTGGGGGTTGTGTGGGGGTTGTGTGTGGGGTTGTGTGTGGGGTTGTGTGGGGTTGTGTGTGGGGTTGTGTGGGGTAGTTGTGTGTGGTTGTGTGTGTGGTTGTGGGTGTGTGTGTGGTTGGGTGTGTGCGTGGTTGTGGGTGTGTGTGGGTGTGTGTGTGGGTGTGGGTGGTTGTGGGTGTGTGTGTGGGGGTGTGGGTGGGTGTGTGTGGTTGTGTGTGTGGTTGTGTGTGATTGTGTGTGTGTGGTTGTGTGTGTGTGGTTGTGTTTGTGTGGTTGTGTGTGTGTGGTTGTGGCTGTGTGTGATTGTGTGGTTGTGGTTGTTTGTGTAGTTGTGTGTGTGGTTGTAGTTGTGTGTGTGGTTGTAGTTGTGTGTGTGATTGTGTGTGTGGTTGTGTGTGTGATTGTGTGTGTGTGTTTGTGGGTGTGGTTGTGTGTGTGAGTGTGGTTGTACGTGTGTGTGTGTTTGGTTGTGTGGTTGTGTGTGTGTGGTTGTGTGTGGTTGTATGTGTGGTTGTGTGTGTGGTTGTGTGTGTGGTTGTGTGTGGTTGTGGTTGTGACAGTAATACTAAAAGCATCTCAAAATAAAGGAACACAAACATCGAGTTTGTGGAAAGAGAAAGCATGTTGTAAGTCAAACGGGCACAGCAGGGCATTAACACAACACCAAAACAAACAAGATCACTTAGCGAAGACTGAGTGCTGATAATGGATACACACAGCCCATCATCTTAAGAGTTCGATTGCAGCCAATGTGCACTCAAACCTGCCCCCTCCTTGTGAGTTGCACCCCATATTTCAGGAGTTGTAACTGCTGCACCCACCATAGCGCTTTGAGATCTAAAGCGCTACCTAGGTCTAATCGATTAACCAGTCGTCAACATGCTGTGCTTTTAAAGAGAATGTGCCAAAAGTTTCCAGCTTCCTCATCATGTCCTCATGAAAGCGCCAACGAAAGGACTCCCTGAATGGAGCAACGGACATGAAGCAGCCGCTGTGATCAGAAATAAACACTGTGAACGTTGTCCAGTTTCACAGTAACATTTCCTTAATGTTCTTTAAGTCACAAAACAGTAATAAAAGCATCTCAAAATAAAGGAACACAAACATCGAGTGTGTGGAAAGAGAAAGCACATTGTAAGTCAAACGGGCGCAGCAAAACAATAACACAACATGTTCTTTGATGTTTGATGATCTTTAAACGAGAACATCAAAGGGGCGCCGCAAAAGTGATCGCGGGCGAAAGTGAAAGTGATCGCGGGCGCTTAATGAGCATGACGATGTTTGCCAGCCTCTGCTCCTAAGCGCGTGCCCGCGCACATGCACTGTAGCTCTAGGCTGGCCATGGCAGCATTTTTTGAGCCCTCACAAAAAGTCTCGCCAGACCAGTGCATGCGCTGGGTCAGGCGAGACCTAAAAACGGGGATTGGTGGTAGGGAGAAGAAGCAACAAGCAAGAAAAGAGGGTGCAGAGGAGAAGAAACAGTCTAGAGAGCAAGATGGGTGAGAAAACAATAGGGAAGTATAAAAGGGCGAGTTCAACATTGAATGCGTAAGAGAGAAGCACTCCGGTGACAGAGAAACACATGAGGGAGACAGTTCGGAAAAAACACAGGGCCGGCTTTAGTGCTGGTGGCGCCCTGTGCGGCATTGCTTGTTGGCGCCCCCCAATGACCACCTCCACCACAGATTCTCTCACTAGCACCCTTTAACAGTGACCAAGTCTCCATAACCACACTCTCTCAGATGCATTGAATTAGTTATATAGCGCCACTCATACCAGTGTTGGGTGTTCGAGCACTTTGCATCACACACACATTACACAGAGACAATCAATCATACATGTGTAAATCAGTGTATAGGAAGTGTTACATAAGCCAAAGGACTAAAGTGTAGGAGTTATAGGTCATCCATACTGGTAGGCAGTATAGTTTAAGAGTGCTTGGTGTGGAGAAGCACAAACTCATAGTCGAAAAAGAAACAGCATAGTTGGAAGTTTTCTTTAATAATATGAATCGGGGGAGGAGCCTAGCGCGCAACCAAGATGGCCGCGTAGGTGCGAGGCTCCCGAGTACCTCCGCAACCTCCTACATTTATCCTGTATTTATCCTGCCTCGGTTGAGGGGACTGTGTTGGTGAGCCTGAGCTGAGGTGGTACCCGTTTCCCATTCTCAAATCGGACCTCGGGTGCCGGAGTGAGCACCGATTGAAGTTTGCGGCCTTCTCCTCGCCGGACCCCGGATTTGCGCTGAGGGGTGACCTGGTGGCAAAGTGAACAACAACGGCGGGCTGGGCCTGGTAGGTCGCGTACCCCGCACTTTCGCTTTCACTTTCGCACCCCCTCGCCTTCTCTGCGAGTGAGATCTCGGAGCTCTTTGCGTTGGTGTGGCCTCGCTGGGGGACCCTGCCTGCCTGCCGGCTGTGACCCACCCCGCCGATCTGGGGTGGCCCCCCTCGGAGCTTGTGGCCCCGATTGCCTGCCCTCTACGGCGTCGCTGGTGCGAGTGTGAGAACGGTGGCGATGGCCACGAAACAAGATGGAGATCGATCAAAGACCAAGTTGACCCGGCGTGGTGCCGCACACCAGTCCAACATCACGGACCGCTATACCCTTCAGAGGGGATCTCCTGGCGGACCACACAAGTCCTCTGAGGGCCCTTCTGATGCTCCGGACTTGCCCACGGATCTGACTCTGCAAGACGTCATGGGCGCCATTGCCGAGATGAAGGCCTCGGTGGGCCAGTGGTTCGATACCCTGGCACATAAGATCGACGCGGTCCTTGTGGATGTTGGCCTGGTGAGGGCTGATCTCTCTAAGACCAACGACCGGGTTGATTCTTTGGCCCACACCGCATCGGGCCTCACGACTGAGGTGGCGGCCCTACAAACGGAGGTGCGCCGACTTCGTCAGGCGAGTGCGCTTATGGATCGGCGCCTTGAGGATTCCGAGAGTCGGGCCCGGAGGAACAACATCCGCATCATCGGGGTGCCCGAGGGACGGGAGGAAGCGGCGGCGGATCTATTTGTGGAAGACCTGATCGCTACCCATCTCCAGCCAGGGGACTGAGTAAATTTTTTGCCGTGGAGAGGGCCCACAGAGTTCCCGGGGGAAGGCCGAAGGTCGGAGCCCCTCCGCGACCTCTCATTGCCCGGATTTTTAACTTTCGGGACAGGGACGCGATCTTGCAAGCCTCCAGACTGCAAGGGCCGATTAAGCTGGAAAATATGGAGGTGAACTTTTACCCTGATTTTACCCAAGCGGTCCAAAAGCAGAGACTGAGCTTCCTGGGCGTCAAGCGCCGACTTCGGGACATGAACCTAAAATATGCCATGCTCTTCCCGGCCAAGCTGCGAGTGGAGGTGGATGGTCGCACGCACTTTTTTGATCGTCCCAAAGCAGCCGGGGACTGGCTGGATACTCTGTCTGGGGATCGTGGTCGGGATGGCGGGGGGGGGGGGCGGTGGGAGGAAACGGCCCACTGGATCGGGACTGAGGGGTTGATATTGGTCCTCACTCTGGACGACTATGATGCCACTTTCGACTAAGCTTCTGTCTTTGTTCTTTCCTCTCCCATGGAGGTTGTGAGGGGTCTGGAAGGGGTACTCTTTCCTCCTCTAGGGGGTCTAGCTAGTTTCATTATATAGGGGCGACAGGCACACTGCAAGTTGGGGGGGCTGTCCGGGCTCATGCAGGGGTGCAGGGAGGGGGGAGTTTTGTTGGGGCGGGTGGGTTGGGGTGGGGTGCTGTTCGTTTACACCACAAGGCAAATGTATCATTGTGTTATCTTTAAAGTGCTCTCTGGGGGACGAGCGATGGCTTCTGTTTATAATGGGGGGTAGGGGACTGAGTTTGTTGTCCTGGAATGTTAATGGACTGGGGGACAGGATAAAGCGAGGTGTGGTCCTGCAGTTCTTGAAGCAAATTTCGCCCGATATAGTTTTTCTGCAGGAGACACACCTCATTGGCAACTCCTTTCGTGCTATGAATCGACGGGGCTACCGCCTTGTGGCCCATTCGGGCTTCACGTCTGGTTCAAGGGGTGTGGGCATTATGGTTAAGAACTCGCTCCCGTTGGAGATTGATGAGGTGCTCCATGACGACAGGGGACGCTACACGGTTTTGGTGGGCAGAATGGAGGGCAGAGTGGTTGTTTTTGTGTCAGTATATGTCCCGCCGGGGCTGCAGACGACCACCTTTGCGGATCTGGGGCGCCTCCTCCTTGGCCTTCCGGAGGGGATTCTAGTGGTGGGGGGGATTTTAATGCTGTGGTTTCCGGAACTGTGGACCGTCACCCCCCTAGGGATCTCCCCCGGGCCCAGGCGTGGTTGCCTGGCCTCTTGGATACCTTGGGGCTGGTGGATTGTTGGCATTTGAAACATCCCACGCAGTTCCAGTATACCTTCCACTCCGGGGTTCATGGTAGCCTTTCACGACTAGATTATGTCCTGGTTCCGGCGGCTCATGTGGGAGAGGTGAGCCATTTGGCACGGGGTATCTCGGACCACTCCCCGCTCTTGTTGCGCTTTGATATTCTTCCGAGGGGAGAGGGTCGGGTGGTCCCGATTAATCCCTGGTACCTGCGTGACCCCACCATCCGCGCGGAGTTGGTTAAATCCCTTAAGCGCTACTTTGACGAGAATATGGGGTCTGTGTCATCGGCGGTCTCACTGTGGGAGGCGTTCAAGACGGTACTCCGAGGGGAGGCCCTGTCCCTTATTTCCCACTCCCGGAGGCGCGAGCAGGAGGAGGTGACCCGTGTTGAAGCTGAGATAACCGAGTTGGAGGGGGATCTAGAATGTGGGGTGACGGATAACAAATTACATGTTCTCCGACTCAAGCAAGCGGCCTATAAGGCCCTCGTCACGGAGGCGGCCAGGGGCCTCAGTAGAGAGCAACAGGGGAGACTGTATGATGTGGGTGATAAGGCTGGTAAATTGCTTGCGTGGCTGGACAAAAAGGAGAGAGCGAGTCGAGTTGTCCCTTTGATTGAGAAACAGGATGGTGTGTGTGTCACTGAACCGGAAGAAATTGTTTCTTGCTTTGCAGACTATTTCCGTGGGGTGTATTCCCCGGTGTCCTCCCGCTCTGAAGAGGATTCCCATGCCCTGCTCAGAGATATCGCGCTGCCTTCCCTTTCGGAGGAGGACAGAGTGTCGTTGGACGCCGCTCCAACTTCTGACGAAATTGCCCTCGCCATACGCGCGGTCGCTTCCGGCAAGGCCATGGGTCCTAATGGTCTTCCCATCGAGTTGTATAAATTGCGACCGGATACGCTGGCACCACATCTCCGTGCTATGTTCCTTGCGGCCCACTCGACGGGTTCCCTCCCGCTAGACCAGCGTCTGGCTACAATTGTGGTTATCCACAAGGAGGGGAGGCCGCGGGACCGAGTCACATCCTATCGGCCCATTTCGCTATTGAATGCGGAGCCCAAAATTCTTGCCAAAGTGTTGGCCAATCGGCTGGTCGGCGTAGTGTGTGACTTGATTCACCAAGATCAGTCCGGCTTCATCCCCCATCGCAACACAGCGCTTAACCTGCGGCGTTTGCATGGGGTGCTCGCACGTGTCCCGTACATACGGGAGCCGGCCATCTTGGCGTCCTTGGACGCCACTATGGCGTTTGACACACTGGAATGGCCATATATTTGGGCGACGCTCGCGAAATTTGGGTTTGGCCCTGGGTTTATCAGTTGGGTTAAATTGTTGTACTCTGGCCCGCTGGCACAGGTGGTCGTGAACGGTAGAGTATCGGCTCCATTCGAGCTGGGCAGAGGCACGCGGCAGGGCTGCCCGTTATCGCCGCTCCTTTTCGCGCTCGCCTTGGAGCCCCTGGCGGAGTGGCTGCGGTGGGAACCTTCTATTCGTGGTCTCCGCTGGACCCCCGAGTATGAGGACCGCGTATCTCTCTACGCTGACGATATTCTCCTATACCTGGCTTCCCCACGTAAGTCATTGATAGTACTGGTTGATGTATTGCATTCATTTGGTCTTAACTCCGGCCTTGTCATCAACTGGGCTAAATCGTGCGTCTATGTTCTCTCTGGGGAGGAACCTATCCTTCCGCGGGGCTGTCCTATCCAGATCGCCCCACGGGGATTTCGGTACCTGGGGGTCTTCATTACCCTGGATGCGGAGGCCCGATATAGTCAGAACTTGCTTCCCCCCCTCCAGCGCCTGAAGGAGGATGTCGCACGTTGGAGGCGCTTGCCGCTCTCGCCGCTCGGCCGGGCGGCATTGTTTAAGATGATGTCGCTGCCGCGTTTCCTGTACGCTCTGCAGAACACTATGGACGTCGTCCCGGCGCGCTACTTCCGCGAAGTAGAGAGTTTGCAGCGCCGCCTGTTCTGGGAGGGGAGGCCGCGTATCGCTCTGGCGAAGCTGACGCTCCCGTGGTATGACGGGGGGATTGCCCTCCCGGATATCAAGCGGTATTATTGGGCCTCCCAGCTGGCTGCGATTAATCACGGCATGTACGGGCCCGCTCTAAACCCAGCCTTTGAAATGGATAAGATGTTACTGCCGGGTGGTGATTATAACCATGCGCTTTACTCCAGCTCGCTCGACGCACGTCTGACGGGGCCCACACGTGTCATGGTACAAGTGTGGCACGCGGCTAATGTAGCGATGGGGTGGAAAGATCGTTTGACTCGGGCGTCGCCACTATACGCAGCTGAGCAGTTGGGCACCCTGTGGACTTTGAAGGGCTTCGAGAGGTGGGACATGATAGGCATCAGCAGGGTGGGTGATCTTTGGACTAGGGGGGGATTCAAAACGTTCGAGATGCTGCAGACGGAATTCCAGTTGCAGGATAGGGAGTACTTTCGGTATATGCAGATCCGTCATGCGCTAGGCTCCGTCTTCCCGGATGTTGCCTCCATCCCGGAGTATTCCCCTCTGGAAGACAGAGTGCTGGATGGACATGTACCGGAAAGCACGATTTCACTAATCTATAAAAAACTTATTAATGACCGCGCGGGATTGCTAACTAGCCTTCGTCAGGCATGGGTCACCGATGGCTTGGAGCTGGACGACGAGGACTGGGTCTCTGCGGTGGCCTCCCCGAAAGAGGTGGCCATACCGGCCCGCCTTCGCTTCGTCCAGCTCAAGATACTCCATAGGGTCTACGTCACGGGGCCAAGGCTATTGCGTATGGGTTATGCTGTGGACGGGCTGTGTAAGCGTGGGTGTGGTTCCTTGGGGACCTTTCTTCATATTTTGTGGGACTGCCCGGAGGTGGAGCGATTCTGGCGTGGTGTGCATGAGGTCCTGCGGGTGGTTACGCGTGTGTCGCTGCCGCCTGAAGTAAGGAGATGCCTTCTGAATGTGTGGGAGCCAACCGACTACTCGGCGCCGCAGACGTGGTGGGTGACTCTGGGATACATGGTGGCCAAACGCGACATTGCCCAATTGTGGGGTTCCCAGAGGTCGCCGACCGTCTCGGCCTGGAAGGTCAACATGGACTGGTGCATGTTTCGGGAAAAGGTGGTGTATGTTGCGAGAGGTAAGCCTGGGACATGGGTGAAAGTATGGGGCCCCTGGAACGCCTACCGCGGGGGAATCTGTACCCCGCCGTTATTGCCCGATCCGTCTCCGGCCCCGTCCCCTTAGCCGGTTTATCGCCCCGGTACCGGACACTGAGTCCACCTAGTCCCTGTCCTGACCTTTCCCCCCCTTGATACTCCTATGGATTGGTAGGGTCCCCCTTCTAGGGGAGCACATGTCGCTGTTTCCGATTGTGGGTTGCCTTGTGGATTTGTTTTTTGTTGTTATTTATACCAAAAAGACACCGTTATATGGGTTCCGGATGGTGTGGCTATCAACGCTGCTAACTCCTGTGCATTTCCCTTTGCCGCAGCATGTGCGCTATTGTTTGTACCATATGCTCCTTCTGTCTGCTAGCGGCCGGCCTGAAGGTTGTAGGCCCATCTGTGTATATTTTTTTAATTTTGTAATAAACGGTTTCAAAAAAAAAAATAATAAAAAAAAATAATAATATGAATCGATTTCTAGCCAAATTAACCCTTTTTGCAACATTAACCAATATTCTAATAATGTATACTTTGCAGTGTGTATGCAGTTCTAGGATGAACGTTAATAGCTCATTATTCTATATTAGGACTTTAAGTTATAAATTGCAAGTAACAAAAAAGATGTCTCTTTTGAAAGCAGTAACCTGCTGATCTGTTTACATCATACGCACTCTGTAATCTAATTAGTACACGTTCTTTGCAGCAGGCATATTAACCTTCTGCACTAACGTCACCTAAGTCAAAACCTCAACTATTCAAAATGCTGATCTCTCTCCAGGAAGATAATTAATCACATGAGTTATCTTTACATTTATGTGAGGCCTGGTAATTGCGGGGGTAAGAAAAGCTGCAGCAGGTGCTTCAAAAGCATAAGAAACTTTCAAACACGGCGCCCCCAGGAAGCCAGCACCCGGTGCGGTGGCTCCGGTCGCACCGCCCTAAAGCCGGCCCTGAAAAAACATGTCCTCTCATAGTGTGCTTAAAAAAAAAGAAAAACTTAGTCCTTAAAAAGCAAGCAGCAAAAAGGTAGAAGCCAGCTAATTAAAAGTGATGGTATTTAAGCAATGCTCCATGGGAGGGACAAACAAAAGATTGAGAAGATGGGATATGAATAAAAAGCAGGGAAATGAGAGTGACGGAATGCTAAACAATGGGTAAGCACTGGGCAGGCCCGAAGCCCCTTTAGGTTCTTGTCGAGCCCACAATATGTCTTGACATGGACAGCAAATGCACTGCCTACTACGCAAGAGCTAACAACTGTGATAAACAATAGGGACCTAGTAACATGCTTCTTACCACGTCTAATGAACCATCTGACAATTTGGCACAGCCAAGCAAAATGCAAAGTGATACAAATTGGTATCGATCTGCAATATGTAACACAGATCAAGATTAGGTCAAACAACTGCAAACATTACAAAAAAATTAGTAAAAACAGTCACGTATTTTCTCTGGGGTTTGGAGTAGAGCCAATAATATTTATTTTGACTATTGACAATTTTAGGAAAAGGTACCAATCCTTTCTGTAAAATTTGCATACAGAAGTAAACACTATAGTTCATGGAGTATAATGAAAAAAATACCTAAAGACACAGAACCTTTCAAAGCGAAGCCATGCACTTAAGGTTCAACAATATAAACTTCTCTCATCGATGTAGTCCTGGACCTTGCTTCTGCTCCAGGAGAAGTAAATACAGGTACATTACACTCCAATAAGCTAAAACTGTTTTTGCTTCAACGAAATAATTTATTTGGATAATATTTAATGTGGCTCTTGAAATTGCCCTTAAACTCCATTTTCTCAACCTCCACAGCCTTCCAAACCCTGCCACCCATACGGCACCCCACACCTGGGCATTCTAAAGTAAGAGTGGCCAAGACAAGGGCATCACCTCTTCGGACCGGAAGGATCTAAGGCCAGAACCACTACTGCCAAGGTAAGTCACTCAATGCCCTGTGTCTCTCAAACACCACTACACACACCATTTGACTTTCACACCAAGACCACAGCAAGCATTGGCATCGCCAGTCGGTCTCTGCAAAGGGAATGCCTAATTAGGGCTGTACAAGAAGCACCTTATTATTGAGACTACTAGAGTTTGCACTCCAATATTGAAAGACGCTATATAGGAGTGCACCCAATATGCAGGCAGTAACTATGACAGTGCCCTCTGTGAAGTACAGTATTGCAGTTCTCGCTCTAAAATGCAAGCATGGTTTAGTGCATGTTTTGAAAATGCAGGTGCAATCTATTAGAGTTCGCTCTCTGAAGTGCAATCGCAGTCTATTATATTGATTTATCTGAAAAGCAAGCCCATACATTATTGCGGCTCTTTGATTCTCTTTGCAATGCTAGAACAATCTACTCATGTTCTCTTTCAGTTGCAAAAAATGCAATTTTGTGCTGTCATGGCTATGCAGATGGCTGTTCCAAGATTATGTGGCAAAACAGCCCTAGTTCCAGAATAAGTAATAATAGAAAGTGTCTGGCGTACAGTGGGGATTACCTCTTCCTAGAAGGTACAGGAGTCTCCACATTCTGCGCTGGGACCAGTACTCCCTCAGCGTTGGTCACAAGACTATTATCCAGCACACAAGAGAAGCATAAGCCACAGAGCAATAGAGAGTAAAGGGCAGCTATACAGGGTTACGAAAGCATGGAGAGTGATCAGTGTGGGTAGAGACGCGCATGGCCATAGAAATCGGTAAACATCCGAGGTGCAGATACAACAAGCATTGGCCGCGCGGCCGTAAAAGTAACGGCCGCGCGGCCGTGAAAACGAAAGTAATCGCAATCGCGATCAAAGTTTAAAGTGATCGCGATGACGGGCGCGTTGTGTGGTTAGCACGCGAGTGGTGCGCGCGCAGCCGTGATTGGCGGCTGCGCGCGTGCACGCTCGCGTGAACGCAAGCGTTAGGCCAGCGCTGGTAGTGCTTTGAAAATCCCGTATACAAGATGTCTCTCCTGAGACAGCGCATGCGCTGGCTCAGGCGAGACCTAAAAAGCACCTTGGAGATACTTAGAAATAAAAGTCATAAAACAACAAATTAGAAAGCTGCAACGTACCTGGCTCAAAACAAACGCCAAACAAGACAGACTGCACCTACAAACAAGCACTGGCATAGCCAATAGGTCTCGCTTTTGGGACCTTATAAGTATTTAGTTATGCAGCACAATATCCTTGGTGCAACAACATTAACTGTTGCATGGTTAAACACTTATAAGGCCCCAAAGGCGAGACCTATTGGCTATGCCAATGCTTGTTATGTTTTGTCCTCGGCACATTACAGCGATCACCCCCAGAACGGGTGTGATTCACCGGTGACTCATCTGTCCTGACGAATGCCTTTTCAGTCCAACACCGTGTTCTCATTATGTGTGAAAGACCTGAACTTCGCCTACTAACAAATTCAGTCTCTCAATGAGGGGGTGGCTTTAATAAATAAAATAAAAAATTAGAAAAGTGGAAGAGCTAGATCGGCTGATGTAAAAATGAATATAAGAAAAAAAGGGGGTAATGAGGAAAGCAAAGGGTGAGCTGGAGGGTTAAGGAGGAGCTTAAACATCGCCCATGTCATGTGTGACACTTTCAGCCAGTCCTGTCTTTCAGGTGGCAGTGCATTGCATTCTGGGACTTGTAATTTTGCTTTTCCCACCACATTATGGACTCACGAATGCTGTAAAGGGAAAGTCGGAGTGGGTGGAGGCGTCACACATGGTGGAGGGGTGGGCACTTGCTAGTTCTGAGTGAAATGGGTGGAGGAGGGAGCGAGAGGGCTAAGAGGATGAGAGGAAAGTGAGAAGAGACTGGGAGAAGGAAGCGAGGAAGGCCTGTGAGGCTGGGGTAGCACAGACTGTGGGGGCGGGACAGAGGAGGATGCGTCAAGAAACAGGAAGCCGGAAGTGAGGAAGATAGAATGTGAGAAAAGGGAGCACGTGGGAGTCAACGAGAGAAGAGGGGTGGGTGATGGAGGGAGGGGGTGCGCGGGAGATGGAAGGGGGGTGGGAGGGATCCGCATTGAAATCGCGTTCATCGGAGAACTGAACAAACCAAAGGTGGGGTGAGGTGGTCCCCGTGGGGGGTGTGGAGAGGGGGGGCAGAGAGGGGGCATGGAGCGGTGGGAGAGACCTGGTGTGGGTCCTGGGCAGGCAGGGGGGAGGTTAACATCTAGGAGAGGGAGAAAACCTGCAGTGGACACGGGATGCATGAAGTAATATTCTGTGGGAAATAGATGTGATGGCAGTGGGTTGCAAGAGAAGTGTCAGAGAATGAATGGGGCGAAGGGGAGTGGGGTGAAGGGCAGCGAAGTGGAAGAGTTGTGGAAGAGTTGTGCAACAGAATGGGGATGAAGGGTAGTGGAGGGAAGAGTTGTGTGGCAATAGGGGTGGAGGACAGTAGAGTTGAAGAGTTATGTAGCAATAGGGGCGGAGGGCAGTGGAGTTGAAGAGTTATGTGGCAATAGGGGCGGAGGGCAGTGGAGTTGAAGAGGAGTGTGACAGAATGAGAGTGAGTGAAGCGGGTGGAAGGAAGGAAGCCTAGTGTGACAAATTGGGGGTGAAGGGCAGTAGGGTGGACGAGTAGTGTAAGAGACAGAGTTGGGAGAAGCCAGGGTTACGGTCCGTGTAGAGTTTGGGGGGCAGGCAGAATTAAGGTAAAAGAGTGGGGGAGGAGGGGGCAGGTAGCATACAGGCGAGTCGGTGGGTTAGAACAGTAGTGTGACAGCATAAATAGAGGTGCATGGGTGAGAGAGGGCGGTGACGGGCAGAGCGGAAGTGGGGGACAGCGGGTTGATGGTAGGGGTACAGTGACAGAGAGCGGAAGTGGGGGCAGCGGGTTGATAGGGTACAGTGACATACAGAGCGGAAGTGGGGGCAGCGGGTTGATAGGGTACAGTGACGGGCGGAAGCGGGGCGTGACGGGAAATGGGGGTGCCAGGCAGGATGAATGAGTATTAATTATCTAAACTCAATGACTCAATGGAGATTACAGGTCTACAGAAATCAAATACTCCATCTCATCTATATTCTGTCCTGAAAGTCAAGGAGCAATCCCGCTATTGGTGCCAATGGTTAAGAACTTGGGCCTCAAAACATACTGTAATTGAAACTTGCCTATTTCAGCTGCCTCACTTAAACGACTGCCATCTCTAATCACGTCATCTCAGAAGACCACTATCCTAAATGCATTCCCCTCAACGTGTTTTGATTACTGCAATTCCATTTACCTAGGTTTATCAATGTATCTCATTAAAAAACATAAATGACAACTGGTTCAGAACTTTGACGCAAGACAGACCACAAGGACACAGCACTGTTTTCACAGAACTCAAGTTGAGTTTAAAATTCCAGTGTTTAGTTCATAAAACAGTTCTCTAGCCAAGCCTGCACTTCTTTAGTCTCACTTTAAGATATACTTTCCTACACACATCTTGAACATCTGCAGTTCCATTCAACTTGAAAATTTCAAGAGCTAAACACAAGACAATGGGAGGCACAGCATTTTCAATAATGGTAGCCCAGGAATGGAATCTGCTCCTGGACAGTCTAAAAGGAGCGTTAGACCATCTAAAATTCAGAAAAAAAATGAAAAACTTGGCTCTTTCCCCAGGCACAAGACGACAGTTCTTTCGGACAGTAGGTGGAATTGAGTTAAGAGCGGATTTAAGTGCCACAATAACCTGTGGGGGTAATGGATGTGCTTTAAAAAAACAAATAACATAATGGTCTCCATGACCTATACATTCAGAGCATCGGTTCTCATCTCTCATTCAGATACACCAAATGGATTAACTTCAAGTTAAAGAACAACATAGCTTCTACTTGAAATGCAGACCAACTGTAGGAGCTCCATTCTCTACACAAGTATCTGAAGCGCAATAATCCTGGAGCACAATCTAGTTGTGCCAAGTTCAGTACCATTTTTACCCATGAGCCTAAATCTCCCAAGTTACTTAGAAAGGCTTCCAAAACAGTGTAAGCACTACTTGTGGGAGACACCGCCTCACGTGATGTGACAGACAACAGGCATGCCTTCCAGAATCGGGTCAGAAAGATTGCTGTCAGAGGTCTAGATGCTGAATAATCAAAACAGCTACAATTCTAAAATCTAATCAAATTAGAAGAGTCTTTAAGAGACAATTGTTCAGAGTAGACAATTTACAGTAAGTTCACTGCTTTCATACTAGCAGGGGGTTGATAGGGTACAGTGACGGGTGGAAGCGGGGCGTGCCGGGAATGGGGGTGCCAGGCAGGAGGACTGGTGCAGGAAAGTTGGAGGTGATTAGGGAAACGGGGGACAAAGGTCACAGAGGGGTTAAGGGCAGAGGGGGTCGGAGGAGAGTTGGCGGAGTACATATTAGTGGTGGGCAGTAATGTCATATTTGGGCTGAAGAGAGGATGGGGGTGATTGGCGAAGCGAGTGGCAGAGTCCAACAACCATTGGCCGTGAGGCAGTAAAAGTATTGCCGCTTGGCCGTAAAAGCTAAAGTAATCGCGATCGCGATCACTCTGAAAGCGAAAGTGATCGCGATGACGCGCTAAAGTACGCTAGGGATGCGCGCACAGCAGCGAGGGGAGGGGTATGGTGCTGAAGGCTGGTGCAGGAAAGGCAGATGGCTGGGCGAGAAGGGAGGGGGGAATGCGGGGAGCAGCTGTGCGCGTGCACACCATCGTGCACTGAAGCTTGTAGCCAGCTCAGAAATGTGGGTAGCACTTTCAAAACCCACCTACTAAATGTCTCGCCAGACCAGCGCATGCGCTGGGTCAGGTGAGACCTAAAAATTAACAGATTATACAAGTCAGCTATCAAAAAAACTAAGAAAAGGTACTATTCAGACAGAATTCAAAATGCTAAATGTGCAAATAAAGAATTCTATAAAATACTCAATGAATTTCACAAACCAAATTGCCTAGAAGGAACTCATCCTGATACTCAAGATTTTACAGACAAACTGGCAAATCATTACACAGACAAAGAAGACACATTGGACTCATACTTAAAACAGAAACAAAGCACCAGCACTAACCCCTGTACAAAACAACAATCCAAGAATACTCTAACCCAACCTCTCCGTTCCCTCTGACACATTTCACACGATAAATTTATGGACCTGGTCAAAGCAAGCAGGCCTGCCGGCAGCCCTTCTGACCCCTGTCCACCACAAACTCTCAAGACAATTCTTTTAACAACCTCTGCTGCCAGTCCAATAAGAAGAATCATCAACGATTCCTTAACTACCGGAATATTTCAAGAAGAACTCAAAAAATCACACATCCTCCCTTTACTGAAGAAAACAAACTTGGACCCGCTGAACCCTGACAACTACAGACCCATTACAAATGGACCTTCCTGGGCAAACTGATATAAAGAGCAGCGTTCGCCCAAATGTCATAATTCATTGAAGAGAATGACATACTCTCAGACTTCCAAAGAGGATTCCGTCCGGGAAGAGGCACTGAATCTGCCCTCCTTGCCATCTGGGATGACCTGAAGAATATAGTTGACCGCAGCAGGGTTGCTGCGCTACTCCTCTTGGACCTCTCGGCTGCCTTTGACACGGTTGACCATGATACTCTGAAACAAAGACTCTATGAAGTTGGCATAGAGGGAACTGCTCTAGACTGGATCACGTCCTACCTTCGAAACAGAACTAATGCCATCCATACCACACCTTTCTCGTCCAAACCATACTCCCCAAAAGCAGGGGTCCCTCAAGGTTCTATCATCTCGCCCATGCTTTTCAACATCTACATGAAGTCATTACCGGTACCGATCAATCAATTTCACCTCACGTGCTAGAACTATGCAGATGACACGCAAATGTTCCTTCAACTGGAATACCCCAAAGACATTTTCAGTTGTCTCATAGCCGTGGATCAGTGGATGACTTGGAGCCATCTCAAATTGAATGCTTCAAAAATGGAAATACTCATGTGTGGCGATTGGAAACATTACGATCCGCTTGCCGACTGGCCTGATGTACTGGGATCACCACCTAAATTATCGAAGGAAGTAAGAAACCTAGGAATAATCATGGACTCCAAGCTGTCGATGAATGCCCAAGTGGACAAACTAGCAAAATCAAGCTTTGTCACTATAAAAATGCTGTGACAAATTTTCCCTCATTTGGGATTTCCACACAAGGTCCAAGCTACCATCTCCCTTGTTCTGTTCAAACTCGATTACGCCAATAGCCTCCACCACGGAACACCTTTAACGACCATGAAAAGACCACAACGGATTCAGAACTCGGCTGCCAGAGTACTCTTGCATATCAAACGCGAGACCACATCTCACCTGCCTTGAAAGCCCTGCATTGGTTACCGATTGCCAGAAGATCCACGTTCAAGCTACTTCGTTTCACCCACAAAGCAATACATGGGATGGGACCGCTCTTCATCAGGAATTAAATCACCAAACTCATTCAACAAAGAAACCTACGCTCTAAAGGGGTATCTCGCCTCAAAATCCCAAGAACCAAGAAAAAAAACATGGGTGGAACATCCTTCTCTGTTCAAGCAGCCAAACTATGGAACTCTTTACCCCGCAACATAAGATCCAACGACAATCACCTTATCTTCAGAAAACTACTCAAGAATTGGCTCTTCCCCACATAAGCAAACAGAAATTTACAGCATATTCCTCTGTATATAAGCATTTATTGTCACTATAGATATTTACCTATCTTTGTGTATTGCTTTGTATAAACATAGAATAATTATGTTGTTGTAAATAAATAAACGAATAAATAATTTTTTTTTAAATATCATCTTTGGTCTACATGTACTTACTTCCATTGTGCATCTATGTACCTTCCATGTACTTGGATCTGTGTGTCTGTTACCTTTCTCCTGAAAAAGCATATCCAATGCACTACCCTATTTCTCAGCCTGTACCTCTATCAATATCTTTAATCGACATATACTTACCTCCTTTATGCATCTATATACATTCAATGTACTTATGGATCTATATATTTATCACTTTCTTCTAATTTAGCATTTCCAATGCACTACCCTATTTTTCAGCCTATACTTCTCTCAATATATCTTCTAGCCCAACCTTCTGACTCATCTCAAACTTCTTTCTACTACTCTTTCCAATGCACTACCCTATCTCTCACCCTATACAGCTAGTAATATATCCTCTACATCCACTCTCTCATTCATCCCAAACCTCTTACCACTACTATGATCCCAAAATACCCTTTCTAGACTCTCCTACTCTACCCCTCCTTGCATCATCTGGCACCTATTTCACTATACCGATCCCCCAAAACCTTTATAAACTCTCCCCTCTGACTCTTCCCCTCAAAAACCCCTTTTTACTCATCCAAAAGCCTCCTACTACTGCAATGACCTAAAAAAAACAAAATCGCACTCTTCTGTCCCTCCACTATCCTTTTCAATCAAAATAACAGACTAACTTGTTCACTTCTCAATTCTCATATTCCACTATACTAATTCACCACTAATCCTTTATGGGTTCCAGAGTGGCGTGCTACTCGCCAATGAAGCGTTTCAACACCCCATCAGGGTTACTAGCGCTATATAAACGCAAACATTTTTCCCTTTTCTACCCCTCCCCAACCCTTCTCAATCCAAATAACTGACTAACATATCCACCACTCAAATTACTTTCATGTTTTGCCATATTAATTCAACAGTAATCCTTATGGGTTCCAGAGTAGTGTGCTACTCACCAATAAAGCGCTTTAAAACCCCATCAAGGGGTAGCAAGCACTATATAAATACAAACCTCATTCCCTCTTCTATCCCGCAACCTACCCTTCTCTATCCAAATAACTGAATAACATATCCACCACTCAAATTACTTCACAATACTCATTTTTGACACTAATCCTTTATGGGTTCCGGAGTAGCGTCCTACTCAAGAGAAAAGCGCTCCAAAACCCATCAGGGGTAACAGGTGCTACATGAATGCAAACCTTTCTTCCCTTTTTATCCCTCCGTTTCCCTTCTCACTCCAAATAACTGACTAATATCCACCACTCAAATTACTTTCATATTTCACCATACTAATTCAGCACTAATCCTTTATGGGTTTCCCCATCAGGGGTAACAAGTGCTATATACATACAAACCTTTTTTTCCCCCTCTTCTATCCTTCTGCTATCCTTCCGAATCCAAATAACTGACTAATCTAGCCACCACTTAAAATTCACTTGCATGTTTCACTATACTAATTCAACACTAATCGTCTATGGGTCCCGGAGTAGTGTGCTACTCGCCGAAAAAGCGCTTAGATGCCTCGTCAGGGGTAGTAAGCACTATATAAATGCAATTACAATACAATACAATAGTTAGAGTAGCGTTTGAGCTGTGGTATACATTTGGCATTTGATCATTAATATTCATAAATGAAAGCTCCTACAGAACGTGTTGAACCAATAAATGAGTCACCATGTCCTCATCTAGTTTTTAATTTTTGCCAGTGTTTGTGATGTGTACTGCCTCAGCCTTTGACCATTACTCTACATCATTCAGCCAAGATTCCATTATCAACCCTTCCATACTCATCCATTTAATCACTGCTCTGAATTTAAACAATGCCAGGGCATGAGTTTTCTTCTAACTTTGTCATTAATGATTTAAAGTCCTATGAATCAGTGTCAAGATGATCTGGAAAGCACTGAGAGGAGTTGCTTGTCATATATTGAAGAAAGGGCATCTCGCGGTGGAATCAGTAATGGGGATGGGATACATTTTGCCTTTAATAAGGGGGTCTGTGCAGGCAGTGCTGCTTCAGGCTGAATCCTTGCAAGTATGGATCAATTCTGAATAAAGCTTGTTGGTTGATAAGATGATATGGGAGTGATTGGTTCATGCCACTTCCAGGCCTGGAAACACAGTGCTTCAGTGTAAAACACAGTTTCTTGGCTCATCAGATGGCTACTATAATATGTTGAATCTGAAAACCTTGCACCGAATACGTTTCCAGTTCAAGTGTGAATGCTCTCCACAGTTGAGCTCTAGTTAAAACCTCCTCATGACATGGGAGATGGCTCCAGATGATTTTGTTCCTAGCTTTGGTGGGGGGTGGTCTGACTGTTTAGGCAAATGAGGAGGCTCAAAGTCCCACTCTCCATGACCATTGACCACACCCTCTTCTTCCTGTATGAGCATATTGTGAACATTAGTCTGAGGTTGGGAAGTCTGCACTAGTATTCTCACACATTTTCAATCCACTGTGAGGAACAGAACAGGGTGTTGTACATTACACGGCTGATTTCAAAAGCAGGAGAGAGGAATGCTGTTAGAAACTGGTTTTATAGATGGCAAATCAAATGAACTTGGTTCAAGAGGTATCTTGCAGTGGTCGTTTTGTTCTGCATCGTCTCCAGTATGCTGTGTCTGCACATCTGCATGGATTCATTTTCAACACCAACCCCCAGGCAATTTGAGAACCATGACAATGGTTGACTTGGGAATTATGCCATAATATTCAAAGGTTTCTGTTTCTTCCAACTGCTTGGTTCCGAATACAAGCCGGATGTCTGCAATATCTGTGGAAGAGACAGGAACACATTTAGTGATTAAACCAATGGACAGAAATAAATATGAGTGCAACAGTAACTAAAGAAAGGAATATGCTCAATAAATACTATCCCCTCAGCAATGGTGCTATAGCTGGTAACTCTTTTGCCACACATTTATGCAAAGTCACATTGTCACACAGACTTCATAACTTTTGTTGACACCTTTAAAATCTTATGGAGGAGAAACATACCTTAGAAGTAGGCAGTGAACACAGCCCTCTAGCTGCACTTGTGACTTGGTCACTTACATTGACGTGCAACTGGTCACTAGCACTACATGTGCCATCACTGGAGGGGGCAAGATTGCCTCTGCACTGGTTTGACATATGTGATGCCCTCAGCTTATAGTCTGCATAATAATGTGAACAGTTAGTTGAAGATCTTGGGAGGGGCACTCCAGTCACTGTTGCCTAATAAAATGTAATGTATTTTCCCATTAGAACTCAACAAAATTGATTATTTTTTCTAGCCAAGGGGAGCATGGGATGATCAGTCTGGGTTTTTTTCAGTGGGAACTCCGATTCAAGAATGGTTTACTAATATTTCACACAATGCAGTACAGCAACCAAAGTTCTGCGCTCTTTGTGTTGCCAAGAGACAGCAGAACAGCGCCATTTCTACTTAAATATGGAGCTGCTGATCAGTGGTGTAACGCAGAGCCCTGTAGCCTCTGTACCTCAGGGGCTCCAACAACCCTTGAGATGGGGACCCCATTCAGTTGTGGTAAATAATTTAATTACCGGGACTTAATTTGATACAGAAACATAATAAAATAGCTCAGTAAATAAGAGGCAGAATCCGTGGTATTAGAGGTTCGGAATGGGCTTTATTCCAATGGTCGATTATAATCGGTTGCTCCAGGTTCCATCACCACGAAGGTTCAGGAAGTGAAGTACATACGTTATTGACAATCAATTACTTTTATACAATAGGCATTACAGTGAAGCAAATACAAGAGGCGTAACAATTGATAGTGGTGATAATATATTCGTGCGTAGCAAAAATAGGCGTAACTGGGAGTGATGAAAGAACGTCATCAGATGTGATGTCATAAGAGGGTGGTTACATGAAAGAATTTCGCAATGTCAGCAGAAATACTTGGCAGAAATGCGCGCGCAGCAGCATGACGTGTAATTGACGTGCAACTAGGGGGTGAAGGGGACTTGACATTTAGCTCTACAGGTGGCGACAGAAGTCTGGAGGGTCAAGTCAACCTAATCCCAAATCATATCTACCATCCTATGTTTAAAGAACTAAGTTATCCAAAAGAGAGGTCTCTTCGAGTAGAATCTTATTCTATACTGACTATACTGACTGTTAGTGCGTGTACAAGCGTCTAAGTGTCTACACTAGATGCGAGGGCGGAAATCTTCCATAGTAATAGGGCTATGAATTACTTGCGTAAAGACAGAGAAGCCGAGCCTTTGCTCGGTAGCTGGAAGAATGTTTACTTAAACTGCTAGACAGGAATGCATCGGGCAGGGAACGGAGCAGATAACTTCGAAGGTGAAATACAGTTTTTGGCAGACAGCAGGCTGATGTCAGGCTTCGTGAGCCGCGCAGAGAATAAGACAAAGTTCATGGTCGCAGATGCAGGCTCAGACTGGAGCTTTCAGAGGCAGAAGGCAAGAAGAGTTTGATGACAGAATCAGGGCCTACTTGCCTGGACTGTAAAATGGCATAAGTGAACCATATAAAGCCGGTGGCCTTTCATACTTAGGAATGGAATATCCGGCCTATTCATGGCGGATCTGACAGAGGACATGTTGACGGTGGACGCACATGTGTTTGCGTCTTTATAACTGGAACTGGAGGGAACATACATGTACTTGTGATTCATACATGAAACCGTTGGGGTCCAAGATAGGGGACATAACTGATCAGAAAAATCCATATTTCCACATTCCCTCCTTGTCCCCTACTTGCCCGTTAAGAGATATCAATCTTCATCAATCCATTGATCTGTTCATATAGCATCATTTGTTCTCCTTTCTTCTTCCGTGATGGATGAAATCCTGGCGGTGGAATACACGATGTGGCACACAGACCACAGATCGCTGGTCCACATTGTAGACATAGACAGCAACTGAATAGTATGAGAAGGCCAATACCTAGGAAAGATAGGACCTTCCATCCAAAGGTAGATAATACACTCCAAAACCAACCGGACCAAGTCCAGGTGCCTGGATTCTGGTGTATCTGGCTTACAATCTTATGAAGGCGAGTTATGGCTTTATATACAGATGGCGAATTTTCTGGTATGAAAATGCAACAGCTTGATCCGATGACCCTACAAGCTCCGCCCCTATCGGCCAGGATGACGTCAAGGACAAGACGATTTTGAAGCACAACAATCCGCATAGCAGACTGCTCTTCTGTTAAATTGCCTAAGGCGGAAATAGTTTCGTTCACTACTGCTTCAAGGGTTCTAGTTAATCTACGTATCAGCTTACTATTAGTAACGGTACCTATATTGGGAAAGAGACCTTTATTGAAATCTGTGTATTTTTCCCATGCTGTTTCAGTGTAATCGACTATTGGGAGATCTCTCCTTACTCTATTATATACTAAATGAGTATTTCTGTGATAATCAGGAGGAGCTAGAAAAACAGGTGGCAAAAGGAATCCAATATAGCAAGTACCATCCCAATCTAGAGGCAAACGTACATATGCCGTCTGACCACATATGAAATAGGAATGGCGAGAAGCTCTAAATGTAGACTTGCCTTGATCACTAAATTCTACTACAGTGGTGCATCTACTATGGCCCATATGTATGGAACCATTTTTTCTTACACATAGTTCACCCTTTACTGGAAATATTGACATAGCGAGCAAAATTGGAGTAGCTTCTGATTCGACATTTAGGATCATAAGATTAAGCGTAAAATTACCTAATCCATACACTTCATTTTCTAGATCAGTTCCTGTTCTCTGGGGAAGTCCCTCCTTGTTAGGGTGGCAGACTTTAAGCAAAACTAAGTTCAAATTTCCCCATACCCAGTTATCTTGATAAACTGCAGAATTCGAATCTAGAGAATTAATTAAACTAAACCATGCTCCACAGGAGCCGTTGTGTGTGAACGGGTATGGAAAGAGAGGTAGAATTCCTTTATAATTCTGATAGGGAGGGAGTCGGCCACATATCCAACAATTTGTAGCATTGCTAACCTGATGGGAATGATGTAACATACTGATAAACGTGTTATTGCGCAGCGCAAATCTATAAGACAACTCAAGCGGAGGTAATTCACTAAAAGAATGTTCAGCAGTAACATTGTAAACATGTCTAGAAATAGGATAATATATGTGCAACAATATACTTGCAGTAATTATTAAAAGACTTAAGAAAAACAAAATTATTAATGTCACTATGCAATGACTACGCAGTGATTTACAGTACGCCTGTCGTTTCAACATTTTTCGGGTGTTTTCTCTATTCAGGTCCAAGGGATACATGTCAGAGACAATTCAACCGCTTCACCTTGGAGAGGACTTAAACAATCAAATTGCTCGACTGATTGGACCTGAGTTTCAGTTTATAATGTTCGGAATTACTCCTTTCAACAAGAGGAAGTTTTGAGTCAATGGGTGAAGACACACGAGGTGTGGTATTCACATCTGCTGGTAGTCCATGAAATTTCTTGATATGACTTGAATGAATCCAGCCTTTTCTGCCCTCGATCTTCACGGCTGTCCTTGTGGTGAGCAACACCAGCTGAGGCAACTTCCACCTAGGTTCCAGCTGAGTCTTTCGATCAAAGTTCCTCACGAGGACCAAGTCTCCCGGAACTACGTCATGGGGTTTCACCTCAGTGTTGTCAGGAAAAGCTGCAGCTACCTGTGAACGACAAGATTGTAGTGCAGACATCAAGGAAGCCAAGTAATCTGTCAGCATGTTACAGTCAATATCCGTTATTTTGCGTGGTATAGGCGTCCCCCACATATTTGGTGGTCTGCCGAAGATCACTTCATACGGCGATAGCCCTGTTCGAGAGTGTGCTACCATTCTTGTGTAAAAGAGTGCAACTGGTAATGCTACTACCCAGTCGACACCTTTCTCTCTGCATATTTTGGACAATCTTATTTTCAGAGTCTGATTATGTCTTTCTACGAGACCTGCTGCTTCGGGGTGTCGGACACAGTGGAATTTCCACTGATAGCCTAACAAAAGTGAAACGTGTTTCATTAATTCGGATGAGAACGGCTGGCCATTATCTGAGTGAACAACACGTGGTAAACCGTATCGTGGGAAGAATTCCCGAACCAACTGTTTGGCAGTAGTCGGGGCAGTGTAATCTGAAACCGGGTATGCCTCCGTCCAACGGGAAAGAGCACACACAACTACGAGAACATATTTGAATCCTCTACATCGTTCCATCTGGATATAATCCATCTGGAGGACTTCAAAAGGGTGATCAGGAGGCTGAAATCCACCCTGTTCTACGGGAACGCTTTTTCCTGGGTTGAACTGGCAACAGATCATACAGGTACGAACTTTTTGTTTGGCTGCTGCTCGTAAATGTTTATTGAACCAAATGTGTTGAATGCTATCTAGCATAGCTTTTTCTCCTAGATGTGCTGGACTATGTACAGTGTTAATTATAACTTGGACCATTGAATCAGGAAGGAACCACACAGACTTTTCCTTCATCATCCATCCTTGATCGGTTTGGATCCCTCCTAATTCAGTCCATTTCTTTATTTCGTCTGGTGTAGCATGTGTCTGTATGTCAATTACGTCAAGAGTAGGATCTTTAACCGTCATACAATGTGTTGGCGTCGGGACTATTGTCTTTGTCATGTCGGATGTTTGAGTTTGAGCAGTCTGTTTAGCTGTTCTGTCGGCTAGATCATTACCTTGAGAAATGATATCAGTAACTTTCGTATGAGCTTTACATTTCATAATTGATATTGCAGTGGGTAGATGTATTGCCTCTAATAAGGCATGAATGAGGGGTCCGTGCTGAATGTGGGTACCGTGAGAAGTTAAATAACCTCTCTCTCGCCACAGCACGCCGAAGTCATGTACGACTCCGAATGCATAACGTGAATCAGTGTATATGTTGACTTTTTTATTTGTGGCTTGAATACAGGCTTGTGTCAGAGCGATGAGCTCTGCGGCTTGAGCTGACAAGGTATTTATGCAATTTGTTTCAATGATTTCAGTATCTGTTGTGACTGCGTAAGCGGCCACTAATTCCCCTGTACTTGTTCTCATACATGAACCATCTACATACAACGTCAGGTCTGGGTCTGACAACGGGACATCGGTTAAGTCTTGTCTGGGTTTCGTTGTGATTGTAGTAACTTCAATACAGTCATGGGCTAGTGGGTCTGTTCCTATTACAGGTAAAAGTGTGGCAGGATTCAATGTGTTACAGCGTCTTATTTCTATATGTGGCTGAAACAAGGTTAACTCGTACCCTGTAAGTCGCGCTATAGTCAAGTGTTGTGTTTGCGTTCTATTCACAAGAACCTCTACTGCATGTGGTACTTGAACTGTCAATGGATGTCCTAACACTATGGCATCGCTTTGTCTGATTGCTAAAGCTGTCGCTGCCACTGATTTCAGACACGCAGGCAAAGCCTGAGCTACGGGATCTAATGTACTAGAAAAATAAGCACATGGTTTGTGTGCTCCTGCTTGTTCCTGTGTGAGTACTGACAAGGCAGTACCTTCGCGTTCTGTAACAAAGAGTGTAAACTGTTTACTGTAACATGGTGTTGCTAAAACCGGTGCTTGACATAAGGCTGTCTTTAAGCTTTCAAAAGCTTGTGTATGTTCCTGAGTCCAAGGGAGAACAGTCGATGTGGCTGCCTCCTGTGTTGTCAACTGAATGAGTGGTTTTGCTAGAAATGCATACTGAGGGATCCACTGTCTACAATATGAAGTGAGGCCTATGAAAGCCCGCACCTCCTTTTGTGTCTTGGGTATTGGCATGTTAGCTATTAACTGAATGCGGTCGGGTGTAAGCTGCCTTCCCTCCTTGGACAGCGAGTGTCCAAGATAAACAACTCGCTGGACACAGAATTGCAGCTTAGAAGGGGACACCTTGTGCCCCTTTTCGGCTAGAAATTGTAAAACCGTCAGTGATGCTTTCTCACATTCGGGTTCGCTTCTAGCGGTGATCAGCAGATCATCGACATATTGAAGCAGAGCAGTGTTAACTGGCATGCGGATACTGTCGAGTTCTCGTTTTAGTGCTTGGCTATAGATGCTGGGGCTTTCTGTAAATCCTTGAGGTGCGCGGGAGAATTTAAAGCTACGTCCATTTAAACTAAATCCGAACAAATATTGGCTTTCCGGATCTATTGGGACGCTGAAAAAAGCATTCTTGAGATCAATTACAGTAAAGAATGTTGCTTCGGAATCAATAGCTGTCAGTAATGATGAGATATCGGGGACCACAGGGAATTGTGGCACAATGCACTTGTTTAATTCGCGCAGATCAATAACCAATCGATATACTGGCGGGGCCTTCGGATCTGTTCGTTTGAGAATCGGAATTATCGGTGAATTACATACATTGGAGTCTGTTTCCACAACCACTCCTTGGGCAATGAGTTCGTCAATGATTTGCAGTAAAGCCACTACAGCATCTGGTGGTAACTTGTATTGTCGCATTCGTGGTAGTACCACTCCTGCCTTTAGTGTGACTCGATATGGTGTAATATTCATGCAACCAACATCAGTAGGGCCTTGTGCCCATAGATGTGTAGGTAAAGTCTGCAATCGGGGATCCATGTCTCTAGACACATAATGACCTTTAAAATCACGTAAAAACAATCTTACTCCTTCCGGAGAACAACATATTATAGCTCCTAGAGCTTTCAGTGTTTTTATTCCTAACAGGTTTTCTGGACATGATTTAGTAAGCAATAAATCTGTAGTTCGGGTCAAAGGTCCTATCGTAAGTGGAAGAGGTTGTGACACTTCATTAACAATAGGTTTTCCTGAAAAACCAAGGGAAATATTCTGTGAGCCTGAGAGGGGTGCCCCTGGAACTTCACTACGTTTTATAGTTGTTCCACTTGCCCCTGTATCGAGTAAAAATTTTCTGTCTTGGCCTAATAATTCACTATGTACATAAGGTCCTTCTTGATCTACAGGGATCTCGATAAGGGGTAAGTCAACTTCCCTCTCTAGGCTTGTTCATGCGTATCGTTGATAATCAGGATAGTCATACTGTGCGGTCTGGTACAGTTGTCTTGTCGTCGTTTGTGTGGCAGCAACAGGCAGCGCTGGTGCAGCAGGCACAAACTGTATAGACTGTGGTGGAGCTGGCATGGACTGCGCATGCTGTGGGGCTCCTTGTTCATTCTGATCCTGTCTAGGTGGCCGTGGTCTTTCTTTTGTATTACCTATGGCGATATTATGTTTCAAAACTGGACAATCGTGTACGTAATGACCTGGCTTTTTACAATAGTTGCATATCCCTTTTATAGGTCCTGTTGAATCACCGGAATGTGTCGTACCCTTTTTATGTCCTTCAGCTGGAACTGTCTGGGAGACTAGCATTTTCATTTTCGTGTCTTTCATGCGTCTTTGTTCATGTTCTTGTTCCTCTCTAATTCTATTGTGATGGTACTGTAACATTTGTAACATTTGTGATGGAGTGTTACCTTGCCAGGTACTCTCAAATTTTAATACTCTGTTCTTTACTTGAGGCAAGGCATTTTCTACTAATTTTGTCACAAACAGATGTGGGTATGATTCACTACTTGCTTTTATGCCACTATTTATACCAAAACATTTTTCAAATCGGGCATAGAAATCACTAGTGTCTTCATCTTGCTTCTGTTTACAGGCTGAAATTGTACCCCAATCTTCCTTTTTCGTAGTCAATAAACGTGGCAGTACCTGTACTAGTAAACCTGGTAGTGCTTTAGTTTTATCCCCAAGTCCTGCTCCTGCAGTTCGGGCCTTTTCTTCTGCTTCTAATGCTGACCATTCTATCTTTTGGTCGCCTACCTCCCACTCTTTTTCCCTGAGTTTTTCATAAATGCCAGCGGGCATTAATACCTTTAATATTGTCATAATGTCGGGATAGGTATACTCTCCCATGAGTAACATGTCTTTAATTTCTCGGTGGAAACCCGCTGGGTCTTTGTCATGACTGGGTACCACTTTCTTCATTTCCAATAATTCTATTTTTGATATGGGCGTATATACAAATACGCGTTTAAACTCATTGTCCTCGCCTTTTATTGGGTGCCCTTCTCGTAAGGGATTCTGTCTGTCCATGTAATACGTGGTTCTTTCCTTGATGGGCAATGAGACATGTTCTGAGCATACAAAAAGAATGTACTGCTTTCTTAATTCTAGTATTTCTTTAATTAATTTAGTACCTGAACCTCTCCATCTATTCATGAGTAATTCAGTCAATATGTCAGGTAAGGGACCAGGATCCGAATGCTGACTCTGATATAGTATAAGGAGTTGTTGAATCATATAAATCCCAGCTAAACGCTGTTCATCTGGGGTGAGATTCAAAAATGTGCGTGCTACTGTATCATCACTATACTTCCCGGGACTGTCAACCCAATGGACAGCTGACCTGGCTAATTCTTGTTCATCCATAGAATCGAGAAAATGATAACCCCTTCGTTCTCGGAGTAATTTGTCAGCTGCTTGGAATGAATGCTCGTTAGACCTTATATTTATTATTGGTGTTTGGAAATTCCTGTTATTATCTGGACATATCGGACGTATCGGGTCAATAAGACATCTAGTACTATTACAAGATCTTCCTCTACCTACATAGGCTATGGTGTCTGACTGTCCTATGGGCAGTCCTAATCCTTCTTCCTCGCTTTGTTCGAACTGGTCTACCGCTAATCTTTCTTCGTGTAGGCGTTCTATTTCTTTACGGATCTTTCGGCACATGGCTATTATACAATTTTGCTTATCATGTCTCCCTTCTGATATATTCTGGCTCCATCTGGTAAGAATTTGCATTGCTTCCGGGTCTACCCCCGGTCGGTCTTGATTTCGGATCACACAATTTATAAGGAAACGTAACAGTTCCCCCTGTATCTCCACTTTCTGGTATTCCATAGCTCTGTTAATACATTCAGAATCTCGCCCTGTTTGGACAAAATGGTATATATTATCTAGATGCGCAGTCATTCCTGGTAACTTCCCTAAATACACCGCGGCTCGTCTGATACGTAATGATGCCATGATCATTTCGTCCTCTTTGCCGGGCACAGGGTCATATCTACAATCTACAAGAAGTTCCTTAAGCGTACGGGCATTTATGAGTTTGGGGGTACGTGAATGTGCTGACTCTTGAAAAGTAAGTTTATTTATTCTAGGTGGCGTAGAAAAGATATTGGTAGCACCTCCGGTAGCCCCGTCTGGGGTATCGGGTGTGAAAGGATTCGTTGAACGTGATACAGCAACTATAGGTGTGGATACAGCTATAGAAGTAGCTGTAGGAACAGATGCAGAAACAGATGTGCTTGCCGGAACTTGTGTCAGAACTTGTTGCTGTAGGGATACGGGTACTGGATCTTGGCGTTGAACCTCCCTGGCAGGCGGTCTATGTGGGGCGGGTTTAGCATACTCGGGAGCTGCGTCATCTAAATATGAGGAAAGAAAAACATCTTCTGCGGTTCTAGGATGCCCCTTAGGATGTACCTTTATTGGAAATAATGGGGTTGGCAAGTCTTTTGGTATTTTTGGAGTAGCCTTAGGTAATCCTTCGGCCAGAAGGGGATACATACCATTCATAAGGGCATTTCTTTGTCTGTCTACTTGTTCTGATTTCACTCGTGTACCTTCTTCAATCAATATATTCTCTCGGATTTTATTTGAATTCTCTCTATTTCTCTCTTCCTGTCGGAGTGCTTTTTCTGTACGTCTATGAGATTCTTTACGCCATAACTCAATGGCGTCCTTCTGTGACTGTCTGACTTTCCTTTTCCATAACTCTTCTTCTACTTTCATGATGCACTCTGCATCCCAGGTCCCCGCTGCGGGCCACCTCTGACTTTCTGGTAATTCCTTGGTGTAGTCTACCCATAAATCAAGAAATAATATAGCGTCTAAGCCATGTTTATGATACATGAAGTACCCTGGAGTGTCCCTAGGAGGAATAGGAACGGCTTCTTCGAGTACCCCTTTTCTTGTTGTGATCTGTCTTAATTTCGAAAAGAGCGGCATATTGAAAACTGATCTGATACTTGATTTTGAACAAACTTAATACATTAAACACAATAATGAACAGTCATTCACACCACAATATGCAGAACGTTATTAAAACATTTAACATTTAACATTTAACTGAGCAACGATGATAATGACGATCTAAGGAAAACTTAATCACTAAACATAATACTCGACTTTAACTGGATTATTCTGAATTTATATACTTGATATACTAGATATACTGCTAAACAGTACAGATACACTGCTGAAACAGTGCAGACCGGATTTGTGTACCCAAACCCGTCTTGACCGGCACAACCTATGTGCACGTCAGAACGCCTCCCCAGTAATGGTACTCACCGGGTAGCTCGGAAACGGAAGGCCTCGGAAACTGAACTGAACTTGAACCGGACTGGACTCGACTCGAACACTTCGGACACTGGACTCGACTTGGGACTTCGGAAACTGGTGGGCCTCTGTATACCTCGGATCTTGCTCTCTCAGCTAGGCTCTGGTCGGGATACTTCGCACTTCTCACCGCCTCGTCTGGGTGTTGATCGCAGCCTCAGTCGCCCCCGCTTGACCGGAGGGAGATACAGGAAATCCTGCTGGTACGCGTTATTGTCCGTCCAGCTGTGGCAGGAGACCGGGCCTGCAACGCACCGCCGGCGCGTGAGATGAGAAAGTGTCCCTGTTCGGGCGCCATTCATGTGGTAAATAATTTAATTACCGGGACTTAATTTGATACAGAAACATAATAAAATAGCTCAGTAAATAAGAGGCAGAATCCGTGGTATTAGAGGTTCGGAATGGGCTTTATTCCAATGGTCGATTATAATCGGTTGCTCCAGGTTCCATCACCACGAAGGTTCAGGAAGTGAAGTACATACGTTATTGACAATCAATTACTTTTATACAATAGGCATTACAGTGAAGCAAATACAAGAGGCGTAACAATTGATAGTGGTGATAATATATTCGTGCGTAGCAAAAATAGGCGTAACTGGGAGTGATGAAAGAACGTCATCAGATGTGATGTCATAAGAGGGTGGTTACATGAAAGAATTTCGCAATGTCAGCAGAAATACTTGGCAGAAATGCGCGCGCAGCAGCATGACGTGTAATTGACGTGCAACTAGGGGGTGAAGGGGACTTGACATTTAGCTCTACAGGTGGCGACAGAAGTCTGGAGGGTCAAGTCAACCTAATCCCAAATCATATCTACCATCCTATGTTTAAAGAACTAAGTTATCCAAAAGAGAGGTCTCTTCGAGTAAAATCTTATTCTATACTGACTATACTGACTGTTAGTGCGTGTACAAGCGTCTAAGTGTCTACACTAGATGCGAGGGCGGAAATCTTCCATAGTAATAGGGCTATGAATTACTTGCGTAAAGACAGAGAAGCCGAGCCTTTGCTCGGTAGCTGGAAGAATGTTTACTTAAACTGCTAGACAGGAATGCATCGGGCAGGGAACGGAGCAGATAACTTCGAAGGTGAAATACAGTTTTTGGCAGACAGCAGGCTGATGTCAGGCTTCGTGAGCCGCGCAGAGAATGAGACAAAGTTCATGGTCGCAGATGCAGGCTCAGACTGGAGCTTTCAGAGGCAGAAGGCAAGAAGAGTTTGATGACAGAATCAGGGCCTACTTGCCTGGACTGTAAAATGGCATAAGTGAACCATATAAAGCCGGTGGCCTTTCATACTTAGGAATGGAATATCCGGCCTATTCATGGCGGATCTGACAGAGGACATGTTGACGGTGGACGCACATGTGTTTGCGTCTTTATAACTGGAACTGGAGGGAACATACATGTACTTGTGATTCATACATGAAACCGTTGGGGTCCAAGATAGGGGACATAACTGATCAGAAAAATCCATATTTCCACACAGTTCAGAGTTAAGGAATATCTCTGAGTTTTGTGTTTTGTATTACTCCATTGCGACTGTTCTCTTCCCAAGTGCTAGTTCATTATTAGGGTGCCTAGCACTGTCACACACACATGCACCTTCACATCACAGTGCAAAGGTGAGTTTGATGTTTAGGAAAGTGTCTGCCCAAGAAGGATAGACTTCAAGCACAAAGTACTAAGCTTTGAAAGCAAAGTTGAAAAGGTTTGGACCATAGAAAACATTTTTCTGACTAACTGAGGTGTACTTTTTTACACAAAGCCCCGTTTTATTGTTTAAAGATAAGGATCGCAGCATGGCAAATGCCATGTTCCATCCAAGGGACTACCCCCTGAAGCACAACACAAAGTAGTGCAAAGTACTATACGCTAGACTTTGAGACCTGTCCAGCAAAAAATAAAGCTTTGAGGTGCCCAAAGTGTAGTTGCATATTGCTGAAAGCCACAGGAAATCTAGAGCTAAAAATGGGGATTAAATGTTATAAAGTAGTATGGAAATGGAAAGACTTAACACACCTGGGGGCAGACTTATGAGGTCTTTGCCTTGCGGCAAATCCACTCAAAGTGACACAAAGCTTTTCAAAGTCTTGAAAGGGCATTTACTTTTGCCCCTACTAACTAACATATACACACATTCAAACAGTTACTCACTCACCCACACAGCCACTCACACACCCACCCTCTCACCCATAGAGGACCCCAGTCACCCCTACAGCCACTCGCACACCTATGCAGCTACTCACACAACCCCTAACTCACCCATACAGCCACTCACACACCCAGTCACTCTCACTCATACAGCTACTCACATACCCACTAGCACATCCATACACCCACTCACACACCCATACTGCCACTCAAACCTACTCACATACTGATACAGACAGTCACACAGCCACCCAGATGAGATATGTTAGAAATAGTATGACTAATTACTAGTACAGAAAGAATAGTAATTTAACTTGCTTTAGCTTAGTATATTTTTTTAAAATCTCAGAAACATTTATGAAACACTTACACTCATGAGATGATGTCAAGAGTGATATCATTTGAGATATCAGCAGTGATGTCACTGACCATGTCATGAGTGATATAATATGTGAGGTCATAAGCAGTGCATCATGGGGACATGAGTTATAGTTAGTTCACATAACTATAATTGCTGAATTTTTATGGTTTTGCATGAGTGAGGTCTGAGTCTAACAATAACGTTTGTGTATCCGTTGGTTTTT
This sequence comes from Triturus cristatus, assembly GCF_964204655.1. Lineage (NCBI taxonomy): Eukaryota > Metazoa > Chordata > Amphibia > Caudata > Salamandridae > Triturus > Triturus cristatus. The sequence goes on from NC_140594.1 coordinate 783,521,388, forward strand.
CAGTGAATATATATATATATATATATATATATTCTATTTTGTTGTGTTGGCATATGTGGTTAAGGCACATGCCTATGCACAGTAAAGAATGGCGTTGTAAAGGCAAATGCATGGTAATGGATTCGTGTTAACGACCGCATTGTAAAGGTTGCTTCCCATTTCAGATATTAGCAAAGCGTTGCATGGCACAAACCAGGCAAGATGCAGGAAGCCTTAGATCCAAAGCAATAAGATCCTCAATTGTAAATGTTCAAAACTAAAACCTTATTGGGATTATACTTTAGACAGAGGGACTAGTGTTGAATTAGTTGTGATAAGTTTGGTACAATCTCAACTACTGGCGGCATTACAAGCTTTCGAACGTAAATACTATTTGCCAGTTTAAAAAAATGGCCTTCAAGACCTTTCCTTACGGGTCATAAAGTCATTCTGAAAAAATGAAAACCGTAATCACCTATAAAAATTGAAATATTGATTTCAGATATGATATTGATAACACAATTATAATGCTCTTTGCAACCTAACAAAAATATAATGCTCTTTGCAACCAAACAGATACCTGCGTATGAAAAATTATGGGAGCAGTTCAACCAGTTATATCAAGTGTAACTCTTTCTGCTACATGTATGGTGTCAGATTTTATTTTTAAATTGCTAGTCGAGTCTTTTTTTAACATTCCTGTTATGCATATGTATGTTATTACTGAGTCTGGAATCTCATTTTAACAAAAGTTATTAAATCTTTACAACAGGTCATAATTATGTGTGTATGTATATTCAGTTAAAATGAATTCAAAACTCAACAAAAACTTTTAAACCTAAACTGTCCAAAGCCAAAATTTTCCATAGAATGGTGGTCAGATTGTATTTGTTACACCGGTCCTTGGATTTTGCGTGTTAAGCAAAATGTTAAAGGTTTTATTATTGCTACAACAATTGTTTGAGCCCATTACTGTGAACACCAGGTTAGAGATGAGATTAAAATGAGCAGTCATACTTGGATAAAACCATTTGGCTAAGCTTATTATAACGTTTCACTGATAATGTCACATAAAAAGCATTGTAATTTCACATATAGGCACAATAAGGAAATGCTACCCTATTTAGCATTTCTTGCTAAGTTTTGACCTTTATGAAATCTAGACTCGGCGGGCAGGTGACTTTAGGCCTAATTCAGTGTTTATAATATGGCAGACAGGACATACACCAAGTTTTTACAGAGTATCTCATCTGCCTAGCTCAAATAAAGCCCACTGTTTTGGAATTTGTTGGCCGAACAGCTTATTGAGCATTGAGACCATTTAACATTTCACAAGCAGGTTAACATCTTGCTGATTGAAGGATAAGACTCAGCTAGCTGTTTTTGTTAGATTGTGGTGTCAGACAGCACCATGAAGCCCCCTGCTGTACAGAGGCACTATAAAAGAAATGACTGCACGTGTTCCACTCAAGTATATTTTGGGAATGTTTCAGGAAATCAAGGTGCACACTTTGCGCCCTACTTTAGTTTAGGCACATCAAAATTATAAAATACGAATAGAGCTTATCGTACCCCTATCCAATGCTTGTAAGCTCCTAAAATGCACTTGCTGACTGCACTATTTGCAATAGATTTTACCCGCGCAGATCGTGGGGGCCAGGGCTTCAAGTGGGTGATAGACTTCTGTCCGACAAGACAGATGTACTGGTCTTTGGCAACAAGACCTTACCATGGGACTCCAGCTGGTGGCCGTAGGAGCTAGGAGAACACCCACAGACCACGCAGGAAATCTAGGGATCATCCTAGATGACAAGCTCAAGTCAACACAGTGTGCACCTCCTGTTTCCACATCCTATGCATGCTACGAAAGATCTTCAAATGGTAGCCTAAGAACTCCAGGAGGAAAGTCAAGTAAGCACACATCACCAGCAGGCTCGACTATGGCAACATTCTAAGCTGAAATCTCCAAACAACTCCAAAACAGACTCCAGATCATCCAGAACATCGCTGCAAGACTCGTACTCGACTTTCCACACCTCAACTATATCACACCGCACCTCAAGAAGTTTCACTGACTCTCCATTCACAAGCACAGCCAATTCAGGGACTTAATGAAATGGTACAGTGATGGCCACCTGAGTTGGAGAGGTATTGGTGGTACTTTATGGGTGGAGGGATGCGGTGAAGTAGAAGAATTAGTGAGGCATTATAGTTTTGTATGGCAAAGTTGCCTAGGGATATGAATATAATATAATGTGGACCTGCTTCATTAAAGTGGCTTTTTTCATACTATACTGGTTGACAGTGGTCTGTATTGTGCAATCTCGCCCTTTAGGGGCTTGTGAGGCAGATGACCTTGGGAGGTGTGCCCCAGGGCAGGTTGTCCGGGTGGTACATCCCAGGGAGCTGAGAAGCAGGGATTGGACACGGGCGTGCAGGGGTGGTGTTAAGGGGACCTTTTGGTAGCCAGTGTGGGGTCCCCAGCCACCATTTTGTTGGGTGTATAGGCAGGGCATAATAGAAAACCCTGTAGCTCTCTATTCCCTAAAATAAGGCATAGCGGTGCATTGGTGTGAGGTAGCTATATGGAACAGGTGCACAAGGGGGCAATACGTTTGTAAGGTTGATGCTGATGGGCCAGGTGCAGGGCGGGCAGATTTCCTGGAAGTTTTCATGGTTAAATACGATTTGATCGAGAGTTGGGGTAGACAAAGCAGTTGGAAGGCTGGCAGCGAGTGTAAGCTGACATTTGTGAAAGACAGGAAGTTGTCGGTAGTAGGTTATGAAATACTTGAGGTTTTGGATTTGAAGAATGGTTACATTGACGGCCAACTGTGTTGGGGAGTTATTGGTGGTACTTTGGGGTGAAGTAGAGGAATAAAGATGTTTAGTGAGGTGTTACAGTTTTGTATGGCAAGGTTGCTTAGAGTTATTTATCTAATGTAATTTTCACCTACTTCATCAAAGCGATCTTTTTCACAGTGTACTGGTTGTCCGTGGTCTGTGATGTGCCCTCTCACCCAATCGGGTCAGTTGCAGAGGTCGAACTAAGTGGGCTGGGGAATGCTGGACGACGTTCCCAAGCTTTATTAATTTGATCAAAACAGCGGCTGAGGGCGATTGGGTCGTAAGGTGTGAAGAGTCGTCTACTCTACTATAAAGTGCGTAAAGGGACAGGCAGCTTAAATAAAAATAAGCCCTCTCTCCAGGATGCTTGCTCCCTGAAAGAAATGTAAATGTGTTCAATTGGTTAATCAGCACATCTAATGGAGAAAGCGAGGGACAGAATGGACCGTGCCGCCATTATGGCGGTCACACTGTCCCCGGCAAGGCGTGGGGGGGGGGGAGGCCGCGTCAGCAAATGACGCGGCGCTCCCTCCCCTCGCATTGTAAAATGGATGAGGCGGCCTCTTTTTGAGCCAGAAGCACTTGGTGCTTCCGGCTCGAAAACGCTCAGCCTACGCACAGGTTGACCGGTCTGATCCGGTCGGCCTGGGGGAGCCCTCCTTAAAAGGGGGCTGTGGGGAGCAGAACAGTCTCTTGTTCTTGCTCCCCACAGGAACATCCACCGGGCCGGCGGCGGGCCCGTAATCTCTTTTCTTTTCTTTTTTCTTACAGGTTGCGTTGAGGAAAGTGGAGGAGAAAGGTCCAGCGTCTCTCTCGTGTTTTTTACAGGTCCAGCGGAATCATTGGAGGAGCACTGCCGGTTCGAGTCGACCGTTTGCCAAGCCACCACTGCCGCAGAGAATCGTGAGGGACGCGGCGACGGGTATCGGCGTGTTAGGCGTGCCGCAGGCGGAGCTTTAAGATCGCCCGGGATTGCTGGCTGCCCCCCCCTTGGAGTGCGGTAAGCGGTGAAGGAATAAAGTTATGGCGGGCGCGGCACGGCAGATCTGGCCGGTGAATCTTGGCGGGCGATGTGCTAATGCGGTGAGTCTGCGTGGTGCAGCGAGGGAGCGGTGAGTGGCCCTGACTTTGAACGCTTGTGATTGTAACTCGTACAAAGTGCAAGGCAGAAACGCTTGCATAGATATTAACTGCCGTCGTTCTGTAATCGTCTATTGTACTGCTTTAGACCTGAAGGTAAAGGTATGCTTTCGTTTTAACTGAAGCGCTCCTAAGGCGAGTGAACCTTCGGGTCGAGCGCGCGCTATATAAAGCTCCATGCATGCATATTTCCTTGGCTCTCTGTACTTTTTCGTGAAGTTTTTTTAACTGTATTGATTTTGCACACGATTATTCAGAGGCACTGTTGTTTCAGTCACCTATCTCTCAGGCTAAAGTGGGGGGCAGTGGTAATTCCTTCAGTAAGGTTGGGAAATAAGTGTGGCAGTTAGTGGCTTGAGGCTCTCACTCTGAAGTGTATAATCCCATAGTTTTTCAATGCACTGTTACTCAGTATAAAGTGTGGGCAGTTGTATTGTCTTCAGTAAAGTGGGGAATTAATTTTTCTGTTGCCATTTGACATTTACTGTGAAGATTAGGTAGTCAATCCTTGGTCTTTCAATATTAATGTTTGCTCAGTCTAAAGTGTAGGACAATGGTATCTACGCCAATACGGTGGGGAGATAATTAAGAGTGCTGTGCTCAAAGTGAGTGTTGCTGGGTGTCTGCAGCGCAGTAAATAGGAGCGCGTTACGTGAAGTGTGATTAGAAGTGGTTGGGTAACGAACGGGTAGGGCTTCGCGCAGTGAAACCGGCTTTATTTGTGTTTCCACAGCCCCAGCACACATTATGGGGAGGACAAGACGGTGCCAGGATAAAGAAATCACTGGTGGTCAGTCAGTCAAAAGTCTTTATTCGGTTTAAGTGCAAACCATAAAAGCATACTACAATAAAAATACTTAAAAATACAAATTTCATTTAAATAATCACTATAGCTAAAAACACATTGACACAAGATAAAAAAGATGCAGTTCATTTCCTCAGAGAATGAATTACAACAGATAAAAAATTTGCAATGTTAAAAGTTTCCCAAACATCATTTAACATCTGAAGGTAAAGAAGAGCAGGTCTCACCTGCACAAAGCCTTTGTTTCTTAATATAGGGAGTAAAAAGCGTTTCCTAATGTCAATAAAGTGCTCAAAGAAGAAGAAAAAATGTGTCATATCCTGTAAAGAAAAATTGTCACAAGAGCAAGGGCCAAGATCCTCAACCCTTTTCCAACCTTTCCTTTCTCCAAACAGTAGGTGTAATTGATTTAGTCTGAACCTAGTCAATAGGAAACGGTGGTTTGCATTTGTGACATTTCCTAGGTATGGTTCCAGGGATGGTGTTGTTTTACAGAGCTGATGAGCCCTAACGGTGCCCTTTACCAACTCATTCCCTTCCCTATCCATGGTAGATATGTGCATAAATGTTTCTTTGCACCATTTTATGTCACCTTTTACTAGGGCTTCTGGAGACTGATATAATTCAGGTCTACCCAGCTTTATGGCCAGGTTCTGAATATATTTCAGCCAAGGTATACGTGACCCATAGTCTAGCAATATACAATGTTTCATAATTGTGCGATTCATCTGTAGGTCCGATTTAGCCAAATGCTAATCCATTTCAATAATGGGGCCAGGGCAATGCTATCTTCTACAAAACCGATTCCAAGCTCCTGATGGACATTATAATTAGCAGTTGAGATCGGGACTGAAAGGAGGTTTTTTAGAAACCTATCCTCAACAGTCTGAATACTTTTAACATTTTTAATGCCCCATACCTCGGCTCCATACATCGCCAAAGAGAAACACTTGGCTCTATAAACTTGAATAAGGGCCTTCATTGGTCTGGCACCTAGCTTTCTGGCAAAACCTAGGACAGCCACAGTCGCTCTAGATAATACAATCTGTTTTGCTGTTATTTGGGTTACCCAAGAACCTTGATCATCGAAAAGAACGCCCAAGTAGGGGAATGAAGATACCCTGGATAATTGGTGACCCCCACATTTAAAAGTTTTAGTCTTTGCAGATTTCGGACCAATAACCATAACATGTGATTTTGCAAAATTGACAGTTAAATCCAACGCCATCATAAAACCCGCAAATGAATCTAGCAGTAACTGAAGGCCCACTCCCGTTCTTGCGAGTAAGGCGGCATCATCGGCGTATAAGAGTGCAGGGATTAAACATTTCCCTGCACGAGGGATATCATTACATGAGGTGATTAAGGCATTATCTAATTCATTTATGTAAAGAGTAAAAAGCAGAGGTGCCAAAATGCACCCCTGTCTAACTCCATTTGATATAGGTATGTCTTTTGTACAATTGCCCTGTTGATCATACCGTACTGTAGCCGATAAATCCCTATGTAGATCAGCTAAAAAGTAGACGATGTTTTTGTCTACCCCATGGGATAAGAGCAAAGACCACAATTTTGACCTATTTACACGGTCAAAGGCCGATGACAGGTCCATAAAGGCTACCAATAAGGTTCCCTTCTTGGCCACCGTGTATTTGCCTATTAATAGTTGTAAGTTTAGACATTGATCAATGGTGCCCATCCCTTTTCTGAATCCGTACAGGACCTTAGAGAGTGTTCCTGTTTCCTCTAACCAACCAGTCAGTTGGTCAAGGACCACCCTCCCCAGTACTTTCACCGAAGAATCTATTAGGGATATTGGGCAGTAACAACTCGGATCACCTCTATCGCCTTTTTTATATATAGGTATGATGACAGATTTCGCCCAAGTCGGAGGCAGACCCAGTTGACATGCATTAACGAAGACGTTGAATAAAATTTTAGACCATGTTTTTATATCTGATTTAAAAAGGTCTGCCGGGACTCCATCAGGTCCCGGGGCCTTATTACTTGTCATTTGCATAATGGCATGTGTGACCTCTAATTCTTTAAAAGACAAAGTATAATTTTCCAAATTTAATGTAGGCGTCACCCTAGAGCCATCTCCATAATACACCTGTTTAAAATGACTGGTGGTCATTGGAGGAACTTGCTTGGGCAGCACCGGCTAGCCAGCATCTCATCGCTTCTGGGAACCACAGAGGGTTTGAGCGGGCGGCTTACCTGAGCCTACTGGGTTAGCCAGTAGGTCGTGGCTCTGGTTGCATGGGTGCAAGGGTTGGCTGGGGGCTGCTGCTTCTTGAAGGTAAGGGGTGACACAGTCACCTATCTGGGACTGCGGTTACATGTGCAGGCAGGTCCCATATAATTTTACATCTTTCGCCATGGCCCTTCCGGTTCGGCGGAACGAGAAGCGATCGCGCACGGACGTCTTGCTGGAGGCTTTAATGCAGCAAGTCCATGACATGGGGCAGACCCTCAACAGGTTACAAGATAAGGTGGAGGGTCCTGAGGTGCCAGAAGGGAGGGGTAGGCGGCCTATTGTCCCACCAAAAAACTACTCCCCGCCACCGCCAAAGAGGAACAGGCGCAGGCCATGTGGGGGAGGGGCAGGGGTGACACCAAGAAGTGAGCCTGCACCTACGCCAAGCCCTCAGGGTGAGGGGGGCGTAGGTGACGCAGTCCCACCGGCAGACACGCCGGGCCCCTCGGGCGAAGGAGGCCCAAGTGGTGCACTGCCTGTGGGACCCATTGCTGTCCCCGCCCTCCCCCTGGGGGACGGGACTGGGGGAACCACGCCGGCTCAGCCTGACATAGCCGCCAACCTGGCGGTAGTTCTACCTTGGCTGGAGATGGTAGGGAACTGGTCTCACATCGCAGGGGCGACATCCGGGGGGGGGGATGCCATTGAAACGGCAAAGAAATTGATGGCTGAGCTAGGAAAGGGGAGGCCAAGCGAGGTGCCGGCAATACCGGCAGGGGGTGCAACATCTGTTGCCACAGCACCGGTCCCCGGTGGCGAAGGTGTCCAGGAAATAACCAGCGACGTGAAGAACACAGACGCGGGCAAGACGGCTGATGCAGCAGCACCAGCAGGTACGAGGGCAACAGTGCCTCCACTAGGCTTGGGAGAGATGCGCTCCGGGAGGGAACCGTTGGGGCGGCATTTGTCGAAAGAGACTAAGGAAAGGATCTGGAAGGGGGAATATGTTAGCATGTTTTCCCTCTTGATTGATGAGGCAGAAAGAGAAGAGGCTAAGAAGAACAAGGAATGGACACACTACAAAGAATGGTCCAACATATTCCTGAAATATAGAGTAGAGGAGAATTTAGCCAATTGGATACAGGGCTTCACTATATTCATGGCCGTCACGTTAGAGCTCTTCCCAGAGGTGGGATCTGAGATGGCATGTTATCAGAATAGGATCACCGTCGCCCACGCTACACAGGGAGGCGATGGGTGGAAGGAATATGACAAGGAGTTTAGGAGGGCTAAAGCACAGGATCCAACTCTAAGATGGAGCCAGACAGACATGTTTATTCATCTGAGACATTTGGAACAGGGAGCAGTTGATAGAGGGCGGGGGCAGGTAACTGACACCGTTCGGTCCCAGCCCTTTATAACAGGCCCCACCGGTAACACGGGGGGTCACGGGGAAGGCAGGGAACACTGGTATAAAAGACGTCTGTTTTGACTTTAACAAAAGGACTTGCAGTAGAGCGCCAGGCACATGTAGGTTCAAGCATTCCTGTGGTTACTGTGGGAATGCATCACATCCCGAGTCCAGGTGTCACAAAAAGTCCAGGGTCAAAGGGGGCAAGAAGCAAGAATAGCAATGTACTGCTAGGAAAGGCTAGATCCCCAGTTAACGTTAGCGCTATGATACCTTGGTTAGAGTCATACAATTGCCCCGAAGCAGCCAGGACGATCAGGGAGGGGTTTGCTGAAGGTTTCAGGATACCAGCCCAGGTCTACAACGGGGTGGCGCACTGCCAGAACCAGCTGTCAGTTAGGTCCAATGTAGACATAGCAACAGCAAAAATCCTTAAGGAAGTGAGCCTGGGTAGGGTGGCGGGGCCATTTGATTATGTCCCTATGAAGGATTTTGTGTGTTCCCCTCTAGGGGTAGTACCTAAGAAAGCGCCAGACGAATTCAGACTGATACACAATCTTTCTGCACCAAGGGGCAGTTCAGTGAATGATGCCATCTCTGACACACTTTGTAGTGTGAAATATGCATCTTTTGACCAAGCGGTTGACATGCTTAGGTCACTAGGTCAGGGAGCTTTGCTGGCGAAGGCCGACATTGAGTCCGCATTTAGATTGCTACCGGTCCACCCTGCAGATTTTCACTTACTAGGTTTCCAGTTTCAGGGGAAGTATTACGTCGACAAATGTATGCCAATGGGTTGCTCAGTGTCCTGCGCCTACTTTGAGAAGTTTAGCTCATTTTTGGAATGGGCATTCAGGAGGGAGTCGGGGCATCAATGGGTGCTACATTATCTGGATGATTTTCTTTTTCTGGGGGCGCCACAATCTGGGGAACGCAGGGCAGCATTGTCAAAGTTTTACACCTTGATGCAGGAGTTCGGTGTGCCCCTGGCACTCGGTAAAACAGTGGGACCAAGCACAGCAATTGAATTCCTGGGGATTGAACTAGATTCGGTCCAGGGGGTCTCGAGATTACCAGCTGACTAAGTCAAAGATTTTGGGGTGGCATTGCAACACTGCCTCAACAAGGATAAGGTTACACTGCACCAGTTACAGCAGGTGGTAGGCCAGTTGAACTGCGCACTACGCATAATCCCAATGGCGTGCCCATTTTCCCGCACCATCGCGCATGCCATGTCAGGTCTCAGGGAGAAGCATCATCACACCAGGCTGTCCGGTGAAGTAAGGCAGGACATGTTGATTTGGAAAGCATTCTTGCGAGACTTCAATGGGAGAGTGGTGTGGCCTAGCCCACCTAGGTCCAACCCAGATTTCGGCCTGATGACTGACGCCGCAGGTAGCGAAGGATTCGGGGCCATTTTGGGATGCGAGTGGGTAGCTCAGCGATGGCCAGATTGGTGGAAAACATCTGGGCTCACCACGAACATAAGCTTCTTAGAGCTGTTTCCAATTCTAGTAGCACTGAATGTATGGGCGGAAGAACAAAACAAGCATTGGCATAGCCAATAGGTCTCGCCTTTGGGACCATATAAGTGTTTAGTTATGCAGCACAATATCCTTGGTGCAACAACATCAACTGTTGCATGGCTAAACACTTATAAGGTCCCAAAGGCGAGACCTATTGGCTATGCCAATGCTTGTTTTAAATGCTATAAAAGTTATTTTAAAAAAACACTGCTATGATGCGGGCAGCAAAAAAATGTTCATAACTTGTTTTTCCTGTTATAACTGTTTGCCTCTACAGCATGGCTGAAAAGACATTGGCAAAGCTCACCGATATCACATAGGAAAGAGCTACTGGCTTTTCCACTGCTTGTTTTCAGTTGGAAAAATCATTATTTCCCACCAGGCTACCTTTTCTCCATCAGATAAAACAAAAAATATATGTTTTATTGTCCTAGCAGCGTGATAAATTAGTGAAGGGATCTCCACTATTTGTCAGCAGCCTGACAGTGTAGCCTGATAAATAACACAAGTGTTTTGCTATTAATCAAAATAGTTCCATGTTTTTGAAAATCAATATGGTGTTCCTCTAAGTTCAAAAAAGAGGGCAGCGACAGGAAAGCATCGGCATGCTTCTGCTTATCCGAGTTCACTTTCCAAACGCGGGCTTTGGACATGTGCAGGATAAATGCTAAACATGAATCCCATCCACTATTACAGTAATCAGCCAGTAAAACGGCAACCTCCTCGGCGCCTCCATGGCAGCAGCCTTCGAAAATAATGTAAATAATAGAGGCGGTTTTCAAAATAAAATATACAGGAACAAGAAAGGTTTAGAGTAGGGGAAGAGCTGTGTTTCGCATCGGTGCAGCGAGCCACTCCTGCGGCCTCACACACCGCTTCACACACCGCGTTAAATGATTTGTGATGTTTACCCAGAGGTCGAAGTGCAGTAAAAACAAGAAGGGCTGGGCGAGAAGGGAGGGGGGAATGCGAGGAGCCTGAATACAAGTGACGAAAAAAGAGGAGGAGAAGGGAGATGCGAGCAGAGCATCAAAGGGTTGGGTGAGAAGGGAGGGTGAATGCAAGGAGCAGAGGAGCAGCTGTGCACGTGCACGCCATCGTGCATGCAAGCTCTAGGCCAGCAAAACCATGTGGGTAGCACTTTTGAAAACCCACTTACAAAATGTCTCAAAGAGACAGCTTGCGCTGTCTCAGCGAGACCTAAAAAGAGACAGCTTGCGCTGTCTCAGCGAGACCTAACAAAGAGACAGCTTGCGCTCTCTCAGCGAGACCTAAACACTGAGTAGTTTGCCACGACATTACTACAGCTACCCTGATCGTTTCTCGGCCACATTGTGCGCTGCTGTAAAAAAGTGAACAGTCAGACGACATTACTGCCAGTTTGTGGAGTACGAAAAGTAAAATATAACAGAGGTTACAGTGAATCATTAGAAACGTGACGATCCTTTCCTCCCTGCTAAACCCTACTGCCTTATCCACAAGAGTAAATACTGCCAAAAAAAGTGGCGTCCTTCACTATCACTAGTTAGGGAGTGCAATTGTGAAAATCAGGTTAACGAAGCACACCACGCAAATCCATTAAGTGCACACGGGCGATCCTTGCAAATACTCCCTACCACATCTCGTTTAGCAGCCTTGACGAAAAGGAGCACCAACCACTCTAGAAAAATCATGTTTCAGGAAGCGAGAAATGCAAATGCATCACTATCCCACAGTGCTTAGGCCGGGCAGACAGGACGAGACCTCATTATGCCTTCTCAAGCCCCCACCCCTCCAGAACAGCTGAGTAAACCAGGGGGTGGGTGGGCGGTTTGGTAAAGAAACGCGACAGGGTAACAAGGACAGTAAATCACGCCACCATACAACAACTAGTGTGAACTCTGACTCCAGTGCCTAAACTAACCTTCCCACAAACCAGTGATCCTATCGTCAGCCAAAAGAGGTCCCAGTTCACCTTAAAACTTGTAGCTCACAAATATTCATGGCCCATGGGCTAACTGGGGTTCTCTGAAATGTGACAGGTCCCCTGAACCACAGGGGCCTGCTCTACACGCTTGCATATAATTTAAACGGTGCAAGGTAGCAACGGGTCAACACCAAAATCCTCACGTGGCAGGGTGTGCACTGAAAAAAATGTCAGCCTCCGATATGCCCCGGGTCTGCACTAGTCACTCATGATCATTCAATACACTTTAGCATGGAGTGAAACTAAAGGGCCGTGCACTGAGTAAATAAACATAATGAAGTTACTCTCGGACCTGTAAACGCGTGTGGTGGTGCAGTGCATGGGATAACCCTGACAGAAAGAACTGCCCCGGAACTGCCCCGGTGGGAGGCCAGTCACTGACAGAGCCTTCTAGGCGCTGAGAACAAACAGTCCAAGCAACAAACCACAGCTGAGGAACTGAAAGACGACAAACAGATGCAATCAAAGGACTCAAACAAGAAGGGCTGGCCGAGAAGGGAGGGGGGAATGCGAGGAGCCTGAATACAAGTGACGAAAAAAGAGGAGGAGAAGGGAGATGCGAGCAGAGCATCAAAGGCCTGGGTGAGAAGGGAGGGGGGAATGCAAGGAGCAGAGGAGAAGCTGTGCACGTGCACACCATCGTGCACGCAAGCTCTAGGCCAGCAAAACCATGTGGGTAGCACTTTTGAAAACCCACTTTCAAAATGTCTCAAAGAGACAGCTTGCGCTGTCTCAGCGAGACCTAAAAACCAGTCTGTAATATTCTGGTCCGACAACATGGCAGTAGTGGAATGCATAAATAGCCAAACGGCTAAATGCGGCATGATGCTGCGCTTGTTGAAGGAGACTGTGTTACAATGCATGAAATTGAATGTCCTTTTTAAAGCTAAACACATGCCAGGTATTCTGAACCACGCTGCTGATGCATTGTCTCGTTTCAAAATGCAGGCATTCAGGTCACACGTCCCAGAGGCAGCAGTGCACCCAACACCTTTCCCAGAACAACTGTGGCAGCTTGGTGCCCCCGAGTATCGAACCTCGTGGCAGCGAGCCTAGCGCCCAGAACCAAGAGTGCCTACGAAGGGGCGTTTGGGTCTTTTTATTTGTTCTTGGGGAAACAGTGGGAGCACAAATGGCATAATCAAGAGTCAGTGGTTGAATATCTTGCTTTCATGAGGGAACAAGGGCGCACGGTATCAGGGGCTAGAAGACTTATCTCAGCCATATCATTTCTTGCAAAGATGATCAGAGAGGGGGATCCCATAAGGAGCTTTGTGGTACGCCAGGCACTGAAAGGATGGCAACACCTGCAGGGAGGGCAGCCGGATGTCAGGAGACCCATAGGTTTAGAAACACTAGGAAAACTAGTAGGGGCACTGCCACAGGTTTGCACTTCTCCAGGCGAAGCGGTCCTGTTCCAAGCGGCATTCTGCCTTGCATTTTACGGCGTATTTAGAGCAGGTGAGCTAGTCGCAAAGAATAAGACAGATTGGCTGGGAGGCCTGCAGTTAGGGCACGTTAACATAAAAAGGGACTCAGTGCTGATTTCCATCCTAAGGTCAAAAACCGATCAAGAGGGTAGGGGAGAGAGCATGGTATTACACAGAGCGGGGGACATTTCATGCTGCACTGTCTACAGGCTCGAGGCGTTTATGGCCCAACGGTCCTTTTAATTGAAACCGATAACAAAGGTTACAATAGGTACATTTAGAATCTTACTGTAACACAACTTTTAGAAGCGCTGTAAATATTTAAACAATCTTTTTGTGCCTTTTTGCGACAACCTAGTTATACTGTGTGTACTATATTGTTTAGACTAATGACACATGTTTACATTTCTTTCTGTTACTGCCTTAGACCTCTTAGTACTATAATTACATCTCACGATTCCCCCAGTCCACCGACCAGGATTCAAATTAGTGACCTCCGGAAGCACCTGAAGTCATTGCATTAACCAACCAAGCTTTCCTACCCGAAAAATACAATTCCCAACAGATAAATTAAAGTCGCGTTTATTATTCCTTTAAGGTTTGTGAATTGTATTTGATATGCAGTTACCTATTGGTGAAAGGCCTTTAAAATAGTTAATATATTGGTTTATTTTTTAGACACGTATCTGACTCCGCCCCCCACACTCACTGACCCCGCCCTCTCTGCACTCGGGCTCACAGTTCCTATTCTTTTCTTCTTTCTGCCCCTTCGACGCTGGTTATTTGGCATGTACAGGCTTGAGAGTCTAAGGTTTTCCTAACATTTCCGAGTCTCAGGGTCAGACCCAAAAATATGGATACTTTCCACACAGGGTAGAATATGATCTGGGCGTCCAGCCCTCGGCAGCCAACAAACAACACAGGCTAAATGAAGTGCAATGTAGAAAAGGAGACTGATGTTATGGTAAATTATATGATCATGGCATCTGAGATTTATGCAGTGGGGGAACACAGGTGATAACTAAACTGATAAAACTCTTTTTCGGTGTATCTATGGGAAACTTCCGCCACGAACATATTATTTGATAAAAGTGCTACTCGCCGAACAGCGCTTCGACGCTTCGTCAGGGGTAGTAAGCGCTGCATAAATAAATTAACAATAAAACCATGCCTAATAAACCCAGGCAGCCTAAAAACACGTTCCCCGTTACGTCACTGCGTGGCTGCAAGTGCAAATCTACATACCTATGTGTTTCGCTGTTGCTTCCTTCTGTATTTTGTTAGTCACGAGCTCTTTGAATTTTTTGATGGTTGTTTTTTTGAAATTTTCTAGACTGGTGTCCACATCAATGGCATAGTGTTGGCCAGCCAGCCCCAGAAGGACGACTTGATAATAAACTTCCCCCATCTTTTCAGATTATCGTCGAGTTTTCCGTCTTCCTTGCTGCTCTTTCAAAATAGATTGTTGTGTTTCATGAACTGCAGAATTTTTCTGTGTCCTTTCACTTTCACTTTTACAGGGTGGTTCACGTGACATTTTGAAATGATTCATCTTTCCTTGAAACCTGCTTGAATTTGCTCTTCTGGTTTATGGATTTAGTGTTAGAATCGGAGGCTTCCTTCCGTCTCATAAAACTATAAGTGAATGACAGACTTGTTTTCTTTTCCTTAGTGCATGGAGACTCTGACGTTTTATGCACAATCAGCAGTGAGAGTGTTCTATAAATTCTCATGCCTGCAGAGTTTTTGCTACATAACACTCCTCTGCTCTTGCACTCACATTTAGCATGGGCAACGAGGGAAATTGCCCAGAACCCCCACCTTCGAAGGGGCGCCAGGTAAAGTGAATGGGACAGCCGAAATTCCTGCTCTGATACAGGAGCAGCTGCTCCCAGAAAGCAGCAGTGGGGCAGGGAGGGGGGAAGAGGGGGAGTTAAAAAACAAATTAAACAAGCATTGGCATAGCCAATAGGTCTCGCCTTTGGGACCTTATAAGAGTTTAGTTATCCAGTCCAATATCCTTGGTGCAACAACATCAACTTTTGCATGGCTAAACACTTATAAGGTCCCAAAGGCAAGACCTATTTTTGTTGTTGTTGCATATTTATATAGTGCAAACTCGACCCAAAGGTATTGGAGCGCTTTACATGAGCAACGTATTTACATTACACATTCGGGCTCGGGGAGATTAAGTGATTTGCCCAGAATCACAGGATGTGGACGTGACCTCGAGGCTCGAACTCTGGTTTCCAGCACCAAAGTCGGCAGTTTAGCCAACGGATCACATGAGCAAGTTCATAAACCCCTAGGAAATAAAAACATACTTTGTTTAAAGGGGAGTATTCACGTCTTTTCCATCACGTACATACATACCTGAGCTTATTTTCCTCTGCATACTTTTTTAAAATGCTGATTTTTTGTTTGAAAGTAATAAAATAAAATAAAAAACTGAGACCGAAGGTGGCACCCATAAAGGTCACAGACGTCCAGTCAGTGCCATGGTTGGGTTAGGGGGAGGGGGGCATTGGGGCATTGGGGCAAAGAGTGTTTGGGAGATCTGAGACAAGGATGGCATCAGCTATTTACAGAGGGGCTCCCACAGTTAAACAGGGATCCCGTGAACCCGAAAAGTGCTAAAGAACGGTAGTCCCCATCCACAAGCCCACACAATAAACCTGGAACAATGAATAAAGGAACAGAAACAGATAATTGAGGATAGGGGACATATGCAAACATTATTTCTTTAAAAAAAACAATGTGCATTGAAACACAACCCAAACTATAGTGGTGTGTCTGTGAGATTTATCCCACCGCCCTCCTCCTTCCTCCCCTCTCAAAGGACGGCAGAAACGGGGAGATTTTCCGGAGGCAAGGATTTAAATGCTATCGGCGAAGGATGCCTCCTTTCATTGAGTGGGCTTGCTGTACCTTTTCTGTGTTTCAACTAAACCAGAGGGAGATTTGTGTTGTTGTATTAACAAACAACTTCTAAATAAATAAGTGGCTCAACGGTCGGAGCGGCCAAATTTGAAGCTGGTGAATCAGGTTCGAATCTTGCCGGTGGCTCAAGCATCCTGTGATTCTGGGTAAATCACTTATTCTCCCCATGCCTAAAAATGAATGTGTCCGTCTATAATGTAACTGGTGCTCATGTAAAGTGGTTTGATACCTTCGGGTTGAGTTTGCGCTATATAAAACTATAAATACAAAAAAATACAACACATACCTGCCGTGAAGCAATAAGGACTTTGCCGTGCAGCTATGAGCTTAGCAATGCGAAAGAGATGTTCTTGTCGCAAGACCTTCCGACTGGAAGAATGTGCGATTTATAATAGGTGCGAATTAACCACAATAACTTTTGTGTGACTTGGACCCGATATATATTCTAAGTATCTACGGACTCAATGGAAAGCTCGATCTAAAAAGAACATGTGGCGCAACGTGTCCGTTCAAGGCCAGCAGTGACTAGAACCCAAACAGAGTTGTTGTCCACACAGAGCAGGTGTTAAAATATTTCTGTATCAAGAGTGCCACTAACAGGAAATCAAAACAAGGGGTGGGGATGGTGAATCATCGGTGCTGCGGGGGCTGCAAGGGAGAAAAGAGCCCTACAAGCAGGAGGAGGCGGCTGCAGCCCGAGGAAAGTGAGTAATGGGCAGTACGAAGGGAGCCGGCGAGAGCAGGGTGAGGAGAGAGAGCAGCATCATCAAAGAACAGGAAAGGACAAGACATGCACAGCGTTTCCCTTGCGGGAGCGAGCAGTGGCGCCATCTGTTTCAAAAGCGCGAGCAAGATAATTATAAACAGATGGTGTTGCTGCTCGCTCCCGCAAGGGAAACACCAAACGTGCATGAGTACCAGTAGAAACCAATGCAAAACATGCACAAGTTTCAAGCAAAGTCCTGAGCGATTCCAAAAGGTCCCCTCCTATGCAGCGCTTGCGTTCTGCGTAGGCGAGGCCTAAAAAACGACCTGCCAGCTGTCCTCCTGGCAGGCCACTGCCGCCTCTCCTGCATCCTCTTCCTGGTTTCTTCTCTGCAAACGAAGCTGAATGCAGGAAGCACCTGGCTCCCAGCCTCCCGATAGCCAATCACAACCCAGCAATGCAGCGTTGTGGTTGGTCTGAGTGCCGTGGTTCGGCGCTCAGCCAGGGAATGGGAGGCTGGCCATGTTCTCCATGCAGGCTGTAATGCAGCCTGCATAAAGAACATGCAAAGTGCGCATGAATGTTTGGCCGGCCCCAGAGGACCGGTCAAACATTCACGCGCTCTTACAAAGTGCCCACCACTCCTCCCCCTCCTCTGAAAGCAGAGCAGATGAGCCCCACCCTGCTGGCCAAGATGCCGCAGCAGAAAAAATAAAATGATAATAACTTAGAGTTATTGTCATTTTATTTTTCCTTTTTTTTCCCACTGTGAAAAGCAGTGGGCCGGCGCTCCTCCGCCTTAGCAGAGGAGCGGCCACTGCTCTAATACTGTTGCTAATAAAACCAGCTTATTTTTCTAATTTGACAGCAGACCATGCTAGAAAGAATATTGGGACTATATACTAAGACTGTGTGCTGGGCTAAGTCACACAAAGTAGTGCAAAGCAGAAGCAGCGCACAACTTTTGCTGTTAAAGGTGCCAATTTCTCTGCACTACACAGCACTCATACAATGTATGGAATTGTAAATAATTTTTCGAGGCCTAATATTTTCTACTGGAATTATATTTTTCCACTACTAATGCTAATCAGCCTGTGCAAACC
The DNA here is from genome assembly GCF_964204655.1 of Triturus cristatus. NCBI lineage: Eukaryota > Metazoa > Chordata > Amphibia > Caudata > Salamandridae > Triturus > Triturus cristatus. The sequence goes on from NC_140594.1 coordinate 783,539,441, forward strand.
TCTGCACCTTGGTGCAAAGATTGTGTGTGGCGCTAGACAGCTATCCTAAGGATAATGAGGAGAAGCAGGACATTTTTTAATAAAATGGTTCTGTGCTCCTTTCTCTCACTTGCGAAACTCAGCACAGCAAGTTTGGCTTCAGGGCTGAGTTGTGCTTCAAAAAATTACAAAATCTGCCCCAAAGTGTGCCTGCCTGGCTTGGCCTGTCCAGCCTTAACTCTCACACTTTCAAGCAGTTGATGGCAATTACAATGAAAATTATTTTTCTGTGTAATTTCTCTCCTTACTTCACCTCACCTCTACTACCAAATCCCTCTCTTTTAACCTCTCTCTCTCTACATCTACTTCTCTAGGTACCTTCATCATTTCTCTCTATCTCAGCTCTCACTTTTGTCTACCTCACGTCTTTCTCAATATACCCAGTGTACCTCATTCAACTTCATCTTTCTCTTCCTCTCTCTCCTCCCTTTCTATATCACTCTCTCTACCCATATCTATATATATATCACTCCTGATACCTTCTCTCTACTTCAGCACTCTTTCTGTATCTCATTGCTCTTTTCCCATCTGACATTCCTGTATCTCATCTATCTACCTTACTCACACAACCTCATTTCTATCTTTTCCTCACCCTTATCGCTTCTACCTTATCTTTCTATCTCTATCTCAGCCTTTTCTCTACCTCACCTCCCCCTCACCTCTCTTTTGAGTTTCTTGGTCTACCTGACATTTCCCTCGTTACCGCATCACTCTTTACCCACTGCTCTCTCACTACCTAACCTCTCAATGTGCCTCACCATTAGTTCATTACCTCACCTCTCCACATCCCCTTTCACTCGTTCTACCTCTGTTCCCTTTCGTTCACCTCTCTTAATATTTGCCACCTTTCTGGATCACTCTGTTACCACTATGCTACCTCTTTTCTCTATCATCAACTCTTCTCTCTCACACACACATGCAAAAACATGTAGGTCTCTGTACCTTCTCCTTTTCTACTCTCCTCCACATCAACTAGCACGCTAAATGTCTTAGATTATAGATCTTTCTACCTTACCATCTCTTCCTCTCACAACATTCTACAACTGTATAAACTTCACCTCTCTTTCTCTACTTTAGGTATGTCTCTCAACTTCCTCTTTTTGCTCTACAATGGTCAAGCCATCAGAGGTGCGTGTTGGTTTCAGAGATGGAGTGGTCTCCGCCATCTACACACTGAAGGTCCGTCTTCAGTATAACAATACCACATAAATAAATTAGGCCCATAGTTTTCTACATCCACCCCTATGTTCTTGTAGACTTTTAAAGGTTTATATTGATTATATATCACATTTGGAATACAGTTGTATTATGTAAAACTGCATAATCGTGCAATTCTTTTTTTAATGTACGTGTTAAATAATCTCCAACTTTATCTTTAGTAAGGTGTCTCAGTGCTTTAGTGAGAAGGCACAACTCACTTGCTCACTTGACCAGTTCTGGTGTTATATGCTGACTGCTAATTAAATAACCTCTTTCACTTCCTTGGTGTTAGCTTCTAGTCTTTGCGGCATTCTGGCTATCGACAACCCATTGAATCAGAAGTTCAGTTAGTAGTTTCTTGATGGTACTTTCTCTTACTCTTCCTTGAGAAGTGTGTGGCATTGGCTATGGCTGCTTTAGGGGGAAAAAATGGCAGTATTCATCACAGTTAGAATGTGGTGCAGAAGGTGAAGGTTCCTAATGTCTGGGTTAAGAGTGTAAAGGAGATCACAATACATTCCCAGAGTTCCGACAGTTCTTTTTATTAATGCCCTGAAGCAGCCATCTGAGTAATTTGGCCATATACAAAGAAAGAAGAAGTATAAGAAAGAGAGGAGTTGGCCCAACTGCTAGGGCGGTCGACCTCGAATCTGGGGAACCGGGTTCGAGTCTCGGCAATGACGCTGAACATCCTGTGATTCTGGGCAAATCACTTAAACTCCCCGTGCCTAACAAAAATGAATATGTCCTCATGTAATGCAAATAGTGCTCATGTAAAGCGCTCCGATACCGATACCGGGTCAAGTTTGCGCTATATAAAACTTCGTTAAAAAACAATAAGAAATACGTAAAACAAGATTTTTGAGCATTTTGAGAATTGTTGAAGCGGGCTTTCAAATGCAGCCATAGAAAGGTGTTTCTTGCTGCTTTTAGATATGCTAATCATCCTCCTGTTCAGCTTTTGGCATATTCTTTCAGAAAGCTGTTGGTGTCTGGTAATAATGAGAGAAGTGCAGGGGGAAAAGGTTTTGCTTTGTCTTCCTGAGGTCACTCACATAACAGGGCAGCATCTCTATCAGTCATAGGCAAGTGTAACAAGATGTTCCATGGTTGAATCATGTAAACTACTGCAACTTAGGGTCTGCACATTGTGATAAAAAGTGGGCATGGATCCGACTAGTTCCTTCCCTTGAGTTTGTGGGATGTCTGTGCCTCATGTTTTTTAGGTCTCGCCTGACCCAGCGCATGCGCTGGTCTGGTGAGACATTTTGTTAGGGCTCCAAAAAGTGCTACCAGGCCAGCCTAGAGCTACAGTGCATGTCGCGCTTTACCGCAATTACTTTCACTTTCGCGGCCGCGCGGCCGCTTTGATGTTTGATCGCGATCTCCGTGAGGCTTCAATAGATTGCAGCAGTTAACAACACAAGCATTGGCATAGCCAATAGGTCTCGCTTTTGGGACCTTATAAGTGTTTAGTTATGCAACTGTTGCCTGGCTAAACACTTATAAGGTCCCAAAGGCGAGGCCTATTGGCTATGCCAATGCTTGTTTCCTATTGCCCTTGCACCTGAGAGCATGTGTGGCCCCACCAACCTTTCAGTTTCAGTTACCAGTGGTAGGGTGCGTTTGCCACAGTTTCTTCACAGTGGTGGCTATGTAAATAGCAGATTAAGGGCCTGATTTGGAGTTTGGCACAAGGGTTACTCCATCACAAATGTGATGGATATCCTGTCTGCTGTATTACAAGTGCATTATGTCCTATGGCAGACAAGATATACGTCACGTTTGTGATGGAGTGACCCGTCCCAGCAACTCTAAATCAGAGCTGTGCTGTTTATCTGGGAACATCACCTTTTCACCTACAGCTGTTAAATATCCAAGATTATGTAATGTTTGGGTGGTGAGCCAAATAACATAGACATATTATTTTATCAGGCTAATCAGATTTGGTTGAAATTCTGTACTGTTAGCTGGTCACTAGGTCAATAGTGACATTTCTCTGATATTTGCCCAGTCACTGACCAAATAAAAGAAAACCTCGCAACAAAACCAGTGGCCGGGTAAACAGTCAATCTTCTTTGCTCTTTGGCTTTCTCTAAGTTAAGTAGTACAAAATCTTTGTTTTGCCGGCAACTGGGACACAGTCAGGATTCTCAGCCATTTGCCCGCCATTGTCGACATATTTCCTATTCAACGAAGTCTGCAACTCCTGCAGCTAATATTTCTTGTTACAAGTGTGTTGATGGACAAATATCATGCACGACATGATTAGTTTATACTGTTTATCTCACAACGTTTCTTTGTTAGATTTTTTCTTCCTCTTTACTTCATGTAGGTGTGCAAACAGTGGCTTGTCATGGCCCCTCGTACAAGCAAGGAAAATGGCCCCTATACACAAGTTCAGTAGCATAAACAGTCATACTCAGAGTGCAGTGGGACCAGAAGTCTCCTCCCCCAAAACCACTGTACCTGCTGCAGGATCGATAGATATGCCTCTGTTAGTAAACTAAGTAAAGTTCACAAGGGTTGGAGATTGAAAAGAACACACATTTCTTACAGGTAAGCATTTTTTCAGCATTAGACACCCCTAGTACTTTCTTACTTGGAAGACAGTGGCTCTGCTGGGGTCGACCGGCAGTATTCCTCTTTATAAACCTGCCTTCTAGAACCCACAAGGGGAATAAAGGTTCTTTGGTGTGACTGTGCATTTATAGGTCTAGCCTAGCGTTGCAGCACATGCGCTGCACGCTTGACGAGACTTATAGTGAGAGAGTACATTTTAAAAGGGGGCTTGAAGCCCCGCCCCTCATTTTCATTGGAAGGCGTCATCGTCTATGGTAAACGGTGGCCTCCCATTCAAAAAGAGGCTTCTTTGTTACCTCCCTGTCACCTTTTGGGACGGCCCATCCGGACTGGATCGTTTGCTTCAAGGCTGTCGTTAAGCAATTTCTTATCTTAAATAGGCGTGTTATGTAAACAAGCCGTGGATCAAAGGATCCAGTCCGGCTGGGCGTTGGAAAAGGAGACAAGGTGGTTGCGCAATGACGTCAGCGGCTTGCTTCAGGGACTTTCTTTGCCAATGGAAGTGGCAGTCTAAGAATGGGCAGACAGCTTCAGTGTTATCTATATGCAGACTTATATGCATTTAGGCAAATATTATCTATATGCAGACGTAAGTGCGTTGGCAAATATTAAACGTTTGTATGTAGTCCGGTTGCCAATAATATAGCAGAAAGTCCCCCGGCTTGTATTGCCCCGAGGTAATCGTGCGCCCGGAAGCTTTCCTTCAGTAACGAGCATTAAATAAACAAGCGCCAAGCTCAGCTGGTCCAGGCGGTGTGAGCGAATGCAGGAAGTCATCTGGCAAACCCCCCACTGTGCCGACACGGCTCAATCTGGGGTGCTTTTAATCGAGGTGACAGTCTAAGAATGGTCAGATAGCTTCATTGCAAATGCTTGTATTTTCTTATAGTGTATCGGGCGCCAGAAGCATCAACTATTTTTATTCTGCATTTCAAAAAAGGTGAAAAGGGTAAAAAAAAAAAAGCGCCAGATGCTTCCTGGTCGCCCTGCAGCGTTTAGAAAGAACTGTTGGCAATCCGGACAGACGGAATCCTGATGGGACCCCCACGGCAGTCCATGCTCTGTCTGTGACAAGAAATGCCGAAAGGCTCGGAAGCCCTCCCACCCCATGTCGCCTTCATCTAACATATTTTTCACCTCCAGCACTTTCTTACATTTGTGTGCCCCTCCCTAACATTCAAGCCGTCTCTACCTGGCTCTCTCTCTTCTGTCCAAATTATGCCATTTTCCCAGCATTCAGTTCGCTATCTCCTCCCTCCCTGGCATCAGTATTCTCACATTTAATCTGATTCTTTTGAAATGTAAATCATTAAAAAAGAAATTAATGAACAATGTAAATCATTAAAATACGTTATATCTGTGGGGCGCCTCTCGCAAAATAGAGGTGTTCATATAGTGTAGAAGGTTGAAAAGCTTGCTAGGAAAATCCGCACCCGGTCTTCAAAGCCTGACACTGCTCTGTACGCCACCTTCATTCTTGCGGTGACTTCACCTTCATCCTCACAATATCGATAGGAGAAGTGCTGTCCAGTTGATATTAGCATCTGATATTATGTTGTGGTGATGTGTGTGAAGACGGTGGTGGAAAGCGATGAGCTGAATTGAATTTTCAACGTATCTGCATCCACACAATGTGTAATCTTGGGCTAATCAGTTTGTCAACTCCCTCCTATGAAATGAAATGAAATGAAAGAAGCATTTATAAAGCGCATGGCTACCCTAAGGCCTCCCAGCGCTAAGAACCAATCAAACAGAAGAGCAAACTGATTAGACAGTTGGGAAGAGATGCATCTTCAAAAGTCTCCGAAAGGGAAGATATCCCTCCTCCAGACGGATAGAGTCTGGGAGGGTGTTCCACGCCTTGGAGGCAACATAGGAGAAACAGCGGCCTCCACTTCTGGACCTGAAAATTCTAGGAACCATGGCCAGGCGTTTATTTCCAGAGCGAAGGAACCTTCTGGGACAGTATGGGGAAACTATCCTTCGAAGGATTAGTGGACCCTTAGCGGCCATAATCTTGTGCATAACACAGAGGGCCTTGAATTTGATCCTTTCTGCAATAGGAAGCCAATGCAGCTGTCTAATTGCCCCTCTCGCTGATTCTCTCCACGGAATTTGCAAGAGAATTCTTGTCGCACAGTTCTGGACCTTCTGAAGTATGCTTATTGTGGATTGAGGGACTCCCAAATAGAGGGCATTAGCATAATCCAGACGTGACAGAATTAATGCTTGGAAAAGCAGTTTTTTCGCATGAAACGGGAGAAGAGGCAGGATCTTTCGCGCTGTTTTCAGTATCCCGAAACAGCACCCAGCTACCTTTTTAGCCTGTATCTTCATGTCTAGTTTGGCATCCAGCCAAACTCCTAGGCTCTTAATATGATTTTTAGGAGTAGGCTGGTTTCCCATACAGCTAGGCCATGCCAGAAGCAGGCTTGGAGGCAAAGGCCTACCCAACAGCATAAGATCTGCTTTTGCTCCATTTAACTGAAGGCAGGACTGTTTCATCCAGACTGATATTTCCTCAAGACATCTGGAGAGATTACTTCCCGGCTGTCCTGGGTCTTTGAGGGAGACTATCAACTGGGTGTCGTCGGCATACGTGACAATTTGTATGCCAAACACCTCCACTATTTTAGCTAATGGACTCATATAAATATTAAAAAGAGTGGGGCTTAATGAAGAGCCCTGAGGCACTCCACTCTTCAAAGGCACATTCTTGGAAGTCACGTTATCCTCAAAAACCTGGAATGTGCGGCCTTCCAAAAAGGAGACTATCCATCTCAGTGCGGTTCCGGTCACCCTCATCTCATGACATCTGGAGATAAGGATTCGATGGTTGACGGTATCGAAAGCCGCACTAAGATCAAGGAGGATTATTGCAGCTGATCCTCCTGAGTCCATGATTTTTCTTTCCTCCTCCACTACCGCGATCAGGGCCTTTTCAGTGCCCTGAAGAGATCTAAAGCCGGTCTGTGTCAGGTGCAAGCAGTCATGCTCCTCCAGATAGGAGGAGAGAATAGTGTTGACATATTTTTCCGCTATTTTGGCTATTCCCGGGAGCAGGGAGATTGGTCGGTAGTTGGCCATTACTTCCGGGTCTGATCCTGGCTTTTTCAGCAGGGCCTTCACTATCGCTTCCTTCCATAGTGAAGGAACCCTACCTGCTGCCAGTGAGGAATTAATAAGTGTTGCGATGACGGGGGCTACTTCTAGGGCAAACCTACACAACACCGTGGGGGGTGCCTGATCTTTAGGGGAGCCCGATTTGAGTTTGTTGAGTAAAGAGACCACTTTGTCTGAGTCCAGGGGCGGAAAAGATTCCAAACTCTGATCTAGAAGGTCTCTTTTTTCTTCCATCTGAGGATCATAGGTGGAATTATCCACTGCTGGAAAGGCTGAGTAAATCGCCTGTACTTTATCCTGGAAGAACTCTGCTATATTATTACAGCGTCCTTGTAAGTCAGTGGGACTCGCTGTGGTGCATGGAGGGGTAATCAAGAATTTAAAAATTTCTCGTGGGATATTAGGTGCTGATAAAATTTTTGCTTCATAGTACTTGGATTGTGTTTTGATAATCTCTACTTTATACAGTTTTAGCGCATCGTGATAGACTTTCTTTTTCTCATGTGAAAAATCTTTCCTCCACTGTCTCTCAAGTTGCTTACAGTTCCGTTTTTGCTCTCTGAGCTCCGTGGTATACCATGCAACTTTTTTGGGACCCTTTTTAATGTCCCTGAGTTTTATAGGGGCTAGCACGTCCAGTGTATTTTTAATCCAGTGATTAAATTGCAAGTTTGCTTATCTCAGTAATATTGGTAGCACGCATCCACGCAATGTGTAATCTTGGGCTAATCAGTTTTCTACTCCCTCCTATCTGAATAACATTAGTAGCGCCAAGAAGCAGGACACAATATGGTGCTGGGAACTATATATGTACAATTGCACATTAGTGTCATGATCCCATAACGACCCATACCAACTCATGTTTAAACCCTATCGGAACAGACATAGTGTCTGCGCCGTACACAATTTCCTGCTCTGTACAGAGCATTAAATTACCCAATTGAAACCCTCCCCTGTCCCGTGCATCCAGCACCCCAAGAGTGTTATATGCTTGTGGCATAGTTATAACTATGCATGTTTTACAGTGTGCCAATGTAAATGTATCAAGCCTGATATGTTTGAATGCTTTATCAATGCTTTTTCATGCTGATGTTATATTTCACTTCAGAAGTTACGGCAATACTACTTGTGCTCTGCTAAATGTATGTTTCACTTCAAGAGTTATGCCAATATTGTTTTTGCTCACAGAGATCTCTGTTTAAACAAAACAAAAACAATGTTTTGGGAACATTCGCGCTGACTCACGCATTAGCAACTTTGAAGGCAGTGCAATGAAACCGCACGTTGCATCATGTCTAAACGCAGAGATTTTACAGAAATTGGTCAAGAATATGGTTGATATAGGCACCATCAATGAAAAAACTACAAAATTCCTCATACAGACTCATCCGAAAACACCCAGCTTATACATGCTACCAAAAATACATAAGGATGCTCTACATCCTCCTTTCAGACCCATAGTGTCAACTAGAGGTAGCATACATGAACCTGTTGGCAAACTGATTGACAAATACCTTCAACCTTTGGTGACCCAAATGCGTACTTATGTAAAGGATACCACTGACTTTCTGTCCAAAGTCAACAAATTGAAGTTTTCCACTAATGATGAGATCTGTCTATGCACAATAGACTTAAAATCTTTGTACACGTCGACCCTGCATGACCTCAGGATGGAGGCCATGGAAAATGCACTATTACAGTCCGAGATTGATCGGGATTTTCAAACTTTCCTCATGGAGTTGATACACTTCACTCTGTATGAGTTATTTCAAATGGGAAGACCAATACTATCTCCAAATGTCCGGAACATCGATGGCCAATTGTGCCGCCCCTTCGTATGCGAATATCTTTATGAAGTATTTTGAAGAGAACAACATTTTAAATAAGACACTTTGGATGAGACATGCCACCACCTTTCTTAGATACATAGACAGCATTTTTGTCATCTGGAACGGACCCTTACGAGACCTTGAAGAAGCATTGAATTAATTGAACAACATAAATGAGAGGATTCAATTCACTTATGAATTTGATGCACACTCTATTACCTTTCTGGATGTTCAGATCACCAGATCAGGCAATTCTTTGGAAAACAACTTATTCAGAAAACCAACTGACCGTAACAACTTACTACATTATCAAAGCTACCATCAGATTTCTTTGAAGAATCACTTGCCTTATTCTCAATTATTGAGACTCAAAAAAATCGTCTCCAATCCTGCCAAATTCGATCAACAAGCGGCAAATATGTTACACAGATTTCAACAAAGAGGTTATCCCTCGAACATCTTGAATTCAGCCTTAGAACAGTGCAACAAGATGAGTAGATTGGATTTATTGGCTCCCAAACCCAAACGTACATCAGAAAGAGTCGTGGTTGTTTCCAAATTTTCAACAGTCAGTGTTCTTTACAAGAAATCCATCAAAAAACATTGGCCTATCATAGCGTTGGAACCTGATTTCAAAGACATTTTTCAAGAATTTCCCATCTTTGCCTATAATCGTGGAAAAAACATCAAAGAAATGATAACCAACGTTAGTACACCCGATGAAACTCAGGTTTTCAAAGGTAATACACCTTGTTACAATTGCAGTAATTGTAACAACATCATGAAAGGGCCTACAATTACACATCCCAGCAAGGGTACCAGGATCAAATTGAATGTTAACGCAAATTGCGACACCAAAAATGTCATTTATGTCCTTAAATGTCTATGTGGATTGGTCTACATTGGAAAAACTGAGAGAAAAATCAAAACCCGGATCAATGAACATAAAAGCAACATCAGGACTGGCAACATGAACAGCCCATTTCAAAGAACATCGTCACAACATTTGTCAACTGCAGTTTGCGGTATTAGAAGTGGTGGCGAAACGAGAAGGCCGCAAAAATAATAACTTTCTCTTGCAATGAGAAAATTATTGGATTAAGCATCTAAACTTGATTAAACCCACCGGTCTTAATGATCGGATGAAGTTCTCTTGTTATCTTTAGGCACTATTCGCCTTTTCCTGTCTGATGTTCATCTCTCTATATTCTGTTATCTCCTCCCATTCTGTTATAATATTCACATTCTTTTGTGCCTTTTTCACTTTTTATTTTATTTCATTATGTAGATATATATATCCCTTCACATCTTATATACACTTTTTATTTATGTATTTTCACCTTTAACATTTTTCTTTCTTCATTCATCTTCTCTTATTCAAAACACATTTCACTTTATGTGTATTTGTATGTATACATGCACCCTATATCTGTGTTTCTCATTTTTCTGTTTTCAACACGTTCTAGCTAGTCTTGTATTAATACTGTTCTTCACTACTTTGGTTGAGTGTTTTTGTTTCATGTGTTCTGTTCGTGATATATTTGATCCAGCCTTGTACTGCAATCATTCTTTACTACTAAACACCCGCGGTGTTTTGCATATTCCAAGATGGCACCTATAACTTTGTCTTTAGTCCTATAACTATGTCACTCACTTCATACCGACACTACTAATTCACCCGCGTGCACTCGGCATCTAGCCGATTTGCAGAGTTTCATGCATATCTGTCTAACTGCACTCCAAATGTAAGTTTTCTTACTGCTTAAACATTTTGGTTTCGCTAATCCAGTAGCATCTATAGGCTACTTAAATAACAACTGTTTTTACACGCGCCTTCACGTTGTTGAGATATACTGGTTTAAAACTTGGTTGAACGGAATGCCCGTTAACTGTTTTTCTATTCATCTCACATTTCGTCTATTGTATAACTTTGCGTTCGTTGTTTTATTCACTCTGCATGATTACCCGCATCTTTGTCAACACCCTTTGGTTTCTCACCCGCGTTTCACGTCATAGAATACGATTCTATACGTTATCGGCATGCTCTCCTTTTTTTTGGCGTTTTCCTTCGCTCATTTTGTATACTTTTGTTATCCCACCATCACTTATCATTTTTCGGTGATCATTCACACTAATCGCGGCTCACCGTGGTTTTTTCTGCATAGTTAATTCATATGTGGCATCTTTGACATCAGTAAGGTATCATTGCTGTTTGTTTTTCCAGATAATTTTCCCTGAAGAAGGGCCAAGAGCCCGAACTGCATAGGGAATGCTGAACTTTTGGACATTTTGGCTGTGCATTTCTTTTCTGAGTAAAATTCAATGTGACATCATTTGAAAGGAATGAATTAAAATTCCATTGATGGTTTACAATCTATTAGGTTTGGACATACCTTTATTACATCTCAAGAAAATCTCACTTTCAGTGAGACCCCAATGTGGTGCCCAGGGGGCCGCCGCTTAATCTAAGCGCCGCAACTTCAGTAACTTCAAGAGTTATGCCACTGTTGCTCTTGCTCACAGAGATCTCTGTTTAAATGAAACAAAAACAGCGCTTTGGGAACATTCGCGCTGACTCGCACATTAGCAACTTTGAAGGCAGCGCAATGAAACCGCACTTCGCATCACGTCTAAACGCGCACGACGTAGCAGCCGTACTGGGTGTGGCATGGCTATAAAATGCCACACCCAAGTTCTAGAAGGCGCTTAGCCTTCTGGCAGTTGACTCGGCAACAGCTGCTCATCTCTACTCATCTCTACTTACCTGATGGACGAAGAGACCTCCGGTTTTCTCGATCCTCGAACACCTCAGCGGTATTGATGATCCCTGGAAAGAAAAGAAAGCTAAGTGAATATTTTCTTTAAGCAAAAGGCGCCCATTGCAGGAAAGTAGCAAAACAATGCACAATCGTTAAAAGTAGAAGACAAATTTTGGAACGTCTTTTTGACTTAAGAAAGGATATTTGTACATGTAGAGACCTCAGCAACAAAGAGACAATCAGAACTATTACAGTATTGTAGTATTTTGTCTAGTGCATTTGTATGTACCATTTCTCATATTTTAAAGCAGAATGTCGTGATAGAACCAGTACAAGGGTGACACATAAGTAAGTGAATAGATATGAAGTAAATCAATGAATAGAATATGATGTGAAGAGCACCTTTTGAGTAAAGCAATAGAAGTAACTCATCCTTTGCTTTCTCACTCACAGAGAAGACTCATTACAACAGAGAAGAATCATTGCAACATCATTACCATTATTAAAACAAACGTCACTACGCCACTACATCGACTACGCCCTTAGAGGACAACACCTCATCTCACCACCACGACCAGGACGCCACGCCCATTCCTGTAGATCTCAGGTAGGACATTTATGCTACGTGTGTTCTCAAGTCAGAGTAGGGATTGTAGTGTTATCAGTATAGTTCATAAGACCAGGCCCTTACAATACTTCTTGTTGCCTCGCAGGTCGACAACATGAATTCCACAGCATTCGAATCCGGCCCGCCTCTCTGAGTCTATCAAGTAGCCATAGTGTATAATAAAACCACTGGTTATCGGATAGGGGTCCTGGGAGGTTGGCTCATAGTGTCTCTGCAAAACTCTGCCAAGCGCCTTACAGGTAGGAGTGCAGCACCTTACAGGCAAGAGTGCATTGGTGAACCTGACAGAAGGCTAAGCCCATGTATTCAGTTTTGCCCAGATGCTATGAACCAACCATCACAGATCTCATTACAGGATATCGCTACAATGTTCGCAGATATTAAGTCAGAAAATGCCGAGCTACATAGAGATATTTCCGTTTTGCAGACTAACATGCAGGCAGCCAACGTCTCCGGTCCGCCTACTTGGAATCTTCCATCTGCAAAGAAACCATTACTTAACCCACCTATTTTTCAGCCTGCTATGCAAACACTGCATAGCAGTAGTACAACCTCCACGCCAACACAGATACACGTTGTAACCCCAGTCTCTGTTCCTTTAGTGCCCCAGAAAGATTTTATGGGGATAGTAGCAAGTTTACTATTTTTTTAAATGAATGCCATCTCCATTTTATAGCCAAACCTACCACATTTCCTGATGATTCCTCCAAGGTTGCCTTTATTCTGTCATATTTAGGAGGCGATGCGGCTTTATGGTCAGTACCCTACGTGGAACGGGATGAGGCAATACTTTATGATCTAGGGCGCTTTAAAAACACTAGGAAGAAATTGTTTGCTAAACACGTATTTGTACAATCAGCAGACCACGAATTGCTTAATTTGAAGAAAGGTTCTTCAGATTTATTACACTACATCTCAATAGTTAATTGATTGGTAATCGAACCTGAATGTCCGGAAGAGAAACACATTTCTCTTTTTTACCGAGGTCTCAAAGATGAATTAAAATATATAATAACACAGATTCTGGACCCACCAACTGACTGTGGGGAGTTTATAGATTTACAACAGGATGTGGGAGCACACCACTGACCTCTCAGGCAAGGTTCGCCCCTGGGATTCTGGGAAATGCAGTCTCTTGTAGCTCGCTCTGATATTTTTGAGTGTTTCGCCAAGGTTGGCGCAGATAGTGCTGATCTCTAGACACGTGTTTCTGGTTTATTAACCCTCATCAGTAGAGAATACAGTCTTGTATTTTGGGGTTTGCTGAGTAGGCTGCCAAACATTATATCAGGTCCAGTACCTCTCACTGGCACGCAGGTGCTTCATCCACGAGCTCGTCAGCTCAATGACTCACAGGAGTACTTTAACCCCTTCAGTGCCCATGACGAGCTGGACTCGTCATGGGCCGCGGTGGCGCTGTGCCCATGACGAGTCCAGCTCGTCATAGACCCCGCCCGCTAATGCAACGGCCGGCACTGGGCGGGGAAAGGGGCGGGCACTGAAGGGGTTAAATAGACAACAGAATGTAGGAGCACATCACTGACCTCTTAGGCAAGGTTGGCCCCTGGCATTCTGGGAAATGCAGTCTCTTGTAGATCGCTCCGATATTTTTGAGTGTTTCGCCAAGGTTGGCGCAGATAGTTCTGATCTCTAGACACGTGTTTCTGGTTTATTAACTGCCATCAGTAGAGAATACATTCTTGTATTTTGAGGTTTGCTGAGTAGGCTGCCAAACATTATATCATGTCCGGTACCTCTCACTGGCGCACAGGTGCTTCATCCACGAGCTCATCAGCTCAATGACTCAAGGGAGTACTTTAAATACACAACAGGATGTGGGAGCACACCACTGACCTCTCAGGCAAGGTTCGTCCCTGGCATTCTGGGAAATGCAGTCTCTTGTAGCTCGCTCCGATATTTTCGAGTGTTTCGCCAAGGTTGGCGCAGATAGTGCTGATCTCTAGACACGTGTTTCTGGTTTATTAACCGTCATCAGTAGAGAATACAGTCTTGAATTTTGGGGTTTGCTGAGTAGGCTGCCAAACATTATATCAGGTCTGGGTACCTCTCACTGGCACGCAGGTGCATCATCCACGAGCTTGTCAGATCAATGACTCACGGGAGTACTTTAAATAGACAACAGGATATGGGAGCACACCTAGGAGACAAGGCATGGTTATCTACCAAACATTTGAAAATTAAGACTCATAAAACATTATGTCCGCGATTTATTGGACCCTTTGCTATAGAAAAGGTGATTAATCCCATTTGTGTGAAATTAACACTTCCACCTAAATATCGTTTTCACCCAGTCTTCCATGTTTCGTTATTGAAACCCTTTAATCCAATGACACATATTCTAGCACCTCCTCCAGTCATAGATGTTGACGGAGTTCTGGAATTTGAGGTAAAATCAGTACTCGACTCCAAGAGAGTCCGGGCCAAATTATTTTATTTAGTGGATTGGAAAGGGTACGGTCCTGAAGAGTGCTCATGGGAACCGCTTGCTAATTTACAAAATGCTCCAAGACTCCTAAAGGCTTTTCATACCTGGTATCCTGATAAACCAAAACCTATTCCTGTGGTTTTTAGGGGGGATTCTACGAGGGGGGGTTGTGTCATGATCCCATAACGACCCATACCGACCCATGTTTAAAGCCTATCGGAACAGACATAGTGTTTGCGCCATGCACAATTTCTAGCTCTGTACAGAGCATTCAATTCCCCAGTTGAGACCCTCCCCTGTCCCGTGCATCCATCACCCCAAGAGTGTTATATGCTTGTGGCATAGTTATAAGTATGCGTGTTTTACAGTGTGCCAATGTAAATGTATTAAGCCTTATACGTTTGCATGCTTTATCAATGCTTGTTCATGCTCATGCTATATTTCACTTCAGAAGTTACGGCAATACTACTTGTGCTCCGCTAAATGTATGTGTCACTTCAAGAGTTATGCCACTGTTGTTTTTGCTCACAGAGATCTCAGTTTAAACAAAACAAAAACAAAGTTTTGGGAACATTTGCGCTGACTCACGCATTAGCAACTTTGAAGGCACTGCAATGAAACCGCACGTTGCATCACGTCTAAACGCACACGACGTAGCGGCCGCAGTGGGCGTGGCATGGCTATAAAATGCCACACCCAAGTTCTAGAAGGCGCTTAGCCTTCTGGCAGTTGACTCGGCAACAGCTGCTCATCTCTACTCATCTCCGCTTACCTGATGGAGGACGAGACCTCCGGTTTTCTCGATCCTCGAACACCTCAGCGGTATTGATGATCCTTGGAAAGAAAAAAAAGCTAAGTGAATATTTTCTTTAAGCAAAAGGCGCCCATTGCAGGAAGGCAGCAAAACAATGTGCAATCGTTAAAAGTAGATGACAAATTTTTGAACGTCTTTTTGACCTAAGAAAGGATATTTGTACATGTAAAGGTCTCAGCAACAAAGAGACAATCAGAAATATTACAGTATTGTAGTATTTTGTCTAGTGCATTTGTTTGTACCATTTCTCATATTTTAAAGCAGAATGTCGTGATGGAACCAGTACAAGGGTGACACATAAGTAAGTGAATAGTTATGAAGTAAATCAATGAATAGAATATGATGTGAAGAGCACATTTTGAGTAAAGGAATAGAAGTAACTCATCCTATGCTTTCTCACTCACAGAGAAGACTCATTACAACAGAGAAGAATCATTGCAACATCATTACCATTATTAAAACAAACGCCACTACGCCACTACATCGACTACGCCCTTAGAGGACAACACCTCATCTCACGATGACGACCAGGACACCACGCCAATTCCTGTAGATCGCAGGTAGGACATTTACGCTATGTGTTTTTCTCAAGTCAGAGTAGGGATTGTAGTGTTATCAGTATAGTTCCTAAGACCACGCCCTTACAATACTTCTTGTTGCCTTGCAGGTCAACAACATGAATTCCACACGGTTCGAATCTGGCCCTCCTCCCTGAGTCTATCAAGTAGTCATAGTGTATAATAAAACTACTGGTTATCAGATAGGGGTCCTGGGAGGTTGGCTCATAGCGTCTCTGTGAAACTCTGCCAAGCGCCTTACAGGTAGGAGTGCAGCACCTTACAGGCAAGAGTGCATTGGAGAACCTGACAATTAGCTTACAGTGCATCGATATTCGGGTAAACTCTAGTGGGTATAAAAAAAGTTCTTACTTTTGTAAATGTGGCCCGTCAGTAATAAAAGGGATTCCATTGCCTGAGATTTTGTTTCCTACAGAGAGCTGTCAGCGGGGTGTCGTAAATTGGCTGCGATTAAATTAGCGTTAGCAGAATCCATCTGGTATTTAGAGGCTATCTTGTACATTTTGTGGAATCCATTTTGTATTTCTGGCAGCCATTTTGTTTACCCTTGTGCTCTGTTTAAAGGACTGGTTATACTTAGACTCTGCTACCCTGCACATGCGCAGGAATATCTAACTGTCCATACATCTGTTTTTAGTCTGTAACTATCAGGTTGTTTCTACCAGAGTCAGCAACTGCTAGCTCCTCCTTTACTGTTGACTGTGCATTTCTGTATGACCATCTATGTATGTAACTCTTCTCATGTATGCTTGTACCACCCTTTTTCTGAGCCCCTGTGTGGGTATAAAAGACCCATGGTTCTTCTACTCTGTGTGCTACCTTCATTCAGCACCACAGGGTGCTGGGTGAATGTGGTTCCACCTCATGAGGTTTATTAAACTCTGTATTTTCTATTTCAGTTTCTGTGCCAACTTCTTTCTAATAGTCTGAGGACTCTGTGCAGAGAAGGGCGAACCCCTTGCACTGGTAGGCCTAGCTGAGGCCTATTTTCCACAATTGGCGCCTCAACGTGGGACTCATCGGTGACTCGGATGCCCAAAGGATTGGTCGCGACGAAGGATTGGAATCTCGCTCTGGACGTGATCACTGCCCAATAAGACCCGAGTCTTGGCATCCACGGCAGCTTTTCCTTTCTTTCTGATCTGACCATCCAGGTGGCACCGGTCCTCGACTGAGATCTCTTCTGTTGATTCACCGTGCAGTGACCATTTGGTCGATTTTAGAACTTGGCAGGATGAATCTGGACACCAAGTGATTGGTAAGTGTCCTTCTGCGGCGCTTGCTGTTGGTTTTGATGCCTGTGATTGGTAAGGTAGTTTAGTAACGCTTACTGTGGCTTTGAGATTGTATATTTGTGTTGGCCAACTTGGTTTGTTTTGACATATGTGACTTGCAATTCACATAGGCAGGTATTGAGGAGAATTCTCTATAACTGAATTGATTTGAACGGCACATCGTACTAAAGGTACCTTAAGTGCTACTTTGATTATAATATTGCATATTCTGCACTATTTTTGGCATGCCTGTCTTTAGCACACTTCAAAGGATGTGTTGCTTTTGGAATGGTACCTTGAGACTTGATGAAGCACAACCGGCCGCCTAATAGGGATATGTATATTAAGTATGATCTTTCTTCTATAATGTACAGCGCATTATGGAATAAATACACTTGCAAGGATCCTGAGCTGCGTTGGCCTATGTATGGGTCATTTGATTTTCGGAAAATTGAGTATGTGGAACAATGTATGTTTAAGCAAAAGACTAGGCAAGAGATGTTTGATTGTGTACGAATGTGGGAGAAAAAGTACATGAATGAATGAATGTGTTGCTTTCTTGGATGTACCATTTCTTTTGTATATAATTAGCCGGCTCCCCTAGAGGGGATACTTAACTAGGTTTAGGTATATAAAAGTATTTCTTCTTTGGTGACTAGTACCCCGAGGACCTAAATATGTACATAGAAAGGATCCTGGTCTGTGCACTTAGTAACATTCATAAGTGGTGAGATGCAGAGCGTTTTTTCTGGTGTTCTGCCAGCCAAATCTAGTGAATATGACTTGCAACTAGTATTTACAAATGGTTTGGTTTAAGTACAGTCTGTGGGCTGTCTTTTGTTTCTGTCTTAAGTGTTGATCTGTGGGTTAAATGTGTGTTTAAATGTTGTGGTGTGGTAAATTGTGTTTTGGATGTTGCTAGCACTGGAAAAAGCGTGTGATTGAATGACTGTGAATATGTGAAAGAATTCTGAGAAGTGAAATTGTTAAGGAGTAAATTTAATTTGGCCTCATCACCATCAATAAGTCGCAAAAGGAAATTGAGAGGGGTGTAGCTAGAGAAAGAGCAACCCCTGTGATTTGATGACACCCTTAATGTACAAAAGTATTAATGAAGAGTAATTAGGGACCGGTTAAAAGTTTAGCTTGAGAAAATTGTGGGTATTTCGAATTTGCAAATTGTTCCCATGCAGCTTTGTGTTCTTGGTGGTTCAGTGAGCCAATGTGCTGGGTCCACAGGGTTGTAGGTTCTAATTTAAGCTGAACCTGCTAATCTGAGAATTGAAAATAAACTTATGACCCCTGAAAAGAAATTGTATATCAAAATAAATTTTTCCATAGGGCAAATTATTGCAGTTTAGATTAAATTAGGAAGACTTTTTGTCTTTGACAGCTTCAGGGCTGTGCGAGGCAGATTTTGACCTTGCAGCCTGTAAGGTGGGGGCTAGAAATAGGAGCGACTGAACCAGGAGGTGAAATCACTGCTTAGAAAGCTTCTCTGACATGAAAATGTGTAATGCTTGCAGCAGGAGAGCCTTGGAGAGAGGTGGGGGCCAGGAGCACTCGCTGTGGCCCGGTTCTGCGCTGAGGGGCTATTTTTAGCTTCTCCGATAAGACAGGGCAGCTGAGGAACGAAACTCAAGGAGCCTTCCTTGGCCCTATTTTGTGCAAGACTAGTTAGACTTTCCATAGAAAACTGTTTTTTTTTTTTAAACTGTTGCATTAATCCTAGACAAAAAGTAAAATGATGCTCTTGCTTGAAATTTTAAGGGCTATATGCCTATATAAAAACGATTTTCCAATTGAGAATTAATTTTCTCAGTGGAAATTGTGTTGCAAAGCTAACATGGGATATTAGATAAGTAATCTTACCTTTAGAAAGTTAAAATTAAGATGACTTGTGTGTCAGAAGCGACACAGTCAGTTCAGCTGACAGCTGGTCATCATAAAGATGACCTACTGTCAGATGGGGGTGAGTAAGGCAAGGAAATCAGTTATTGATTTTAAGCCTGACAAATTAAGCCGGCCAGAATATTCGACTCTGAGCTGTAGGTTCAGTAATTGCGCATCACTGCTCATTTATATATGCTATTGTAATTTGTCTATGCTTTCTGTGCTTGGTATACTGATGGCTTGGCATATGTATTTTTATTTTATATATGTTTTGTTTTTGTCGTATTGACAATTCTATTTTAATACTAGTACAAGTTCTCCTGTGAGGTAAGGAGATGGTCGTGACGACGCCTATCTTTGCGAAGCAGTTGGCTGGTACTTGTTCAAAATTACTAAATTCCACAGACATGATATTATCATTATCATGCTGTCAAAATAGCAGACAACATGTTATCAGTGTATGTCTAATTGGTATTGGAGATGAATAAAACAAAAAAGGTTATGCAAAACAAAAATATGTGTACTGCCCTTCTCTTATAGACAGGCAGCCGTCAGTCATATGTTTCCAGATTGGATATTATGGAACCATTATGATTTGTAGCCCCTGCAAAAAGGTGACCTGAATTTTTCTAAATATCGCACTAGCTAAATCCTGTTCTGTTTCTTTGGCAGTGTCTAAATATGCCTTTGATCCCTTAAAGGAAATCAGGTTTCCTTTTTCATATTCTTTATATGGGGATAAAAGGCCAAAAAAAACAAGAAAAAAAAACCGAAATTGTGTGTTTTACAATAAGATTAAATTTAGATACAAAATGTCACAGCATTCATCCTTTTGTATAGGGTATTCAAAGGCATTCACATTATACAGAACGACAGAGTTGTGTTGACTTGAAAGGCGTGTGAATTCGACGCCTTTACGTGTCACGCAGCTGTGTCAACATGAATTCTTCTATTTCTGACTCCGGCCACAGAAAACAGCTGAATTACTACCCTTTAAAACAAAACTCGGAGTAAACATCCTGCATCTCAGACTGCTGTTTTAAAGGTTAGAAATGTAGTTTCATTATTTTCGATAAACAGAGGACAGATTGACAGTAGGGATTTCTTTTGTTAATGCCTTTTTAATAAGGATAAGAGTGGTTGTTTGATGTTACATAATAAAAGTGGCGCAGACTTAAAATGATTATATTAAAAATGTTATCTAACATAGGTGCATTCAATTCGTTTTTTTACTATTCATAATGCCTGAATCATGATGCTGTGACCTCCTAGCATCCAAATTGAATTTAAGCCGTGCTATACAGCAATAGGGGGTCAATTACATGTGAAAATGTCACTTTATCCAGGCGTACAAAACTAATTTTTATAAGGGCATACATTATACATTTCTGATGCCGCATCCCTGGGATATGTAGAGGACATTCTGGGGATGACTATTAAGCAAAAACATTGTAGGATATTTATTTTTAAGTGCCCTACACATCAAAGTCGAAACTGAGTGAACTTCATTATTTAAATGAGCTTTCTCCAGTCAGAGCAGCTTTTAAACTGCCTTAGGCTCGAGTAAATGCACATATGTACGTATAGACTTCATAGCTGACATCTATATTGCTCAAGCACTCAGCACACTGATTCTAAATATACCTATGTACAAAAACTGGCAGAAGTTATTACGCTTACCTCTGAAATTGCTGGTAGACACACGATTAGAGTGGGTTTTGCTGTTCTGCCTTCGGTCTCTAGGGTCACTTTGACTTGGGAGCACCGCATGACAACCTTGCATACAGGATGGAACAGCTGCATAGGTTAAAGGCCGAACTCCTACATTTAGAAGCCTGGCAGGGCTCGGCTTCACATGAGCCTTGACATTTCGACATTTGAAAGACGAAACGGCAGGGCAGGGACAGAAAGAGGTTTCGCTTCCCTTTTTTTTTTGGCAAAAGCAAGTTTTTGTGCACTCAATGAACATAGTATAATGGTATATGTGACCTCTCTTTAAAAGACAATGGCTCTGCCATATATATAGTCCAACTGCTTTTAGGGCTGAATTCAGGGCGCAATGGGATTTAGTTTGCATTCATGCGGCCTCATGTTGCACTACTACATTTGCTAGGGGAATATGTTCTTTAGCTTGCTTACTGTGCTATTTCGCTCCTCAGGGTTTGTTTAGGCCCAGTTGCTATACATTTGAGTTGATAGTGTTGACAGAATGAAACCTATTTTTAGGTTTCCTACTGTCAAAACTGGGGAGAGGAGGCTAGCTCCTCTACAAATTAAGGATAGGCAAATTTATGTGTTCTCTCTCTTTTTCTTAATTTCTCATGAGACATTTAATTGGCTATTCAGTAATACTGTTTTAAACATTATTGGCATTAATAAAATGAATAAATATATGTTGCTATGTTACTACCCATCCTCTCTGATGGAATTATGAGAGGATGAGTAGTCTAGATTGCTGCTTCCTTATTTGATCTTTAAGGGGAACTAGCTGTGGGTAGTTTTTGTTTGAAAATTCTCAGGTGATAACACCACTATTGTTTGTAATTCTCATGCTATATACAGTTTTGCAAGGGCATTGCTAGTTTTTATTAGCTAGTCTGTGTAAATAAACTGACAGTCCTTACTAGAACTAATGTTGCATAGTTTGGATTGTGAAAAAGTAGAATGCAGGGAAGAGGTCTATGTGATCCTTAGCAAACATTTTTGAGGAAAATATTGTTTTATAGGAGTCTGTTAGTCACAAGATGTTCCACTGGAGAACGTGTACCCATTATGTTGAAGTTTTTCGTTCTTTATGTGTCATGCTCACGCCGGAGGTGGGAGTCCCGCGGAACTACAACCCCCAAGAGTCACCGCGGCCAGGCGCTCCACCTGATCGCTAGCGCGGCCGCCCATAAAACCGACTCCACACAAGGGGGCGGTGCCAATGATTCCCGCTCGTCCTGAACAATTTCAACGGCCCGCAAGCTCACCTCGTCCGCTTCGGCTGAAGCGACCAGACGCCGTCAGTGCGCGAAGCACTCCTGAAACGCTGCCCCTCCGGGGCCTTTGGTCCACCTACGCTGCAGCGACCTAGAGAGAGGTGAGTGTCCCCCTCCTCCAGCTAGGACCCAGAAACGCCCCAAAGCAGTCCGTGAATTCAACTCCAGGGTGCGTGCACTTTTCAGCTGGGTCTAACTCCTCGCTCTCCACCCAGTTCAGCTGGGCACTTCTTCGCTCCCGCAAAACCCCGGAGCCACAAGCAACACTCCGATCGGGTTCTCCAAACATTGGGAGGTCCTCGGGAAGGTTCCCTTGATCCTTCCGGTCTTACGGCTTGTGGTGTTCCATTAATATTCTTCATCCCCACGGATACCCGGGCTCCCGAGTAACAGTGCCTGGGTCTAAGTAGGTGATTCCTTGTCCCGCATCTTTCCTGGTGGAACATCCGAACACCGCGCTCCTCGGCCCCACGGATACCCGGGCTGGAAGTAGAAGCGCAACTGGTGTCTTCGGCGAAACCAGAAAGCACCCACAACTTCCTTGGGGAACCATCGAACACCGCGCTCCTCGGCCCCACGGATACCCGGGCTGGAAGTAGAAGCGCAATAGGTGTTTCCTGCGACACTGGAAGTCGGAAGCTCTATATCCGATACAGAACTCTGCACCGCCCAGGCGAGGCTGGGACCAGTGGAGTGAACTGGACCTGGTTCTCCTTCAAACTCCCGACCTCTGATTCACCCTTTTCCGGGACAGCCCAAGAGACAGGTACAACAGAGTGCATCCGGAAAAGATTACCATCGGTGCGAGGGAAGATCAACGCCATCCCTAACCCCTCTCTCCTTATCTCGTTCCAGGTATCCCTCTCGGCTGTCTCCATCCCGTCCTTCCCTCGTCCACCTGTCTCCTGCGCCCGAGGGTCTTTATACGAATCCGGGCAGGGGACGGATGGGAGGGGGACCCCCTATAGCTTCAGCGTCATCCCGAGGAGAACACACAGGGTCGCCCACGAGATTATGTAATAGGAATCCTTGTTAAATTAGCAGTGTTAGATTTTCCTGTTGCTCCAATAACATGAGAGCATGGTCCTGAGTATACAATGTAGGTGCTTTTATTAAGAAAAATCATTTTAGAAGTGTCTGCAGTCCTGTACAAGTAATGCAAAGTTTATGAGTATAACATTTCCTTTTTCTTGAGGGTCTTTAGTCATGAACACAGACTTCCTTGACTGCTTGGGATTGGGTGACGTATTACTCTTGTCAGTTCACTAAAGAGTTCCTTTTATACTTGCCAATAGGTTCAGGCTGTTGTTTTATTTACTCTCACATATATGAAAGTGGTTCTAGGGTGCCTTGTTAATATATGGGGCGTCCCTAGACTAGGAAGTATTCTGAGACTATCCTCTCTGTTGATAGATTATTTCTGTGCCTTGTCTAAAGACCTTTTGTTCTGTCCATCAATAGATATTTGCTACTTCACAACCATTGCCAGAGGGGCGTGGACATCAGATCTAGCTTGAGGAGTCAACACCAGTCCAGCTTGAAGTCAAAGTGAAGGTAACCAGCACAGGCATTGCTGGCAACCAGGACCTCAGTGAAGGTAGAAGGCCGGAAGCACTGGGATGAGTGTACCCCTGCTACTATCTTGGGCGAAAGACGGGGTCACAAATAAGAAAGGAGAAATCATGGATCAAGCTTTTGATGCCCAGCCGAGAGTCACAGACCGACCAGGAAGGCGAGAAAGTTTTTGCTTGAGGTAACCCCCTTTGAAA
Source organism: Triturus cristatus (assembly GCF_964204655.1). Taxonomy (NCBI): domain Eukaryota; kingdom Metazoa; phylum Chordata; class Amphibia; order Caudata; family Salamandridae; genus Triturus; species Triturus cristatus. The sequence goes on from NC_140594.1 coordinate 783,563,357, forward strand.
CAAGGGTTGCTTCAGAGATCCTAGCATCAGGCCTTTGAATCCTGGTCCTAAAGTGGCTGTAAAGTTTTCACCTTTGTTGGCCAAGAGATATGGCCCCAACGAAAGAGCAGTGTGCCAGCAGAGCAATACAGGAGTTAGGGAAGGACTTGAGTTCAGGGTACAGGTGCTGTGTCTCTGGTGCCTGTTAGATTGAAATGAAGAAAACTGGTGCACTGCCTGAGACACTGGACAGGATCGCTGAGCGCATTTGCCCTGGTGGGTGATTGCCCTATCCTGAAAGAAGAAACTTTTCCCTTGACACTAGGCCATGATTCCTGAGTTGCGAGTTGTGCAGCTCCACCGTGGGAACAAGAGCCTGCCTGTGAGGCTCAAACGGACACAGGGAGAAGACTCCCCTCTGGTTGGTTGTACAGCGGCTTTAATTTCCCAAGGACTTCTTTTTCTTTTTGTTAAAAATGTACCCCATTGATCGTCCCATTTTTAAGGAGGAGCAACCCTTTGCAGCTCTTCGTCCTAATTCTCATGGTTCTGTGTAGTCCTCCTGGTCCTCTGGATCCAGGATCATTTTTGTAAATAATATGTCTGACTGCTTTAATATTTGTATTGGGTATAATGATAAATACTCTAGCCCTCATAAAGGAAACACTGGAAAAGTCTAGCGAAAATGTTTTTGAAGTTAAAATTGATGGTAACTGAAATGCATAGGAGCCTTGAAAATGTTTTTACTGGATGGTTCTAGGATTTGCTTAGGACTAGAACGCTAATAATTCTGTTTCTGATAATAGTAATTACTCTCTCCTGCTATCTGTATGACCCAATTCTCTGTTCCCTTTCTACTTCTGCTTATACCTTATACATACCCGCTTAACAATATTTAGAATGAGAAATGCCCACCTAGCAATGAATTAGGATATTTATGAAAAAAAAAAAAAAATTAATTAAAAATTAATTTGCATATTTTTTATTTTCCTACTGGATTATGGGAGATGTCTTCAGCTAACGCTAAAAGGGTCGTCTGTCGTAAATTGGCTGCGATTAAATTAGCGTTAGCAGAATCCATCTGGTATTTAGAGGCTATCTTGTACATTTTGTGGAATCCATTTTGTATTTCTGGCAGCCATTTTGTTTACCCTTGTGCTCTGTTTAAAGGACTGGTTAGTCTTAGACTCTGCTACCCTGCACATGCGCAGGAATACCTAACTGTCCATACATCTGTTTTTAGTCTGTAACTATCAGGTTGTTTCTACCAGAGTCAGCAACTGCTAGCTCCTCCTTTACTGTCGACTGTGCATTTCTGTATGACCATCTATGTATGTAACTCTTCTCATGTATGCTTGTACCGCCCTTTTTCTGAGCCCCTGTGTGGATATAAAAGACCCATGGTTCTTCTACTCTGTGTGCTACCTTCATTCAGCACCACAGGGTGCTGGGTGAATGTGGTTCCACCTCATGAGGTTTATTAAACTCTGTATTTTCTATTTCAGTTTCTGTGCCAACTTCTTTCTAATAGTCTGAGGACTCTGTGCAGAGAAGGGCGAACCCCTTGCACTGGTAGGCCTAGCTGAGGCCTATTTTCCACAGGGGGGATGTGCTCCCTAGGTGGAAGGAACCTCTGCTGGGGAGGAATTACTGTTCCGTGCAGCCAGTATGCCTGCGCGGGAGGGGCGGGAGCAGCGCGTGCTTGTCATACAGCAGAAACAAGCAGATGACTCAAAACAAGTCATTCAAGAGCAGTGTCTACAGCATCAGGGATGGGGATGAGCAGCACGGCTCGGAACACTGAGGGAGGCAGGGGATAAAAGCAGGGCGGAGGTAGGGGCTGCACTGAGAACAGCAGGGTGGAGAGAATTCGGGTTGGGAGCGACGGCATCAGGGAAAGAGGGGAAGAGAAGGGGCAAGGTGTGAAGAAGAGTAAGTGTGATATGAAGAGGGGTGGGCACGCGCGCCAGGGTGGGGAAGTGAGGTTGGCAGAAGGAGGTGGAACCGGAGGAAATAAATTGTTGGGTGAAGGAGAGATGGGACAGGTTGCAAAACGGTCTGAGATGTAAGAGAATAGACACAGAACGTTGGGGAAGAGTGGAGTGGATAGGAAGAGGAGCGCGCTAACAGTAATATGACACGAGTGGTGGCAGAGAGGACAGAGTGATGGAAGTAAGAATGAGCGGGTAAAATGAGGGCACGAGACGGGAGACAGCGGTGAAGAGTGCGGCCCAGAAGGGGTTTAAGTGTGCCGGGTCCCACCAGTGCTCAGCACCGACAGTAATAACAAGCATTGAAAATGCAATAGGTCTCGCCTTTGATTAAGTTAAAGCCATTTGCTTTGCTAATGGTATTGTATAGCAAAGTAAATGGCTTTACCTTAATAAAAGGCGAAACCTATTGCATTTTTAATGCTTGTTTTTACTGTCAATGAATCAGTGCTCCTACAGTCTTGGCAACCTTTCCCCCAGCAAAAATTCCAGACAGAAAGCTGCACTTTCACTTTCAATCGTGAGTATTTGTTTACTGCCAGATTCATTGACAGGTCAATTGCACTAAAGCAAAGCACCTGAATGTTTTTATTTCAGGATGAATTTTCCATAACTTTGTACCTTTCAGTTAGTGGTGATCCTAGTGTGGTCATTTTCTGAGAAATAGCCAGCACCCCTCATCATATTGTCACAATAAGTTGAAGAATTCCGATATGCTTCACTGACAAAAAAATAAACACATTTTCTCATTTGGCAATAGTGTTGCGGGTTAAAGAGGCAGGCCACAAAGTTTTAAAATCCTGTCATAACACATTTCAGAATCAAACTTCACTGTTCTGATATATGATTGCACTAAAACAGGTGTGAAAACACTGCCAATGAGCAACCGCAGAGAGGCTATCTCTTGGAATGTATGTTTGAATGAATTCATACAAATCCACCTGAGAGGCTGAGGAAGAACACTGGCCAAAGCTTAGCACTTAGACCACATTTCACAACACGGTACAAAATACAAAGACTTATACAGAATAAATAAATGCAGTAATTCCAAGGACTCCCTTTTCATTAATTTTGTGGATTCATTAATAATCTATTTTGATAGGAAGTTATTATTATTACAGCTGCCTAAAGCCTAAGTGTTGGAAAGTGGATTATTGGTAGGGGCAAATGTAGGTCTGCCACCGGCAATAAGGTCACTGACACAGTATAGGGCTCAGAATAGGTCTTAGAAAAGTATTCCTATGCTCAACCCTTGGTAACGTGGCTACGACTAGTCAGGCTTAACTTCAAAGACAGGTATGTAAAGCATTTAAACACCAATTCAGTAAATAATTTTAGACAAAACACAAAATAAAAATCCAACACCAATTTATAAAAACAGGAAATATTTGTAGCTTTTAAATGACACCAAAATGAAGAAAATCCACTGTAGGCAACCAGAGATATGAATTTTTAAAGATTGGTCACTTTCTAGTGCTTTAGAAACCAACAGTGCCCCTTTTGGTCATTTCGTTGCCTCTGACAGGGACACATTCACCTTTAGCAATTGTTCTCACCAGTCGTGTGCATCCCCCTCCAGCAGGCTGGTTCCTGTTAGAACTCCTTCCTGAAGTTCTTCTTGCGGGTTCCAAAGTATCCAACACACAATCCAAGGTTCAGAAATCTCCAAGAGGATCCTTGAAAGTGTGAGACTTCAATTTCCACAATCCACTTGAATAAAACCCTTACAAATCCACTAGTAGTACTCCAGGCTGGGGATTCTTGTGGTGATGTTCCGGGTGAGCTCTATTAACCTGTAGCTTGCAGGGAGTCCACTCTTCACTCTTCTTACAGCAAAGTAATCCACAGGCTGTAGTTGCAGATGGTGCAGAAGGTGCAGTCTTCAAAGTGCAGGCCTTTGGAAATGCACATCAAACTTCCAGCATGGCCCGTCTTGCTTTCTTAAGTTTCAAGCAGCAGATCTGAGGGGCTCTGCCCTTCTCAGATACTTATTCCAACTTCTCTGGGTCAAGCAGGAGGTCACTCCTGTTCAATGGGCTGCAGGGTTCCAACCAAAGGTCTGACCACTTCATGCAGAGTGGGGCAAAATCCTAACCCAGAAACCACTATTCTTCCAAAATTCAATACGTCAGAATTTTCAGGAGGGAGAGAAGAGCTGGCTAAACACACCCCTAGGATAGCTAATCTCCATAGTCTACCCCCTTGCATCTGTTCATTCCTTTCTTAGGCCTAGCATCTGGCTGGAAGTGAACAGGGTAACGTTGTAAATGACACTGGGGTCCTCTCCTTTCTTTTGAAGTCCATGGTTTACGACTCCTCCCCCTGCTCTGGCATTCCTATGCCCAGCAACCTCTCCTCTCCGAGAGGCTTCCTAGCCCCAGGGATAATTTATCACATTTTCAAAGCAGTCAGGCTCATCCACTTATCTCTGACCAATCAGGGCAGAGCAGCACAGGGTTGGATTTTGGCTTACAGATAAAAAAAAAGTCTTATAACTTCTTGTCTGTAAATTTTACAATAAATTCAACAATACCATATTGTTGGATTTATCATTACCATTCTGCTGAGTCAGTTATTCCTAGTTGTGTGCCTCTTCTTTCTCCAGTTATTAACTAATAACCTTTTCCAATGTTAACCTATGGCATGGAATTTGCAATGGGAAAAGTGACTTGGGCCATTTTTCCAGCACCAAGGCTTATAAAAACATATTTTATAAGTATGCTACATATATCTACAGGACCCCCACCCCAGGTACACCTAGGGGGGACTTTAGGGGTTCTGAATATGTCAAACAATATTGCAGATCCTCCCTTCACAGTGCTCCTACCACCAAAGTCGATTTTGGGCAGCACTTTATCACCATGTGGGGAGTGAAATGTGCAATTTCACTTTACCCAGGGCATATAAAACTCATTTTATAAGGGTCTACCTTATAGGTACCTGACCCCCCACCCTTGGGACTCCTAGGGGAGACCCTGGGGGTGCCTAATATGCCCAAACATTGTAGGTTAACCATTTTTAAGTGCCCCAAACACAAAAGTCGAGTTTGGGCACAATTTACTTTTTAAAAGTAGTCCTGCCACACAGGGCTGCTTTCAAACTGACATCAGGCTTCAGCAGGGCACACATGCAAGAGCAGAAAGGGCTGCTGGCCTCTAAACTGCCATGCCCTATTATATACTAGGGTCTGATAGGTATTTTCAACCCCCTGCCCTATTATGTACTAGGACCCTATGGGCTTGGTCATGCCAATCACAGGGGTCCCCAACCCTTAGTGTACTCCTGTGTATGTAGGTGTTATCACTGTATTATAGCTGTTTTCAGCATAGCACTGGCCCTGGGCCTGGTTAGGCAGAGTGCAGGGTCAGTCAGAGTCAGTTACCACCAGTACCAGTCAGCAAAAAGGGCACATGATGACTTGGTAACACTGAGCATGTAAGACTGGTGCATACTGCCTGTGTCTTACTGGCTAGGTTCTCTGTAAACTGAGTGTAACTAAGTGATGTATGACCCTGTAAGATCTGCGGGCTATCACTTGTGATTGGTTGTAAGATATGTATAAATGTTGATTTACAGCCCTTCCACATACCTCCCTTAACATGTAACTATTTGGATGGAGCAAGAAGGAAACATTAAATGAAGGGATATATATATATATATATAAGTAAAGTAAAATGCCATATAAACTTTAAAAAGACAGGCCACGTGAAACTGCATGCTAGGATTTTCACTAGCTGCTGCTCTTTGGATATTATTTGTGAAAACTGTGCAGAAATTAGCATTATTTTCCCACCATTTTCAAAAGTGTATTTGGGAATAGTGAACCCCTATCACCCATTGGGCAGGGAAGGCTTTACTGTACTCCTCCGACTTGAACCCCTTGGTTCATGGCCACATCAACGCTCAGTCACGTGGATCAGGCTCAGCTGAAATTTGTCCAGGGAAGGGACGACATTGCAGGTTCTAAATCTGTTTTCAGGAACTGTAAATCACTCTCAGAAAGGTCTTGATTTTATTTGTTTATGTTGAAAACAGAAGGTCCCTGTAGCTGCTCAGTTCTAAGTTGCTTATGGGCGACGTTTCAGTGTGCTTATGACTAACATTCCACTGCCAAATCTGTACTCCTTAAAGTGACACTTCCTGAAGAGTAAAACGTAACAATGAAGTATATGTAAAGTCACAAATACCCCTTTTTGAGCAACGAGAAGCTCAAAGAAGGCATTAATTAGGCTGTATAATTCCTGAAATAGGTCACTAACCTTTGGTCCAAATTTTCAAATTTTCCAAGCTGTGCTTGCGTGTAAGGGATACACGAAGTGCAGCCCTGCTAAGTACCACATAGCAGGTGTTAGTCTAATGCATATCAGTTCGGTACTTGAAATGCGTTGTTCGGCATATATAGCCCCTCAGCTGTCAAGTGGCCGGAGAGCGCTGGCTGATTAGTGCCCTAAAACATGATTTGGTAAAATCTGGAGTGACGGGCGGCGCGTGCCGCTTGGCAGCTCTTGGGGGCTGACTGAGCTCAAGTGCAACGAGGTTAACACTATGAATTCAAAGACCGCGAGGCATGCTGGCCAGGAGTGTGAGCTTGTGATACTCACAGTTATAGGCGGGTCGGTGGTGCGGCAGTTGGAAGCAGTTTCTTTTTGCTGCAGTGCTTCCTGCAATGCTCAGCTCAGCTTGCCGTTGTAATGATAAATCCCGCGACGCTGATACAGCTGTGGCCAGGCTGGCTGGCGGACCGTAGTGGGCGGCGCTGAAACACACGGCTCGCTCCGGCGCAGTGGAGGTTAATTCATTTGCAGCACCGCTGCCCAGAGGACTGCAGCTGGTAGCTGAGCCGAGCGAGCCTCAGCGGCAGCGGGCCCCCGGCCACAGGGGCCACCCAGACCGGCCCAGGTACATAATGGCAGCTGCTCTCGCCGGCCGCCCCAGCTGCAAAATTAAGCAAGTGTGCAGTATTTTTCATGCAAAATTACCACTTGTGATTCCGGCATATATTTGCCAGCTCAAAACATGTGGGATACATCTCTGCAAAATGGATTTGTGTTATAGATTAATTAAAGATGCTGTTGTAATGGAGGTCTTAATTCAAAGTAATTTCAGCTGCAGCCAGGTACCGAAGTTAGTAACCACATTAAGAATTGCATTTTGCAGGAAAAATGTGAATCTTGATGTTATCCCCCTGCCCGCGCATAAACTTGAACGAATCCAATGTATGAATGAAAAAAGGTCCGGTAACAAGAAAAAAACTGGGGGATTTCCCAAACTTATTTCCTTGGTGGTTGCCAAACCCTCTGGTCCAGTCTTTTAGTGGCACTGCTGGTCCCAGTTACTGAGGCAACTCCACAGTCTCACAGCACCAGCAGACTGGCCCTCCTCATGGTGGGAAGTGGATGTGGCCTATCGGCTAGGGCAGTCGATCTCACATCTGTGGAACCAGGTTCGAGTCTCGGCAATGACGCTCAGCATCCTGTGATTCTGGGCAAATCACTTCGGGCCAGATGTATCAAAGGGTTTTACCCATTCTGTGTCTATGGGAAAATGTGTTCATACATATGGTCCATAATCTCCCCTTGCATAACAAAAATGAATGTGTCCTTGTGTAACATGACTGGTGCTCATGTAAAGAGCTCGGATACCGTCGGGTCAAGTTTGTGCTATATAAAACTCCGAGGGGGAGAGGGGGGGGTGTGGGATACGTCCGGTCTGCCAGCTGGCACTTCAGGCGAGCACAGCGGGTCAACACCAGGAAGGCCTCCTCATCAGCCAGTTTCCAAATGAAGGGGAACCGGCAGCTAGAAACTGCCAACATCCATGTCCATACCGGTCTCAAGGGTACAGGGTACTTGAATTTACTGGCTACAGAGACCCAGTACGTCATTCTTCTTATGGGGGGTGGCATGGTGACGCGGAGCGTGTGATTTTTCAAGTGTCGGTTGGCAATATCCTGTCTGATCAGGAAAAAGGTCGCTCATGACAACACACCAAACAGCCCAACACCAACATCTTAGAAACTTCTTTGATGCAGGCTCTGAATCTGTCAGTCAATCTGTAAATACTGTGCTTTCCAGGTGGACTGTCCCTAGTGTCCACATGGGTACACAATGGGTGACACCTGGGGCCAGGGAGAAGAGTGCGGCAAACTGCCCCAACAGCTGGCGACAGTTACTCTCCTGCTCTGGGGTCAGGGTAGGGGAGAGGTTCACACCTTCCACTGACCCATCTTGCTCCTTGGCAGACAGAAGGTCAAGGAGAGGTTCACTCCCCTCTTCCACCCATCATTTGTCGCCAAGAGCATGCTTACTTCAGACCTCTCAAAGTGACGTTTGAGGCGGTTCACATGGAGGACCCTTAAAGGGTGCCTGGGAGTCTACAACTTCACCGAGTAGGCAATATCACTCTTGCACTCTACCACTTCAAAACGCCCAGTCTACTTGTCCTGAAGAGCACAAGACTCTACTGGGTCCATGACACACACTTTCTGGCCAGGTTGAAACTATACCAGAGTGGCATTCTGGTCATACCATCGTTTCATCTCTTCCTCGCTGGCTTCCAGATTCGCCTGAGTGAGTTTTCTGAGGCACGCAGTCTGGTTTCTAAAGGCCAGTATGTACCTAAATACATCCTGGGGAGGTTTTCTGGGAGCTGTCTTCCACCCTTATTTCATCAGACTGAGATTTCCTCTCACAGAGTTTGAGACCTGGAAAGAGATTCCCACCTCTCTCATTCTAAGGTATGGAGCTGACTAGAACCTAGAGGGACTCTTGGCATATGCAAAACTATAGATTATAGATTACCATACTATAGAATACAGCACCTGCTTCTTACCTTCTTACCTTGTACTACACTTAGGTTAGGTACACTGGAGTAGAACTATTTAGGAACATCAAACGAATATCCACTCTTTAGCCTATGTTAGCCTATGTTATTTATGTATGTGTATATGAATATATGTCATAGCTAGAAGACAATGCTGTTGCAGTATTATTTCTTCTTACTGCTTACGCTGTACGTATTATATCTCACATACTGTCTTGCGATTGTAACAGCTCATATCTCTTACACGAGAAACAAGACTGTTCAATAAATATTTTTCTTGAAACGCCCGTCTATCTATTTCTGTGAAACTCTGAAGAAACTAAGCATGCACGATTGACTGAGTGAAACTGCTATCTGTTGTTTCCACGATTCTGAGACATGTTCCGATTCTAAGGGAAACAAAGTTGTCATGTTTATGCGGTTACCAGAAACTACTCCCTTCTTGTTTATTCAAGGAGTTTCTAGTGGCCTCTGAGTTAGCTGTCACACAACGTAATTAAGTTTAATGTACTTGATAGAGGCATACTGACCTCAGTCCTATGCCACAACTATAGTGTATATTATTCCAATGCGCAGAGCCTATAAGGGAAATAGGAACTACACTACATGGGGCCCAACGTGTTTGGTTAGGCACTAATTTAACGCTAGATACTGAAGAAACTCAGTTGTGCTTTTCTCAGAGACCCCTACTCATAATACTCCATAAGACGTCTGGAGAGGGTAGGGTTAATATCCGCCATAGCTGAGTAGGACGAAAATCCTATGTATTAGCTGTTTGGTTTGTTCAACGTTGAAGGATACAGTGTTCCAAAATATTGTGCACCTTATCTTTGTTTCCTTGAAACTTGTTCTACATTTTTCAAAAACAATGTCCCAAAACGGGGATAATAATACCGTGACCGGTGAGGCTACGACTGACCAAGTCGTAACAGCTTTTAATCTTACAGGTTTAAATGAAACCGATGAGGGCGTTATAAACAGCCATCCAAATTTAATGAGAGCCATCACTCTAAAACTTATAAAACATGGTCTAACACCAAGAGGTGGTAGAGCAGTTTTCGTGATAGAGGCACATGAATCTTTTCAGACAGAGGTATTCTATTCATGGGTAGTATTCCCAGAATCAAAGCCAGTAACAAAAGTGTTTCACTTCTATAAAGAAGATGAACCACCTGAGGACTATATTCCGTTTGAGGATGTTGAAATTCCACTACCAGGAACATAATCTCTGGTTTAAAGGCGCCCTAAAACATTACAATCACATTACCAGGCTCGGTCCACTAGGTAGACCAGGAGCAACATGGCCGATTTTAGCCGGCTACACACCTCATCCTGACATTGAAGTAATGTCAGATGAGGAATTACTTAATCAACTACAAGAATCAATAGAATTACACAGTTAAACCACAACTGTCTGAAGGTCCTGAGAAGGACTCTATTAAAAACAATCCTACATCTTCTAGAAAGAAGTGGGAAAATAACAAACAACATTCAAAAGGGAAACGTTCTCAATCCCGAGGTAGGTCTCCTCAAAAGGAGCCCTCTGAAAGGAGGTATAACCTCAGGAATAGGGATAATTTGAGAAAACCTGACAGGTATCAAGATACTGATACATGTTCCTCTCGTACCTTTCAGATATCGTCAGAGACATCCGAAAGAAGAGAACGGTCAGATCACAAAGAAGAATGCCTTAAGTCCAAAGACGAACAACATGTTCAGAAAAACAAACCAAAACCAAAACCTCAATTCACTAAGAAGGTCTGAAGATCAGACATGCTGAGAATTCTGAGAACACAACTCAAGAACGGAGAACAGGCTCAGACAATGCTGGACAGTGCAGCAGAAGTAACAATAGCTTGCCAGAACCTGAAGGAACTTCTGGAGATAATGGACTTGAATGAGTACATCACAGTTGAGACTGTAGACACCAGGGTTAGTACTTCACAAAGGTTATATGAAATAGCACTCCGGATGGAGGGAGACATACCAAGAAAAGAAAGAGCACTCTTTTGGGAGAAACCTTCAAGGGGTTATGATATACTTCGAGCAGAACAGGACTGGCCACCAGAATTTGTCAGGTAGTGCCCACATGGTGAAGACATCATTATGCCAGCCTTCTCCAACCATGTTCCAATACACCTAAAATATACATATCCTAGGAAATGGGCAAATGCATTATACAAAAATCATGTAGGATGGGATGAGGACTCACCTCACCACAAGATACAGTTAAAAAATCAGCCTACTGCACAAAGGCAGTACCCAATTAAGCAAGAAGCTAAAAAACAGGTCAGGGAGATCTTAGATCAACTTGAATACCAAGGAGTGATTGAAACATGCACCTCATAAATGAACAATCCTGTTTCCTGCAGCATTAATGAATAACATTGTGCGTAAAAAATATAAAACCACATTAGACATTTCCAATGGTTTCTTTTGTCAAAACATAGCACCTGAAAGTAGGTACTTAACAGCTTTCTCAATAATGGGAACCCAGGTTCACTTTTGTCGACTCCCACAAGGGTTCAAGAACAGCCCAGGGTTATTCTCAGCAAGAGTAACAGAGTTACTACAAATTTATGATGACGAGGCATTGTCATATGTCGATGACATCTATCTGACAGACGATGACCTAGATAGGCACTTGAACAGGGTGAATACCACTATACTGGGCTTCGCCTCTGAGGACTACAAATTCAATTTTAAACAAGCATTGGCATAGCCAATAGGTCTCGTCTTTGGGTTTATGCAGCACAATATCCTTCCTGCAACAACATCAACTGTTGCATGGCTAAACACTTAGAAGTTCCCAAAGGCGAGACCTATTGGCTATGCTTGTTTAAAGACCTGTCTGGTGTTCTTTTGGCATGTCTGGAGTTTATGAGACATGTTTATCTTTATAGGGCCTTTCTGTAATTAAGGAGATTCCAGGAAGGTTATAGTTAAGATTTGTCTATGTTTCTCGAGACCTACTTGTAGTTGAGATCTGTGTATATTTAGAAGATTGGCCTGTAGCTTAAGCAATGTCCTATAGCACAGTAGGTTAATGCGCTTGCTGCCAAAATACATGTGTTAAACGGAGGTCACAGGTTTAAACCCAAGGAAGATTGCCCCGAGTTTTATGATCTGATTGCAACCTACAATCAGAAAGGAAGCATAGGGGTGGGTATACCTGCTGCAGAGATCCCCGAGCAACGGCTGTTAATCACACTTGCCCACCTTGTGTGACCATTAAAGCAAACAGATTTCTGCAGTTTCAGAAACGTCCATTAGGATAATAATGACATCACTTGACCTTAGACCCGATGAGGACAGCACAGGAAATCACATCACATGACAGTGGACCCTGATCAGAGAAAACAAGCGTGACTTGTCACTTACCGGATTAATCAGAAATAAATGTCATAATATAATGAGAGGCTTTTGAGCACTGAGGCCAGCCTTACCCCCACTCACCCATCAGCAATCACGTGAATGCTGTCAGTTAGTAACTCCAGGTTTGCATTTCAAATCCCATGCAAATTTCGGATGTTTCTCAGGAATTCCTTTGTTGTTCATGGAGCTGGCTTTGGCCTTTCAAAGAGCTCAATATACCGCTTCCGTGAGGCAGTTAGAGGGATGACTGAGACACCCGCGGGCTGTAACTTTGCTGAAAAAAAGATGCAGTTACTTCCTGGATTGCTTTGGTAGGCAAGTATGAGAAGTAGCTTAAACTACCACAACATGTTGCAAGCTTTAAATGTGTGCATATTTGGGTGCACACCTGGATGCAGTTTGGAAGGGCATGGCTTCTTTTCCGCTCTCTGGCTGCATCCACTTTTTAGTGAAAGTGTGAATGTAGCACTACAAAGTGTCTGCCCTTGCACGCAGAAGTGCCAGTGTGCTTTCTGGCAAGTGGCGGACTTCTGACGAGAGTCCAGAAGACGTTGAAAACACATCACTCTGCTCTATTGCTGCAAAGCTTTCAGTGAGAGGGACCAGGGAATTCCCAAGCAAAGAATGTCACTGGGGTACCACCTTTCCACTTCTGAGCTGTTATTTAGGAGATCAGCCATGGCTCGACACACTTTAAAACACTGAATGCTAAAGGGAAAGCCAAGACTGGACCCTTGTGACACAAACCTATCTGATAATCGTGGAGAATCGTGGAGAAGTGTGGCTCACTGGTTAGAGTAGGCAGACCTGGAAGCAGAGGTCAGCCTGGGACCAGGGTTCAATTCCCGGCTCGGCTGGGTCTTGAGTCCATAAATTGTCCATGGACTCGATAATTCTTGCTCCGGTGCATACTTGATTCATGGGTTCACACTCTGCGACTCTGGGCAATAGCTTGCTTAATCTCCACGATGGCCCCTCGCGGCGGGATGCCTGGCTTTCACCTTGTGTCACAGGGGAATACCAGGACGGGTTCCCTAAGCAAGCGCTTAGAGACCGGTTGGTGATTTGCGCTATATAAATATCTGCACATTTACATTTACATTTACATAATCCCAGAGGGCACACAGCCATAATCCTTCCCTGAGTCAAGGGGGAACTACTGTTTAAATCAACAACACTTGGCATGCAGGGAATTGCAGGCCTCGGCACGTGGAGTCTTTCCTGGGTCAGTGCAAGTGACTCATCAAACCCAGCCCTCGTCTTTTCATTGCATTCTGGAACTTGCAGTCCCATTTATCTACACGTACCAGAATGCAAAGAGAAACTGTACTTTCTGAGCCACGGGTGCGTGGAGTTGGAAAACCTGTGAGCTCTGGTGCTGTTGACATACTGTGCTGCAATGTGGTGTATATCTCTGAGCCACCAGTCTGAGAACCTCTGGTTACACAACTGGATGTCGCTAGCTTTGCTCAGCCGTTAATGCACGCGCTGCAGGGATCTCTGTGGATTGGAGACGGTAGCAGAATGCTTAGTGGGTGCAGTAAAAGTGCTGTGGAAACCCATGTGCACTGTGCAGGTCGCGGATTCATATTCTGAAAAGTAGTTCAGTCATCAATTCTCCCGTCTCTTTGCCAGGGGGGGCTGAAAGATGGAATCTACCAGGCTGTCGGGAGTGCCACTCTTCACTTGAGTGGGGTGTTTGCTCCGGGGTGCTTCTGTTTTCCCTGAGACGTCCCTTAGCTCCGTGGCATGCCTCTTCCGCTGCGTGCTCCTGTCATTCGCCCACAGCTGCCTGGGGCTCTGGTAGAACCAGTTTGCTGCAGCAGGACCCGGGGCACCAGTTGCCTCCAGTTCTCACCAGGTATATGGGTGTGACGGTCATACAGAGCCAGCCTCTTTTTCCAAAACAGTGCATTGCTTTTCCGTGCCTCGCAGCACTAGGAACTTCTACAGAGACCTGCTTGGACCAAAAACCAGTAAAGAGAGAAGTTTCCTTGTGACTTTGCTTCTGCTTGACGTGATGGGTGACATTGTGACTGTCAGGCATTCTAGTGGGCGGGGCTCTGGCCCAGGAGACAGATAATCTAGTAAAACATGTTTATTGCATGCAGGTAGGTAGGCCAGAGCAGCGAGTGGGAGTCATAGGGTAATGTCGGGGTTCGTGGCATTAGATAGTTGTGCTTACAGAAAACCCATACAGAAGCGATGTGCCCTCCCAGGCTCATCAGTTTTCATTGGAGTCTTTAGTTTTGCGCTAGAAACCCATCATGGCTACTCAGGCAGACATGTGCAAGAATGATACACAGGTGAGCCGGTGAACGTTCTAGTGGCTCACAGGAAACATCACAGGAGGGTCATTTCCGGTTACTAAAGACATTCAATACATTTGAACATGTTAAAACGTCAGTTTGCCTGCTTGTACAGCTCATTCATCCTGTTATTGCCAGGCTGGTCATTCTGCCACTGATGCATTTTTCCAGTGGGCTGTAAGCAAAGTGGCTGCTTTCAGAGCTGGGTGGGTGTTCAATGTGACCCTGTCATGGAAGTCCTCACGGCCCCATTCTAGCACTGCTTCCAGCAGCAGTGGACTGGTTTAAGCATTTTTTCCAGGGATTATTTTGTTTTAGGCTCCAGTTCTGACTTCTTAAGGCAGATTTAATATTTATTTATATAGCTATTTATTTATTAAGGGCAGGCATTCAACCACACAAGGGATCTTCAATCCTGGTGCTAGGAAAAAAGACACGGTTACCCCAACGAAGCAAGATACAGGGAGAAGCGAAAAGTGGGATCAGAATTAGATGGAAGAAAACAGCCATGTTTCTAAACGTTTACGAAATGTGGGTAGATTAGAGATTCATTTAAGGAGGGAAGCACGCTCTCGACAGAAGAAGAAAGTGAATAAGGGTCATGAAGATTACACATTGGGAACCCACGCGGTACTAACTGCCTCTGCCCATGGGCCACACTTGAGAGGATCTTCTGTGCCCAGAACCTGGCAGGGTGAATCCTGATTTCTCTTAAGCCAGACACTGGTGCCGGAAGTAGGAGTGTGGCAGGTGCAGCAGCACCCTCATTAATTCACAGATAATTTGACAAGCAATAAACAGGCATTTATTGTGTTTTTTTTTTTTTGCAGCAAGTGACATACTTTTAAAGGCAATCGGAGGCTGGAATGGTTTGCAACAAACCACTGTTGAGTCCTATGTCAGATGTATGCTTCCATCTCATCCGGAAATGTCCACGTACTTTCACAGTGCGCATCCGGCACTGCTTTATACATTTTGGGCATTTGGTAGTGCACATGCCTAAATCGCAGGAGAAGCCGGGCGATTTGCAGTGAACACTTTTATTGCAGCAAGGGCATCTCAGACATGAGACGCTGTACTTAAAATAATGTGATTTGCACAAATGACCAGGCACTACTGTACGACATACCCAAGTGCAGTTTTACCAATATCTTTAGGAAAATATGCTTCAAAATGCACCATGGGCACCCATGTTTCGATCAATGTCTTTTGGAAACAGTCTTCAACAGGGCAGTAGTGTGGCTCATCTAGGAACTCACTCGCTAAGGAGTAGATATTTCTCAAAACCCCTGTTTTTAGTGAGCTGTTACTAGTGGTCAGCACCCCCACTCTCAGAAGTGCTCCAGCACCACTGAAGCTAGGGGAATCGTGTCTTATCCACAACCATGGGTCATTTTCTTCCCGGGAGAAAAGCGCCGTAGTGTACACATCGTGGCAGTGCCAAGAAACCAGGCACAGGGAAAGGGACATGTTTCAGCCGCAGCGGAGCCAGTCGTTTATCTGCACAGGTGTTTTTCACCATCTGATCTTGACCAAATGCAGGCGAGAGAGAGAAAGTAAGAAAAGGAAAAAGATGGAGTTAAGAAGAACAGTGCCAAATGGGCAAAGCAGAGATGAAAAAGAAACTGCGAGAGAAAGAGATAAACATGCAGCATTGTATGGCATGGAAGGGACAGACACTAGAGTGACACCCTTACCTGCATTGGTACTAGATTCAGCAGTGGCAGCTCGCGCCATGGAATAAAAAGCGCGCGCGCGCCTTGCGTGGCAGCAGGGGGTGGGGAGAGAGGAGGGGGCCTGCACCGGTTTCCCTTGCGGGAGCGAGCAGCAAGGCTCGATAATTGCTAACATATGGTGCCGTTGCTCGCTTTTGCAAGGGAATTGCCAAACGTGCACGCGTTGCATTTGAAAGCAATGCAACGCGTGCACGTTTTTGGCAGAAAAAGGGAATCGATTTGCAAAGGCGAGACCTAAAAATCAAGAATTGCCCATCTCAATGTCCTTTTCCTAGGATATGAGCTTTCAGGTGAAGGCAAAAGCCTGTCAGCTAACTTTATAGAAAAGTGTGCGCTGCTCCAACCTCCAAAAACGCTGAAAAACGTATAGTCAATTCTAGGTTTCCTGAATTTTGGAAGAACTTACATTCTAAATTACGGAGAATGGGTTAAACCTCTCTATGAATTAATCAAACCTGATTTCAAAATCAAAAATTGGACACAGGAGCACACAGATATCCTGCGTTCACTTCAAGCTGATATGTTAGCAACAAATCACTTACAAACATGCGTAAATACACGCAATTTAGTGATCCGAATAATTTCAGGTCAATGCGGATTCACCTATTTAACGTTTAATGAAGGTGAGAAAGTACCAATTGCATACAAATCACATTTGTATACACAAGTGGAAATGCGCTTCACTTCGACAGAAAAAATTCTGACAGCATTTCAAACCGCAGAGGCAAAAGAAAGAGCTCTAGCTCAGGGGAAATTCTGTTGTGGAAAGGAAAAACCAGGACATAAAGCAGTCTATAACAGCTAGGGTATTAGGTTCGGGTGATGGGTGGGTCAAACATCTTTATGGGGTCCAATGCTCATTAAACAATTTGCCAAGAAGTTCTCTGGGGGTCAGTCACTCCATATGAGGTCCTATTTGGGACAAGAATGTGGGTTCCAGATTTCGAATGTAAAGGCACAGTGGTGGAAAATAAACCATTTGATATCATAGATCATTTGGCTGTTTTACAGGACTTAAATGAACTAAGATTGAAACAAAGCAACGTGTTCCTGAAGCCAACCACCACTGGGGAAATTCCAGCCATCCCAGCAAGGCCTTTCTGGATCCCAAAGCTTGGGGATCTAGTCAGAGAGAAGATCGCGGACAAGAAGGAACTTGGGCCTTCTTACAGACAACCAGTACCTGTCCTAGCCATCTACGGAACAAGAACAGTCCTTCTGCCGCCCCTTGCTGGAAAAAAGGAGAAAAGATGTGTGTCAATCGACCTCATCAAACCACACTATGTGGCCAATACTAAGCAGTAGGCCTTTTGGACTCTGACCAAGTAACAGACGCAATCCTCTAGCTACCATTCAAGAGGTTCAAACTGAAAGACTCATCACCATCGAGGAGTCAGCAGTAAGAAATGAAGGACTAAGCAACAATGCTATGGAACTCATTCATCTTGAAACCCAAATAACAGTTCGTCCTGATACACCTGTCTACACCAACGTAACACGTGATCAACTGGTGCCAGCGATTTCAACAAATCCTGATGCAATTTCAACCATTGACAGAACTGCCTCTGGCTATTTCATTAACTTTGATATGTTTTCTGAGGATCCAAGCAAACCGGAAACGATGCTAGCCAAAAGAACTTTAAAAAAACAAGCACAAGACTTTTTTCATCTCCTGGAAAAAACTTATCTGGTTTCACCATGGATTGAACTATGGATTATTTCTGGAATACTTTTCTTTCTGCTTGGCTATATTTAGTAATGACTCTGAGCATGCTGATAAATGGAAGATATATTCACTTGGACACAGAAAGTAAAAATGTGAACTTACTTTTGAAACCACAAAAATCATCCCATCATAAAGCAAGAGACTTGTCACCAGGGAACATCACAGCCGTTCCTATACAAGATGGTATAGTTTGGGACAAAATGGATTATGATATATACGGCCCGTTTGAACTTTTGAAGATTCCACCTTTTAATAAGATTTCATTAAGTGACTTTATTACCTCCAGTACCTATTCTGATGATTGGGACTTTGAGACTGTTAATAGCATGATGTCTGATCTTGAAAGGTCTGCTGCATTCTCGAACCATGAATACTTAGAGGGTTCAACAGACTATGAACAGCTTTATTGATACAACCACTATGGTCATCATTTCTTGCATAAATCTGCAACAACTAGAAATGTATTTATGTATAACCAATGGGAACATTGTCCTACACCACCAAGGGGTAGCTCAAAAACGTTTGCAATGAAGTTTTCATATTTTTCAGGGTACAATACATCCAATCCGGAAAGTTTTACTTTAAGAATGTGAACAATACAGGAGCCAGAAATATGTTAACCCATACAAAACAGATTTATTCTGCATCCTTTATTGCCCAACTGTCTAGACAGGGTTTTGACTTTTGGAAAGACACAATTGACACAAAATCTGCCTGGGGTACAACAGATTGGCAAGCGCAGGGGATAGAAGCTGTGTTTAGAGCCTGCATCATCCCACAGCAAATAATGTTTTTGAATGACACTGTCCAACAAACGTCTTGCCTTGGGTTAGCCAAGATCAAAGACATGAACACACCGCCCATACCTACACCTGCAAGTAATAGCACTACACAGGGGGAGGTCGACGTACATAAAATTTTACAAAACAACAGATCAGATCCTGAATGAGAAAATTGGGTGCTCTGGCCCACAGACACAAACCTCTGTCAAGAAAGATTCCTGACCAGAATACGGGGATTTAAAATCAATACGCCAGACCCACATTATGTTCAAAGACAGCATCCCGGGGTAGTAACAACATACTGTGTAGGAAAATTATGCCTTGATTGGCTACAGAAATCTACACTAGAGGATGTGAAACAACACTTATCTTTAATTAAAGAAGGTGCAGACCTTAGGGATTTCTTGCTAGGTCCAAGAAAACCGCGTCAAAAACGTTTCATATATGCCGGCATCTATGCTGCTTACAATGAAATATGGAAGGTTACCCAAGCAGACGCCGCAGAAAGAATATGAGAAATTGACTGTATTAATTTAGAGAAATCTCTTGCTGTGGTCGACAATGGTTTAACGACTCTGTCATCCAGGATATATTCACTGGGCAACATTGTATCCTCTGCTATAGACATTGTGGAACAAGATTTGGTCCTGCTGCGACAAGGCCAGTCTCACTTACGTTCTATTCTGTTATTAGGCTGGACACTACAAAACACTGCGTGCAGGCTATGTGCCTTGGCGTTTCATCAACACGTCGTCTCTGTTTACAGAATACAATCTCACTGATAAACAGATCAAACTGGCACAAAGGGGAGCAAAGTATACAGTGCTGAGCATTGAAAAACTGGAAAAATTACCATTTACAGTAACAGAAAAAAACAGCTAAAGAATGGATCATTCATGGCAAAATAACTCTGCCTGTTACAACTTTCCATAGTCCGTATTGCCTCAAACAAATGCAAGCAGGCAAATATGAAAGGTTGGTTAAAGAATAAATCAAGACATCCTGGGATTTACCTTACACACACAGAAGTTGGAGTGGGGGGCGTGAAGTGTTTCTTAGCAGTACGCACTGTGAAAATGCACTGAGCGGTTCACTCATATGTCGGGATATTAATTTACACGGGCCTGTAGCGGTTCTACTGCAAATTTATCCTGCCACCTGCAAGGTTCACCAGCCGCTGTGATTAATCCAACGTTTGGCCAACTTTCAAATGGGAGTTACCTCATGTTGAATGATTGGAACTGTTGTGGCATGTTGCCAGGCATTCCCTATCTGGTAACGGTTGGCTCCAGGGTCACTTGCTGTATGCAAGTTTTGTTCCCCCAAATAGACACAGTCAGGAAGTCGTGTTTATGGCCTTCACTGAACATCTCTTCTATACAAATTGATACTTTAAGCAGAATGAAAGCCATTCTTTTACTACAAACCGTGCCTTTGACCTCGGCCAAGGAAACCTATGATCTACAAATTGCAAGGACTTCGGCTGAGATACAGGCTCTGTTATGTACAAACTGCCCTACACATTTCACAGAAATGTTGGGACGTATCTTAAACATGTCTGATACGAGCGGTATTGTGCATGTATTTAAGACCATATGTTCAGGCCCATTAACACCTTTTCAAGCAGTCCTCGGAATCATTCCAAACTTCGTGCACTCGGTGTTTGGTGGTCTGCCGCTAATTCTAGCACTGGTTGCAGAACTCCTGTTTTTATTCCTACTACTACGCTATGACAAGCCAATCCACCAGCGTCACTCCCAGCACCTTGGAGAAAGCTCTCCTGGAAAGGAAGTGTCGTGAGCGCATAGTACAACTTTTGGGCTTACCTCGTCTATGAGAATTAAATACCACATGGTTTCTGTCATTCAGACCAATTTGACAAGATTGCATCTTACCTGTTCTATGCTGCCTGCTTTGCAGTGAAGAATGCATGCTAGACATTTGTCTAACACTCCCATCAGTCATGCCAACTGATATCGATACTCTGCTGGACCCGATTACGCCCCATGCTCTGTGTTGTCCCCAGAGGCTACCAATCCTGATGACGGCATTCGTTGAGATCTCACAAATGCAACATGGTACTGCTGAGGTACGAGATGGATCAGCCAGCACACAGGTAACATTGTAAACGAACATTGCTACTGGCAATGCTCCACATTTATGGGCAGTTAATCTTCTAAACGAGGTATTCCAACTATCACCGACATCGATAGACAAACTTTTGTCTACAGGAATAGAGGATTTCATGTTTTCACCAGCTCCTTTTACTGACTTTTGATTCAGCTCACAGTGTACCAGGAAAGCTACAAATTTGGCCTTCATTTTTCAAAACAAAGAGAAAACCTTAAAACATTTTCATACAATTTTTTTTTCCTTCTCTCTAAAATGGATTTTTTTTTTATGGCGAATAATATGCTTAAAGTAGAACTAATCATAGAGAACAGATCTCTTTGAACACTTCCAGGGACACATTGTCACTTTTATTCATCACAATTTCAATTATGTACCATGACATAAAATGGTTTTGACCTTTCCTTCTGTAATCATGAGCCATTTCTTCTAATGGGTATATATTTCTGTTCATTCACTTAGCATTCACTGTGAACATATGCTTAGAATGAAACATTGCTTTAATATGTACAGCACCTTTGTATTTCATGTCTAGCAAACGTATTTTTACCATAAATGTATTTTAGTATGCTTTTACAAATGTTTTTAGCAACATGCGGTACTCAGTTTTAAATGTAAAGCATTTCATGTTGAGCATTTAGTAATATCGTTCATTCAAAAGTGGAGTGGGTGTTGTGTTTCGATTTATGCATGAACTACTATTCCTTAGGGGTTCATTCATGACGTCTTCCTCTGCCCGACTTTACGTCAATGCTAACATTCCTAAGCACCCTCCAGGTATAAATAGACCTTCCCTTACCATGGCAAACCACGGCTCGGCTGCACAGCTCGAAACGGCTCGCCACGGCAAGTTCGGAAGAATTCGAGTCCCCGCCTGACGCACTGACCAGACGCTGTCATCCCTGCTCGCAGAGAATCCAGCTTCCAGTGTTCTGACTCCCTTTGCGGGATGTTAGCGTTTGAGACACGGAAAGAGATTCCCACCTCTCTCAGTCTAAGGTATGGAGCTGACTAGAACCTAGAGGGACTCTTGGCATATGCAAAACTATAGCTTGCCATTCTATAGAATACGGCACCTACTTCTTACCTTGTACTACACTTAGGTTAGGTACACTGGGGTAGAACTATTTCGAAACATCAAACGAGTATCCCCTTTTTAGCCTATGTTATTTATGTATGTGTTTATGAATATATGTCATAGCTAGAAGACAATGTTGGTGCAGTATTATTTCTTCTTACTGCTTACGCTGTACATATTATATCTCGCATACTGTCTTGCAATTGTAACAGCTCATATCTCTTACACAAGAAACAAGACTGTTCAATAAATCCTTTTATTCAAACGCCCGTCTATCTATTTCTGTTTAACTCTGAAGAAACTAAACATGCACGATTGACTAGGGGAAACTGTTATCTGTTGTTTCCACGATTCTGAGACATGTTCCGATTCTAAGGGAAACAAAGTTGTCATGTTTATG
This sequence comes from Triturus cristatus, assembly GCF_964204655.1. NCBI lineage: Eukaryota > Metazoa > Chordata > Amphibia > Caudata > Salamandridae > Triturus > Triturus cristatus. Next base: position 783,585,685 of record NC_140594.1, read on the forward strand.
CGGTTGCCAGAAACTACTCCCTTCTTGTTTATTCAAGGAGTTTCTAGTGGCCTCTGAGTTAGCTGGCACACAAAGTAATTAAGTTTAATGTACTCAGTCCTATGCCACAACTATAGTGTATATTATTCCAATGCGCAGAGCCTATAAGGGAAATAGGAACTACACCACACCGGTACCAGCTTTGCAAACCCTGGCATCACAAAATGGATGCTGCCAGACACGAGTCTGCCCTCCTCCTAGGCGACTGCTCCCGTTCCTCCCCGGTGTCCACCGGGGAGGAACGGGAGCAGTCGCCTGGGATCCACGTAGGAAACTTTCCTTGAGGCAGTTCTGACAAACAGGGGTTTCCCTTCCCCTCCTCCCATGGGGCCAGTAGCTTTGGTTTTTAGGGCTTGAATCTAGGAGCCATCCAATTGTGGACTGTGACAGTGATCACACCCACACAGTGGTACACTCTTGCCACTTTTGGTAAGAACGGAGCCCCCATTTACATATTTAGGTCCTGATGAATGCCCTGGACCCTCCTGGGCCAAGACGGCAGAAACATGTCGACCTCTAAACACAACGGTTAGGGGACACTAATTCCCCCACATACCGTCACCTGCTTTTAAACATCATATAGTTACCTTTCACATTAAAAAACACAATGAGGATAACTATAATGATTTTTAATCTCACTCACTCATACACGGGCCCCCACTTAGTTTAGAAGTGCATCCCTGTCGTCAGGTGTATGCCCGCCCTCTATCAATCCAAGGTTTTAGAGGGCGAAGACTGGTCAATGATGAAGCATGACACCAGGTGGTGTATGAGACCAGTCCGTTACTTTTTGTGAGATGTCCCCACTCACAATATAACTCAAACCTTATAGTGGTTATCACTTTAGGAGCAGCTCTTTTGTGGTTAAACATTCATAGTTGGAGGCTGCTAGCTCCTAAAACCCCGAGCCTCTTGTTCCCTCCTCCACACAGTGTGGAGCTCATGTGTTTTTGCTCTCCATAGCTACCAATAGGATAGCTTTCAATAAAGGTTGTCTGAAACCTAATTATCAATAAGGGTTGTTTGGACTGGTGCAAGGTGCCCACTATAACTAGTGGACAGCATATGCCAGGCCAACTTCTCACAACAATCCTGTCAAATAAAATCCTGCCCCAAATGTCCTGCCAAAGGCACGTCGTGAGCCAGACCCAGGAGGAAGGTCCTGAAGCGCTGGGGTACCACCAGCACACAGGCTGACCCAGACCGAGGAACCTTACACTTGCTGCATAGGAGACCATTCTACCAGTAGATCCAGACTGATCCCAGCTGCCTGGTCTGCAGCCTGCTGCCACAAACCAACCCGAGAAGGGCATTGTCTCTGCCACCTGCAGAACTCTTCCCTGTTGGGACCCCCTCTTGCTGTCAATTGATCAGCTCAAATATGTCCCCCAGTTCAGCCACTTGATCTCCTGTAGGTTTTGGGGTGTCCCACTCGAGGTCAGCCTCCTCCCGAACCGTGGGAACTTCAGGAGCAGGTTTCCCGTGCCACATGCCCTTTCTTTTGGCAGGCACCTGGGCCACTGTTTCAGGCTCCAGGTCCTTCTGATCACCCTGTCTGACTGCCATGGACCAAGTGGTCACGCATGCCCACTCTGGCAACCCTACCATCTCCAAGTGAGATGCCTACTTTCAGTCAAGTGCTGTCGCAGCTCTGCAAAACATGGACTAGACAGGTGCTCCTGCGCAATCATATAGTAAAGCCCCTGAACATCTGTCACATTGATGCCGTTCACCCAACCATCCATTGACCTGAAAAACAAATTTACACTTTCTAACCAAGTGTGTGAAAAAGTTTTCCTACTAGATCTAACTGATCCCTGTACTTGCAGAAGTGAAACTATACCTGGTGAGAAGGGACTCCTTCATTTCAGGATAGGTGAGGTTGAACCCCTTATCTAACACTAACAATGTGTCCCTCTCCTCCTCTTTATAGTGGTTCCACAATCCTGCCCCTCAATTTCTCTCAAGTACCCCATTCATGTGGATAGATGCCTCATAGCGATGAAAATACCTCTGTATGTCATCTCCCTTCTTGTACTCCTTTCAGACATTCTTGGGAATGTGAACTACTCTATCTGAGTGCACTGAGGAGTTACTGCCACCATCTGTGCTGGACCTACTCCTCTGATCTAACTCCTTTACTCTAACCTCATGGTCTAACATCATACTTTTCTCTTCCATTGTCAGCTTGAGCCTCTCCAGCTCCATTGTATCTCTCCTTTCTTCCTGTCTGTCCACCAGCTCCGCTGGGAACAAACCACTGCTACCTGGCCTGGAGGGTCCCTCCCCTCCTAACAGCACATCAACCCTTGGAATTGGCTCCTCTGCCTCCACACAAAGCTCTCCAGTCTGCCCACTGGCATTTCTGGCTGCTACCCAGGCCCTCAACACCTTTTGTAGCTCCTCTTTCCTGGTGAGGCGTCTGATTTGGACTCTCAAGTTTTTGCAAATAGCCTTCAACTCCTTCACATTGTAGGATTCCGACCTTTCCTCCTCAAAATTCACTACAAGGGATACAAATGATGATGCTCTTGACTCAGGCATAATGCAGTAAAAAGTTCAAGCTCAAACAAATGACCACATCAAAAAATAGACCAAAAAGAAAACAGTACATGGTACGTAGTGGTCTGCAATATGGCAGTAGTGTACACCAATCACTGTAGGTCAAGTGCAAACAGAAGTCCTATCCTCATTGTTGACATCCAATGTTAGAAAATGGGAGTCTCTAGTTGGCAGAGGTATGCACCTTGACCAAGTAGGGACCCTTCCTTCTAGTCAAGGTCAGGGGATTACACTCCTGAAATAAACCCTGCTCACCCCCTTGGAGCATGGCACGAGCAGTCAGGCTTATCTTAGAGGCAATGTGTAAAGCATTTCCACATAACACAGTAATACAGTAGAAACACTACAAAAGGACACCACACCAGTTTTAGAAAAATAACCAATATTTGTCTGTGCAAAAACATGGCCAAAACGATAAAAATCTAACATACACTTATCAAGATACGAATAATCCAAGAGTAGATTTTGAAGGCGGTTCTTTAAAGTTGCCAGCTCCGTCTGGGGTTATTACGGCATTGTGAACAAACAACTACAACAGTTCAGGCGGACTGCGAGTTTGCAGGACAGCTACGGTGTCGGGAAGATACGCATACAGTATTTTGGAAATCCAGGAGTCGTGGACCTTGCGATGAGCTCCAAAGAACCATCATTGGTAGGCAAGGTAAGGGGATTACCTCTGCTCACCCACTTGGAGCTTGGCACGAGCAGTCAGGCTCATCTTAGAGGCATTGTGTAAAGCATTTGCACATAACTCACAGTAATACAGTGACAACACTCCAAAAGGACACCACACCAATTTAGAAAAATAGCCAATATTTATCTGTATAAAACAGACCAAAATGATAAAAATATAACATACAGTTATCATGATATGAATAATGCAAACATAGACTTCAAATACAGTTCATTCAAGTTGCTAGCTCCGTCCTAGGCTATCACGGGGTTGTGAACAAATGAATCCAACATTTGCCACGAAGTCGCAGGCCAGCTACGGTGTCAGGAAGACATTCAAACAGCACCTTTGAATTGCAGGGCATTGTGGACCTTGCCATGAGAACCGAAGAGCCAGCGTCTGCAGGCATCGGTTCCGGAGGTCGGTGCAGGAGTTGTTACACATTGCAGATCGAACTCCGTGAGGTTAAAGTCAGGAGTGCCCATGTCGGCAGGTGTCAGGGCTGTGGTGCGAAGTGGAGCAGTGCAGCATCGCGGTGCTGACAGCGGCTCGGTGACAGCATCCGGCGGCGTCGGTGAGACCAGGGTTGCGGTGCAAATGGGGCTGCTCTTGCTGTGGTGCTGTCAGGCAACGGTGCATGCAGCGGCAGCGGCATTGCTGCAGCCCTCTCGTCAGTGGACAATCTCGAGTCAGTGGCGCCGGAGTCAGTGGGCCATGGCGGCAGCGTGGGACAGGGAGGTGCATTGAGTAACTTACGATCTGTGGCCCCAATCCATGGTGCAGGCAGCAGCGTCGATGTTGGTGTGGAGCATCATCTTTGGGGATACCAGGGCAGCAATGTGTAGCACTCGCCGAAACCCCACACATCCGAAGAGCTAAATCCGGGGGAACAGCTTTCTCCTACACCGCAAGCAGTGACTCGGTGGCATCGTCCGGCATTGTTGTTGGTGAGACCAGGGTTGTGGTGCAAAGCGGGAGGTGCTCTCTGCGGTGCCAACAGGTCACAGAGCCAGCGGCGGCGTTGTTGAGAGTGTCAGTTTGCTTTTTCATCTGTGGCAGCTGAAACACGCAGTTCCAGATGAAGGTACCCGGAGTATGGTGAAATCTTTAGTGTGCCTGAGACTTCCAACAAGAGGCAAGCTCTACTTCAAGCCCTTGGATAAACTTTTAGCAGGATTCAATGAAAATTCAGTCCAGTCCTTTCACTGTCCAAGACAGAAGCAGCAACTGCATGCCAACCCAACACAGCAACAAACAGCAAAGGGGCAGTACCACTTCTGGCAGTTCTTCCAACTCTTCTTCTTAGCAGGGCCCTTAGTCCAAAAGTGTTCTAAAGTTCTGGAGTCAGGACCCCAATAGTTATACAATTTATCCCTTTGAAGTTTTAGGCAGCAAGTCCGTCTTGCTCAGTTGAAACCAGTTCTGGCCTCTCTAGTCCAGTTTCACTACAAGAGGTGGAGACAGCATTGTGCATTCTTGTCCTTTTCTTTTTAAACATCAAATTTCCATGCTTCAATAGGGTATTCATCTACACAATCTAATAATCCACTGACAATTTGATCTTCGTTTTACTAAACTATCAAAAGATCCGAAGAAGTGCCTGAGTCCTCAATAACTGGACTGAGCCCAACTCTAGATTTGAGAGTTACAGAGTTTCTTGGGTATCAGCAACTATTACAGTCACTTTGGCCTTCATTTTTACAAGATCAGCTGGCCATCAATCAAACTGACTGATGGGTGCCCTCCAAAGAAGGAAAAGGGACAGAACACTAATGAGAGCAGCCAAGAACTATGAACAAATGCTTTGAACTCTGACAATTGATAGAAACATATTGAGAGTGTTCTGCCTTTTAAATAAACACAAAATCCCATAAATAAATGTAATTTTCAGTATGAACTGCACAGGCAAACAACCCAAGGCTTTCGGAAGGTTATAAATGTTCTTTACTACCTCAACTGCTTCTTCATAGGGCAGAACAATTTGTCACCAATCTCCCTTCAGCTAATAGATTGAATATTAATTCCTAAGCAATCTTCTACTCTGTGATCTGGCAGAGCAAACGTAGGCTAAGATCAGACATTAAAAAACTTTTATCAGCCCAGTTCTTTCGAGTCAAAGAACATAGCAGCATGATACTGGCTTGCAATAACAGAGCACCCCAAATATTGATCTCATGTTCTAAGTAGAACATCTTAATTCAGCAGATTGTTGCCATTTGACAAATGAACAGAGCTGCAGGCAAGCGTGTTAAATGCCCACCATTAACCTTTTATTTACTACAATTAAATCTTGATGAGGTTAAATCCTTTCTCAGTGCATGCATGTGGCTGACATAAGGCAGGACTGACTGCTGAAAATAGTGCTTTGAGTTGTGTGAAATCAGCAAGTTAGTGAAGTGAAATAATGAAAAAATACTTGAAAGGGCTGACTCAAGGAAAGGGCACAAAGAAGTGAATTTGGGACCAAGAAATAGGGGAGGAATATTTAATAATACAAATGAAAATGGAACGAGGAAATGAGAGCAAATTACTTTAAAAGCACTGGAAAAACACCATTCCTCTGATTCTTTATGTAGCAAAAAAAAGCGTAAAAATTGTTTATCACACTTTTCAAAAACATTGGAAAACTGAAAAATACCCATCAGAATTCACAACAATTAACAGCTGAAAATATGACTAACCTACCCATGCAGAGGACATCACAAAGAACTTAGGAATACAAAACAATGATTTTCTTTTCTTTGGTAAGCACCAGGACTGTAAAGCAAGCCAACAATGGGCCTGATTCACAAAGATAGGGCAGTTCTATCTTTTTATGTACAACGTCTGCACCATGAGTCTGGCGACTCCAAGGTCGTAAAGATTCTACTGGTAAAATACAATTGTGAATAAAAAAAAGTGTAAACTAACACAAAAACGTACACTTACCTTTGTTAATGAGGCCCAATGTAAGACCTACAGTTAGAGATAAGATTGCAATCTTGAACTTTTACTGTAGTATCTTCTGGAAGTCCCATATGTGTTAATCTTAGTCAACATCCAAACCCCCGATTTAATAAATAGTTGAAAGTGCTAAAGCAAGTGGACCAAATGAAATCAATGGACACAGAAGTAATGGCAGTTTCAATGGAGGAACACATGCTATTCTCATCCATGGAGGCAACTAAACCCCTGTCCAGGGAGTAAGAAAGCATCTTCACCGTTAATGCTCCCTCTATCCTTGTCTTGAGAATCATGTGTGGTATTAACAGGAAAAGGGGAAACACTCACAGAAGGCGCCTAGGCCATGGTCTTACAGTGCATCCACTCCCTAAGAAAGAGAATTATAAAATTGACATTAGAAAGGAGAAATTGCTGTTTCCTCTGGTTGTCATGCAAATACAAGATTGGATAACCTAACCTCCCTCAGAGGTCCTAGAACACCCATGAGTTGATATATAGCATGATGTAGAGAATACTCTGCTCAGATGGTCTGCCCAACAATTCCCCATACAACTGAGGGGGGTGTGGTGATTGGGGAAATCAAGCTAAGGGCCACTGCATAATCTCCTTTGCCACACAATGCAGATATTTCACCCTGGTGCCCCCTTGTCTGTTTATGTATACCTTTGCCACTCTGTTGTCTGTTCTTACTACCATTGGAGCAAAATGCTAAGAGTGCCCATCTCACCACTTCTAGTTCCTTCCAGTTAGAAGAGTGTTCTTTTCAATTAGACTCCATTAACCTTGTGCTCCCTGACCTTGGCATGTTGCTCCAAGCCATGTAAGGAGGGGGATAAAATACATACATATCGCACCAGTGAATGTAAGCCTTTCATGATATTGTCTTATTTAAGCCACCAATTTAGAAACTTCCTCAGTTCTGGAAGAACTGGCAACATCCTTTTGACGCCCCGACTCTGTCTCAGAGAACTGAACAGATTATAGGGCTTCGGATGAAACCTGCATATGGCACTGGAGCAGTAAAAAATGAATGCTTTATAACATTAATCATATGTTAATCTGTGTGTTAGTATGTGGATAAACACATATAAAGAAGCCATAGTTTGTGTGATTGAAATATAATGATTTAGCTTATAGTATATTCACATTAACCAAATGTGCATTCTAAACATTGGCCTAAATGTGAGGGTGCCAATGTTCTAAATCCTTTAACTGTTAACATAAGGTTTATTTCTGAAAAAAAGTGCTGTCACATTTTCCTTCTCATTCCAGGAGTAAGATAGCCTACATTGGTAAGAAGAGTAACTCATTGTTTTGCTTTTAGAAATGTTAAAGCAGATAAGATTAATTGGAAGTTGTGATTTACACCATGCTTGCAGATGTGATAGATACTCCTGTACCAAGCAGTCCGGACCAATGATACACCCAAGTTCTTGCAGCTGTGGGCGCTTTTATTTGATGATGGCACCGAGGGGAGGTTACCTGTTCGAAAGAGATGGCGCAACCAGATTTGCTCCATCTCTAGGGGGATTGGTTGGAAGTAGTTCTGGAGACGGAATGTAATATATTAATTGTGTGTCTTGAGGGGGCGTAGCCAAGCCGGCGACCAAGAGGGCTGCACGCCATTGATGCTCCACCTGTGTTTCTCCCTAACATGCCTGTATAATGCTACACAGGGGCCCATACATTGACCCGAGTGCTACCCTTGGTGGTGGGAGCTGAGGTGACACCCCCCGTGCCTGTGGCCCCAATTGGCACCGTGGAGGAGTCATTCCAGCAGGGGCCGCGCGCTAGGCCCGGCACGCCTCGAGGCCCCACGGCGACAGAGGCCGTGATCGCTTGGCCGCGCGGCTCTCCCCTTCCTACGAGACCCTGCCAGGGATGTGGCTAGATCCCGTGCCCTGCTGAACCAGATAACAAGGCAGATCTTGATGTCAATGCAAGGCTGCTGGCAACCAGATGAGCTGCACTGATCCTGTCGGCGGCTGGGTCGGGCCTTGGAGAAGATCACCTTGTGGATTGGATGGCTGGCCGGTGTCGCACTGGGGCTGGCGGTCGGGCATTGTGCCCTCATTTACATCTGCTGTGGCCGGGTCGGGCCTGCCTTGATGAGTTGTGCTAAGGCCCGGGGGGAGGGGCGTTTAGACCTGTACATCCCTGCATTGACAGAGAAGTCATTGGAGGCCAGCATGGCTTCTGCTCTCACCCCCCCCCCCCACCAGGCACCATTATTTGCTGTGGATGTCCCTCGGGTCACCGGGCGCTTTTTCTGATGCGGCTGGGGTCTGAGCTGCAGTGGTTGACTTTCTTTGGCCTTGGGCTTAAGGGTGTGCTGTGATCCACAGTAGTACTGTGCTGGAGGTGCCACCAGCGGGTGAGGTGCACATTGGACCCCCCCAACATACCGCTGCTGAATTAGGCCGTGCCCTGAGACCGGGCGGGCACCAGCTATTGCATTTCTACTCGGCATAGCCTCTGCATGGGCTGCACTGACCCTAAACAATGGATGCTGCCCTCTGGGGAGCGTGACGAGATGGCCATGCCTGCCAAGATGGCGGGGGCAGCAGTGGAAGCGCGTGCCGCGCCTGAGCTGACTCAGCCGAGGACGATGGAGGCCCTCATGGCAGAGATCTGGGTGGGCTTCTGGGCCTTGGACGCACGGTTTGATGCACTGGCTGGCAGACTGGAAGAAGTGAACGAGCACCTGGACCGCCACCAGACCAGGTTGAAGGGCCCAGAAGAGCGTTTCTCCACACTCAAGGATGGCATTTAGGCCATGACGAAGCCCCTAGAGAAGTTGGAGCCGTAGGTCGAGACAATGGCATCGAAGAATGAGGACTTGGAGGCCAGGTCCTGCTACTGCAACCTCCGCATAATTGGCATTGCGGAATCCACAGCCATAGTAAAGATGGACCAATTAATTGAGAAACTACTAGCTGACCTGTTTGGTTATGAAGCTTTTTCATCGCATTCCTGGTAAGGTGTGCTCACCAATCCTTGGGGCCCAGGCCCACCCAAGGCCTATTTTTACCTGCATGCTAAACTTTAGCGACAGGGACACAGCGTTGTGCTTGGCGCGTGAGCAGGGCTCAATTCAACATCAAGGAAGAGCCATCTCCCTTTATTCTGACATTACTCTGTTGGTTTAGGAGGCCTGTCGTAAGTTTGCAGGATGAGGGCCACGTTGAGAGAGATGGGCCATTGCAACGGTATGTTGTACACCGTCTGCCTTCGTGTCGATGTCCAGGGCAGAGTGCACACCTTTGACACCCCTGCAGAGGCCCAAGCATTTTGCAAATCCTACGCCAAGGAGTGCCGGAGCCCCTCGGGCACTCCTCATGCCACGAACAGTTCGGAGCTATTCCCTGCAGATTCATGTGGAGGCCGAGACACTATCATGTTAGATCTGGAGACTGTACTCCTTCCTCAGAGTTCTGTAGAAGTCGAGGGCTGACGCAGATCCTGCTGTTTTCCTATGATGGTCCCCCCTGGTTGGGACGGGCCCCTGGGGGATGGTTCCTCTGCACTAGACAGGGAAGGTTAGGTTTGTGCCCCTGTGGGGCTGATAGACTGGGTTGGGATGCCCCTTATGCTCTCTTCCCCTACTACCCTCTGTAATGTGCTAGTATTCAAATTTTCAATGGTTGAAATGATATGAGTCTGGGAATTGCTGGCGAAGCGTTGCCTCCCCCATGGTACGTAAGACAGAGTCTACTTGTTTGTATTGGGTGTTGGTTTTGTTTAGTATTTCAATGGGTTGCCTTTGGGATTGGGATCACCAAGGATGGGTGGGGGAGGGGGTTGGGAACCGGTTGTTTATGTGTTTTTATTTTCATACCACACTGTGCAGATGACTGCACTTCTGCTTTCTGCTGTTTTGAAACACCGATAATACGCAATGCCCCTGAATTGTAGTCCACTTGTCAGTGGCTTGGAGATTCCATTTATGTCCTGGAATATCAGAGGCCTCAACAACCCCCGTAAGGGTATGCGAGTGCTGCAGTACCTAGTACAGCATGGGATTAAAATAGCCTTTCTATAGGAGATTCACCTGCTTCCCGGGTCTGCCCTGTCTCATGCCTCGTCCTGGGGCCCGCATAGATACTTCTGCAATTACAATTCCTTCTCCAGTGAGGTGTGCATCGTGATCCACTACTCACTTCCCTTCCCACTTCTGTCCAGTGTGATTGATGCTGAGGGCAGGTATTTGGCAGTAACTGGTCGTCTGGCAGGTACTCTGACCTGCTGTTGAATGTGTGTGCCCTCAATACTGACTCCCCTGAGTCTTTCCAGAACCTGTCCCAACTCTTAGGTAGGATTGATACTGAACACATAATAGTTGGTGGGGACCTCAGTCTATGTTTTAACCCAGGGCTAGACTCTACGGTGACGGGCGCTTGTGGCAAGCCCCAGGCAACACAGGTGCTATGTGACATTTGTGATAGCTTCTTTCTCAGGGATGCGTGGCATCACCAGGACGCCCAGGTCCCACCTTCTACTCTGCACCACAAGGCACATGGTTGTGACTGAATTACTGGTTTCTTTCAGTCACTCTACTTCCCTGGCTTGGTGAGGTGAAATGCCCTCCCCGAACCCTGTCAGACCACTCCCCGGTGAGCATGAGCCTACTGTCCACATTCTGGGTCGTTGGTCCCGGACTTGGCATTTTCCTTGTCACACATTGCTTGATCCGGTCTTTAGTGACCAACTCCGAACTGCTATCACTGAATACTTCGATCTTAGTATTGGAACTGTTGCTACTCAAGCGACTCTATGGGAGGCCTTTAAGTCCTATATACGTGGGGAGTTTATAGCAAATCACAGTGGTGTTTTGAGTAATATTCGCTGCTTCCTTACATGAGTGGAGGCCACCCTCCAGCACATGGATGTATCCACAGTGGCAGACCCGGATGGCGGTCAGCTTCTTCTTTGCGCCGCGGCCATGGACAAGTTCCGTGAACTCGCCGATCGTGAGGTGTAGTTTCTGGGAAAATATGCAAGGGTTCACCACTATGGTGAGGCGGGAAGCCCTGGCCGCACACTGGAAAGACTGCTCCGCCCACAACGGGGGCCTGATTACATACCGGAACTCATCTTGGATGATGGAATCTGGACCTTTAATAACGGCCTTGCATTGGAGGAATTGCATCATTTTTATACCCGGCTCATCTCCTCTAAGGGCGCACGAGACGGTGATGCTCTGGCAAAATACCTCTTAGAGGTAGCAATGGTCTGGTTGTCTGCTCCCCAGCAGCAATTTTTGAATGAACCCATTACAGTAGATGAGATCATAGGTGTGATAGAATTATGGATGAATCCAAGGCTCCCGGCTCCCACGGTCTTACTGGACAGTTTTATAAATCATTCAAACAAGTGCTTGCTCCCCACCTATTAGAGCTCTATGAAAAATCTCTTGAGTCTGCAGTCCTGCCTTCTTCTCTCCGTGAGGCAATTGTAATTTTACTACCGAAGCCCATGAAGGATTCCCCTACACTGCCAGTCCTATAGGCCGTTATCTTTATTTCATTTTGATAACAAGATTATTGCCCAAATCATAGCCACTAGGTTAGCTCTCCTGCTGGAAACTATCATTTCCCCTCTCCAATCAGGTTTTGTCCCTCATCATTCTACATTCATAAATTTGCACACAATTTTCAGTCCTACATAGGATTTCCCCAGAAGTGCAGACTGCAGCGACCTTGCTCGACGCAGAGAAGGTCTTTGACTCCCTCGAGTGGCCCTTTCTATTCGCCATGTTGCGCAAGCTCGGATTTCCTTTAGGGTTCACGCCCCTGTGTTACACACTCAACCCGTGGCCTACATTCATGTCAATGGCTCTTCCACGCCCCCATTCACACTTACCAGGGGTACCAGCCAGGGGTGTCCTCTCTCCCCACTCCTTTTCATCATTGCCATAGACTACCTGGTGCTGCATCTGCAGAAGAGGCATATTTGGTGAGGGTTGCAGTTCACCACAGGTCCATTATTGCTTTCACTTTACACAGATGACATATTGCTCTTCCTTAGACACCCATCAGAGAATCTGTACCTAGTAGTTTGTGAGATCCAGAGGTTTGGCCAGTTTTTAGGCCTCTTAATAAACTGGAGAAAATCTGAACTCTTTCCATTGACGGATGCCACGCACTAGTTTCAATTCGACCTCCCGCTGCAGTAGTGCATTGATACAGTCAAATATCTCAGTATTCATATACATCGCAGCCGGGAGCAGGTCATCCATCTAAATGATGGCCCAGTAGTAAGTAAACTCACCACGACAATTGAGAACGGGATTAAACTACCGCTGTCCCTGGCTGGGCGAGTAGCCACCATCAAGATGGTTGGGCATCCTCGCTTTCTATACTTATTTCTCAACATCCCCATCCCTCTCACCAACTCCTTTTTTGCTTCACTCAAGGATCTGTTGCTGTGCCTGATTTGAGCAGGTCATAGGCCGCGGATCAGGTGGAAAGCATTGACCCTTCCGTACGCGTGGGGCGGCTTCGGCGTACTGCATTTTTACTTATATTATTTGATAGACCAGTGGCATAACACGTACCATTGGTACCACGATGATGCCCTTCTGCCTTACATCCGTATTGCCCTCGATCTGGTGAGGGGTTCACCTCTAAACTTTGTTCTCCCAGAAGGGGTCACACTGGACCCCAAGGACATACAGCCACTAGCCACAACTTGCTGGGTGTGGCACCAACTGATGCGCCTTCTGGGCCAGAGGTGACTGTATTCCCCCGACTTACCCCTTGCGGACAATCACTGGCTCCGCCCCATGACTGAAGTAGTAGTCAAGTGCACTCTCACCCGATATGCACTTTACACCATAGCGGAGCTTTTTCCAGATGGACATGCCATTACATGAGCAGAGGACACTCGATTAGCCACAAATTCAACTCTAGACCGGTTCATCCTACACCACATGCAGAACACTCTCCGTGCCCAGGTACCTTCCTATCCTATTGCTCCGGAAGATATTCCTCTTCTCTCCTTCCTCATCGCCGATCATGGCTGCAAGCATTTGGTCTCTAGGCTCTATAATAGGTGCTTGGGCCTGGTACCCGTAGTGAATGCTTGTTGCGGTGATCTGCAGCACCCGTTACCGCATGATGTCTGGTATTACTGCGGCCTCCAGACCAAACTGGTCTCCTCCAGATACAAACACAAATTTCTGCACATTAAGTTTCTCAGGCGTACCTACATGACTCCCAAACTCATGGCCAGGGTGGATCCGTACCGCACCTCCACATGTCCCAAGTGCAATGCTGCTGAGGCTGACTTTTTTCACTTAGCCTGGGCATGTCCGCTGTAGTACTTGGACTTTTTGGCTAAAGTTCCCTAAACATTTTGCTTTCCCCCTAGACCCTTTTCCTGACTTAGAGTTGCCAATTTAGATGCTTTGGGTGCTTTGCCACTGCTGATCAGTGTCAAAGTACTAGGGTTCCCTGTGTAAAGTGTGATGGTAATTGGTTGGTCATGATTGGTATGCTTGCCTTACTGATAAAGTTCCTAGTGATGTGCACTAAGTGTGCAAGGGCTAGTAATGCAAAGGCGCGCAGAGAAGGGAACTCAGGCCTTCAGTGTAGGGCCTGCTCGTAATGTGGGCTAAGTTAGCATGTTGTCCTGACAAGTGCAACCACTTGTCAGGCCTGACTTTCCCTTTTGCGTACACAAGGGGCACCCCTGTGGTAGGTCCTGGGTAACCCCTAGGCAGGGTGTAAGTAAAAGGCAGACCATGTACTGAAGAGTGTGTTATGTTCTGACAGTGAAAAGCACTCCATTTCGTTTTCACTGGTGAAAGGCCATTCTGCCCATAGGACAGAATGGGGGAGGCTGGATATTGTGTTTTGTTAGCCTAGTTTCCTATCAGTCATAACACATCTTTCTATAAAAGTGGTTTTGTCACTGTGTGTTCAGAAACCACTCTTTTATAAAGTGGCTGGGTTTTGTGCTTTAAGCATTTCTGTGTGTCTCTGCTGAATGTGGATTGACTGTCTGGATCTGAGGTGAGAGGAGCAGGGAGACGTATTGACCCAGGGAGGGGTTGAGATGGCACCAGGCTGCCCTGCATCTGGAGAGTAGGAGGAGGAGAAGCCCGGGAGGTGAAAAGGCCTGCGCTGGTGCTATAGACCAATTGACCCATCTCCAGCTGAGTGTTTAAGGATCCAGACCCCCAGTATTAAAGGGAGAAAGGTGACACTGGGAGGGAGACATCCAGAACTAATTTAGGGGGGGGTCAGGGACCCTTGAGCACATACGAACTTCAAAGACATGAAGGGGTATAACTGAGAGAACTGAAACCCCTAGAATTGGGTGCCGTTTTGAATGGTGAAATGGACAGGTTGAGTCTGCAGAGGCTCTGACCTTTTTTATGGTCAAGAAGAACCTCTGCCAAGGAAGAAGGTGCTAAAGAGACTGCTGGATAGGACTGACCCTTGCTTCGTGATCTGGAGCTGGCCTGCAGTTTGTAGCTTTTACTAAGGGAGAGATTGAAGGGACATTGCAGTGGAGGGTGTCCCCCCCCCTTCTTGAACAGGACTGTGCTTTGTGCTGTGTCCTGACCCCCGAGGGCCTGCGGTGCGCTGGCATCCTGTTTGGAAACACAGGAACATAAAAGTTTCCGTAGAAGTCCCAAGCAACGCGGTGTGCGCGTGCTTTTGCAGCTTGAGACCCTGAGAAGTCATGCCTTGTAATCGCGGTCACACGGGAGTAAACTGAGTCAAGAACGCGCAAGGAGCATGTCGTGGTGCAGCCGAGGCATTGGTGAGGAGTGCCTGGTCGTTGTGTGCACCAAGCGAGGAAGTGAAACTCGGATGCGCAAGGAGCTTGTCATTGTGCAGCCAGGGTGTTGGTGAGGAGCGCCTGGTCATTGTGTGCACCAGGAGAAGAAGTGAGTCTTGGATGCACATGGTGCGTGTCGGGGCGCAGCCAGGACGTTGGTGAAGAGCGCCTGGTCGTTGTGTGCACCGGGAGAAGAGGTGAGACTCGGACGCGCATGGTGCGTGTCGTGGTGCAAGCAGCGACATTGGTGAAGAGCGCCTGGTCATCGTGTGCACCTAGAGAAGAGGTGAGACTTGGACGCGCAGAGTGCATGTCGCGGTGCAACCACAGGCGCTGGTCAGGAGTGTCTGGGTGGTGTGTGCACCGAAATTGAAGTAGGTCTCCACGGTGCTGAGGGCCGGTTTCGGTGTCTACCGAGTCTGCCGGAAAGAGGGCCAGGTCATCGGGCCCTCGGAGTGAAACAGTGGCGGTCCGGACCGGCAGCCCCGGAGGAGCTGGGCTGCCGGGCCGAGCTTGCGGTGCCCATCTCACAGAGTTCTGGATCAAGGCCCAAGTTGCTGAAGGTGGAGAGGAGAGTGGGGTCGCGCCCCCCCAGGTAACATGGATCACCACCTGGGGTGGGGTGCGGGCCCGAAGGGACACTCTCTTGGCCTCTCGCTTTTGTCAGCTGCGCGAGCCTGTTGCATCGGCTCAGATCTAGGCCCATGCTGGCCCAAGGTGGGGCAGTACTGGGGCCAGAGTGAGAAGCGGTACTTTTGTGTCATCATTGATCAATGATTGGGGGCAACTGTTAACGGAGCACCTAAACTGTCGTATTACACTTTGCATTACTGCTGCTAATGAACTATCGAACTGTCGTATGATGCCTGGTATTATTTGTGCCTGACGAACTATATGCTGGGTGTGCTACGCTCTCATTATTTTTCCCTTGCAGAGTACATGATTGTAATGTGGTGCCTTGCATTATTTCTTCATTGCACAGTCCAGGATTATTACTTGGCGCCTTGCATTGTTTTTCCATTGCACTAGTACATGATTGTAGCGTGACGCATTACTTTGTTTCTTCCTTGCACAGGGCATGCTGGTGGTGATATGCATTGCATTATTCCTTCTATTGCAAAGTATATGATTGTGGCGCTACGTATTGCACTTTTTCTCTAGTGCACAGTACGAGGGGACATTGTTACACATTGCAGTATTTCTTTTCTTTTGCAACGTGTGTGATTCTAGCAATACGACCTGCCTAACCTTTTGGGAACGGTTAGAAGTAAGCCTAACTGTTGGTTAGGAGCGGTGGTTGGGATTAGAACCTACCAGCCCACCGGAAGGAATACTACCCATTATTATATGTTGGTTTTGTATCGTGTGGTCATATTGTATATCTTCTTATATAAAGATTATACCCGTTTTATAAAAACTTGTGTGGAGTCTATTTGTGGTGACATCAGTGGGTTGCTGGGAGTGTGGTTGCACAAATTGTCCACTCGTGCCTTGGAGATAAGCCTGGCTGTTCGTGCCAATCTACTAAGGGGGTGAGCAGGGCTATCTCAGATGGTGTCTTTACTTAGCCTAACGTTGAAACGAGGAGTCCGAATTGCGCACCTGGCAACAGTGGTGTGGGTCAGGGATTCCCACCTCCCGCATTTGGGTGGCGGCGGTGAGTGTCTAGGACCCCCACTTTCAACATCTGCACATCCACACTTTCTGGCTTGACATCTTTGCACAACTTTCCCAGAAGCAGGAGATGGCCATGGATCCAGTGTCCCTACTCGATTTGGGGGTCATGTTCATAATCTTCCTAAAGAATCCTGGCGCTTTGCAGCAGAGACGCTGCTGCTTGCGAAGTGGGAGGTTGCGCTGTGCTGGGAGCACCCGCCACCCTATGGCGGTGAATTGGTTTAGGAGCCTCATGTTTTGTGATACAATGAGTGAGCTGTATGCGCTGATGCAACCTCCTCACACCCCGTCCACAGAATATTTGGCAGCCCCTTCATGCTTACCTGCAGCATAGGAACTCCCACTCACAAGATTGACTTACCTGGTCTGCGCCCCATTCCTGGCCACAAAAGCCTGCCATGAGCTGCTCCTTCATTTGCAGCACACCCTTGCATTCTTCCCGGCACCACCGATACACTCCAAACACAATGTTCTCCTGCACACTGACACATGCCTGGGCTGTTCAATGTCTTCTGGTCATTGTAATTACAGTACCTCCGGCACGGGTTCTCCGATATCCACTTTTTTTGGCGGAATGTTTGAATGCTTTGCAATTTCCTATGATAATATAATTGTATGCTGTATACATCATGTCACAAAATGTAGTGTTTTTTTTGTTGGCTGTATTTGAAAATGATAAATAAATGTTTTTTTAAAATTGTGTGTCTTAGAGTAGTTGTTAGGAGATTCTATCCTTCCTCTGCTGAGGGAATCCCTTTCCTTTTTTTTTTTTTTAAACATATTTTTTATTGAGTTTCCATAGGTAATAGTACACGCCCATTTGACAAATGGTACAATTGCCAAAAAGAAGACAACATTATCCATCATGGATCAGGAATGGTCGGAGAATTTCGTCTAAAGAATATCCAGTCATTAGAAGAAACTCGAGATTTTCAATTGATCTAAATATTTCAACACTAAAAAAGGAAAAGATGAAGACATTACAATTGAAGTTACCCCCCTCCCCCTCGTCCGGTGTAGTTTAACACAGTAGAAAGTTGTAGTCACTGGTTTGACTGTAAGGAAATACAAAGCATATACATTTGTACATACATATATATACATCCCTAGGCAATAAAGGACAGAAAGTAGCATGGCGGTCCTCAAATTTGGGCAGGTTGACTGCAGGGGATATGGGAGATGTAAGTGGCGCGGGTCCAACCGGGGACACCGGAGGGGTAAGTGAGTCAAGGGCTTTGAATGTTTCTAGTTTTTGGTCCCATTCCATAGAAATAGGAATCTTGCGCTGGCCCCGGAATTCTTCTTGCCTAATGATTACGGTCTCTGCGGTGCCCCACCGTCTGCCAGGCCAGTGCTGTAGGGGGATGGGCGGATTTCCACCTCACAATGATGGCTCGTTTCACCACAAGCACAGCCAGGTCTGCAAACCTATACTGCACTGATTTCTTAAACTCTGCCCCTATGAATTGCAGTGACTTTAATGGATGTAGGTGAAGCTTGGAGACATGAATTAGCAACTATGTTATAGGAGGACTGTACGCAGCATTTCACATGAAACTCAGACTCAGTGATGGGCGTAAACTATGCAGTGGTCCAAGTATGGGTGCCTCATCATTTCCTCTCCATGTAACAAACCTGCCATGGGAGCAAGAATCTTTGTAATCACCTTTGGGGGCTGTTTTTGGAGTCCCAAAGACATGCCATTTATTGAAAAATGTGTGTTGTAAATGGCAAACCATAAATATTTATGGCGAGCTTTCCAAATTTGGATGTGTAGATAAACATCTTGTAGATGCAGACACTAAAAACTCTTGCAGATGTGTAGAAGAATCATCTTCTGCAATGTTGCCATTTTGAAAGATAACCTAGGGATCCCTTTGTTGAGTGATCTGAGGTTCATCACTGCCAGAACCCCCGTTCTTGGTTGGGACTACAAAAAACTTGAATAGAAGAGTCTCCCCAACTACTCCTGGGGAATGGACAGCACTGCCTGCTTTTTGCCTGTTAGTTCCCAAATTCCATTGATCAGAGCTTGTTCTCTGGTTGGACTTCCAGGAGGAGGAGTGATTATGGCTGCGGACTGGACTGGAGGGGAAGAAAATTTTATTTGATATCCGATATTCCTCTGAATTATTTATTTACTAAGATTTTTATGTGTAGTGTGTACAAGGCTGAAGAGCAGCAGTCCACTTTACTTAGCTATATACATTGAGAAAACAAACATAGGAAAAAATAAATAAACTACCTCAACATATGATACAAGCTTGATAAAACGTCCATGATGTGCAAGTAAAATAGGGAGCCAAAAACTGCTATCGCTGGTAAGACAATCTATATCAGTAAATTATACAGGTTTCTTAAATGTTCCACGGCACAGTAGCAAACCATTGTGTTCGATTAGCAGGCTTCGTGTAAAAATGTAAAAATGAATATGTATTGAGAAACAAGTTATGGTCAGCATGAATACGTTAGTGAATAATATAAGATTTTTTTATAACAGGATCTACCTTCAAAAGGAAGCAAACCAAATAAGCAAAGGAATGGAGTAATGTGATCGAAACATAAAACCCCTGATACAAGATGAGGCAGTTGTATGCAGGAAAGCTTTGAGTGGCAAAAGATTAATTTAAGGAATGCCTGATAAAATGATGTTAGCATAATCCCGTCTGGAAAGAACCATTGCACCAGGTACATTTTTTTAGACTTTCTTCTGGTAAGAAAGGTTTCCTGCTTTTGATTAGTCCAAGATGATAATTAGCACTCTTGATGATAATGTTGATGTGATCAAGAAGATTATATTTACTGACAAGAATGAAGCCAAGCGATTTGGCACTTTCAGTGATGGGTGTATAACATCCTAGGACTCCGCTGAAATCAGCCATTTTTGGGATGGAAGGAGTATGTAGCAAGATCAATAAGAACTCAGGCTTATTTACAAGCCCCTTTCACCACCGATGCATCACTTTTTTTGACGTACCATGCTGGAGCGGGTTTATTTTAGAAAATTTGTATACCCTCTCCATTCTGCATGTTTACATTATTCAGAATAATTGACTAATAGTAATTGTACTAATTGGTTTGCAGTGTTCACTTACCAACTTTACTAACATATGAAACACACGTGGGAATCGCATTTGCATGGCCTAATTAATACGTAAACTTAATTGTGTACGCATACTAATGATAGACATTTAGAATATTGCATGACATATGTTGCTTTTGTGGTGTATTTGTGATTTGTGCTATATAAAGTGAGTATAATCCACAATGAGTGTTGCTTTTGCTAGATAAATACACACACATATGAGTATTAGTGAGGGAATAACATTTTATTAATCATTTCTATGTATTAATTATGGTTTTGTGTTTCTTTTGCTTAAGTTAACCATTTGGCCCTGCCAGAAGATGGCTGCCTCCTTTATCTGACACGACCGACAAGGCTCCTGAGGTTCTGGGTGAAGTGCGCCTGCGCTAACGCCAGCAACAGTGGCCTCGTCTTGACCCTAGCCAGACTGTACCCTTCAAGGTCTTCCTGGGAAGCCTGCCAGGATCATGGGAACAATGGACTGTTTTAAAAACCGGAACCAACAAGAGTGATGACACCATGGACTAAAACCTTATGAGAACTTTGTAGGACGACCCCTGATCAGCCAATCAGAACAGTTTAAAACTCATTCTTGATACATTTTGACAGTGAAATCACTATAAAAATACGTAGAATAGAGAGGTGGTATGTCGTCGCTTTTTCAATTTCCTGACGTTATGCTGACAGAGAGGACGGTGACACTGCAGGACAGCTGTTTCCCTGAATCTTTGACGGACTGATCGGATGCCCAATTTCCTGATGAACTGAATAATTGTTTTCCATGGATAGAGTGACAGAACAACTGAATTTGACTTAAGAGGACGACAATTAGCCAGAATAGGTAAATATGATGGCCAGCTGTTTGACTAATCATTGAATTTATTGCATTATTTAGATAAAATCTAATTTGACTCATTACAGAAATGTGTTGGAATGTTAATTTACGGGGATGGTGTTAATGTAAATTGATTAGAAATTAGAGAAACGACTAAACCAGCGACTAACTGATCCATGGCCAACTTATGAGAGGAGTACCACAAGGAGAGGTTTGAGTTAAAGGAGGTTAGGTGAATCTTTTGCACATTAGGGAAAAGGGGTATTTCCTTTCATTTACAGCGAATGGAACAATCACCTCCTTAGAAAAGCAGACCGATAGAGAATGAATGTTGGTGTTATGGGCCCCACCAGCGAACGAAGTGATTGAGTGTGTCTGTGGGAATCTATGGTCTGTGACGAAGGGAGGGATTTTGTATTCCACGCTGCATCAGTGTTTCTGGTAGCAGAGTTATGGTTAGTTATTGTTTTGGTTTAGTGATTATTGCTTGTACATTGCTTATTGATTATTGATTGGTATTGGTTCATGTACTAACATTCTATGTTGAGTTACTTCGAGTTTCATGTTGTGTGCACGGCTTCTGGGATGTAGGAAGTCGGAGGTTTGTTACAGTTCCGTAGTAGAGCAGAGGTAAGAGCTGCTCTCGGGAAAGACGGAATTGTGGTTGCCTGTAGGTACACGGGAGAAACGTGTGACAAGTGAAGTTGCACGGCGCATTGTCTGGGTTCGGTTCGGTAGCATCGTCGTATGTTGCCATTAGAGACATTTCCTGTATGAAAGAAGTGTGTATGATAGCAAAGGTTACCTGTGAAATTTGGGTCTTAGGTACCAGGAATCCAAATGGCATGCCGATAACGCTTATCACTGAAAAGGTAGCAGGTGTTTACTGAGCTCGCTAGAAGGACAAAGTAGAGGGAAGCGCTGCTTTGTTAACGAGTGTCATACCTCTGTAGTAGGGCAGAGGTAAGCGCTGCTCTCGAGAAAGACAGAGGTCTGTGTGAAGGTCTAGTGTTATTTCTCAGGAGCATTGGGTCTCCAACTAGGTGTCTTAATTCTAGAGAAGCGGTTAGTTGATGCTTGGTAGAAGGGTAAGGTAGAGGGATGTGCTACTTTATCAACGGAAGTATTGATTCTGTAGTAGGGCAGAGGTAAGCGCTGTTCTTGAGAAAGACGGAATTCTTGTGAGAAAGGTCTATTGCTGTTCTTTGGGTAGCGCTGCAGACAATGGAGATGTTTTTATGTTGTTACTAATAGAATTGTAGAAATTGAAACAAAACTTACTGAGTGGATTTTGTGAAGGAGGGGTCAGCAGGAGCTTCCGCAGCGGCTGCTGATGTCAGAACGACCGCGCTGGGATTGGTCAGTTGGTCAGAAGCGTAAAACGCTCCGGATTGGTGCGTTGGTGTGAGTCGCGCTGGGATTAGAGGATTGTGACAATGACGTAGACGCTCCTGATTGGTGCGTTAGTGAAAACCGCGCTGCAATTGGACAGAATAGCGGTACAGTTGTAAAGGAGACTGGTGATAATCGGAAAACAAGAACATTTATTACGAACCACCAGACAAGGAGAAAAAGACATGGTTTGGTAGGATTAAGAAGTGGTTTAAAAAAGAAAAACCGGTCAAGACTAGGCAAGGACAGTTACTTCCTCCACCGAAAACCCCCGCATCTTTAATGATTGCGAAATATGGATACCATACTTGTATTTGGTTAGACAATTAGGTAAAATATACCAAGGACGATGGAGTCCCGCCATTTCCCGAACACGGTTTCTTTAATTTGGCTGTTTTAAGAAATTTGAGAAAAAAAATGATGTATCTAGAACCAAGACCTAGACCGACACAATTTGAGGCATTGACGGAGTGGGAAGACGAAATGCATGAACGAGAGAGACAAAAAATGGCAGAGGATATAGGTACCTGTTTGGCAGATTATATGGACATGAGACACATGATGATCGAATGAAAAGATGGCGGAATGCAAGTATGACTGAGGGTGTGTTTCCCGTAATAACGGTAGGAGAGAATGAATGAAGAAAGTGTGTAGAGAAAAGGCATAATGTGGAATCAAGTGGGTATGAAGTGAATAAATCTGAAGATGATGTTCTTGATGATGTGTTTTATAAAAATCCACCACCGTATCGACCAGAACCAGAAATGTTGACACCAAGTGCCCCAATGAAAGAAATATTACAAATTATCAAGACTGAGACTATGTCACCAGATTTAGGGAAAAGTAACTCCATGAGAGAGGTAGAAAAACAGACAGAAAGTAGAGTAAATGGGGAAAATTCAGCAGAATTGGCCCAAACCACTCTAAAATTAACCGAGAAAATAAGAGAATTGACCAAAAATCTAGAAGCTGTGACAGTTCCGGTAACTATAGGTCCAGTAATGCCTATATTCGACAAACAAAAGGATAGTGAACATTGCTTAAAAGTACCTTATAGAAGCCATAATTTGGTTGAGAGTCCAGAACGAAGTCAAAATGAGAATCCATGGGGACCGACCATAAGTATGTTTGAACCAAATTTTTCAAACAATCCGTTTATAAGTCAGAATTATAGTGGAAAGAGTAGAATGACAGTAGAAACGTTGTTAGACCCACAAAGGATACCAGAACAAGGTGGCATAGAAAACCCAGTAGGGCCATCTGTAGAAGAATTAAGTGAATGACTAAGAGGGTTGCCGAAAAAAGACAAAGAATCTCAGTCAATAGATGTGGCCAAATTACGAATGGTATTGGAGGAATTAATAGTAGGAACTATCCCTACTGAGAAATTGAAAACATATCAGGATGAAGAATTATTATTTTTGTGTAAAAGTGTGACATGGAGAGCGAAAAACCTACATGAAAGACTAGGAGAAGTAGCAAACGAAATGGGAATAGACATTGAAAAGGTAAAAGCTTTGCAAAAACCTTATCGAATTGATTTTACTGAAAAGGATATTGAAAATTTGAATACCACAGGACGGATAGGTCAGATTAAGGACATAATCATTTTATTGAGAAAATGGGGAGATGTGGATAAATGGAGAAGTAGGTGGTATAGGAAGCTTGACGATGCCTCAGAAAAGACAGTTTCAGCATTCCCTGTTAGAGAAAAGGAGAAGGTAGTGACAAAAAAACCCATGAGGGAGATTCCAGGAGGAGGATATGTACACGTCCCATGGACAAGACAGGACATTTTGTCTTACCGAATGATTTCCCTCGACTACGCGAAAAGCCTGTCCAGTGGTACCGGCAAGTAGACAGATTTGTCAAATTGTCTAAAGTACAATGGATAGATCTGAACAGCCTATTTGACATAATAGTACCAGCAGATTTATGGACAGAATGCAAACTAATGATAAATTGGCCAACTCAAGAATACCCAAGGGATCCTAAGACAGGAGCCCCTGACCCAGAGGTTATGAAAAAATATGAACAGGTGATGGCATTTCTGAAAAATAAGGTACCCCCTAAAGAGACAGTACATGCATACTATGAAAGACTGATTCTGGCTTTTAAGCAGTTCAGTGGAGATGAGAACCTGAGTGATAAGGATTTGAGTCATTTCGTATACAGATTTGTATATGGTTTACGTCCAGAAATTGGTGAAATGATAAAGCAACATACGGTTGATTGGCAAAATAAGAAAATAGATGAAGTATTGAGACATGCTAAATATTTCAGCGATGAGATTGAGGCAAAACAGCGAAAACTAAAAGAAAAAGCTATGTGGGCACAGGTAAAGGTTGCTGAAAGGCAGGAAGCTCAGTTAGTAGAACAAGCAAATAACACAGGAACTAAACCGAGATTCGGCCCAGGAAAAGGGAAAGGTAATATAGAAGAAGCTAAAAAGAAGTTCCCATGCCATAATTGCGGTAGGTAAGGGCATTGGAAATCCGAGTGTAAATTCCCTCCGAGTGCTAATAATGAAAATCCATCATTGAATCCACAGGTGCAGAATGAGGTGAGTGGTCAACTGCAGCAACAGCAGCAGGTGGTTACCTCACAGAATGAGGTGCCAAAACCGCCTTTTTTGCAGAACAGAAACTCTCAGAAGTATAGTAATGAATCAGCATTCTACAATGAAGAACAGGTAAATAAGCCGCCACGCGCTCGCGCTGTTTCGCAGTATTGGCTGCAACGCGATGAGAGTGACTCAGAAGAAAGCTTTTGACGGTGCCGAAGGGAGGAAGGAGAGTGCGTACTTGCGCAACTCTAGAAGTAGACCAGACAGGACCATTTGTAGATGGGAAGGTTAATGATGAAAATATTACTTTCCTAGTGGACACTGGCGCTACTCGATCAACTGTTAGATCAGCTGATGTTAAAAATCTTCCTCTTTCGGATGAAACAATCCAAGTAGTTGGTGTGTCCAACAGACAGATATAAACATATCTTACAGAACCAGTGAAAGTTAGTATAGGGAAATTTTCTGAAATGCACCGCTTTGTCGTGTGCGACACCAGTCCTGTGAATTTGTTAGGTAGGGATTTGTTGTGCAAAATAAATTGCACCATATTTTGTACCCCAGATGGAATAGCATTTGAAACACCAGATGAAGATGTACTGTATAAAATGACCATAGCTAACAGAGAAAGTGAAGTTACTGGGACATATGCAGTATTCAACCCTGATGAATTACCTAAAGAATTGAAACAATCTGTAAAAGCAGAACTCTGGGATTTCACTGGAGAAGATGTAGGACTGATGAGAAATGTGGACCCAATAAAAATAACTGTAAAGGAAGGAGTAAGTTATCCAAATGTCCCTCAATATAAATTAACGCCTGAGATAATTGAAGGAGTAACTCCAATAATAGAAAAAATGATCAAGCAAGGAATTCTGAGAGAAATAATGAGCAGTCCATGTAATTCACCCATAATGGGGCTGAAAAATCCTAATGGGAAATTCAGAATAGTGCAAGACCTGAGAAAAGTGAACAAAATTGTTGTGTCATGTTGTCCCATTGTACCAAATCCATTGGTGATTTTATACCAGATTCCTCATGATGCGGAATGGTACACGGTGATTGATCTATGCCATGCTTTTTTTTCTATTCCTCTTGCATCACGACAGTCAGCAAATTTTTGCATTTCGGTTTGGTGAGCGTATTTTGGCATGGTGCAGAATCCCACAGGGGTATACAGAAAGCCCTTCAATATTTAATCAGTTGTTGAAGAAGTCTTTGGAGAGTCTAACAATGCCCGAAAATTCTGTACTAGTCCAGTATATCGACGACCTCCTTGTGGCGTCGAAAACTCGTGAAGCTTGTGAAGTAGACACTGTAGCTTTATTGAACCATTTGGCTGATGGAGGACTAAAAGTGTCACCATCAAAGTTGCAATTTTGCAAAAAGGAAGTACAGTATTTAGGACATAACATTGAGAAAGGACTGAGGAAAATAACAATAGACAGGGTCAGAATCATAAAAGGAATGAGAGCCCCCATGACCCAAAGAGAGGTGAGAATGTTTCTGGGAATGGTAGGGTACTGCCGTCAGTGGATAAGTAATTTTTCCCTGATTGAAAAACCTTTGGTACGACTGACAAGAAGTGATGTGAAAGATCCCCTTGAGTTGAACAAGGAAGAATTGGCAGCATTTAAACGACTGAGAGATAGTTTGTGTGAAGCACCCGCATTAGGTATACCTGATTATAAGAAAGAATTTGAATTGTATTGCAGTGAGAGGAATGGATGTGCACTTTCTGTGTTAATACAGAAGCATGGAAAATTGAGGAGACCAATTGCATATTTTTCATCAATGCTTGACCCTGTAGCTGTAGCCTTACCTGGGTGTTTGAAAGCAGTAGCTGCAACATGTCGAAGTTTGGAGCAGAGTGAAGGAATTGTGATGGGGTATCCATTGAAAGTGTTTGTACCTCATGATGTGGCGATCCTCTTGACAAGGAGTCATGATTGTTTGGATGTGCTTGATTTGTGCACAAAACCACGACCAGATATAAAAGATGTACCTTTGCCAGAAAGTGATTTTGTGATGTTCGTTGATGGGTCATGTTTGAGAACAGAAGAAGGAGTACTAAGTGCCGCATACGCAGTATGCACAGTAGCAGCAGTTTTGGAAGCATCCTACCTGAAAGGAGTAAAATCAGCCCAAGTAGCAGAATTAGTGGCCCTGACTCGAGCATGTAAGATCGGGAAAAGCGTGAGAGTGACTGTGATAACTGACAGACAGTATGGCTTCGGAGTCGTCCATGATTTTGGCAATCTATGGCTACAAAGAGGTTTCCTGACCTCAAGTGAAACTCCTATTAAGAATGCTGAAGTGGTTGGAAAGTTGCTTGAGGCGATACAGCTGCCTAGACAATTGGCTGTGGTAAAATGTGCTACCCGTACTCAAGGTGGTGATTACATCACTACCGGAAATCGTTATGCAAATGATATGGCACAATATTGCGCACGCAATCAGAATTCTGTCAATCAGGCAAAGGAAAGGGAAATGTTTTCTTGCTCCTTGATGTTTACTAATGTTGTAGGAACTTGGGAAGAGGTGAGACAATTGCAAGAAGAAGCAAGAGATGAGATGAGACAGTGGGTAAAAGCAGGATGTGCACCAAGAGAAAAGGACCATGTGTGGGTCTATCGAGATGGAAGACCAGCTATGCCTGATAGCATGATGTCTACCATGGCACGGATGTATCATGGCCAGGGTCACATAGGGAGAGATGCCATGATCAGGTCATTTAAGCAGATCTGGTACAATCCAAAGTTTAGACTTGTAGCAGAAAGTCTATGTCAGAGATGTCTAATATGTCAGCAATACAATCCTGAGAGAAAGACAGTAGTGAGTCTAGGGACCATAGGCCGAGAAGGAGGGCCCTTTACCAGAATGCAGGTGGATTTAATTGAGATGCCTCCTTGTAATAGATTGAGGTATGTTTTGATTATAGTCTGCCTATTCTCCAGGTGAGTGGAAGCATTTCCAACAAGAAGAAATGATGGGATGACAGTGGCAAAGCTACTTTTGAGAGAATTCATCCCCAGGTTCGGGTTACCAGTGACCCTCGAATCAGACAGAGGAGGACATTTCCATAATGAGATCGTAAAATTGATTAGTGAAGCATTGAATGTACAACAGAAACTACATTGCGCCTACCGACCAGAGGCTTCTGATGTGGTTGAACAGATGAATGGTACGATCAAAAATAGAATTGGGAAAATGTGTTTAGCCACAGGTATGAAATGGCCTGATGTCTTGCCTCTAGTACTCATGACGATACCAGACAGAACTACAGGGTTAAGTCCTCATGAAATAATCATGGGACGCGCGATGAGGCATGTATTCATTCCAGTCAACAAGCTGATGACTATAACTGATGACATGGTGTTGGAATACTGTAAAGGCCTGGCTGACGCAGTTCATTCTGCGTTTCATCAGGTTGGAGCGGATGCCACCACTCTTGAAAAGAAGCTAGCCCATGATCTGAGCCCAGGGGACTGGGTAAGGATAAAGGTTCACAGAAGAAGAAACTGTTTGGTTCCAAGGTGGGGAAAACCAAGACAAGTCATTCTGACTACTACAACAACAGCTGTAAAGTGTGCTGGACTGAAAAACTGGATTCATGCAAGTAACACATTAAGAATTCCGAATCCTGTGGACAGCACAGAAAAAGAATACTATGATGAATCAGAGTCAAGTACTGAATCAGATAACGAAGAGGCAAAACCACAAGAAAACTCTGAAAGGGGGGAGACAGAACCAAATCTAAATTTAGTCCCCAGAAGTAGCTCTCTGAGAAGAAGTTTGCAGATCTCTGAAACCAGTTCAGATTCTGAAAACGAACAAGGGACACGAGGCCCCAGAAAAGAACATAGAAAGAAGAAAGGAAAAGATAATGAAGAAGCAGTGAAAGAAATTCGGGAAAAAGAAGTTCCAGATGAAAGATTGGGAGAAATTCCACCTGAAATAATAGATCTAAGTGAACAAGGGACAGGTACAGATAGAGAGGGACAGATTTCTGCGGAAGACCCCGGAGGAGGTGTAGGGAACTGCAACATCCAGCTAGGTGAAGGGACAAGTAGCCAGCAGGAAGATTGCGTGTCGGAGACCCGAGGAGGGACAGAAGTAGGGAAATCAAAACAAGTGGTGGAAAAAGAGATTGTTGGAAAGAAAAAGCAAGTTGAGACAGAGTCTGAAGAAAGCGAGAACGAAATACCTGAAGGTCGAGTTTTAAGAAAGAGAGCTTGGAGAAATGAAAAGAATGACAAAGGAAGTAAGTTGAAAAGAGCTGCTAAGGACGAAGTTTGGCCAAATAAAATAAAGAGACTGAGATATCAGCTGACTCGAGTAAATTCACCAACAGCTGAACAGGTGAATGAAGTCACGAGTCAGGAGAAATCCAAGGTAGAAGAAACAAATGTAACTAAGGAGACCAGAAGAACCCGAAAACCTGACCAGAAGTAGAAGTCGCTGGAATGGACGTACGTGGCCCTGCCTGAAGAAAAACAAGAGGCAGATAGTCAAGGAAATCCAGAGGAGGCTATACTGAAAGTGGTTGAAGAAGAAGAAGAGTCAGAAATCCTGAGAGTTCTCTTATCCGATATTGGAGAAGAAGAAGTGGAAGTTCAGGAGATTCTGTATCCGGAGTACGAAAAGGAGGCAAAGGATGATGAAATGCCAAACTGAATAAATCAAGAAAGTTGCTGATGAAGATATAATAAAGTTGCAAGAAATAAAATCGAGCAGAAGAAAGTAGAGGCTCAGAGCCTTGAACTAGAAAACTAGTTGTGAAGTAGAAGAGGCTAAGTCAAAAGACACGGTCCATTTTAGTAAAAGATGGCTAACCTAGAAAGTAGTAAAGGTAGATGTACCTTCATGAGAAGATGGTGCAAAACGTGTTGCTGTTGTACAGGATTACTAATGCTTCTATGGAGCATACTTGCTCTTGTGATCTCTTTCAAAGTTACTATAGATACATTAGAAGGACATGGTGAAAATAAAACTAATATAGGTAAAATTTCAAAGGTAGTACCGACTGTAGAAAACAATATTCATTTGCATAAAGATAGGTCTATAAACGATTTTTCTAATAATGTGTTTTCAAAATTATTGTATGAATATGTAAAAACAATGGATGTAAGGGATTGCTACGTCTGCATGCAGTTACCTGCCTCTGTTGCAGAGGGAGTGACTTATCATCACCTACCGGCAACATATGGAATAACATGTAGTGTAATAGCTAGTTTGTTTTATCAGACAGGGAAATTAGAATATTATTATTCAGATGTAGATAAAATTTTCTCGCTAGTACCTGCTAAATTAAATAAGGAAAAACCTGCTAAAGTATTAGGTGAATTTTTCTTAGAGACTAATGAATTAACATTAGAAGCTGTATTTAGAAATAATTTGACTTGCAGTTTGCAGAAAGAAGAAAATACATTTCTAGATATGGTCGAAGAAAGAAGACATAAAATGCATAGAAAGGCATCAGAAGGAAGAGTGGAGAAAACAGCTTGGGATATAGAAAGGGAAAAACATTTGATGAAGGGAGAGCCTACTCAAACAATAGCTTTAGATAGACCTCAGAAGGGGAAACTTTGCATAAGAAGGAATCAAACTGCATATGATAATTACTTTTTAGGTAATAGTGAGTGCCATGATACATATCGAATCATGGGTGGATGGAGATTTAAAGGTGGAAGAGATCCAGTATTCCCTGGACTATATTTTATCTGTGGGAACAAGGCATATTATCGTTTGCCAGACCATTGGTTTGGCACATGTTATGTAGGCCTGGTATTTCTGAAAATCTTTCACATGGACAGAGGAGAAGATGGTGTACATAGTTTAAATAATTATATAGTGCGTAGAAAGAGAGAATCTTGGACAGAAATTGTGGGTGACATTTTTGGAGCATTGATACCAGCAGTGGGAATATCTCTGAATGCAAACAAAATTAGAAAATTATCTACAGTAGTGGATCGCTTGTTAACAAGCACCGCTGAAGGATTCTTATTGGTTAATACTGAAATGGTTGCCATGCGTGCTATGGTAATGCAAAATCGACTTGCCCTTGATTTACTTTTAGCAAAAGAGTGTGGAGTCTGTGGAATGCTGAAAGTTCAACATTGTTGCACTTACATTCCAGATGAAAGTAAAGATCTGAAAGTCTACATTAGAAATATTACTGAATTGCACGATGAAATTGTACCACTGGAGGTTGAAAGTGTTTGGGAAAGAATTGGGCAGAAAATAGCTTGCTATTAAGAATTTCTTAGTTAAAATAGGTAGTACATTTATAGGTAAAATATTGTTTCCATTAACATGTGTGATCCTTGTATTATTAGTATTAAGATTAGGTTATATGTGTTGTAGAAACAAGAAAACAAAGAATAAAATAAAAAGAGAAAATTTAAAAAGAACAGAAAAAGATCCAGAAAGAGATTAAGAAGAGATAACATTAGAAGAGTGGAAAGAGAGTATGTATAAAAAGGCAAGAAGAGAAGAATTTGGAGAAACTGAATTGTGAATTAGAGCAAGAACACATTTCAAATTTTCTGTAAAAGAGAACATTTTTGTGTTTTGGTGGTGATAAAATCACCAAAGGGGGGATTGCTGGAGCGGGTTTATTGTAGAAAATTTGTATACCCTCTCCATTCTGCATGTTTACATTAATCAGAATAATTGACTAATAGTAATTGTACTAATTTGTTCGCAGTGTTCACTTACCAACTTTACTAACATATGAAACACACGTGGGAATTGCATTTGCATGGCCTAATTAATACGTAAACTAAATTGTGTACGCATACTAATAATAGACATTTAGAATATTGCATGATATATGTTGTTTTTGTGGTGTATTTGTGATTTGTGCTATATAAAGTGAGTATAATCCGCAATGAGTGTTGCTTTTGCTAGATAAATACACACACATATGGGTATTAGTGAGGGAATAACATTTTATTAATCATTTCTATGTATTAATTATGGTTTTGTGTTTCTTTTGCTTAAGTTAACCATTTGGGCCTGCCAGAAGATGGCTGCCTCCTGTATCTGACACGACCGACACGCTCCTGAGGTTCTGGGTGAAGTGCGCCTGCGCTAACGCCAGCAACAGTGGCCTCATCTTGACCCTAGCCAGACTGTACCCTTCAAGGTCTTCCTGGGAAGCCTGCCAGGATCATGGGAACAATGGACTGTTTTAAAAACCGGAACCAACAAGAGTGATGACACCATGGACTAAAACCTTATGAGAACTTTGTAGGACAACCCCTGATCAGCCAATCAGAACAGTAAAACTCATTCTTGATACATTTTGGCATTGAAATCACTATAAAAATACGTAGAATAGAGAGGTGGTATGTCGTCGCTTTTTCAATTTCCTGACGTTATGCTGACAGAGAGGACAGTGACACTGCAGGACAGCTGTTTCCCTGAATCTTTGACGGACTGATCGGATGCCCAATTTCCTGATGAACTGAATAATTGTTTTCCATGGGCATAGAGTGACAGAACAACTGAATTTGACTTTGAGGACGACAATTAGCCAGAATAGGTCAATATGATGGCCAGCTGTTTGACTAATCATTGAATTTATTGCATTATTTAGATAAAATCTAATTTGACTCATTACAGAAATGTGTTGGATTGTTTATTTACGGGGAAGGTGTTAATGTAAATTGATTAGAAATTAGAGAAACGACTAAACCAGCGGCTAACTGATCCATGGCCAACTTATGAGATGAGTACCAGAAGGAGAGGTTTGAGCCCAATGAGTTAAAGGAGGTTAGGTGAATCTTTTGCACATTAGGGAAAAGGGGTATTTCCTTTCATTTACAGCGAATAGAACAATCACCTTCTTAGAAAAGCAGACCGATAGAGAATGAATGTTGGTGTTATGGGCCTCACCAGCGAACAAAGTGATTGAGTGTGTCTGTGAGAATCTATGGTCTGTGACGAAGGGAGGGATTTTGTATTCCGCGCTGCATCAACCATACAAAGCCACACAAGCCACCCTGCATGACTTTTCATGGCCTTGTAAAGATGGCCCTTTTCATGCATTACTTAGCGTGAAAGAGGCATGCCATGGGTGTTCCCATGCAACACCCATCAGTAGCGTAACAAAACTTGAGGGGGTCCCCCTGAAAAGTTCATGGAGGGGCCCCCTTCCAGACTTACTCCGAAGCTCTCAGGCCAGGGCACTGCGCTGAGAGGGCTCCCTGGAGCTTGGGCCCCCCGCACAGTGGGGGCCTTTGTTATGCCACTGACACCCATGGATTCTGCCACATTCCCAGACTTATGTTACGCAAACCTGGGAATGCCTCAGAATCCTACGCCTCCTCAGGGAAGGCCTAAGAGTGGTACAGTTTTGGCAGAATTGAATGTGAAATGATGTTCAGTCATTGTAGTTTGCTAAGCGTTGATGACAATGATGCTATGTCATTTTGGGAGGAGATTTTCAAGTGTAGTTGGGTGTCATTGGCATATTGGAGGTACTCACTGTCAAATTATTTTATTAGGTTGCCTAAAGGTTCAAGGGAGAAGAAAAAGTAGGGGCAATGCCAGAGGTTTGTGGGATGCCTTGAGAGACTCTCTGTGGATTGGACAAGGAACTTTCAATTTTGGTCTTTTGCGATTGGCTTGCAAATTATGATGTGAAACAATTCAAGACTGTCTTTTTAAAGCTAATTCTGTCCATGTAAATGAGTAAGCAATGGTTGACTGTATCAAAGGCTGATAAGTTCAAGTAAAATTAGCAGGCAAGAGTCCCCACAGTTTGGATTTTTGGATTTGGATGTGGATTTATAGAGCGCATAGCTACCCTTGGGCATCCCAGCGCTAAGAGGACCTAGTTTATTCCAAGTGGGGTCGGTGCAGGAAAATGTTTAGGGAAAGAGCCAGGTTTTTAATTTTTTTCGGAATGATAGTAAATTCTGCTCACTCCTCATGGGTAGTGGGAGGGAGTTCCATAGCTTAGGCGCGTTATAGGCGAACCTGCGGCCGCCCGATCTTGCCTTTTTTATTCTCGGGATGGATGCCAGTGCAAGTGAATCAGATCTTAGGTGACGGCTAGCTTTGTGAAGTTTCATCAGGAATCTG
This sequence comes from Triturus cristatus, assembly GCF_964204655.1. Taxonomy (NCBI): domain Eukaryota; kingdom Metazoa; phylum Chordata; class Amphibia; order Caudata; family Salamandridae; genus Triturus; species Triturus cristatus. The sequence goes on from NC_140594.1 coordinate 783,619,340, forward strand.
AGTATTGGGGGGCCTTTATCTTGCAGGATTTTGTGCGCTGTGCAGAGCGTTTTGAACGTAATGCGCTCTTTTACTGGGAGCCAGTGTAGGCTCTTGAGGGCAGGTTTCGCCGAGTTCCGTGCTTTGGTTCCCGTGAGGACTCTAGCTGTGGCGTTTTGGGCCACCTGGAGTTTTTGAATGACTGATGCAGGGGCTCCCAAGTATAGGATGTTACCATAATCAAGTCTTGAGTTGACCAGTCCCTGCATCAGTAACTTCCTGGAATGGAAAGGGATCAGGTGGAAGATCTTACGGGCCATACGGATTAGGCCGAAGCAGGTCCCTGATGTTTTCCTGGCCTGGGTTTTGAAATTAAGGTCCTGGTCAAGCCAGATACCTAGACTTTTGACTTCTGTTTTGGGAGTAGGGTAGGTGCCCATGCAGGCTGGCCAGGAAAGGTTTACGGGTAGTTTGTGTTGATTGCCCAGTAGGAGGATTTCGGATTTGTCGCCGTTGAGCTTGAGTCTAGAGTCCGACATCCATTGTGAGATCCCTTCTAGGCAACTGGCGAGGTTTCCTAAGCTAGAGTCAGAGTGGTTAATGGACACCACCAGCTGGGTGTCGTCAGCGTACATCACTGACTTGACACCGAAGGGAGTGATGATGTCTTCGAGGGGGGCCATATAGACATTAAAAAGTGTGGGGCTAAGGGAAGAGCCCTGAGGGACCCCACACTGCATAGGCAGGGGTTTAGACGTGGAAAACCCGTCTGATACCTGAAATGATCTTCCCTCGAGGAAGGATTTAATCCATGCGAGGGCTGAGTCGGTGATTCCCAGTTGGCTCAGCCGGTGGACCAAGATGGAGTGGTCCACCGTGTCGAAGGCGGCACTTAGATCGAGGAGGATCACTGCCACTGATCCTCCTGCGTCTATGATGGCTCTCGCCTCTTCGACAACTGCGAGCAAGGCGGTGTCGGTGCCTTGGCCCGGTCTGAAGCCGGTCTGGGAGTCGCGTAGTAAGTGATTGGACTCCAAAAAGGAGGATAGCTGTTTGTTAGCTATTCGTTCAGCCACTTTACTAATCCCTGGAAGAAGTGAAATCGGCCTGAAGTTGGAGGGGTCTAGAGGGTCCAGGTGGGGTTTCTTTAGGAGGGCTTTGACCGTAGCCTTTTTCCAGTTGGCTGGCACGGCGCCACTCCTGAAGGAGGCGTTTATTAGATTGGTGAAGGGTTGGGCAATGGTGGGGGCGACCAGTTTCATCTTACTGATGGGAGCAGGGTCCGCTGGTGAGCCACTTTTTACAGCTTTCAGGGTTTCTAAAAAAGTTTCCGTGGAGATCTGATCAAAGGCTCGCAGGCAAGGAGCCTCCGGCTGAAGGGGGGATGCAATAGGATGGAGAGAAGCGGAGGGTGCGGGGAGTGAGGTGAGTATTTTATCAATTTTTGCGGAGAAGAAGTTGGCCATTTGATTGCATCTCACGCCTTCAGGGTCAGGGGGGGGGGGAGGGTCCTGGATTTTGGTGAGGAGCCGAACTATGCGGTATGTTTCCTTCGCTGAGTTAGCTGCTGCCGCAATCTTTCCTTCAAAGAAGGTGGCCTGGGTAGATTTAATTGCGGTTTTATAGAGCTTGATAGCGCTTCTGTATTCGTTTTTGGAGGCTGTGGACCAGTTTTTCCTCCAGGCGCGTTCTAGTTTTTTGCAGCTCTTTTTTAGGGAACGGAGTTCCTGGGTGTACCAGGGAGAGTTGGTCGATTTGTTCCTGCTAGGCATTGGTTTGAGTGGCAGAATGGTATCTAAGGATTGATGGATCCAATCCTGTAGCTGAGTTTCTGCTATGGACGGGTCTTCGTCCAGGAGGGGGGAGGTGGAGGATAGAGCCTGAGCCCAGGCGCTGTTGTCCAGTTTTTTCCACGGGCGATCCGGGGGTTGGGGAGGGGGTTTACCCAGAGGTTCGGTGGATAGCAGTAGCTCGAATGGGACCAAGAAGTGGTCTGACCATGGAATAGGGATAGGGGGCCTAGCTGTGAGACGGGGGAGGTTGGAGAACACGGGATCCAACAGGTGACCTTTGATGTGAGTAGGGAGGTTATTGAGTAATTCGAGGCTGAGTGAACCTAGGTCGGCTTTGAGGTCCATCGCCGGTTTGTTGGAGGGGTCGTCGAGATGGAGATTTAAATCTCCCAGTATCGTAAAATTCGGCGTAGTACAGGCCAGGGAAGAGATAGAGTCAATGAGTGACTCGCAAAAGTGACGAATTGGTCCAGGGGGACGATAAACTAATAGTCCCGAGAGTGTGAGCGATGGTGGGCGACTCACTGAGAAGAGGATGTTTTCGCAGTCCAGTATGGGACTATCTCTGAATTGACATGCGAGGTAGTCTCTGTAAACAACAGCGATTCCTCCGCCAATGCCTACGGGTCTGTTGTGGAATTTAATCAGGTATTCCGGTGGGAGTGACTGAACGATATCTGGCTCTGATCCTGCTGTGAGCCATGTTTCCGTTAGGAATAGGATTTCGATGTCGGAGTCTTTCAGGAGCAGATTAATTTCCGTTTGATGCTTTGGGAGGGATCTGCAGTTAAGCAGGGCCATATTGAGGGTGATGGGTTTCAACGTTGGCTCTAGGTGGAAACTGTACGAGCATGAACGGCAGCAAGAGTTCCCTTCAGCGAGCGAGATCGAGTTGCTGCAGGGGGGGGGTTAGGGGGATTCGGAGTTCCAGCAAGGTGTCCCTGGAGTAAGTGGTGGCCTGGGAAGGGCGGACCAGGGGTCCGGGCTCTGGGCGCGGACGGGCGCAGACGGGCTTGCCTTAGGCGCGCCTTCGGCGCGCAGACGGCGCTCCCGCTGCGCTCGTCCGCTGCGCTTCCTGAATAGACACATTTTAGTAGAGTGGGGGGGTGTGGTCAGCGAAGTGGGCGTGGCCTGAGTGCTCGACCAGGTGGCAGCAATTAGGCAATTTTCCCTACGTCAGCGCTAGGGTCCGCTGCGTGGGGGTGCTCAGGGAGATAGGCGAGTGAGTTAAAACACACAGTAACAAGTGACTCCAATTTTTAAAAACAAAGCAATCTCCCGGCTTCCGCCTCAGGAGTAAACAGACAGTCTTCTGGGCGCGTTCTTAGTCAGCGCGCCTTTTGTACTGGATGCGGGGGGCGTGGTCAGCGAAGTGGGCGTGGCCTGAGTGCTCGACCAGGTGGCAGCAATTAGGCAATTTTCCCTACGTCAGCGCTAGGGTCCGCTGCGTGGGGGTGCTCAGGGAGATGGGCAAGTGAGTTAAAACACATAGTAACAAGTGACTCCAATTTTTAAAAACAAAGCAATCTCCCGGCTTCCGCCTCAGGAGTAAACAGACAGTCAAAAATATGTAGAGCTTTGTCAATTAAGTAGTAGGATAGTGCTTTCTGTGCTGTAGCCAGCCCTGAAGCCAGACTGGAAGTTATCAGATTATTATGTACAAACTGCCTGAGTCGATTTTTTTTACAGCTTTTCAAGATTTTGCCAGAAAATATCAATCTTTAATTGGGGAGAGTTGTTGGGGTCACAGTGATTAACTGTGGATGTATTTGCAATGGGACATACTTGCCATACCTCCAGGCAGCAAACAAAAATACTTCAAGAGAGACAAAGGTTGATGATTTTGACCCACTGAGGAGATAGGTAGTACTGCATTTTCTTTGCTAGGTTAGCTGGCAGAGGATCTTCAAAATGGCTTGAGGGATTAAGATAGTAGCTAATATTGTGAAGACTCAGGTTGTGTGATAATGTTGAACCCTGACTAGTTGATTTGTGGGAGAGCTTCATGTTCAATATATCTGCTGCACCACAGCTTTGTTAGCATTGACTGTCCAAAAACGACCCACAAGTGGTGAATAAAACACATACTTTACACCTTGAAGACACTGAAGTAATATTGATCCCGCCAGTGATCTTTCGGGTGCCACACTTACCTTTCTGTTTTTGCTCCTATCAGTAGACAGTGACCGCACAGACCTTCACTGGCAACTGAACATCACCAAGAATAAATCACAAAAAATATTCTGCAATCCAGACTGGGGGCCTGGAAACAGTAGCCAAGGTGCCTAGGTCTCACCAAAACCGCCTTGTCTGAGCTTCCAGATATACATCTGCCTTTGGAGAGACAACAAACCAGGAAGTATCAGGCCAAAGAGGTACGGCTAAATGAGATGGAATGGAGGAGCCTGGAAAGGTTCAGTAATGACACAAAAAATGGACTTCTGGTAAAAAGCAAGGGGCATTTTGTCTGACAAGGATGTAACATGCTTCATTTTGTTGTGAAATAAAGGAGCAAGAAAAAGAATGGGACGGTGACTTGATATTCACCACAGGATGGGCAAAATGGCAAGCCCTTTGTCAATGACTGCATACACAGAGTCCCGGCAGCTGTACGGACTTTTGATTAAATACTCTTGGTTCACATAGTTGCATTTTGGGGTAAGTAGTCCTATGCTTAATCACAGTGGATGCTGTAAATGGATTCGTGCAAAAAATAATTCCCAAGTGGGTCGCATGGCAGGGAAACACCACATTGTCCGCTAATAACCAATCCCATAAAAATCGGCATTATCTGTTCGTCATAGCACCAAGATTCTAGGCACTCCAGGTCCACAACATCAGTGGCAGGGCATCTCAGCGGCGAGGCACGCCGCAATTTAGATTCCAAAAAACCAAGTTGCCTTGCATTGAGACGCCTGCACAACAGATAATTTCACCTTACTTTAATGAGCAGCAGGCAGTTCGTGTTTAAACCCCGCCAGCAAGGGTATTTAATCAAAAGTCTGTACAGCTGCCGGGACTCTGTGTATGCAGCCATTGGCAAAAGGCAAGGAGCCCGAAACATGTTTGGCGCTTGCTGGCGGGGTTTAAACACAACGTGCCTGCTGCTCATTAAAGGAAGGTGAAATTATCCAAAGTCCCACAGTTGCAGGCAACTATAACTCACGCGACCGCAATCCTCTGCTGATGACATATGTGTCTTTATAAAAAAAAATATTTGTAATATATGTATAGCTAAAATTTAATGGAAGAAGACATGGGCAAATAATTGTCTAAATACAGTATTAGCATCAGCAGAGGATTGCGGTCGCGTGAGTTATAGTTGCCTGCACTAACTATAACGGGGGAATTTCATTGGTTTTTTATCAGTAAAATGTCCAGCTAACTATAACATGTGTGAAACCTATGGTTTTTTCACTGAATATATATATATATATATATACACAATCTTACTACATTCTTAAGGATAAACTGAGGTCACTAAGAAGGTCATTACGACAAGAACTGTGGCTGGTGAAATCACATTACCAAATAGGGCTATGACACAGATTACTAAATGCCTCTAACTAAATAATGTAAAAACCTTTTGAGATATTATTAATGAACTCGAAAGGGGAGGCAATAAGGCCTATAGGACTAATATTATGAAGGAAGAGTGGGTAAGGTTTATTACCAACCTGTATGGTGCGTAGGCTTCAGATACAAATAGGCCAGACTTGAGTCACTATTGTGTGAAATAAATTCATTTACGGAGCACGTGAGCAGTTCTAATTCAGAGAAAGACTTGGATTTTATAAGCCAGTGTTGAAATAGCCACTCTTTTGCATTGGCATCAAATGGGTCTCCTAGCCCAAAGGGGCTCCCTAATACCATATTCAGTGCCAATGCTGATATGTGGGCCGAAGTGTTGACTCCAGTGTTTAATGATGTATTGGCATTGAATATTGCCCCAGTGTCCTGGCAAGGTAGCATTGTACGGCCAATTTTCAAAAGCAGCCCAGTGGATAATCCTGCAAATTATGGGTTAATTGCCTTACTTGATGAGAAGCTAATGTTTTGGCATCTCGCTTACGGATTGATTTGGAAAACTGGGCAGCATTGAAGGAAATAATGCCTATTAACCAGACAGGATTTCTTAAGGGCCAATCTACAATTAATAATTTGTTTACCCTCACTTTACTAGCAGAGCGGGCTGTTTTAAAAAAAACTAAATCTATTCGTTTGTTTTATAGATTTAAAAGCTGCCTTTGATTCAGTTCCATGAGTATTACTATGGAAAACACTTGGAAAATGGGGTATTCCCCGAAAGTTGTTGAATGCTATAATACGTCTGTATACTAATGTTTGGGTTCAGGTCAAGTTACGTAACGGTCTTACTTTGTCTCAAAAAATGTAAAAGTTATGATGGCCTTAAACAAGTTGTCTTTTTAATTTTATTTATGTCAGACCTACTACAGCACCTTGAGTCTGTGAATGCCCATCCTCCGAAACTTGCTGAGGTGCATCTTAGCTATTTACAACACGCTCACAATACGATTTTGTTTAGTCAAACTCCGATGGGCGAATATGACTCGTTACAACGGGAGCAATTACTCCGCGTGCCATTACAACGTAGTTGTTACAACGACCACGTTGTTACCACGCAAAGCCATTACTACGCAAGTCATTACATCGACTTGCAGTAGATGGTGAGCTGACATTAGAAATTTACAATTTACTATTCCAACTCCAGCCTACGTAACAGTAGGGAAGGTGTTGTAATGGTAAACTATACTATTTCTAATGTTAGCACGCCATCTACTGCAAGTTGATGTTATGACTTGCGTAGTAATGACATTGCGTGGTTACAACGCGGTCGTTGTAACAACCGTGTTGTAATGGCATCTCAATGTGATGCCCGCGTTGTTAGGGTTGTTTCCCCCGATGGACTTATAAAGATTGATTAATGCATTCGATGATTATATTTTAGGTAATGGTCTGGAATTGAATATTAAAAAAACTAAAATCATGAAAATTGGCCTGAAGAAACTTAAGACTAAATCATGGAGGGCTAGAGGTGGGCCAATTGAAGTGGTGTAGACATGTACAAACCTGGGCATTTTATTTGATAATAGAGTCTCGTTTAAAAGCCATTTTAAAGTTTTGAGGGCAAAAACGTAATCTTTAATTTACGCTTTCAAATGCTTAAGTAAATCATGGAGGTGTCAATTGCACGAACATCTCCTTAGAGTTTTGGGAGTCAACAATTGCATATGGCTCGTCTATCACCAGGGGGAAAGATGCTAAATTATTGGATTTACTAGTAATTAAGGCCTTGAAATCAGCCTTTGGAACTTCCAGGTCAATAGGCCAAGTCAAAATCAGATTGGACTTTGGCCTCCAAAGAAGGTCCCCGGTGGTGCAAGGGTCATTTTTGAAGTGTATGTATTCCTTGTTTTTATCTGACCCGGACTCTTTAGCAAATAATTGCTGGTGTGAAATAATTTGTTCTGTCTACACAGATGCCTGGAGATCCCATATTTTAACATGCCTTCAGAGTTTTGATCTGCAGTCAGGGCTTCTAAGAATGACAATGCCAAGTTTTAAACAGTTTTTCAAAATAAAGATCAAAATTAATTCACTTAATGCGGACAAAGCAGTTTTAGTAGCAAAACAACATGTTTGGTCTGTGATTAACTCTCATCAGTCCTTGCAAAAACAGCCCTATTTGAATGCCTATTTCTCTGCTCGTATGAAGGAAACATTTCTAGAATTAAGACTTGGCATATGCCCAGCTAAGGAGGGCACGCCAACCTGGATCCAACAATGGTAAACTACTGAATGTAGTTTGTGTGGGTGGCCTTGTGAACCCTTATTACATATTGTGTGTCCTAACTTGCTTAAAACACGTTGTGCATTATTAAAACCTTTATTCCTTAAGGCTATGGTAGGATCAGCACACCAGGTCCTTATTTCATGTTTATGGGGTGCATCGATTCCATTGATATGTCAAATTATATCAATTTTAACATTTGCTGAAAAACTGCTAGTGTCTGTAGTTTAAATTGATTTGTTTATAGCTATTGTTAAGGGATATTTTAAAGGTTCAGAAAATATAAGGTTGTTGTTTTTAGGCTACTGGTACTTTGAATGACTTTGTAGTTTGACCCAATGATCCTGTTTTTTGGGCAACTTCTGTAATCGAGCTCTAAAGAGTATATGAAAGGATAGAGGCCCTTTATTGTTCATTTGCACAATGGTACATAATGTTTACAGCTCTCGTACCCAGGCACTTTATAGCTCATTTGCACCATGTCACATAATGTTTATAGTTTTTATTGTATATTCCTTGGAACGTGATCATTATATTTTATTTGTTTTATGATTAATGAACGGCTGCGATAAAAGATGTGACTATGTGGCATCAATGTTCCAGTGCGGCATGTAACCATAGAATTTGTTTTGTGTGTATAGTTGTATATCAATTGGCGAATTAGCGAAACGAAAATTGACCTAGTTAATTAACATATTAAATGTTTTAAATGATCAAGGAATTGTTTTTATTCATGATGGTACTAATGTTTTAATTGAAGGCACTATAGATTAATGTCTGGTCTAAAAATGGGGAAGAGATAGGAGTAGCTGGGCACAACAATGTTGTGGACGAAAACCCTCACTCACCCAAGGGTAACATGCTTCTCCAACACACGGGGACCGCAAGGTACCCCGTGTGAGCTACAACTTAACCCAAGGGGAAGGAGCAGGAGTGCAAAGCACGTGTTGGTTCTACCAACTCGAAATGGTAAGGAGGGCCAGAGTGCTAAAGAATAAGTTAAAAAGTGAATTAAAAACTACCTACTTAGGGGTAACAACTTTATTCCTCCTTCCTAAGTGGTAGTAGTTAAAATGCAAGTGAGTGTAGGGTTATAGATATATACCCTCTTCAGTGATCAACATGTTTCTGCCATGGTGACTATAACGTTCAGGGCATTCATCAGGATCAAGCAACAGTCACTCTGCTGCATCAAGTGTTCAAATAAAATAGAATGTGATACTTAGGCCTCTATTTCTTGACCATCATGCGCGTATGTAGATCAATATGATCGGTCAGAAGGCTCTAAGTGTAGTATGTACATGCCAAATCAACCTTCTAACGGGTATCTCACAATGTCCGTTATTCTATTGTAAACGCGCGGTTTTCCTCTTGGGAGTATTGACGAGTATTGAAGAGGAAAACCGTGCGTTTACAATAGCACTCTGCCCCTCCTTACCATTTCGAGTTGGTAGAACCAACACGTGCTTTGCACTCCTGCTCCTTCCCCCTTGGATTAAGTTATAGCCCACACGGTGTACCTTGCGGTCCCCGTGTGTTAGAGAAACCCAATGATGAAGCATGTCACCCTCGGGTGAGTGAGGGTTTTCGTCCACAACATTGTTGTGCCCATCTACTCCTATCTCTTCCCCCTTTTTAGACCAGACATTAATCTATAGTGCTACCCTATATTTTGTGTGAGATTCATGATAAGGAAGTTATATAGGATAGAAGTTTTCTACTTCGTAGCATTGTTCTTCCCTTTGGCCCCCCCTGTGTGAGATGCACACTAATGTTTTAATTGCAATGATTTTTGTTAATCAAGCAATAAAGAAATACCTACACTGCATTAAAGGACAAGGAGATATGAGTACATAAGCTGTGGTCAGCATGGAGAGCCGAGTGACAGGAAAGTGATAACTTGGGGACTGATGTCGGTTAGTGTTTTTCACTGCAGCAGCAGTTAAAGCGCTCTCACTCCGTCGATGCTGTTTGTTCCTCATACAAGTGCAGTTTAAAGAGAACTGTAGCATATGATGGAACTTTAAGATTTTGTAATATTTGAGCTATGAAACAACCTTTGCTAATTGAATATGAGCCAAGGAGTCAAGCAGAAGCATTAGTACATACACCTATCAGACAGTCAGCAGAATCAAAATAATTGATCAGCTCAGCTTCTTGAATGGATACTGCTGACAGATACTTTACTGTCTGTTTCTGGGGTTTTAATACATTCCTCCCATAGCTACAAGGATGTGGTTTGAAAACCAGATTCCTAACAATGCAAAAGTGTTTATTTCCACAGTGTCATTTTAACATCATCAATGAAGAATACTGCATGAGACAAATACGAGAATATTGAAAACTGTCCACCATGGCCTCACACGCTCAGAATCTGGTTATGGAAGGATTTTTGCCAATCATTTTTGCTACTTTCTAATGGTTAATATATCTGCTTTGATACTATTCTTAGTAATTTCAATCAAATTCAGATATATGTTGGAAGATTTACTTGTCATGGGCAAGTGGGTATCAAAAAGTGCAGCATACAGTGCAGCATAAAAGCACATGGTCTAGTTATTAGAGAAAATCATAGATTTAACAGTTTGCACTAAGCAATAATAAGAGTAGTGTTTGAGCTGTTGTATACATTTGGCATTTGATAATTTTTATTAATGAATAAAACCTCCTACCGAAGGTGTTAAACAGATAAATGCGTGTCCACCATGTCCTCATCTAGTTTTTAATTTTTGCTAGCGTTTGTGATCTGTACCGCCTCAGCCTTTGACCATTACTGTACATCATTCAGCCAAGACTCCATTATCAACCCTTCCATACTCATCCATTTAATCACTGCTCTGAATTTATACAATGCCAGGGCATGGGTTTTCTTCTAACTTTGTCATTAATGATTAAAAGTGTTCTGAGTATTATGAATCAGTGTCTACATGATCTGGAAGATTCACTTGCCATATATTGAAGTGAGGGCATCTCGCAGTGGAATCAGTAATGGGGATGGGATATATTTTGCCTTTAATGAGGAGGTCTGTCCAGGCAGTGCTGCTTCAGGCTGAATCCTTACAAGATTGAATCAATTCTGAATAAAGGTTGTTGTTGATAAAATGATCTGGGAGAGATTGATTTGATTCATGCCACTTCCAGGCCTGAAACACGGTGCTTCAGTGTAAAACACAGTTTCTTGACTCATCAGATGGTCACCTGGTGAAGAGTTACTATAAAATGTTGAATTTGTAAAACTGTGCATAAGGTTTACGGTTCAGGTGTGAATGCTCTCCACAGTTGAGCTCTAGTTAAAACCTCCTGATGACATGGGAGATGGCTCCAGATGATTTTATTCCTAGCTTTGGTGGGGGGTGGTCTGACTGTTTAGGCAAATGAGGAGGCTCAAAGTCCCACTCTCCATGACCATTGACCACACCCTCTTCTTCCTGTATGAGCATATTGTGAACATTAGTCTGAGGTTGGGAAGTCTGCACTAGTATTCTCACTCCTTTTCAATCCACTGTGAGGAACAGAACAGGGTGTTGTACATTACACGGCTGATTTCAAAAGCAGGAGAGAGGAATGCTGTTAGAAACTGGTTTTATAGATGGCAATCAAATGAACTTGGTTTCGAGAGGTATCTTGCAGTGGTCGTTTTGCTCTGCATCGTCTCCAGTATGCTGTGTCTGCACATCTGCATGGATTCATTTTCAACACCTGCCCCCAGGCAATTGGAGAACCATGACGATGGTTGACTTGGGAATGATGCCATAATATTCAAAGGTTTCTTTATCTTCTAACTGCTTCCTTTCGAATACAAGCTGGATGTTTGCAATAGCTGTGGATGAGACAGGAACACATTTATTGATTAAACCAATGGACAGAAAAAACTATGAGTGCAACAGTCAATGAAGAAAGGTAAATGCTTTATAAATACTGTCCCCTCAGCAATGGTGCTATGGTTGGTAACTCTGTTGCCAAACATTTATGCACATTGTCACACAGACTTCATAACTTTTGTTGACACTTTTAATATCTGATGGAGGAGAAACATACCTTAGAAGTAGGCAGTGAACACAGCCCTCTAGCTGCACTTGTGACCTGGTCACTTACATTGACGTACAACTGGTCACTAGCACTACCTGTGCCATCACTGGAGGGGGCACCATCGCCTCAGCACAGGTTTGACAGATGCGATTCCCTCAGGAAGGCACCGGCAATAGGCTGCATATCAATGTGAGCAGATAGTTGGAGATCTTGGGAGGGTGGCACTACAGTGGCTTACAGTCACTTATAATTCTTTCTACAAAGGCGTGCATGGGACAAAGAGTCTGGGTTTATTCAGTGTGAACTTCAATTCAAGAATGGTTTACTAATATTTTACAAAATGCAGTACAGTAACCAAAGTTCTTCTGGGCTCTTTGTGTGGCCGGGAGAGAGCAAAACTGCACGATTTCTACTTAGATATGGTGCTGCTGATCAGTGGTGTAATGCAGGGCCCTGTAGCCTCTGTATCTCGGGGGCCCCAACAACCCTTGAGATGGGAGCCCCAATTCCGCTCAAGGTCAATGAATATCTCTGAGCTATGGGTGTTGGATTACTCTTCTGCGGCTGTTCTCTTCCAAAGTGCTGACTCATTATCAGGGTTCCCCCGCACACACACACACATACACCTTTGCAACACAGTGTACAGGTGAGCGTGATGTCTAGGAAAGTGTCTGTCCAAGAAGGATAGACTTCAAGCACAAAGTACTAAGCTTTGAAAGCAACGTTGGAAAGGTTTGGGCCACAAAAAACATTTCTCCTACTTTCTGACTAAATTAGGTGTACTTTGATGACACAAAGCCTTGTTTTATTGTTTGATGATAAGGACCGTAGCATGGCAAATGCCATGTTCCATCCAAGGGACAACCCCCTGAGGCAAAACAATACAAAGTAGTGCAAAGCACTATATGCTTGACTTTGAGACCTTTCCAGCACAAATAAAGTTTGTAGGCGGCCAAAGCATAGTTATATTGTGCTGAAGGCCACAGGAAGTCCAGTGCCTACAAATGGGGATTAAATGCTACAAAGTAGTATGGGAATAAACAAACACACCTAGGGGCAGACTTCTGGTGTCTTTGCGTCACTGCCAATTCACTCTAAGTGACACAAAAGCTTTACAAAGTCTTGAAAGAGCATTTACTTTTGCACTGATTTCCTCCACTTTGCATCAAGGGGGTGTGATATGGGCAATATTAGGGCTATCCAGTCCAAACAACCAGTTGTTTTGTTTACACAAATGCCTATCTGCTAAATTTGTCAGACAGGGCTGAGCATCAAGAAGCAAATCTCCACCTGGCTAAAGTCGAAGAAGTATATGTATTCCTCTAAGTAGTTCACACATTGCATGCGTGCTGCACTGTGCAGCACAAGGCAATGAGTGAGAGGTTTTAAAGTTGGTCTATTTTTAGTATTTTCTAATGGCAAGAGTAGCCCTTCCAGTATAAAACCTTTGGTAGACATCATACCTACCTCTTTGCACTATGGTGCAAAGGTGTGCATGTGGTAATAATCGACCAGTTTGTGCTCAAGCGCATTTGATTAGAGCAGCAGCGGGCTATTTTGAATAAGTATGCCTCTGCGCTGCTCTCTCCCCCTTGCACAACACATTGCTGCAACTTTGGACTATATTTTAGAAAATGTGCCCTTGATGCTTTTTATTATCACTTTCAATGTATGCCTGAGTGATGGTTGTTTCTGGATGGTCCTTTAGACAATATTGTTCACACATACCACTGGATTTCGGCTGGCTCATTGTGAGTGACTCCTGGGAACAGGGATGACACACTGCCCCAAGAGAAGGGTACTTTACTTGATCTGCTACTGTACATGTTGTGAGGCATAGGAGAGTTCGAGTGCAAGTAGCTCATCTTACTGATTGCTACTCCCTGAGTGGGACACAGGAGATATCCCTTTAAGGAAATGCACCTAGGTGGACAAAATTGTCAACATCAACAAACAGGAAGTGACAGATTACCTATTTGCTCGAGCACCCCTCAGAACTGTGTGGCCGGTGACCTCAACACTGACCCCAGCAATAAGCAAAGTTAAGAAAGTTGGAGTTATATTAACTAAGGTTCTGCACCTTGTTTGCCTCACATAAGTGATGCAAAGCGACACAAAATCTTTTTATATCCAACTTACTTTACAGCGCAAAATTTGTTTTGTGTTGGAATTTCACTTAAAAGTACTGCAAAGCATTACTTAGCGCCAAGGGGGCGTTTCATTGGTAGTGCACAGGCATTCTCATGCAACCAACCATGTTTTTTGAAGTGAAACCCTATCTACTAAAAAATAAAAAAGCAGACAGGTTTTTGCATAAAAAAATGACGCCATTTTGAAGTAGGCTCTATCAAGGAGAAATACTTTAATTTTCCCATTCTTTTCCAACTCTGCATGTGTGCTGCACCGTACAGCACATATACAAATTGATGGAGCGGGTAGTACAACATTTTGTATGCCCCCCTATTCTGCATGAATATACTAATTATAATCTATTAATTGTAATATTATTAAATGAGTTTGCATGAATAATTAATCAACATTATTAATATATCAACTACACGTGGGATTTGCATTTTTCATGGCCAAATAACCTTTACGACTAAAATCCGTATGCATACTAACAATAGTATATGTAGTAAATAGAATACTGCATGCTATATGTTGCTTTTGTGATGTCTTTGTATTGTTGCCTCAGATGACAAAAAATGGGTGAATATGAACGCTTTAAATGTCGCTATACGCTAGATAAATACATAAACATAGAGGGATTAGTAAGGGGTTAACATCAGATTCATTACTTCTATGTATTAATTACTTTTTGTGTTTGTTTTACTCGGTTATCCTTTGGGCCTACAAACCAAAATGGCCGCTGACGCAACACGAGATGATGGCCACCGCTCCACGAGGTTTGGAGTGAAGTGCGCAGATGCGACAAAACGTCCCTGTGGCCTCGTCATGACCTGTGCCTTAGTGTTCCTGAACAAGGCCACGGTGGGATCGCAGCCAAACTATAAAACAAAGAACTCTTGACAAAGAACTAGAATGGACTGACTTTATGATGTCATCTTTGAACTGTACCACGTTTCCAAAGACTCTGCCGGACGATCTCAACCGACCAATCAGAACTGCCCAAATTTTATAGTTTGTAACTTCTTTACCTTTTTTATCATTATAAATTGCATGGTAGAATAGAGAGAAAAAACGTCATCGACAAATCTTTGACGAAGACGACGGTGACGCTACGTGACGCTACTACTTAGGGTGACTGCTGCGTTCCTGAAATCTTTGACGGACTGAATGCTGCCCATCATCTGAAGAACTGCAAACTTATCTAAACCTATGGGCATAGGTAAATGCTTGCACGTCTCTGGACCTTGCCCATCCTTTGGGACTGTAGCGTGCTGAGCGAAGAACTCTGATTTGCTCTTGACCAATTGACTCCCAATTTGACTACGCTATGTGAATGACTTAGAGGACGCCCAATAGCCAGATTAGGTAAATATGATGTTCTGTGATTTACATGAAAATTGATTTAAACTTTCTAAATGCTGATTTAAACTTTTCTATAATTATTAGATAAACAGATATTGATTAACAAGAAATGAGTGCGTAATTTATTGAGGGAAGTAAGATCAAAATCTTGAAATGTGTTTTAGCTGGTTCTAAATCACCATCAACCAATCCAACTAATTTGATCCATTGATCAGGTGGGAGGAGTGCCTTGATGTTTAGGATTGAGATCTGTAGGCGAAAGAATATTAACGTATAGATATATAATATAATTTTCTTCCTATAGATTATAAGGTATTCCCCTACATGTGAAGCGCTTGAACCATTCATTCCTCCTGAGCCTGCAGACCGGTGTGGAAGTTATGTGTGAATGTTGGTGTTTTGGGCCCCACCAATGACTGTATGTGTAAAAGAGTTAGTGTGATGCTGGGTCTGTGACGTAGGGAGGATATTGATACGGGTCTCGCCCTTACCTAGGGTTTCGGCGCTGCAACAAAAGTAAGAAAAGTTTTAAAGTTACTGTTAGCATAATTTTTTGCACAGGGAGGGTACTCTTCCCATACATAACCTATACTAGACTCTCACACACACCTTTGCACTAAGATGAGCTCGGCAGACTGATTGTGCACCAGCGATAGGAAGAGAGTGCAATATCTCTGTAGATATGGCATGGTCCTGCTTTCTCCTTGTCCTACAGCATATTGCAGCCTTTTTGGCTGCTACACTGCTTTGCCTGAGACTTTAGTAAATATACTCCTTGGTGTATTGCTCCAAAGCCAAGGAGAGCTTGAAGTAGTTCACAAATGCTGTGCTTTGCACATATTTATTTAACAAACAGGTAGGATAGAATCCATCCTTTAAGTAGCCCATGCATCAAGTGATTTACCCGCTCGTTATTTGGAGTCCCAAATTTCAACATTTTGGTAATAGTTGCACTACAGTTGGGGCCCCATTTCGCCTGCAGAGCAGAGCGGCTTCAGAAAACCTTCCTTCAGGTTTGTTCTCTATAATACATAGTTTTGATCAATCATCCTTCTTACACATATTCCTTTACGTTTTGCCTAAATAATATTTTTAAACAATTTTTATAAATCAAGAACACTAGCAGAATTAACTGTTGCATCTCCGCTTGCTTTGTGATTCTTTTTTTAATATAATTTGTATAATTAGTTAATTTACCATGCATTTTACCGTGTTTCGAGCAGTGTTCCAAACATTTCCACTTACAGTTGCTCTTTATAGTACACATACTTAGTTGTGCCATCTGTTTACTGCGCCGACCATCGTTAATGTTATGACGTTTAGTTTTCTAGCATCCTAGCACGTTCACTGACCATGTCTGCCCAGCTAGCCATGTTCTCCGTTGCTGTCTCATCCCTTCTAACTGCTTTTACACCAATCTCCCCAGTCATAGCCCAGCCTATCATATCCTTCTTCTTCCTATGATTTCCCTGTGAGCACTGTAGAGTGGAACCAATGTATGGCTATCCCACGTTTTTCTAGCAGCAGCCCCTGAGTTGCAAATGTGTGCTTTATTCTGTTCTGTGTTGGGTGGGTTAATTAATTATGCTTAGTAGACCCTATTTGGGCAATAATTCCAACTGTATAGTTGTTAATGGTCGTAATCGTTTCATTATTCCGTCCCAATAATTGACCATCACCTGACATGACAAGTCATATAGACAAACGATGCTTCTGTTTCTCCACATCTAGGGCTGGAGAACAATCTTTCTGAATTACTTCATTAGTTTTTCCTTAAGCCAAATAGGTGTGCTGCGAAAGGTTAAAATGGGTTCTTCAGATCTAGCATTACTCATCAACGTGCATACTATTTTCCATTCTGTTTTCGTAATTAGTTGCTTTACGGATCCCTTTTTCCTGTCTGCCAGCAAGGGAAGGGTTTTCACTAGCTCCTAGCTCACAGACACCTTTAGTTTAGGACGAGCTGTACCAGTTTGCAATGACTTGCTGATCAATTTGGTGACAAATAACATACAGACACAGTGCTCTTTAGTAGCAATTACTTGAAGTGCATCATACAAACCGCAAGTTGTCTTAAGTGCATCCAGAAAATATTTATACTAAGCTATACTAATTCCATTTCATATTACACGTGCCATAGAATATATTGTATTTATAATATGGCAGATGAGATGCCCATCACATTTGTGGCGGAGTATCCCGTTCGCCAAACTTTAAATCAGGTCCAGAGTCTCTAATCTTATGCATTTTAGATAGCTGAATGATGGAAGCATGTATGCCATTACTGCGTGTGCCTTTACCACGTGTCCATTACCACGCATATACCTTTACAATGTTTATGAACTCACATATTACATCACTCATGACATGGTGAGTGACATCACTGATGACATCATTAATGATATCACAAATGACATCACTGATGACATCATCCACATAATCTGACGTAACCACTCATACCCCAATATACTCTTTCATGCACCTACTCAAACTTCCACACTATCATTCTCAAAACCATTGACACAACCATACTAGTACTTACACACAAATCGTCGGAGGACATGTCCCCTTTCTCCATCACTCTGAAAATGCACCTCCTGGCGCACTGCCGCTTGGGAGAAGTCCACTTTAGTCCTGAGGCTCTCAGGAGGCAAGAGGACCTCATCCCCCACCAGCAGTGTGCTGAGAGTCACGTTTGCAGAGTGGTGGAGAAAGGGGGCATGGCCTCCGATCACCTCTCAGCAATCCCACTGTGGGGGGCTTACTGGAGGTAACAGGAGGTCTTGTTGGTCCCTAAGAACCCTCAGCAGCCAAGACAACTTCATACCCCAACCAGCAGCGCACCAGCAAACATTTTTTCAGAGTGGTGGAGAAACGGGGTGGGGCCTCAGGCGAGTTGTCATTTATTTTTCATTACTTTCTATTTTTTAGGAAGGGGGGCCGCATGCCCCCTGTCCCCTGGGCCAATTTGGGCCCGGGAAGCACATACCCTGGGGCCTGTCCCTTTAACCAAAAAAATTATTTTAAAAAAGTGAGGGGGCCATGCCACGCCCCTCCCGGGCCGTTCCCATCCCCCGGGGCCCAGCTTTTTAATTTCTTTTTTTAATAATTGAAAGGGAGCAGGAAAACAGACACTGCTCTGCTTTCAGCAAGTGAGAGCATTTTCACTCTTGTTGTTGTAAGCAGAGCTGGTTTGGTATGGCGGGAATGGTGCTGTCTTTCTGTCCTTCCTCTTCCTTTCACTACACTGATACGAGAATAGATCTTAACAAATAGATTTACAAACTTAAACTCAAAAATGGCACATATTAAGGTCAGTGGGTCACGACAGATCCACAACATCTGGGGTACAAGGCAATGAGATGGATCTTGACGTTGGAGACATGGATACTCTAGTCACACTTTTGTAATTACAACAAGAGTCAAATCACATGGACACTTACATCACTGAGACATCGGTATTAGATGAGTTAGGCATTACACATTATGCGGCAGCAGGCACTAGTTTTAAACCACGATCCACTTTTTTTCCTACTCTTCCACATGACAGTATAGGCACTTTCCATGAAGTTGTCACTAAATCTATTAGTGAATACCATTTCAAATCACATCACAGGAACAGAGCACTTGATAATCTCACCTTTACACAATGACAGGCACTTTTTTCCCTAGCTGAGGACAAGGAGGTTGTGATACGTCCAGCGAACAAAGGTGGTAATGTGATTCTGTTAGACAGAGATATGTACATTACTGAGGCAATGAGACAACTCAATGATACTAGGTTCTATACTCTAGTCCCAAGGGAGGAATACACCAGTAGCATCACATGGATTTATAACTTACTTGTAGAATAGAGGGGCAACGGAATTTTGGAGTGGGACGAATTTTGTTTTCTCAAGAAAGACCATCCGAAGTTCCCGGTCTTATACCTACTGCCCAGGATACATAAAGATCCACTTGTCCCTCCTGGGCGCTCCATACTGTCATTGAGAGGTAGTGCCTTGGAGCATTTGTCCAAATACGTTGACCATTTCCTGAGGGACCGTGTGGCCAAAATTACCTCGTACATTAGGGACACCAAGGACTTTTTGTGTAAACTACAGGACATCAGATGGGAGGAGGAGTTCCTCCTCATCACTCTTGATGTCAATTTCCTTTACACGATTATAGACCACCAACAAGAACTGGACGTATGCCGACATTCTTTAAGCAAAAGACAGATCAGATTCAGAGACCATACCGTGATGATTTTGTACATGATAGGGTTCTGTCTTAGTAACAACATCTTTTTGTTTAACAGAGCCATTTACAGACAAATAACTGGTATAGCCATGGGTTCGTGCTTTGCTCCCAGCTTTGCCAATCTCTTAATTGGGCAGGTGGGAGGAGGAGGTCTTTGGCAGTTCCGAGTTTGCTCGGGACGTTGAGCGTGTCGTGGTGTGGCTGAGGTACATTGAAAACCTGTTTATCGCCTGTAGGGGCTCGGAAACATTGGCCACCGACTTCATTAAGAGACTCAACACCAACGACCGCAATATCCTTCTGACTAACAAGATCAGTAGCACCACAGAGGAATATTTGGATGTCAGGATTGAGATCAGGCAGAACAGAATATACACCGAGCTGTTCCACAAGAGCACTGCTGGCAACAGCCTACTCCATACCCTTATTGGCTACCCAAAGACCCTCAAATGGAGCATTCCGTATGGGGAGCTACTTAGGACCAAACGCAACCGTAACACAGAAGAAGCGTACCAATATGAACGTAAGATCATGATAGACAGGTTCAGGGAGAGAGGATACCCATTATGGGTTCTCAATAAGACCAGTGACAGAGCCAAGGACATTAGGAGACAGGAGACTCTATCTGACAAAGTCAGCAAAGGGACTGAACACACAGAGGACAGTAACAGGATCATACTGACTTGCAATGGGGACACCAGCGTTGTCAAGAAGATCCTGGTTAAGAACTGGAATATACTTAAGATTGACAGTGTCATTGGGAACCACATTGATGGCAGACCACGCATCACTTACAGGAGAGGAGGGAGCTTGAGGTACATTCTTGTACACAGCAACATTACAGTACCACCTTTGTCATTTATATCAATGAATGCCGGTGCAGATTGTGGTACATAGGGAGCACCACCTTGATGGCCAAAAAGAGGATATTGGAGCACATGAGGGCCATTACCAACAGGGACCCTTACCAACAGGGACCCTCGATATCCAGTAGCCTGGCATTTTCAGGACAGGCACTTTTCTGACTCATCAAAGCTTTCCTACTGCCTGATTAAACAGATTATGAACAATCCTAGAGAGGGGGATAGAGTTCCTAAGCTCAGAAAGAGGGAGTCAAAATACATAATTGACTTCCAAACCAAGATTCCAGGGGGTTTGACCAGGATGAGGAATTAGCCATTCAGCTCAAAGAGGAAAAGATCTTTCGCCATTATCTCTACTCTTCCTTCATATGTAGTAGAAACCGAATTTTATGCTGAATGTCATTATCTGTACTATGTGTTACATTTTCCCATTTTTTGTACACTGATATTGTACTGTTTTGTGTTTTTTGTTTCAGGAGGAAAGGAAGGGACCCATCACCATGACAGTCACCAGCACAGGTTATCTACCCTTTTCTTTGCCGTCACTTTGGGATGTCATCACAGATAAGTTGTACTATGCATTATGGAATGAATGTTTGAGGATCTTTGCGCAACTTGCCACAACCCAAGTTGACTAAGCCAGGGCATTTGCCCAATACTTACCGTTTTGCCACACCATGCACCTAGACTATTTGTGACTGAGGCTTTGAATGTCCCATACAATATGGTGGTCCATGATTGAGTTACACAGTTTTGTACGGGCACTATGCCTCTATTCACTATGGTTTGCCCGAGTAGCACAAGATCGATGCCTGAACACTGACACTATGTCGTCACTGCCCGTTGTTCCCTATTAACTCTTCCACATTGCCACAGGGATTGTTCATTGTGGTGTTATCTTTCTACATTTTTGTGGCAATTAAGCATTGGATTTCCAATGCACGGTTTAGTGGATCGTATAATAATGCATTACCTATTGTTTGTTATATTTTCTTTTGACTTGGTTTTACAACATTCCAATATGGCTGACATGTTTGTTCCTCTCTTGTCCCTTGTCTATGTTTTTCATGCATTTTTAAGGACACCTAAATAGTGGGTAAAGCACATGTGACCAAGGCTGCTGGGCAGCTGAAACCCGTTATGTGATTAAACAGTTTCCTTCAACTACTTGGTGCTGTGTATGCTGTATTCTGAGGCCGCGCTATTGAGCTGTGGAAAATGATATATATATATGCTGTAAATGTTCACAAACCCTCCAGCAGAACTGTAGGAAGAGGCCACATGGGGAACTCAGGGAAAAAGCCTTTATTGGACACGCAGGTAAGGCATAATGCATTTCGACATCATAGTCTTCCTCAGATGCCACTGCTGCACTGAGAAACAGTCCCATGCCTCCACTTTTGAATCCATCGGCAGACCTCCCACTCTTGAAAGGAAGTACCTCCCCTGCCATGTGATCGCTCACCTGCTGTAGTACTGTTCGTCTGACATACAGTCCCCTCCAAGTACTGGCACCCTGGTACCTTCAATTCAGCTCCTGTTCCATACGCAGTCACGCCATTGGAGGTGACTGTATGCCGCAACCCACTGGGGAATCATCATTGAATCGAACTGGTGATGGCACACAGCCCACGAGGGTAAGAAATTCGGCACTGCAAGTACCAAGATGCTATGCGAGTAGTGACGCCCATGAAGGCGGGGACTTGTAATTATGTCAGGTGCTTTAAAAACGTAATGCCATCATGCAGTTGCTAAACCGGAGTCCCTGATGAAATGCCGTAAGGCATGAAACACGTCAGAAAGACTTTCTGGACAATCTGGCAGGCAACATTTCTTTCCTGTATGCTGCAACCTTCAATAAATTGTTTTAACCTATACATACCTGTTGTGGGCCCTTCCATAGCGGGTGTTCTCTTGTGGATGGATATATATATATATATATATATTATCTACTGGCGGTCACCAGTAGATAGTTATAGTTAGGACCGTGTTTCCATAGGAAATCCGCAACATTCTATTTGGAATAACTTTGGCGCCGGTCGACGAATCCTCGCGAAATTTTCAAAACTAATGGGGCGCTACGCTCCGCTCCTACCCTAAAGTCTCGGGGGGATTCGTCAAGCGGGGGCTGAGAAAAAAGGGGGGTCCCAAAACGCGTTTTCCCCATGCATTTTTCCATAGGACCTTTAGACACAGCTACAGCCCGAACGGCTGAACAGAATTACTTGAAATTTGGCAGAGAGGTTGTCCTCAGGTCAAGGATGTGCCTTTTGTAGGTCTGGTGTAAATCTGTTCAGTAGGTCCTGAGAAAATAGCATTTAAAGCAATATATATATATCTGTAAGCGCGCTCCGTGCGCTTACCGTAAGCTTACCGTACGCGTACGGTGCCGTGCGCGAGCTCAATTCTGATTGGTGGTTACATGACTGTAAACATTCGAATCGGTTGAAATCAGGAAGTGTCGGCCGCCATTTTCTGTCTCTCGCACTGAGAAACAAAGGTGGGGAACGTGAAACGGGGGCAACGAAGAGAGTTGCAGACCCCCTAGTGTTTGTCAGGGGGTCCCAGAATGACCCAAAAGTACGAAAAATAAATTTAATAATTTTAAAAAAAAATCGCGGGGTACGCGTACGGTAAGCTTACCGTACGCGTACGGCAAAAAAAATAAAAAAAATAAATAAAGAAGTAACAATCACATTTATTAAATAAATTAAAGGACCCACAAGGGAGAAAAAAACAAATGTTACTGCGTAAAAAAAGGCGAGGGGCGCACGGCATGGACTGCGCAACGTGGGTGCTCTGCGCGCAATGCGCACCGAGTGCCCACAGCGCGCGCACGGTGCGCGAAGCGCACCCTGCGCGCAGGGTGTGCGCATAGTGAAAAACCAGAAAAAAAATAAAAAATAAATACATAACTTAGCATTTAAAAAACCGTACAAATTCACTGAAAAAACCATAGGTTTCACACACGTTATAGTTAGGAATTATCATTTACAAAACCTTGCAAATTCACTTAAAAAACCATAGGTTTCACACATGTTATAGTTAGCTGTACATTTCACTCGTAAAAAACCAATGAAATTCCACGTTATAGTTAGATCAGGTAACTATAACTTGCGCGACCGCAATCCACAATGTGTAATTTCAGATGTCATCATTGATGTCATGAGTGATGTCACTGACCATGTCATGAGTGATGTAATATGTGACGTCATCAGCAGTTTATTGCGGTCGCGCAAGTTATAGTTACCTGATCTAACTATAACGTGGAATTTCATTGGTTTTTTACGAGTGAAATGTACAGCTAACTATAACATGTGTGAAACCTATGGTTTTTTAAGTGAATTTGCAAGGTTTTGTAAATGATAATTCCTAACTATAACGTGTGTGAAACCTATGGTTTTTTCTGTGAATATATATATATACATACATATATTACCTACTGGCGGTCGCCAGTAGGTAGTTATAGTTAGGACCACGTTTCCATAGGAAATCCGCAACATTCTATTTTGAATAACTTTGGCGCCGGTCGACGAATCCTCACAAATTTTTCAAAATAGGTGGGGCGCTACGCTCCGCTCCTACCCTGAAAGTCTCGGGGGGATTCGTCAAGCGGGGGCTGAGATAAAAGGGGGGTCCCAAAACGCGTTTTTCCCATGCATTTTTCCATAGGACCTTTAGACAGGGCTACAGCCCGAACGGCTGAACAGAATTACTAGAAATTTGGCAGAGAGGTAGTCCTCAGGTCAAGGAAGTGCCTTTTGTAGGTTTGGTGTAAATCTGTTCAGTAGATTCTGAGAAAATAGCCTTTAAATCAATATATATATCTGAGCTAGCTTACGGTGCGCTTACGGTACGCTTACCGTACGCGTACGGTGGCGTGCGCGAGTGCGATTCTGATTGGCTCTTAGATCTTAGTAAACATTCAAATCGGCCGAAACCAGGAAGCGGCGGCCGCCATTTTCTCTCTCGCACTGAGAGTGATTTTTAAAATATAAAGCCCAAAAACATGTAAAGGGGCTGTTTAGACAGCTCCCACACACATAGCCATGTTTAGGGAGTCCCCAAAGATCCCCCAAGGGCAAAAACGGAATTTTTATTTTTTTGGTAATTTCGCCGATTATGCTTACCGTACGCGTACGGTAAAAAATAAAAAAAAAAAAAAAAATGTATCTACATTCTCTCCACCCCGTGTGCAATTGGTGCCCGCCGGGCACCATTTGTGCATGGCTTATAAAAGATACGAAAAATTAAAATATTACCTTTCAAAACGAAGTGCATCATATGTCCTCCATGTGCGCACGGTGCGCGAAGCGCATCGTGCGTACATGGCCCATCTAGCGTAACGTGGGCACGCGGTGAGCAGAAGTCGCGTGAGTTATAGTTGCCTGCACTAACTATAACGGGGGAATTTCACTGGTTTTTTATCAGTAAAATTTCCGCTAACTATAACATGTGTGAAACCTATGGTTTTTTCAGTGAATTTGCAAGGTTTTTTAAATGCTAATTCCTAACTATAACGTGTGTGAAACCTATGGTTTTTTCAGTGAATTTGTACGTTTTTTTAAATGCTAAGTTACTTTACGCCATTCGTGGCGTGCGCGCCCACTTAACGCAGTTCGTTCCGTGCACGGTAATATTTTAATTTTTCGTCAGTTTTATAAGCCATGCACAAATGGTGCCCTTCGGGCACCATTTGCACACGGGGTGGAGAGAGTGTGGATAATTTTTTCTTTTATTATTTTTGTTTAAAATATTGTGGTTTGTATCATGTTACATAAGCCCTGTATATTTGGTGGCCTTCGCCCACCAAAATCACAGGGGGTGGGGAGAGTGTGGATAGTGTTTTTTTTATTTCCTTTTTTTACCGTACGCGTACGGTAAGCGTAATCGGCGAAATTAGCGAAAAAATAAAAATTGCTTTTTTGGCCTTGGGAGGTCTGTGGGGACTGCCTCAACATGGCTATGTGTGTGGGAGCTGTCTAAACAGCCCCTTTACATGTTTTTTGGCTTTATTTTATAATCTAACTCTCAGTGCGAGAGAGAAAATGGCGGTCGCCGCTTCCTGGTTTCGGCCGATTCGAATGTTTACTAAGATCTAAGAGCCAATCAGAATCGCGCTCGCGCACGCCACCGTACGCGTACGGTAAGCGTACCGTAAGCGCACCGTAAGCTGGCTCAGATATATATATTGATTTAAAGGCTATTTTCTCAGAATCTACCTAACAGATTTACACCAAACCTACAAAAGGCACTTCCTTGACCTGAGGACTACCTCTCTGCCAAATTTCAAGTAATTCTGTTCAGCCGTTCGGGCTGTAGCCCTGTCTAAAGGTCCTATGGAAAAATGCATGGGAAAAACGCGTTTTGGGACCCCCCTTTTATCTCAGCCCCCGCTTGATGAATCCCCCCGAGACTTTCAGGGTAGGAGCGGAGCGTAGCGCCCCACCTATTTTGAAAAATTCGCGAGGATTCGTCGACCGGCGCCAAAGTTATTCAAAATAGAATGTTGCGGATTTCCTATGGAAAAGGGGTCCTAACTATAACTACCTACTGGCGACCACCAGTAGGTAATATATATATATATGCTGCGGGCCCCCCGGGGCTTATTTTCTTGTAAATTAAAAAAAAAAAAACCTGTGTGGGTGACTTTGAAGAAGGTGGGAGGGGGCGGGTGGCCACCCTCCTGGAGCCCTCGAGGGCCCTGGGGACTGCCACCCTCCTGCAGTGTCCTCGGGGTGCCCACCCCGGGACACTGTAGTTTGCTATGGCAGGGTGGGAGCCTCGCGGCTCCCACCCTGCCATAGCAAACTGCTTTGCTATTTGGAAGAGAGAGCAGGGAAACCTGCTCTCTCTTCCAAATAGTAACGCAGATTGCTTTTCCACAGGGGGAGCAGCATATTAGCTGCTCCCCATGTGGAAAAGCAATGCCGGCTCCCGCAGGAGGCGGGGAGCCGGCGGGACCGTGGGGGGATTGGGGACTCCCCCACAGTCCCCAACGGAGAGGGCCAGCCCCGGGGGATGGGGTCCCTGGGGCAATTAGTGGCCAGGGAGGGGGGCCACGCGGCCCCCTCCTCAAATAAAAAACAAAAAAAAACAAAGGCTGGGCCCGGGGGATGGGCTCCCTGGGGCCATAAGGAGGGGGGCAAGGCAGCCCCCATCCTAAAATAATAATATTTAAAAAAAGGGCCATGCCCCGGGGGATGGGGTCCCTGGGGCTGATTAAGGCCTCGGGAGGGGGGCCACGCGGCACCCTTCCCAATTTTTTTATTTAAAAAAAAAAAAAGAAATTAGGGGGCAGGCCTTGGGGGATGGGGTCCCCCGGGCCCAAATATGAGAAAAAGAAGCAGGCTACACAGCTCCCCTTCTTAAAAAAAGAAAAAAAGAAATACCTGCATCGTGCTGGAGGCTCCCCCTCTCCTTGCTGCACTCTGCAAACGCTCCCCCCGGCGCGTTTGCAGATGGGGAACGAATTCCCCTTGAATACTGGTGGTCCCTGGGGACCAACTAACCTACCAGGAACCTCCAGTATACGCCAGGGGGCTGCATTGCAGAGATGTGTTCTGAGGCCACGCCCCTTTTTACACCTCTCTGCAACGCAGCTCTGTGGCGCTTAGTGGAGGTAGCTGGTGGCCTAGTTGGACTCCAGGGACCCTCAGTATTCAAGGGAAGTTAATCCCCCAACTTATAACGCGCCACGGGGCGCGTTTGCACAGTGGTGAAGGGAGGGAGCGGGGCCTGAGTTCACATGTGTGCAAACACACCCTATGGCACGGTTTAAGTTGGGGAATTAATTCCTTGTCAATTCTGAGGGTCCCTGGGGGCCAACTAGCCCACCAGGTACCTCCAGTAAGTGCCACAGAGCTGCGTTGCAGAGTTTTGTAAAAAGGGGCATGGCCTCTGAACACCTCTCTGTAACGCAGCCTCCTGGCGCATATTGGAGGTACCTGGTTGGCTAGTTGGCTCCCAGGGACCCACAGGATTGAGGAGAAATTAATTCTCTAACTTCAAACGCGCCACAGGGCGTGTTTGCAGACATGTCACCTCAGGCCACGCCCCCTTCTTTCACCACTGTGCAAACACGCACCGTGGCGCGTTTTAAGTTGGGGAATTAATTATCTTTCAATAGTGAGGGTCCCTGAGGGCCAAATACCCCCACAGGTATCTCCAGTATGCGCCAGGGAGCTGCGTTGCAGACAGGTGTTCAGAGGCCACGCCCCTTTTTACACCTCTCTGCAACGCAGCTCTGTGGCGCTTACTGGAGGTACCTAGTGGGCTAGTTTGACCCTAGGGACCCTTAGGATTGAAGGGGACTTAATCTCTCAACTTAGAAGGGTGACAGGGTGCGTTTACACAGTGGTGAAGCGAGGGGACGGGGCCTTACGTGATGTGTGCAAACACGCCCTGTGGCGCGTTTTAAGTTAGGGAAAAAATTCCACTTTAAACCTGAGGGACAATGGGGGGCCAAGTAGCCCACCAGTTGCTTCCAGGAAGCGCCACTGCTCTGCGTTGCAGAGAGGTGGTGCAGGCCGTGCCCCTTTTGACATCTCTCTGCTACGCAGCTCTGTGGCGCTTACTGGATGTACTACGAATTCCGATTTACTCACCTGTTATCAGGAGAGACCTCAGTGCTGCATCTTTGAGCCCAGTACTGATCCTGAAAAGTAATTCTAACCATACTTACCAGTAACTTGAATTTCCTCCCATAGGCTAACATTGACTGGTTTCGCTTGGAAATTCTTCTAAGTGTGGAGTTTTGGAACTTTAAAATATTCACCTAAAATCATCCGAAGAACGAATTCCGATTTACTCACCTTTTATCAGGAGAGAACCCAGTGCTGCATCTTTTAGCCCAGCTCTGACCCTGAAATGTAATTCTAACCGTACTTACCAGTTACTTGTATTTCCTTCCATAGGAATCCATTGTCTGTTTTTCAGCAGAAAAGTTTCTGTGTCTATATTCACAAACTAAAAATATTCCTTAAAAATCGCCTGTATGACTTAAACGCATTCTTTCAACTGTTTACAGGAGATGCACCAGTGCTGGATCCAGGATCCACCACTGAGTAAGAAAAGGTGACGATAACACTACTTACCTGCTAAGTGAATTTCCTGCCATAGGATAACATTGGTGATTCTATGTGAAAAAATTCCTAAGTGTCAACTTTTAAAATACAATAATATTCCTTAAAAATCACTACTGTAACCAAAACACTTTTCCTCAACTGTTTACAGGAGATGTCCAAGGACTGAATCTAGGATCCAGTCTTGTGGTTAGAAAAGTAATCCATAAAGTAACTAATTGCATTTAACTAGAAATTCACTTTGAGCTCAATGGTGCATTGTGTTTGAAATTGTGTTGCCCATTGCAACAACTGTAACTACTGTACTTAAATGTCTATTGCCTATTTGCAAAGTATTTAAACTAAAGTAATTCATTCTGAGAAAGTATATTTTGTAATGTAATGTATAATGTAATTATAATGTAATTAAAAAAATAAAATATCTAAAAATAAATAGTTTAAAAAATGTAGTTAATCAGTATCAAATAAATATAACAATTAATACATTTAAAAATTGTCATTTACAAAACCTTTGAAATTCACTGAAAAAAACATAGGTTTGAGACATGTTATAGTTAGGAATTAGCATTTAAAAAACCTTTGAAATTCACTGAAAAAAACCATAGGTTTCAGGCCTGATATAGCTAGGAATTAGCATTTAAAAAACCTTTGAAATTCACTGAAAAAACCATAGGTTTTAGGGGTGTTATAGTTAGCTGGACATTTCACTCATACAAAACCATTGAAATTCCTCCGATATAGTTAGGTGTACTAACTACATCTTGCGCGCCCGCAATCCACTGCTGATGATGTCACATATTACATCATTCATGACATGGTCAGTGACATCACTGATGACATCTCAAATGACATCAATGATGACATCACTGATGACATCATCCACGTGACAATCAGATACACCTCATCATACACTAGTATAACCTTTCATCACTCACTGTAAAATACAGAGTGCCATATTTGAATCCATTGACACACCAATACAAGTTTCTAAACACCCACTCAGTGATTCCTAGATCTATACACACATCTAATCACTTACCTATAGATTCACTCATACATGCTGTCAAAGATCAATAGAACACTATCAAATATACTTATACACCTATATCGACATTACACACCAGCACACATCCTAATCACTTATGAAGTCATCCTACTCACTTATGCAAACAATGGAACATACTTACATTTACTTAGCTACACACTTATACAAACACCACTTCATCGATTCATATAGATAGTAACTCATACTTAGTGTGTTATAAAATCACTATTACAAGTATACAGTTATCCATACAGTCACTCATGCAATCACGGAGTCTTATGTATACTTATTTATATATAAGGCTCCCTGTTTTCCGTTTTTACAGATTTTTACAGATAAATACAGACAGAAAACAATGTGTTTTCTGTCTACATTTATTTTTAAAAGTGGATAAATACAGAAAATTGTGCTTCTTTTAAGTGACTCTCCATGCTGTCTTACATGAATTATAGGCCAGCAGCTGAGCAGATGGACAGCATGGGAAATTGAAAAACAGGATGACATTTATTTAAATAACGGCATAAGTCAACATATATTTATAGTATAATGCTAGTATTTACCAGTGGATGTATTGTTGTGCAATATTTGGCAGCTTAAATAGCTAAAACACGACAGACATCAAAGTATGAGTGCGCGTCTATCAGTTAAATAGATATGGAAATGTACAGTTTTACAACTTCATTTATAAGCAAAACACAAAATAAATATGGATAAATACAGATAAAATGGCCAGAAAATAAATATGGATAAATACAGACGGAAATGGCCAAAAAATAAATACCATAAAACCAGGAGCCCTATTTATATACAACAACTGACACATACACTGGCTTTTATTTTTCTAGTTTGTTGGACATGTATTATTGAGACATATATTTGCTCATCACAACACCCATAAAGATATTCACTCACCCAAACAATTTTTATAACATGTAGTTTTAACTTCAGATACCTACTGAATCAACTATTCACACATCTTTGGGCAGTCACACACCACCCACCGAACCACACACAAATTCACTCTCCCATACAAATTCTCAGTTAACTAATCAATAACTAATATAGACTTTCACATAGCTAGTAACCAACTGGAGAAGCAGTTTACACAACAACTGACAAAGTGATACAGATATTCACACAGTTTAGTCCCTACCCAATATATTTAGTGAGACACTATAAATTAGTCAAGTAAACAGTCAATCACACTGCTACTAAATCCTCCATCCAGATATTTATATTTATATACCCACTCATTCATCAATGCAAATTGCTATATATATAATACATATTTCAATAACGAACCACACCACATTCACTGGATGATGTCATCAGTGATGTCATCAGTGATGTCATTTGAGATATCATCAGTGATGTCACTGACCATGTCATGAATGATGTAATATGTGACATCATCAGCAGTGGATTATGGGTGCGCGAGATGTAGTTAGTACAACTAACTATATCGGAGGAATTTCAATGGTTTTGTACGAGTGAAATGTCCAGCTAACTATAACACCCCTAAAACCTATGGTTTTTTCTGTGAATTTCTAAGGTTTTTTAAATGCTAATTCCTAACTATATCAGGCATGAAACCTATGGTTTTTTCAGTGAATATATATATATATATATAATCACACACATAAAGAAGAGATGCATCTCGGGTCCAGGACACAGACTGCTTGCCCTTCAGGATAAAGTTTGCCACAAAATAACATTTTATTTATGGCAACGTGTTTCGACCCTTCGGTCTTTATCACAGCCTTAGTTGCTTGCGTGCATTACTACCTTTAAGTGCAAAACATATAACTAAACATGAAAAATGGACATCACATGTCGGAGCACATATAAACAGGGATACCAGACTACCAATGACATATTGGAAGACAGACTTTCGTCAAAAGAATGTGTTATTGCACATAAAGTTAATTCAAGTAATACTTTAACAGCGTGTCACAAATAGAACATTATCACTCATAGTACTTATGCAAGTACTGAAAATGTGACTCAATAAAATATGGCATAATGTGCAATAGAATCGCCAACACAAATCATGCTGTGCAAAATATATCTAAATTGATCTATATCTGATTGAGAGCATAGAGTCCATAATGAGGACCTATTCCCTGGCTATTATAGAAAGACTTAATAAACTAGAAGTCAGACTTGGGAAGATAGAACAAGAATTGGAGAAAAAGCTTGTAACTAACAAAGTGTCGTTTAACCCCTCTATACAAGTCCCAATGGTACCGTCTTCATCAGGTACATCCGCTACAATAACGCTACCTACCCCTGATCAGATTACTATTCAGCCTCAACCCTCAATTAGTATGAGTGGAAGTATATCAGGGAGTAATCCTGTTGGACCTAACAGTAAACCTACATCAGTACAGGCTGAAACGTCCAATGGACAGCGGAATAACTCTGGTCAAACCCTAGGGAACCTCAATAGAGAGAGAGGTAACGAGCGACCGGCCCGAGATAATTATAACAAGGGTCCCCTTCCAGAACTTCCACCAGAAGCAGTACCCCTTGTAGTAGTCCTTACTGGGGTACCAGAGCTGGAGAAGGACAAACGGGAGAGCTTTACCCAGTTGAAAAATAAAATATCACACTGGTTAAGTCTACACAGACCTATTGCAAATAATATCAATGGAGAAATTATACATGTCCGCCGCCTTCCTTGGCTGGGAGGAAGACCCAAAGATATTGAGGGAGATATAGTGGTCATTAATTTTAGAGATCAGAATGCCGTCCATTTTATACTTAATTGGCCGACAGATCACGTTAGCAAACCTATCACCCCCCGTCCCCTAACATATTTTTACCCTCGCTCAGTGGTGTTCCCACCAAATCATCAATCACAGCGAGCTCCCCCCCCACCATTATTGAGGCAAATGCTTCCAAACCCATATTGTCCACCTGTCTACAATAATTGTCCTATATTTAGCGACAGGCAACTACCATTAGCTGTAGATTTGTATGGGTGGAATACTATAGGCCCAAGATATAACCCCCTAATACATAGGAGAATGGACCATCTCAAACCCTTTACACCCCTAGATACCACCAATAGGTTTGAGGTGTTTAGTGGCCTGGAAGACTGCGATTGATGCCATCAAGCCACAGGGAAGGGGGAGAAGGAATTCTGTGGTGATATAGGGGGAGACACGGGTGGAGGAACGGGGGAAAAAGGTTCAATAGATATTAATGGATACAATGCTACGTGTAGTTCTGGGGGCAGTACATGTAATTTTGCCCAGCCTCACTGTAATTTTGATGCTTCTACCCCGGCCAATGGAAGTACAAGTCAGACCTTACTATCTGTAGATCCCGTGCCAGGGGAATTAATCCATGTCCACATCTTATCCCCACCATCCACTGAGGTTGTTAGTTTAATGGAACGGGGATATAAGATGGCGAGCTGGAATATTGCTGGATGGAATAACAAGTTAGAATGTCTAGGATGGTCAGAATTTATAACCCAATTTGATATCCTGTGTCTCCAGGAGACTTGGGCGACCGAAGATGTCTATCTTGATGGGTATGTTGCCTATAATAATTGTATATCTTTATTCGATGAAATTCATCATAAAAGAGCAATTAATAACATAATACAATTAAAAATTTCAAAGCAAGGGTTCATAAAACACAGTTGGGATTAGACCATTAAAAGTAAGCACAGTCACGAGTCAGGATGATGAGCATCCTAACCAAGTACTCTTAACTATAATTGCCATGCCCAACCATCCAACATGGGGAGAGCCAGCAGTGGAATGGTGATACTGCTTTCTGTGAGGCTACCGGTTCGAGTAAAAATCTACCGGACAGTTGGTCTACACTCTCAGTTGTTGTGGTTACAAAATAGGAATGGGCGAAATGTTTTAGTTATAAATCACTACAACAATGCCTTTAACCACTCAAATACAGATATGGTTGATGAACTTGAAGCGGAGGTGGAAAGACTATATGGGTGCAGTGATGTGCATTTTGATATTCTATGGGGTGGAGATTTTAACATTTACATGTGCCCATTCGGTGGCAATAGGGTGTGTGGGCATGGGGACGACGTGGGGGAAGATCAGACCCACTTTATGCATTCGGTTTATGGGGATTCCCTTAACACTTTTATGCTTAAAATGGATTTATGCATTATGTTACCTAGGGTAGACAGTGAGGGTAATTCGGTACCAACCTTTACTGGTAGGAACTGTGCCACGGTTATCGATTACCTCATTGTCTCTACCAGTATTGCAGCTCTGTGTTCCTTACCTGTAATAGTAGATCCGGCCCTAAGTGATCATAACTGTTTAACAATGTATCTTTCTTTGTGGGGGGACAAAGAAAAGGCGTTACATGGTGTAGTGACAGATATAGTCCCACATAGACCTAATGGCCCTAGAATTAAATGGGGTAGGCAAAACGAGGAACAATTACTTTGTACCATCGTGTCTGCTTGTATAGACGAGGTGGAATGCTGTCTTGAACCCGGAAAGAATAATGTTGATATTCTAGCTAGTTTCGACATTATTAATAAAAATGTTGCTGAAATTTTAACTGGAAGGAAAAAAAAGGGCCCTAGGATTAATGGGGGATGGTTTAACAGAGAATGTACCAAATCCTTACAAAGACTCAAAGTTGCTCTCAAGGGAAAACCCAGAGATAAGGAAGCAGTTAATACCCTCAGAAGGGAATACATAATTCATCTGAGGGATAGGAAACAGGAACTAAGGGAAGAGGCTTGGAACAATTTGACTAAGGCAGTGGACCTTAAGGATACCAAGCTTTTCTGGTCCACGGTAAATAGTCCCTTCCTCCAAAATGAAGAAGTCCCGGTAATGTCAGCCCAGGTATCTGAGGAACAATGGGTGTCTCATTTTACTAGTATTTTTAACCCCGAAGGACTAGCTGTAGGGGGGGAAAATGAAACCATGGCTCTAATCCCCATACCTCTCAATATCACAGTCCTAGAGGTAGATGCAGCCATTCGGGCTAGTAAGGGGGGAAAGGCGCCGGGCCCGGACGGGGTACCCGTTGACCTTTATAAAGCCGAGATTTCCATTTGGAGCCCATTGTTAACAAAGGTTTTTAATGCAGCTCCGACGATCGCGGCTCCACAGACCTGGGGGGAATCGATTATCATTCCGGTATATAAAAAAGGGGAGA
Source organism: Triturus cristatus (assembly GCF_964204655.1). NCBI lineage: Eukaryota > Metazoa > Chordata > Amphibia > Caudata > Salamandridae > Triturus > Triturus cristatus. Next base: position 783,653,842 of record NC_140594.1, read on the forward strand.
GGGGTGAGGCAAAAAACTATCGCCCGATCTCCCTCCTTACTGCTTCCCTAAAAATTATGAGTAGAGTATTATTGAGTCGTCTGGAGGAATGGGCAGAAGATAAAGGGATCCTTGCAGATTCACAGTATGGATTTCGCAAGGGGTTGGGCACTATAGAACAGTGCATTAACCTAGACCTTATTATATGTAAATATACACGAGCCAAACAAGGCTCGTTGTTTCTTTGTTTTGCCGACCTGTCCAGTGCCTTCGACTTGGTTGACCATGGTCTTCTGTGGTCAACCTTGTTGGACATGGGTGCCCCTCAAGATATTATTTATTTCCTGGCCCAACTTTATGGGAATCTGACAGCTAAGATACGATATGGGCAATCGGGGGAGTGCACCCCCAGTGTTAAAATCGGATCCGGTATTAGGCAGGGATGCGTCCTTGCTCCTCTTCTTTTCTCCCTTTTTATTAATGCAATTGAGTCGGAACTACGGTCCACAAGTGCAGATGCACTGACTGCTGGTGGCTTGTCCATCCCAATTTTGCTTTATGCGGATGACGCGGTTCTGCTCTCACAAACCCCTTTAGGGTTGCAAAAACTAATGAATAAATTTGCAGATTTTATTAAGGGGAGAAAATTAAAAATTAATAATTCAAAAACTTTTATAATGCCCTGTGGGAAGACAATTAAGAATCTAAGGCCCTTTACAGTAATGGACCAAACCATAACAGTGGTGGACAAATTTTGTTATTTGGGTATCACTTTTGATAGTGGGGGGATGTGGACCTCCGAAATGATAAATGTAAGAGCCAAAATGGCCAAGTGTTCTTTTGGCTTATTTAGGTTTGCATCCAAGCTAGGCTCAAGACGGATATTAGACATGTTGTATTTATATCGACATAAATGTGTTGCTCTGGCCCTATATGGTTCAGGAGTTTGGGGCCATTGTAATAACAACATGCTCCAGGTAGAGGAGAACAAATTTATCAAAAAACTCCTTTGTTTGCCATCTTCTTCCTCAACAAAGTTGATCCATCAAGAGTCCGGTCTAGAACATCTATCTGACTTGATCAGACTAAGACCTCTGTTAGTATGGAGATCTATTTGGTCGAAGGAACAGACTGGTTTTACAAGAAAGATAATCTCTGATTGTCTTCACTTGGATAAATGTTCCCGTATCCCATGGCTTAACTATATTATCCGAACATTTGATGTTCTTTTTAATTTTAGGGTTTGTGATAACCCTTCTTGTGTTTTAGATATCACGAAGACTGAGATTAAACATGAATTTTTGAGGGTTAGCATGATGAAGCGTAATGCAGCTACTGTCCAGTTCTCCTCACATGTCTTTTATGACAAATATAATAAGGAAGAAATGGGGCCCCCAGGATACCTTAAATTGGTTACTATTCGTTCTCACCAATTTGTGTTGACAAAACTCCGGATGGGGACTGTTCATTTGCTTGTTGCGTATCCTGTAATGAAGACTTATACTACCGCCCCTTGTCCGTGTGACGGGACTACTAAACAAAGTACGGAGCATTTTTTATTGTTGTGCCCTCTTTATCTCCATCTTCGAAAAATATACCTGAAACCACTTTTTAAAAAATACAATGTATTCAATATTGTTTCAGCCATGGGGCTTTTATTTGGACTTAATTCACAGGACATCTGCTATTTTACTGCTGTATATATTTTAAAATCGATATGTTTGAGGAAAAGCACCATTTTCATGACATGTGATTAATCTAAAATTAGCTGAATCCTCATGTTTTTATACCTATGTATGTATGTAGTTTTATGATCATTAATTTATGATCGAATAAAGTTTTTGAATTGAATTGAATTGAATCTAAATTAATAGTTAAAAAAAATGGGGGTATGGTCCAGGCAAGTAACTCCGGGTCCATAATGCATATAGTAAGACTCATTCATATACATAACACTGTACAAATCAATGTTTAGTGACAATTTCTATGACAAGGCGATTTTCGACAAGGGAATATTACAGTCATGTGACTATGCGTAAACACGTTTTTGAATGTCAAATAAAACTTGGTGTGTTAGCCTACTGATAGGAGCCATAAATCATGTCAAGTGACAATTCACAAGGTCAAATCCCACATCAGAAATAAAATGCAATCAAATTGTCAAATCAACCCAAACCCTTGTGGAGATCAATATTGAAATATTGAAACCATGTTATATAAAACCTTGGGATTATCTTTCAGACGGAGTGACTGAGGTCAATTGGTTTTGATATGCTTGGAGCAATCTCCTCTACTGGTTGTTTTACACACTTTCATAGGCAATTAATCAATCAATCAATCAAAAAATTTGTATAGCGTGCTACTCACCCGGAGGGTCTCAAGGCGCTTGGGGGAGGGGGGTCCGCTACTGCTCGAACAGCCAGGTCTTGAGTTGCTTCCTGAAGGAGAGATGGTCTTGGGTCAGACGGAGGTGGATGGGGAGGGAGTTCCAAGTCTTGGCTGCCAGGTAGAAGAAGGATCTTCCTCCCATGGTGGTTCGTCGAATGCGTGGAACGGCGGCAAGGGCGTGGCTGGTCGATCGTAGCTGGCGGGTGGGAGTGTAGAAGGTCAGGCGGTTGTTGAGGTACCTGGGGCCCAGGTCGTGGAGGGCCTTGTGTGCATGGGTGAGGAGTCGGAACGTGGTTCTCGTGCTGATGGGGAGCCAGTGCAGGTCTCTCAGGTGTCCGGAGATGTGGCTGTGTCGGGGGATGTCCAGGATGAGACGTGCGGAGGCGTTCTGGATGCGTTGGAGTCTTTTCTGCAGTTTGGCTGTGGTTCCGGTGTAGAGGGTGTTTCCGTAGTCCAGTCGGCTGGTGACGAGTGCCTGGGTGACCGTCTTCCTGGTTTTGGTGGGGATCCATTGGAAGATCTTTCGGAGCATGCGTAGGATGTTGAAACATGATGACGAGACGGCGTTGACTTATCTGGTCATCGAGAGGGAGGAGTCCAGGATGAAGCCCAGGTTGCGTGCGTGGTCCGTTGGTTTGGGTGTGCTGCCCAGGGCAGGGGGCCAGCAGGAGTCATCCCAGGCAGAGGGTGATGATCCAAGGATGAGGACTTCCGTCTTGTCTGAGTTCAGTTTCAGGCGGCTGTTCATCACCCACTCGGCTGCATCTTTCATCCCTTCATGTAGGTTGGTTCTGGCGGTGGCTGGGTCGTTGGTGAGGGAGAGGATCAGCTGGGTGTCGTCGGCGTAGGAGATGATGTTGAGGTTGTGTCGGCGTGCGATGGCTGCGAGGGGGCTCATGTAGACGTTGAAGAGGGTGGGGCTGAGTGAAGATCCTTGTGGTACGCCGCAGATGACTTCGGTGGCATCGGATCTGAACGGGGGGAGGCGGACTCTCTGGGTTCTTCCGGCGAGGAACGAGATGATCCCCTCTAGTGCCTTCTCTTGGATTCCGATGTTGCTGAGGCGTTGCACTAGGGTGCGGGGGCAGACAGTATCGAACGATGTGGAGAGGTCCAGGAGGATGAGGGACGCTGTTTCCCCGTTGTCGAGCAGGGCTCGGATGTCGTCAGTGGCTGCGATGAGGGTGGTCTCGGTGCTTTGGTTGGCTCGGAAGCCGGACTCCGAGTGGTCGAGGGATCCGTTCGTCTCGAGGAAGGCGGCCAGCTGTCTGTTGACGGTCTTCTTGATGACTTTGGCAGGAAACGGGAGGAGCGAGATGGGGCGGTAGTTCTTGAGGTCGGTGGGGTCTGCTGATGGTTTCTTCAGTAGGGCGCTGAGTTCGGCATGCTTCCAGCTCTCCGGGAAGGTGGCGGTGTTGAAGGAGCAGTTGATGATGTCCCGGAGTTGGGGTGCGATGGCGGAGTCGGCCTTGTTGAAGACGTGGTGGGGGCATGGGTCGGTTGGAGATCCGGAGTGGATGGTGTTCATCGTGTGGATGGTGTCTTCGGTGCTGACCAGGGTCCAGGCGTGGAGGGTGGTGGTGGGGGGCGTCAGTTCGGTGGTCGGGTGCGTGGTCTGTGCGCCGAAGCTGTTGTGTATGTCGGTGATCTTGTTGTGGAAGAACGAGGCGAGTGAGTCGCAGAGGTCTTGTGAGGGAGTGATGTTGTTGTTTCCGGCGCTGGGGTTGGAGAGCTCTTTGACGATGCTGAAGAGTTCCTTGCTGTTGTGTGCATTGTTGTCTAGTCGTTCCTTGAATGCTGTCTTCTTGGTGGTGTGGATCAGCTGGTAGTGTTTGCGGGTGGCGTGCTTGAGGGTGGTCATGTTGTCTGTAGTTTGGTTTTTTCGCCAGGCTTTTTCGAGGGTACGGCAGTTCTTCTTGGAGTCCTTGAGGTCGTCGTTGAACCAGGAGGCTTTCTTGCTGCCGGGCCTGCTGGGATGATTTTCAGTGGTGCGAGGTCATCAGCGCAGTTGGTGATCCACTGTGTGAGGTTGTTGGCTGCTTGGTTGGGGTCTGTTGAGCTGGCGGGAGGGTTCTGGCTCAGTGATGTGGTGAGCTGGTCGGTGGTGATCTTGTTCCAGCTCCTGCCGGGAACCTGTTGCGGGTGGTGGTGAGTCGTGGTCCTTCTGAAGCTGAAGTGGACGCAGCTGTGGTCTGTCCAGTGGAGTCCGGTGGAGTGGCTGAAGGAGATGTACTTGCTGGAGGAGAAGACTGGGTCAAGCGTATGTCCGGCGTAGGGGGTGGGGGTGTTCACCAGTTGCTTGAGTCCGAGGTTGGCGAGGTTGTCCAGCAAGGTGGTGGTGGTGTTGTCGTTGTTGTTTTCCAGGTGGAAGTTGAGGTCCCCTAGGAGGATGTAGTCAGCGGAGGGGAGGGCGTGTGGGCTGATGAAGTCTGCGATGTCTTCGCTGAATTGTGTGCGAGGTCCTGGGGGTCTGTAGATGAGGGTGCCTCTGAGTGTGGTCTTGGGGTCAGTGTGTATCTGGAAGTGAAGATGTTCGGCGGCTGTGAGGGTGTCGTCGGAGTTGGTTGTGATGCGGATGGTGTTCTTGTGGACGATGGCGATGCCTCCTCCTGTTTGATTGACGCGGTCCCTCCGGGTGATCTTGTATCCGTCCGGGATAGCGATGGCGATGTCGGGCGCTGAGGAGGCGTTCATCCAGGTTTCCGTGAGGAAGGCGACGTCTGGAGATGTGGTGTTGAGCAGGTTCCAGAGTTCCACGGCGTGTCTGTGGACGGAGCGGGTGTTGAGCAGGATGCACTTCAGTTGGTTGTTGCTGGTGCTCGGCTTGGTGGGTGCGGTGCAGGTCCGGATGCAGGAGAACTTGCAGGATTGGCAGGTGAAAGGCCCGTGGGAGCGTCTTGGGGTGGCTCGGTAGCAACCGGGGATCCGGCCGGTGTTGAGTGCATTGAGGGTGGCGGCGTCGTAAGTCCGGCGGGTGGGCTGGCATCTGCGGGGGCCAGGGGGTCTGGCGCTGGGCGTGGGACAGGCGCGGACGGGCGCGGACGGGCTTGCCTTTGGCGCGCCAGCGGCGCCCCCGCTGCGCGGCCGCACGGTGGCCGCCATAAGAGGGTAGAAGAGGAGGAGGGGTCAGCTGGGAGGCGGGAGGGTAGGCCCTCCAATGGGAGAGCAGGTGGGCGGGGCCGCAGGGGAGCAGCGGCGGGAGAAAAACACGGGCGCGGGGAGGCGAAAAACAGCGACAGCACAGGTAACAGGACACGGGGGTACAAAAGAGAAAAGGGGCGAGGGAACGGCGACAAGACAGGCAACAGCACACGGGGGTACAAAAGAGAAAAGGGGCAAGGGAACGGCGACAAGACAGGCAACAGCACACGGGGGTACAAAAGAGAAAGGGTCAGTCACACGGGGCGAGGGCGGGAAAACGGCGGGAGAAACGGCAGAGAAGCGGAGGAAAACGAGCTGAGGAGCACCGAGGGGCAAGTCCATGAAGCAGGACACAGGTCAGGTGGAGCTGCAGCGGTGGGGGGAGCGACCAGCCCGAGGGTCAAGGGTCGCAATTAAAATTTGTCATTTAAAAAAATGGATTTCAAGAGGTTTCCTTACAGGTTATAAAGTAATTTTCAAAAAATGGAAAACCGCAAACACCCGCAAAAAAGGAGAAGTGGTTTTCAGATATGATTTTGAGAACAAAAATATAATGTTCTTTCCTACCAAACCGATACCTGTTTATAAAACCTATGGGGGCAGTTTATTCAGTTATTCAAGAAGTGTAACTTGTCCTGCTACATGTATGGTGCCAATTTTATTTGTTTTCCATGCTAGTCTATTTTTTTTATAACATCCCTACTTTATCCATATGCATTTCTTCACAGAGTCTGGAATCTCATTTTAGCAAAAGTTATTAAAGCATTACAACAGGTCCTACTTATGTTTGTATTTATATTCAGTTTAAAATAAAATTTAAAAAAACAACAAATAATTTTAAAACTAAAATTTCCAAAGCCAAAAGTTTACATAGACTCTGTTAGAAAGAAAAATTAAATCAAACGAGTCTTGCATAAACGTATTTGAATTTCACTTTAGAATGGATTTAAAACTCTGCTAATAACTGGATAAATAAATCACACATAGGGAAAATGTGTTTGCATAAACATGTTGGAAAATTAACGTGAAGTGCAAAATACAGTAGGCTATCATTTTCAATGTACCTTAGTAACAAAGCCCAAACCAATTTTTCTTTCGACTCTTGCTCACAGCTAAGTAGACATTATTTAGAGTAGCACCAGCATCCTACAGATGAATGAATGCTCTTGACTTTAAAATTATATTCTTTTGCTTCATCACACCAGATAAACTCACCCTGTCTTAACAATACATTTTGCTGTTGATTTATAAGGAATAGACAGTTATAATAAAGAACAAATGAGAAATATCATGCGCATGCTTAACCAGGACATTGTTGTTAGAATTGTATTATTGCATTTGACTAGCACTTTGTTTTCACAACGCGACACCGGAAGCAGCTTAGGTATGAAGGTTCTCATGAGAACTTTCTCCGATGTATCTAAAACGGAAACATTAGTTAAACTATGCACCGGTGCCAATGTTTATCATGGGAATCTGGAAGAAAAGAAATAGATGGCAACGACATCATCGGATGAGTGGTTTTCATTGGCTGAGGATCACTTCAACCTATTAATTCTTGCTACATGATTAGGGTATTTCATGTTATAATTAAGTGTTCCTTGCTAGAGAGGAGAGAAGACCCTTTACATTGCACGATGCCTGACACTTAAGGCATTCTGTCTTTTTTACTGAAAGCTACTGCTGACAGTGATTTTTACCCTCCTTTCCCCGACTCTTTGTGCAGGAAGATTTTCTTCCTGCATTAAGCAATGCTACTGCTGCAATCATTCCTCTATCTCTGACTTAATTTAACAGTTGCTACTGCAGCTGTGTGGAACTTGGCTGAGTTTTCCAGAACAACCATTTATGGGAAGTTTGAGACGTTATCTATGCTCAGAGAATCTTGTTCTTTTCCAGAAGAGACTCTTCATGGGTTTTCTATAGGGTAGGAGGGGCCCTTGGATAGATAGGGACTGATTCCTTTATGGTAAACTCAATATATGCTGTCATTAGTCGAACCATTTCTTTATATTTCTGTAATTGGACTAATCTGAATAAAAACGACAAAGACTATAATAACTCATTTAAGAGAAATAAAGGTTTTAGAAACTTCTGCAACCTCTCGTCATTGACTGATGACTAAGAACCTGACAGTTGATAATAAATTACTTGTACTTTCATTTTAGATTCATTCCACCATGGTGGCAAAGGTCTGTCAACTTGATGACAAAGTGTCACAGGATTTCGATGATCCCACTTGTAGGTTTGGGGTGATTGATTTAAAACCCAATTTTGACCAATCCTTGGGTGCTAAAAGATTCTGGTAGGAGGGTATATGGTGTATACCCCGAATGGAGCTATAAAATAATACTTATGCTACATTAAAATAATCCCCAACTCTAGTGTCCAGAACTTTGCAGTTTGGCAGAGCAGAATTCAAAGGCAGTTGCGGTTTGGAAGGTGTGAGTATTATTAGAGTGAAATGTGGTTGTGAGTGTATTTCTTTCGAGTTGTATGAGTGAGTGATAGAGAAATCAAGAAGTTGGTTAAAAGAAGAGGTTTATTTTCAGGCTCGTTGCAGTCGAAAGATCCCGGGATACTATACAATAAATTAAACTTCTTTGCAGAAATCTTAGGTGTGAAGTGTGAGGTACCATCCCTTGCATCAGTAACATAGGGATAAGCTGTTGTGATTGATTAATCTTGGTTAATGTTAGTGGAAACTTATTTTGCAAATGGGAGGAAACAACCTTGATTTGCGTGATTTCCCGCTGGTCGAGAATTCATTGTAGCAAACTCTTGAATATTTGAAATACTTCATTTCTTTTAGTAGCACAAACAAGAAGTTATTTAAGAAGTTAATAGAAAAAGTTGCATGAATGCGAGGAGAAATTGTAAAGGAGGGTGACTGCTGTGAGGAGTGAGATCGTATGTAATAGTGTTTTGTGCTGGGATTGGACTGTTGGTGTGCTCTTGCTCTGCCATTGGTTAGTACAATTGCAGTGCCACGCTGTGATTGGATCTCCTAAATTTGAGTACTGTCATTGGATTTGGTATCAAATCGGATTAAAATAATGGCTGACATTTGATTGGGGAACTGGAATTTGACGTGTGCAGAACATAATTAAGACATTTGGCTTGAAGTTACATTTTTTAAATTAAATTGTCATCATGAAATGTTTTAAGGATTTTAAGAATTTGGTAAGAGGGAATGTTACTATTCCTGTATGAAAGGGTTAGAAGGCACCTCCTGAGGACACTCTGGCATACATTATGGCTACCGAACATGGTTTAGCTACATGTCTTTGGCTTCGACAATGGAGTAGGAGTACGGAAAGAGAGGGCACTTTGAGTTTCCTAGATATGGGACATTTAATGGCAAAATCTTAGATGACTTGAAGGGAAAATTGTACGAGAGTCTAAGTCTTGTCTGAGTCTAAGGCAAAGTTCATCAGTAGCAGTCCCGAGACAGTGCATGAGGAAAGTGAAACAGAAGGTGAAGGTGATCTTGATCCGAATCATGAAGTCATAAGGCAATCCAAAAGGACATGAGTTCCTTGCAGAAGATAATCAGCACCTGAATAGTCTTACCACATGAATGCAGCACTGAACTACTTACTTTGGAAGATCTGTGCAATGGTATTCCCGAGCTATTAGTACCACCTTGAAGTAAAGAAATGATAAAAGGTGGAAATTCAATTTGAAAATAAACAGTCAATGCAAAGCGAAGAAGGACTGTGAGCCATACCTGTTAGATGTTTTTGTTTTAGTTATTTGTTTTACAGAAGACTAACCAAGGTCCGAGAAGAAAGTTACAGAAGAATAGGGATAACCTCTTAGAAGAACATGGAGTAGGGTGAAAGATTGTCTATTAGGAAACTGAACTGCTAAAAATAAACTTAACAGTCTAACAGAAGATCATATACTAATCCTCTACTGCATGATAGCCAAGCTACGTAATTGTCTGACTCAGAAAGATGTGTTGCATTAGAACTAAGTGTAACTGTATCATGGGTGCAGCTTTCGTAATAACTGTAATAATGATCACAATAGTACTAATGGGGTTTTATCTAACACCTGATTCGAAACAGCTAAACATGAATGTCACTAATACAAACACACACAGTGTTACAGATAGTTTGTTCATCAACTCATTTGTGAATTAGAAGAAAGATGAATACTCTACTAATGTACAGTATACATTAGTTCAAGAATACACTAATGCTATAGATGCTAAGGATTGTTATGGAAGTGTCCACTTCAGTTTCTGAAAAAGTAACCTACTACCAATTGCCTCTATCTTATGCTGTTTCCTGTACCATTTTATTGTCGCTAGTTTACAGGTGATGACATTTCAAATACTTTTACCCAAATCATGAATTAGTAATTTGGAGAGTACACCTAATAGAGAGCATAAATCTGCAGCCGCTAGCTAAAGAGATGTATACTGCATGGTATTATTTCTTCCCACACACACCTATCGATAGCCTAAAAGCATACACAAATAATCAAGCCTGCATAATGCGTCTTGCAGAAAAGGCCTATATCATGTCATTAGAAGAGAGGTAAACTAACATAACACGGACAGTTGACAAAAAGAGTGACATTTAGTAAAAATAGAAAACTGAATTTCTTTTGGGTAAAAATGATTTACCCAAAAGAACGACTAGACAACTGATACAAAGGGAAATGTTGCATACAGAGAACATTAACACCAAAGAGGACAAGCATTGGCATAGCCAATAGGTCTCGCTTTTGGGACCTCATAAGTATTTAGTTATGCAGCACATTATCCTTGGTGCAGCAACAACATCAACTGTTGCATGGCTCAACACTTATAAGGTCCCAAAGGCGAGACCTATTGGCTATGCCAATTCTTGTTTCTAATGCTGCTTGCTCTTTTTATGAGTCTTAAAGGATACATAGTTTTACAGTCAAGTTACCTACCTGAAATTTATTTTTGCAGCTTGGGTTTATTCTAGAGGCATTTGCTGTGCATTATTCTGCAAGATATTGAGTCTTAAAAAACATTTTAAAAAATGACCTTTTTTTTTTCTTTTGTGTGTAGACCATAGGTAGAGCCTTCATAACTCTCAATGTAGTCTACCGTGAGCCCACAATACCGCTCTACGTATTCACCATCTTCAAACTTTTTTTTCCTCTTGATACTGATTTGTGAAGTACTTATATAGTGTTGGTGTTTAAATCCTTTCTCTCTCTAATGCTCAGCTCTGCTTTACTGTGGAGCTGGGTGGGTAACACGTGAAATTGGAATAGTCTCCGGCTTGGAGCTGGGTGGGTAACACGTGAACTTGGAATAGTTTCCGGGTACAAAACTATTGTTACTTATAAATAATATGAATCTCCTCTAGATTCACAAGCTGTGTTTTAACAGTATAGCAGAAGCTCTCCTTGGGTGGAGGTTGTGAAGAGCAAGCAGTTGCGAGTAAAATGTTTTAACGCCGCCTGTTCCAGTGCCACTTCCTGTCGCCACTTGGTATCAGCGCAATCGTGTTCAGTAAAGGTATCTGTTGAACATCACAACTTCCCACTCTTATTTTAGCAATACACTTTCTGCTAATGCTAGTGAATCACCAATGTAGTTGACTGCGCTCTTGGTCTGGGCAGAAAAGTCTTAACAGCCATTGCATAGCAAAGGTCGATTCTGTCTATAATCCTCCTTGCAGATATTTCCTTAGCGCCTGGCTTATCTAATTAAGAGGGTGACACAGGATACATATATGCAACACTATTTCAACTGTAAATTCTGGGTTTTAAGGGTAAACAGGAAAGTGAACTGTTTGATTAATATGAAAGGATGAAATTACCTTTGGGATGAAACTATGATGTGTCACCCATCACAAGGCTATCCGAAGCATCTGCAAACACGGATGTTTTAGGCGTTAGTGCCAGAACTTAACAGGCCCTTCTCAAGCATGTAATAGCTACTTAGAAAGGAGTCTCAACAGTGAGCTATTTTAAGGTTGCGTTTATGCAATGGTTCAAAAGGTGGAACATGAGTCTATTTAGTATTGTATTTACATTCCCTCTAAGATGTAATTAACGACTTAGGAGATAAACATATTTTACCCCTTTATGTATGGGTAAAAGGTATGCCAAACATTTACTATATTTTAAAAATTATTTATTTTGTGCACCTTGTGGGTTTTAGAAATACACCCATAGGAAAGCATAACTCAAATGGTTATCATTCAGCTGTTAGAAATACAGAAGAATAAGCAGTTGGGAACAGTTGATAGTTATTGTAATAACACCACGTGAATAAAATCTTTTTTTTTGCCTCACAATTCTTTCTTGCAGTTGGTCTATGTGCTCCTCTTAAAAGATCCATAGATTTTTCAGGTAAATGTCTACATTCTAAGAATTGATGACTCACACTCCCAATTTTAGAGTTTGTTATTCTTTTTGTGCAACCTTTGATTCCTGGATTTTTAACCACTATGGAAGTAGTTGCATTTTCTAAGATATCACTCAGTGGGCGTGCTCTTAAGTGAGAGAACAGTGTTATTGGAGGAAAAGTTCATGCAAAGATTTCTAACCAGCATGCTGACAACAGATGATAAGGTGGTGTGTTCATTTGGATGTGGATTCGCAGGATTTTTTCTGTTTGTTTTCTTTTAATAACCCTATGGAGGGATGCCCCGTTGTGTGAATAAATTGTATACATATAGCTGATGCAACTTCCTCCCGCAAGATGTCATTCAGTGTCTGTCAGTAGATCTGGAAGATGGAAAGCAACAAGATGTATTTCATGAGCAGTTGCCCAATCCCATAACTCTTGTGCTACAGTCAAGAGAGTTTATGATCTTGTCCCCCCACGCCTTTAGAAAAAAAGCATTGCTGTAGTATTGTTTGTGAGATCTGTACCACACATCCCCTGACGAAATGTGTTATTGTCAGGTGTATGGTCATGTGATCTCATACATTGATTATGCGTTGGCGTGTGTGTGGCACTAAGCAGTTATCCCCATGAATTTCCTGATAGTTCTCACTGTAGGACACTGAGATGTTTGATAAAGGAGTATATGGCTCAGAAATGCTGTGCTCTGTTTTTTTAGTGTTGCCAACACTTGGGGTGTAATTAACTCCATGCAATGAAATACTTTAATCTGTGTTAATTTGGAGAATGGCTTCTTTATCTTCATGGTTGTAAACAACTGGTGGAAGAGGTACATGACTGCAATGGTTAAAATAAATTATGACTCTTTTAGATCAGTTGTAGCCTGGAAGTTGTCCTTTTCTAATATTGGAATGACATACTGTGACATTGTCTTGTTATAATTTCTAGCCTTTCCATGCCTGGCAGGTCCTAGTTGGAGAAATAGTCTTAATATTTCATACTTTTGCAGTGTGAATACATCTGCTAAATTCTTTTCCTAATTTGCAGAGGGGCCTCTTCTGTTGTTTCATTTTGAAGCAGTGATTGTGCTTTTGACAAGAGTGATGTGGTTCATATTGTTGACTTTGTTTTGGTCTTATGTTTGATGCTCCAGATGTGAATTCTGTGCAGTGTCCATGATTTAAAAACATTTATTTTGAGAAAATGCCCACTTGTTTCAAATTAAAAAGCAGCCCCTGAAGTGGAATGGGTAAGAAGAAAAACACAAACAACAACGTGGGCGGGGCAATAGTCAATACTCTAGACGCCATTCTGTTGAGGGCCGATAACACATTTACCCGAAGTCCCCTCTGAGCCCTTGGGAAGGTCGAGAATGAACCTTCTTCGGTTCAAGCAAATAGCTCTCCTGTGATTCTATTAAAATATGAAACCCCTCCCCTATCCGACTCAGTTGTTCAGCCTGCTGCCAAGAGGAAAATGGGTGGACGGGGCCAAAAACATGAGAACCACTAGAGCTGCAAGAAGCACCCTGCCTACAGCTGATGAGAGAAGTAAGCCTCAACTCCCACCTGAGAAGCTTCCACGCCTGTTAAACGACGAGACTGGATGCCAGAGACTAGAAAAATGATTAATCTTCTACTTGTCCCACTGGTGCAAAGATTAACAAAAATAGAGGAAAGATTATCCTCCCTCGATAAAATCAGTTTATAACGCCGATAATATTTTCACGAGAATTTAAACAGACAAGCACGGACAGGGCAGCATATAATGAAGGAGGGGCAGCGAATGACGTGGGTTGGTGGTGCTATGGAGGTGCAGTGTTACTGTGGTAAATAAAATATTACCTGGACTGAATTTCATACGACATCTTAAATAAAATAGCTCAGAATAATAAGAGGCAGAATCCGTGGTATAAGAGGTTTCTGAATGGGCTTTATTCCAAAATGGCCGACTCGAGTGGCGGCCTTCAGGTTCCGTCACCACGAGGGTTCAGGAAGTGAAGTACAATACTTTATTGACAAGGAATTGCTTTTATAGGACATACATTACAATGAAACAAATGTAGAAGGCGTAACAATTGATAAAAGAAACGATACTGTAAGTGCGTAACCGAAACTGGGCGTAATAAGGAGTAAAAAGAAACATGATTGGTTATGATGTCATGCATAGGTGGATCTATAAGATAATACTTGGCAGAGATGCGCGCGCAGCAGCATGACGTGTAATTGACGTGCAACTAGGGGGTGAAGGGGACTTGACATTTAGCTCTACATGTGGAGACGAAAAGTCTGGGGGGTCAAGTCAACCTAATCCCAAATCATATCTAACATCCTATGTTTAAAGAACTATGTTATCCACAAGGAAGGACTCTCGGACAGAATCTATTCTATACTGACTGTGTGTGCGTGCACAAGCGTCTAAGTGTCTATATGAGATGCAAGAGGCAGAAAACTTTCCATGGCAACTGGGCTATGAATTACTTGCATGAGGACAGAGAGGCCGGGCCCCTTGCTCGGTAGCTTGAAGAAATGTTTACCTAAACTACTAGACAGGAATGCATCGGCTGAAGAGCAAAGTAGATAATTCGAAGGTGAAATACAGCTTCTTGGCAGGCAGGCAAAACTGGCTGAGGCAGGCACCGTTAGCTGCACAGGAAGTAGGACAAAGTTCATGGATACAGATGCGAGCTCAAGCTGAAGCTGTCAGAAGCAGAGAGCAGGGAAGAATTCAATGGCAGAATCGGGCCTACTTTGCCTGAACTGTAAAAATGGAGTAACTTAGCCATACAAAGTCGGTGGCCTTTCATACTTAGGAATCGAATATCCAGCCCCTTAATGGCGGATCTGACAGAGGACATGTTGATGGTGGACGCACATTTGTTTGCATCTTCGAAACTGGAACTGGAGGGAACATACATGTGCTTGTAACATGCATATAGAACCGTTGGGGTCCAAGATAGGGGACATAACTGATCAGGAAAATCCACATTTCCACATTCCCTCCTTGTCCCCTACTTGCCCGTCAAGAAACATCAATCTTCATTAATCCATCGATTTGCTCATGGAGCATCATTTCTTCTTCTTTCTTCTTCCGGGATCTTGAGCGAAAACCCTGATGTGGAATACACGATGTGGCACACAGACCACAAATCGCTGGTCCACATTGCAGGCATAAGCAGCAACTGAATAGTATAAGAAGGCCAATACCTAGGAAGGATAGAACTCTCCATCCCCAGGCTGATATCACACTCCAAAACCACCCGGACCAAGTCCAAGTGCCTGGATTCTCGTGTATCTGGCTCACAATCTTATGAAGGCGTGTTATAGCTTTATATACAGATGGCGAATTTTCTGGTATGAATACGCAGCAGCTGGATCCGATGACCCTACAAGCTCCGCCCCTATCGGCCAGGATGACGTCAAGGACAAGACGATTTTGAAGAACAACAATTCTCATCACAGATTGCTCCTCTGTCAGATTGCCTAGGGCGGCTATAGTTTCATTCACTACAGCTTCAAGAGTCTTGGTTAGTCTACGTATCAGCTTACTATTTGAAATTGTACCTATATAGGGAAAGATACCTTTATTGAAATCTACATACTTGTCCCATGCCGTCTCAGTATAATCGACAACTGGGAGATCTCTCCGCTCTCTATGGTGTACTAAATGAACATTTCGATAATAATCAGGAGGAGCTAGGAAAACAGGTGGCAAAAGGAATGCTATGTAACAGGTACCATCCCAGTCTGGTGGTAGACCCATATATGCAGTCTGACCACATATGAAGTAGGAGTGGCGTGAAGCTCTAAATGAAGATTTGCCTTCATCACTAAATTCTACCGTAGTAGTGCATTTGCTATGGCCCATATGTATGGAACCAACTTTTCTTATACATAATTCACCCTTAACTGGAAATACTGACATGGTGGGCAAAATTAGCTCAACTTCGGATTCGACATTCAGAATCATGAGGTTAGGTGTAAAATTACCTAATCTATACACTTCATTTTCTAGATCAGTTCCTGTTCTACTGGGGTGACCCTCCTTATCAGGGTAACAGACTTTGAATAGAACTATGTTCAGATTTCCCCATATCCAATGGTGTTGATAAACTGCTGCATCTGAGTCTATAGAATTGATTAAACTGAACCATGCTCCACAGGAGCCATTATGTGTGAACGGATGTGGAAAGAAAGGCAGAACTCCTTTGTTATTCTGATAGGGAGGGAGTCGGCCACACACCCAACAATTAGTGGCATTACTAGTCTGATGGGAATGATGTAACATACTAATGAAAGTGTTATTACGCAGCGCAAGTCTATAGGACAACTCATGTGGGGGTAGGTCACTAAAAGAATGTTCATCAGTTATATTGAAAACACGTTTAGAAACAGGATAATATATATGCAACAATATACTTGCAGTAATTATTATAAAACTCAAGAAAAACAAAATTAATAAAGTCACAATACAGTGGCTACGCAGTAATTTACAGTAAGCATGTCGTTTCAACATTGTTCTCGATTGTTCATGATTCAGACCTAAGGGATACATGTCGGGACAGATTCAACCGCTTCACCTTGGAGAGGACTTAAACAATCAAATCGTCCGACGGCCTGGGTCTGGGTCTGAGTTTCAGTTTATAAAGGTCTGTGCTACTGGCCTCAGCCAAAGGTAGCTTTGAGTCAATGGGTGAAGACACACGGGGAGGACTGTTTATATCCGAAGGAAGTCCATGGAATTTCTTGATATGGCTTGAATGGACCCAACCCTTCCTGCCTTCGATCTTCACAGCTGTCCTTGTCGTCAGCAGGACTAATTTGGGTGTCTTCCACCTGGGCTCCAGCTGAGTCTTTCGGTCGAAGTTTCTCACGAGCACATAATCGCCAGGGATTATGTCATGGGGTTTCACCTCAGTGTTGTCAGGAAAGGCTGCAGCTACCTGTGAACGACAAGATTGTAGTGCAGACATCAAGGAAGCCAGGTAATCTGTCAGCATATTACAGTCAACATCAGTTATTTTACGGGGTATAGGCGTCCCCCACATATTCGGTGGTCTGCCAAAGATCACCTCATAAGGGGATAGCCCTGTTCGAGAGTGTGCTACCATTCTCATGTAAAATAGTGCAACTGGTAAGGCTACTATCCAGTCAACACATTTTTCCTGACATATTTTAGACAATCTGATTTTCAAAATTTGATTATGTCGTTCCACGAGACCTGCTGCCTCGGGGTGTCGGACACAATGAAACTTCCACTGATATCCTAGCAGAAGTGAAACATGTTTCATCAATTCGGATGAGAAAGGCTGGCCGTTATCTGAATATACAACACGTGGTAAACCATACCGTGGGAAGAATTCTCGAACTAGCTGCTTGGCAGTAGTCGGGGCAGTGTAATCTGATACTGGGTATGCTTCAGTCCACCGGGAAAGAGCACAGACAACTACGAGAACATATTTGAATCCTCGACATCGTTCCATCTGGATGTAATCCATCTGGAGGACTTCGAAAGGATGATCAGGAGGCTGAAATCCACCCTGCTCTACGGGAACACTTTTTCCTGGGTTAAACTGACAACATATCATACAGGTACGGACTTTTTGCTTAGCTGCTGCTCGTAAATGTTTGTTGAACCAAATGTGTTGAATGCTGTCTAGCATAGCTTCCTCTCCTAGATGCGCCGGACTGTGAATCGTAGTTATGACCGCTTGGACCATTGAATCAGGAAGGAACCATACAGATTTCTCCTTCGTCATCCATCCTTGATCTGTCTGGATCCCTCCTAGTTCAGTCCATTTCTTTATTTCTTCTGCTGTGGCATGTGTCTGTATGTCAATTACGTCAAGTGCGGGATCCTTAATCGTCATACACTGTGTTGGTGTCGGAACTATTGGCTTTGTCATGTCGGATGTGCGAGTCTGAGCAGTCTGTTTAGCTGTTCTGTCAGCTAAATCATTGCCTTGAGAAATGATATCAGTAACCTTCGTGTGTGCTTTACATTTCATAATCGATATTGCAGTCGGTAAATGAATTGCGTCTAACAAAGCATGAATGAGGGACCCGTGCTGAATATGGGTGCCATGAGAAGTTAGATAACCTCTCTCTCGCCAAAGCACCCCGAAGTCATGTACGACTCTGAATGCATAACGTGAATCAGTGTATATGTTAACTTTCTTATTTGTGGCTTGAATACAGGCTTGTGTTAGAGCAATAAGCTCTGCTGCTTGGGCTGACAAAGTATCTATACAGTTTGTTTCAATAACTTCAGTGTCTGTTGTGACTGCATACGCGGCCACTAAATCTCCTGTACTTGTTCTCATGCATGAACCATCTACATACAACGTCAGGTCTGGATCTAACAATGGAACGTCTGTTAAGTCTTGTCTGGGTTTCGTCTTTATTTCAATAACTTCAACACAATCATGAGCTAGTGGGTCTACTCCCATCACAGGTAAGAGTGTAGCAGGATTCAATGCATTACAACGTCTGATTTCTATGTGTGGCTGAAACAATGTCAACTCATACCCTGTAAGTCTAGCTACGGTCAAGTGTTGTGTTTGCGTTCGGTTCACAAGAACCTCTACTGCGTGTGGTACTTGTACTGTCAATGGATGTCCTAACACTATGGCATCGCTTTGTCTGATTGCTAAAGCTGTTGCTGCCACTGATTTCAGGCACGCAGGCAAAGCCTGAGCTACGGGATCTAATGTACTGGAAAAATAAGCACATGGCTTGCGTGATCCTGCTTGTTCCTGAGTGAGTACCGACAAAGCAGTACCTTCACGTTCTGTAACAAAGAGTGTAAAATGCTTGCTGTAACATGGTGTCGCTAAAACAGGTGCTTGACATAGAGCTTTCTTTAAGCTTTCAAAAGCTTGTGTGTGTTCCTGCGTCCAAGGGAGGACAGTCGATGTGGCTGCCTCCTGTGTTGTCAACTGTATGAGTGGTTTTGCTAGAAATGCATATTGAGGGATCCACTGCCTACAGTATGAAGTGAGGCCTATAAAAGCCCGCACCTCCTTTTGTGTCTTGGGCATTGGCATGTTAGCAATTAACTGAATGCGATCGGGTGTAAGCTGCCTTCCCTCCTTGGACAGCGAGTGACCAAGATAAATAACTCGCTGGACACAGAATTGCAGCTTAGAAGGGGACACCTTGTGCCCCTTGTCGGCCAGAAAATGTAAAACTATCAGAGATGCTTTTTCACATTCGGGTTCGCTTCGGGCGGTGATCAGCAGATCATCGACGTATTGAAGCAGTGCAGTGTTAACTGGCATGTGTATACTGTCAAGTTCTCGTTTCAGTGCTTGGCTATAGATGCTGGGACTTTCTGTAAATCCTTGAGGAGCGCGTGTGAATTTAAAGCTTCGTCCATTCAAACTAAATCCGAACAGATATTGGCTTTCCGGATCTATAGGGACGCTGAAAAAGGCATTCTTGAGATCAATTACTGTAAAGAATGTGGCTTGAGAATCAATAGCTGTCAGTAATGACGAGATATCGGGGACCACAGGAAATTGTGGCACAATGCACTTATTTAATTCGCGCAAATCAATAACCAATCGATATACTGGCGGGGCCGTAGGATCAGTTCGTTTAAGAATCGGAATGATCGGTGAATTACATACATTGGAGTCGGTTTCCACAACCACTCCTTGGGCAACAAGCTCGTCAATGATTTTCAGTAAAGCCGCTACAGCATCTTGCGGTAACTTGTATTGTCGCATTCGTGGTAATACCACTCCTGCCTTTAATGTGACTCGATATGGTGTAATGTTCATGCAACCAACATCAGTAGGGCCTTGTGCCCATAGATGTGCGGGTAAAGTCTGTAGTCGGGGATCCATGTCTCTGGATACATAATGACCTTTAAAATCACGTAAAAACAATCTTACTCCTTCCGGAGAACAACAGATAATAGCCCCTAGGGCTTTCAATGTCTTTATACCTAACAAGTTTTCTGGACATGATTTAGTAAGCAATAAATCAGTAGTTCGTGTCAAGGGACCAATCGTAAGTGGAAGTGGCTGTGATACTTCATTAACAATAGGCTTTCCTGAAAAACCAAGGGAAACATTTTGAGAGCCTGAGAGGGGTGCCCCTGGAACTTCACTACGTTTTATTGTTGTTCGACTTGCCCCTGTATCAAGTAAAAATTTTCTGTCTTGACCTAATAATTCACTATGTACATAAGGTCCTTCTTGATCTACTGGGATCTCAACAAGGGGTAAGTCAACTTCCCTCTCTAGGCTGTTTCATGTGTAACGTTGATATTCAGGATATTCGTACTGCGCGGTCTGATACAGTTGTCGTGTTGTTGTTTGTGTGGCAGCAGCAGGCAACGGTGGTGCAGCTGGCACAAACTGTATGGGCTGTTGTGAGGCTGGCATAGACTGTTGCTGAGCTGGCATGGACTGTCCATGCTGCGTAGCTCCTTGTTCATTCTGATCCTGTCTGACTAGTCGTGGTCTTTCTTTTGCAATACCTATGGCTATATTACGCTTCAGGACTTGACAATCGTGTACATAATGGCCTAGTTGTTTACAGTAATTGCAGGTTCCTTTTACAGGAACTGCAGAATCTCCGGAATGTGTCACACCCTTTTTGTGACCATCCGCCGGTACTGTTTGGGAAACTAGCATTTTCATTTTAGTATCCTTCATACGTCTTTGTTCGTGTTCTTGTTCATCCCTAATTCTATTGTGATGATACTGTAACATTTGTAGCATTTGTGACGGAGTGTTACTTTGCCAGGTACTCTCGAATTTCAATATTCTATTCTTCACTGGAGGCAATGCATTTTCCACTAATTTTGTCACAAATAAATGTGGATATGATTCACTACTTGCTTTTATACCACTATTTATACCAAAGCATTTTTCAAATCGGGCATAATAATCACTTGTGTCTTCATCATGCTTTTGTTTACAGGCTGAGATTGCACCCCAATCTTCCTTTTTCGTAGTTAATAAACGTGGCAGTACCTGTACTAGTAAACCTGGTAATGCTTTAACTTTATCCCCGAGTCCTGAACCTGCAGTTCGGGCCTTTTCTTCTGCTTCTAATGCTGTCCAGTCTATCTTTTGGTCTCCCACTTCCCACTCTTTTTCTTTCAGTTTTTCATAAATGCCAGCAGGCATTAGCACCTTTAATATCGTCATAATATCAGGATAGGTGTACTCTCCCATCAGTAACATGTCTTTAATTTCTCGGTGAAAACCCGCTGGGTCTTTGTCATGACTGGGTACTACTTTCTTCATTTCTAACAATTCGATTTTTGTTATGGGTGTGTATACAAATACACGGTGAAAATTATTGTCTTCGCCCTTTATTGGGTGCACTTCTCGTAAGGGATTCTGTCTATCCATGTAGTACGGTGTTCCTTCTTTGTTGGGGATCGAGAAAGGATCTGGGCTTACAAAAAGAACGTACTGTTTACGTGACATTAGTATTTCTTTAATTAACTTGTTACTAGAACCTCTCCATCTATTCGCGAGTAGTTCAGTTAATATATCAGGTAAGGGACCAGGATCAGCATGTTGGCTCTTATATAATATAAGAAGTTGCTGAATCATATAGATTCCAGCTAAACGTTGTTCATCTGGGCTGAGGTTTAAAAACGTGTGTGCGACTGTCACATCACCATATTTTCCAGGACTGTCAATCCAATGAACAGCTGACCTAGCTAATTCTTGCTCGTCCATAGAATCGAGGAGGTGGTAACCCCTTCGTTCTCGGAGTATTTTATCTGCGGCTTGAAACAAACGTTCGGGAGACTTCATATTTATTATAGGCGTCGGATAAGTTCTGCTATTGTTTGGACATACAGAATGTATCGGATCAGAAAAACATCTAGTATTATTACAGGACCTTCCTCTACCTACATAGGCTATGGTGTCTGACTGTCTTACGGAATCTCCTGATTCGGACGCTTCATCTTGCTCTAACTCGTCTGTCTCCAATCTTTCTTCATGTATACGTTCTACTTCTTTCCTAATTTTTCGGCACATGGCTACTATACTTCCTTGTTTATCATGTCTTCCGTCTGATATATTCTGACCCCATTTAGTAAGAGTTTGCATTATTTCCGGGTCTACCCCCGGTCGATCTTGATTTCTGATCACACAATTTACAAGAAAACGTAACAATTCTCCCTGTATCTCTACTTTCTGATATTCCATAGCTCTGTTAATGCATTCTGGGTCTTTCCCTGTTTGGACAAAATGATATATGCTATCTAAATGCATAGCCATTCCTGGTAGCTTCCCTAAAAACGATGCAGCTCGTCTAACACGTAACGATGCTAGAACCATTTCGTCCTCTTTGCCGGGCACCGGATCATATCTACAATCTATCATAAGATCCTTAAGCATACGGGTATTTATAAGTTTGGGCGTACGTGCATGTACTGATTCTTGGAAAGAAAATTTACTCACTCGGGGTGGCGTGGAATGAATGCTAGTAGCACCCCCAGTAGCCCCCTCTAGGGTACCGGACGTGAAAGGATTCGTTGAACGTGCTACAGCCACTACAGGTGTGGACACAGCTGTAGAATCGGTTGCGGGGACAGATGCGGAAACAGATGTGCTTGCCGAAGCTTGTGTCGTGACTTGTGTCGGAGCTTGCTGTGGCACAGGGACAGATACCTGATCTTGACGTTGAACCCCCCCAGCAGACGGTCTATGTGGTGCGGGGTTAGCATACTCTGGAGCTGCGTCATCTAGATAGGAGGAAAGAAAAATATCTTCTGCGGTTCTGGGATGTCCTTTAGGATGTACTTTTATCGGAAACAATGGGGGTGGCAAGTCTTTCGGTAGGGCCGTAGTAGCTTTTCGGCAATCCTTCGGCCAGAAGGGGATACATTCCTTTTATAGGGGCATTTCTTTGTCTCTCCGTTTGTTCTGCTTGTACTCGTGTACCTTCTTCAATCAACAGATTCTCTCGAACCTTATTTGCACTTTCTTTACTTCTCTCTTCCTGTCTTAGCGCTTTTTCGGTGCGCCTATGCGATTCTTTACGCCATAACTCAACAGCGTCTTTCTGTGACTGTCTAGCTTTCCTCTTCCACAACTCTTCTTCTACTTTCATGATACATTCTGCATCCCAGGTCCCAGCGACGGGCCATCTCTGACTTTCTGGTAACTCTTTGGTGTAATCCACCCATAGATCAAGGAATAAGATGGCATCTAGGCCATGCTTGTGATACATAAAGTGCCCTGGAGTGTCCCTAGGAGGAATAGGAACTGCCTCTTCAAGCACCCCTTTTCTAGTAGTGATCTGTCTTAACTTCGAAAAGAGCGGCATATTGACAACTGATCTGATACTTAATCTTGAACACACTTAATACGTAAAAAACACAATAATGAACAATGAACAATGAACAATGAACAATCATTCATACCACAATATGCAGGACATTTTTAACACATTTAAACATTAATCATTAAACATTTTAACCTTTTAAAAAAAATGACCAACAATGATGATAGTCTGCATAACTAATCACCAAGCAGAATTCTTGACAAGAACTAGATACTTCGGAATACTTGATATACTGCTAAACAGTACATATACACTGCTAAACAGTGCAGACCGGATTTGTGTACCCAAATCCGTCTTGACCGGCACAACCTATGTGCGCGTCAGCACGCCTCCCCCGTGATGGTACTCACCGGGTAGCTCAAAACGAAAGGCCTCGGAGAATGGACTGAACTCGACTGCGGACATCGGACCCTCTGGACATCGGGACTTCGAAAACCTGGTGGGCCTCTGTATACCTCGGATCTTGCTCTCTCAGCTAGGCTCTGGTCGGGATACTTCGCACTTCTCACCGCCTCGTCTGGGTTGATCGCAGCCTCAGTCGCCCCCGCTTGACCGGAGGGAGCTACAGGAAATCCTGCTGGTACGCGTTATGGTCCGTCCAGCTGTGGCAGGAGACCGGGCCTGCAACGCACCGCCGGCGCGTGAGATGAGAAAGTGTCCCTATTCGGGCGCCAATTATGTGGTAAATAAAATATTACCTGGACTGAATTTCATACGACATCTTAAATAAAATAGCTCAGAATAATAAGAGGCAGAATCCGTGGTATAAGAGGTTTCTGAATGGGCTTTATTCCAAAATGGCCGACTCGAGTGGCGGCCTTCAGGTTCCGTCACCACGAGGGTTCAGGAAGTGAAGTACAATACTTTATTGACAAGGAATTGCTTTTATAGGACATACATTACAATGAAACAAATGTAGAAGGCGTAACAATTGATAAAAGAAACGATACTGTAAGTGCGTAACCGAAACTGGGCGTAATAAGGAGTAAAAAGAAACATGATTGGTTATGATGTCATGCATAGGTGGATCTATAAGATAATACTTGGCAGAGATGCGCGCGCAGCAGCATGACGTGTAATTGACGTGCAACTAGGGGGTGAAGGGGACTTGACATTTAGCTCTACATGTGGAGACGAAAAGTCTGGGGGGTCAAGTCAACCTAATCCCAAATCATATCTAACATCCTATGTTTAAAGAACTATGTTATCCACAAGGAAGGACTCTCGGACAGAATCTATTCTATACTGACTGTGTGTGCGTGCACAAGCGTCTAAGTGTCTATATGAGATGCAAGAGGCAGAAAACTTTCCATGGCAACTGGGCTATGAATTACTTGCATGAGGACAGCGAGGCCGGGCCCCTTGCTCGGTAGCTTGAAGAAATGTTTACCTAAACTACTAGACAGGAATGCATCGGCTGAAGAGCAAAGTAGATAATTCGAAGGTGAAATACAGCTTCTTGGCAGGCAGGCAAAACTGGCTGAGGCAGGCACCGTTAGCTGCACAGGAAGTAGGACAAAGTTCATGGATACAGATGCGAGCTCAAGCTGAAGCTGTCAGAAGCAGAGAGCAGGGAAGAATTCAATGGCAGAATCGGGCCTACTTTGCCTGAACTGTAAAAATGGAGTAACTTAGCCATACAAAGTCGGTGGCCTTTCATACTTAGGAATCGAATATCCAGCCCATTAATGGCGGATCTGACAGAGGACATGTTGATGGTGGACGCACATTTGTTTGCGTCTTCGAAACTGGAACTGGAGGGAACATACATGTGCTTGTAACATGCATATAGAACCGTTGGGGTCCAAGATAGGGGACATAACTGATCAGGAAAATCCACATTTTCACATTACGACAAGAGGTCGGGAGCGAGAGTAGGCAGAAGAAAACACAAAGAAGACACACTGAAGACAAGCATTGGCCTCGCGGCATTAAAAGTAATGCCGCGCGACTCTGAAAGCGAAAGTGATCGCGATCGTGATGATGCGCTAAAGCACGCTAGTGATGCCCGCGCAGCAGCGGGGGGAGGGGCATGGTGCTGAAGGCTGGCGCAGGAAAGGCAGATGGCTGGGCGAGAAGGGAGGAGGGAATGCGGGGAGCAGCTGTGCGCACGCACGCCATCGTGCACTGAAGCTTGTAGCCAGCACAAAAATGTGGGTAGCACTTTCAAAACCCACCTAGTAAATGTCTCGCCAGACCAGTGCATGCGCTGGGTCAGGCGAGACCTAAAAAGACATGTGGGATTTAGTAGTTGCAAACACACTTTTGAACTGACTCGGGGATCATGGCAAATATTACAAGTGGACGAGAATGCTATTCCAGGCGTTTATTCAATTTGTGGACAAAATGCATACTTTTTGTTACCTATAGATTGGGAGGGTGCTTGCCACTGCTACTGCAACTTAGGTATACTAATTCCGAAAATGTATCATGTAACACGTTTAGATGCACTTACGCTTACACCCGTGTATAGACAGAAAGGTAGCCCAGGGAAATGAACCGAATTGGTGGGAGATATATCCGGAGCAATCATACCCACTGTAGGAGTCATCCTGAATGATGAAAAGATTATAAAGATAGCAACGGTCGTTGACAAAATAGCAACCAGTACCTCTGGAGTTTTGCTTTTAGTAAATACTGAGCTAATTGCTGTAAGGTCCTTGGTTTTTTAGGACCGCCTTGCTTTAGACATATTGCTTACCAAAAAGGAAGAAGCATGCCACATGCTGAAATTAACCCACTGCTGCTCATACATACTGTACAAGAGCAGAAAAATAAGGGGAACCACAAATAATATTTCCGGGCTAGAACCTGAATTACGTGAGTCGGAAACACCCAGCTTGTATGGAAATTTCAGGAAAGGGATCTCTGCAATAGGAAGTTGGTTTTCAACATTAGGGAAAGGAATTATGAAGGCTACATTGATTATTAGAGTGATATTAGGGCTTTGTTTAATGATGCTTTATGCTCTATGGCTGATCTGTAAATACACAGTGCACAAAAGACGGGAGAACTTACAAGAAACTAAACTATTTGAAAGGGACATTGGATTACACGGCATCATGTACGACGACTATATGATGTCCTTTAAATTTAGGGGGTCAAAAAGGAAAAGATGAAACACAACTGAGGACGAATGTGCTTTCTGAAATAGTAGTAGTAATACGTTTATTGTTCAGTTAATTAAAACTCAAAGTTAAAAATAAGAATATTACATTAAAAACCATGTAAAATCCATTCATCTTTTTGATTTTTCCACCTTGTACAGTTATGTCAATATATATCGTTCGTTGACAGGGAGCTCCATAATAATACGCCGTGAGAGGGAGACCCTGCCCAGGTTTCAATCCTAGTTTGGCTTGCTAGGAGCAAAAGAATATAAACATAACCAGTGCAATTTAGCCAAATCAATATACCAAGTCAAATATGCCAGGTTAAAGTGCCTGTGCATCATGATGTAAACATAACCAGTGCATTTAACCTAATCAATATACACTTAAGACTTGCATATGAGTCTCTGATCCACCATATTGAAGAACTTTGTAAGGCAATAGTTTAGTTGGGTAGCAGTAGAGTTGAAGCATAGCTTCACTGCCTGCCTACAAGTCCTGATGCCTCTATGTTTAAAAGTTGGACAAAGTATAGTGCGCCTCATGTTCATGAGGCTTGAGCAAATGCAGATAACATGCACAAGTTCCTCTCTTCCCATTCCACAGAGGCGTCAGGTATGCTCTCCCGGTATCCTTTTACAAGGGGGTAGGTGAGGGAGAATCTGTAAGATACGAAACCGTAGTCTTAAGAATTTTTCTTTTGTATTCATTTTAAAACCTGTACTTAAATAGGTTTGTGGTTTAAGAACTTTATAGTCATTGAGCACTGGCCAGCCATGCATCCTTTTTGCCAGGGGTTCTTTATCTTCAATTAAGGATATCATTTTTGTTGCAGTTGTTACTTTCTTCTTGAAGCTATGATGTGTTGTAGAGGTGGCCCCATAGGCTAGTTAACCCTAGTTTTGATAATAAGTCGAACAGGTACTCTCTGGCAGGTGAAGTTCCATGGCATGTCAATTCAGTCCAGATATGTGAGTTTAGTGATCCTGGCTTGGCTCCTTTAAACTTGTGCCAGCCTTTTATGTATGCTCCCCTCCTTTCTACTGACTGCTTCTGTAAACCAAATTCGAATTTAGGCAGGAGACACATAAGTCTATAAGAGCTGGTGATTATTTTGTCCAGAGCGATTGCATCTTTCCCTCGCATTGATTCACTTCTATATATTAGCATTGGGTGTAGCTTCGCCCGGATGACCTGTAGTAGAGGATCTAGGGTTACATCTGGTAGAATTTTATTTAGAGGCTTCATTGCTAAAGATGCTGTCATGCCTTTCCGGTGCAGGCGCTCCAGCGGAGGTTTGTATGAACCTCTGCTGTCCAGTAAAACTCCAAGGTATTTATATTCAGTAGCCAAATCTAGACGGTGCCCATCCAGATACCAGTTCAGCTTTTTCTTCCTGGAGTAATTCACTGCCAAAATTTTTGTTTTGTTTAGATTAATACTTAGTGCATTGGTTTTGCGAAATAGAATTCTCATGTGAAACAAAATTGTGTGATGATTTTAGAATCATTAAAAGGAAGGGATTTTTAAAAGAAAATTAAATCAAACAAGACTTACATAAACATACTGGAATTTCACTTTAGAATGCATTTAACACTCCACTAAGAACTGCATAAATAAATCACACGTGGGGAAAATGTGTTTGCTTAAACTTGTAGGAAAATTAACGCGAAGTGCAAAATGCAGTAGGCTATCATTTTCAATGTGCTTCTCTAACTAGGCCTAAACCATTTTTTCTCACGACTCTTGCTCACAGCTAAGTAGACATTACTTCGAATATTTTGCCTAGCACCAGCATCCTACTGAAGAATGTGCTGACTTTGAAAGGATATTCTTTTGCTTCATCACACCACATTAGCTCATCCTGATTTAATAATTAATTTCGCTGTTGATTTATAATGAATAGACTGTTAGCATAATCAACAAATTAGAAATATCATGTGTATACTTAACCAGGACATTGTCGTTAGAATTCTTGCATTGCATTTGACTAGCCCTTTTTCTTCACAACATGACATTGGAAGAAGCTAACAGCTGAGGTATAAAGGTTCTCATGAGAACTTTCTCCCATGTATCGAAAACTGCAACATTAGTTAAACTATGCACGGGTATGAATGTTTACTGTGGGGTTCCGGAGGACAAGCAATGGATAGCAACAACACCATCGGATGAATGGTTTCCATTGGCAGAGGTTGACTTAAACCCACTAAGTTTCTCTACAGTATTAGGGTATTTCATATTATAATTGAGTGTTCCTAGCTAGAGAGAAGAGAAGACCCTTTACCTTGCACAACACCTTATGCTCAACTGTGCCTTATGCTGACAGTGATTTTTACACTCCTTTCCCTGACTCTTTGTGCAGGGAGATTTTCTTCCTGCATTGATCAATGCTACTGCTGTGATCATTTCTCTATCTCTGACTTAGTTTCCACAACAACCCTTTATGGGAAGTTCAAGACTTTATCTATGCTCCGAGAATGTTGTTCTTTTCCAGAAGAAACTCTTCAAAGCCAAAGCTTTTCTATAGGGTAGGTTCCGCTCTTTAGCTAGAAAGGGACTGATTCCTTTATGGAACACTCTGTTGATTTATACTGTCATCAATCAAACCTTTTCTCACTATTTCTGGAATTGGACTAATCCGAATAAAAACAACAAAACTATACTAACCCAGAAAGAGAAATAAAGGTTTTAGAAACTTCTTCAACCTCACGTCATTGACTGATAATTAAGAACCTGATAGTTCATGATAAATGACTTGTACTTTTATTTTAGCTCTATTCCACTAGATTGGCAAAGGTCTGTCAACCTGACGACAAAGTGCCACAGGACTTCAAGGATGCCAGTTGTAAGTTCGGGATGACTGATTTAAAACCCGATTGTGACCAATCCTTGGGCACTAACAACTTTATTTGTTTTACATAGACTCTATTTGTTTGATTCCATTTGTTAATCTGGTCCTTGGATTTTGTGTGTTAAGCACATGTTAAAGGATTTTTTATTGTTACAACAATTGCCCATGACTGCAAAAACCATGTTAGAGATAAGATTTAAATGAGAAGTCATGCGTGGACAATACCATTTAGCTAAGCTTTTCATAAAGTTTCACTGATCAAGTCACATAAAAAGAATTCTAATGTCACATATAGGCAAAACGTCAGCATGGAAGTGCTACCCTATTTAACATTTCAGGTTAAGTTTTGACCTTTTTGAAATTTAGAAGAGGTAATAATAGGTCTCATTCAGAGTTTATAATACAGTGGACAGGCATCCACCAAGTTTTTACAGAGTATCTCGTCTGCCAAACTCAATAAGGACCACTTTTTGGGAATTCGCTGGCCTAACACCTTCTCGAGCACTGTGAACATGTAACATTTCACAAACAGCTTAACATCTCACTGATTGAAAGATAAGACTCTGCTAGCTGTTTTAGTTAGATTGTGGTGTCAGACAGTGTCATGAAACCTCTTGTTGTACAAGAGCACTATGAAAGAAATGGCTACACGTTTTTCACTCAAGTATATTTAGGAAATGTCTTAGGAACGCAAGGTGCACACTTTGCAACCCTTTTAGTTTATACACATCAATAATAATATATACGAATATAGCATATCATACCCTTATCCAATGCTTGTAAACTCTAAAAGTGCACTTGCTGACTGCACTATTTGCAATAGATTTTACCTGCATAGATCATGTGGGCCAGAGATATAAGTGGGTGATAGTCTTCTGTCTGACAAGACAGAGTATAAGTCTTTGGCAACAAGACCTCCCCATGGACCTCCACCTGGTGGCCATCAAAGCTAGGACTAACACCCACACCCACAGACCATGCAAGGAATCTTGGGATCATCCTAAATGACAAGCTCAAAATGACGGCTCAAGTCAATGCAGTGTGTACCTTCTGCGTCAACATCCTATGCATGCTACAAAAGCTCTTTAAATTGATGCCTCAGAACACCAAAAGGACTGTGACGCAAGCACTCATCACCAGCAGGTTGGACTATGGCAACACTATCTACGCTGTAATTTCCAAACAACTCCTACTCAGACTCCAGGCCATCCAGAACGCCGGTGCAAGACTCATATTTGACCTTCCACACTGCACCTACATCACACCGGCTCTCTATTCACAAGTGCAGTCAATTCAAACTTCTCACGCACACATAAAAAGCCCTACACAACACAGGACCAGAATACCTGAACAGCCCCATACACTTTCACCAACCCACCAGACACCTAAGCTCTGCCTCACTCTCACACACTCCTCAGATTCGCAAAAGCAAACAAAACTGGAGGTCGCTCATTCTCCTACATCATGCACAAGACATGGAAAGACCTCTCTCAACACATCAGAGCCTCCTCCTCACTTCTTGAGTTCTGCAAAAAGCTGAAGATCTGGCTCTTCATCTAAGCACCTTGGGGACCTTACACCTACACACCTGCCCAAGCGCCTGGATCCCCTCTCTGGTGATTAGTGCGCTATACAAATTATTATAACATTACATAAAAAGGGGTATATAATTACGGGTTGGCTTAATCATGTGAGCTTAATTTCTGTGATTCCCGTAGTGTACCACCCAACCAGTTTTTTGGTTTCTTCTTGAGCTTTCTGTTCTTGTATCCAGATATATAACACAACCTCTGACACACACAAACCAACAACGACTGTTGGCTTTGTCAGTGGTTGTTAGCTGTTTACAGATAAATGCGAAACAACAACGATTTTGTTGCAAATAAATAATAGTGAAAAAAATGTTATTCTGAAATTGCAAGACTGTGAACTAAATATTACTATGGCTGTGGAAAGGTTAGTGGTCTTCAGAGGTTCTCAATCTCTACCATTATGTTCACTCTTTGTTTGACATGCATGCCCTTTTCTCTCTACATCCCTTTCATCTGAATAGCTGACACCTCATCTTTTTCTCTAGAGTACCGTCTTTTCACTTCCCCCTAAATGCACTTCTTCGCATCCCCTTCACTTCACCATCTGTGCGCAGTTTGTGACTGGGTCATAGTCCTGATTTGGGTGTAAACAAGAGCCTGCTCTTGAATCAAGATTAGAGCCCATATTTTAAGTAGGGCCATGGAAAGGGTTAATTTAGTGAGATATTACCGTAATGTTCAGAATCAGGCCTTATGTGGAAGTATTGTTATGCAAAAAGCACAACCCCTGGCAGTAGAAATTCCTAATGTCGTTCTCAACTATTGTACATTGAAGCAGACACACAAAATCACATATATTAGCTAAGTATTGTATCAAAAGCCAATCTTTCTTAAGTTCTACAAACTCTCCCAGTCCTCAAATACCCATACCTATCCAAATTCCTCAAACTATCATCTAGGAGCTGGCCGAGTACAAGGCATAATTGTGTAAGAAACTGTGCTGGCAAATAGCTCCCGGCCTTAAATGAATGCCAACATTCTGAAACAGAAACATGGGAGATTTTGAAAAGAATTTGGGGGAATGCAGGGTAATATAGAAGGTGTTTGGGCAAGATATGGCTATAGGCTGGTGAGGATAGTTAACATGTGGGGGTTTAAAAATAGTGTGCACCTGAGTGTAGTGTACAGTGAGAGTGTAACTGGTGGGTGCACGTGTCCAGTGGAACAGGTAGGATACTAATGCCTGGAAGGCTTTATACCTATTGCGGGATGCAGCGTGGGAGGATTTGCTGCAGCCTGAAGCCTGAAGTCAATGTGGCAGGCATCAGCGGGGATGGCAGTTGTGATATTTGCTTGTTCTTTGCCGTGCACCAAAGATTGTAAGTGTGAGGATGAGGCAGAGAGGGGATATGCAGCTGAAAGGACATTGCCATGACCATGCCAACTCCCTTACCTGGAGCCGTAGGTGGCAGCAAGCAGCAAGAGGCTGACGCCACAGTTGGAGCCGGGCTGGATCTTGTGCAAAGGCAAGGATGCGTGGGGCGAAGTGCACCTGCACTGCGCGAGGCAGGCTGCGAGGAGGCCTGGTTCATTGCAGCGGGGCATGGCCACAGGGCAGTGTCAAACAAAACAACAGAGTTGCTGGACAGGCCTTAAGACCCAGGTCACATGGGAATGCCCTGGGAGGCCTCACAACAGGCCCAGCAGCGGAGCCTGCTGCAGCGCTATTGGCAGCAATGAGGCGCAGCTGGAGTTCACGTAGCCGTGCTCCGCGGAACTCTGCGAAGTGGTAAAAACACTTTGCAGCGCTATGCAGAGTTCCACAAGTGGGCAAAGTTGCGTGCTGCGCCCGTTCGTGTGATATTTTCTGCCATGCGTACCTCGAAGTGCGTTCTCGCAATGGAAATCGCACGCGAACGACACCATGCAGTTCGCATGGGAGCAGCCATCTTGTTTTTTGCTCCGTTTATAGTGCTGGGCCTACTTTTCAACCCCAGACTAATCTTCTTAATCCTACCACTTCAAAACTGATCTACCCCTCATTTTTCATTATAACTTTACCGTGTCTTTGTGTTTTAGTATTTTATTTTTCTATTTTTTTTTGTTTTTTGCGTGACTTTTGTACTTTTTTATTTTTGACTTTACTTTCTTACTTTTTGTCTTTCCTTCCTTCTTTTACTTTCTTGTTTCTTATACTTTCTTCTCTTCCGCCTTCCCCACCCAGTGCCATGGCAGAGAAGGGGAGTGGCAGGGCCAGGCCCCCTCGAACCAGCACCACCAGCCACAGCCACCTACCTTGTGGTAGGCCATGCCACGAAGGGGTGCAGCACCGTACGTTATTCTCAGAGGTGGCTGCACACATTTTTTGCGTGCAGAGCCACCTCCCATCCACCCTTGCAGCAGGTGGCAGGCCTGGCAGCAGGTACAACCTCTGGGAGCCTAAGAAGTGGTAGGAGAGGGTACGCTGGGTTGTACACCACTGATCTGGGGTCCAGTGCACCCAACAACAGCTTGCGCACCGGTGGAAGTGCATCCTGGATAGGGACTAGGACCCGCTCAACCTGCTGGGTGTGGAGGTTGCAGGGCTTGGTGAGTAATAATTATAGATTTGTTGTATTCTATCTATCCTAATATATTTTCCCCAAATAGCAAGCATGCTACTCACACTCAGGAATGTTAAGTTTATGTTGCAAATATAATGTGATTATTCTAGAGTAGACCGGTGCTTGGCAGCGCTACCTAATCCTACTCGTTGGTGCTTGCTTGGAATGTTTATTTCAGAAGTCATGCAGAGACTCTTCTATCCTGTCACTGAGATAGTGGTAGTTATTGGTATTATTAGTGACCTAGCGCGTTCACTCACTTCTCTGTGCCTTTATTTTTTGTAGCTGGTAAGTCCCAATTCCAACCTCAAACGATTTCCCAGTGATGTGCAGTAAGTAACTAGCAACTCTGCATGGATCAGCATCTATGCATTGAAAAACAAAATGCATACTGAGTTGACCCATCAAAGGGTGAGAGATCGAGAATGAGATGAGAAGTAAAGATCATTCATTGCAATTTATTAGTAGCTACAAAATGTAGTTCAGGAAATTTGGAATACGGTTAGGAAATTAAGGAATAGGTCCACAATACTAATAGAAAAGGAGATCTGATTTATAAAAGTTAAATCAAATATTACTATGTTTGCGTCTCCTTGTCAAAATATTTTTGGGGAGATTAACTGTATCACTAATCTTTTTATTTTTTATTTTGTTTATTTCTTACATCAGCATCCAGGGGCAGGAGGGATAATACCACCACTGAGGCCCCGGCGGGTGAGGAGGCTGGAGGTGTCTCCCCTAGTGCTGATGGCTCTGCTCGGCCCAGTAAGTCCTTCTGTTAATATTATTATTCCCCTATCTTGATTCTTTTACCGCTCCACATTTAGAATTATTTTGTTCCTTTTACTGTGGCTGCCCATAAGTTTTTTTTAAACTCCACTTTGATCTGTTTCCTAAATTCTTCTTATCCCTGCATTTTCCTATTTAGTGCTTATTTTCTCTATATTTCAAGTTTCAGTACTTGACTTCAAACTATCTGTACTCGTCTTTAGCTTCTGTTTTCTTCTACTTTGTCTGTAAGCTTTCCCTCTCCCCTTATAGACTGGTGGTACAGTAAGACTCAGAAAACCCATTTTAGGTCAGGTACTCTACTGTGAAGATTGCATTCCCATTTAAGGTATTCTACGCATGTTTGTGGAGAAGGCCTTCTTTTTCTTGCTCACGCTCAAACCGTAAAATAAGATAGTGGCCATGGTCATGATGGACCCCCCAGTGTTGTATATGTATTATTATCATAGTATACCAGCAACTAAGACCATATGTCATGTATTTTCATTGACAATTTCACCACTTTATTGTGCTCAGCACTTCAATAACTCAGATTCATTATAGCTCTGCCCCTCTATTATAAAAGGTTTTTGTTTTGCTTGTCTGCGTGGCATTTTAATGATTGGCAACCAACAAAATTGCCCAAAGGGATGTTTTGAATTTTATGATACTGTAACCGAGCTTGAATGATGTTTTGTGGTTGTACTTTGCTCAATAAAATATAGGAGGAGGCGTATCTGGCATCTAAGATCATAAATGTGTAAAGTTTTTTTCTAGCCGCACAGACCACCAGTGACGGGGTCAGCGCGAGCGGGGGAGATGCGTCTGCAGTTGTCACCACTGAGGGTGGAGTTGTCGCAGGGGCGGGCATGGTAAGTCACATTGCTTTCTTATTGACAAATAGTAATATATTCACTGCAAGGGTGTTGACTGACTCGAGAACAACACCCCACTTTCGCAGGTACAGTGGGAGTTGAGTAGTTATGTCTTCGTCTATCTGCAACTCAGCAGACACAGGGTTCATAAATGGACTTTAAGAATGATGGGTTGATGGAAAGACAAAACAGGATGGAAGGAGAAAGAATGGGTGAAAACAATGTATGTAATATATGAGTGAAAGGATACCTGGGTGAGAATATGCATATAGGTGGGTGATGATGGTAGGAGTCAAATCTGCATGGCTGGGTCAAGGATGGATGAAAGGGTAAATATGGGTGAAACTGGAAGGATGCCTGCCTGGGCGGGTGAAGGGAATACTTGGGTGGGTTAAATCAAAGCAGAATGGGTAAATGAAATGCAACGATGCATGGAAAGCAAGAATGCATGGGCAGGTAAATGGATGTTGGTGAAAGGTTTGTTCTGAGCTATGTATGGATGCATGGATTGATTGGATAATGATGACTGGTTTTCTATGATGAAAGAGTGGATGAAAGAATGTAAAGCTTAAATGGTGTGTATCAAAGCCAAGGGTGAAGATTAAGAATACTAGAAGAACAAAGGAAAGCTGAATGGATAATTTCATTTGTTTGACTTTTGTGGCTGGGATAGTCTGTGATGAACGTGCCAAAGCTATATCTCGGTCCTTAATCCTTTCACTGACTGTACTGCAGTAAATTGCTTTTTCTATCGTCTACTTGCAGCAGATAGGATATCCGCATGATTGATTGATCTTATATGTGAAGTGTATTATTCATATTATTTGTCTGCCTTGTAGTCAGGGTAAAATCGAAACACAATGGAGAAGAGTAGGGCCATTGGAATTAGATAATTGTCTATTAAAGCTGCCCCCGCTGCAGACTGCAGAAACTACAAGTACAACTAGGGCGCCAGCTGAGGCATACCACCATAATTAATTTAGCACAGCAAGAGAGAGAATACTACTTGTACTCCATAGTGGATAATGTCTTTCTCATTAATTAGAGGTAATTGCTCTTTATTTTTCAATTTCCATACAAAGTGTCTATTGTTCAGTTACTTTTTAGTTCATAAGCAAGTACACTATACATGTTCATCGCATAAGTCCTAGAACATAGGCACTCTGCTGTAGACAACACGGGAAAATAATAATGCCTAGACATAGCAATTCAACATCCTGCAGGGCCTTTTATCAAAAGGATGTAGGTTATAGCTGATAGAGTTAATGCTTAAATAGGCCTGAGGTGATAGCAAAAGTAGCATGCTCATAGTAACACAAGGATTCTTCAGCCGGATCCGTTCAAAGTATTTAGGGTGCCTACATTTATAGAGAAAAAAACTTTCTTCCATCGCTACCTG
Source organism: Triturus cristatus (assembly GCF_964204655.1). Lineage (NCBI taxonomy): Eukaryota > Metazoa > Chordata > Amphibia > Caudata > Salamandridae > Triturus > Triturus cristatus. The sequence goes on from NC_140594.1 coordinate 783,690,155, forward strand.
CTGGTGTGATGGATAAGCAGAGTGTTCCTTAAGAAGTTATTATTATTATTATTATTATTATTAGGAGCTTATAAAGCGCGCTTATACCCAAAGGTGTCCTGGCGCTGAAGTGATATAACATTTTTAAATTGAAATGCCCAACTATATTGTAGGAGGTCCGGACTGCAATTCCTCCATGATCTTTGCTCCTTTTCAATTTTTTCTAAGTTATTCTTACCACCCTGGCTGCCCAAATAAAATTATTCAGTTCCCCCTGCAGCTTTTTAAACCAGGCCACTCTAAATTCTAGTGGTATGGTGTTAAAGATATAGGTACATTTGGGAGGTATTGTCATCTTTATCACATTAGAACTCCCTATAAAAAGATAATGGTAGACGAGGCCATGTTTTTAACAACTCTCTTGTCTCTGTGCCTTTAGTATTTAAGTTTACTTGCGCTAATTCGTCACTAGTACCCCCAGATATCTTATTTTGTCCTTTGATTGGGATTATAAATTGGGGAGTTCTACCACATTATTTCTGTTTTTTGATGATTAATTTGGTATACTGAATCTTCCCAAATCTTTCCAAAATGTCTCTAATCTTTGGCAGCGATGTCGCTACCTTGCTTGTAAATATCATTACATCATCATTACAATCAGCTTGCAAGTTGTGGTCCCAAATAAGAAGATCTGTAAAGATTCCATATTATAGCACCTATGCCCCAATTTGGGAATCCCCAGGAACTCCAGCATGTCTGGAAAATAAACTATTTATTCCCTTGAAAAAGGAAGGGATTGTGAAATGGGGACAGTTGGTAGAAGAAGGAGCTATGATAGGGTGGGAAACCCTAACAGTAAGTGTTGGAGGTAACCTGTCAAAGTTGAAATATTATCAATTGACAAGTTGGCTAAAGGACTTGAGGAAAGAAGGGGCGGGAAACGATAAACTAGCAGAGGAACTTCAAAGAGGCCCACTAAAGAAAGAACTGTCCAAGTAGTACTAGTCTATGATTCAAGCTGGTGATGAAGCTTTCACACTACCTTTGGAACTTTGGGGGAGAGACCTGCCAACGAGCGATATACAACATTTATGGCAAGTATCTATGGCTGCATTATGGTATACAATTAAATCTGCACTGCTCAAAAAGAAGAATTTCTTCACACTACATAGAGTGTACTAGACGTCGAAAAAGCTGACAAAGGTGAGTAGCCGGGAGGTGAAGGTTTGTCCAAAATGTGGAGAAAGGAGAGCAGATGATATTCATATATTCTGGCAGTATCCCAAACTCCAGTGATTCTGGTGCAATGTGGGTAAGATCCTAAATGAGGTGATGGGCCAAGACATTGAGGTAAGCGCAGAATACATTTTCTTTGGGGCCACTACAGAATATACTGAGGGTGGTAGGATACCACACTTAAATAAAAGACAAAAAAGATTACTATTTGTATTAGTTTTGCTTGCCAGACGGGAGATATGCATAAAATGGATACAGGATAACCCCCCAAAGCTGCATGAATGGTTATTATCAGTGCAGAGGATCAACAATTTGGACTAAATTAGAGGGCAAAGTAAAAGAACAGGCTTCTGGGATATATGGAATTGGAATAGAGTTAAGGAATTAACTAGCTAAGAAGAAGTTCTGAGGAGGATGGGAAGTCCAATGATTATGTACCATGGCAATAAAGCATGACCCAGGGGATCTGTTATGGATTTTTATTTAGCAGAACCTCCCACTGGACTGGGAAAAAAAGAAGGATGGGCCTTCTCGGGTCTCCACTTCTACTCTAATGGTGAGAGTAGGTTGTCTCAGTTTCCTCAAAACGACGTGGATAGCCATAACATCGCATGCGTTGTAAAAGCACATGCGATGTAATTGTATGTGTGGTTTTTACCACGCGTTGTAACATCACATGCGTTGTAACGGATGCAATGTAATTGCAACGCGTGGTAAAAAACTCGTTGAAATGGCTGTTCCTCTTGCATAACACATTCATGGATTGGTCTGTTCTGCCCAAACAGATGTTGCAACATGTAATAGGTCGAGTTCCAAAGTGTGGGTACCTCCTGTCTAAGTGCTTTACCCGGCATTTTATTATCACGCTGATGACCCTCAGCTGCTTTTGGGCTTTAAAAGAATGGCTAAAATGAGTGCAGATTCTCCTGCAGGTCGACAGTAAGTTGTTGGCTTGACCTTTTTTGACAAAGTCCTGTACAATGATGTTGAAGGAGTACCCCAAACACAGGACCTTGAAATAGCCACCATCTGCCATGACCTTAACTATATTACTAAATGTTTAGAAACAGATTTAGGCAAAACCAAATAATAATATAAATGTACAGGCATACAACAATACAACTAACATGTAATGAACATTCTATCATCAGTTAATCTAATAACTAAGAAGACGTCTGATGTTTTTATATTACAAAATATTTTTTAATCTGTAAATTGTTTTAAATACAATATTTGGAAGTGTAGACAAACAATTGTCATAATACATTATTTACATAAACATAGCCCTGAACAGTGATCATTTCATAGAATAGATAGTAGAAACAATGTATACATTATTTTTTTTCTGTTCAGTCTACAAATCATAGATACATGTAAATAAAAAACAGAGACCATCAATTCATCAAAACATGATTCATTGTTAATTTAGCTCATGGTGTGAGTGGCTGAGATTTTAATTAGCTGACAGTGTAATGGCACTAGACGCGTTTTGGCGAGAATGCCTTTGTTAGGAAGCTGTCACATCATTCAATAAACTCACTAGACCAAAGAGTTGGAGTTGTACTGAAGATCACGGGGCCACTGGTGTTAGAGGCCTCAACCTGTGGTCCAGTCTGATAGGGAGCATCAATAGGCTGAAGAGTCACAATGTCCCCTCTCTTTGTGTCTAAAACTTCTGGGGAAGAACAAGTGGAAGTAGTCTGGCCTGTAGTATTAACCGCCGTCACTGGCTTAAATCTCATGTGCAAAGAGTGCAAAGATAATGCTGCACTCTGCTACTTCCACCCCAGTTGCTATTGGTATCCAAAATAGGAAAAGAAAATCCTATTGGTGCCGAACGACGTATATATGGGGAGACTGCTTGCCGTCTGATAAATGGTGATCGGTTACATGTTTCTATCTCAGCCAATCCATATAACCTGATGGAACTATATTACTGCCATTGTCCGTGGCAACAAATTCACTGCTAACCCCTTCTTGGTCGCAGCCATTAAAAGACTTTGTTGGTAAATTCTTCCAAGATGTTTGCAGCAGTATGGGATTTCTCCATGGCGAACATTGCTACCGTTGCATGCTTCTGATCGCCATTACAAATCTCAGCAGTGTCAACACCTGCAGCTATCATTTCTCCAACCCCCACAAAAGAGATCCAGTGTTCAGTGATCCACATGTAATCAGTGTCTTGGCAACTGATCCACATGTCTATCGTCAGGTGGATAGTGTGAACAGCACTCTACTGCAAAGCTTGTCCAAGCAATTTGAGCACATCGTGATGTAGGGCAGGAACAGCAACTCTGGTAAAATGGAACCAGCTGGAACCTTCCATTTCGGGTAGATAGCTGCCACAAATTCTAGAAAATCCACCCCTCCCGCAAAAGAAAAAAGGAGGGGTCCAGCGCTAACATTTTAGCCAGCTTTGCATTGAACAAACGTGCCGTTGGGTGGTTGCGTTCGTACTGCCCCTCCTGTCTAAACATGCTAGGAATAGTAGCCTGGATTTTTTTCTTATCTGGTCTCACAGATGCAGGTGACTTCTTGAGACCAGACCGTGATAGGCTTAATGTGCATTTCAGCGGGCTAGTCACTGTACGCTCTTGCCTTGGTGTCTCGACCTGAGTCTTATGCCATTGCAATGTTGCTGATGTGGGTGATTCTACTGCACTGCTGGGGACAGGACTGATTTGCATTAACAAAATGTCTTCTTCTTTTTCACCTTCCACCGTGATCGGATCAGATTCCCTGCTCAGCCTTTCACCCCCTTCACCAACACTACTTACGGTTTTTTAGATGCTAACATGCTGCTCCCACTAGATTGTCTGTTGTTTTCTCAAATGGGTTGTTTGCCCTCTGGTACCATCGTTTATACCAAACTTACCACAAATAATACTTGCTATGCAAATGGAGCATATGGCAATGTTCGTCTCCTTCTTGCTAACCATAAAAAAGTCCCAAACTGGGGAGGTCCACTTTCTGACGCTGGTGTCACTGCCAATTTCGGATGAACTGGCGGTCGGTGGGCATTTTGGCATTTACCTCTCTGCAGTACCTACTTCTACTGAGGTAGTTGCGAATGTAGGTTACTGTCCGGACAAATATGGCAGCTGGTGGTGGTGGTGGTACCTCTGGTGCCACATCCCTCAGGGCAGGTTGGGATGGGGTAACGTCGGTCTCCACTGGGGCTGGGCTAACATCCATGATGACTGGCTCGTCCTTATCCTCCTCTTCTACATCCAAAACTCTAAAGCTTTCAGGAACCTTCCTTTTCCCTAGCCTCTCTTGGAGTGTCTCACGGAGGCGGGATCCAAGTTGAGTCTTGATCATCAGAAGGTGGGCTTGGAAAAGATGGTGGACTAACCCTCCTGTTTATTGCTGGAGATCTGGAAGACAATGGATCTTTTAAATGATTGGCTTCTTCTACTCCCTCAGCATGAAGGCCAATCTCCCGAACTGCTCCGACTTCAGGAGGAACTACTATTGCTTGCTGCGGCTGTTGTTGTTCACTTATCATAGTTGCCTGCAAAGATTGGGTACTACTTTGCGAAAGAGATAAGTCGGTTTCAACGTCACTGCTTGTCGGTGTAGCCTATGATTAGACTGGCTGCCTCTGTGAAAAACATGGGCTTGGGCCTAGGTTGGTGTGGATCTGATGATGCTGGATGCTGCTCCGAGCTTGCTCCCCAGAGACCAGTGCGACAGGCACACTTTTTTTGCCCGGAAAATGTCTGGGTCGACATACTAGTGTTATGTTATGGTATGTTATAAGTTCTTATAAAGCGCATGGCTGCCCCAGCAATGGGATGTCCCAGCGCTGACACTGACAGGAGCATGCAGAGATAAGATTTCAACTTGAGGTTAGTGAAAAGCCACGTTTTGATCATTTTTCTGAAAGCCCAATGGTCTTGCGTGTCCCGGGCAGCAAGAGGAATAGAATTCCTCAGGACGGGTGCCATGGCCCTGAAATAGCGCCCCCCTGCTCTTAATCTGCGCACCCGGGGGACACATGCCAGATGCCGATCCACAGAGCACAGGGCTCGAGCCGGAACATACGGCGAGCACAGCCCGTTAAAAATTTGCGAACCTTGGCCATGCAAGATCTTGTGTGTAGTACAGAGAGTCTTAAAATAGACTCTCTGTTCTATCGGCAGCCAGTGAAGCCGGTGAAGAAGGTCTGAGGCGTGGCAATGCTTAGGTAGTGCAAAAAGCATATGGGCAGCCGTGTTCTGCGCCCGTTGAAGTCTTTTGGTCACTACTTTATTCACGCCGAGTAAGAGCCAATTACAGTAATCTAATCGAGACTGCACAGTAGATTGGACAATCATTTGACAGGTGGATACGACAAAGAATCCCAGAATGGGTTTCAGGCCACGTAGGAGACCGAAGCAGGTACCTGCCACTGTCTTGGCTTGACTCTCAAATGAGAGGGCACTGTCCATCAGAACGGTTTTCGGTTGGGGAGGGGTACCCAGGGGTGCAGGCCACCATTGATTGCCCCATAGATGGGCATCGCGGCCCTTCAGGAGCACCTCTGACTTGGTGGAGCTTAATTGCAAGTTGTTATCTGCCATCCAGTCAGAGATAGCAATAAGATCCTCTTGAAATTTCGCTTGGTCCTGTTTGGAGTTATTGGAGAAAGTGAATACCAGTTGGGTATCATCGACGTATGATAGCATGTCGATGTTCTGTGCTTTGGCCAAAAGGGCCAGGGGAGGACGTAAACATTAAATAGAGTGGGGCTCAGGGCAGAACCCTGTGGAACACCACATCCGAGAGGGTGGACGCTGAAGAAGAAAGGGGGAGCAGAGACCTGGAAGGATCGATCGGTCAGAAAAGACACAAACTAGGCCAGGACCTTGCCCTTGACCCCGATCTCCTCTAACCGTTGTAGCAGGATCCTATGGGAGACCGTGTCAAAGGCCACACTGAGGTCCAACAGAATCAATTCTGAGGTTCTGCCCTCATCCAGGGTGGCCCGTAGCTGCTCTGTGACTGCAAGTAGTGCAGATTCCGTGCTATCACTAGGTCAAAAGCCATTTTGTGACCTATCCACGATTGCATTTGCTTCCAAATATTTAGTCAAAGCAGTGTTGACATAGGACTCTATGATTTTATCCAGGTATGGGAGCTGGGATATTGGGCGGAAGTTCTCCGGTAGAGATGTGTCCAGCGTTGTTTTTTGTAGTAGGGAGATAACTTCGGCATGTTTCCAAGACTTAGGGATCACCGCCGCTGAGAGTGACCTGTTAATCAGCTTCCGGCCCTCCGTCAGGAGGCAGTCGTGGAATTTTCTGAACATATCTGGTTTTAAAGGATCATCAGGAGAGTCTGATTTTACTGTGGCCTACAGAGCATCCATGTCTTTAGGGAACATGGTGGAAGGTCCTGTAGGGAGTGAGGTATAGCTACCAGAGTATGATTCTCCCGAAGTTCGGAGGCAGCCTTCCTCGCACAGAATGCACTATAAATATGTTCCACCTTGCTGATAAAATATTTAGCCAATGTCTCGCATTGTAGGTTGGAGAATATAGTGCTATTGGCAGCAGGCGGGGGGGTTTTACCATTTCTTTCATAAGGGCAAAAATTGTTTTAGTAGGATTGCTGCTCGTCGTGATCATGTTAGCATAGAACATGGCCTTGGTCTTCTGGACCAGTTTATAGTTCCTATAGATAATTTTTGCTGTGAGATCATATGCACTTCTCCAGGCCCGTTCTAGGATTTTGCATTTTTCTTTTCCGCAATCAGGGCCTCACCATACCAAGTGTGAGTTTGAGTACGTTTGGCATGGGTCATTTTAGTCAGAATACAGCGATCTAGTGCTTTATTGACCTATCCCCTAAACGCAGCGTCTGCTGCCACTAAATTTGTAGGCTATTCTGGACGATGCGAGTTTAGAGTGGATGTGAAAATGGTTGAATCCAATTTGTGCCTGTGCGCTTCATTGAAGACTGACAGGGGGGGATTGCAGTGGGGAGCCTTCTATACAGAGGCGCACAGAGATGAGAAAGTGATCCGTCCAGAGCATATGGAGGGGCGGGTTGGCCTCCATAGTCTGGAGATTTGAGAGTACAGGACCAAGTAGGCGACCTGCTACTTGTGTCGGTCCCACCACCATCTGCGTTAACTGACAGGCGTCCATATCTCCCAGAAAATTGATAATCTCCTGGGATTCCTGGAATTCCAGGTGTAAGTTAAGGTCCCCTATGACACTAAAGTTAGGTGCTTCTAGTATGAGTGTAGAAGCACTAGGACTTCTTGAAAGGTTTTCGAAGGACCTGGTAGGCGTTAGATAAGCAGCCCAGAGATGGTAAAATTGTGAGTCAGTGCTATTTGAAAAAAGGCACTTTCACAGTCGGGGATGATCTGCGGTATGAGGGTGCAGGAAAATGCTGATTTAAATATAATAGCTAACCCTCCCCCACCCGACTGTTTTATTCTGGGTGCATATCGTGTAGCCTGTGGGTGGGACCAAGGCCGGGATGGCCACAGAGTATGCAGTGAGCCTTGTTTCCGTGAGGAATAAGATATCCGGTGTGGATTCCTGCAGACGATTGAATATCTCTGCATGATGTTTAACAAGAGATCTTCAATTTAGGCTGCATATAGTATAATATTTCAGCCCTGAGGCCGGTGGGGGAAGCAGTGAGCACATATCCACCCTAACCCCACATCTGTTGCACTGCCAGTGGAGAGAGTCAAGATGCCAGTTATGTTGTGCACAGGGGGCTTTGGATTGTAATGCAAGCAGACATTACCGTGTGTAGACTTGCCTGCTGGATGTCCTAGAGCCAGGGGTCTGGCGACGTGAAGGCGCGGTGGTAATTGGTGGTAAGCTGCTTCTTATCATGGCCACGTTCTTGGTAGCACCTTTCTTTGAGGCCATCTTAAAGCTGTCAGTTGGCAGTGGTACTTAGCTTCACATGCTGAAGAGATGTCCTTGATGTGCGGTCATACATCATGTAGTGCACAGGCCTTCTGTCTAGCAGTACAGTGGATGATGTCTCTTGTGCATCTAAAAGCTAACAAGCAAGAAGAGGATCAGTGAAACGTGGAATTGTTGCAGGTAAATTAGTAGTACAAACAAACAATATCATTTAGTGTGGTCACTGACTACTTAAGTTATTATAAATAATTAACAATACAGTGTATCCATTCGTAAAACCACACCAACATAAACTTTCATGGTGCACATTCAGGAAGGATAAGAAAGAGCAACAATAACATCAATATGGACCTATTCACTTTATGAGCATCACGTGGGATGTGGCACTCAGTGAGGTGCAGCTGACAAATGACAATTAAATAATTGCGAGACAATGAATGCTGTTGTGCAGCTATAGCAGACATGGGGTTGATTGATGCCAGATGTGATGAATATGGGGGGGGGGGGGAATAAAAATGTAAATAAATAAATTACATTAAGAAAGTGAAAACATTTTTTTAAATTCAAATACAAAAAAATACAAAAGTAAAATAAAAAAATTGAAAAATAATCAAAATAAAAAAAATTAAAATTAAAAAACCTCAAATTAAAAAAATCTAAATATTTTTCTTATAAATAAGTGAAAGCATGTAATTTATTAAACTGCTATTTCATTTCTCAACCATCAATGCAAGCCTATGGCAAAGGGACACGCTGGCTGGATGCACAAAATGGCTGCCAGCCAGTGCCACATGGTCATCAACAACAACAATACTGAGCAAGAAGGCATTGGGAACAAAGAGAAGACATGCAGGCCTATGATAAAAGCACACTGGCTGCCTACACAAAATGGCCACCGACCACATTGTGAAACAGCAAGCACGGCTGCATGGCCACAACATAATGATAGAAGAACAACACATGCAGGCCTTTGGCAAAATCACACTGGCTGCCTACACAAAATGGCCACCGACCTCATGGTGAAACAGCAAGCAAGCAAGGAGTCATGGCCACAACACAGAACACATGCAGGCCTATGGCAAAAGCACACTTGCTGCCTACACAAAATGGTCACCAGTAACATGGTCACAACAACAACCATCAAGAAGGCATTGCTACAACAAAGAAGACATGCATACCTATGGCAAACCCACACTGGCCGGCTACACAAAATGGCCATCTGCCACATCGTCACAACAACAAGCATGAGGCCTGGAAAACAAAGAACACATGCAGGCCTATGGACACTGACTATTTAAAATGGCCCCTGACCACATGGCATGGGGAACAAAGGCAAATGGTGGCCTATAGCAAACACACACACATGAGTCAGACAAAGGAGGCATGGTAATTGGTAATGCAGAGACAGATAATGAATTCAGCAATGCCAAAAACAAAAATGAACAGGGCTTAAAATGTTTACAACAAGACACATCCTCCAAAACCATTACCCCACCTATACACTGTTTGTAGGGTAACAAATGGGAAATACCACAAAACACATTATGGTGCCGATCACGATCCGGTAAAAACCGGGTACGAACCGTCGGACGGAGCATATTCTCCGTCCGACGCGTACCCGGTCGTAAAAATACACAAACATGGAATTACGATTCGCACGGGAACACCATTTCCGTACGAATCGTAAAAAACCCCGACCGAACAAAATAAACCTACAAATGCGATCCGGGAAAGCGCCGACCTGACGTCAGACGCTCGCAGCCTGCCATTCACGAACCAGGAATTACGATTCGCACCGACGTCATCCCGCACGGTGATTATTTTCCGGCTGCCAAAAACTGCCGGGAAATCAGGACGACGCGAACAAGGACTACCAGTACGCGACGGACAGACAGGACGACGCAAACAAGGAGGACCAGTACGCGACGGACAGACAGGACGACGCGAACAAGGAGTACCAGTACGCGACGGACAGACAGGACGACGCGAACAAGGAGGACCAGTACGCGACGGACAGACAGGACGACGCGAACAAGGAGGACCCGTACGCGACGGACAGACATGGACCTGAACCTACGTGTCATCCCGGCCCTCATAGCAGTCGACCTCCTCTACAGGTTCGGACGCAGACGCCGCAGCAGGTCAGAACAACTAAGGGAGGGGGGAAAGTGGGGTGGGGGTGGCAGGACCAGGGCAGGCCACAAACCCCCCACCAAAGTCACACAGCACACATGCCCTGGACATACCTGACTCCCATGCCCTGGTCACTACGAGGGGGTGGGGGCGTGTCCAGCTTAGCCAGCGACCGCCACAACGGAAGTCCGTCACAACGCGAACCGGCAACACAACCAGACATGTACGTCCCGTACCCACGCCTGAAGAGCGTGGGTACGAGTCGTACCACGCCCACACCCACGTCACCCCAACAATGGAGGGACGGCTCGTACCCACATGGCAAAGGCCTGGGTATGGGCCGCACAAGCATCACATAGCGTGGGGACGGATATGTACGGACCCTACCCCCACCCCGTATGCATGGAGCGTACCCCCACCCCAACAGTGTAAGTACAACCCGTACCCCCACCCGCGTACGTATGGAGCGTACCCCCACCCCAACAGTGTAAGTACGACCCGTAACACCACCCGCGTACGTATGGAGCGTACCCCCACCCCAACAGTGTAAGTACGACCCCTACCCCCACCCGCATACGTATGGAGCGTACCCCCACCCCAACAGTGTAAGTACGACCCGTACCCCCACCCGCGTACGTATGGAGCGTACCCCCACGCCAACAGTGTAAGTACGACCCCTACCCCCACCCGCGTACGTATGGAGCGTACCCCCACCACAACACTGTAAGTACGACCCGTACCCCCACCCGCGTACGTATGGAGCGTACCCCCACCCCAACAGTGTAAGTAAGACACGTACCCTCACCTCGAATGCATGGAGCGTACCCCCACCCCAACAGTGTAAGTACGACCCGTACCCCCACCCGTGTACGTATGGAGCGTACCCCCACCCCAACAGTGTAAGTACGACCCGTACCCTCACCTCGAATGCATGGAGCGTACCCACATCCGTGCATGTCATGAGCGTACATATTGTGAAATTGGAGAGGTGGGTGCAGAGTCCTCCCAGCAGTGCCCTGAGACAGGAGGGGTGGGTGCAGAGTCCCCCCAGCAGTGCCCTGAGACAGGAGGGGTGAGTGCAGAGTCCTCCCAGCAGTGCCCAGAGACAGGAGGGGTGGGTGCCTATCACTCCCAGCAGTGCCCAGTCACAGGAGGGGTGGGTGCAGAGTCCTCCCAGCAGTGCCCTGAGACAGGAGGGGTGTGTGCAGAGTCCTCCCAGCAGTGCCCAGAGACAGGAGGGGTGGGTGCCTATCACTCCCAGCAGTGCCCAGTCACAGGAGGGGTGGGTGCAGAGTCCTCCCAGCAGTGCCCAGAGACAGGAGGGGTGGGTGCCTATCACTCCCAGCAGTGCCCAGTGACAGGAGGGGTGGGTGCAGAGTCCTCCCAGCAGTGCCCTGAGACAGGAGGGGTGGGTGCAGAGTCCTCCCAGCAGTGCCCTGAGACAGGAGGGGTGTGTGCAGAGTCCTCCCAGCAGAGCCCTGAGACAGGAGGGGTGGGTGCCTATCACTCCCAGCAGTGCCCAGTCACAGGAGGGGTGGGTGCAGAGTCCTCCCAGCAGTGCCCAGAGACAGGAGGGGTGGGTGCCTATCACTCCCAGCAGTGCCCAGTCACAGGAGGGGTGGGTGCAGAGTCCTCCCAGCAGTGCCCTGAGACAGGAGGGGTGTGTGCAGAGTCCTCCCAGCAGTGCCCAGAGACAGGAGGGGTGGGTGCCTATCACTCCCAGCAGTGCCCAGTCACAGGAGGGGTGGGTGCAGAGTCCTCCCAGCAGTGCCCTGAGACAGGAGGGGTGTGTGCAGAGTCCTCCCAGCAGTGCCCTGAGACAGGAGGGGTGGGTGCAGAGTCCTCCCAGCAGTGCCCTGAGACAGGAGGGGTGTGTGCAGAGTCCTCCCAGCAGTGCCCAGAGACAGGAGGGGTGGGTGCCTATCACTCCCAGCAGTGCCCAGTCACAGGAGGGGTGAGTGCAGAGTCCTCCCAGCAGTGCCCAGAGACAGGAGGGGTGTGTGCAGAGTCCTCCCAGCAGTGCCCAGAGACAGGAGGGGTGGGTGCCTATCACTCCCAGCAGTGCCCAGTCACAGGAGGGGTGGGTGCAGAGTCCTCCCAGCAGTGCCCAGAGACAGGAGGGGTGGGTGCCTACCACTCCCAGCAGTGCCCAGTCACAGGAGGGGTGGGTGCAGAGTCCTCCCAGCAGTGCCCTGAGACAGGAGGGGTGTGTGCAGAGTCCTCCCAGCAGTGCCCAGAGGCAGGAGGGGTGGGTGCCTATCACTCCCAGCAGTGCCCAGTCACAGGAGGGGTGGGTGCAGAGTCCTCCCAGCAGTGCCCTGAGACAGGAGGGGTGTGTGCAGAGTCCTCCCAGCAGAGCCCTGAGACAGGAGGGGTGGGTGCAGAGTCCTCCCAGCAGTGCCCAGAGACATGAGGGGTGTGTGCAGAGTCCTCCCAGCAGTGCCGAGAGACAGGAGGGGTGTGTGCAGAGTCCTCCCAGCAGTGCCCAGAGACAGGAGGGGTGGGTGCCTATCACTCCCAGCAGTGCCCTGAGACAGGAGGGGTGTGTGCAGAGTCCTCCCAGCAGTGCCCTGAGACAGGAGGGGTGTGTGCAGAGTCCTCCCAGCAGTGCCCAGATACAGGAGGGGTGGGTGCCTATCACTCCCAGCAGTGCCCAGTCACAGGAGGGGTGGGTGCAGAGTCCTCCCAGCAGTGCCCAGAGACAGGAGGGGTGGGTGCCTATCACTCCCAGCAGTGCCCAGTCACAGGAGGGGTGGGTGCAGAGTCCTCCCAGCAGTGCCCTGAGACAGGAGGGGTGGGTGCAGAGTCCTCCCAGCAGTGCCCTGAGACAGGAGGGGTGTGTGCAGAGTCCTCCCAGCAGAGCCCTGAGACAGGAGGGGTGGGTGCAGAGTCCTCCCAGCAGTGCCCAGAGACAGGAGGGGTGTGTGCAGAGTCCTCCCAGCAGTGCCCAGAGACAGGAGGGGTGGGTGCCTATCACTCCCAGCAGTGCCCAGTCACAGGAGGGGTGGGTGCAGAGTCCTCCCAGCAGTGCCCAGAGACAGGAGGGGTGGGTGCCTATCACTCCCAGCAGTGCCCAGTCACAGGAGGGGTGGGTGCAGAGTCCTCCCAGCAGTGCCCTGAGACAGGAGGGGTGTGTGCAGAGTCCTCCCAGCAGTGCCCAGAGACAGGAGGGGTGGGTGCCTATCACTCCCAGCAGTGCCCAGTCACAGGAGGGGTGGGTGCAGAGTCCTCCCAGCAGTGCCCTGAGACAGGAGGGGTGTGTGCAGAGTCCTCCCAGCAGAGCCCTGAGACAGGAGGGGTGGGTGCAGAGTCCTCCCAGCAGTGCCCAGAGACATGAGGGGTGTGTGCAGAGTCCTCCCAGCAGTTCCCAGAGACAGGAGGGGTGTGTGCAGAGTCCTCCCAGCAGTGCCCAGAGGCAGGAGGGGTGTGTGCAGAGTCCTCCCAGCAGTGCCCAGTCACAAGAGTGGTGTGTGCTGAGTCCTCCCAGCAGTGCCCAGACAGGAGGGGTGTGTGCAGAGTCCTCCCAGCAGTGCCCAGAGACAGGAGGGGTGGGTGCCCATCACTCCCAGCAGTGCCCATGGAACGCAAAGGGTGGAGTAGTCACAGATACCATGCCCACAAATGTCAGTCAGGTGCACAAAGACCCTGCAGTACATGTACCACATGTGTGCGAGGCTGGGAGTATACGCATGCATAGCGCAGAAAAGAAAACATGTACACATGAAGTCATGTCAATAGGCCACATACACAAGTACAATGACTACCAAGGATGCCACGAATGATGCAGGTGGAGACATCGCTCAGCATGCATGTGCAAAGGTGAAGGACTACGTCACACACCCAGCTAATGGACACACAGCTCTGTGCTAAAGTCAGGGGACACCCTGCAGGGAAGATGTCAGGGTACACAGAGGAAGGAATACACCTTGGGACAATTGCAACATGCAGCAACTGCTTACATGAATGGAGAAAGGTATCTAACACCGTGTGAGGCACACAGATCCCAGGGTCCCCCCTATGAGCAGCACACTACTACATTTCCCACACACCCAACACATGACCAACACCCACAACCATGTAGCAGCCCCACCAACAGCAATGCCAGCAATGCAGGAGTGTTCCAAGGGTAAAAAATAAATAGCTTTATTCAGCATGAGCAAAAAACTAGTATGACGTAAGTCCAATATTAACAAAGGCCATAGGGCAGTCCAGGAGTCCCAGCTGGATGGGGGACACAGTGGGATGCGTGTCCCCTAGCTTGCCTGCACAGTTACAATCCGTTGTCTTCCACAGGGGTGAGGGCATCATGTGGGGGGGAAGAAACAGGCACCGCAGGGACAGGAGGGTGAAGGGTAGGCGTCGTGGGTGCAGGGATGGAGGACTCCACCACAGGGGGTGGGGCAGGGCCAAAGGCTGAGGCCAGGATCTCGCTGCACACCTTAGCAAGGTCCTCCAGGGACTCCCCTGCACCCGAAGGAACCACAGGCCCCAAGGAGGGGGGGGTCAGAGGGATGGGTCGCTGCGCCACTGGGAGAGGGTGTGGACAGGGGGGGGACTCAACCACCCTGACCGAGGACTTCCTTGACCGCTTGCGTGGTGGCGTCACTGTGGGGCTCAGGGACAGAGCGGCCATGAAGGAGTCTTTGGGGGAGATGTGGCCAGGAGAGCTGAGGGGAGGGGATTTGGAGGGAGTGGATTGGGTGGAATGCGGACTCCCACTCTGGCTGTGTGTCACACGTTTGCCCCCCGACCCAGTGGGTGTGCCTACTGCACCCTGTGTGTGCGTGTCAGGAGGTGTGCGGCGTACCTTCCCTGCTGGTGTGGTGCCTGTGTTTGTTGTGGTGGGTGCATGCTTACGTCTGGGTGTATGTGGGACAGGCATGGGAGTGGGAATTGTGGAAGGGGTAGGGGGTGGGACGTAGCACTGCAGGAGACCCACTGCTGCAGTCAGTGTGGAGTCTATGGACCTCAGCAAGTTGCGTTGGTCAGCCTGCGATGAATGAATGCCCTCCAAGTATGCCTCCATGTTGTTGAGGACCTGGCTGTGGCCATGGAGGACATTAAGGATCGCAGTCTGACCAATCTGCAACTGCCGCTGGATGTCCACAGACTCAGCATTGGCGGCAGCAGTGGAGACAGGGGCAGGGGGTGCGGTGCCTGGCAGGAAGGAGACATGTGGTGACCGGGCACGTTGGGAAGGGACACGAGCACGTGGGAGGCGGCTGATGCCAATGGAGGGGGCGGTGCCAGATGTAGGGCTGCTGTCAGATGGTGGTGCAGCCACCGCCCACTCGGAGAGATCATCCTCGGACCCGTCAGCTTCATACTCTGTTGTGCCAGTCGACAGGTCCCCGGGTTCACTCTCCTCCGCCTCAGTCCCACTCGAAGTGCCAGCCCCGATGTCACCGCTGGCACTGGTGCTCGGTCCCTCCGCGCCGTCTGTGTCCATGTCTCCCTCCGTGTCCCCCGACGATGCTGTGGGCAGGGTGAAGAGACAGAAATTAATCATACACCTGTATACATATGTCACATGAGTCAAATCTACGTAGGTTACAGTGCATAGCCTGAAACAAAGGATGAGTTACAACTACAAAACGAGGTACATACGTAGGCCCTGCAAGACACAGTTGTGTGACCCACCATGCCAAGGAAAAACTATGGAGAGCATGACACAATAGCAAATGAGATGACATGGTATTCTGACTGAGGAGCAAGGCCCTGGGGACAATACAGCACTGCATCTGCACCACACAGCGTGGCAGGAAATTGGGATGAGCAGGGACCAAATCCAGGAACTAGAGGCACATGCAGCATAGGTAATACTGAGAACATGCCACCCTGACTGGCACGCTGCACCTTGAGTGTATGTCCAGACAAACATCACACACTGGCCAGTCCGAGCAAGGAGATGACAGGTCTTGACATGTAGGCCATGGCCGCCCCACCCACCCCCTACATGAGACAAATCTGTGGAGACACAGGAAGCACTTACATCTCTTAGTCTGGGTGAAATACACATGGGATGCAATAATTCAAGATTGCACACCAAATAACCAAGGTTCGCCTGTCCAAAGAATCATGTACAAATGGGCATCATCAGATGATTGCTACAAGACACACAGGCAATGGCCACCGTGAGTATGTACTTGGAAAATCAGGTCAGGCTGGACAGTGGACACTTGTAATACGTCTCACGTCAATAAACATGGTGCCAGGGGACAATGGCACAGAGCACAACCTATGCTGTAGACACAGAGATTGTCGACATTCTCGGATTACACACATGATACCTAGGAAAAGATGCCCCTGGGGACAGTAGTGGCCACACAACTCCATGCTCCTGAATGGGAATGACTGCAACACACGCTAACATCCCTGCACTATGCCTAACGCACACTCATGCACATCATGTCACAGGCCACCACATGGGACATGCCTGCTGGAAGGCCTGGCACTCGAGAGATTAGCTCCCATGTCTGGACTCAGCATTAGTGCCAACTGACATGGAACCCACAAGTCCAGAACTGGACAGGGCACAGGCAAGGTCACAAAACCTGTTACACACCACCCCCACACATGATGCTGCAGGCATTGTACACTTGTAGAAGGTGTCAGGCTACATAACCTTGTGATGGAGTGACTACACACAGACCAGGGAACACATTGCTAGGAGGGGAAGGGAGGCAGGAGAGCACTGCAATACTGTGGGGAACAGGATCTGCACAGCACCATAAACCCTGGAAGTGTATCCATGGAACAGTGCACTTACAAATGCTGGTGAAACACAACAAACACACACATGTACCTACCCCCTTCCGGCTGCTGCATGTCCTGTAGACGCCTGTCCAAGTCAGGAAAGACCACCGCCAGCACACGTTTCTGGATGTGGGAGAGACGGCGGCGACCGCGGTTCTTGTGGCTCTCAGGTGAGTCCCCCAGCAGGACCCGTGCGATCCTCCGCGTCCAGCACCGGATATCCTGCCAGCGTTTCCTCACCTGGGACAGGTGCCGCCTCCGACCATCCGCACTCCTCACGGCGCTGACGGCGTCCAGCCATATCTGCTCCTTGGCAGAGGCGTCTACCTGTGAGGATGAACAAGTGACACTACATCAATACACCTTGCACATGTCACGGGGACACAGATGAGAACACATTTGCTGTTTACAACAAGGCATAGTGTGCATCCAACGCATTGCAACTTTGTCATAGGGACATGATCCTGTGGGGGAAGGCCAAAAGCAGTACGTGCCATTGAAAGGACACAGGTGGAATGAGGGCAACTACACAATCAATGAGCCAGGCTCACACTGTGCATCACACCCACCCCTCCTGTCTCAGGGCACTGCTGGGAGGACTCTGCACCCACCCCTCCTGTCTCAGGGCACTGCTGGGAGTGATAGGCCCCCACCCCTCCTGTCTCAGGGCACTGCTGGGAGTGATAGGCCCCCACCCCTCCTGTCTCAGGGCACTGCTGGGAGTGATAGGCACACACCCCTTCTGTCTCAGGGCACTGCTGGGAGTGATAGGCCCCCACCCCTCCTGTCTCAGGGCACTGCTGGGAGGACTCTGCACACACCCCTCCTGCCTCTGGGCACTGCTGGGAGGACTCTGCACCCACCCCTCCTGTCTCAGGGCACTGCTGGGAGTGATAGGCCCCCACCCTCCTGTGACTGGGCACTGCTGGGAGTGATAGGCACCCACCCCTCCTGTCTCAGGGCACTGCTGGGAGTGATAGGCCCCCACCCCTCCTGTCTCAGGGCACTGCTGGGAGTGATAGGCCCCCACCCCTCCTGTCTCAGGGCACTGCTGGGAGTGATAGGCACACACCCCTCCTGTCTCAGGGCACTGCTGGGAGTGATAGGCACACACCCCTCCTGTCTCAGGGCACTGCTGGGAGGACTCTGCACACACCCCTCCTGCCTCTGGGCACTGCTGGGAGGACTCTGCACCCACCCCTCCTGTCTTAGGGCACTGCTGGGAGTGATAGGCCCCCACCCCTCCTGTGACTGGGCACTGCTGGGAGTGATAGGCACCCACCCATCCTGTCTCAGGGCACTGCTGGGAGTGATAGGCCCCCACCCCTCCTGTCTCAGGGCACTGCTGGGAGACATCAGGCATTCCCCCCCCCTGGGACCCCCCCTACAGTACATAGCATGTGTGTCACACCTGGACACAATTGCAGAAGTCACAGTCACTAAAAAGGGACACAGTCTGTGCCAGTGGACACTGCACTCACCTGATAACCTGGTCGCCCGTACAGCATGGGGTACCGTGGGAGGATCACATCCACCAAAGCCATGTTCTCCTCCAGGGTGAATGGCTGTGACCTCTCCACAGCCCTTGACATGGTTCCAGGGAATCAGTAGCAGCAGCTGGGTCGTGGAATACAGAGATGTGCAGGCAAGTGCTCCCTCATGGGACCTGGCTGCCTTATATCTGCCTTGCTGGCCCATCTCATGCACAGGAGTACAGAGTGATTGGTCACTCACATTTGCATCCTATGTTTCCTCCAATCCCTTCAAACCTAGCAGTCTGTGGGTTTCATTCTCCTGCATGATGTCAGCCCCACAAACACATTGCAACAAAGTAGATGAATTCCAACTGACTTCTGCTGTGCACCTTCCAGAACAAAATCGAAATTAGAACTTGGTCTCCATGACAACCAGCATGCATGTAGGCCTTAATACTTGTCCCTCATGTGTCCCCTATGTAATTTGGAGCTTCACACACAGGTACGGTGCGTTCCGGGGCCCTAGGGCACCCCAAATGCATTGCAACGGCCCGTACGTTCACTATCACTATGGGTGTCCTACGCTCACTATCACTACGTGTACGCATACGCGAGGACACCCATAGTGATAGGGAGCGTACAGGCGTGCGTACGGCCCGTACCACTACGAGTACGCATACGCGAGGACACCCATAGTGATAGTGAGCGTACAGGCGTGTGTACGGGCCGTACCACTACGAGTACGCATACGTGAGGACACCCATAGTGATAGGGAGCGTACAGGCGTGCGTACGGCCCGGTCCACTATGGGTGTTCTTGCGTATGCGTACTCGTAGTGGTACGGGCCGTACAAATGCCTGTACGCTCGCCATCACGATGGGTACACATACGGCAGCACTCCCATAGTGATATGGGAACGTACACAGGCCCTCTTAGCAGCAGTACGGCGGTTTTCACACATCACAGTGGTGACAGGCGGCACACAGGTAGGAATAGGGCGGACATACTTGTCCATGGATGGACATACTTGTCCATGGATGGACATACTTGTCCATGAATGGACATACTTGTCCATGAATGGACATCAAGGCATCGTCTGTGCATTACTACATGTGTGGGGCACAGGTGTGACAGGCTGTGATGTGGAACATTACTCCTGAGTGGAGAAGGCACCAGATGTATGATGAGATGTGTACAGATGTACTGTGTGACGGTGCAATGTGTGCCAGGCATGCCCTTGACTCCTTTGACATGTGTGCATGTCGTACTGCACACTTGGGGTGAGCGTCACTGGCATGGCACGGACACCAACACACGGAAGTGTCCCCTGATGCCCGGTACAGGGGTTACCACACCTGCCTTGTCACTACCCACGGTGCACAATGTGACAATGTCATGTATGTGTGGGGGCTTCCCATCAGGTTGATGTTGGAGCACCCTCAAAACTGCAGCTGTTGCAGCAACCAACATGTGTCTGTGTGTAGATTGACATTGCACACTGTTCCGCACACCATGCCACATGTGGTATCGGATGTGAGGTGCACATGTATGCATGGGACACGGAGTAGTGTGACAAGGACATGTCTGCATCCTCACAATGAATGTGTGGTGAGTCATGACATGTGCACCTTCATGGCAAGGTGTGTGGGCTGTCCTAGTGTAATGTCATGTGACCTGTGGCTCTAGTGTTCCGCTACCAGTCTCTGCAATCGCATCCTACTTCTGCTGATGTGTGGGCGTATGTCACTCCTGTCTTGCGTCTGGCTGTTCACTTGCACTGGGACACAGCTATTCCCATGGCATGGGGAGGTTCTCAATCTCCATGTGTAGCTGGGTCTTGGTAGGAGTGTCACCTGACAGCCATACGTGTCCTGGGCATGTAGCACATACCTGACTCCCTATGTAGCATATGTGTATTGACAGATTAACATGTGCTCAGTACATATGAATTGTTGTCGTAGTGCACTCACTCTTCCTTGTCACTTCCTGATTACTGCAGAGCGCCGCCTCTTGCCCGACCAATTCCGGACTTGGCTGCCATGCGGGAGAATGACAGCATCCGTTGCTACCGCTTCCCCCAACCGTTGATTCTGGAGTTGACGGCGAGACTGGCACCACACCTGCAACCGCAGCACAGGTATCCTACGGCACTGACACCCCAGCTGAAGGTAATGGCTGCCCTATATTTTCTTGCCACGGGTACCTTTCAATATACCATAGCTCATGTTGGTGGCATGTCCCAGAGCATGTTCTGCCGTGTGCTGCATGATTTCTTAGAGGCCATGTTGATTTACCTGGATGACTTCATCAAGTTCCCAACCCCTGAACAGTTAACTGCGGTCAAGCGTGGATTCTATGCCCTGGGAGGGATGCCCCATGTCATTGGGTCCATAGATGGGACACATGTAGCTTTGGTACCACCACACGCACGGGAGGTAGCGTACCGCAATCGGAAGCACTACCACTCCATCAATGCCCTTGTGGTGTGTCAGTCCAACATGGTGATTTCACATGTCTGTGCTCGTTTTCCAGGATCAGCACACGATTCCTACATCATGAGGCGTAGCAGGATGCCTGAAATGATGATGCAGCTGCGCAACAAAAGAGCATGTGTTGTTGGTGGGTACAGTCTGTCTGTCCTGTATTTTGCATAGCCTACCAGCACGACCGCTTCACCAGTTCTAACGATGTCCATGTGCTTCCCATGTAGGGGACGCTGGCTATCCCAACATGCCTTGGCTGCTCACACCTCTCCGCAACCCCATCACGCCGGCCCAGCTCCGCTACAACACCGCCCATGGCCGGACAAGGCGAGTGATAGAGAGGACGTTTGGCCTGCTGAAGAGCCGATTTCGGTGCCTCCACAAGACCGGCGGCGCGCTCCCTTATGCCCCTGCGAAGGTCTGCAAAATCTTCATGGTCTGCTGCATGCTGCACAACATGGCAGTTGAGAAAGCTGTGCCACTCATCCTGGATCAACATGACGAGGACCATCCACCCGTGGAGGACGAAGGGCTTGGCAATGGGGCTAGTGATGTGGAGGATGTGGAGCCGCAAGAGGACATCCGGACTCGGCTCATACGCGACTTCTTTGCTTAGTGGTGAGTACCAGTGTCTGAGTGTGCACGCATTGGTCCCCGTGTGGCATGTGTTGTGATGTGTGTCTCCACCTGCATGTATGGCACGTGAGTCAGAGGTGTGTGTGGGTGTGTCACTGGAGTGATGGTGGCAGTGATGGTTGTATTTCCCCAGTCATAATTGTGACCTAGCATGTTGTCATCCATACATGTGTCGAGTAAATGCACATGCAAGTGGCTGTGCTTTTTGTGGCTGACTTCTTGTGTGTCTCTCTTCCCCAGGTACTTGCGCATGCCGTCTGCTGGTTGCATTGTTGTGGCACTGCTATTCCTCATGGACACGTCATCGTGGGCTGACTCAGCGTTACAGGCACGGACACGTTTGAAAGTCTCCATAGGGTAAGGGATGCATCAGGGGTGTATTGGGTGTGGCAGTTGTTCACGATGTATGCACACTGCCCCTGTCGATGTTTGGTTCCTCTGCAGCCATGTAGCATCACCATGGGACACGACATGCAGCTGTGTACACCTGAATAGATGGTCTGACTGGTTGACAGTCATCAGTGATGGGATAGTGGATTGTGATGATGGCATCAATGTGTGTGACACTGCCCTCGGACACATACGGTTAGCATTGGCTTGACATGGTGTGGGACTTCCACATCAGCGGATCTATGGTGTATGGCAGGCTCTCCGTGAGCAGCTGTGGGTGTTTAGCTGTTAGCCGACAATTGTGTGCCAGTTCCATGGCTAACACGCATTTGTGCTGCAGAAGGGGGGTGCCAGTGTTGGACCCACATGTTACTCCACAAGATGTGTTCATGTGTACTTCAAGTTGCCTCTGCAATCCCGAGAACATGACTAATAAAGGTGTCCCTATGCCTCCAAGGTGCCTCTTCTCAGTCAATGCTGGTGTGTTGCCACGGTGCATCCAGCATGTCTGGCATGGTTTTCCCTGATAGTGGCTATGTGTCGATGTGTCGAGTAGCAAGGTGCAAGCTGTGTGTGTGGGCTGAGACTGTGTATTGGGCATGATGTCCATGACTGTGTGGGTATTGTGACATGTGCCATCCCCTTGCATCCAACTTTGGCCAGGCCCCCATTCTCTGCATCCACCAGACTCAGGCTTGCAGGACATGGTTCTGCCACCTGTCTACACATACCTGGGTGCCCCCCAGGACACTCCACATGATCCCTGACCTCTGCGCATGACTGTTGCTGTACTCAATGTGTCTGTCAGCACGGTTGTGCGGCCACCCCCTCAGCTGGTTGGGCCCATCACGGGTGTGTATGGTGCTCCATGTCTGTCTTGCCTAATACACTGTGACCCGTGTGTCCTGTGCCAGACTCAGGCCCCAGGGTGTGGATGGTTGAAGTCAAAAGAGAACTCAGGTATGTTTAGACTTTACAACACACATGTAAGGTAATAATGCAACCAGCAGGCATCTTCTCTTCATGGTGTGATTTTTTATTTTGGGGGGGGGGATAAAGTGAGGGGCTTTCCGAGAGTTTGGAATCCAAAGTTCAGTAGGGGAGTTGGTGTCCTTGCCATTGGAAATCCTCATAGTCCATGCCACAGTCTTTGTCAACATTGGTCAGACAGTGACCAGCAGGGCCATGTGGCAGAGAATGTCTCTTGATGCTGTGATGCTGTTGCTCCAGTGGGCCAGGTGCCAGGCCAGGTGTCCTGGGAGATGGTGCTGTTGCGCTGACCCTCACGGTCCTTTCCGTGGACGACCCGGCCTCCTGCGGGGACCCTCAGCAGCAGGCCGTGACGATGTCTCCTCCTCCTGATCCCTCCCTGTGGGTGGTGATGTTCTACGCCGTCTGGCACAGGGAGGGTTGCCCATGTTGTCGGCCATCCGACGGAGTGTATCGTGAATCCCCTGGAACACCGTCACTTGCTCAGCCTGTCTGTCCTCCATCCTCCGTTGGTGTTGCAGTAGACAGGCATGTTGCTCCGCATGTTGCTGGGCCTGCTGGGTCTTTATCTCATCGAGGGTCCCCTTGATCTCATTGAGGGTGGACACAACCTGGGCCATGCCCGTGGTGTCCTGCCGGTATGTGTCCATGATGTTACGGACATGGGCAAATACCGGTTCCCCAGCCAACTGGTCAGGCTCGCGCCTCCGCCGTCCTCCACTCCCACCACCCCTGCCCACTTGCACCTGGCCTGCCCTTGTGGGTACATCGGGTCTCCGGGACCCCTGAGGGGTGGCATTGGCGTTGTCGCCTGCCTCCTCCTGGGTGCCCGGGTCACCGTGTCCCTCCTGGCCAGCCTGGCTGCATTGTGGTGGTGGGGCAGGGATCCTGGGTGTCTCCTTGGATGTGGCAGGAGTGGGGGTGGTGGTTGGCACAGTTGTACCTTACGCAGGTGCTGCAGGTGGTTGGACACCAGAGGGGCCAGGTCGGTCGGGGTCGTCCACAGAGTGGTGAGAGTCGTCGCTGCCGGTGGGATCGGGCTCCCACAGATCCGGGTCCTGTGAGTCTTCCCCCCCAGTGTTGGGGGGTGAACCACGACGTTGACCTGTGTGTGAGAGAGACAATGTTAATTTTGGTCCATGCAACATCCATGTTTCATCAGTTTCAAAGTTGGCACTTTTCCTCTTGGAATTAGGATCTGTCTTGCATTCCACTCACAGTGCACTTGTGCATGGGTGTGTCCCTTGGGCACCACTTTGGCCCCTTTAACTATGTGTGGCACAGTCTTACTTGCTGCGTCAAGTGTGACTGCAGTCAGCAGTGGAGTGGGCAGGTGTGGCGAGCCATGCATTGGCGCCTTCCGTGTAGCACTGTACATGTGCACATGGAGTGGATCCACACACTTATATATTGCAGGTAGCTGTCGTTGTGCTCGTGCACAGGTTGTGACATGGCCCTGTGTTTTGCCATGGAGAAGAGGGGGGGTTCTGGCACTGGCCACCCTTGGCTACATGCACGCAGTCTACCTGCTGACGAGCAGACATTCCCACACACCACACGGCTGATTTGCTCTCCCTGTGTCTCCCTCCCTCTCTGTCCCCCTCTCCCTCCCTCCGTGTGTCAGCCTCCTCCCTCTGTCCGTGTCCCTGTGTCTCCCTCCCTCTCTGTCCCCCTCTCCCTCCCTCCGTGTGTCAGCCTTCTCCCTCTGTCTGTGTCCCTGTGTCTCCCACCCTCTCTGTCCCCCTCTCCCTCCCTCTGTGTCCCCCTCTCCCTCCCTCTGTGTGTCACCCTCTGTCACCTCAGGCCAGCTTCCTGGGCACACACTGTTAGCAGATCTTTGAATGGCCCTTGGCTTGTTGATGTGAGTTTGTTTCTGATCTCCAGGCACCCATTGGGTGTAGTGTCTGTCTCTGCGCTGCTGCTGTGGTGGTGTGTGCTGCCACTCTTTCACAATGTTGGCTGTTCATTAGCTGCTGTCATGTGCAAAACAGTGCCTTCACCCCCATGTGTTGATGCAAGGCGTCCGCCATTTGCTGGCGGGTCTTTCCTGTGTGGGGACACAGTGTCTGTATGTGACCTAGGCCATATGGGCAGAGGGCATTGTTGTCTGCTTCTGAGTTGCACTATGTGACCATCCGGGTTACCGTGTCATGTGTTGGTGTCTTCTGTGGCCTGTGACTTGACATTGTCCAGCTGGGTGCATGGGGCATGGTGGCGGCAGTGGCATGTGCGTGTTCATGGAGTGTGGTTGAGTCATGCGATAGCTTGGGGTGGTTGCGTGTCTGTTAGTGATTTTGGTTGTGGATGACGTTCCCCCCATGTGAGGTGCATTGTTTGTGTACTCACCCGGGTCTCGGAGTCCTCCTAATCCTTCGACTGCCTCCACCGGCTGTATGGCCATCACCCTCTCCTCCCAGGGCTGGTAGTGTACGGGTCTGCGGGAGGGCCCTCCTCCAGTGGCGTTGGACTGGTTGTGTTCCTCCAGCATCTTGGCTCCGACCCTCCTCCGCAGATCGTACCACCTGGCTTGGCATTCCTGCCTGGTCCTTCTGGTGTCCGCAACAGCATTCACAGCATCGATGATGGTCTGCCACATGGCTGTTTTTGCTGCCATGCTGGTGTTTCTGACCAATGTTCCAAAGAGCTGTGGCTCGACTCTGAGGATTTCATCGACAAGGACCTCCAACTCTCGGTTACTGAACTTTGGATTCTTGGTAGTGGGCATGGTGAGGGGTGTGGGTGTGGATGGTGGGGGGGGTGTGGATGGTGGGGGGGTGTGTGGATGGTTGTGGGTGTGTGGGTGTGGTTGTGCAGGTGTGTGTGTGAATGTGATGAGGGGGTGTTTGTGAAGGTGGTTGTGTGAAGGTGTGCAAGTGTAACGTGTGGTGAAGCTTGTAGTATGGTTCTGTGGTGTCTGGCAGCAGTGAGTCTGTTGCAAAGGCTCATGGTTTGTGTGTGTGGGCCCTTTTTATTGGTCCATTGGTGGGTGTGGCTGTGTTTGAAGTTTGGGTGGGTGTGTTATAAGGAGTGGTGGTGTTTAGGGCCTCTGTTTGTTTTTGGCAGTTGCAGGTCAGTGAATGTGTTTTGTTAGTGTTTGTTGGCCATGTTTAGTGGCTTTGTGCCATTCGAATAGTGTATTCTTGTGTTGTTTTGTTTTGTCCTGGTTGTGTACGTGTGTTTTGAGCATGTGTACGGTGTGTACATGGGCCATTTGGTTGTACGGTGCTGTCCTTGTGTGTGGCTTGGTACGACTCGTACATGCGGTTGTGATGTTGGGGCCTGGGGTGCGCTCCGTACTTAGGAGGTTGTGTTGGGGGTGCGACTGGAACGTACTGGGGTGTACATTGACGGTGGTACGACACGTACAGGGGTGGGGGTGCGACTGGAACGTGCTGGGGTGTACATTGACGGTGGTACGACACTTACAGGGGTGGGGGTACGACTCAAACGTACTGGGGTGTACATACATGGGGGTCGGACACGTACAGGGGTGGGGGTACGACTCGAATGTACTGGGGTGTACATAGACGGTGGTACGACACGTACAGGGGTGGGGGTACGACTCGAACGTACTGGGGTGTACATTGACGGTGGTACGACACGTACAGGGGTGGGGGTACGACTCAAACGTACTGGGGTGTACATAGACGGTGGTACGACACGTACAGGGGTGGGGGTACGACTCGAACGTGCTGGGGTATACATTGACGGTGGTACGACACGTACAGGGGTGGGGGTACGACTCGGACGTACAGGGGTGTACATACACGGGTGGGGGTGTACATACACGGGGGGTACGTCTCGGACGTACGGGGGCGGGGGGGAGTGTTGGGCGCGTATGCAGGCACATGTCTCCATGGTTGCTATGGGAGTTCGGTGCGGACGGTGTTTTTCCATACGGTTGTAACATCGGATGCACAGGATGGATCGTGATTCCTCGGTCGGACTTCACCTTTCACATTTGTACGGTACATCGTCCGAGGACGTGTCGGACACATTTTCCGACCCGGGGACGTGTGGGAAATCATTCCCGATGCGGTTCGTATGGACTTTTTACCATGCGAATCGTGATTGCCAGTTCGTACGGCACTTGTATGATTCGTACGGTAAAAAGACCGGATACGAGTCGCACGGGGAATTTTTTAACCGGATCGTAATTGGCACCTAAGTATTTTAATCCAATGCCATCCATGGCCCAAATGATGTTTCAATTCAATAGACACCACGGAAACAGATGTTTCATGCACCCATGACTAGTACTGGGCCTACTGGCTGGAAGGGCCATTGGCAGACTAAGCCACATAATGAATTAAAAGATTATTGCACATTTTTTAGAAAACATGGAAAAAATGTACTAAAATGTGCTACATTTTTTTTTTTACAAAATAAGAAAAGTGGCATGCAAAACAACAACCAGCAAGGAGACATGGTCACAAACAAAGAACAAATGAAAGGCTATGGCAAAAGAACTCTGGCTACCTACGTAAAATGGCCACCAGCCACATGGTCACAGCAACAAGCCAGGAGGCCTAGAAAACAAAGAACACATGCAGGCCTATGGTAAAAGCCCACTTGCTGCTTACACAAAATGCCACCGACCACATGGTCACAGCAACAACAACCAGCATGGCCACAACAAAGAAGACATGCAGGCCTATGGCAAAAGCATATTGGTTGACTCTAAACAAAGTGGCCACCCGCCACATGGTCACAACAACAAGTAGGAGGCCTGGAAAACAAAGAACACATGCAGGCTTATGGACACTAACTATACAAAATGACTTCTGGCCACATGGCATGGGAAACAAAAAGCAGATGGTGGCCTATGGCAAACACACACACACACACACTGGCCAGACAAAGGAGGCATGGTAACACAGAGAACACATCATTAATTCAGCAATGCCAAAAATGAAAATTAACAGGGCTATAAATGGTTACAACAACACACACCCTCCAAAGGCATTAACTCACTTATGCACTGTTTGGAGGGAAAAAAGATGAAACATAACACATTTTAGATTTTAAACCAATAACATCCATGGCCTAAATGATTTTTCAATTCAACAGACAATACAGAAACAGATAAAGTTGTTTCATGCACCCATGACTAGTACTGGGCCTACTGGCTGGAAGGCCCACTGGCAGACTAGACCACATAGTGAATTAAAATATTAATTGCAAATTGTTTAGAAAACATGGAGAAAATTTACTAAACCGTGCTACATTTTTCCTTTACAAAATAAGAAATATTGCATGCAAAAACGAACTAGGCCGATACGGAAACTGCAGACCACCCTCACCACAATAAATAAAAAAATAAAAAAACATCCTGCTGCATGCCCTCTATCAAACAAACAAAACCCTTATTCAACAGACTTTTAACTTACTTGCGAAATCTCAAATACAAAGTCCTTAAATCCAATGGTATATATGCAGCAGACACAAAAAGAGATCCTTCCAGCTCCAAATCCAAATGAAAGTGACCATGGACAAAGCACTGGGAGGAGCCTGCTGGACGGAAACAGGAAGTTGAAGACACTGGGGCATTTCGTTCCTGTTGGAAAAAAAGACTTCTTGCACACAAAAAACAACGCCAATGGTCCATTTGAGGAGGTTTTTTTTACTTCAAATTGTAATTTTGGGAAGATTTTGATGCTTCTTCAGGAGAGAATCTTCCCCAGATTGCAGCTGCTATAGATCATGTGTCACAAAACATCCTCCGGAAACCGCTGGCGCGGCCGAAAGACGTGTTAGAGACTGCAAAATCTTGCGAGAGGCTAGCAAATTTCGTGGCTCCCAGCAAGGCGCTCCAGCTCGTGCAAAAGGACATTTCAAGCCTGTCAACAACAAAAAATCTGCTCCATTGCGGAGTGTGGAGTTTATCGGCATCTCCGGGTTTTCCAAGGAACGCAGAGTTGCTGAATTCCAGAAACTCCAGAGCGTAGCAGAGTTTAACACCCAGACCTATCAGCAATGCTCCACTCTAGTGATGATTAGGGGATGATGCGCCTGGAGAAGTTTTAAGGCTGGAGGGTCAGGTCTGATTCATTCCCAAACAAAGAAATAAGCCCCTGCGGGTATATGGCAGGAAAGAAGCAGGGAGGAGCTAAAGGCAACCCGGTAGGGAAAAGCTTGGAGTACTAAATGGGCCACAAGAGGACAGAGTGGGAAACAGGACAGCATCTACGAGTAGTGGGGATA
Organism: Triturus cristatus; assembly: GCF_964204655.1. Classification (NCBI taxonomy): domain Eukaryota; kingdom Metazoa; phylum Chordata; class Amphibia; order Caudata; family Salamandridae; genus Triturus; species Triturus cristatus. The sequence continues at coordinate 783,719,315 of NC_140594.1, forward strand.
CCGGAGTAGGCTTGGAAGCATTTAGTGGCAGATGGATCGGGGTGCCAAGTGGCAATAATAGTTTGGCAGGGATCGTAGCACCACCCCAGCACATTGGGCCTTTCAACCTAGAACCTGCTGGCAGATGCAGACTCAGGAGAGTCCGGTGAAGCTCGCGTCTAGTGTAGCTCATTCATGGTCCAAAGAGGTCAACTGTATGTCAGCGCTCAACTGGATGTCAGCGCTAGACATGAGCAACATGGCATGGGGAAGATCTGGTGAAACAGCCTGTAGCAGACAGGGGTGTGGAGACAGACAAGACTGAGGCCACGATGAGCAAGGGGAATGAAGGAGAGGAGTCGAGGACGGTCGGAGGTAAGAAAGTAGGGGAGATAGGTAAAGGTGAGAAGGGGACAGAGGCAAAAAACATGACACAGGGTCATCGCAAGTCTGGGATTAGGAGAAAACAGAGTAGGGAGATAAGGAAAAGAGCAAGGAGTTGAAGAGGAAAAGTCTGCCTTAGCTGGGAATCACCAAACCACATGGGGCACATTTGATGAATGCCATGAAAGAGGGAGTTTAGGGCTAAAGAAGGCCCCAAGAGGAAGAATATGAGTTGGCAATGCGATCTTGGGTCCCAGCAAACACTGAGAATTGGACAGCTGCGTTATTGATATATGTCAGTGTTTTCTGCAAGAAGTACCCTGAGTACTGCATGGCATTATTTAAATACAGGGATTTGATACAGAAGGCTCACATCACATTTGGGGGACATCCTTGGGTTTGGTATAATGAGGAGTTTGACGATGCGAAAGGAAAATGGGGGGAACTAGAGACCGATGTGTAACTGCACGCCATGACGTCAACCAGATCTGCGCCCACAGTCTATACGGCCAGAGGACTGCCAGTAGTAGTAAAAAGTGATGTTTATTTAGACCTCGGTCGTGTTGAACAATTTTAAATGACAGCATCATGATAGGATAACACACAACATTAAATATAAAATATAAAACACAAATAAAAAATGAAATAAACGGAATTCATCCTACGATAAAATATGTACAATCTCAAATACCAGTGGATTAAATGAAGGACTTCCCCAAGTAAATTAATTTATCTTGTATTGACTGTAAAAAACTGTCGACAGACAATAAAAATCTAATTTCAACCAATAGTTGGATTGCTTGCGCCCTATCCCTAGTATTGTATTTTATAAGAACAGGTTTTAAAAAAGACTTCCGTTGAGATAAAAACCACCAACAATACTAGAGGTTGTGAACTGAGGGGCATATTTACAATAAAGGCGATGAAGTGTGTCCTTAAGCCTAGAAGGCTAACGCCGCACTCAACCACTTCCAAAACGCAGGGCTGCACCATATACACAAGAATATGGTGCAGCCCTGCGTTTCCTCCTGCACTGGAGCTAACTTTAGCAGCCTAGCACCATCCGAGGCACCCTTGCACCGTAGAGCGAGGCTGTCTGTGTTGAGGGGAAGATTGTTTATGTGCAGGAAGGTACCCCTTAAATGCCGTTTTGTAACTTCTATGTGTGCTGCTTATTTTTTTTTTTAACTATTGTTTATGTGCAGGAAAGGGGACCTTCCTGCAGATAAACTATCATATGCAATTTGCTGTTTCTATATGTGCTGCACAAGGCAGCACACATGGAAAACAGCAAAAATGAGGAGAAATAAAGCATTTCTCTTTGTTTCGCCTGTTTAAGACCAGGTTATCCCTGGTATTAATTTTGGCGCTGCTTCGTTTTTACGCCACCCTTGCAAATAGGGGGCAGCGTCAAAATCAATGGATGTTGCGGTGGAACGCCCACCACAACACCCATTGCCCTCCCCTTTCACGATAAATTCAGCGTGAAAGGGGGCCTTAATTACAAGGCAGCGTTAAGCCACGTTAAGTGGCTTAACTCTGCCTTGTAAATAAGGCCAAGTCCCTGTCGCCATCACAGCGTCACTGAAAGTGATGTTGTGGTGGCAATAGGGGCTTGTAAATATGTACCTGAATTCCCTTTCATGTTAAGGCCAATTTGGCAAATTTTCTCTTTGTTTAACACACTATGGGCCGGATTCACAAAGTCAATCTGAGACAAAAGTCTAACTTTATGACTTTTGGTATTCACAAAGGTCTTTTACGAGTTGTCTCTGTACCTCTGCAGTCGGGCTAGAATCTCCGGCTCGGGCCATACCCTCCACGGTAAATAGACATAATATCGAAAAAAAAATATGGAGTGGACAGAATATCGAGTTTTAAATATAGAATGGACAGAATATCGAATTGCCAAAATATAGTGGTGAAGAATATCGAAAAACAGGTAAGAAATATCGATTGCAATAATATAGAAGTAAGTAATATCGACAGTCATAATATAGTTGTTAAAAATATCGAATTTTTTATAGTGTTTTAAGTTTTAGTATATGTGTTAAAATTATGTATTAATATTGTAATGTATGTTAGTATATTTTTAAAGTAATGAATTTTATGTTATTTTATTTTTGTGTAATTTAATTCCGTAGCGGGTTGTGGGTTTATAGGGGAGTAGGGTGGGAAGTAATTTAATTATAGTACATTAAATAATAATTTATAGGAATTATTAATTATTTTTAATTTAATTTTGCGTTTTACTTCTGTAGCGGGTTGTGGGTTTATAGGGGAATAGGGTGGGAAGTAATTTAATTGTTATTAGTTAATTATTAATTGGTATTGAAAATTAATTGGTTGTTGATTAATTATTAATTGGTAAATAATTTGTATTAATTGGTAATTAATTTGTATTAATTGTTTAATTGATAATTATGTTAATTGTATTCATTTAATATTTGTAGCGGGTAGTGTGTTTATAGGGGAATATGGTGGGAAGTAATATAATTGTAAATAATTAATTATTTAATTGATGTGTGTATATTGTTAATTAATATATCTTTAATTTAATTTAGAGTTTTACTTCTGTAGCGGGTTGTGGGTTTATAGGGGAATAGGGTGGGAAGTAATTTAATTGTTATTAGTTAATTATTAATTGGTATTGAAAATTAATTGGTTGTTGATTAATTATTAATTGGTGAATAATTTGTATTAATTGGTAATTAATTTGTATTAATTGTTTAATTGATAATTATGTTAATTGTATTCATTTAATATTTGTAGCGGGTAGTGTGTTTACAGGGGAATATGGTGGGAAGTAATATAATTGTTAAAAATTAATTATTTAAATAATTTGTGTATATCGTTAATCCATATATTATTAATTAATGATTAATTGGTATTATTAGCATTTATTAATGTTTGTTATTGAAAAACAATTGGTTGTTAACTAATTATTGATAGGTAATTAATTAAACAGAAATATATTGGTATTTATAAATAATCAATTATTAAATCTTGTGTGATTGGTAATTAATTGTAATACTTGTTTTGGTATTAATAATTAATTAATTTTTAACAAAATATTAATTTATTATTTTTCCTACTTTTGCACTTACTTGAGTGGGAATAGTAATTTTTACCCCTACGCTATCCAATGCTTTCCCTATTATTGCACTCTCTGGAGTGGGAATAGTAATTTTTACCCTACCGCTATCCAACGGTTTCCCTACTGTTGCACTCTCTGGAGTGGGAATAGTAATTTTTACCCTACCGCTATCCAACGCTTTCCCTACTGTTGTACTCTCTGGAGTGGGAATAGTAATTTTTATCCCTACGCTATCCAATGCTTTCCCTACTGTTGCACTCTCTGGAGTGGGAATAGTAATTTTTACCCCTACGCTATCCAACGCTTTCCCTACTGTTGCACTCACTGGAGTGGGAATAGTAATTTTTACCCCTACGCTATCCAACGCTTTCCCTACTGTTGCACTCACTGGAGTGGGAATAGTAAATTTTACCCTCCCGCTATCCAACGCTTTCCCTACTGTTGCACTCTCTGGAGTGGGAATAGTAATTTTTATCCCTACGCTATCCAACGCTCTCCCTACTGTTGCACTCTTTGGAGTGGGAATACTAATTTTTACCCCTACGCCATTAGACGTTTTCTTTACTGTTGTAATCACTGGAGTGGGAATAGTAAATTTTGAACTCCCGCTATCCAACGCTTTCCCTACTGTTGCACTCTCTGGAGTGGGAATAGTAATTTTTACCCCTACGCTATCCAACGCTTTCCCTACTGTTGCACTCACTGGAGTGGGAATAGTAAATTTTACTCTCCCGCTATCCTACACTTTCCCTACTGTTGCACTCTCTGGAGTGGGAATAGTAATTTTAACCCCTACGCTATCAAATACTTTCCCTATTATTGCACTCTCTGGAGTGGGAATAGTAATTTTTTCCCTCCCGCTATCCAACGCTTTCCGTACTGTTGCATTCTCTGGAGTGGGAATAGTAATTTTTACCCTCCCGCTGTCCAACGCTTTCCCTACTGTTGCATTCTCTGGAGTGGGAATAGTACATTTTTACCCTACCGCTATCCAACGCTTTCCCTACTGTTGCACTCACTGGAGTGGGAATAGTAAATTTGACACTCCCGCTATCCAACGCTTTCCCTACTGTTGCACTCTCTGGAGTGGGAATAGTAATTTTTATCCCTACGCTATCCAATGCTTTCCCTACTGTTGCACTCTCTGGAGTGGGAATAGTAATTTTTACCCCTACGCTATCCAACGCTTTCCCTACTTTTGCACTCACTGGAGTGAGAATAGTAAATTTTACCCTCCCGCTATCCAACGCTTTCCCTACTGTTGCACACTCTGGAGTGGGAATAGTAATTTTTACCCTCCCGCTATCCAACGCTTTCCCTACTATTGCACTTACTGGAGTGGTAATAGTAAATTTTACCCGCCCGCTATCCTACGCAGAAAATATTGAATATTTTTAATAAATATTACGTTAATATATATGTATAAATTATTTTTTACTTACATTAATTATTCATTAATTTTAATGTTATTTAAGTATTTTTAAGTATGTGTCAGTTAATTATATGTATTATTTCATAAATTTTACATTACTTTTAAAACATTTAAAAAATTCGATATTTTGACTAACTATATTATTTACAACGATATTTTGGATTCTATATTTTTGTACTTTCCTGTTTGGAGATAGGGAGTCGATATTTTGGTATTCTATATTTTGGCATCGATATTTTTGTAAGTCTATATTTTTGTAGTCGATATTATGTCAGTGATCCACCCTCCACACCTGGGGCGGAATCTCTGGCTTTGGTTGCATGAACTGTAATCAATGGGTCGGAATGCAATTTTGACAAAAAGGAACATTAGCAATGTGTGATAAATGGAAGAGGAGGTCATGAAAATCAGTTTGGGCAGGAAAATGTGTGTTGCCGGACACTACATCATATCCCAGAAAAGTTTGCTCATGTGCATCATGGTACATGCAGTCCACTACTTGTACTCCCCTCAGTGTTGACTCGAGTGTCCACAATTTGTGCTCCCTCAGTTTTGACTGTATTGTAACACTAGAGTCAACACTGAGGGAGCGCAAATTGTGGACTGCATGTACCATGATGCAAAGGAGCAAACTTTACTGCGATATGATGTAGTGTCCGGCCACACCCTTTTCCCTGCACAAACTGATTTTTATGGCCTCCTCTACCATTTATCACACGCTGCTAATGTTCCCCTTTGTAAATTTGCATTCCGGCCCATTGATTACACTTCATCTGGCCTGAGCCAGAGATTCCACCCCGGTGCAGTGAGTACAACCGAGGCGGACATTCCACCCCGACTGCAGATGTAAAGATACGCCTCGCAAATGACCTCTGTGAATACCAAAAGTCATAAAGTTAGACTTTTGTCTCAGATTGTCTTTGCGGGCCCATTGACTTCCTGACATCAGCACTTGATTCAACCCAAATCTAAATCTCAGAAGCCTTTGACGCATCTTGATATTCGGCAATCTCTGCAGCTAAGGGAAGGTTTCACCATCCATCCATGAGCTTAACAGATGGGAAACAGATTGCTTTTCTCTCAGGTAAGTAAGGTTCTCGTTCCTTGAGACCTGCCTTATTCTTTTCAATTCCACCTTACTCACACCTATCAGACTGATATCATCTACTACACCAAATTTAAATTCCCTACAACATATTTGAATTCTCCCTCTAACTCCAATAACCCGAGTTAGCTCATTGTGCATTATCTCCCTTTTACACAGCAGACAGATTTTTTTTTTGGTGGGGGGGGGGGTTCCTCACGCTCTATACATGTGCACAATTTATTTTTTCTGCAGAGGGCTGCCAGTTTTCTACCAGTCCTTTCAGTGGCGTTCCACCACGAGTGGGGTGTGGTAGCATGTAGTGGTCAGCAGAGTTAACGAGGGACATGCTGGGCGTATAAAAGAGGATTCTCCAATAGGGAATACTTTACAAATTCCACATGAGTGCTCCAAGTGTGCTGCAACTCGCCCCTCATGCAGTGTGGATTGAATGCAGGAGCGTGCAAGGACCACAGAGAGGGTCTTGGTCACAGCAGTTGCCCTAGAGATGGGGAGGGGGGCTGCAGGACCTGAAGGTAAGAGCTCATACTCCTGTTAAAGTACACAGATTGGAGTCCTGGCTACAGTGGTATGACAAGCAATATGTAGTGGAAGAATTGTTATCAGGTTTTCACATAGGGAGGATGGGCTGTTCGTTTTGATTGATTCAACATCTGTCTTGGCCAGAAGGGCAGTCAGTTACTAACTACATCCAAAAAAGACTTCAAGACAGTAGTGCCTAGTTTTGGGGAGGGTGAGAGGAGGGCAGAAAAACTCCTTTATAGGGTTTTTCTTTTTTGTGTGTATAATTCTATTTATTGGTACAGGTAGTCTTGATGGTCAGAACATATACTGAAGCATTACCGTAACAGTGTTACATGGTCAGTAGCGCATATAAAAAATTACAAATTTCAAGGTAGAAGAGCACAATATGGCAACAGTATATATCACATTAAGGGGTTAACGGCTCGTGAAGGGAGGGGATCAGGGGGGGCTCACACAAGATGCCACGGAATTAATTCCACTTCGACCAGATTGCTATCCATTTTCAAGGACAGCCCCGAGCCACATAGACTGTCTTCTCTTGCAGCATGCACCAGTCCATGTCCTTTTTCCATGCACCAATCTTTGGAGGTGTTACTGCCCCCCACAGGCGAGCTATGTTGCGTTTTGCTATCATCAGGCCGAGTGTTGCCCAGATTTTGCCTTTTGCTGTCAGATCTGTGGGCTCCCGGATGTTTAGGAGGCATCTTTTGAGTTCGAGCTGCAGTTCCACCCCCAGACATTACGCATACAGTTATGCACCTGCTTCCAGTAGGTTTGTATCAGGGGACACTCCATTAGTATATGCATGAACGTCCCCACTTTCCCGCACAGTCGTCTACAGAGCCCTCCCTCACTCCTGCCCATTAATACATGTCAGGTACCGGAGATGAAGCTACGATGTAGTATTTTCAATTGTATCAGCCTCAGTTTTGCCGATATTGCCACCTCCTTAGGGGAGGAAAGCGCTTCCCTCCATTCCTCATCTTCGATCTCAAGACCGTCATTCTCCCATTTTCTCCTGAGTTCGAGTAGGGGGGCAGGGGTGTGGTGTATGAGTTTTTTGTATGTGAGGGAGATGGCCTTTTCCGACAGGAGACCGTCCAACAGTCTGTCCTCTAAGGGGGAGGATTCGGGGAGTGATGTTCCGGGTGGAATATTTGCAAGGAGTGAGTGCCTGACCTGTGCATATCGAAAAAACTCTGTCTGTGCTAGTTCATATGTCTGCTGCAGTGAGGCAAACAACACCATTCCATTGGATCCCTATAGATCTTTTATACGGGAGATCCCTATCAGGTCCCAGTTTCTGAACCCTTTGGTGCAACCCAGTGTACCTAACCTTTCAGAAACCCAGAGTGGGGTAGCCAGCATTAGTCTATCCGCCCATCCCAGGTTGCGGTTGTGTAAGGGGGTATTTGTTAGGTTTAGAGTAGAGCGCTGTCTCGAAGTTCCCACCCGAGAGGAGCCATCTATCTATCCAGTAGCCAGGATCGTCCCCTCCACAGTACGTGCCCTGATTAATAGCCGAGAGGTGGGCTGCCCAGTAATATTTCCTAATGTCTGGAAGTACAATTCCCCCATCGTACCACCCTAGTGTGAGCTTGTGGAGTGAGATATGCGGTGTCCCCGCCCACAATAGGTCCCTCTGGGTGGCCTCGATTTCTTTAAAGTACCTTTGCGGGACTAAATCCAGATAGTTCTGGAGAGCGTATAGGAAGCGCGGCAAAACCATCATCTTGAAAAGAGCTGCCCGGCCCAGTAGGGACAGCGGGAGCTTCTTCCAGGTGGCGGTGTCCGTTTTGAACCTCTGCAGAGGAGGTAAGAGGTTTCTCTCATATCAGGCTGTCAAATCAGTGGTGATAAAAATTCCTAGATACGTAAACCCCTCTGTGACTGGTTTGATTGGACAGCTTCGTGGCACTGAAGGGGTAGTGCCATGCAGGATGTAGAACAGCGATTTCCCCCAGTTGATACTGTATGTGGAGTTTCTCCCGAAACTAGTGAAGATATCTAAGGCAACACAAAGTGATTTGAAAGTGGAGGCAAGGTAAAGGAGGATGTCGTCCGCATAGAGCGAAATCCGGTCCTCCCACCCCTCAGCCCACTTGAACCCCCACAGTGAGAGGTCCTGTCGAATCCAAGCTGTGAACGGCTCCAGGGAGAGGATTAAAAGGAGGGACGAGAGAGGGCAGCCCTGCCGCGCCCCCCTCTCCAACATGAACACCTCTGAAATCTTATTGTTCACCACCACCTGGGCCAACGGTTCAGTATAGAGGAGACTTATCCACCCGATGAAGTTAGGGCCAAATCCCAACTTTTTGAGGACCGCCATCATATATGGCCATTCAATTGTGTCGAATGCCATTGTGGCATCCAGTGAGACCACAACCGCATCCTCCTGGATCGTGTGGGAGCGTCCCAGTACCCCATGGAGTCATCTTAAGTTAAGTGTGGTGTTAAGGTGCGGCATAAAGCCCGACTGGTCCAGATGAATCAATTTGGTAAGCATTGGTTTGATCCTGTTTGCAAGCAGTTTCGCAAGGATCTTGGGTTCGGCGTTGAGCAATGAAATTGGCATATAAGAGGCGCCCATATCTTTGGGTTTCCCCTCCTTCGGGATGGCCACTATTGTGGCTATACGTTGGTCTCTCGGCAGTTTCCCTAGCACTTTACTATCCTCAAACATACGCTTGAGGTGTGGGCCAAGGCTATCAGGTTTGAGCTTTTAGATCTCAATCGGAAGACCGTTAGGTCCTAGGGCCTTTCCAGACCGGAGTTCGGCCAAGAGGGCGGAGAAGTCCTCCTCCGGGAGTTCCGATCCCCTTCGATACACCTTTTCGAAGTGTACTGCGAATTCTCGCACTATCTCCTGAGGCTCCGTTAGAAGGGCGCCCGATTCGTCCCTGAGCTCCGCCACCACCCTCTTCGCTTTCTGTTTCTTGTACAACCAGGCTATTAATTTGCCCGCTTTGTCACCTTGATCGTACAGACGGCCGTCCCTGTCTCTCGCTAGGCTCTTAGCAGCATCAGTGGCCAATGCCTTGTATTCAGCAGCCTTGAGCTGCATCTGGTGTATTGTCGCCGGCTCGCCTGTAGCTTGAGCTGCCCCCTCCATAGCGAGAAGGTCACGCTCGACAGTAAGCATTTGCTTTTCCTTTTCCTTGCGTTGCCCCGCTATTGTGGAGAGGGCTTCTCTCCTGATTACAGTTTTGAATGCCTCCCAAAGGACAGCAGGGGATTCCACCATCCCTTCATTTTCTTGGAAGTGCTGGTCGATCAAACGAGTCATCGTCTTTTTGATCTCTGGGTCATGGAGGAACCAGGGGTTTATGGGCGCAACACAGACAACCTTCCGTTCCCCAATAGTGAGGTGAGCCCATATGGGGACATTGTCTGATATACCCTGTGCCAGGTGTTTGATCTCTTGAATGGTAGTGTTGTGCTGTAAAGGCATAAGGATATAATCTATTCTGGTGCAGTGTGTACCCGAAAAGAATGTGTACTGTTGTAGATTTGGGTAGCGCATGCGCCAAAGGTCTACTAGGCCAAATGCCTCCAAGAGGTTCGAGAGCCACATGTGCCCTGTGGTGATGTCTCGGGGTGGGTGCCTATCTAGTCCCCCCGATATTACTGCGTTGACGTCTCCGCCCAGGAGAAGCTGCCCCTCGGGGAGGGAAAGGAGAAGTTTGCCCAGTTCGAGGTATGTTTGAGTTTGGAGACCTGGTGGGATATACACTGTCACTAAATTTAGTATTCGTCCCTCCCATCTCCTCGAGATCACTGCAAAGTGTCCTAGAGGGTCTGTCTCTGTATGTTCAATGTCGAATGGAAAATTCCGGTGCATCAGAATGCCCACCCCTTGGGACCCTGAAGTGAAGCCGGCAGGTGTCGCCATTGTGTAGCCCCACCTGTTAAGAGTGTGACAATTATTACCGATAAGGTGCGTTTCCTGCAGCAGGACAACATCTGGGAGGAGGCGTTGAAGGACTATACCCCTCTTGAGTTTATCTCCTAACCCGTTGATGTTCCAGCTGAGGATCTTTAAACTTTTATCCCACCTTGTAGCCATCTTCAGAAGCAATTCTTTCACATGATCCATAAAACATGCAACATCATACCATAGCATAGTTACATTTCCTGCACGTCCAACTCAATTCCCCGCCCCCCTCCCTCCAAACATTACTAAACATTAGTAAATAACATAGGAGCTGCTGACCCCCACGCCTCCCCCCCAACCTGCTACCCTGCCACGTAGGTTTAGAACAACCCACATCCCCAACTAGCAGAGCACCTTTCGCCCCAAAAATAGAGAGAGAGGAAACCCCCCCCCCCCCGGATAACTATAAGGTGGGGAAATGCGCAGGCGCCACCTCCGGCTGCTGGAGGCCCGTCCCCATGCATTAAGTATCCTGTCAGGCTTATGCATCTCCTTTGTTATTAAGTCGGTGCAGCACCATTCACCTCGTCCCACTCAATGCATGATAGTGTAGCAGACCCCCTAGGCATGGCAGGGCCAGCCCATAAGTTCAGTTCGTGTTGTGGAGGTCAGAAAGTGTCGTTGGCCCTTATTGTCTAAGTCTGGTCCATCCCAGGTGTGCCGAGCACACTCTCCGTTTGGTAGGCGCCGCCACCAGAACCCCAGACTCCCGGTATCAAAAGGAGTGTTTATACGTTACGTTACAGTTTGTAGAGGTCTGTAGGAGCAGTCTTCTCCATCAGTGTGGGCCCCTTAAAGTCTCTGTGCGGCCTTTGAGCCGGGGCTGCCTGACCTTGATCGCCAGGAGCGCTGACTCCGTCTGTCGGTGTCCGATCTTCCGTCCGATGAACCCTGTGACTTAGCTCGCGCGTCTCTCCATCTGTCACCTGTCGCAGTCGCCGGTGTCTGTGTCAGAGCGTTGCCTTCGTCCAGCCACTCCTGTGCCTCCGATGGGGTGGTGAAAAAGAGGGATTTCCCTTCGGTCATGATTTTAAGCTTTGCGGGAAAGAACATCATGTATTTGATTCCCTAAGTGCCGCTTTCACCCCGTCAAAGGAACACCGCTCCTGCTGTACTTTGAGCGTGAAGTCTGGAAAGAACCTGATTGTTGCGTTTTCATATTGTAGGTCTCCCAGCAGCCTGGCGGCCTGCAGGATGGCGTCGCGATCCCTATAGTTGAGGATTTTTGCGATAATGGTCCTCGGTGGTGCTCCTGGCTTAGGCCTAGGTATTGGTGCGCGGTGTGCCCTCTCAATGGAGAACATGGTCGAGAGCCGCTTTGGTTTCAAGTGATTAAGGATCAGATCTTCGAGGAAGAGGTCCATGCTAGGCCCTTCGGACCCCTCCGGAACTCCCACCACCCAAATGTTGTTTCTGCGGGCCCTCCCTTCCTGGTCCTCGAGCTTCAGGACGACTTGACTGTGTTGGTGCACCAGTTCATTGACCCTCTGTTCCAACTTCTTGGAGGAGGCCTGAAGCTCCCGGATATCCGTCTCATTGGTTCTGGCTTCGTCTGAAGTCTTATTGAGATCTGCCCGTATGAGGTTCATTTCGATGGACATCTTGTCAATTTACGTCTCAAGAGTGGTCCCTAAAGTTTGAATGGCCGCCAATATGGAAATCAATGAGGGCTCATTTTGTGCAGATTGGTCTCCTGTTGTCCCTATAGCTTGTGGGCCCGACAGGGGGACCGCATATTTGTCCAATTTGTTTGTTTGGGCAGCCGCTGCGCCTTTGGGCTTCATTTTGGCCTCTTTCGTCCGGTTCCCTGCACTCAAGGTTGTCTGGGATGATTGCGAGGCCTTTTGTCGGTGTCGTCTGTTGCACGTGCTCGCCTCCTCATTACTCAGCCGCTGGCAGGCACCGGCAGCGATAGGCAGGCCCACCCTCGCTGCCCCTTAGCGTGCGCAGTGTCACTGTCTTCGCCTTCGCCAGGCCCGACCTTCTAATCTCGCCTCGGCCCTCAGATAACCAACGGGTTGGGCCCAGACTTCTAACGGGTGTATCCTGTCCGGTCTCTTCACCTCCAGGAGCAGCTGTATGTGTGGGGCCCTGTGTGTCAGGGGAGCAATCCCTGCTGGGGGTGGACACCGCTCCTGAGTCTTACCGCCTCCGGCTTTACAGTCCTGACGCCTCTGCATCTGCTTCCACTAAGAAGTCAGGCCTCCGCTCCCCGCCAGTTCACAGACTGCACCTCTGCTACTGGAAGTTCGAGGCTCTCTTCTTCCCCTGCTCCCGACCGGGCCAGCTGGTCTCCAGGCCACGAGGGGCCCCGTCGCTTTTGTAAGCGCATCTCTGGGTTAGCGGGCACAGTGTCAGTAAGTGTGCAGTTTCGCAGCCTCTCAGGCGAAGCCCCGCCTCGACCGGCACACACTCAGCAGTTTATAGGCCGCACGGGCCTTGCTGCTCTTCTTCCGCCGTGTCCGCTATGGTTCTCGGGGACCGCGGGCCGTTGCGTGGACCCCCTCAGGTGCAGAAAGTGAAGTTGTTGGTGCGTTGAAATTAGGGCCCGCCACTCACCGCAGGCTCTGCCGTAGGCCGATACGCGGGACGCTGCGTAGATGGAAGGGGGAGTGTCTACTTTCCGACACCCGAATTCTCTGAGCCGTTGCCGTGGGTTCCTGACGCTCTGCGATGACGGAGTCTGCACGGAGCCTCCTGCCTTAAATGTCGGGCGCTGCTCATTATCCTCCGACATTCACCGCCACTCTTGAATGCTGCCTGCCAGATAAAGGACGGATTTTAGGGGAGTTTAGGGCTCGGCTCCAGCGGAGCTCTCTCCTAGGCGGCCATCTTCGTTGGCGCCAAGCCACGCCCCCCTATAGGATTTTTCTGAGTGGCTGAGTTCCAGAACGTTTTGATGGTTAAATGTGGTTTGATCACCAGTTGGGTAGGCAATGCAGTTGGAAGGCCGCGTGAGGGATTAGTTGACATTTGTGGAAGACGGGACGTTGTAGGTAGAAGGTTATGAAAGACTTTAAGTTTTGCATTGAATGAATGGGTACAGTAATGGCCACCTGAGCTGGGGAGTTATTGGTGGTACTTTAGGTGTGGAGGGAGGGGGTGAGGTAGAGGAATAAAGACATTTATTGAAGCATTATAGTTTTGTATGGCACAGTTGCCTAGAAATATGTATATAATGTAATATGCACTTGCTTCCTTAAAGCAGCCTTTTTCATACTTTACTGGTTGTCAGTGGTCTGTGTTATGACCTCTCGCCCAATAGGAACTTGTGAAGCTAAGAACCTTGAGAGGTGGGCCCCCTGGGGCAGGTTGGCCAGGAGGTACAGCCAAGGGGGCTGAGAAGCAGGGATTGGACAAGGGTGAGCGGAGGAGGGGCTAAGGGGACCTTTTGGCTGCCAGTGTGGAGTCCCGCCACCATTTTGTTGGTGATGACATGGTGGTTGGATGTAATGACATGGCAAAATAACAGACCCTGTGGCCCTCTCTTCCCTATAATAAGGAGTAGGGGTGCACTGGTGTAAGATAGCTAAATGGGAAAGGTGCACAATGGGGCAATACATATGAAAGGTTGTTGCTGATGGGGCAGATGCAGGACGGGGCAAATTTCCAGGAGGTTTTTATGGTTAAATACGGTTTGATCAAGAGTTGGGGTAGGCAAAGCAGTGGAAAAGCTGGTGGGGGTAATTTGACATTTGTGGAAGACAGGAAGTTCTAGGTAGAAGGTTATGAAATACTTGACGTTTTGGGTTTGACAAATGTATACAGTGACGGCCACCTCAGGTGCGGATTTTGGTTGTACATAAGGGTGAAGTGAGGGGGTAAAGTAGAGGAATAAAGATGTTTAGTGAGGCGTTATAGTTTTATATGGTAAGGTTGTCTATGGCTATTTATCTAACGTAATTTGCACCGGCTTCATCAAAGCAGCCTTTTTCACACTATACTGGATGTCGATGGTCTGTACTGTGCCCTCTCACCCAACTGGGAGGCATATTTACAAGGGCATTGCACCACTGGAGCATAACTTTTCCCAACGCTATGGTGGAGGAATGCCCTGCCCCATATTTACAAAGCGCCGCTAAGCCACTTTGCCTGGCTATACTCCACCTTGTAAATATGGCCCTCCTCATCCCACTTTTTTGCAGCAAAGGGGGTGTGCGATGGGTGTTGCTGTGGACGTTTCAATGCAGCACCCATTGCTTTTTGATACAGCCCTAGATTTACAAGTATATGTAAATCTGAAGCAGCGCCAAAAAGTAACGTCTTCGAAAAGGAGGCGCTAAAGTGGCGCATCTAGGCCACACACATTTTTTTTTCCCCTAATGTTTTGCTCTTTCTATGGATCAAAACACCATTAATGATTGTTTTTGTGCAGGAATGTGTCCCTTCCTGCACAAACACAATCATCCCTGCAATGCAGGCACCCTTGCACCGAGGTGCAGGGTGCCTGTGCTGGTGCTAGGCAGCTTTTTCAGCGCTAGCGCACGGGAAAACACAGGGGTGTGCCATATTCTTGTAAATACAGCGCATCCCTGCATTTTTGAAATTGTGCAGCACAGTGCAGCTAAATTGCTTGCAGTGCTGCGCCATTTCGTTGTAAATATGCCCCTGGGTCTGTTGCAGAGGTCAAAGTGGGGAGAGGGACGCTGAACAACGTTCCCAAGCTTTGTTAATTTCACTAAAGCAATTCCTTTTTATTTAAAAAAAAATAAAAACAACCGTTCCTAAACGGCTGAGTTCCACTGGGACGGTTTAGTTCTGCTGGGACGAAAGGGGAAAAGGGGTGAAGAAGCATCTATGCTACTGTTAAGTAAATAAAGGGACAGGTAGCTGAAATAGAAACCAGCCTTCTCTCCAGGATGCATGCATCCTGAAAGAAATGTAAATGTGTTCAATTGGTTAATCTGAGGATGCCCGCGGCCCACGCAGGAGGCCCCCATAGGAGGGCTGCCACCTTAGTGCCACATGAGGGCACCAACCCGACAGGGATAGTGTTTGGATCCCCTGGGGGTCCTGCGCTACTGCGTCATTTCCAGCACGCCAGTGGGCGGGGAGGGGTATACATACCTTCCCCGCCCAGCTGGAGATCCTTTTTGCACCGAGGCATCATGCCGTCTGGTCACGCCGTCTCCATCGTCATTGGGGGCTCGTTATCGGCATTGTTGTGCAGGGGGTTGGAGCCTCGGGCAGTGACTTGCGGTGCATCTGTGCCCCTTCATCTGCGACGACCCCCCAAAGCCATCGATGCGGCTATTGCACAAGTTTTGCAGGGACCGGGCGTGGGTGGTGGGCACCGGGGGCAGGTCAGGTGGTTTGGCCCGGTCTGGCATGGCCGGGGTGGGGGGCACCGGGAATTGTCCCCTCTGCCCTGGGCTAGTGATTCCTCCTGCTCTCGGCCTCGCCATTCCCTTGGGGCGAGGAGTGACCATCCACGGCCGGCATTGCTCACTGCTGGTGCCCCTGGCAGTGCTAGAGGTGCCGGCCCTCCTGGTGAATGGTGAGGGGCAGCAGGCTTGAGGCCATGAGAGTGTTGGGGTCCTCCAGTTCGGCTAGAGTTTGGGCTGCGCTCGGTGCCATCGAGGTCTGCAGAGCTGGGGAGGCATGCAGGATCGAGGGGGTGGCATGCGGCTGATGCGAGGGGGCCCAGGGAGTTCCCGGGACCTCCCGATTGGACACAGTTTTCAGCGGCCACCACCCCAGCAACTCGGCTCGACTGGGTGCTCCGGAGGGAGCCTAACCAACACAAGGGGGCCACGGGAATGCTCGGATGAGTGCCTGTTGGGTTTGGCGCTCCATCCGTAGTCTTGTTATGCTGTCGCCTTGTGCGTCTGGTGCTGAAGGGCAAATGGTTTGGTTTTGCCCGTGACTCTGTCCTTGTTGCGGTGTTGCCATGATGCCTTTGTATCTATGTTGGGTTGCAAGAGGTGAGCTGCCGAATTGGGGCTGGGAATCCAGGTTCGAGCTTGGCGTCCATTTCACATCCAGGGATTCTGGACAGATCGCTCATCTCCCTGTGCCTAACTCGGGGATTTGTTTTCCGTGTGCTGGTGACTGGCCTCATGTGGAGCCTTCAGTGCCTTGGGGGTGACTGCGCGCCACTGAGAACTGCAGGGAGGGGCTGCTTTGAGGGGTGCTACTGCTGGCAAAATCGGTCATACCTGTAGGAAGGTGGAATCTGACTATATGGTTGCCCCCACTTTTTTCCTGGTGTTTTGATGGTTTTTGACTAGTCTGGCTGGGATCCTGCTATCCAGGACCGCAGCCTATCTGCTTTCTCCCTTAAACGACTTGGTGTGCATATTAGACGCACTAGTGATTGGATACTGTGGTACCTTACGTACCTAGGGCATAGGTACTTCACAGGCCTACCAGGGGCTGTAGCATGTATTGTGCCACCCCTGAGAAACAGACTCAATCTGACACCACAGGCCTGCTTCTGCAGCCTGAGTGAGGTAGTGTTAGCACTCCTCACAGAGGAATATGTTTCTATATCTCACTATACACACACATATAAACCTATCAGCCACCCCTATGGCAGGCCCTATCAATCCTGAGGGCAGGGTGTTTGGTTTGCTATGTGAGGGGGTGCCTCTGCATGAGCAGGACCCCTCTGCAGCTGGCAGAGTCTATTCTCTGTGGCTGTTTGTGGATGCGGTTAAACCATATACTCTTAAGTGCATTATAACCCAACGGTAAATGCTAACTTTGGAATGACTGCATCAAAACATGTCGTGTTTGGTGTCAAACAACTTGGAATCATACCCCCACACCAGTAACTGGTGTGGGAGTATGATCCCACCCTTCTAGAGGGGACGACATGTACCAACTGTACTAAAACAACAGAAATCTGAAAGAGCCCTGGCATCACAAAATGGATGCCACCAGCACAGACACTGGGCTGCCCTCCTGCTGCTGACTGAAACTCGCAGTGGAGGAAGCCCAACAATAGGCATCCTGTCACAGGGAGGTGTCACCACCTTCCAGACAGGATTTAGCGTATTGGAGCTGGGTGGGTGCACTTCTAGAGTGCTTTGAAGTCCTGCACAGGGAGAGCAGTAGGCTCCTCTGTGCATATGCCAGCTCAAACCGGTTCAGGGGCTACCTGTCCCTGCTCTGGCGCGAAACTGGTCAAAGGGAAGTGGGTGTAACCACCCCCTACACTGACCCTCCCAGAGGAGTGGTCATAGAGCTAGTCCCTCCCCTATCTTCAGTATAAGATAGCAAGCATTGCCATTGCAAAGCAGATAACCCTGGACGGCGCTCTACAAAAAAGAATCCTGGCCCTTCGACGTTCCACTACCTTTGGAAGACAGAAGAATCTCCCTTGGAGTCAAGGAGTGACTCCCCTGCTTGGCAGGCACCAGAAACTTTAATCAACGGTCGCAAACTTTCCCGCTCCCGCTGGAGTTCGAAGTCCCTGCAGCCCCAGAAGTAGATTTCCTGACTTCCTGACGGCCATTGTGAGTCCCCAGCAAAGCTGTGGCGAGTGGACCCCACGAGTGACGAGGAACAGCAATACCCGAGTACCGTGCACTATTGTTGAGTGCAACCCCTTCACGACATTCTACGAACTTCTGTGTTGGACCATTTGTGGCCCAAGCCACCAGCAGGTTTTGCAGTGAAAATCAGAGGCCTGCCACGTCCCGAGTGACCATGGGCCCCTGCAAAGCATTTCCTCAAGAGGCGTCTTTGTGATCACTTGCCCATTAGCTTGTGGGTCCCCCGAAGACTTCCTTATCAACTAAAAGGGCTCCCCTGGTTGCTCCAGGCCCGCCCTCACTCACCCTTGCTGGGTGAGTCCCTCAGACCTTGCTGGTCTGCAACGCTGACAATCTTCACTTTCCATAGGACTTGCAGTTGCCAAGGCTTGTTAGCTCCAATCCGGTTGCTGACACCGCAGTCAGCTGCAGACATCGTGAGACACTCCAAATCCAGCTGCTGGTTATCGTCGATCTCTCCTGGACCTCGTGAGCAAAGAGTCAAAACACCATTGACGACCTGAAATCACCCGACATCCCTGGTCAGCCATCTTCCTGGCCACCGGTCACTGGCAAGTGACTTTGATCTCTGTCCCTTCAATTTTCAGGTCTTCTGCATCTTGAATCCACCCTTGGATTCCACCGGACACTTCTTCAGTCGACGCAAGCAGCAAGTCTTCTTTGGTCTCCATAGAAAACAGCGACGCGACCAGACACCGAAAGACACCTATGCACCCGGCTTCCCTGGGTGATGTAACTCGTGCACTCCGGTGCCCTAGTGCGTGTTGGCCCTCAAAATACTTACCTTGTAAGTGGCTTGCTTGTAGACTTTCTCGAAGTACCCTTAAACTTTAAAAATCAAACCGCGACTTCTCCATTGTAATCAATAGAGAACCCGCCGCTGTGTTCACACACTGCACTCGTCTCCCGTGGGCCTGTTACTTACCTGCTAACACTGCAGTAGTGAAGCTCCAACGATTCCCCAGGCCCTACGCCTTGTCATTTTGCAAGTCGACATTCTTATACCATTTTTTTAGTATATGGTCTGGTACGCCCCTAGGGCTCCAGCCATATTTGTGCTTAACTTATTGTGAAACATTGAATTTTGAATGTGTATCTGGCTTCTAATCTCATAAAGAGATTAGTAGAGTGTGTCTAGTAATAAATACATATATATTTGATATATATACCTGTGTGGTGTCCTTTCATTTGGTAATTCAAGAGATTATAAGGTAAAACAAGCTGGTTTACATTCCTCAGAGACTTAGCCTGAAGGCTGCTCTCCACAGCTACCACTAGGATAGCTTTCTTTAAAAGGTTGTCTTAAACCTATCTACCATAAGAGTCGAATTGGACTGGTGCAAGGTGGCCACTATAACTAGTGACCAGCATATGCCAGGCCAACTTCTCACAATACCCTTTGTTAGACCTGGCACCTTGGCGTGAGTCTCCCTTCCTCTTTTTGTCGCTGTGCCTCATGTGCTTTTATGGTGTTGGCCGCTCTGTGCGCTGTGCCACTGCCAACCAGTGTCGCGGTGCGAGTGCTCCCTTGTAAATTATATATGTTGGTTGGATTCCATGATTGGATTGTTTGGTTTACTGTCAGACCCCAGTAAAGTGCGCCAGGAGCGCCAGGGCATGTAAAAGCAAACACCGCTGGTGGGCTTGCAGCACTGGTTGTGCCACCCACAGAAGCGGCCGGTAAACTATGTCTAAGGTCTGCCATCGCAGAACCTGCGTGCAGTCTGGTACTGACATGCTGACTGGCAAGTGCCCACACTTGCCGGTCCCTTAACCTTCCCTTAACTTCATGTTAGTCACCCCTCTGGTAGGCCCACGGGCAGGGTGCATTGCAAGCATAAGGTAGGACAAGCCTGGATGCGTGGCATGTCCTAGTAGTGAATGACCGCCATCTTGTTGTTCACTACTGCAAGGCTACCCTGTTCTCATAGGCCAGTATGGGCGGCTTGGATTGTTACACCCTATGATCCTAACCGACCCAGGGAACACGGTAGAAGATCGAGTTTAGTATGCCTGAACTCGGAATAATAAGGTACATCTTTTCGTAAGGTTTATTTTAATATTCCGCGTTTGCAAATGCCGCTTTTAGAAAGCTGGCCTTTGCTTGCCTAAACATTTCAGCCCGCCTCCGCGTGATGTGTACCTGATGTCTGGCTGGTATGAGTGACAGGGCTGGGGGAACCCAGATGGGCAGGGCTAGGTAGCCTGGTGGTGAATAGGTCGATCGACAGGTAGATGGGTGGGAGGAGTGCTCCTAGGCTCTGAATAGGACAGTGCTCTGCCACCTCAATGCCGTCTCCGCCCCCTGTGGAGCGTCTGAGGACTCTGCCCTGCACTCTGAAAGAAGAAGCCTGCATTGCGTAAACAAAGTGCTCAGAAACCGGACTGGACTAGGCAAAGGACCCCCTGGCCTGGGAGAACAAAAGATTTGCTGTATAAATGTAGGAGCCCTGCTCCTAAGAAACTAGATCCGCTTTTGACCAAGAAGAATCTCTGCCTGAGGAGGAGGCACCGGGAAAGCTGTAGGAGGAAGACTGTCCCTGTCCTGGGGGATTGGCCTACAGTGGTGACCTTGCTGCCAAGGGGGAGAAGACGCAACGTTCTGATTTCCCTGTCATCTGCCGTGTGCTTCCCGATCGCCGCCTCAGCACGAAGTGCGCTGAGGCCCACAGTTACCTTGTGCCTGCCTAAAGAACTTTCCGTAACAAAGAGACTTTACCGTATTCCTGAGAATTGTGGCCCCATCAGTTCAACATTACTGGGCCTTGTATTTGAATCTGCTGAATCTACATAATATAACAGAAGTCACAATTCAGGAAGGACACAACAGAAAATGGCAAATAAAGGAATTGATTACCTGTAAAAGCCAATTTGCAGTGTACGTAATTGAATGTCCATGTCCACTCAAGTATATCGGGAGCACCAAGTGTGAACTCAAAAAGAGAATACTTGAACACGTGAGAGCGACGGTGAACAAAGACAGGAGCAACGCCGTTGCAAAACACATGGAAATCCACCATGGAAGTGACTGAAAATTGCTGTGTTTTTATGCTTTGGAGACAATCCCTGCACACATAAGAGGAGGAGACCGGGAAAAAAACCTGAGACGTCGTGAATCACATCAAATATTGAACTTCAGGACTTATACCCCGTGGGGGTTAAACCAAAGTGAGGAACTATATGTTCACCTGTAAGAATTTTCATTAAGGTGGTGGTTTTCTCTGCGATGTATGTATTTTTTTGGTTTAGAGAAGGATACACAGTGGCATTTTCTATTATGCCAAACATCGGTGGTGATGTTGCCCACTGGAATGGCTACGTTAAATCCCTGTCTCTCTTATCTATCCGTGCGGTATTAACCAAAACCGTCGCGGTCATAATCAATAAGAGTAGTATATGCCCACCGGAGGGCATATAGTTTTGTTAATTCATTACAAACGTATACCAAAAAGAGTAAATTCAAATTGTTGTAAGCAGTGCATGACGCTTAAATTTGTTCATGTTTTCCAATGCATTGGTGAAACCAAGCAGGGTTGTAAATGTTTAGCGACATGAGCATTGTAGACTTATGGGGTTTATTAACTTTATCGTTAGTTTGGAAAACATGCAGAAAAGAATTTGTGCAAACATGGTCCAGGATATATGCTTAGACACATACAAAAAATGAATTATACTGTAACATGCAATGCAAACAACAGTCAATAATTACGATAAAGTTTTTTGATATGAACTACAGGGACCATAAGTCAGTGGGTTAAGATAACAAGATGATTGACATCATCAATCACATGACCTCACATTACTTTGTTTTTATTGGTTGGTTTGAAGGAAGAATACTAACCGTGATCAAGCTATCGGCTGATAGCGAAACGCGTTGGTTTGTCCCTCAATACTGAAGCAGAATTTAAGCTGAATAAAAGAACTTTGGAGAATTAAATCACAGAGCCTGTGAGTGCGTGCCAATTATTCCGTAGTGGAATACGAGTTTTGGAAAAGCTTATTTTTATATACTTCCTGATTGGTGTCCGTTTGTGGTGCATGCAAGGGGTTTACTGTATGTGTAATTGCATTTGCTTAACCGTGTACGCCTGAGACTTAGCCTAGACTGCTCGCGCCACGCACCTAGAGGGTGAGCAGGGGTTATTCTGGGGAGTCATCCTTCGCCCTGACAAGAAGTAAAGGGTCCCTGCTTGTTGTGGGTACACACCTGCGTCAACCAGAGCCCCCTCATTTCTAACATTGGTGGCAGCGGTGAGGATTTACGGATTTGCATTTGCGGTTTGCGTATAGTGAACCACTGATCACCACGTAGTGAGAGCAGACCAGTAATACAGCCACAAGACTAGCAATAGTTTTTGTTTTGCCAAGAATCTCCGTTGTTAAAGCCATGCCTGGTTCACTTCCCGCTGAAAGGGCAGCTTCTATAATCTCTGGATTTGAGGACATAGATTGGGAAGAAAGCGCACTTCAGAATCATACCAATGAAGAATTGAAAGGTTTTTGCTCCAAGTTCAGAATTGCCCAAACTGGATTGAAAAACAAAGCCCAACTCGTGAAGGTGCTGAGGGCCTGGTATGAGCCAAAGGCACCAAAGAATCAGGTGGAAATGGTTCCACCAGAAAGGGTCCATGAGTTTGGCAGAGGCCTGTCGCCAGAAGAGTTGGCAGACAGGGCAGCAAGCCGAGCACACGAGGTGGAGATGGCAAAACTTCATGGGCAGATGGATATGGAAAAACAAAGATTAGCCATGGAAGAAAAGAAACTACAATTAGAGCATGACATGAAGCTGAGGGAGCTGGAGCTGAAAGCAAAAAGTTTGGAGCTGAATCCCTCTGGTGGCAGCACACCGCCAGTACCGGCGGAACCAAGAGTTTATATTCCCAAGGATGTAGTGAAGGAGTTCTTCAAGAATGACGACATCGGGCAGTGGTTCAGAGCCTACGAGGTAGCCATGTCTTCCCACCGGATCCCTGAGAGAGATTGGGGAGCGGGGTTGTGGGGACGGTTCCTGAGTGAAGGGCGGGACACACTGTTAGATTTACCTGCTGATGTTCATAATTCTTACGCCCATATGAAGGAAGCATTGATGACTAGGTATGGGTTGACCCCTGAGTTATATAGACAGAGGTTCAGGGGTTGCACTAAGATTCCCAATAGTACGTATGTGGAGTATGTGACTTTCTTTTGCAGAGCGCTGGATGGTTGGGTAAAGGGAAGTAAGGTAAATGATTATCAAGGGCTTCTTGATTTAATGGCATGGGAGCACTTGTCCAGTAATTGTTTTCCTGAGCTACGCCAGCACCTGATAGATAGTAGGCGGACTAACCCTAGGAAGCTTGCTGAGGAGGCGGACCGCTGGGTCAGTACCAGGGTCCACAAGGGTCCCGTGGGAGATTCCGCCAAAGGTGGGCAGGGTCCCCAGCAGAAGAGTGGGGGGGACAGGGGTAAGCAGTTCCCAAAAGGGCCCCAAAGTAGTCCCCAAGGGAACCAAGGGAAGGGTTCTCAGCCTTCCCCACCCCAGAAAACGACCGGGGCCCCGACAGGTCCTCCTGTTCAGAAGGGGCCCGTAAGATGTTACAGGTGTAACAATTTGGGGCATTTTGCCTCTGATGTAAAGTGTCCGTTGTTTGGTAAGCCAGCACCCACTGGTGCTCCACCCCGGCAGGTGACTAGTGTAGCCTTGGGGGAGGAGGGGGCTATCCAAGGTGGGTGGGGTCCCGCAGAGATGTCCCTAGTCTCACTAGGAGACCGTGAAGTGGTCCCTCCAACCCAGCTGCCTGAGAACACTAAGAAGTACAGGCAGTGGGTGACCATAAATGGCCATAGAGTGGAAGCTCTTAGAGATACAGGAGCCAGTGTGACAGCTGTCAGGTGTCACCTGGTGTCTCAGGAGCAGGTGGTCCCTAATGCATTCTATCCCGTTGTTGCCGCTGACAACACAGAGAGACACTGCAAGGTGGCTCAGGTTCCCTTTGAGTGGGGGGGTCTCTGGTACTCTTCAGGTAGCTGTGAGGCCCGCCATGCCTGTAGACTGTTTGTTAGGGAACGATTTGGAGAGCTCACCTTGGGCTAAGGTGGAGCGGAGTGCTCACCTGGAGATGTTGGGTATGCCGGATTGGGCGTGTGTCACCACACGGTCCATGGCAGCCAGTAGAGGTACTCAAGAGGTTCTGGAGCCTGAGAGGGAGGCCCAGGAACCGGCCTCAGAGAGAAGGAGCAAGGGGCGCGGGAAGCCGGCCCCTGGAGTTCCCACGGTCCAGGAGGAAGCAGACCTTGAGGGGGATGCCCTGGAGCCTACAGGGGAGCAGATAGCTGAACTGGGAGACCTGCCGGAGCTGACCCATTGGCAGCAGGAAGGGGGTCCCACCAGGGAGGACTTTTGTAAGGCACAGAAGGAGTGCCCTTCTCTCGTGGGTATGCGGCAGCAGGCTGCAGACCAGGCCGCGGGTGATCAGTCAGGATCACATTTCGTTTACTGGGAGAACGACCTCCTATATACAGAGCCTAAGGTTGCTGAGCCTGGGTCAGCCCGTGCGCTGGTGGTACCCCAGGACTTCAGAGCCTTCCTACTGGGGCTGGCTCACGATGTGCCATTGGCAGGGCATTTGGGGCAGGACAAGACCTTTGAAAGGCTTGTCACCCACTTTTATTGGCCTCAAATGCGCAGGAGTTCAGATACTCACTGCAGGACATGCCAGACTTGCCAGGCAAGTGGAAAGAGTGGAAGGAAGCAGAAGGCTCCACTCCAGCCATTCCCTGTGGTCGGTACCCCATTCCAGCGAGTGGGGATTGACATTGTAGGGCCACTGGACCCCAGGACAGCGATGGGCAATAGGTTCATCCTGGTCCTGGTGGACCATGCCACCCGGTACCCGGAAGCCATTCCTCTGAGGACAGTGACGGCCCCCGTGGTGGGACGTGCACTGATGGGAATTTTCTCCCGAGTGGGATTCCCTCTAGAGGTGGTGCCTGACCGAGGTACCAATTTCATGTCCAAATACATGAAATCCCTGTGGCAAGAGTGTGGTGTAACCTACAAGTTCACCACACCTTACCACCCCCAAGGAAACGGGTTGGTTGAGAGATTCAACCGAACCCTCAAAGGCATGATAATAGGCCTAGAAGGACCCATGAGGCGTAAGTGGGACGTCCTCTTACCATGCCTTCTCTTCGCTTACCGTGAGGTGCCACAGAAGTCTCTGGGGTTCAGTCCCTTTGAGCTTCTGTATGGTCACCCAGTCAGAGGACCTCTAAGTCTGGTCAAGGAAGGCTGGGAGCAATCTCCCAGGAAACCTCCCCAGAATGTATATAGTTACATGCTGGCCTTCAGGAATCAGACTAGGCGATTCAGGCAACTTGCTGAGGCAAATCTGGAAGCCAGCCAGGAGGAGATGAAGCGGTGGTACGACCAGAATGCCACTTTGGTAGAGCTTCAGCCTGGACAGAAGGTATGGGTCTTGGCCCCCGTGGAGCCGTGTGCGCTCCAGGATAAGTTGACCGGTCCCTTTGAGGTGGTGGAGCGCAAGAGTCCTGTTACCTACGTGGTGGACCTGAAGTCTCCTAGGAACCCCTTAAGGGTCCTACATGTCAACCGCCTCAAGCCCCACTTGGAGAGGTCCCAAGTGGGCATGCTCTTGGCAACAGATGCTGGGATGGAAGAGGAGACAGAATCTCTTCCTGACCTCCTGTCAGCCAAGGAGCAAGATGGGTCAGTGGATGGTGTCATCCTCTCTTCCACCCTGACCCCTGAGCAACAGAATGATTGTCGTCAGTTACTGGGACAATTTTCGGATCTGTTTTCCCTGGTCCCTGGTTGGTGCGTCCATGACGTGGACACTGGGGATGGATCACTGACATAATATCGACTACAAAAATATAGACTTACAAAAATATCGATGCCAAAATATAGAATACCAAAATATCGAAGTCCTATCTCCAAACAGGAAATTACAAAAATATCGAATCCAAAATATCGTTGTAAATAATATAGTTAGTCAAAATATCAAATTTTTTAAATGTTTTAAAAGTAATGTTAAATAAATGAAATAATACATATAATTAACTGACACATACTTAAAAATACTTAAATAACAGTAAACTTAATGAATAATTAAAGTAAGTAAAAAAAAAATTAATACATATATCTTAACGTGATATTAATTAAAAATATTCAATATTTTCTGTGTAGGATAGCGGGCGCGTAAAATTTACTATTACCACTCCAGTAAGTGCAATAGTAGGGAAAGCGTTGGATAGCGGGAGGGTAAAAATTACTATTCCCACTCCAGAGAATGCAACAGTAGGGAAAGCGTTGGATAGCGGGAGGGTAAAAATGACTATTCCCACTCCAGAGAGTGCAATAATAGGGAAAACATTGGATAGCGTAGGGGTAAAAATTACTATTCCCACTCCAGAGAGTGCAACAGTAGGGAAAGCATTGGATAGCGGGAGGGTAACATTTACTATTCCCACTCCAGTGAGTGCAACAGTAGGGAAAGCGTTGGATAGCGTAGGGGTAAAAATTACTATTCCCACTCCAGAGAGTGCAACAGTAGGGAAAGCGTTGGATAGCGGGAGGGTAACATTTACTATTCCCACTCCAGTGAGTGCAACAGTAGGGAAAGCGTTGGATAGCGTAGGGGGAAAAATGACTATTCCCACTCCAGAGAGTGCAACAGTAGGGAAAGCGTTGGATAGCGGGAGGGTAAAAATTACTATTCCCACTCCAGAGAGTGCAATAATAGGGAAAACATTGGATAGCATAGGGGTAAAAATTACTATTCCCACTCCAAAGAGTGCAACAGTAGGGAAAGCATTGGATAGCGGGAGGGTAACATTTACTATTCCCACTCCAGTGAGTGCAACAGTAGGGAAAGCGTTGGATAGCGTAGGGGTAAAAATTACTATTCCCACTCCAGAGAGTGCAACAGTAGGGAAAGCGTTGGATAGCGGGAGGGTAACATTTACTATTCCCACTCCAGTGAGTGCAACAGTAGGGAAAGCGTTGGATAGCGTAGGGGTAAAAATGACTATTCCCACTCCAGAGAGTGCAACAGTAGGGAAAGCGTTGGATAGCGGGAGGGTAAAAATTACTATTCCCACTCCAGAGAGTGCAATAATAGGGAAAACATTGGATAGCGTAGGGGTAAAAATTACTATTCCCACTCCAGAGAGTGCAACAGTAGGGAAAGCGTTGGATAGCGGGAGGGTAACATTTACTATTCCCACTCCAGTGAGTGCAACAGTAGGGAAAGCGTTGGATAGCGTAGGGGTAAAAATTACTATTCACACTCCAGAGAGTGCAACAGTAGGGAAAACGTTGGATAGCGGGAGGGTAAAAATTACTATTCCCACTCCAGTGAGTGCAACAGTAGGGAAAGCGTTGGATAGCGGGAGGGTAAAAATTACTATTCCCACTCCAGTGAGTGCAACAGTAGGGAAAGCGTTGGATAGCGGGAGGGTAAAAACTACTATTCACACTCCAGAGAGTGCAATAATAGGGAAAGCATTGGATAGCGTAGGGGTAAAAATTACTATTCCCACTCAAGTAAGTGCAATAGTAGAGAAAATAATAAATGTATTTTTATTTTTAAATTAATTAATTATTAATACAAAAACAAGTATTACCATTAATTACCAATCACACAAGAATTGATTATTTTTAAATACCAATACATTTTTGTTTAATTAATTAACAATTAATAATTAATTAACAAACAATTGTTTTTCAATATCAAACATTAATAAATGCAAATAATACCACTTAATAATTAATTTATAATATATTAATTAAGGATATACACAAATTATTTAAATATTTTTTTTTTCCAATTATATTACTTCCCACCATATTCCCGTATAAACACAATACCCGCTACAAATATTAATTGAATACAATTAACATAATTATCAATTTACCTATTAATACTAATTAATTACCAATTAATACTAATTATTTACAAATTAATAATTAATCAACAACCAATTAATTTGCAATACCAATTAATAATTAACTAATAACAATTAAATTACTTCCCACCCTATTCCCCTATAAACCCACAACCCGCTACAGAAGTAAAATGCAAAATTAAATTAAAGATATATTAATTAACAATATACACAAATAAATTACATAATTATTTATTTACAATTATATTACTTGCCACCATATTCCCCTATAAACACACTGCCCGCTACAAATATTAAATGAATACAATTAACATAATTATCAATTAATCAATTAATACAAATTAATTACCAATTAATACTAATTATTTACCAATTAATAATTAATCAACAACCAATTAATTTGCAATATCAATTAATAATTAACTAATAACAATTAAATTACTTCCCACCCTATTCCCCTATAAACCCACAACCCGTTACAGAAATAAAACGCAAAATTAAATTAAAAATAATTAATAATTCCTATAAATTATTATTTAATAATATATAATTAAATTACTTCCCACCCTATTCCCCTATAAACCCACAACCCGCTACAGAAGTAAAACGCAAAATTAAATTAAAAATAATTAATAATTCCTATAAATTATTATTTAATGTACTATAATTAAATTACTTCCCACCCTACTCCCCTATAAACCCACAACCCGCTATGGAATTAAATTACAAAAAAATAAAAAAACATAAAATTCAATAATTTAAAAATATTCTAACATACATTCCAATATTAATACATACTTTTAACACATATACTAACACTTAAAACACTATAAAAAAATCGATATTTTTAACAACTATATTATTGCAATCGATATTTCTTACCTGTTTTTCGATATTCTTCACCACTATATTTTTGCAAGTCGATATTCTGTCCATTCGATATTAAAAACTCGATATTCTTGCTACTCGATATTTTTTTTTCGATATTATGTCTAGTTACCACTGGGGATAGTACACCTGTGCGGCACAAGGCCTACAGGGTGACTGACAGGGTGAGGACATGCATCAAGGAGGAGGTCTCCAAGATGTTTGCACTCGGGGTAATTGAGTCTTCTAGCAGTCCTTGGGCCAGCCCCGTGGTCTTGGTCCCAAAGGCTGCAGCGCCGGGAGCCACACCCGAACTCCGGTTCTGTGTGGACTACAGAGGACTCAATTCAGTCACTAGGACTGACGCACACCCCATCCCCAGAGCTGATGAGCTCATCGATCGGCTAGGGGCTGCCACCTACCTCAGCACGTTTGATTTAACGTCTGGGTATTGGCAGATCGCCTTGACCGAGGGGGCCAAAGAGAGGTCAGCATTTTCCACCCCAGATGGGCACTACCAGTTCCGGGTTATGACCTTTGGGATGAAGAATGCCCCTGCCACCTTCCAGAGATTGGTCAACCAGGTGTTGGCTGGGCTGGATTCGTTCAGTGCAGCCTACCTGGATGACATCGCGGTGTTCAGCTCCACTTGGGAAGAACACCTGCGACACCTCTGGGAAGTGTTGATGGCGCTGCGCAAGGCAGGCCTCACGATCAAGGCGAGTAAGTGCCAGATCGGGCAGGGTTCCGTGGTGTACTTGGGACACCAAGTTGGGAGTGGCCAGGTGGCCCCCCCGTTCAGCCCAAGATACAAACCATCCTGAACTGGGAGGCGCCCAAAACCCAGACCGAGGTGAGAGCCTTCCTAGGTCTCACCGGGTACTACAGGAGGTTTGTCAAGGGGTATGGCAACCTGGTTGCCCCCTTGACAGCGCTGACTTCGAAGAAGCAGCCCAGGAAAGTGATTTGGACTGACACCTGTCAGAAAGCTTTTGAGGCCCTGAAAACTGCTATGTGCACGGCGCCCGTGCTCTTGGCTCCCAACTTCTCCAAAGAGTTTATCGTTCAGACAGACGCTTCAGAGCATGGTGTGGGGGCTGTTCTTTCACAGATTAATGAGGAGGGCCTAGATCAACCCGTAGCCTTTCTTAGCAGGAGGTTACTTCCACGGGAACAGAGGTGGAGTGCTATTGAGCGTGAGGCATTTGCTGTGGTCTGGGCACTGAAGAAGCTAAGACCCTACCTGTTTGTGTCTCACTTCCAGGTTCAGACGGACCACAGGCCCCTCAGATGGTTGATGCATATGAGGGGTGAGAATCCAAAGCTGTTGAGGTGGTCCATTTCCCTACAGGGTATGGATTTCACGGTGGAACATCGCCCTGGTAGAGATCACGCCAATGCTGACGGTCTGTCCAGATTTTTCCGCCTTAGTGATGAGGAACTCCCTGGGGTAGGGTAGTTCTCCCCACTTTTCAGCTGGAGGGGACACGTGTTAGACCTGGCACCTTGGCGTGAGTCTCCCTTCCTCTTTTTGTCGCTGTGTCTCATGTGCTTTTATGGTGTTGGCCGCTCAGCGCGCTGTGCCACTGCCAACCAGTGTCGCGGTGCGAGTGCTCCCTTGTAAATTATATATGTTGGTTGGATTCCATGATTGGATTGTTTGGTTTACTGTCAGACCCCAGTAAAGTGCGCCAGGAGCGCCAGGGCATGTAAAAGCAAACACCGCTGGTGGGCTTGCAGCACTGGTTGTGCCACCTACAGAAGCGGCCGGTAAACGATGTCTAAGGTCTGCCATCGCAGAACCTGCGTGCAGTCTGGTACTGACATGCTGACTGGCAAGTGCCCACACTTGCCGGTCCCTAAACCTTCCCTTAACTTCATGTTAGTCACCCCTCTGGTAGGCCCACGGGCAGGGTGCGTTGCAAGCATAAGGTAGGACAAGCTTGGATGCGTGGCATGTCCTAGTAGTGAATGACCGCCATCTTGTTGTTCACTACTGCAAGGCTACCCTGTTCTCATAGGCCAGTATGGGCGGCTTTGATTGTTACACCCTATGATCCTAACCGACCCAGGGAACACGGTAGAAGATCGAGTTTAGTATGCCTGAACTCGGAATAATAAGGTACATCTTTTCGTAAGGTTTATTTTAATATTCCGCGTTTGCAAATGCCGCTTTTAGAAAGCTGGCCTTTGCTTGCCTAAACATTTCAGCCCGCCTCTGCGTGATGTGTATCTAATGTCTGGCTGGTATGAGTGACAGGGCTGGGGGAACCCAGATGGGCAGGGCTAGGTAGCCTGGTGGTGAATAGGACGATCAACAGGTAGATGGGTGGGAGGAGTGCTCCTAGGCTCTGAATAGGACAGTGCTCTGCCACCTCAATGCCGGCTCCGCCCCCTGTGGAGCGTCTGAGGACTCTGCCCTGCACTCTGAAAGAAGAAGCCTGCATCGCGTAAACAAAGTGCTCAGAAACCGGACTGAACTAGGCAAAGGACCCCCTGGCCTGGGAGAACAAAAGATTTGCTGTATAAATGTAGGAGCCCTGCTCCTAAGAAACTAGATCCGCTTTTGACCAAGAAGAATCTCTGCCTGAGGAGGAGGCACCGGGAAAGCTGTAGGAGGAAGACTGTCCCTGTCCTGGGGGATTGGCCTACAGTGGTGACCTTGCTGCCAAGGGGGAGAAGAGAAACTGTTGCTGAAGACTTTGCTTTATTTTTACTTTCAAGACTTGTGCTTTTCCAAAACGATCTCCAAGGGCTTGGAACTGAGCTTGCCCCCTGAACTGAGCCCCAGGACCATTGGGCTCTACCTGATCTTCACTCGCCTGCCGCTGGACTGTGGTGTCCTTTCCCTCGCCGGAGCTGTGACCCTCGTGCCCCAGTCCCTCCCGGAGCCGTGACCAGGACTGCTTAGCCGCCCCCGCCTTGGGAAGAGCCTCGCACGATCGGAGCCGCTCCCCCTACGCTGTGCTGGGCTGCCCCTGTCACCTCGCTCGCTGGAGGCTCGCTGTGCACCTTCACCCTCCCGCCAGAATCGGCGTTGTGAGCATCTCCAAGCCTCGGACGGCCCGGACGTAACCTGCGTGCCCGGCTGCCCCGCTTTGTTCACCCGCCACCTGCAACACCCCGCTCTGGCCGTGAGCCTGAAGATCAGACCCCCATCGTGAAGTGTGGGAGCCTCGGACGCCGCCTCGCCCTTTTGTCGAAGAACCGCTGAAATCCCGCACCCGCCTTTGCGTCAAGAAACAAGGTACTGTACTTACGAACTCGACCGCAAGCTCACATCGGATCCAGGGTCCGCAACGTTCTGATTTCCCTGTCATCTGCCGTGTGCTTCCCGATCGCCGCCTCAGCACGAAGTGCGCTGAGGCCCACAGTTACCTTGTGCCCGCCTAAAGAACTTTCCGTAACAAAGAGACTTTACCGTATTCCTGAGAATTGTGGCCCCATCAGTTCAACGTTACTGGGCCTTGTATTTGAATCTGCTGAATCTACATAAAAGCTTATTTTTATATACTTCCTGATTGGTGTCCGTTTGTGGTGCATGCAAGGGGTTTACTGTATGTGTAATTGCATTTGCTTAACCGTGTACGCCTGAGACTTAGCCTAGACTGCTCGCGCCACGCACCTAGAGGGTGAGCAGGGGTTATTCTGGGGAGTCATCCTTCGCCCTGACAAGAAGTAAAGGGTCCCTGCTTGTTGTGGGTACACACCTGCGTCAACCAGAGCCCCCTCATTTCTAACACCCTTCCATGTATTTGGCTGTCCAGGTCACGCTCGCGCCTTCCGGAGGCATCGGGCTCGGGGTCGCTGCGTCTGCAAGGCAGGCACTGAGGATGGGCACTGGTGTGGTGGGCCTACCCTCCCCGGCACATCAGGAGGTGCCGCAAGTTGCGCATCGGGCGGAGGGAGGGACGTGGGGAGAGGGACGGGTGCGCCTTCATTTCGGTGTGGTCGCCCGCTTCGGGAGGCGTGGCTTCCTTTTGGGGTGTGCTGAACCAGTGCAGAGGGGTGGGGGGTTTGGAGACCCACTCCATCCCTGGCACAGGCACTCCGGCCTGCAAATCGGGGGAGAATCGCGTGTCCCCTTGTGCCTACTAGAGGATATGTTGTAGTGTTGGCTTTCCAGCATGTTCACTGCTGTCATCATTTGGAATGTGATTATGCATGATGTCAGATTTAGAATGTTGGGTTCTGAGCTGGAGTCAGTTGGGAGCTTGGGACTGAGCTGGAAGGTGACAGCTCCTGGTGGGGTTTTTATCATATGGATTTACCTTAATACTTATAATTACCACTGCTGGAGCAGAGTTTTCAGTTTGAAAATTCATTGGTTTTTGAAGCTCTGGCATGTCTATGCGTTTTATTAATTTATTAATAATTAACAATTAATTATTTGTCTTGTGCAAGTGTGTTTATATTAATCAATCCGTTTGTCTTAACATAAGAGAAAGTTACACGTGGGTGAGCATAAACGTGCTGTTTAAAAAATAATGTGCGTGTTTTCATGTTTAAACGTTGCTGTGTGCTGTTTATTTTTGAGCACAAAACGCTTTCCGAATTAATGCTTTTCTATGTCGCAAGAGCTAGATAAATACATACACATAAGGGTGTTAGTGGGGTTAACACTGTTTAATCACTATGCTGTAGTAACGATTGTTTTGTCTCTTTAATTAAGATGGTCAATTATGGCCTATGGTGGCCTAAGCCGAGTTGGCTGATTTATGAGCCTGGCTGTGATTTATGATATGAAAACTGTGACAAGGGAGACCCCTGCTGGAAATGGTCCTGAAGTCAACTGACCATAGTCCTTGCTTGAGAAACTTTCCATGAGGACAGCAGCAGTTTTGGGAGATCTCCAAAAGAAATGGAACGTCCTTGGCAGCCTTGGGAAACAAAGGAGCCTTAGAGAAAGACTGTGAACTATGGCTCGATTGCTGAGGAGAAGTTGAACAAACTAGATACTTTTTTGGTTTCTTGGTTCCTGTTCCGTAGTCTTCATTTTGTGAACTTTTCCTGAGCGGAGATTTTCAAATGTAGCGATGTTACATCCTTTCCTTCTCGCTCTGCTCAGTGATTCAGCGGACATTACTATTTTTTTTATGTTTCCAATGTATCTTTCCTTTGTTCGAAGCATTATAAAAAATGTTAGCTTAGAGAGGTTTCTTGCCACTTGCCATTTGCCTTTGCCGCGTACCGAATCTGCGTTGCTGAGGATCGATGCTGAAAGGACTTCGTCTTGAGAGACTTTTACCGAGAGACTTGTCCTGACCCGTTCTGACATTTAGCTAGAATAGGTAACTATGAGAAAATGATTTATTCTGATTGATTTCTTGACTAATTTTAGATAAAGCAATATAATTTTAAACATGGTGTTGGATATTCTTTCTTGTCAATTATTGAGTTTACATTATTGATCATTATTGTATATGTTGTATAGATTATGTTTATTGTTTGAGGACAGTCACAAAAACCAGATCTTATCGACCCCGATATAGATGCAGGGTGTTTAGGTGTTTCTTCCCACAGGTTATTGCTGGTAGAGTATTTGAGTGTGTGTAAGTTAAATGGGCCCTAGCGTATGAAGAATGTATGTGCGTGTAACTGTGAGATTACTCTATCCGTGGTAGTGGGAATATTATAGATACCCTGATCTCTATCAATTTCTCGGTAGCAGAGGATGGTTTTTGATGATTGTCTTGATCTGATTAGATTGCTTGTACATTAGCTTATTGATTATTGATTTTTTGTCGATATTGGTATATGTACTAATACTATATGTTGGAGTCGTCATGTTGAGTTATATGTAGTGCTTCTGGAACTTGGAAGCTGGTAGCAGTTTCGTAGTAGGGCAGAGGAAAGTATATGCTGCTCTCGGGAAAGACGGAATTGTAAGGAATAACGTGTGACAATTGAAGTTGCGCGTCACATTGTCTGGGTTCGGAATCAGTGACATTGTTGTATGTTACTATTAGAATACATTTCTGGGATATAAGGAGAGTGTATGGTAGTGAAGGTTATCTGTGAAACTCTGGTCTTAAGTCCCAGGGATCCGTAAAGGATTTCCGTTAAAGCTTATTGCGGGAGGAGTAATAGGTATTCTCTGAGCTTGTTTGAGGAACTGGGCAAAAGAAAGCTTGCTTAGTTAATGTATGTTATAATTCTGTAGTGGGACAGATTGTGCGCTGTTCTCGGGAAGCAGGATTCTGTGTGCATGTACTATATTTTCCTTGTATGAATGTGCGTGGATGCATATACATTTATTGATTGTAAGACTCTTTGGATAAGTCCTAGAGGAAACAGTTATGAGATGTATGAAAGTTTGTTAACTCTTGAGAAATAGACTTTCTTTTACTATTCTGTGGTTAGCGAAGCAGACAATGGAGATGTTTTTATGTTGTAACTAATAGATTTTGTAGAAATTTTGATACGAAGTCTACTGAGAAATTTTGTAAAGGAGGGGTAGACGAGTGACAGAAGACAGGAGACAAGCGACTGCAGCGACTGTTGACGTCAGAAAGTCCGCGCTCTGATTGGATAGTGGATCAGAATAGGGTTCGCGCTGGGATTGGTGCGTTAGTGTGAGTCGCGCAGGGATTGGAAGAGCTGTTTAGTGACGTAGACGCTCCAGGAATGGTGCGTTAGTGTGAGTCGCGCTGTTATTGGTTGAAAAGGCTCGTATTGTATATTTATAATACGGAAAGAGTAGAGAGTTTTGGTAAGCGCTAAAATGTATTACCAAGAAGAGAAAAAGAAGAAAACATTCTTTGGGAAAATGAAACAGTGGTTTAGCAAGGATAAAGAGGTTAAGACGAGAGAGGGTGAGTTGCTACCTCCAGCGAAAACACCTGCATCCTTCATGGCTGCGAAATATGGGTATCATACCTGTATATGGTTGGAGAACTGGGTTAGGTATACTAAAGAAGATGGTGTTCTAGCATTTCCAGAACATGGTTCATTTAATCTGGCCATGTTGAGAAATTTACGGGAAAAGATGTTATGTTTAGACCCGAAGCCAAGACCTACACAGTTTGAGGCTTTAGTGGAATGGGAAGAGGAAGTACATGAGCGAGAAAAACAGAGATCTGGAGGTTATTACAGGTACATGTTTGGGAGGAGACATGATCGTGAGACTCATCATGATCGAATGAAAAGATGGCGAGATGCTAGTATGTCAGAGGGATTATATCCAATGAGAACAGTTGAAGGGGGAGCAGAAAGGGTTCCTGAGTCAGAAATGAGAAGATATGGAGAGTATGAGGATGAGGTCTTGAATGACATGATTTACAAGAGACCACCTCCATATAGACCAGAACCAGATGAGAGTACACCAGTTGTTTCTACGATAAGAGATACAGTTTGTATTATTGAGACAGAAAAAGTGACTCCTGAATCAAGAGGTAGTAATTCTTTCAGGGAGAGAGAGAATCGAGGTAGTGATGAAAATGCCAGACAATTAGCCAGAACCACAACAGAGCTGACTGAGAAAATTAGGGAGTTAACGAAGAATCTGGAAGCCGTTACGGTGCCTGTAACTATAGGTCCGGTTATTCCTGTGTTTGACAGACAGAGGACAGGTGAAAATGGACTGGTGGTTCCATATGTTGGGAATAATTTGACAAATTCAGTTGGTCCTTCAGGAGATTCGAGTAAAAGAACAGAAAAAAGTGACCTGAGACAAACCAGACATGACACATGTAGTGAAATACTGGATGCTAGCGAACCTAGTTGTTCAGGGATGCCAATTTTAGAACCGCAGAAAAGAGTAGTTCCAGTGAGAAAAACTGCTGAAATAACAGTTGAAGATTTGAATGATTGGATGAAGGTTCTTCAGAAAAAGGATAAAGATTCACAAGTAATTGGTGTGGCTAGGTTACGTATAGAATTACAAGAGCTTGTTACAGGAACAGTTCCAACAGAAATTCTGAAGAGTCATCATGATGGGGAATTAATGTTCATGTGTAAAAACATCACCTGGAGAGCAAGAAATACACATGATAGGCTAAGAGCGATAGCAAATGAGCAGGGAGTTGACATTGATAAAGTGAAGGC
The DNA here is from genome assembly GCF_964204655.1 of Triturus cristatus. NCBI lineage: Eukaryota > Metazoa > Chordata > Amphibia > Caudata > Salamandridae > Triturus > Triturus cristatus. The sequence goes on from NC_140594.1 coordinate 783,756,092, forward strand.
TTTACAAAAAACCTACAGGATGGATTTTACAGAAAAGGATATAGAGAATTTGAATGCTACTGGTAGAACAGGACAGATCAAGGAAATGGTAGCATTATTGCGAAGATGGGGTGATGTAGAAAAGTGGAAGGATAGGTGGTATAAGAAAAGAGAGGAATCTGAAGATAGAACAACTTATTCAGCATTTCCAGTGAGAGAAAAGGAGAAACCAGTGGATAATTATCCTATTAGAGAAATACCTGGAGGAGGATATGTACATGTTCCATGGACCAGACAGGATATTTTATCATTTACGAATGATTTCCCTCGATTGAGAGAAAAGCCCGTCGAGTGGTATAGGCAGGTAGACAGGTTTGTGAAATTGTCAAAAGTGCTGTGGGTTGACCTGAATAGTCTGTTTGATATAATTGTTCCAGCAGACTTGTGGACTGAGTGTAAAATAGTTGTGAGTTGGCCTACTGAGGAGTATCCAAGAGATCCAAGAACAGGGGCACCAGATCCAGAAGTAATGAGAAAGTATGATCAGGTGATGGTATACCTGAAGAGTAAAGTACCTGCAAAAGAGACAGACTGGGTTAAAATAGATCGAACACAACAGGAAGCAAAAGAATCAGTTCATGCTTTTTACGAGAGGCTGATACTGGCATTTAAACAATTCAGTGGAGATGAACACCTGGGTGACAAAGATTTGAGTCATTTTGTATACAGATTTGTATATGGCCTTAGACCTGAAATTGGTGAGAGAATTCGTGAGCATACAGTGGATTGGCAGAGTAAGAAAGTAGATGAGATTCTGAGACATGCAAAATACTTTAGTGATGAAATTGAAGCAAAACAAAGAAAGCTGAAAGAGAAAGCAATGTGGGCACAAGTGAAAGTTGCGGAAAGACAGGAAGCGCAGTTAGTGGAACAAGCGAATAATCCAGGAAATAATCCAGGGAATAGACCTAGATATGCAGGAAAAGGAAAGGGAAGTCTGGAAGAAGCGAAAAAAAAGTTCCCATGTCACAACTGTGGCCAACTGGGACATTGGAGATCTGAGTGTACCAATCCACCATTAGTGAATAATGAGGGTAAATCCTTAAATCAACAGGTGCAGAACGAAGGAAATAATCAACAGCAGCAACAACAGAAAGTTGTGAGACAGCAGAGTCAAGAGCCAAAACCGCCCTTGCCGCAGAATAGAGGGTTACAAAAGTATAATCAGGATTCAGGATTCTACAATGATGAACAGGTAAACAAACCAAGACGTTCTAACAAGGTACAACAGTACTTGTTAAAGAGTGAAGGGAGTGAGTCTGAGGGTGATTATTGACGGTGCCGAAGAGAGGAGGAAGAGTGCATACTTGGTGCAACTCTAGAAATAGACCAGGCAGGACCATTTGTGGATGGGAAAATAAATGAGGAGAGTGTTACTTTTTTGGTAGACACAGGTGCGACAAGATCAACTGTCAGGTCAACAGATGTTAGAAATCTTCCTCTCTCGGATGAAGCAATCCAAGTAGTTGGTGTAGCCAATACACAAATCAGAACACGTCTTACTGAACCAGTAAGAGTACAGATAGGGAAATTTTCAGACATGCACAGATTCATTGTCTGTGACACGAGTCCAGTGAATCTGTTAGGTAGGGACTTGTTATGCAAGATGAACTGCACAATTTTTTGTACACCAGATGGAATAGCTTTTGAGACACCAGATGAGGATGTTTTGTACCGAATGACTCTAGAGAATAGAGAAAGTGAGTTAATTGGTGCATTTGCAGTGTTCAATCTGGAGGATTTGCCTCGAGAGTTGAGAGACACAGTGAAAAGGGCAGTTTGGGATTTTACTGGAGAGGATGTGGGATTGATGAATAATGTAGATCCAGTGAAAATTGCAGTAAAAGAGGGAATTACATATCCTAACATTCCTCAGTACAAAATGACACCAGAAATAATTGAAGGGATAACTCCTATAATTGAGAAAATGATTCAGCAAGGAGTCCTGAGAGAACTACTAAGTAGTCCGTGTAATTCACCGATAATGGGACTAAAAAAGCCTAATGGGAAATTTAGGATTGTGCAGGATCTGAGAAAAGTTAATCAAATTGTGGTGGCATGTTGTCCTATTGTGCCAAATCCATCAGTGATCCTGTATCAAATTCCACATGATGCTGAGTGGTATACAGTGATTGATTTGTGTCATGCGTTCTTTTCAATTCCATTACATCATGACAGCCAGCCGATTTTTGCATTTAGGTTTGGCCAGCGTATTTTAGCATGGTGTCGTATCCCACAGGGGTATACGGAGAGTCCTTCGATATTCAATCAGTTATTGAAAAGATCGTTGGAAAGTCTGATCATGCCCGAGAGTTCAGTGCTAGTGCAATATATTGATGACCTACTTGTGGCATCAAAGACACGTGAAGCTTGTGAAGTAGATACCATAGCTTTACTGAATCATCTGGCAGATGGAGGGTTAAAGGTATCTCCAGCCAAATTGCAATTTTGCAAGAAAGAGGTGCATTATCTTGGACACAATATTGAAAAAGGTCTGAGAAAAGTGACTGATGAGAGGATCAGAATAATCAGAGAAGTGAAAGCTCCAAAAACCCAAAGAGAAGTGAGAATGTTCCTGGGTATGGTGGGATATTGTCGTCAGTGGATAATTAATTTTTCGCTGATAGCAAAGCCACTGATTAAACTGACAAAAAGTGAAATGACAGATCCATTGGATCTAGATGCAGAACAATTGGCAGCATTTGAAGAGCTCAAAAGTAAAATGTGTGAAGCTCCAGCTTTGGGTATGCCTGACTACGAAAAGGAGTTTGAGTTGTACTGCAGTGAGAGAAATGGATGTGCACTTTCAGTGTTAATTCAGAAACATGGATTACTGAGAAGGCCTATTGCGTACTTCTCATCGACACTTGACCCTGTAGCTGTGGGTTTACCAGGTTGTCTAAAATCTGTGGCTGCAACATGCAGAAGCCTGGAACAGAGTGAGGGAATCATAATGGGATATCCTGTAAGGGTATTCGTACCTCACAATGTGGCAATTCTTTTGACAAGAAGCAGAACTCAGTACATGTCACATAGTCGGTTGACTAAGTATGAAAAGGTGATTCTGGGAGCATCAAATGTGACTCTTGAGAGATGTGTGAATGTGAATCCAGCGACACTCTTGCCGGATATTGAAAATGTAGGTGTGAGGATGGAAGATGATCATGATTGTTTGGATGTGCTTGAGTACTGTACAAAACCGAGACCAGACATAAGGGATCTTCCCTTACCTGAGAATGATCATGTGTTGTTTGTGGATGGATCATGCCTGAGAAATGATGATGGTGTGCTATGTGCAGCATATGCGGTGTGTAAAGTTTCAGAAGTTATGGAAGCATCACCATTGAAAGGAGTGAAATCTGCGCAAGTTGCTGAATTGGTGGCATTGACAAAAGCTTGCGAAATTGGGAAAGATTTGAGGACAACTGTGATGACTGATAGTCAGTATGGATTTGGAGTGGTGCATGATTTTGGCCAGCTTTGGCTACAAAGAGGTTTCTTGACATCAAGTGGAACTCCAATAAAGAATGCTGAAATGATTGGTAAATTGCTTGAGGCGATACAGCTGCCTAAGGAGTTAGCAGTTGTAAAATGTGCTGCCCATGGACAAGGGGAGGATTTTATAACGGTCGGAAACCGTTATGCAAACGATGTTGCACAATATTGCGCAAAGACAAATCAGTCAATTAATCGGGACCGAGAGGGTGAAATGTCTTTACTCTCTGTGATGTTTACTAATGTCTTAGAGACATGGGATGAAGTGAAGCAGTTACAGGATGAGGCAGGAGAGGAAGAGAAAAAAGATTGGATTAAGGCAGGATGTGCTCCAAGAGAAACAGACCATGTTTGGGTCTACAGAGATGGCAGACCAGTAATGCCCAACTCCATCTTGTCGTCAATGGCAAGGATGTATCATGGCCAGGGACATTTGGGAAGGGATGCGATGGTCAGGTCGTTCAAGCAGACCTGGTACAATGCAAAGTTCAGGACAATTGCAGAAAGCATCTGTCAAAGGTGTTTAGTTTGTCAGCAATTTAACACTGGGAAAAAGACAGTGGTGAGTTTGGGAACAATTGGCAGAGAAGGAGGTCCTTTTACAAGAATGCAGATTGATTTCATTGAAATGCCCCAAGTAAACAGACTGAGGTATGTTCTAGTGGTAGTCTGTTTGTTTTCAAGGTGGGTGGAAGCTTACCCGACTAGAAGAAATGATGGATTAACAGTGGCAAAGTTACAGTTAAGGGAGTTGATTCCTAGGTATGGGTTTCCAGTTACGGTTGAGTCTGATAGAGGTAGACACTTTCAAAATGAACTTATGGGTTTAATTTGTGAAGCATTGAAAATACAGCAGAAGCTACATTGTGCATACCGACCAGAGGCTTCTGGTGTGGTTGAGCAGATTAATGGCACAATCAAGAATAGGATTGGAAAAATGTGCTTAGCCACTGGCATGAAATGGCCAGATGTGTTACCTTTAGTTCTGATGACTATGAGATCTACTCCAGATAGAACTACTGGTTTGAGTCCGCACGAGATAATCATGGGACATGCAATGCGCCATGCATTCGTGCCTGTAAATAAGTTGGTGACAATAACTGATGACATGATTTTGGATTACTGTAAAGGCCTGGCTGACGCAGTTCATTCTGTGTTTCACCAGGTTGGAGAAGAAGCTACCACACTTGAGAAGAAGCAAGCCCATGATCTGAGTCCAGGAGACTGGGTGAGGATTAAGGTGCACAGAAGAAGAAATTGCTTGATTCCAAGGTGGGGAAGGCCGAGACAAGTTATTCTGACTACGATGACTGCAGTAAAGTGTGCTGGAGTGAAACACTGGGTACATGCAAGTCATACTCTGAGAGTTCCAAACCCAAAAGAAGGGACTGGTAAAGAGTATTTTGAAGAGTCAGATTCCAGTGATGATGAAGATACAGAATCAGTGAGAAAAGAAGCAGAAAAGGCTTCAAGTGAACCACTGCGAGTATCAGAGAAAAGAACAGATTCTGTGAGAGAGCCTGAAGTTTCAAAAAGCAGTGAAGGAAAAAGAAAAGAAAAGAGAAATTTCACAGAGACTACTCCTGAATCAGAAGAGGAGGAGATTGAAGAACCACTTGAGATAATACTTGAAGAAGCAGGGTCAGAAGAAGATAGAGAGGGACAGATTGCGGAAGACCCCCGAGGAGGTGTAGGGAACATTCATGACGAGCTAGGTGAAGGGACAAGTAGACAGCAAGAAGATTGCGTGTCGGAGACTCGAGGAGGGACAGAAGTAGGGAAGTCTCAAATAGTGGTGAAAGAATCTGTGGAAGAAAAGAAAACTGTTAGAAAACGAAAACAGAAGGCACTTGAAGCGGAATCGGATGATGAGAATGAACAAACAGAGGGTCGAGTTCTGAGAAAGAGAACTTGGATTGGAGAAAGGAGTGATAAAGAAATAAAGCCGAAAAAGGTTGTGAAAGGAGATCGTTGGCCTAACAACAGAGTTAAAAGGGTGAGATACAGAATAATAAGACCAAATTCATCAAAAGCTGAACAAGTGAATGAAATATCGAGTCAAAGTTTGAAGGCTGAAGGAGAAGAATCAAAAGAATCGAAAGAACCAGAAGAGGTCAAAAGAGTGAGAAAACCTAACCAAAAGTATAGGTCGCCGGAATGGATGTATGTGACACTGCCTGAAAGTGAAGAGGTGGAAAGTCAAGGAAATCCAGAGGAGACCGTACGAGGAGTGGTTGAAGAGGATACTGGTGAAATCCTGAAAGTACTCTTGACTGACATTGGAGAAGAGTCGGATACTGAGGATTTTGATGTTGGAGATCTAATACAATTTGATGTTGAAGAAAGTGAAGTGAAGAATGACAAGTATCCAAACTGAATAAAAGAAGGATTCACTTGGATTAAGTGAACGGGAAGATCATTTGAAGAAACTGGAAAGAAAAGAATTCGTTGGAGAATTTAAAAAAAAAAAATCAAATTTCAGTAGTGGAGTAGTAGTGGTTAAGTCAAGGTAGTAAAATGGCTAACATAGAGAATAATCAAAATAGATGTGCCTTCTTTAAAAGGTGGTGTAGGATGTGCTGCTGCTGTACTGGATTATTAATGCTTCTATGAGGTATTTTAGTTTTATTAGTGACTTTTAAGGTTGAATTTGGAACGCATACAGAGAATATGACAAATGTAGAGAAGAATTCGCAAAGAGTAGTTCCAATTAGAAGTAGTAGTACTTACATACACAAAGATAGGTCAATTAATAATTTTTCTAGTAATGTTTTTTCTAAATTGTTATATGAATATGTGAAAACAATGGAAGTGAGGGATTGCTACGTTTGTATGCAATTACCTGCATCCGTTTCAGAGGGTGTTACTTATCACCATTTACCAGCTACATATGGTATTTCTTGTAGTATTTTAAGTAGTGTTTTTTATTTGTTAGGGAAAGTAGATTATAAGATGTCTAACAGAGATAGTATTTTTGGGCACTTGCCAATGAACAAAGAGCTGAATCCAGCTAAAGAAGCTAACACTTTTGGTGAAATTTTTATTGAAGAAAAGGGATTAACATTAGATTACATTTTTAAGAATAATTTAACTTGCAGTCTGAAAGAAGAGGAGAAAGCTTTCCTGGATATGGTAGAGGAAAGGAGATTGAACATGCATGAGAAAGCGGGAAAATATGAAGTGAGTGAGACAATTTGGGACATTGAAATGGGAAAAGAGTTGAAAAATGGGGCTAGTCCAACTTTAGCTCTAGATGCACCGCAGAAGGGTAAACTATGCATTACCAGAAGGAAATCTCAATATGATACATATTTTGTGGGAACTAGTGAGTGCCATGATACATACTTTGTTGCAACAGGTTGGGGTTTCAGAGGTGGAGAAGATACAATTTTTCCAGGAGTGTACTATGTTTGTGGGAACAAGGCTTTTTACAAGTTGCCTGACCATTGGTATGGCACGTGTTATGTGGGCCTGGTTTTTCCTAAGATCTTTCATATAGATAAAATAGAAGATGTAGAGAATATTAATTTACTAACACGTTTTAAGAGAGAAACTTGGTCAGAAATTGTGGGTGATATTTTTGGGGTTTTGATTCCAGCCGTGGGAATTTCTTTGAATGCTTATGGAATTCGGAAACTGTCCACAGTGGTTGATCGCTTATCGACAAATACCGCAGGAGGGTTTCTTTTGGTGAATACGGAATTAAGTGCCGTACGTGCCATGTCTATGCAAAATCGACTTGCCCTTGATATTCTATTGGCCAAGGAGGGTGGAGTCTGTGGAATGCTGAAAGTTCAACATTGTTGCACTTACATTCCAGACGAAAGTAAAGACCTGAAGGTCTATATCAAAAATATTACTGATTTGCATGAAGAATTAGTACCACTTGAAGCTGAAGGGTTATGGACTAAAATAGCTAATAAGATGATAGCTGTTAAGGATTTTATTGCAAAAATAGGTAGTACTATTATAGGTAGAATATTGTTTCCCTTAACTTGTATAATTGTTGCTCTATTAATACTAAGATTAGTGTGTGTGTGTTGTAAAAACAGGAGAGGGGAAAAGAAATTGAATGAAGAAAAGAAAATCAAGAGGGTGAAAAGAGAACCACAAGAGATTGAATTAGAAGAATTGAGGGAGAGTGTTTACTTAGAGACAAAGAAGGATGATGAAAGAGTGACTGGTGTGTAATGTTGTGTAAGGAGAAAAAGACATTTCCGGTTTCTCCTAAAATGGGATTAAATTTTCACAAATTTTTTTTTTTGGGTTTATTTGGTGATAAAATCACCAAAGGGGGGATTGCTGGAGCAGAGTTTTCAGTTTGAAAATTCATTGGTTTTTGAAGCTCTGGCATGTCTATGCGTTTTATTAATTTATTAATAATTAACAATTAATTATTTGTCTTGTGCAAGTGTGTTTATATTAATCAATCCGTTTGTCTTAACATAAGAGAAAGTTACACGTGGGTGAGCATAAACGTGCTGTTTAAAAAATAATGTGCGTGTTTTCATGTTTAAACGTTGCTGTGTGCTGTTTATTTTTGAGCACAAAACGCTTTCCGAATTAATGCTTTTCTATGTCGCAAGAGCTAGATAAATACATACACATAAGGGTGTTAGTGGGGTTAACACTGTTTAATCACTATGCTGTAGTAACGATTGTTTTGTCTCTTTAATTAAGATGGTCAATTATGGCCTATGGTGGCCTAAGCCGAGTTGGCTGATTTATGAGCCTGGCTGTGATTTATGATATGAAAACTGTGACAAGGGAGACCCCTGCTGGAAATGGTCCTGAAGTCAACTGACCATAGTCCTTGCTTGAGAAACTTTCCATGAGGACAGCAGCAGTTTTGGGAGATCTCCAAAAGAAATGGAACGTCCTTGGCAGCCTTGGGAAACAAAGGAGCCTTAGAGAAAGACTGTGAACTATGGCTCGATTGCTGAGGAGAAGTTGAACAAACTAGATACTTTTTTGGTTTCTTGGTTCCTGTTCCGTAGTCTTCATTTTGTGAACTTTTCCTGAGCGGAGATTTTCAAATGTAGCGATGTTACATCCTTTCCTTCTCGCTCTGCTCAGTGATTCAGCGGACATTACTATTTTTTTTATGTTTCCAATGTATCTTTCCTTTGTTCGAAGCATTATAAAAAATGTTAGCTTAGAGAGGTTTCTTGCCACTTGCCATTTGCCTTTGCCGCGTCTTGAGAGACTTTTACCGAGAGACTTGTCCTGACCCGTTCTGACATTTAGCTAGAATAGGTAACTATGAGAAAATGATTTATTCTGATTGATTTCTTGACTAATTTTAGATAAAGCAATATAATTTTAAACATGGTGTTGGATATTCTTTCTTGTCAATTATTGAGTTTACATTATTGATCATTATTGTATATGTTGTATAGATTATGTTTATTGTTTGAGGACAGTCACAAAAACCAGATCTTATCGACCCCGATATAGATGCAGGGTGTTTAGGTGTTTCTTCCCACAGGTTATTGCTGGTAGAGTATTTGAGCGTGTGTAAGTGAAATGGGCCCTAGCGTATGAAGAATGTATGTGCGTGTAACTGTGAGATTACTCTATCCGTGGTAGTGGGAATATTATAGATACCCTGATCTCTATCACCACCTTGTACCATCTTACGCAATAAATACTTATTATTACAAGAACCTACGTGGATTTATCATCATTCCCATCACTACATATGTGTTTTGGGGCAACGCGCCTGGTTTTCCCAGGTGGGGAGACGGGGCGCGTAGCCTTGCCTGGGCTCACCAGTATTGGCTGGTCCTTCTTGCTGTTGGCGGTGGACATCCTCTTTCAGGACTTGCAGGTGGCTCAGATGCGTTGCCACGTCACCTTTGAGTGTTGTTTTAGTACTGGAAGCTGTTGGTGATTGGGACTGGGGTCCACGACGGGCCAGTGGGAGTGAGAGGTACATTGTCCCGGCCTGACGGAGTGGGGAAGAGTCATTTATTTGATCAGTAGTACAATACTTGTCCTAGCATGACAGCGCGCTACATGCTGATGCTCAACTTGATCCTCGTTCCACTCCCTGCTAATATTGAAAATGCACGAGTTTCCTGTGCAGGACCTGCCAACTGATGCGTCTTCATGAAGGGGCAGACCACAGTGCTTTGTGGGGGGTTGCGGTTAATTCTCTGACCGCAAGACTTTGCACTAAGCACTATATAAGTCAGAAGAAAGCGCGCCTTCCTACATAAAAATGTGCCGTGGCCAAGTTTTAAAATGTCTTAGGTGTGACTTTTCCATGATTACTTTGCATCTATGAGTGACACCCAACTATCAAACGTGTCAAACCTAGAGTGACACTTTCTCATGAGTAAAACCGAGCAAGTACTCCTTACTACATAAATGTGCAGTGGCCGAGTTTTCAGATTGCTTAGGTGTGACTTTTCCATGATTTCTTTGCATCTATTAGTGACACCCAACTATCAAACCTGTGAAACCTAGAGACATTTCCTCACGTAAAACCTAGCAAGTAAGTAAATGGAAACAGACAATTTTCAGAAATTATACCATTTATCTTAGCAGAAGCTATAAAAAACAATGCTTAATCTGACACTTTGGTTTCCGGTCCCCGTCACTGGCACTTAATTGTCAACCCCAATGCTGGTGACAGTCTGCCAGGAGGAAAATGTATATCTAATGTCACCAGAGCAGAGGGGGCTGGAGCAGCTCTAGACGCGGCCTCGCAGCGCTTGTAGAGCGGGGCAAGTGAGGGTTTCAGAAAGGACGTTTGACTATCACTGCCTGGGCCTTTCTGGACAAGCAGTCGTCAAGGAGACTGGGTTGAGGCTGGATTCGGAAGTGAAGTGAGAGCTGAGAACAGGCACATCCTTGCACTATCGTATTAAACAACACAGTGGGCGTGAGGATAGTTAAGCTTAATTTGCATGAGTATTGGGACTCTGAATTATTGGTTACAAGGATTGGTGTTGGGGACCTTGTCAAATTGTGAATTTGTATCCCTACCATGGTTTGCTACAGAGGTTGCTGTTGGTTTTGTTGGTTCCCTTGTTGTTCGGGGAGGCAGCTGATGGCATTTCTTGTTCGCAGTTTGAACACAGGGGTTGGCAAACACAACGTGGCAACTTCTGATGCATGGCCCAGGCGTTCCGCCAGGGAAGCGGCTCCGAGAGACCTATTGAAAGTAGATTAGCGCCCCAGCTTTAAATCACCACGGTCAATTGCCATCAGATTAATGGGCATTCCTACATTGTTAGGACAGGAATCCAGCCATACGCATTCGTTAGGGGCAACCCTTAAAGGCTACGGGTCCATAGGAGTAAAAAACACTCACATCGTGCCTTATCAAGCCATTAGCTCCAACTGCAAAAGTTATGCTTAAATATATGCTTCCATAATTTAGTGACTCTGAGTGCCCCCACGGGCGCAGTCACCACGTCCCATTTAGTCAGATAAGGAAAGTGTGAGAAGTTGGCCTGGCATATGCTGGTCACTAGTTAAAGTGGCCTCCTTGCACCAGTCCAATTCGACTCTTATGGTAGTAGGTTTAAGACAACCTTTTAAAGAAAGCTATCATAGTGGTAGCTGTGGAGAGCAGCCTTCAGGCTAAGTCTCAGAGGAATGTAAAGCAGCTTGTTTTACCTTATAATCTCTTGAATCACTAAATGAAAGGACACCACACAGGTATATATATCAAATATATATGTATTTATTACTAGACACACTCTACTAATCTCTTTATGAGATTAGAAGACAGGAACATATGCACAAATCAACCTTTCACAATAAATTAAGCACAAATAGGGCTGGGGCCCTAGGGGCATACCAGACCATATACTAAAAAAGAGACTTAAGAACAACGACTTGAGAAGGGACAAGGCCTATGGCCTACAGAAGCGCTGGGGCCTCACTAATCCACCCAAGGCAGGTAAGTAAAGGACCCACGGAAGATGCATGCAGTGTGAGAACACAGCCGCGGATTCCAATTGACTTCAATGGAGCAAGTCGAGGTTGGAATTTTAGAGTTTTAGGATACTTCGGGAGAGTCTACAAGCAAGTCAATTACAGGGTAAGTAGTTCTAGAGCCAACATACACAGGAGCACCATAGTGCTGGAGTTACCTCACCCAGGGAAGCCGGGTGCATTGGTGTCTTTTGGTGTCGGGTCGCGGCGTCGTTTTCAATGGGAGCCAAAGAAGACTTGCTGCTTGTGAAGACAGGAGAAGTGTCCGGTGGAATCCAAGGCTGGTTGCACTCGATAATAGTGCACAGTACCCAGGGATGGCGGTTCCTCATCACTCATGGGGTCCACTTGCCTCAGCGTCACTGGGGACTCACGATGGCCTTCGGGAAGTCAGGAAATCTTTTTCCTGGGCTGCAGGGACTTTGGACAGCGGGAAAGTTTGCGACCGTTGATGCAAAGTTTTGGTGCCTGCCAAGCAGGGGAGTCACTCCTTGACTCCAAGGGAGATTCTTCAGTCTTCCAGAGGTAGTGGAACGTCGAAGGTCCAGGATTCTTCTTCAGAGCATCGTCCAGGGATATCTAGTTTGCAATGGCAAGTGTTCCCTAACTTATACTGCAAGGAAGGGAGGGACTAGCTCTATGACCCCACCTATGGGAGGGTCAGGGGAGTGGGTGGCTACACCCACTTCCCTTTGTCCAGTTTCGCGCCAGAGCAGGGGCAGGTAGCCCCTGAACTGGTTTGAGCTGGCATATGCACAGAGGAGCCTACTGCTCCCCCAGTGCAGGACTTCAAAGCACTCTAGGAGTGCACCCACCCAGCCCCAATACACTAAACCCTGTCTGGGAGGTGGTTACACCTCCCTGTGACAGGATGTCTATTGTTGGGCCTCCTCCACTGTGAATTTCGGTCATCAGCAGGAGGGCAGCCCAGTGTCTGTGACTGGTGGCATCCATTTTGTGATGCCAGGGCTCTTCAGGATTCTACCGTGTTTCCACAATAGGTACATGTCTATCCCTCTAGAAGGGTGGGATCATACTCCCACACCAGTGACTGGTGTGGGGGTATGATTCCAAAGCGTTTGACACCAAACACAACATGATTTGATGCAGCCATCCCAGAGTTAGCATTTACCGCAAGGTTATAATGCACTTAAGAGTATATGGTGTGACGCATCCTCAAACAGCCACAGAGAATGGACTCTGAGAGCTGCAGAGGGACCCTGCTCAGGCAGAGGCACCCCCTCACTTGGAAACCAAGCACCCTGCGCTCAGGATTGATAGGGCCTGCCTTAGTGGTGACTGATAGGTTTATATGTGTCTGTAGGTAGAGATATAGTGTACCTATATCTCAGTGAGGAGTGCTAACACTGCCTCACCCAGGCTGCAGTAGCAGGCCTGTGGTGTCAGATTTAGTCTGCTTCCCAGGGGTGGCATAATACATGCTTCAGCCCGTGGTAGGCCTGTGAAGTACCTATGCCCTTGGTACCTAAGGTACCATATACTAGGGGCTCGTAAGGTACCACAGTATCCAATCCCTAGTGCATCTAATATGCACTCCAAGTTGTTTAGAGAGAACAGAGAGGCTGGGGCCCTGATTTGCAGGGTCCCAGCCAGACTATAGCCAGAAACCAGTGTAAACATCAGACAAAAAGTGGGGCAACATAAGGTGCAGATCCTACTCTCCTACAGGAAGTAATTGAGAGGCTTTTCTGGACTTGCAGCTCAGAGACAAGGTCTTCCTTTTCTACTGGCCAATGCAGATCATTAACGTGCAGTAGTGTTGTAGCGCGTGTGCGGTCATTCCTGGCTTCAGAATTGCAAAGAGCAGTAGGGGACTGCGGGGAATCAGGTTAAAACCCAGCAGGTCCACTCAGCCTTTCATCCTTGGGGCTGGTTTAACAATTACCATTATGTTGAGGGGCAATAAAACATGTTATGCAGCGCCAAGGTACCTCAAAGGGGAGACGTACAAATACTCATGTTCACTGATGTTCTTCCTGCACAAGGGGTGTGGGAGATGTTGCAGCCCGGTTTACACCCCCAGCCGGGTTGACTGCATAATAGCACGGATCTGGAAGGAAGTGCTAAAGGTCCTCTGGGTATCACTGGTGTGCTGGGAAAGGCCCGGCTTGTATGCTCCACAGGTGAATATACACAAGCTACCTTGAAATCTAGCAGTATTGTCTTACACGATGCACCAGTCTTCTTAACATCCTTATTATCTCTGTTGTAGAAGGGTTAAGCAGCAAGGCCTCAGCTCAGCCATTGGAGCTGGGATGGAATGTGGTACATAGTAATTGGGTAGTTCGAAAGTGTGAGAAGTTGGCCCGGCATATGCTGGTCACTAGTTAAAGTGGCCACCTTGCACCAGTACAATTCGACTCTTATGGTAGTAGGTTTAAGACAACCTTTTAAAGAAAGCTATCATAGTGGTAGCTGTGGAGAGCAGCCTTCAGTCTAAGTCTTTAGAGGGATGTAAAGCAGCTTGTTTTACCCTATAATCTCTTGAATCACTAAATGAAAGGACACCACAGAGGTATATATATCAAATATATATGTATTTATTACTAGACACACTCTACTAATCTCTTTATGGGATTAGAAGTCAGGAACATATGCACAAATCAACGTTTCACAATAAATTAAGCACAAATATGGCTGGGGCCCTAGGGGCGTACCAGACCATATACTAAAAAAGAAACTTAAGAACAATGATTTGAGAAGGGACAAGGCCTATGGCCTTCAGAAGCGCTGGGGCCTCACTAATCCACCCAAGGCAGGTAAGTAAACGACCCACGGGAGATGCATGCAGTGTGAGAACACAGCCGCGGATCCCAATTGACTTCAATGGGGCAAGTCGAGGTTGGAATTTTAGAGTTTTAGGATACTTCGGGAGAGTCTACAAGCGAGTCAATTACAGGGTAAGTAGTTCTAGAGCCAACACACACAAGAGCACCATAGTGCTGGAGTTACCTCACCCAGGGAAGCCGGGTGCATAGGTGTCTTTTGGTGTCGGGTCGCTGCGTCGTTTTCAATGGGAGCCAAAGAAGACTTGCTGCTTGTGAAGACAGGAGAAGTGTCCGGTGGAATCCGGACACAAGCTACCTTGGAATCTAGCAGTATTGTCTTACACGATTCACCAGTCTTCTTAACATCCTTATTATCTCTGTTGTAGAAGGGTTAAGCAGCAAGGCCTCAGCTCAGCCATTGGAGCTGGGATGGAATGTGGTACATAGTAATTGGGTAGTTCGATGTAACACATAAAGGGGTGCCCACCTTGGAAAGGCTATTAAAAATAATCACCTGTTTAATGTCCCTAACAAATATCCAAAACAGTTCAGAGGTGAAAGGGAGGGCTTCCAAATTTTAGAGACCCCTAATGTTAATAACAGAACACCTTCACGGTGGCCAGGGGCCACAGAGCGATGGGGAAATCTTTGCTTACAATTTGGGTTATGAGTTGAGAGTAGGATATGTGGAAGGACTGATTCCAGACCTTTATGTTCGAGGCATATGAGCTGCAGATCACACACTAGGATAGTAGATCGCCATCTGGTGTTGGGCTCAGATGCTTGCAGGTTGTTGTTGTCTTTGGAAGAAGTCTTCGTGGTCACGAGATAGGTGACTCCTCCCTTAGACGACAGTGCGCATGGGCATCAACTCCATCGTTAGATTGTTTTTTTCCGCCATTGGGTTCGGATGCAACTTTTCCGCTCTGGTTGGAAATCCCAATTCCAAGCTTCTCGAACCGTAAAAATTCCACAAAACCATCGAAGCACCTTCATCTTCGACATCGATTTCATCGGCTCGATTCCGGACGTCGACGCGGGCCGCTGGGCCTATCCAAGCCGTAAGGCCTACGGCTCATGGAAAGGACGCCTTTCAAAAAATGCACCCAGTGTGGAGTAAAATTTCCGCACAGTGACCACCACAAAGTCTGCAACCTGTGCCTATCACCTGAACACGATGAGTCCAGCTGTCCAGCCTGCGCATCCTTACGATCCAAAAAGACCATTCGAGATCGAAGGGCTCGAAGACACATCATGGCACAGAGACCAGCTCCGGAACCAGAGAACATCTTTGATGAAGGCCCCGATGTCCCAGAAGAAGATTCTGAGGATCTACAAATCATCTCCGAAGCAGAGGACTCAGATGACCCCATCACTCCTGGGCAACGTGTGAGTACTACTGCCCCTGCCCCAACCCCTCCAAAACCAAAGGCATTGGTCAAGACTTCGCCTGTTGGCCCCAGTCGAGACCGAAAACATCCTTCAGAAGCCCCACCTCCGGGCTCTGCTCCGAAGAAACAACACAAGCCTTCCGGTAGCTCGGGTCCGAGCAAACCGCATGTCATTGTCCCACCGGCACCTTCGGCACCGAAGCCAAAAGACCACTCGGCACCGAAATCGGCTCCGACGCCTTTGGCCCCGAAAACGCCACGGCCAATAGATAAACCGGCACCGAAGGTTCCCATGCCTAAAGATCCAGCTTCGGCTCCGAAACCATCATCGGCACCGAAACAAACGGCTAAGGACTCTGATACACCTCCTAAAGCCAAAACCTACAAGGATCAGCCAAAACCTCGCTCGGAACTGAAAAAATCGGCACCAAAAACTGTTCCCGAGGAACAGGAACTTTTTCAACCAGATTCCATCGATCCAAGGCAGAAAAAGATTTAAATTAACCCAACGACTGGACATGTCATGGCTGTGCCATGTAAAAAACGGAAACTGGACACACCACCTGCCCCAGTTCCTGTAAACAGGAAGGACTCTGCAACATCGCCTATGCCCCCTTTTTCTCCTATACTGCCTTCTAACCCACCTCCTCTGCCTACACCACCCTTACCTATACCTTCTCCATCACATACACCACCTCCACATGATGATGATGATGACCTAGGGGGTGAGGGTGATCCTAATGACCCGTTCACGGATCCAGATACCTCACCACTTGGTGATTGGGAATTCCCTCTCCCAACAGACATGCCAGAACTGCAGCCATATCCCTCCAAACCATCTCCTCCAGACGATCACCTGAGGTTTGGCCAATTATTAAATAGAGCGGCACTTTACCATGGCATCACAATGCACTCCGATGCACCAGAGGTAGACTTCCTCTTAGATACTTTTGAACAATCTCAAAAGTCAGTACAAATCCTGCCTATGATCAAAGGAGTCATTAAGCACGCCCGAGGTATTTAAAGACCCCGTCCGTGCCAGGGTTCTTAACCCTAGAATAGAAAAGAAATATAGGCCTGCCCCTGAAGATCCTAATTACATCAAAGGACAGCTGCCTTTGGATTCTTTGGTCGTTTCCAATGCTAGGAAACGCGCCAATTCCCAAACCACAGGAGATACACCACCCCCCGACACAGACTCCAAACTGCTAGAAGCCTCTGGCAAAAGAGTAGCAGCACAAGCCGCTAATCATTGGCATATTGCCAACACCCAAGCCTTACTAGCACGATATGACAGGGCACACTACGAACAGTTAGAGGATCTCTTACAACATCTGCCAGAACAGTATAAAACCCAGGCAAATGACCTTATCCAGGAGGGAAAGCTTATTTCAAATGCGTCAATTAAATGTGCGCTTGACGCCGCAGACACCGCCTCTAGAGCAATTAACACCAGTGTGCTCCTTAGATGACATGCCTGGCTACGCATTTCAGGCTTTAAGCCAGAGGTACAAACTACCATACTTAGTCAGCCATTCAACCAGGAACAGATATTTGGGCCAGCAGTAGACACTGCCCTTGAAAAAATGAAAAAGGACACCGAGACTGCTAAGTCCATGGGAGCATTACAGTCTCCACAACCACGTGGCTCCTTTCGGCGCTCCTTCTACAGATGAGCCTCCGAAAATATGGGCGCAGACACCTCATCTAAATTCAAAGCCACTACACAAACATCCCCCAGTAGAGGATATTTTAGAGGCGGATACAGAGGAAACAACAACAAGGAACGAGGTCGAGGTAATAACAACACTCGCACCTCCCCTGCCACAAAACAGTAACTTTCCTCCGCTCCCCCCAGAACATTCCACTCCAGTCGGGGGCAGACTAACACAGTTCCTACCTGTCTGGAACTCCATCACAACAGACAAGTGGGTAAGACAAATTATCCAGTATGATTACTGCCTGGAACTCACAACTACGCCCCTACATATACTACCCAACAGCGCTCAATGTCACCAGACCATCTTACGCTCCTCAAACAAGAGGTTCTCTCATTGCTCCAAAAACACGCAATAGAGCCAGTTAGAACATCAGGGGACAGGGGTATACTCACTCTACTTCCTAATCCCCAAGAAGGACGGGACTCTAAGACCAATACTCGACCTCAGACCCCTAAATCTGTATATACACTCAGATCATTTCCATATGATCACTCTTCAACAAGTGCTCCCACTGCTGCAACAAGGCAATTTCCTCGCCACACTAGATCTCAAGGACGCCTACTTCCACATTCCCATACATCCTGCTCACAGGAAGTATCTAAGGTTTGTGGTGGACGGACAACACTACCAGTTCACAGTCCTTCCATTTGGGGTAACAACCGCGCCCAGAGTATTCACATAATGTCTGGCAGTAGTAGCAGCACATCTCAGAAGACAACAAATTCATGTCTTCCCGTATCTAGACGACTAGCTAATAAAAGCCAAGTCATTCAACAAATGTGTTCTACACACTCACCAAACCATCCAAATTGTACACAACTTGGGGTTCACAATCAACTATCCCAGGTCTCATCTCCAACCCTCTCATATACACCAGTATCTAGGAGCCACCATAAACACCTCCACAGCCCTAGCATATCCCAGCCCAGCCAGGATAGCCAATATACAAGCTCTTATCACGAAATTTCAAATCCAACACTCTCCTCCAGCAAGAGTGTTCATGCAACTCATAGGCATGATGGCGTCATGCATCTTCATTGTGCCTTATGCAAGACTTCAAATGCAAGAATGTCTAGCACGTCAGTGGAACCAGGCTCACGGACAACTCACAGATCTGGTGTTGGTGGACAGCCGCACACTTCGCTCTCTAAAATGGTGGAACATAACAAACCTGTCCAAAGGGCGGCTGTTCCTAGAGCCTCTTCCACAGATAGTGCTCACAACAGACGCATCACTCACAGGATGGGGAGTTCATCTCCTCGGACACACCACTCAGGGCAAATGGACCACTCAACAGAAAGTGCTCCATATCAATTACCTGGAACTGCTAGCAGTATTCCTAGCACTAAAATCATTCCAACTACATCTCCAGAACAAAACTGTTCTCATCCGGACAGACAACATGACAGCCATGTATTACATACAAAAACTAGGAGGCACACATTCTATGCAGCTGTCCCAGCTTGCACAGAACATTTGGAGATGGGCCATTCCTCAGAACATATACCTACTTACAGAACACCTTCCAGGGGTTCACAATCAAATTGCCGATCTGTTAAATCGACAAACACAACAGATCCACGAATGGGAACTACATCTCCAAGTCCTACTGCCCTTTTTCAAACAATGGGGCCAACCAGACATAGATCTGTTCGCCACACACGAAAATGCAAAATGCCCAACCTTCGCTGCCAGGTTTCCCCACCCGGAGTCAAAGGGCAACGCGATATGGATGAACTGGTCAGGCAGATTGGCGTTCGCTTTTCCGCCTCTCCCACTCATTCCATTAGTGGTACGCAAGCTCAGGCAGCAGTCTATCAAACTGATCCTAGTAGCTCCCACATGGGCACGCCAGCCGTGGTTCACAACACTACTGGAACTCTCTCTAGTTCCACACCAAAAACTGCATCTCTCCCCGTCCTTAATAACCCAGAACCATGTAGAGATCAGACACCCAGATCCAGGTCAACTGAATCTGGTGATCTGGCTCCTGAAGTCCTAGCGTTTGGTTACCTTAACCGGCCACCAGACTGCATGAACATTATAAAAGAAGCCAGAAGACCTACCACTAGAGCTTGCTATGCTGCAAAATGGAAAAGATTTGCCATTTACTGCACTAACAATGATATACACCCACTGGATGCATCCATCCAGAACATCATTTGCTACTTACTACACTTGCAAAGATGTAATTAAGCATACTCATCCATACGTCTCCACCTAGCAGCATTAGCAGCCTACTTACAAAATCGACAGCACTTGTAACTCTTTAGAGTCCCTGTGATCAAAGCCTTCATGAAAGGACTTAAAAGAATTATTCCTCCCAGATTACCAACCTCTCCGGTGTGGAATCTAAACATTGTTCTTACTAGGCTCATGGGACCCCCATTTGAACCTCTGCATAAATGCGAACTAAAGTTCCTCACATGGAAAGTAGCTTTCCTTATCGCTATGACATCCCTCAGAATGGTAAGTGAAATCCAGGCTTTAACCATACAAGAACCATTCTTACAATTACACCGTAACACACCGGTTCTTAGGACAAATCCGAAATTCCTTCCAAAAGTCATATCTCCTTTTCATCTTAACCAATCAGTAGAGTTACCAGTGTTCTTCCCAAACCCAGACTCCATAGCTGAAAGAGCTCTTCATACCTTAGATGTTAAAAGAGCCCTTCTTTACTACATTGACAGAACCAAATAATTCCGCAAAACAAAACAATTATTTGTAGCTTTCTCTCCAACACATAAGGGCAACCCCATTTCCAAATCTGGGATAGCTAGGTGGATAGTTAAATGTATCCAAATATGCGACCACAAAGCTAAACGCACACTAACAGTTCCCCCTAGAGCACATTCCACACGCAAAATAGGGGCTTCCATGGCATTCTTAGGAAACGTTCCCTTAGAAGACATTTGTAAGGCAGCCACATGGTCTACAACACACACCTTTACTAAACACTATTCTGTTGACGTGCAAGCAAAGCAACAAGATTCTGTGGGACAAGCTGTCCTTAAAACTTTATTTCAAACTGCTGCAACCGATACAGGTGACCACCGCTAGGGGAGATACTGCTATATAGTCTATCCTAGTGTGTGATCTGCAGCTCATATGCCTCGAACGGAATATGCTACTTACCAGTATGCATCTGTTCTTGGCATGTAGAACTGCAGATCCGCACACGCCCACCCACCTCCCCGGGACCTGTATCTGTTCCAGCATTGTCTTACTTAGACATCACACATGGACATCTCTCTCTCTTCTACATACTCCATAATTTCCCATCATGGCGAAAAACAATCTAACGATGGAATTGATGCCCATGCGCACTGTCGTCCAAGGGAGGAGTCACCTATCTTGTGACCACGAAGACTTCTTCCAAAGACAACAACAACCTGCAAGCATCCGAGCCCAACACCAGATGGTGATCTACTATCCTAGTGTGTGGATCTGCAGCTCTACATGCCCAGAACAGATGCATACTGGTAAGTAGCATATTCCTTTAAGCTCAAGTAACATCACCTGGGCTAACCGTGACAGTGCAAACAATCATGATTCGAGAGGGTTTGAGCGCTGCAACTGTGGGCAGTCCTTGCTTTAGAAAGATGAAAGCGTTATGACTATTGCACCCTCGGTAGGGGACTGCTTTCACACATGGTCACAGGTGCAGCTCCCGCAGGTTCACCTAGCTTTTCAGCCCCCTGAGGTCAATCATAAGTCAAGAGTCAACAGATATCTGTTATTCAGAGCCAATATACCTTACAAGTTACGGCGCGCTCAAATATGCGTCATGTTTGGCACTTACATACAGGTTTCTTAGGCAAAAGCCACAGGTTCATGCTTCAATGGGATAGTCAGAGATCTGAAGGGCCAGTTTCAGCAGCATGTGTACCATAAATTGGTCAAAACAATAACTCTGGTACTGCAAAGGCAAATAGTAGTCCCCCTACCCACCTCATGTTCACCCAGACTCTGAATAAAAGGAGTACAATTTACTTTCAACAGTCCTGGGCAAACAAATGTAACACAGCCAGCTGATATCATTGAGTGTTTCAGGGGTGGAGGGGTTGTACCTCCAGGAAACAGGCTCCCTGCTCAGGAGCAGGGAGAAGCAAATTCTGGGGCAGGTTAACTTAATTCAAAGGTGTATCTGTGGGTTTAATGCATATATATCTCTGGGCTTATGGGTGGGTAGAGCCATTCTCACTCCGAGGTATGTCCATGTTAAATTTTGTGATTATGACTGTTCTCATGATCAATACGTTTTTTTGTATCTTTCCTAGGTGAAGAGACATAAGTTAGGTACTTCATTGCTTACAACGTAGCACATTAGGGCGGCGGTGTATAAGTTCAAGTGGCAACTGGGAGATTTCCATCATTAGTGCCAGCAGCTGCTCACATGGTTAGTAGTAAGCAGCCTGGGAAGTCTGGGGGCGAAAACATCACAGATGAACTGAACAGGCAAAATTCCTGTAAGAAAGGAGGGTTTCACGGCAAGTGTGAGAAGGTGGGTTGGTATATGCCGCCCACTATTTAAAGTGGGCACCTTGTACCAGGTGGTGTGGTGAGCAAAAGAATTATGGATTTAACCCAGATCCTTGTGACTGGGGTGAATGTTTGCATTGTCCAGCATTCGGTCCATCAATTGTTTCTTTTGCATTTATCCCAAGTGGGAAGGGTATGCCCAGACGTGGGTCCCGTGCTCACTACACCACTGGATTCAAGCTAGCCTGGCTGATGAAGGTTGATGCCCTAAAACCGGTCCCAGGATGCTTGTTTCAGGTCCAGGGAGGACCTGGCTTGGCAGTTCGGACTGGACTGTTCCCACAGAGAACAGGGTCAAGACCGATTTGCATATGGCTGGGTCCAAACTGGGGTGGTGTGGTGAGCAAAAGAGTGATGCATTTAACCCAGATCATTGTAACTGGGGGTGAATGTCTGCATTGTCCAGCATTACGTCCATCAATTGTTTCTTTTGCATATGTCCCCCTAAGTGGGAAGGGTATGCCCAGACGTGGGTCCCGTGCTCACTACACCACTGGATTCAAGCTAGCCTGGCTGACCACCTCTGGGGCAGTTCCTCCACAAGAGGTAGGATCAGTTCCCTGAGGAAGCTGACCCTTACCTATAGACTGGGGGGGAGAAGACTTTTCTTCACTCCCTTTGCTCTCTGGTGGAGTAGAGTGGGCCATTCTTTCAGTCTCCACTTCTCCAAAATTTCCCTGGGGTTGGACTGAGGCCCTAAAGGGGAGGGGCAGGACAGAGGGGTGGCTACACCCATTTTCTTTGTCCAGTTTCGCGCCAGAGCAGGAGCAAATGGCTACTGGAACTGGTTTGAGCTGGACTATGTACAGGGACACCAAATGTGCCCCCAGTGCAGACTTCTGTCACTCTAAGAGTGCACCCTCCAAGCCCCAGTACACTTAAGCCTGTCTGGGAGGTGGTTACACCTCCGTGTGACAGAATGCCTATTGTCATGCCTTCCTCTGCACGAGCTTGGCTCAGCAGCAGGAGAGCAGAATCGTGTCTGTGGCTAGCAGCATCCATTTTTTGCTGCCCAGGTCGAGAAAGCTGGTACCGGGCATACTGGTGACCCACATATGTCCCTTCACTAGGGTGGAATCATACCTCCCCCACCAGTTACTGACAGGGAGGTATGATTCCAAACACAACATGTTTCTAAGCAGCCGTTTTAAAGTTAGCATTTACTGCGATGTTATAATGCACTGAAACATATATGTCTGGCTGCATCACAGACATTCCCGGAGAATGGGTTCCGAAGGCTGCAGAGGTGCTCTGTTCATGCAGGGGCACCCTCTCACATAAAACCCAGCACCCTGCCTTCAGGATTGTTAAGGCCTGCCATAGGGGTGACTGATAGGTTTATATGCGCAGGGATATGGAGTAGATATAGTGAACCTATATCTAAGGAAGGGGTGCATGCACCACCTTACACAGGCTGCTGTAGCAGACCTGTGGTGTCATGTTGAATGGTCTCCCAGGGATGGCATAATACATGCTGCAGCCCCAGAGAGGCCTCTGGGGTAC
Organism: Triturus cristatus; assembly: GCF_964204655.1. Classification (NCBI taxonomy): domain Eukaryota; kingdom Metazoa; phylum Chordata; class Amphibia; order Caudata; family Salamandridae; genus Triturus; species Triturus cristatus. The sequence continues at coordinate 783,779,525 of NC_140594.1, forward strand.
CTATGCCCTGGGTACATAGTATACCATATACTAGGGACTGATAAGGATACCCCAGTATCCAATCGGGAGTGTACCTAAAGTACATGCAATCAGTTTAGAGGAGAAAGCAGCTAGGCTGGGGTCCTGGATAGCTGGATCCCAGAAAGTCTAAGTCTAAGTCGAAAACAGTGAAACATCAGCAAAAAGTGGGGGTAACTATAAGAAGCAGATCCTACTCTCCTACAAAAATCATATGAAATCTGAAGGGCTCGGTGAATTAGGCATTGTCTTTTTAGTGCTACATCTCAAGGTTTCCCCGATAGGGCTGGGAAAAACCTGCAGAGGTAGATGTGAATTGTCCAGCCAAAAGGACTGGTAACCATGTCAGAAGTAAATAGGAATTGTCCGGGTCTGGAGAGTCCCTTGAAATTTCTCGCAGGAGGGTAAACAGCACCATGTGCAAAATTCATGGAATAGAGGGGTTCCTGGCTTTAACAGACTCAGCTCTTGCATGCAAAGACCAGAGGATGTTTTGATGTAGAAGGGGGTCCATTTGTCTAGTATGGGCATGGACCTGTTTTGTTGGACCTGGGTGATGCCCTAGAATCAGCAGGGTGTAAGTCAGAATGCCTGCCTTGGTGGAGGGCCCTGGGTATGATGGGTGCCACAACAGACCTGTGTCGGAGATACAGGGCAAGCCAGAGGCTGAATGGTACATAGGGGTACCCTCTTCAGGACCCGAAGATGGGCGCAAATGCCAAATAGCCCCAGGAAGTCCTTACGGCAGGACCCTGGAGGAACAACGGCACCCCGTTAGTCCTTCAGGTGGTTGTAAACCTGAGCAACCGGGGGCTTGTCTGGATACGCTTCGCCCCTTCAAGGGGCATGAATAAATGGGTGGACTGGTGGTCCACAGGATGTAAGGGGTAATCCCCTAAAATGGTTAGCACCGATTGGTTATGCCACGGTGCAATTTGGCTCATCAGGTGGGTAGGCAGCATAGGGGCTGCCTGCCCTTGGATCGCCTGTAAGTTGACCCACCATGTTGGCATATTTCTTATGCAAAATAAACCCGCAGCAATGCTTTCTCCAACAACCAATGTGTCTTGTGTGTTCTTTATTATGGTACTGCTGTGTTTGCAGGTTGGGTGTGTTGCCGATATTGGCACTATGAGGCTGCCCGCGGACCACGCAGGGGGCCCCCATAAAAGGGCAGCCACCTTAGTGCCACCTGAGGGCACAAACACGACAGGGGTAGTGTTTGGACCCCCCGGGGGTCCGGCGCTACTGCGTCATTTTTGGCGCACCAGCGGGCGGGGGGGGGGGGGTAGGTATATCTACTTCCCCTGCCCAGCTGGCGATCCTTGTTATGCAGAGGCATCACACCGTCTCCCTCCCTACCGCTTACCCGGCGTGTCGGCTGGAAGGATGGCCAGGGTAGGAAGGCTGTTAACTTATTTTGTGTTGCAGGCGGAGTTACGAGGCGATCTAGAGGCTGAATGGTACATAGGGTTACCCTCTTCAGAACCAGAGGAAGGGCACAAATGCCAAATAGCCCCAGGAAGTCGTTACAGCAGGACCCTGGAGGAAAGACGGCGCCCGGCTAGTCCTTCGGGCGGTTGTAAACCTGAGCAACCGGGGGCTTGCCTGGATATGCTCCACCCCCTCAAGGGGCGTGAGTAAATGGGTGGACTGGTGGTCCACAGGATGCAAGGGTTAATCCCCCATAATGGTTAGCACCGTTTGGGTATGCCAGGGTGCAATTTGGTTCATCAGGTGGGCAGGCTATGCTGCCTGCCCTTGGATCGCCTATAAGTTGACCAAATCATGTTGGCATATTTCTTATGCAGAATAAACCTGCAGCAATGTTTTCTCCAACAACCAATGTGTCTTGTGTGTTCTTTATTATGGTATTGCTGTGTTTGCGGGTTGGGTGTGTTGCCGATATTGGCACTAAGCACATCTAAAGGCTGCCTGGGCGCCCGGACATGCTTTAACTAATAGAATAAGGAATTTGTCCGTTTATTCGAAACCGATAAAAAAGGTTACAATAGGTACATTTAGATCCTCACTATAACATAACATTTGAAAGCACTGTAAACATTTAAAAAAATCTTTTTGCGACAACCTATTTATACAGTGTATAATATATATTTGTTATACTAATGACAAATGTTCAAAGTGTTTTCTTTACTGGCTTAGACCTCTCAGCAGTATAAATGCACGTCACTATTTCCCCAGTGCACCGACTAGGATTCAAATCATTGACCGTTCTGAGGCATCTGAAGTAATCGCATTAGCCAAGCAAGCTTTCCTACCCCAAAAATACAATACCCCACAGATAAATTAAAGTTGCGTTTATTTTTCCTTTAAGGTGTCTGAATTGTATTTTATATGCAGTTAACTATTTGTGAAAGGCCAACAAAATAGTTAATATTGGTTTATTTTTTTGCCACGTATCTGACTCCGCCCCCCACACTCAATGACCCCGCCCTCGCTCACAGTTCCTATTCTTTTCTTCTTTATGCCCGTCGACGCTGGTTATTTGGCATGTACAGGCTTGAGAGTCTAAGGTTTTCCTAACATTTCCGAGTCTCAGGGTCAGACCCCAAGATATGGATAGTTACCACACAGGTGTAAAATAGGAACTGGCCGTCCAGCCCCGGCAGCTAACAAACAACACAAGCTAAATAAAGTGAAATGTAGTAGAAAAGGAGACTGATGCCCGAAGCCACTGCAGGGGAGCACAGGTGAGAACACTAACCTGCTAAGCTCTTCGTTGTACTTCTGGAAAACTTCCCCCAAGAACATATTATTTATTTTACACCTTACCCAGGGCTTTGAGTGGACCGGGTCTTGCCGGTGCTCAGCACTGGCAGTTCTGAAAAGCAGGTGCCTCAAAGGGTCTCTATCGGGCTCTCCTTTTTTGCCCTCACCCTCGAGGTGGAAAAAAATATTTTCAATATTATATGCAACAAAGCGATAGTTGTTGCTTATTGTGTATCTTATGCAACTAAGAGCCATTGCCAACAGCCCTACCTTGTTGTAGGTAATCTTACTTTTTGTATTAAATATCTGGATTCAATCACAGAAGTAGCAAAATGCCAGTCAGGCGGCACACTATGCTAAACACAGATTTTTAGTAAAGGCGTTTTAAGCCACGGCCTTAACTGCATTGGCCACGCCCTTTGAGAGACCCCCACACACTGTTTTTTATACCTCTTAAAGCCCTCACCTTACCCCAAGAACATATTATTGAATAAACTCGTGTATAATCAAACCCATGCATCTTAAAATCCACGTTTTCCTTTCTATCACTGCGTGGCTGCAAGTGCATACTGGTACATACCTATATTTTTCTCTGTTACTTCCTTCTGTATTGTGTTAGCCACCAGCCCTTTGAATTTTGAGATGGTTGTTTTTTTGAAATTTTCTAGATTGGCGTCCACGTCAATGGTATAGTGTTGGCCAGCCAGCCCCAGAAGAAAGACTTGATATAAACCGTCACCCATTTTGCAGATTACCGTCGAGCTTTCCATCTTCCTCGCTCTCTTTCAACGGAAAAATAAATGATGTTTGTTCCATGAACTGCAGATCTGTGAAGTGTCCTTTCACTTTCCTTTGTACTGGGACTTCAAGGTGGTTCACGTGACATTCTGAAATGATTAATCTCTCCTTGAAGCCTGTTTGAATTTGCTCTGCTGCTTTATTGGTTTCTAGTGTGAATCGAAGGCTTCCTTCCGTCTCATAAAACTATAAGTGAATGACAGACATTTTTCTTTTCCAAAGTCCACGGAGACCCTGACTTCTTATGCACAATCAGCAGTGAGGGTGTTCTATACATTCTTATGCCTGCAGAATTTTTGCTACAAATCACTCCTCTGCCCTTGCACTTGCATGAGGGCTTGCACTCACATTTAGCATGGGCAAAGTGGGAAACTGCCCAGTACCTCGTCCCCCACCCCACCCCCCCCCCCCCGCCAACCGTCAAAGAAGCGCCCGGTAAAGTGAATGGGGCAGTCGAAATTCCTGCTCTAATACCATTGTACCATCTCCGTCTTTATTTTTAGTCAGGTTACTCAATGCTTTAGTGAGAAGGTACAACTCACTCGCTCACTTGACCGGTTCTGGTGTTATATGCTGACTGCTAATTAAATAACCTTTCATTTCCTTGGTGTTAGCTTCTAGTCTTTGCGGCATTCTGGCTATCGACAACCCATTCAGAAGTTTAGTTAGTAATTACATGATGGTAGACTTTCTCTAACTCTTCATTTAGAAGGGTGTTTGTTAGCCATCTTCCTTCGGAAGTGGGTGGCATTGTCTGTGGCTGCTTTAGGGGGAGCAAATGGCTCTCCCCATCGCAGTTAGAATGTGTTGCAGAAGGTGAGGGTTCCCAATGTCTGGGTTAAGAGTGTAAAGGAGATCACAAAACATTTCCAGCCTTCTTCCTGACAGTTCTCTTTATTGGTGCCCTGAAGCTGCCATCTGAATAACTTGGCCATATACAAAGAAAGAAATACGTAGAACGAATATTTTTGGGAATATTGGTTTAAAATTATGATCCCAACAATCTCATAATTGTTGGAGAGGGCTTTCAAATACAGCCATATGAATGTGTTTTTTACTGGTTTTAGATATGCTAACCATCCCCTGTTTAACATTGTGCATAGTTGTTAGACCTGGCACCATTGGCGTGGGTCACCCTTCCATTTTTATCTGTGCCGCAATGTATTTTTGTGCTGGTGTTAGCTGCTCAGGGCCCTGTGACACTGCCATCCAGTGCCACAGGGCAAGTGCTCCCGAGGGGAAAATTTATTATGTGAATTGACTTCCATGTTTGGGTTATTTGGTTTACTATCAGTCCCTAGTAGAGTGCACCAGGGGTGCCAAGGGCTTGTATATCCAAATGCTGCTAGTGGGCTTGCAGCACTGGTTGTGCCACCCACAGAAGCAGCCTGGTAAAATGTGCCTAAGGTCTGCCATTGCAGAACCTGCATGCAGTCTGGTACTGTCATCCTGACTGGGCAAGTGTCCCCACTTGCCAGTCCCTAAACCTTCCCTTACCTTCATATTAGTCACCCCTATGGTAGGCCCTAAGGCAGGGTGCATTGTAAGGATAAGGTAGGACATGCCCTGAAGTGTGTGGCATGTCCTAATAGTGAATTACAGCCATTTTTGTTTTTCACTATTGTAAGGCTACCTGCTCTCCATAGCCCAGAATGGGCTGCTAGATTATAACACTCTATAATCCTAGCAGGCTCAGGAAGCATGGTAGAAATTCGTGTTTAGTATGCCTGAACTCAGAATAATAAAATACATCTTTTAGCAAAGGTTATTTTAATATCCTGGGTTTGCAAATGCTACTTTTAGAAAGTTAGCCTTTGCGTGCCTAACCATCTCAGTCCGCCTCTGGAGGGGAGGGCTATCTTCTTTGTGTGTAGCTTGAGTGACAGGGCTGGGAAGTTCCAGGAGACAGGCTGGGGCTGCCAGGTGGTGAATAGAGAGATTACACCAGGATGGGTGGGAGGAGTGCACCTTGACTCTGAATAGGGCAGTGCTCTGCCTCCACAATGCTGGCTCCATCCCCTGGGGAGCGTCTGATGTCTCTGCCCTGCCTGCTGAAAGAAGAAGCCAGAGTCCCAACAACAAAGTGCTCCTCACTGAAAAGAACTGGACTGGGATTTTGCAAAGGCCCCCCTGGCCTGTAAAGACAAAAGAAACTTGGTATAAATGTAGGAGCCCTGCTCCTAAGAAATCAGATCCTGATTGAACCACGAAGAAACTCTGCCTGACTAGAAGGACCTGGAAGAAGCTGAAGGAGGAGTAACTTTCCCTGACCTGGGGGATTGGCCTGCAGTTGGTGCCTTGCTGAGAAAGGAGAGGAAATGACTGAAAGAGACTTTGCACTTTGTTTTTCAACTGTCTCCAATGGCTTGGAAGAAGAGCTTGCCCCCTGAACTGAGTCCCAGGACCATTGGACTCATCTGCCTTCCAAAATTGAGTTGCCTGGCCGATTTGTGCTTGTTTCCCGCTGGATTTGGCCCCAGTACGCCTCGTACCCCATCCGCCGCGAAGCAGTGTCTTTGCCGCCCGGCACCGTGCGTCTACGCTGATCCAAAAGCGTTAGTACGCGCCGTATCCCTCCCGGCCGCATTGCACCTAACCTTCCCCGCCGATTCGAGACGTACAACACTGGTTGCCGAACCCTGTACGCCGGACCCAAGCTCCATCGTCCCGCAGGTACGGTCCGTACGCTGCTAATGTACTGCACCGTGCCGTACTCAGAGCCGAGAAGCCACAGTACGCTGATCCTCCCCGTACGCTGTACGGCGCCGAGAAGTGTCGCCGCCTATCCGCACCTTAGGTACGGCTCGAATGCCGAACGCCACGGACTCTGCAAGCTGATCCGGGCCTTCCGCACGTATCCCTGAAGGTCCCGTACCAACGCCGCGTACTGACGCCGCGACCCGACCAGCATCTGAATACGCTGCCGAACTACGACCCGGACCCATCAACTTGTCCCGCACTGTTCGTCGCGGACCCCACGAACTTAAGGTACTTTGTTCTGTTCGCACCGCAGCATGCGCGTCACGGACCCCGGAGTCCGCACCGATTGTTTGACTCGTACTTTCCTTGTTTTTAATGCGGACGAGTCGCACACCCAGGTACGAACCGTACAAAGCCTGAAAAGAAGCAGAATTGACTAAAAGAAGCCTATTTTTGTATTTTAAGCCTTTTTACAAGAACATTGAACTTTAACCCCTTGTGTGCCACGCCCTTTCCCCGCCCTGTGCCGGCTGTTACATTAGCGGGCGGGGTTTATGACGAGCTGGACTCGTCATGGGCACAGCGCAACCGCGGCCCATGACGAGTCCAGCTCGTCATGGGCACACAAGGGGTTAAAATAATACTGTGGTCATTTTATTCGTTATTCTGGTCTTGTGCTAAGCCTTACATAAAGAGAACTATTTTTGATATAACCTTGACTGGTGTCCATTTGTGGTGTGTCATTGTATTACTGTATGTGTTCACAAATGCTTAACCTATGACGCCCTGAGAATAGTCTTGACTGCTTGCGCCACACTACCTAAAGGGTGAGCAGGGGTTATTTGAAAGGGTGATCCCCTTACTCTGACTTAGAATTGAGAGTCCCTGCTTGTCGCAGGTGCATACCTGTGCCAACTAGAGATTCCCAGTTCTAACAATAGTCTTTCAAAAAGCTGTTGCTGTCTGGTAATAATGAGTGAAGTGCAGGGGGCAAAGGTTTTCCTTTGCCTTCCTGAGCTCATTCACATAACAGAACAGCTTCTCCATCAGTCATAGGCAAGTGTAACAAGATGTTCCAAGGTTGATACATGTAAACTACTACAACTTGGTGTCTATACCTGCCCATTGTGATGAAAAGTGGGCATGGATCCGACTAGTTCCTTCCCTTGAGTTTGTGGGATGTCCATGCCTCATGTTTTTTAGGTCTCGCCTGACCCAGCGCATGCGCTGGTCTGGCGAGACTTTTAGTAAGGGCTCAAAAAAATGCTACCTGGCCAGCCTACAGGTTGCGTGCATGTGCGCGGGCGCGCGCTTACGAGCAGAGGCGCCATATGGCTTTCCTCGTCATGCTCATTAAGTGCGCGCGCGCGCACACACACAACTCCCGGGCCCGGGCTTGTTTTAATTTTCTTTTCTTAGGAAAGAGTTTTGTACAAACTATAGGGGTCTTTCATTCAACTTTCTTGCAAAAGACGTCAAATTAACCTCTTCTGAGAGGACCGAACTCTGTCATTTGCCGAATTTAAACATATTTATAATAGCTTTGAAGCAATATAGCTTTGACTCACAATCGGCTCACGCTTCTCTGAAACCCTTTCGCACTTTTGTCTGTTTTCATGCTTCCTGGCTCGCGCAAAGACTCGGTGTGCCTCTGGCTTAGACGCCCACCCTTAAGTTTCACCCCTTCTCCCCGTGGGGTGCAGGGGTCCTTCCTGCTACTGCGGTGGGACGACCCCACCTCCCCCCTCATGCCAGCTCCTTTTTGCTTTCACTTTTGCCGTCGTTTTTTTTTTAACGGCGCGCGCACCCTTGCTTTCACGTTTGCCCTCTTTTTAGGTCTCGCCTGACCCAGCGCATGTGCTGATCTGGCGAGCAGAGGAGCCATATGGCTTTCCTCGTCATGCTCATTAAGCGCCGCGCACATGCACGCAAGCTGTAGGCCGGCCATGGTAGCATTTTGATCGCTATCGCGATCACTTTCAACTTTTACGCTACAATTTGAAGCTTTCACTTGTAGTTTGCTGTCACAGTTTCCTTTTGTCATTGAAAGGTTCTTTTATTCGTTTTCATTGGGTACATTTTAGTTTTAACTTCTCTGCTATTCTTTCCTACGTCGCAGTGCGAAATGTTTAAGCAAATAAACTCTTAATCGTCATCCACTCAATCTGTGGTGAGATGGGGAAGCCAGGGGGCATGAAAGCTCAAATGCCTGGCACTGCCCACACCATCAACAGTAAACACTGACAAAAACCTGTGGTTTAAATCCTACACACCCCTGAAAGATGAGCCTTGGGGCAGAACTGTTTGTTGAGCTGGGGACCACCCATGCCCTTAGGGGGAGGATACTCGGGTCCTGGCGCTCCAGTGTTCTTAATGATCTAAATTGGCACACGGTGTGATCTTGGGCAGATAGGATTACCGTCCGCACTGAGTCACTCGATAGTTGTTAGCGGCTCAGAGGTGTGGGCCTTGCTTGTGGGAAGTGTTATGTAAATGACCATTGTTGTGCGCGTGACTGCCTCTGCACTCTAGCCGGGCCCTGCAGTGGTGTTTGCTTGAATCTCGTGACGTCACACTTACTTGGCAGCTCTCCCTGAGCAGAGGATTCTGGGAGCGGGACCATGCCCTACCCTGTTAACATATAACCTGGCAGATATGGTATCTGATGCTGTGGTGAACTTTTACTCCCTGAGCTTGGGTGGAGGAGTGAGGGCGTGTGTGCGCGTACGCTCTCAAAGTCATATGATGTTTTTCTACTATGGTTAACTTCAGTAAAATATGCTCTTGAGCAGTATACCCCTTGGTACTTCCTCAGTTCTGCCAGTGACATGTAAGGGCTGATGAATGAAAGCTGTGTGTGCATTAAGAACATTTAACCCATGAATCATACCATGAAATGACATTTTCAGCTTGATGTGTATGCTCTGAATTGCCTGTGCAATCTGAGCTTAGACCTATAGATCCCTGCTATTCCACTCTGCTACCCTTGGTAAGATCTACTCTAATAATGTCATATTTTTATGGGATTACCATCCGAATATTCGATCATGCATCTTTATCTGGCCTGTGCGTTACCATGATTGTTTAGTTTTTGGTCTCTTTTAAGACTCTGAAATGTATTATCCTGACATCTCATTGACTGAATGTTGGCGATCTCACGTTTTAGCTATGTACTGTCATGCCGTAAATTAACATTATTGTTGTCTTCAAGGTATTTGGCTTTTCTCCTCTGTTGGTCTAATGCCTTCAAGCTTCGATAGCATCAGTCCCATTAGTCTTTTGGGCTCCACGGGGTCTGGAAGGTGTTCATCCCAAGACTACCTGGTGACATTAAACAATATGTTCATGAGCTGTAGATTGCTTCCCGATATTATCTATTTTCTCAACCCAAGATCATGCTCCCTTTTTCTGAATCCTTTAGGTCCATATTGTCGCTCTTACTTGGATTGTCTGTCTTAAGATGTAGATCATTCTTCTTTCTTCATTTGTTTCTCTGATTTTCAGTAATGTCCCAAATGCTCACTCATCACTCTCATCTGAATTTTCATCTGTATGTTCTCTTTCTGGGTACTTTACAACTGCTGTGTTCCCTTCCATTGTCTCTGCTCTCTCCGCTTCTACCGTTATTGGCATCACATACATCATGGGTTCCCTAAACTCTCCTCTCACCAAGGGCCAAAATTTGGTTTCAACTTTAGCTACCCGTGCCAAGATAGTAATGCCCAGAGCTATTTTTCAGTTTTGAGCTAAGGCACTAATTTCAGGTTCAGAGTATGTTTCTCGGGCATTCTTGTTTGCACATTGCTACCTGTTGAAAATGTTCCTTGCGGTGCAGAGTCCTGTGCTCCCAGGCCCTCTGCAGCAGGACAAGTCTAAGCAAGCGCAGTGCAGACTCCTTTATGGTCCAACACGTTGTGATGATTGAGCAGCGTACTGCTTGCTGCCTCAGTCTGCTGGGCAGTGAAGTCCCATGTCCTGCAAATAAGCAGGGACTCCCGTCCTCACCACTATGTCCCAAGAAAGTTTTTTAATATTCTCCATCTTACTCTAGAGACATGAACGTTCAGCTCACCTTCTACGACTTTTGGTATTGTCACTTGTTATTATGGTCTCAGGAAATAGAAGAAGAGTTAAGCATTTCAGAAACTTTGACAGAAAAAGGTTTTTAGTGTTCACAGGAAACAGAAAAAAGCATTGGCATAGCCAATAGGTCTCGCTTTTGGGACCTTATAAGTGTTTAGCCATGCAACAGTTCCATAACTAAATACTTATAAGGTCCCAAAAGCGAGACCTATTGGCTATGCCTATGCTTGTTTTCCTATTGCCCTTGCACATGTGAGCATGTGGCCCCCCCCCCACCCTTTCAGTTGCCAGTGGTAGGGTGCGTTTGCCACAGTTTCTCCACAGTAGTGGGCATGTAAATAGCAGTTTATGGGGCTGATTTAGAGTTTGGCATACAGGTTACTCCATAACAAACGTTACGGATATCCTGTCTCCTGTATTACAAGTGCATTCTATCCTATGGCAGACAGTATATACATCACATTTGTGACGGAGTAACCCGTCCACCAAACTCTAAATCAGAGCCAAAGTGCTGTTTATCTGGGACCATCACCCTTTCTCCTACAGCTGTTGAATAGCCAAGATTATGTACTATTTGGTTGGTGAGCCAAATGACATAGGCATATTATTGTATCAGGCTAAGCAGATATGGTTGAAATTCTGTACTGTTAGCTGCTCACTAGGTCAATAGTGACATTTCTCTGATATTTGCCCAGTCACTGACCAAATAGATAAAAACCTCTGCTGTAAAACCAGTGGCCGGGTAAACAGTCAATCTTCTTTGCTGTTTGTCTTTCTCTAAGTTAAGTATTGCCGGCAACTAGGACACCGTCAGGATTCTCAGCCATTTGCCCGCCATTGGCCACATATTTCATATTCAAGTAAGTCTGCAACTCCTGCGGCCAATATTTCTTGCCACAAGTGTGTTGATGTACAAATTATCATGCACAATATGATTTGTTTATACTGTATCTCTTTGTGAGATTTTTGTGTTCCTCTTTCCTTGCTTTAGGTGTGCCAACAGGGGCTTGCCATGAGCCCTCGTGCAAGCAAGGAAAATGGCCCCTATATACAAGTTCGGTAGTAAAAATTAACTTGGAATGCAGTGGGCCCAGAAGTCTTCAACCCCAAACCCATTAGTACCTGCTGCGGGATCGATAGCTATGCTTCGGTTAATAGACCCTGATAAGTTCACAAGGGTTGGAGATTGAAAATAACACACAATTCTTACAGGTAAACATTTTTCCAGCTTTGGACACCCCTGACACTTTCTCACTTTGAAGACGGTGGCTCTGCTGAGGTCGACCGGCAGTATTCCTCTTTATAAACTAGTCGCCCAGAAATCACACTGAGAAAAAAGGTTCTTGGGTGTGTCTGTGTTTTTATTGAACTGTCAATGAATCAGTGCTCAAGCAGTCTGGGCGACCTTTCCCCCCAGTAAAAATTCCAGACAGAAAGCTACACTTTCAGTTTCAATTGTGACTCTGTTTACAGCCAGATTCAGTGACAGGTCAGTTGCACTACAGGAAAGCACCTGAATGTTTTTATTTCAGGATGTATTTTCCATAACTTTGTACCTTTAAGTTAGTGGTGATCCTAGTGTGGTCATTTTCTATAGAAAAGCCAGAACCCCTCATCATGTTGTCACAATAATTTTAAATATTCCGATATGCTTCAATGACAAAAAAATAAACACATTTTCTCATTTGGCAATAGTGTTGCAGATTAAAGAGGAAGGCTACGAAGGTTTAAAATCCCCTCAACTACAGGTGAACCGGTCATAACATTTTATCATCAAACTACACTGCAGTGCCATATAGTGCACTAAAACGGAAGGTGTGGGAAACACTGCCACTGAGCAACTGCAGAGAGGCGTATCTCTTGGAATGTATGTCTGAATGAATTCACACAAGCATTTTTGTTAAAAATATAAAAAATTGGTATTAATTGGCACATTTCATGTTGTTATCGTGTTTAGAGGCCAAAGCTTTAAGAAATCCACCTGAGTGACTGAGGAAGAACACTGGCCAAAGGTGCTGATTGGGGTGTTGAGTCAAATGCTTAGCACTTAGACCACATTTCACAACAAGGAACAAAATACAAATACTTATACAGAATCAATAAATACAGTAAATCCAAGGACTCCCTTTTCATGAATTTGGTGGATTAATGTAATCATCTATATTGATAGAAAGTTATTGTTATTACAGCTGCCTAAAGCCTGAGCATGTACGTCTGGTGCATCCTGCTTGTATCTTACTTGCTAGGTTCTCTGTAAACTGAGTGTAATTAAGTTATGTATGATCCTGTAAGATCTGTGAGCTATCATGTAATTGATTGTAATATTTGTATAAATGTTGATTTTTCCGCCCTTCTCCTTCCACATACCTCCCTTAACATGTAACTATATGCAGTGGCAGCTGCTGCGGTACGGAGGTGGCGTGGGGATGGAAATAAAATTCTCTTACCTGACCTCGCTGCATCTCTCCTCTGTCTCACCCACGCTGTGTCTCTCCCAGAAAGCACCCAGGCTCCCCATTGCCAATCACAATGCTGCAATGCGGCATTGGGATTGGTAAGCACCCAGGCTCCCCTGAGCTAATCACAACGCTGCAATTCAGCCTTGTGATTGGTATGAGCACTGTGGTTCGGCACTCAGACAGAGGCTGGGGGCTTGGGCATGCTCTCTGGGTGGAGAACATGCAAAGTGCGCATGATGCTTTGGCCGGCATGAGATGGCCAGCCAAAGCGTTGTGCACACTTTAGAGTGCAGCAACCACTCCTCCTCCCTGACATCAGGGGAGCTAAGCCCCGCCCCTCCCTAATCTAAGGATACAAAAAATAAAATTATAACTTTAGTTATTATAATTTTATTTTTTCATTTATGCTGCTCCGTGAGCAGTGGGGCGACGCTCTTTTGCCTTAGCCGAGGAGCCACCACTGATTGCTACTAAAGATAAGTAATCATTTATCTAGGTTATTGTAGGCAAATTATGCCATGGCAGCACCCTCCCAATGGTAAAGATAGTTACAGAGGTATATCACTAACTATAACTAACCGGTATACGCTTTTATAAGCAGATAAAAAAAACCAGGCTGCATAAAAAGACAGCAGTACAAAGTAAATGTAAAACACAAATAAACTACTTCAGGCACAATTTGTGATGAAATACAATTTTCCACTATATTTTTATTTAAATAAAAAAAACACCCTCACCACCCACAATAGGCTCACCCCTTTCCCCAAACAAACTGCCCCATCCCCATTCCACAACCAATGTCAATGAAAATGTCCAACAAATAAAAAACCCGGTCCCAACCCGCTTCCCACCTTCTCCACCAAGTCCCTTCCTCCAAAAAGAAGGGCTATAAGAGGACATTGTCCATTTGGGTCGGGAGCTGGTCCTGGCTGCACTCTATCCTGCCCAGCCTGCACTCCATACGGACCAGCCGCTGTAGGATGTGCTGCAGCAATGTCCTGTCAGAGCAGGAGGGGACGACAGCAGTTCAAGTCAGGGACCCTGACAGATGGCGGCGGAGCCATCCATGGAATGGCTGGGGGCTGGAGGCTGTGGGTGACCTGCTGCACTGGGGCCCGGCTCAGGAGGAGCTATCTCTGCCTCTTCATTGTATAGGGCCACTAGCTGCCGATGTTCCTGCTGGATAGTGTCTAGCCTCTGTTGCCACAGCGGACTGCTATCGCCTGCCTGGTTAGTGGTACAAGTGGACTTACAGGGGTAGCTATATTGAGTAAAACAAAAAAAGAAAAGACAAATTGTAAATAATGCTCAGTGCAAACAATTGTTTAAAATTAGTTGGTGGCACAGTAGCACTACATTGTTGTTCCTCTAGGGCCATCGGAATTTGATGTGGTTATGATTAGGAGAGTCACAAGGCCAATTTTATATTTTACCCACATATGCCTCGCATAAAAAGCCCTGACTGTCTAGCAGAAAAGTATTAATGCAGAATAATACTGGATTAAAAAACATTGATTTGATTTTTTTCTTTTAAAGGCCTTTCTAGTAAGTAAGCAGACACTTTGAGTGGAAAAATAAAAGTAGATTATCTCTTATTAATTACAAAGGCATTGTGCACTATGGAGGTCAAGTTGTGTTGTGCTAAATTATTGGAGGCATGCTAGCCAGCACGTTGGGTACTTGACTACAGTCTGCAGCTGGGGCAGCTGTAGTTGACAATTATCTATCTTTATTTCCCATGGCCCTGCTCTTCTTCAAATGCCTTTCACTTTCTACCGTGACTCCAAAGAGGCAGATGAATATTAAATAATATACTACATCACTCACCTCATGTATAAAATACAGATATTATCCTGTCTGCTGTAAGTAGACTTTGGGGAAAACGATGCACTGCACTACAAGGAAAGGAACGGGCTATATAGATTCTATTTGGCATGTTCTTCACAGAGTATCCCATTCGCCAAACTTGAAATCAAATCAGGGACTTATTCCCACATTACTCACTGTCCTCGCCTTTCACTACAAATTATTTTCAACAAATGCGCTTGCTGGGCAGTAAGGAAAGAAAACCTGGTTTACTGTACTGCAGGGTAAGGTAGGTGAATTAGGCAGGTAGTACAGCTTTTGATATAGAATAGAGTTGTGTGACTGATCATCAATTCCACATGCGACTATTAAGCTTTGGCTTATTCAGTCACTGTAGTTGACGAAAGTCAAAAGAGAAAAACCTGAATAAGGGTGATATATAATTCTGTTACGGGAAATCATTAAATATATTTTGGAATCATTTCACATGGCAATAATATGTGCCACATGCCATGAATGGATTTTTCAACTTTTTGGAAGGCTGGGATGGAAGAACTTAGGAAAGAGGAAAGGAGTGCAGTACAAAGAGATGACTGAGTGGACGAAGAGAAACAAACCTTGTGTGTTTGGTTTGCAATGCATTAAAACCTTGTAAATGCTATATTAACTAAAGCAAAAGACACACAATTGATGGACGGAATGCAGAACGAATCAAAACATTCACCCCCGGTCAAGAGATCTGGGTTACATCCATCATTCTGTTGCTCACCATGCCACCTCAGTTTAGACCTGGCCATATGAAAATCAGTTTAGACCCTGTGCCTCATGGGAACAGTCCAGCCCGAACTGCCAAGCCAGGTCCTCCCTGGACCGGAAACTAGCCGCCTAGGACCGGTTTCGGGGTTTCACCCCTCATCAACCAGGATATCTTGAATCCAGTGGCACAGTGAGCCCGGGACCCATGTCTGGGCATACCCGGCGCACTTAGGGCGAGAAAGGAAAAGACACACAATTGATGGACGGAATGCAGAACAAATCAAAACATTCACCCCCAGTCAGGAGATCTGGGTTAAATCCAGCATCCGAGGACCACTGGGTCTGAACTGGGGTTGCGAAGTGAGCTAAAGAACGATGATGGATTCAACCCAGATCTGTGACTTGGGGTGAGTGTCTGAAAAGTTTCAGCGCTCCATCCATCATCTCCTTGTGTTTGATTTGTTCGCCCTAATTTGGCAGGGTATGCCCAGACGTGGATCCCATGCTCACTTTGCCACTGTATTCAAGCTAGCCTGGCTGATGAGGGGTGTTACCCCGAAACTGGTCCCAGGATGTTTGTTTCTGGTCCAGGGAAGACCTGGCATGGCAGTTTGGGCTGGACTGTTCCCATGAGGCACATGGTCAAGACTGATTTTCAAATAGCCGGTCTGAACTGGGGTGGCGAAGTGAGCTAAAGAATGATGATGGATTCAACCCAGATCTGTGACTAGGGGTGAGTGTCTGAAAAGATTCAGCGCTCCGTCCATCGTCTCCTTGTGTTTGCTCTGTATTAACTGAAGCAGGTGCACATTGCTCAACCAACAATGCAGTCACTAATTGAACCATACTGTACTTCGGTCATGTGTGGTGAAATGCCATGGGCAGGGAGAGGTGTGATGAATGATGATGGGTGGAATACATATCTGCCTTACTTAACAAATACAGTGAGTCAAGGGAGAAAAACAAAACATTTAAAAGTACCCCCCCCCACACTTTGAACTCTCTTCCTGCTCTTATGTACTGATGTCAGAAATAAAGAAATAAGATAAAAAAATAGATCAGTGGTACAATTAATCTCCACAAAATTTTAATGACAGGCAAACACAGTCACATTGTACTTATCTAAAACAGATAGCCTATAGTAGTAGTATTGAGTCTATCGACGATCTTAAGTTAACCATACTAATCCTAAAATCCCTATTCCAAATTTCTTTAACAAAAACTACATTTGGAACTAATGCATTGTAATAAATGATCTTTGATTCTATTCTCATTTCTCAACCCCCTTGATGGACCAACTCAGTATCCTTTTTTGCAATGCATAATTGCATAATACACCTCATTGTGAAATAGCTTGGGACTGTACAAGTTACATAAAGAAAGTCACAGAGAATGATAAATTATTGAAATCAGTGATTCACTATGGTGACAGGAAGACAGAGGAGTCTGCAGTGGCTTTTTAATGAATCATCCAAAGTGAGCGCCGATGATTATGGTTTGGTAGTGCCGAGCACCTGGCTAGCTGAAACTGGATCACATAATAACAATATTTTTAATGTAAACTAAACATAACTTACGTCTGAGTGTGAGCAGCATGCTATTCGGAAATAAATGTTAGCATTGTAGAACATAAACGCAGCAAATAAATAATACTCACCAAGACCAGGAATCTCGATGAAGAGCAGACCCTACTCCTTTCCGAGGATCCACCTAGAGGTGTGTCAGGTGCTGGATGGTGCATTGAACTTGGCTAGTGCACCAGAAACAGCGGTGCACCCTCCCCCAGCACAGACAAAGCTCCTGCATGGGGTACCCACTGCCAGGTCTGCTGTCAGCATTGAGAGGAGGTGGCACTTCACAAAAAATATAGGTGCTGCCACCACCACCTCACTAAAGAAGGCCGGAGTGGCTCACCATGGCAGCGACGCTGTCCGCAGGGTAAGTGGCTGCTCGCATTTCAGGACGGCCAGGTGCCACTGCTCCGCTGTTCACCCTGCTCTGATATGGTGCTGAGTGGGGGGGAGAAAAACAGAGGAAGGAAGGTCGAAAGGAAATAAGGAAGAACAGAAGGAAGGAAGGAATGAATGAAGGAAATGAAAAACAAAGGAAATAAAGTCAAAATAAAAAAGTCACAAAAACAGATGAAAAAATGCTAAATGCAAAGACACAAAAACACACACTAATATAATAATTAAAAATGAAGGGTATATTAATTAGGATGGTGGAGCATTGAACGAATTAACAGGAGATTAAAAAATAGGCCCAACAACATGAACAGAACAGAGACAAAAAGATGGCCAAGCCCATGCGAACACTGTGCTGCCGATCGCACACGATTTCCAACCCGAGAACGCACTCTGCATAGCGTTTGATGTTGAAACGCAACACGAATGGGCGCGCTGAGCAACTCCGTCTGCAGGTGGAACTCCACATAGCAAGGCGGAGCTCTGTGACCACTTTGTGGAGTTCCTCGAAGGGCGACTCTGCAAACTCTGGCCAGGCCTAATATTGAATAAGCAAGCTTGAATTTAGAACCCAACATGTCACTAAAAGTAATTATAACACTTACTTCAAGCATATGAAATTCTAAAAGGCAAAGCTGACATCAGACGCTTACCACCATAAAAATGAATCAGACTGGTACTCCTCTGTATTGATATAATTATGTGGGGCGAGGTGCAAGCGCCACCCAACTCAGTCAGTAATGTCTGGTGTACCGTGAGAGTGTCAAATTAGGTGCATGCTGGTCGGGTGCTATATTTTGTAAAAAATAACTTATTTTGAGTGGCCATATTGAAGGAGGTATAAAGTGTGTAAACACATTTGTAAAACTAAGTAAAAAGAAAATGATAACCAATATAATGGCTCTCGATTTAAATATTATAGAACTCCTCTGTATGGCAAAAAAAGTTTATAAAGAGACTCAGCTTAAACACACATGTTGTACCTACAGCAATTAAATAAGCTCGTACCAGTCGACCGCCATCTTGGGCAAAGACCACCTCATTTAGAGTGGACGCATTGAAAGAGGAAAAAAGTGGGTAAATGGTAATTTGTAAAAAGAATCCCCTTGCCAATATCATTATGAATATGGTTGTACTCTATGAAAATATTATAAAACTCCTCTGTGTGACAAAAAAAGTGTATAAAGAGACTCAGCTGAAACATGCCATGCCTACAATAAGTATATTTAAATAATGACGTACTGATTGTTCGCTATATTAAATAAAAATTGCCTCATAGTAAGCACAATCAGAGCCGCTAGATTAGAAGAGTATATAATATGAGATTTTCAATTAACAAGGAAAGCAAGGGGAACGAACTACCTATATACAATTCTAATCATAGTAAAAATCAAGAACAATATTTAGGCGTAACTTAAACCAATCACCGTATTAAATGCTTAATTCAATTAGATGGTGGTAATTAACTCAACAGTGTTAAGTTAAAGGACAAGATTCACAATAATTAATGAAATAGCTTCACCCACACAGGCTGCATGAATGAGATATGCCTATGAACCATTCACCATCATGTATACAAAGAAATACTAGTATGGTAACATTGCTTGAGTTTACCATTCAATATGTTGATTGAGGCCTTTAGAGACAGAATCAAAGCGCCAAATCCATCTGCTTTCTTTTAACACGTGTAAGCAATCAACATCATGGTTCCTGATGGTACCTTTCACAACACCCAGTATAAACTATCTTATATCAGTAGCATTATGGTGTAATAAAAGGTGCTTTAGATAATATTTACACCACTGTTATTTATAGTCGCTTTTGCGATCATAGAGTACCATCATCATTCATAGTAGTCTGTGTGTCTATTGCATTCGGTCAGAAATATTTTATTTTCAACAATGGTTTTTATGCTTCATTTAAAGGAGTGGCGATGTGAGCAGATTTTGTTCTAGATGTAGCCAATTTGTATGAATCACACCTTAAGGAACATCTGAATATAAATACAAACATAATTAGGATCTGTTGTAAAACGTTAATAACTTTTGTTAAAATTAGATTCTAGACTCTGTGAAGACACACATATACATCTAGTTGGGATGCTAAAAAAGAATAGACTAGCGAGTGAACAGTTACACTTCTTGTTATAACTGATTGAACTGCACATATATTTTTTCATATACAGGTATCCGTTTGGTAGCAAAGAACTTTATATTTTTGTTATCAATAGCATATCTGAATTTTTTTTTCCACTTTGTGGGCTATTATGGTTTTCCATTTTTTCAGAATGACGTTATAACCTGTAAGGAAAGCTATTGAGAGTAATTTCTTTTAAATGGTAAATTCTAACTACCTATCAAAGCTTGGAACACCGCCAGTAGTAGGAATTATGCCAAATTTATCACAACTAATTGAACTCTGTCACTCTATCTAAAGTATAATTTCAGTAAGGTATTACTTTTGAACATTTCCAATCATGGATTTTATCACCACTTTTTGCTTTAGATCTGAGGCTTCTCTGCCTCTTGCCGGTTTTGTGGCATACAACGCTTTGCTTATCTCTATAATGGATGAGATTAGAGACCCTGGGCTTGATTTAAAGTTTGGCGAATGGGACTCAATTACAAATATGAGCAATATCTCATCTGCCATATTATAAGTACATTATATCCTATGGCACCTGTAATACGACAGGAATTAGTATATCTCAGTATAAACATGTTCTGGATGCACTTAAGTCAACTTGCGGTTTGGATGATGCACTTCAAGTAATTACTACTAAGGAAAACTGAGATATCCTTATGTCCCTTGCGTGAAAGTCAATTAGGGGTCACCAGGGGTCACAACTATGACCCCTAAACCACCAGTCGTGAACCCTGCCACCTTGCTTGCGAACCCTGGCATTTTCCCAGCCTTGGCAAGCACTCTGGTGGCATAAAATCAGCTGCAGCGTGAGCAGTGCTTCTTTGCATTGCCTGAAGAGACATCATAATGGCCTGCAAGCTGGGCCTGGGTGGTGCACAGAACTCATCTCACTCGTTGCTATGGCGACACCAGGGTCAGGCTGTCTGACTCATTCTTTGATTTGATACATGTTAGACCTGACACCTTAGGCGTGAGTTTCCCTTCCACTTTTTGCTGATGTGCCTCATGTGTTTTGTTGGTGTTAGCTGCTCAGGGCACTGTGCCACTGCTAATCAGTGCCACAGTGCAAGGGCTCCCTATGAAAAGTGTATACATTGATTGGTGTCCATGTTTAGCTTATTTGGTTTACTATCAGCCCCTAGTAAAGTGCACCAGGAGTGCCAGGCCTTGTAAATACAAATGCTGCTAGTGGGCTTGCAGCACTGGTTGTGCCACCCACAGAAGCGCCTAGCAAGATGTGTCTAAGGTCTGCCATTGCAGAACCTGCGTGCAGTCTGGGACTGCCATGCTGATTGCGCAAGTGCACCTACTTGCCAGTCCCCAAACCTTCCCTTAACAACATATTAGTCACCCCTCTGGTAGGCCCAAGGGCAGGGTGCATTGTAGGCATAAGGTAGGACATGCCCTGATGTGTGTGGCATGTCCTAATAGTGAATTACAGCCATTTTTGTTTTTCACTATTGAAGGCTACCTGCTCTCCATAGGCCAGAATGGGCTGCTGGAATTACTACACGCTGTAATCCCAGCGGACTCAGAGAGCATGGTAGAAAGTCAAGTTTAGTATGCCTGAACTCAGAATAATAAAATACTTCTTTTAGTAAAGTTTATTTTAATATCCTGTGTTTGTAAATACTACTTTTAGAAAGTTAGTAATTACTTGCTTAGCCATTTCAGTCCGCCTCTGCTGTGTGTGTGCTGCCTAGCTTCAGTGAGGGGCAGGGCTGGGGAATTCCAGGAGACAGGCTGGCTGCCAGGTGGTGGGTAGAGAGATTACACCAGGATGGGTGGGAGGAGTACAACTTGACTCTGAATAGACCTGTGCTCTGCCACCACAATGCTGGCTCCGCCCCCTGTGGAGTGGCTGATGTCTCTGCCCTGAGCACTGAAAGGAAAGAGCAGAGTCACCACAACAAAGTGCTCCAAAACCGGACTGAGCCAGGCACAGGCCCCCTGGCGACAAAGAACAAAAGAAACTGTGTATAAAAGAAGGAGCCCTGCTCCTAAGAAAGCAGATCCTGTTTATGCCAAGAAGAACCTCTGCCCGAAGAGAAGGACCTGGGAAAGCTGTATGGAGGAGTACTGTCTCTAAGCCTGAGAGACTGGCCTGTGGTGGGTGCCTTGCTGCTGGAAGGAGAGGAAGAAAAGACTGAGAAAGACTTTGAATTCAACTTGTGCTTTAAAAACAATCTCCAAGGGCTTGCTTGTGAACTTGCCCCCTGAACTGCGCCCCAGGAACAGTGGGTGCTACCCTTCCCTGGAAAAAAGGAAGCTGCTGTGGGTGGATTGCTAACGCTGACCCCAGAGAACCTGTGTGCCCCCATCTCGCTGAGCAACGCGACTACTGCCCGCTTGTGCTGCTGTGAGCACCGTGACGGCCTGCCCTGCCTGGCCTGATCAAAGTGAACAACTGCCCCCTCGAGCCGGAGCTCGCAACGTAAAGAGAGACTGCCTGCGTCCAAACGCCGAGCCTCTGCGACCGCAGGCCGTAGAGACCACTGTGAGGACCGACGGCACCCTGGTTCGCCGATCCTGGCCGATGCCGACAGCGCTGCGCGCTGAAAATCACCCCCGAGCCGCCCCTCCTGCTTCCCACCTCGAGGTGTGCCGCGACGTCTGAAAGCACCCCACGAAGCATCGCCGTCCACTGACCAAGCGGGACTGCAACGCGACGCGGGATGCCCTTTTCAAGACTGCTGAGGCCGCCACGAACTTTGCCCCCCAAGAATAAGGTACTGTGAGCCCAAGCGCCCCTGTACGACGCGTACTTTCCTTTGTACGGTCCGTACTGCGCTGTCGTACCGCTACGCTACTCACGCGGAAAGCGTGAGGCTTTGTGCGGTTCGTACCAAGCTCGTACGGCGCGTCCCTGCACCTGTACGGTCCGTACAGGGTGAAGATATAGCCGTTTGCTCATGCGGGAAGCGTGAGGCAAACAGAGACCCGTACTTGTTGGTGTACGAAGCGTACGACGACGAAAATAGCCGTACTGGTGGTGTACAAGGCGTACCGAAGCAGGTACGACGCGTACTAACGCCGGTACGAAGCGTATCTTCAGCGCTACGGTGCGCACAGACCCCAAGAAGTGAGCAATACTGCTAAAATTGCCTTTCAAGAACTGTGGCCTCATAGAACATTGAGATAAGTAACTGGAACCCCCTTTTGAAGAGAAGAACTGTATTTTTGAAGCCTGCTTGAAGAGTCTTTTATATAAAGAGCTTTAGTTTTACAATATACAAGTCTTGTGTCTCTGTGTGGTGGGTTGGTGATTGTTGTGGGACATCCTAAATGCTTAACCTTATGTACTCTGGGATTTAGCCTGACTGCTCGCGCCACGTTACCTAGAGGGTGAGCAGGGGTTATCTTTCACGAGTAATCCTTTGCCCTGACTTAGAGGAAAGGGTCCCTGCTTGTCGCAAGTGCATACCTGCGCCATCCAGAGACCCCGGATTCTAACATTGGTGGCAGCTGTGAGGATCTACGGATTTGCATTTTTGGTGTCTGCGCAGTGATTACTAGCCATTGCACAGTGAGGACAGTCCAGTAGCTTAAGCCACAGAACTTTTTAATTTTTTTGCTTGCCAAGAAAGAAGATCCCTTGTGTTTGGAGTCATGCCTGGCCCAAACAGCATTGAGAAATCGATCTCTGAAACCTCTGAAATAGCCGGAATGGAATGGGATGAGTGAAAACTGGACAGCTACAAGAAAGCTGAACTCAAGTACTTCTGCAGGAAATTCAAGGTTCCACATGCAGGATGCAAGAACAAGTCAGATCTCTACAAGCCACTGAAAGCCTGGATTGAATCAAGGGGTGCAGCTGAGGAAGCTGTACCATTGGAACTAGCGGAGAGCATCCACAGTTTTGGCAGAGGCCTGTCGCCAGAGGAGCTGGCAGACAGACAGGCCACCAGGGATCATGAGATAACATTGGCAAAGCTGAAATTAAATGGCCAATTGGAGCTAGAAACCAAGAAGATGGCTCTGGAAGAAAGAAAAATTCAGATGGAGCACGACATGAAAATGAGGGAGCTGGAGATAAAAGCCAAAAGTTTGGAAAACCCTCCCTCTGGTGGCAGCGCAACGCCGGTGCAGGTAGAGTCAAGGGTGTACATGCCAAAAGATGTAGTTAAGGAATACTTTAAGAATGATGACATAGGGCAATGGTTCAAGGCCTATGAGGTAGCCATGTCTTCCCACCGGGTCCCTGAGAGAGATTGGGGAGCGGGGTTGTGGGGACGGTTCCTCAGTGAGGGGCGGGACACGCTCTTAGATTTGCCCTCTGACATGTATAATTCTTACCCCCACATGAAGGAAGCTTTAATGACCAGATATGGGCTAACTCCTGAATTGTATAGACAGAGGTTCAGGGGGTGTACCAAGATTGCGGGGAGTACGTATGTGGAGTATGTAACCTTTTTCTGCAGAGCACTGGATGGCTGGGTGAAGGGTAGCAAAGTGGATGATTACCAAGGTCTCTTTGATTTAATTAATTGCATGGGAGCACTTGTCCCTTAATTGTTTTCCTGAGCTACGCGAACACCTGATAGATTGCAAGCTGACTAACCCTAGGAAGCTTGCTGAAGAGGCGGACCGCTGGGTCAGCACCAGAGTTCACAAGGGTCAAGTGGGAGACTCCACCAAGGGTGGGCAGTGTCCCCAGCAGAAGAGTGGGGGGACAGGGGAAAACAGAAAGGGTTCCCAAAAGGCCCCCAAAGTAATCCCCAAGGGAACCAGCAGAAAGGTTCTCAGCCTCCCCCACCTCCGAAGCAGACAGGGGCCCCGACAGGTAAACCTGTTCCCAAAGGGCCCCCACAATGTTATAAATGTGGTGAACTGAGTCACTTTGCCAGTGATCTCAAGTGTCGCCAGTATGTGAAACCAGCACCCACTGGTGCTCTACCGAAGCAGATGGCTACAGTAGCCTTTGGGGAGGAGGTAGACGTCCAAGGTGGGTGGGACCCCGTTCAGATGACCTTAGTCTCACTAGGAGACAGTGAGATGGTCCCTAACGCCGACTTGCCCTCTAACACTAAGAAATATGGGCAAGTGGTGACCGTCAATGGGAGGAAGGTAGAGGCTCTTCGAGACACAGGCACCAGTGTGACTGCAGTGCGGCAGCACCTGGTATCTCAAGAGCAGGTTGTACCCCATGCCTATTGTTGGGTTGTTAATGCTGACAACACAGAGAGCCATTGTCCAATGGCTCAAGTTCCCTTTGAGTGGGGGGGGGGGTCTCTGGTACTCTGCAAGTCGCTGTGAGAAATGCCATGCCTGTAGACTGTCTCCTAGGGAATGATTTGGAGAGCTCCCCTTGGGAAAAGGTGGAGAAGACAGCTCACCTGCAGATGGTGGGTTTACCTGACTGGGCGTGCGTGACCACCCGGTCAATGGCAGCCAGTAGGGGTGATCAAGAGAACCTGGAGCCTGAGGGAGAGGCCCAGGAACCGGCCTTAGGGAGAGGGCGCAGGAGGCGCAGGAAACCGGCCCCTAAAGTTCCCACGGCCAAGGAGGAAGCAGACCTTGAGGGGGATGCCCTGGAGCCTACCGGGGAACAGATAGCCGAACTGGGGGACCTGCCTGAGCTGACCCATTGGCAGCAAGAAGGAGGCCCCTCCAGGGAGGAATTCTGCAGGGAGCAGAAAGAGTGCCCCTCTCTCGTGGGTATGCGGCATCAGGCTGCAGCCCAGGCCAATGGTGATCAGTCCGGTACACACTTAATCTACTGGGAGAATGACCTCCTATACTCAGAGCCTAAGGTTGCTGAACCTGGGTCAGCCCGTGCGCTGGTGGTACCCCAGAAGTTCAGAGCCTTCCTACTGGGGCTGGCTCACGATGTGCCATTAGCAGGGCATTTGGGGCAGGACAAGACCTATGAGAGGCTTGTCACCCACCTTTATTGGCCTCAAATGCACAACAGCTCAGATGCTCATTGTAGGACCTGCCAGACTTGCCAGGCAAGTGGTAAGAGTGGAAGGAAGCAAAAGGCTCCACTCCAACCTTTCCCTGTGGTCAGTACCCCATTCCAGCGAGTGGGGATTGACATTGTGGGGCCACTGGACCCCAAGAAAGCCATGGGCAACAGGTTCATCCTAGTCTTGGTAGACCATGCCACCCGGTACCCTGAAGCCATCCCTCTGAGGACAGTGACGGCCCCCGTGGTGGGACGGGCACTGATGGGAATTTTCTCACGAGTAGGATTCCCTCTAGAGGTGGTGTCTGACAGGGGCACCAATTTCATATCAAAATATATGAAATCCCTTTGGCAAGAGTGTGGTGTAACATACAAGTTCACCACCCCTTACCATCCCCAAGGAAACGGGTTGGTTGAGAGATTCAACCGAACCCTAAAGGGCATGATTATGGGTCTTGAGGAACCCATGAGGCGTAAGTGAGACGTCCTCTTACCATGCCTTCTCTTTGCGTACCGTGAGGTGCCACAGAAGTCTCTAGGGTTCAGTCCGTTTGAGCTTCCGTATGGCCACCCAGTACCAGGACCTCTTAGTCTGGTCAAGGAAGGCTGGGAGCAATCTCCCAGGAAACCTCCCCAGAATGTATACAGTTACATGCTGGCCTTCCGGAACTAGACTAGGCGTTTCAGGCAACTTGCTGAGGCAAATCTGGAAGCCAGCCAGGAGGAAATGAAGCGGTGGTACGACCAGAATGCCACTCTGGTTGAGCTTCAACCTGGACAAAAGGTATGGGTCCTGGCCCCTGTGGAGCCTTGTGCACTCCAAGACAAGTGGACCGGACCCTTTGAGATTGTGGAGCGGAAGAGTTCTGTCACCTATTTGGTGAACTTGCAGTCTCCCAGGAACCCCTTGAGGGTACTACATGTCAATCGACTAAAGCCCCACTTGGAGAGGTCCGAAGTGGGCATGCTCTTGGCCACAGATGATGGGACGGAGGAGGAGTCTGAGCCTCTTCCTGACCTCCTGGTAGCCTCAGAGCGAGACGGGTCAGTGGATGGAGTTAACCTCTCACCCACCCTGACCCCTGAGCAACAGGATGACTGCCACCAGCTGCTGGGGCAGTTTCCTGACCTGTTCTCCCTGGTTCCTGGTGTCACAGATTGGTGCGTCCATGATGTGGACACAGGAGACAGCTTGCCTGTGAAGCACAAAGTTTACAGAGTAACTGACAGGGTCAGAGCCTGCATCAAAGAGGAGGTCTCCAAGATGCTTGCTCTAGGGGTGGTTGAGTCCTCCAGCAGTCCTTGGGCCAGTCCAGTGGTCTTGGTCCCAAAGGCTGCAGCGCCGGGTGCCACACCCGAACTCCGGTTCTGTGTGGACTACAGAGGGCTCAATTCAGTCACGAAGACTGACGCGCACCCCATCCCCAGAGCTGATGAGCTCATCGATCGGTTAGGGGCTGCCCGGTACCTCAGCACGTTTGATTTGACCTCTGGGTACTGGCAGATCGCCTTAACTGATGGGGCCAAAGAGAGGTCCGCATTTTCCACACCAGATGGGCATTTCCAGTTCCGGGTTATGCCATTTGGGATGAAGAATGCCCCTGCCACCTTCCAGAGGTTGGTCAACCAGGTGTTGGCTGGGCTGACCGAGTTCAGCGCCGCATACCTGGATGACATTGCAGTGTTCAGTGGCACATGGAAAGAACACCTGCAACATCTCTGGGAAGTGTTGATGGCACTGCGCAAGGCAGGCCTCACGATCAAGGCAAGCAAGTGTCAGATCGGGCAGGGTTCCGTGGTGTACTTGGGACACCAAGTGGGGAGCGGCCAGGTGGCGCCCCTACAACCCAAGATTGAAACCATCCTGGCTTGGGAGCCCCCAAAGACCCAGACAGAGGTGAGGGCCTTTTTAGGACTCACAGGGTACTACAGGAGGTTTGTCAAGGGGTATGGCAGCATTGTTGCCCCCTTGACAGAGCTGACTTCGAAGAAGCAGCCCAGGAAAGTGATCTGGACTGACACATGTCAGAAGCCGTTTGACACCCTGAAGACTGCCATGTGCACGGCGACCGTGCTCTTGGCTCCTGACTTCTCCAAAGAATTCCTAGTGCAGACAGACGCATCAGAGCATGGTGTAGGGGCTGTTCTCTCACAGATGACTGAGGAGGGCTGGGACCAACCTGTAGCCTTCATTAGTAGGAGGTTACTTCCACGGGAACAAAGGTGGAGTGCAATCGAGCAAGAAGTCTTTGCTGTGGTCTGGGCGCTGAAGAAGCTAAGACCCTACTTGTTTGGGTCTCACTTACGGGTTCAGACCGACCACAGGCCCCTCAGATAGTTGATGCAAATGAGGGGTGAGAACCCAAAACTGTTGAGGTGGTCCATCTCCCTACAGGGTATGGACTTTACGGTGGAACACCGCCCTGGCACAAATCACGCCAATGCTGACGGTCTGTCCAGGTTTTTCCACCTTAGTTAAGAGGAACTCCCTGGGGTAGGTTAGTTCCCCCCACATTTCAGCTGAAGGGGACACGTGTTAGACCTGGCACCTTGGCTTGAGTTTCCCTTCCACTTTTTGCTGATGTGCCTCATGTGTTTTATTGGTGTTAGCTGCTCAGGGCACTGTGCCACTGCTAATCAGTGCCACAGTGCAAGGGCTCCCTATGAAAAGTGTATACTTTGATTGGTGTCCATGTTTGGCTTATTTGGTTTACTATCAGCCCCTAGTAAAGTGCACCAGGAGTGCCAGGGCTTGTAAATACAAATGCTGCTAGTGGGCTTGCAGCACTGGTTGTGCCACCCGCAGAAGCGGCCTAGCAAGATGTGTCTAAGGGCTGCCATTGCAGAACCTGCGTGCAGACTGGGACTGTCACGCTGATTGCGCAAGTGCACCTACTTGCCAGTCCCCAAACCTTCCCTTAACTACATATTAGTCACCCCTGTGGTAGGCCCAAGGGCAGGGTGCATTGTAGGCATAAGGTAGGACATGCCCTGATGTGTGTGGCATGTCCTAATAGTGAATTGAAGCCATTTTCGTTTTTCATTATTAAAGGCTACCTGCTCTCCATAGACCAGAATGGGCTGCTGGAATTACTACACGCTGTAATCCTAGCGGACTCAGAGAGCATGGTAGAAAGTCAAGTTTAGTATGCCTGAACTCAGAATAATAAAATACTTCTTTTAGTAAAGTTTATTTTAATATCCTGTGTTTGTAAATACTACTTTTAGAAAGTTAGTATTTACTTGCTTAGCCATTTCAGTCCGCCTCTGCTGTGTGTGTGCTGCCTAGCTTCAGTGAGGGGCAGGGCTGGGGAATTCCAGGAGACAGGCTGGCTGCCAGGTGGTGGGTAGAGAGATTACACCAGGATGGGTGGGAGGAGTACACCTTGACTCTGAATAGACCTGTGCTCTGCCACCACAATGCTGGCTCCGCCCCCTGTGGAGCGGCTGATGTCTCTGCCCTGAGCACTGAAAGGAAAGAGCAGAGTCACCACAACAAAGTGCTCCAAAACCGGACTGAGCCAGGCACAGGCCCCCTGGCGACAAAGAACAAAAGAAACTGTGTATAAAAGAAGGAGCCCTGCTCCTAAGAAAGCAGATCCTGTTTATGCCAAGAAGAACCTCTGCCCGAAGAGAAGGACCTGGGAAAGCTGCATGGAGGAGTACTGTCTCTAAGCCTGAGAGACTGGCCTGTGGTGGGTGCCTTGCTGCTAGAAGGAGAGGAAGAAAAGACTGAGAAAGACTTTGAATTCAACTTGTGCTTTAAAAACAATCTCCAAGGGCTTGCTTGTGAACTTGCCCCCTGAACTGCGTGCCAGGAACAGTGGGCGCTACCCTTCCCTGGAAGAAAGGAAGCTGCTGTGGGTTGGATGCTAACGCTGACCCCAGAGAACCTGTGTGCCCCCATCTCGCTGAGCAACGCGACTCCTGCCTGCCTGTGCTGCTGTGAGCACCGTGACGGCCTGCCCTGCCTGGCCTGATCAAAGTGAACAAATGCCCCCTCGAGCCGGAGCTCACAACGTAAAGCGAGACTGCCTGCGTCCAAACGCCGAGCCTCTGCGACCCCAGGCCGTAGAGACCACTGTGAGGACCGACAGCGCCATGGTTCGCCGATCCTGGCCGATGCCCACAGCGCTGCGCGCTGAAAATCACCCCCGAGCCGCCCCTCCTGCTTCCCACCTCGAGGTGTGCCATGACGTCTGAAAGCGCCCCACGAAGCGTCGCCGTCCACTGACCAAGCGGGACTGCAACACGACGCGGGACCCCCTTCTCAAGACTGCTAACGCCGCCACAAACTTTGCCCCCCAAGAATAAGGTACTGTGAGCCCAAGCGCCCCTGTACGACGCATACTTTCCTTTGTATGGTCCATACTGCGCTGTCGTACCGCTACGCTACTCACGCGGGAAGCGTGAGGCTTTGCGCGGCTCGTACCAAGCTCGTACGGCGCGTCCCTGCACCTGTACGGTCTGTACAGGGTGAAGATATAGCCGTTTGCTCACGCGGGAAGCGTGAGGCGAACAGAGACCCGTACTGTTGGTGTACGAAGCGTACGCCGACGAGAAGAGCCGTACTGGTGGTGTACGAGGCGTACCGAAGCAGGTACGACGCGTACTAACGCCGGTACGAAGCCTATCTTCAGCGCTACGGTGCGCACAGACCCCAAGAAGTGAGCAATACTGCTAAAATTGCCTTTTAAGAACTGTGGCCTCATAGAACATTGAGATAAGTAACTGAAACCCCCTTTTTAAGAGAAGAACTGTATTTTTGAAGCCTGCTTGAAGAGTCTTTTATATAAAGAGCTTTATTTTTACAAAATACAAGTCTTGTGTCTCTGTGTGGTGGGTTGATGATTGTTGTGGGACATCCTAAATGCTTAACCTTATGTACTCTGGGATTTAGCCTGACTGCTCGCGCCACGTTACCTAGAGGGTGAGCAGGGGTTATCTTTCACGAGTAATCCTTTGCCCTGACTTAGAGGAAAGAGTCCCTGCTCGTCGCAAGTGCATGCCTGCGCCAACCAGAGACCCCGGATTCTAACAATACATTATCCGTATCTGCTGCAAGTCTGGGTCAGGAAGCAGAGTAAATGAGCAAGAGCGTGTGCAGCATGGCTGGGCATGATTAGACAGTGACTAACTACACATGCTGCATCCTAGCCTAGATGACAACGTGGTACCTGGTGCGTTATGTGTACCACCGTGTTGGGGATTGCAGACCGGGTCCCTGGGCCCACAATCTGGAAGCACGTAAAAGCACTACCACTGATTTTTTTTTTTTAAATATATTTTTATTGGTTTTCAAATAACAGGAGGCAAACATGACCGTAATGCGATTCCCCAGTGTTTGCTCCTGCCATCTCTCCCGCCCCTTCTCCCAGCTCCGGCTTCACAGTAAGTCAATAATTACATAAATGTCTATCACATAGTTACCGCTGTCCCTAACTCAGTAATGCAGTGATTTCAGATCTAGCTAGGGATTCCTTTCTAGTGAGCAGTCATGCCCCAACATAGATATAGCAATTGCAGGATAACGTATACCATCTGAAACCATTCGTCCCCGTACACCCTCCCCCACCCTTCCCCTACCACCAGTGTGCCTCAACTACTTGCAGCACAGATAGGTAGGAGCATCCAAATCTCCTGGTACAGGTAAATCCATAGCAGTAATGCAGTACAGGCTAACATACTATTATTGGTGCCCAATAATCGTTCCACAGAGCATACCCATTGTTACTCTACCGGTCCTGTGGAGCCTGGTGAGCCCGCTGGACCTCCCTGGGCGGAGCCCTCCTCCGAGTCCATCTCAGGCGCCTGCAGTGCAGTTACTAAGGCCTCCCACGCCCTCACTGCCTCCAGCGCCTTTTCGTTATTAGTTCGCAGGACCTGTTGCAGCCTGAGTGTGACTTCACTCAATGCCCTTTGAGTAATTACGCCCTCCACTTCCCCATGCTGAGTCCCCTAGCTGATTTCCAGTGCACAGTGATCTCTCTCTTAGCTAATAATAGGCCCAAATCTATAAACTTGCTCGTCACCTTCGTTTTAGAAGTATGCGGTAACCAGTGCAGTAAACAAGTGTCCTGACCCGGTTCCACGTGACGATCTGTGATCTCACAAAGCAAATCAGTGGCTTCCTCCCAATACGTTCCCAATCGTGGACACCCCCAAATCATATGCTGAAAGCTGGCCCCCTCTAAACTACATCTCGGGCAATGGGCAGAGTCAGTTCCAAAATATTGATTAATCTTAGCAGGTGTTAAGTACGCTCTATGCAGGATATAAAAGTGTACTAAATGAAATCTGGCGTTCCTCGTGCTTTTCCAAGCCCTCCTAACCAGCTGGGCCCATGTCTTCTCGGAGATCTCCTTGCCTAGGTCTGCCTCCCATTTACCCCGCAGCTCGCTCAACCGTTTCAGCCCCTCAGTCAGCATGAACCTATAAAGGCATATGATGGCCTTGAAGGTTCCCGCGGCCATCAACACATACTGGCATGCCATCGATGTCTGAGGTTCTGACAATCCCACCTTCCAGTAACGTTGCATAGCCGAGACTAGTGCTGAGTGTAGCAAGTAATCCCCCCGTGGGAGGCCATATCTTTCCCACAGAGCCTGAAATGGCAATACGACTCCATCTTCATAGAGATCTCCCAGCACATGGACTCCCAGTACTTCCCATTCAGCCAATGCCGTCCAGTCCCCGCCATGTGGGAGGGCGGTGCACATACCCAGTGGAATCTCCGGGGCATACGGTCAGGCGATCCCAGCTCTGGGCTGCCTCTGGTTCCAGCACAGTCTCAATGTCCGCTCTTCACTAGTAAGCGGCTCAAGGCGCAGCCGCTGCTTTAGTACTATAAAGGACAAGATATGGCGTGGAACCCACCATCCCTCAGGTCCGTCCGGGCCCCGGAACTTCCGAGCCACCACAGCTGAGCTGCTAAATAGTACCACTCAAAGTCCGGCACTGCCATACCTCCGCCGGCTCCCGGGCGCATCATTGTAGTCAGCGCGACCCGCCGTCTGCTAGACCCCCATATAAATCCCCCAGCCATGGAGCGGAGCTGCTTGAATATGGAGCCCGGCACCCAGATTGGCAGTGTCTGAAAATAATACACTAATCGAGGGAGTGCCACCATCTTCAGGAGCGCCACTCGGCCCGCCACCGAGAGCGGCAATGTACTCCAAAACGCAAAGCTGCTCCTAAGTCCTCGTATGTCCCTACCCACATTACCTTCCAGCAAGTCCTCAGGGTTATGATAAATGTTAGTGCCACGGTAAGGTAAACAGTGGGGTTCCCAGCGAATGTCCGCCACCTGGGATGGGCCCACCTCTGACGGGACCACCGGAAACAAGCAAGTCTTCACCCAGTTCACACCCAGCCCCGAGAGCCTGCCAAATGCATGGAGTAACCGCTTCGCACCCTCCAGGCCCGCTTCCATATTTGCCAGAAAGATTAACAAGTCATCAGCATATGTAGAAAATAGGCCTCAGCTAGGCCTACCAGTGCAAGGGGTTCGCCCTTCTCTGCACAGAGTCCTCAGACTATTATAAAGAAGTTGGCACAGAAACTGAAATAGAAAATACATAGTTTATTAAACCTCATGAGGTGGAACCACATTCACCCAGCACCCTGTGGTGCTGAATGAAGGTAGCACACAGAGTAGAAGAACCATGGGTCTTTTATACCCACACAGGGGCTCAGGAAAAGGGTGGTGCAAGCATACATGAGAAGAGTTACATACATAGATGGTCATACAGAAATGCACCGTCAACAGTAAAGGAGGAGTTAGCAGTTGCTGACTCTGGTAGAAACAACCTGATAGTTACAGACTAAAAACAGATGCATGGACAGTTAGATATTCCTGCGCATGTGCAGGGTAGCAGAGTCTAAGTATAGCCAGTCCTTTAAACAGAGCACAAGGGAAGACAAAATGGCTGCCAGAAATACAAAATGGATTCCACAAAATGTACAGGATAGCCTCTAAATACCAGATGGATTCTGCTAACGCTAATTTAATCGCAGCCAATTTACGACAGATGACCCTTTTAGCGTTAGCTGAAGACATCTCCCATAATCCAGTAGGAAAAATGAAAAATATGCATATTAATTTTTAATAATTGTTTTTTTTGCCCCCATAAATTTCCTAATTCATTGCTAGGTGGGCATTTCTCATTCTAAATATTGTTAAGCGGGTATGTATGAGGTATAAACAGAAGTACAAAGGGAACAGAGAATTGGGTCATAAAGATAGCAGGAGAGAGTAATTACTATTATCAGAAACAGAATTATTAGCTTTCTAGTCCTAAGCAAATCCTAGAACCATCCAGTAAAAACATTTTCAAGGCTCCTATGCATTTCAGTTACCATCAATTTCAACTTCAAAAACATTTTCGCTAGACTTTTCCAGTATTTCCTTTATGAGGGCTAGAGTATCTATCATTATACCCAATACAAACATTAAAGCAGTCAGACATATTATTTACAAAAATGATCCTGGATCCAGAGGACCAGGAGAACTACACAGGACCATGAGAATTAGGACGAAGAGCTGCAAAGGGTTGCTCCTCCTCAAAAATGGGACGATCAATGGGGTACTCTTTCCACAGAGAATGGACTTTGTTCTGCTTTTACTAAACAGAATAGTACTTTAAAACAATGGCAGCAAAACAATCAGTCTCCTAACACCTAGTCTATACAATCACACGGAAACCTTTTGTGAAATCAACTATGCCCAGAGTCCGTTCAAAAAGCCTCTCTGGCAGGCTTCTATTGTCCATCAAATCTTCTTTTGTTGTTTTCTTTCGCATGGGCCTCTCGATTCAGGCCTCTTCATGAGAAAAGTACTGCGTAGTTGGAGTGCCCTCCTGGCAAACACCCACAGCTCACTCGAAAGTCTCAATGTCTCAAGGCAGTGCACCAGTATCTCTCCTTTGCGGCAGGCACTACAGGTAGTGTACTCTCCATTGATCAAGGGCACAGGTCATCTCGTGCAGACCCGGGACCATTCTCAGGCTCCAACACTCATCATTCAGTGTCAGAGGACGCTCAGGCTGCTCTTTCATGGGCACCAGAATGTAGTGCCTTTTGTCTATCTTGGATCCGCCGGTGCACTGCACTTCCATTGGAGCAAAGGAAAAAGGGGTGTGTGTGTGTGTGGCCAAAAACTCAGGCCAATGGGCTCAAGGGACTGCACACTGTCAGAGGTTGCCAGCACATGACAGGCGCTCTTTTGTACTGAAAATCTGGTTCTGTGGCAAAACCAGCTCCTCCTTCTTTCCTGATGTTGAACGCCTTCTGATGAAGCAAGTGCGATGCTTTAAACAGTTCATTGTATAACAAAGGGACTGCAAACAGGTGGCCTGCAATCTTCAAAGGAGTGGCCACACGCCATGGGACAATTTTGGTCTAGAATACACTGTCATTCTCAAAAAGCAATACAAATATAAAGGCAGTAGGCAAAACAGTGCCTCTAAGCTTTTCAATTGGGTTTCCGTGTGAGAGCCTTCATCATCTAAGGATAGATAACTACACGAGAATTCTATCTAAATGGATGTCTTCACATATGGTGGCATTGTCTAATGGGGTAAACACATATTTTCCTCAATGATATTTGCTAAGGATCGCATAGACCTCTTCCCTGCATTCTACTTTTTCACAATCCAAACTATGCAACATCAGTTCTAGTAAGGACTGTCAGTTTATTTACACAGACTAGCTAATAAAACTAGCAATGCCCTTGCAAAACTGTATGTAGCATGAGAATAACAAACAATAGTGGTGTTGTCACCTGAGAATTTTCAAACAAAAACTACCCACAGCTAGTTCCCCTTAAAGATCAAATAAGGAAGCAGCAATCTAGACTACTCATCCTCTCATAATTCCATCAGAGAGGACGGGTAGTAACATAGCAAAATATATTTATTCGTTTTATTAATGCTAATAATGTTTAAAACAGTATTACTGAATAGCCAATTAAATGTCTCATGGTTATTTCACAGACAGTTTATACAGGCTCGAAAAAAATTAAGATAAAGAGAGAGAACACATAAATTTGCCTACCCTTAATTTGTAGAGGAGCTAGCCTCCTCTCCCCAGTTTTGACAGTAAGAAACCTGTAACAGGTTTCATTCTGTCAACACTATTAGCCCCAATTTGTAGCAACTGGGCATAAACAAACTCTGAGGAGCTAAATAGCGCAGTAAACTTAGCTAAAGAACATATTCCCTTAGCAAATGTAGTATAGCAACATGAGGCCACATGAATTCAAACTGAATCCCATTGCTTCCTGAATTCAACCCTAAAAACATTTATACTATATATATGGCAGAGCCATTGTCTTTTAAAGAGAGGTCACATATACTATGTTCATTGAGTGCACACAAAAACTTGCTTTTACCAAAAAAAAAGATAAGCAAAAATCTCTTTCTTCCCCTGCCATTTTGTCTTTCAAATGTCGAAATGTCAATGCTCATGGGAAGCTGAGCCCTGCCAGGCCTCTAAATGTAGGAGTTCGGCCTTTAGCTGTTCCATCTTGTATGCAAGGTTGTCATGCGGTGCTCCCAAGTCAAAGTGACCCTAGAGACCGAAGGCAGAGCAGCAAAACCCACTCTGTGTGTCTACCAGCAATTTCAGAGGTAAGCTTAATAACTTCTGCCAGTTTTTGTACATAGGTATATTTAGAATCAGGGTGCTGAGTGCTTGAGCAATATAAATGTCAGCTATGAAGTTTTATGCGTACATATGTGCATTTACTTGAGTCTAAGGCAGTTTAAAAGCTGCTCTGACTGGAGAAATCTCATTTAAATAGTGAATTTTTACTCAATTTCGACTTTGAGTTTTAGGGCTCTTAAAAAGTAATATCCTACAATGTTTTTGCATAATAGTCATCCCCAGAATGTCCTCTACATATCCCAGAGATGTGGCATCAGAAATGTATAATGTATGCCCTTATAAAAATGAGTTTTGTACGCCTGGATAAAGTGACATTTTCACATGTAATTGACCCCCTATTGCTGTATAGCACGGCTTAAATGCAATTTGGGTGCTAGGAGGTCACAGTATCATTATTAGGCATTATAAATATTAAAAAACGAATTTAATGCACCTATTTTAAATCACAAAATAATACAAATATATGTATATATATATTTTTTTTAAATAAATCTAATCATTTTGATGAGTCCACATATGAAAAGCAAGCTGCATCCCTTTGCCTATCATATTGAAACACATTAATTCTTAGCCCTAAGCACAGAAGCTTATCTTGAAACATCTTAAGTCTGCACCACTTTTAAATGAAGGACAGTCATTATTATTTAACATCAAGAACCACTCTTATCCTTATTTTTAAAAAAGGCATAAAGAAAAGAAATCCCTACTGTCAATCTGCCCTCTGTTTATCAAAAATCATGAAACTATATTTCTAACTTTTAAAACAGCAGTCTGAAATGCCGCATTTTACAACGTGTTTGACTTTAGCTGTTCTCCGTGGCCGGAGTCCGCAGAGAATAGAAATAGTCTTGCTGACACAGCTGTTTGACACGTAAAGGCGTCGAATTCACACGCCTTTTAAGTCAACCTTGCAAGCCAACACAACTCTGTCGTTCTGTATAATGTGAATGCCTTTGAATACCCTATACAAAAGATAAATGCTGTGACATTTTGTATCTGAATTTAGTCTATTGTAAAACACACAATTTCGTTTTTCTCTTTACACAGCTCATCTTAATTTTAACTTTCTAAAGGTAAAACTCTTATCTGACAGTCCATGTTAGCTTTGCGCCACAATTTCCACTGAGAAAATTAATTCTCAATTGGAAAATCGTTTTTATATAGGCATATAGCCCTTAAAATTTCAAGCAAGAGCATCATTTTACTTTTTGTCTAGGATTAATGCAACAGTTTTAAAAAAAATAAAAACAGTTTTCTATGGAAAGTCTAACTGGTCTTTGCGCAAAATAGGGCCGAGGAAGGCTCCTTGAGTTTCGTTCCTCAGCTGCCCTGTCTCATCAGAGAAGCTAAAAATAGCCCCTCAGCGCAGAACCGGGCCACAGCGAGTGCTCCTGGCCCCCACCTTTCTCCAAGGCTGTCCTGCTGCAAGCATTACACATTTTCATGTCAGTGAAG
Organism: Triturus cristatus; assembly: GCF_964204655.1. Classification (NCBI taxonomy): domain Eukaryota; kingdom Metazoa; phylum Chordata; class Amphibia; order Caudata; family Salamandridae; genus Triturus; species Triturus cristatus. The sequence continues at coordinate 783,817,012 of NC_140594.1, forward strand.
CTTTCTAAGCAGTGAGTTCACCTCCTGGTTCACTCTCCTATTTCTAGCCCCCCACCTTACAGGCTGCAAGGTCAAAATCTGCCTTGCACAGCCCTGAAGCTGTCAAAGACAAAAAGCCTTCCTAATTTTATCTAAACTGCAATAATTTGCCCTATGGAAAAATTTATTTTAATATACAATTTCTTTTCAAGGGTCATAAGTTTAGGTTCAATTCTCAGATTAGCAGGTTCAGTTTAAATTAGAACCTACAACCCTGTGGACCCAGCACATTGGCTCACTGAACCACCAAGAACACAAAGCTGCATAGGAACAATTTGCAAATTCGAAATACCCACAATTTTTTTCAAGCTAAACTTTTAACCGGTCCCTAATTACTCTTCATTAATACTTTTGTACATTGAGGGTGTCATCAAATCACAGGGGTTGCTCTTTCTCTAGCTACACCCCTCTCAATTTCCTTTTGCGACTTATTGATGGTGATGAGACCAAATTAAATTTACTCCTTAACAATTTCACTTCTCAGAATTCTTTCACATATTCACAGTCATTCAATCACACGCTTTTTCCAGTGCTAGCAACATCCAAAACACAATTTACCACACCATAACATGTAAACACACATTTAACCCACAGATCAACACTTAAGACAGAAACAAAAGACAGCCCACAGACTGTACTTAAACCAAACCATTTGTAAATACTAGTTGCAAGTCATATTCACCAGATTTGGCTGGCAGAACACCAAAAAAACGCTCTGCATCTCATCACTTATGAATGTTACTAAGTGCACAGACCAGGATCCTTTTATGTACATATTTAGTTCCTCGGGGTACTAGTCACCACTTACAAGTATTTTTATTCCATAATGCGCTGTACATTATAGAAGAAAGACCATACTTAATATACATATCCCTATTAGGCGTCCCCTCCGGGGGGGGGGGCAGTTGTGCTTCATCAAGTCTCATTTTGGTGCCATTCCAAAAGCACCACATCCTTTGAAGTGTGCTAAAGACAGGCATGCCAAAAATAGTGCAGAATATGCAATATTATAATCAAAGTAGCACTTAAGGTACCTTTAGTACGATGTGCCGTTCAAATCAATTCAGTTAGAGAAAATTCTCCTCATTACCTGCCTATGTGAATTGCAAGTCACATATGTCAAAACAAACCAAGTTGGCCAACACAAAATATACCATACTCAAAGCCACAGTAAGCGTTACTAAACTACCTTACCAATCACAGGCATCAAAACCAAGAGCAAGCGCCGCAGACACTTACCAATCACTTGGTGTCCAGATTCATCCTGCCAAGTTCTAAAATCGACCAAATGGTCACTGCACGGTGAATCAACAGAAGAGATCTCAGTCGAGGACCGGTGCCACCTGGATGGTCAGATCAGAAAGAAAGGAAAAGTCGCCGTGGATGCCAAGACTCTGGTCTTATCGGGCAGTGATCACGTCCAGAGCGAGATTCCAATCCTTCGTCGCGACCAATCCTTTGGGCATCCGAGTCACCGATGAGCCCCAAGATGAGGCGCCAATTGTAGAAAATAGGCCTCAGCTAGGCCTACCAGTGCAAGGGGTTCGCCCTTCTCTGCACAGAGTCCTCAGACTATTAGAAAGAAGTTGGCACAGAAACTGAAATAGAAAATACATAGTTTATTAAACCTCATGAGGTGGAACCACATTCACCCAGCACCCTGTGGTGCTGAATGAAGGTAGCACACAGAGTAGAAGAACCATGGGTCTTTTATACCCACACAGGGGCTCAGGAAAAGGGCGGTGCAAGCATACATGAGAAGAGTTACATACATAGATGGTCATACAGAAATGCACCATCAACAGTAAAGGAGGAGCTAGCAGTTGCTGACTCTGGTAGAAACAACCTGATAGTTACAGACTAAAAACAGATGCATGGACAGTTAGATATTCCTGCGCATGTGCAGGGTAGCAGAGTCTAAGTATAGCCAGTCCTTTAAACAGAGCACAAGGGAAGACAAAATGGCTGCCAGAAATACAAAATGGATTCCACAAAATGTACAGGATAGCCTCTAAATACCAGATGGATTCTGCTAACGCTAATTTAATCGCAGCCAATTTACGACACATATAGGGAGATAAACTGCGTATCCCTATGGAGATCTAACCCGAGGTAATGCCTCCCCAGTCTAGCATGAGCAGCCAAAGGCTCAATGGCTAAGGCAAACAACAACGGAGAGAGCGGGCATCCCTGTCGTGTTCCCCGCCCTATCAAACAAGATAGGGAGATCGTCCCTCCTGTCCGTACTCGAGCCGTTGCCGATCTATAAAGAATCTCCATCCACCCCACCAAGGAATCACCAAGACTGAGCGCGCGAAGGACTCGGAACAAGGAAGGCCACTCGAGGCTGTTGAATGCCTTCTCAATACCTACAAAGAGAACTGCCGCAGTGGGGACTGCACTATGATCTTCTCCCAGGATGCGGAGGAGGCATCTCACATTAGTTGCCGTAGTGCGTTTCGGGATAAAGCCCGCCTGGTCACTATGGACCAACAGTACCATATATGGAAAGGATCCTACTTACTATCTTAAAATCAGATGTTAACATTGATAACGGGCGATAGGCCGACTTATTCAGGGGGTCTTTCCCTGGCTTCAACAGCCGGATAATTGTAGCCTCTCGAGTGGAGGCAGACAGCCTCCCCAGGTCCCGGTACTCCCGGTAAACCGCCAGCAGTTTAGGGGCCAAGATATCATCATACGTCGAATAAAATTCTATCGGCAGCCCATCAGTACCTGGCGTTTTCTTGCGCGCCATATGTTTATTCGCACTACATATTTCCCCCATTGAGATCTCCCGTCCTAGTGAGTCCGCCTGGTCCTCCTCGAGGCACGGCAGTCTTATCTCAGCTAGGAATTCCTCCAGCCCATGTCCTGTAGCTTGCTCCCATATAGATCCGCATAGTAATCCAAGAACAACCCGTTAATCCCCTGCTGGGTATACTCCGGTGCTCCCGTAGATGAGGTTAAGGCCAGTACAGGCATACCCCTCGGGCCGGGTTGGCCAACCAGGCCTGCAGTGTGCTCGCCTTATCCCTTTCCGCATGTGCCCGCACCAAGTATGCTTTATGATCGAAGCAGCGCAACCTTTCCACTTGTATCACTACTCCCTTCCTCACAGCCAAGACCTCAGCCTGAAACCCCGGGTTCTCAGGGCGGATTTTCTCCGCCTGACGCAGCCGTAGCTCCTCTTTTTCTATATCCTGCAAGAGTGTCTTCCGCACACCTACCATTTTACTTATGCATAATCCCCGCACCACCACTTTAAAAGCATCCCACTCCAGTGCCAAGGTCGATGCCGTACCCTCATTCTCAAGGAAATAGTGCTCTATACCCCTCTGCACCTCCGCACGGAATACCGGGTCTTCCAAGGCCTCCGGGGGCAATCGCCAGGTAGGAATTGCAGGCCTCTCCCGAGTCCAGCATAACACCAGCAACAATGGATTATGATCCGAGATCGTCCTCGCTAAATATTCGCTGTGCCTTACCATCGCATAAATGTCCGGGGTGCATAGTATGGCATCCAACTGCACACGCAAGTCATGCAGTGCAGAAAAATAAGAGTAGTCTCGCTCCCCTAACTGTCGCGCTCGCCATGTGTCTATCAACACTCACTTATATCGCCAGTCCTGTCAAAGTTTTGAGAGCCTATGTATAGGCGCCTCAGGCAATGGAGGGTGAGACCTATCCATCACGGTATTGGTGATAGAGTTGAAGTCACCTCCCAGTATCACCGAGCCGGTCAAGTAGGGCGTCAACTTTGCCGATAGTCAAGCAAAATAGGTCGCCTGGTCCACATTAGGGGCAAACACACTGCATAATGTCACATCTTTCCCGTCCAAACGCCCCATGACAGCCACAAACCTCCCCTCTGGGTCCACTAACCGCTGGGTCGGTTAGAAGGGAACCCCCGCCCTAACCCATATCATTGTACCCCTAGCAAAAGCAGAGTACGTCGTATAAAAAAAGCTGCCCTCTCAATGCCTGGCCTTCAGCTCGGTCAACATGGGTTTCTTGGAGGAAGGCAATCTGCACTCCCCTACGCACCAAATAAGCATGAACCCTGTGGCGTATCAACATCGTATGCATCCCCCACACATTCCACGTAATGCATTTTAACTCAGGTGATGCTCCCATTGTGTTAACTACTCTTAATCCACATCTGCACACCGGTGGTTCTAGCTACCCCAAAAACAACCATCAAACTCTCCCAACAACCCCCCCCAGAACATGCTCTAAACAGCTAGTACCCATCCAAACTATCCACTAACAGTCGCTCTGGCAGCAACAAGAGATCCACTCAGAGAGCGAAACTAAGGGGGGAGCCCTAGTGCAGAGAAGATCTGGTCCTCAAACCCTGTGAGTCCTAACACCGTAACCCACTATGAAAAAATCTTCAGTACCCCCGGAAGGGCCCCAGGCGGAGGCAACTGCACAATACTAACACCCCCCATTGTCCCAGCCATCTCGACTATGTCCCCCCCTGATTACCTCCCAGGAGAAAAGAGGCCAGGACCATTCAACCCCTCTTACTGGTCTCAGAAATTAACTGTACAAGATCAGGCATCAACGAGCTCGTCTGCCTTCCTCGGCGTGAAATGCGGCAGAGGAACACTCCCCGTGGCAGTCCCTTCAGAATCCGTTCCAGCCGACCCTTTTTCTGTGTCCGTCGCCCCCACCGACCCCGCTCCTTTCGCTTGGGATATCTCCGTCACAGCCTGCAGCTCTGCCGATCTCTCCGTCTCCGTCTGAGTCGTAGTGGGTTTCTGCGCTCTGGTGCGTCTCGTGCGGCGCGGCTGCGGCGCCTCCATCCGCCGTCCATGCCACCTCTTGCCTCACCCAACCCTGCCCGTTAGGATTCCAACCAACTCCATGCCTCCTCAGGGTCATTATGAAAAAACGTCTTGCCATCCATTGTCACTCTCAAGCATGCCGGGAACATCAGTGAGTATTGGATGCCTTCGTCTCAGAGGGCCTTCTTAACCGCCAGAAACGAGGCTCGATGGCGCTGCACGTCAAAGGTGTAATCCGGAAACAGCGACACGATATTATTGTCCACTCTGTACGGGCTGGCTGTACGTACCTTATTCAGAAGCAGGTCCCTGTCCTTATAGTGGAGCAGACAGGCCACCACCGGCCTGGGCGGTCTTCCAGGTGCCAGCGGTCTGGCCGGCACCCTGTGTGCTCTTTCCAAGGTGTAGAAAGGTGTCAGGCCTTCCGGAGCAAACTCGGTCCGCAGCCAGTGTTCCAGATAGTCTACCATATTTCCCCCTTCCACTCCTTCTGTAAGGCCCACCACCCGTATGTTGTTCCGCCTGTTACGCCCTTCAGCATCTTCGGCCCTCCACTCCAGTACCTGCAACCTGCGAGTGACGTCCCCCATCTGAGAGTCCAGTGCTTTCTGGGAGGGTTCCAGGGCCTCCAACATGGTCTCAGTCTGCTTCACCCGGTCGACCAACTTCGCATGATCCGCCCGTACGAGGCCCAGCCCCAGTGACACCTGGGCAATGTCCTGCTGGAGTACGTCCTTTGTGTCTGTGATAGCTTTGAGTATTTGTTCCACCTGGTGTTGCATCAGCCCCTCCGGGTGTGATTCAGCCGCGTCCTGCTTCCACTGCTCCGCAGTCTCGTCCTCCGGCTCCGGGTGAGCCCCCCCCTTGCCGGCCTTGTGGTTTCCCCATGAGTTGCAGTCTTCCAGGGTCCCAGCTGCAGTCCGATCCCTCAGACCTCCTTCACCTCGGCGGGCGAGGTCACCTCCTTCTAGTGGCTGGGGGGACCCAGCGGGCTACCAGCCACGCTATACACTGTGCACCCGGGGGCTACTTGTCTCTTAACTGCACCCTTTGGTTGCTTAATGGCCCAGTCCACTACCGGGCAAGTCGTCCATCGGCCAATTGGGTGTGACCCCAGCAGCCCAAGTCGAGATCCTCCACAGGTGCCTCCTCAGTCGCCCCTCGCACCTGGTATCTCAAGAGCAGGTTGTACCCCATGCCTATTGTTGGGTTGGTAATGCTGACAACACAGAGAGCCATTGTCCAATGGCTCAAGTTCCCTTTGAGTGGGGGGGGGGGGGTCTCTGGTACTCTGCAAGTTGCTGTGAGAAATGCCATGCCTGTAGACTGTCTCCTAGGGAATGATTTGGAGAGCTCCCCTTGGGAAAAGGTGGAGAAGACAGCTCACCTGCGGATGGTGGGTTTACCTGACTGGGCGTGCGTGACCACCCGGTCAATGGCAGCCAGTAGGGGTGATCAAGAGAACCTGGAGCCTGAGGGAGAGGCCCAGGAACCGGCCTTAGGGAGAGGGCGCAGGAGGCGCGGGAAACCGGCCCCTAAAGTTCCCACGGCCCAGGAGGAAGCAGACCTTGAGGGGGATGCCCTGGAGCCTACCGGGGAACAGATAGCCGAACTGGGGGACCTGCCTGAGCTGACCTATTGGCAGCAAGAAGGAGGCCCCTCCAGGGAGGAATTCTGCAGGGAGCAGAAAGAGTGCCCCTCTCTCGTGGGTATGCGGCATCAGTCTGCAGCCCAGGCCAATGGTGATCAGTCCGGTACACACTTAATCTACTGGGAGAATGACCTCCTATACTCAGAGCCTAAGGTTGCTGAACCTGGGCCAGCCCGTGCGCTGGTGGTACCCCAGAAGTTCAGAGCCTTCCTACTGGGGCTGGCTCACGATGTGCCATTAGCATGGCATTTGGGGCAGGACAAGACTTATGAGAGGCTTGTCACCCACCTTTATTGGCCTCAAATGCACAAGAGCTCAGATGCTCATTGTAGGACCTGCCAGACTTGCCAGGCAAGTGGTAAGAGTGGAAGGAAGCAAAAGGCTCCACTCCAACCTTTCCCTGTGGTCAGTACCCCATTCCAGCGAGTGGGGATTGACATTGTGGGGCCACTGGACCCCAAGACAGCCATGGGCAACAGGTTCATCCTAGTCTTGGTGGACCATGCCACCCGGTACCCTGAAGCCATCCCTCTGAGGACAGTGACGGCCCCCGTGGTGCGACGGGCACTGATGGGAATTTTCTCATGAGTAGGATTCCCTCTAGAGGTGGTGTCTGACAGGGGCACCAATTTCATATCAAAATATATGAAATCCCTTTGGCAAGAGTGTGGTGTAACATACAAGTTCACCACCCCTTACCATCCCCAAGGAAATGGGTTGGTTGAGAGATTCAACCGAACCCTAAAGGGCATGATTATGGGTCTTGAGGAGCCCATGAGGCGTAAGTGAGACGTCCTCTTACCATGCCTTCTCTTTGTGTACCGTGAGGTGCCACAGAAGTCTCTAGGGTTCAGTCCGTTTGAGCTTCTGTATGGCCACCCAGTACGAGGACCGCCTAGTCTGGTCAAGGAAGGCTGGGAGCAATCTCCCAGGAAACCTCCCCAGAATGTATACAGTTACATGCTGGCCTTCTGGAACTAGACTAGGCGTTTCAGGCAACTTGCTGAGGCAAATCTGGAAGCCAGCCAGGAGGAAATGAAGCGGTGGTACGACCAGAATGCCAAAAGGTATGGGTCCTGGCCCCTGTGGAGCCTTGTGCACTCCAAGACAAGTGGACCGGACCCTTTGAGATTGTGGAGCTGAAGAGTTCTGTCACCTATTTGGTGAACTTGCAGTCTCCCAGGAACCCCTTGAGGGTCCTACATGTCAATCAACTAAAGCCCCACTTGGAGAGGTCCGAAGTGGGCATGCTCTTGGCCACAGATGATGGGACGGAGGAGGAGTCTGAGCCTCTTCCTGACCTCCTGGTAGCCTCAGAGCGAGACGGGTCAGTGGATGGAGTTAACCTCTCACCCACCCTGACCCCTGAGCAACAGGATGACTGCCGCCAGCTGCTGGGGCAGTTTCCTGACCTGTTCTCCCTGGTTCCTGGTGTCACAGATTGATGCGTCCATGATGTGGACACAGGAGACAGCTTGCCTGTGAAGCATAAAGCTTACAGAGTAACTGACAGGGTCAGAGCCTGCATCAAAGAGGAGGTCTCCAAGATGCTTGCTCTAGGGGTGGTTGAGTCCTCCAGCAGTCCTTGGGCCAGTCCAGTGGTCTTGGTCCCAAAGGCTGCAGCGCCGGGTGCCACACCCGAACTCCGGTTCTGTGTGGACTACAGAGGACTCAATTCAGTCACGAAGACTGACGCGCACCCCATCCCCAGAGCTGATGAGCTCATCGATCGGTTAGGGGCTGCCCGGTACCTCAGCATGTTTGATTTGACGTCTGGGTACTGGCAGATCGCCTTAACTGATGGGGCCAAAGAGAGGTCCGCATTTTCCACACCAGATGGGCATTTCCAGTTCCGGGTTATGCCATTTGGGATGAAGAATGCCCCTGCCACCTTCCAGAGGTTGGTCAACCAGGTGTTGGCTGGGCTGACCGAGTTCAGCGCCGCATACCTGGATGACATTGCAGTGTTCAGTGGCACATGGAAAGAACACCTGCAACATCTCTGGGAAGTGTTGATGGCACTGTGCAAGGCAGGCCTCACGATCAAGGCAAGCAAGTGTCAGATCGAGCAGGGTTCCGTGGTGTACTTGGGACACCAAGTGGGGAGCGGCCAGGGGGCGCCCCTACAACCCAAGATTGAAACCATCCTGGCTTGGGAGCCCCCAAAGACCCAGACAGAGGTGAGGGCCTTTTTAGGACTCACAGGGTACTACAGGAGGTTTGTCAAGGGGTATGGCAGCATTGTTGCCCCCTTGACAGAGCTGACTTCGAAGAAGCAGCCCAGGAAAGTGATCTGGACTGACACCTGTCAGAAGGCTTTTGACACCCTGAAGACTGCCATGTGCACGGCGACCTGACTTCTCCAAAGAATTCCTAGTGCAGACAGACGCATCAGAGCATGGTGTAGGGGCTGTTCTCTCACAGATGACTGAGGAGGGCTGGGACCAACCTGTAGCCTTCATTAGTAGGAGGTTACTTCCACGGGAACAAAGGTGGAGTGCAATCGAGCGAGAAGCCTTTGCTGTGGTCTGGGCGCTGAAGAAGCTAAGACCCTACTTGTTTGGGTCTCACTTACGGGTTCAGACCGACCACAGGCCCCTCAGATGGTTGATGCAAATGAGGGGTGAGAACCCAAAACTGTTGAGGTGGTCCATCTCCCTACAGGGTATGGACTTTACGGTGGAACACCGCCCTGGCACAGATCACGCCAATGCTGACGGTCTGTCCAGGTTTTTCCGCCTTAGTGAAGAGGAACTCCCTGGGGTAGGGTAGTTCCCCCCACATTTCAGCTGAAGGGGACACATGTTAGACCTGGCACCTTGGCTTGAGTTTCCCTTCCACTTTTTGCTGATGTGCCTCATGTGTTTTGTTGGTGTTAGCTGCTCAGGGCACTGTGCCACTGCTAATCAGTGCCACAGTGCAAGGGCTCCCTATGAAAAGTGTATACATTGATTGGTGTCCATGTTTGGCTTATTTGGTTTACTATCATGCCCTAGTAAAGTGCACCAGGAGTGCCAGGGCTTGTAAATACAAATGCTGCTAGTGGGCTTGCAGCACTGGTTGTGCCACCCGCAGAAGCGGCCTAGCAAGATGTGTCTAAGGGCTGCCATTGCAGAACCTGCGTGCAGACTGGGACTGTCACGCTGATTGCGCAAGTGCACCTACGTGCCAGTCCCCAAACCTTCCCTTAACTACATATTAGTCACCCCTGTGGTAGGCCCAAGGGCAGGGTGCATTGTAGGCATAAGGTAGGACATGCCCTGATGTGTGTGGCATGTCCTAATAGTGTATTACAGCCATTTTCGTTTTTCACTATTAAAGGCTACCTGCTCTCCGTAGACCAGAATGGGCTGCTGGAATTACTACACCCTGTAATCCTAGCGGACTCAGAGAGCATGGTAGAAAGTCAAGTTTAGTATGCCTGAACTCAGAATAATAAAATACTTCTTTTAGTAAAGTTTATTTTAATATCCTGTGTTTGTAAATACCACTTTTAGAAAGTTAGTATTTACTTGCTTAGCCATTTCAGTCCGCCTCTGCTGTGTGTGTGCTGCCTAGCTTCAATGAGGGGCAGGGCTGGGGAATTCCAGGAGACAGGCTGGCTGCCAGGTGGTGGGTAGAGAGATTACACCAGGATGGGTGGGAGGAGTACACCTTGACTCTGAATAGACCTGTGCTCTGCCACCACAATGCTGGCTCCGCCCCCTGTGGAGCGGCTGATGTCTCTGCCCTCAGCACATGAAAGGAAAGAGCAGAGTCACCAGTGCTCCAAAACCGGACTGAGCCAGGCACAGGCCCCCTGGCGACAAAGAACAAAAGAAACTGTGTATAAAAGAAGGAGCCCTGCTCCTAAGAAAGCAGATCCTGTTTATGCCAAGAAGAACCTCTGCCCGAAGAGAAGGACCTGGGAAAGCTGCATGGAGGAGTACTGTCTCTAAGCCTGAGAGACTGGCCTGTGGTGGGTGCCTTGCTGCTGGAAGGAGAGGAAGAAAAGACTGAGAAAGACTTTGAATTCAACTTGTGCTTTAAAAACAATCTCCAAGGGCTTGCTTGTGAACTTGCCCCCTGAACTGCGCCCCAGGAACAGTGGGCGCTACCCTTCCCTGGAAGAAAGGAAGCTGCTGTGGGTGGATTGCTAACGCTGACCCCAGAGAACCTGTGTGCCCCCATCTCGCTGAGCAACGCGACTACTGCCTGCCTGTGCTGCTGTGAGCACCGTGACGGCCTGCCCTGCCCTGCCTGGCCTGATCAAAGTGAACAACTGCCCCCTCGAGCCAGAGCTCGCAACGTAAAGAGAGACTGCCTGCGTCCAAATGCCGAGCCTCTGCGACCCCAGGCCGTAGAGACCACTGTGAGGACCGACAGCGCCCTGGTTCGCAAATCCTGGCCGATGCCGACAGCGCTGCGCGCTGAAAATCACCCCCGAGCCGCCCCTCCTGCTTCCCACCTCGAGGTGTGCCATGACGTCTGAAAGCGCCCCACGAAGCATCGCCATCCACTGACCAAGCGGGACTGCAACACGACGCGGGACCCCCTTCTCAAGACTGCTGAGGCCGCCACGAACTTTGCCCCCCAAGAATAAGGTACTGTGAGCCCAAGCGCCCCTGTACGACGCGTACTTTCCTTTGTACGGTCCATACTGCGCTGTCGTACCGCTACGCTACTCACGCGGGAAGCGTGAGGCTTTGCGCGGTTCGTACCAAGCTCGTACGGCGCGTCCCTGCACCTGTACGGTCCGTACAGGGTGAAGATATAGCCGTTTGCTCACGCGGGAAGCGTGAGGTGAACAGAGACCCGTACTGTTGGTGTACGAAGCGTACGCCGACGAGAAGAGCCGTACTGGTGGTGTACGAGGCATACCGAAGCAGGTACGACGCGTACTAACGCCGGTACGAAGCGTATCTTCAGCGCTACGGTGCGCACAGACCCCAAGAAGTGAGCAATACTGCTAAAATTGCCTTTTAAGAACTGTGGCCTCATAGAACATTGAGATAAGTAACTGGAACTGTATTTTTGAAGCCTGCTTGAAGAGTCTTTTATATAAAGAGCTTTATTTTTACAAAATACAAGTCTTGTATCTCTGTGTGGTGGGTTGATGATTGTTGTGGGACATCCTAAATGCTTAACCTTATGTACTCTGGGATTTAGCCTGACTGCTCGCGCCACGTTACCTAGAGGGTGAGCAGGGGTTATCTTTCACGAGTAATCCTTTGCCCTGACTTAGAGGAAAGGGTCCCTGCGATCGCAAGTGCATGCCTGCGCCAACCAGAGACCCCGGATTCTAACAATACATTATCCGTATCTGCTGCAAGTCTGGGTCAGGAAGCAGAGTAAATGAGCAAGAGCGTGTGCAGCATGGCTGGGCATGATTAGACAGTGACTAACTACACATGCTGCATCCTAGCCTAGATGACAACGTGGTACCTTGTGCGTTATGTGTACTACCGTGTTGGGGATTGCAGACCGGGTCACTGGGCCCACAATCTGGAAGCACGTAAAAGCACTACCACTGATTTTTTTTAAAAATATATTTTTATTGGTTATTAAATAACAGTAGGCAAACATGACAGTAATGCGATTCCCCAGTGTTTGCTCCTGCCATCTCTCCCGCCCCTTCTCCCAGCTCCGGCTTCACAGTAAGTCAATAATTACATAAATGTCTATCACATAGTTACCGCTGTCCCTAACTCAGTAATGCAGTGATTTCAGATCTAGCTAGAGATTCCTTTTTAGTGAGCAGTCATGCCCCAACATAGATATAGCAATTGCAGGATAATGTATACCATCTCAAACCATTCGTCCCCGTACACCCTCCCCCACCCTTCCCCTACCACAAGTGGGCCTTAACTACTTGCAGCACAGATAGGTAGGAGCATCCAATTCTCCTGGTACAGGTAAATCCATAGCAGTAATGCAGTACAGGCTAACATACTATTATTGGTGCCCAATAATCGTTCCACAGAGCATACCCATTGTTACTCTACCAGTCCTGTGGAGTCTGGTGAGCCCGCTGGACCTCCCTGGGCGGAGCCCTCCTCCGAGTCCATCTCAGGCGCCTGCTGTGCAGTTACTAAGGCCTCCCACTCCCTCGCTGCCTCCAGCGCCTTTTCGTTATTAGTTCGCAGGACCTGTTGCAGCCTGAGTGTGACTTCACTCAATGCCCTCTGAGTAATTCCGCCCTCCACTTCCCAAAGCTGAGTCCCCTAGCTGATTTCCAGTGCACAGTGATCTCTCTCTTAGCTAATAATAGGCCCAAATCTATAAACTTGCTCGTCACCTTCGTTTTAGAAGTATGCGGGAACCAGTGCAGTAAACAAGTGTCCTGACCAGGTTCCACGTGACGATCTGTGATCTCACAAAGCAAATCAGTGGCTTCCTCCCAATACGTTCCCAATCGTGGACACCCCCAAATCATATGCTGAGAGCTGTCCCCCTCTAAACTACATCTCGGGCACTGGGCAGAGTCAGTTCCAAAATATTGATTAATCTTAGCAGGTGTTAAGTACGCTCTATGCAGGATATAAAAGTGTACTAAATGAAATCTGGCGTTCCTCGTGCTTTTCCAAGCCCTCCTAACCAGCTGGGCCCATGTCTTCTCGGGGATCTCCTTGCCTAGGTCTGCCTCCCATTTCCCCCGCAGCTCGCTCAACCGTTTCAGCCCCTCAGTCAGCATGAACCTATAAAGGCAGGTGATGGCCTTGAAGGTTCCCGCGGCCATCAACACATACTGGCATGCCATCGATGTCTGAGGTTCTGACAATCCCACCTTCCAGTAACGTTGCATAGCCGAGACTAGTGCTGAGTGTAGCAAGTAATCCCCCCGTGGGAGGCCATATCTTTCCCACAGAGCCTGAAATGGCAATAAGACTCCATCTTCATAGAGATCTCCCAGCACATGGACTCCCAGTACTTCCCATGCAGCCAATGCCGTCCAGTCCCCGCCATGTGGGAGGGCGGTGCACATACCCAGTGGAATCTCCGGGGCATACGGTCGAGCGATCCCAGCTCTGAGCTGCCTCTGGTTCCAGCACAGTCTCAATGTCCGCTCTTCACTAGTAAGCGGCTCAAGGTGCAGCCGCTGCTTTAGTACTATAAAGGACAAGATATGGCGTGGAACCCACCATCCCTCAGGTCCGTCCGGGCCCCGGAACTTCCGACTCACCACTTGAATGAGCCACTACAGCTGAGCTGCTAAATAGTACCACTCAAAGTCCGGCACTGCCATACCTCCGTCGGCTCCCGGGCGCATCATTGTAGTCAGTGCGACCCGCCGTCTGCTAGACCCCCATATAAATCCCCCAGCCATGGAGCGGAGCTGCTTGAATATGGAACCCGGCACCCAGATTGGCAGTGTCTGAAAATAATACACTAATCGAGGGAGTGCCACCATCTTCAGGAGCGCCACTCGGCCCGCCACCGAGAGCGGCAATGTACTCCAAAACGCAAAGCTGCTCCTAAGTCCTCGTATGTCCCTACCCACATTATCTTCCAGCAAGTCCTCAGGGTTATGATAAATGTTAGTGCCATGGTAAGGTAAACAGTGGGGCTCCCAGCGAATGTCCGCCACCTGGGATGGGCCCACCTCTGACGGGACCACCGGAAACAAGCAAGTCTTCACCCAGTTCACACCCAGCCCCGAGAGCCTGCCAAATGCATGGAGTAACCGCTTCGCACCCTCCAGGCCCGCTTCCATATTTGCCAGAAAGATTAACAAGTCATCAGCATATAGGGAGATAAACTGCGTATCCCCATGGAGATCTAACCCGAGGTAATGCCTCCCCAGTCTAGCATGAGCAGCCAAAGGCTCAATGGCTAAGGCAAACAACAACGGAGAGAGCGGGCATCCCTGTCGTGTTCCCCGCCCTATCAAACAAGATAGGGAGATCGTCCCTCCTGTCCGTACTCGAGCCGTTGCCGATCTATAAAGAATCTCCATCCACCCCACCAAGGAATCACCAAGACTGAGCGCGCGAAGGACTCGGAACAAGGAAGGCCACTCGAGGCTGTTGAATGCCTTCTCAATACCTACAAAGAGAACTGCCGCAGTGGGGTCTGCACTATGATCTTCTCCCAGGATGCGGAGGAGGCATCTCACATTAGTTGCCGTAGTGCGTTTCGGGATAAAGCCCGCCTGGTCACTATGGACCAACAGCACCATATAGGGAAGGATCCTACTTACTATCTTATAATCAGATGCTAACATTGATAACGGGCGATAGGCCGACTTATTCAGGGGGTCTTTCCCCGGCTTCAACAGCCGGATAATTGTAGCCTCTCGAGTGGAGGCAGACAGCCTCCCCAGGTCCCGGTACTCCCGGTAAACCGCCAGCAGTTTAGGGGCCAAGATATCAACATACGTCGAATAAAATTCTATCGGCAGCCCATCAGTACCTGGCGTTTTCTTGCGCGCCATATGTTTATTCGCACTACATATTTCCCCCATTGAGATCTCCCGTCCTAGTGAGTCCGCCTGGTCCTCCTCGAGGCACGGCAGTCTTATCTCAGCTAGGAATTCCTCCAGCCCATGTCCTGTAGCTTGCTCCCATATAGATCCGCATAGTAATCCAAGAACAACCCGTTAATCCCCTGCTGGGTATACTCCGGTGCTCCCGTAGATGAGGTTAAGGCCAGTACAGGCGTACCACTCGGGCCGGGTTGGCCAACCAGGCCTGCAGTGTGCTCGCCTTATACCTTTCCGCATGTGCCCGCACCAAGTATGCTTTATGATCGAAGCAGCGCAACCTTTCCACTTGTATCGCTACTCCCTCCCTCGCAGCCAAGACCTCAGCCTGAAACCCCGGGTTCTCAGGGCGGATTTTCTCCGCCTGACGCAGCCGTAGCTCCTCTTTTTCTATATCCTGCAAGAGTGTCTTCCGCACACCTACCATTTTACTTATGCATAATCCCCGCACCACCACTTTAAAAGCATCCCACTCCAGTGCCAAGGTCGATGCCGTACCCTCATTCTCAAGGAAATAGTGCTCTATACCCCTCTGCACCTCCGCACGGAATACCGGGTCTTCCAAGGCCTCCGGGGGCAATCGCCAGGTAGGAATTGCAGGCCTCTCCCGAGTCCAGCATAACACCAGCAACAATGGATTATGATCCGAGATCGTCCTCGCTAAATATTCGCTGTGTCTTACCATCGCATAAATGTCCGGGGTGCATAGTATGGCATCCAACTGCACACGCAAGTCATGCAGTGCAGAAAAATAAGAGTAGTCTCGCTCCCCTAACTGTCGCGCTCGCCATGTGTCTATCAACACTCACTTATCTTGCCAGTCCTGTCAAAGTTTTGAGAGCCTATGTATAGGCGCCTCAGGCAATGGAGGGTGAGACCTATCCATCACTGTATTGGTGATAGAGTTGAAGTCACCTCCCAGTATCACCGAGCCGGTCAAGTAGGGCGCCAACTTTGCCGATAGTCGAGCAAAATAGGTCGCCTGGTCCACATTAGGGGCAAACACACTGCATAATGTCACATCTTTCCCGTCCAAACGCCCCATGACAGCCACAAACCTCCCCTCTGGGTCCACTAACCGCTGGGTCGGTTAGAAGGGAACCCCCGCCCTAACCCATATCATTGTACCCCTAGCAAAAGCAGAGTACGTTGTATAAAAAAAGCTGCCCTCTCAATGCCTGGCCTTCACCTCGGTCAACATGGGTTTCTTGGAGGAAAGCAATCTGCACTCCCCTACGCACCAAATAAGCATGAACCCTGTGGCGTCTCAACATCGTATGCATCCCCCACACATTCCACGTAATGCATTTTAACTCAGGTGATGCTCCCATTGTGTTAACTACTCTTAATCCACATCTGCACTCCCTCCAGTGGCACACCGGTGGTTCTAGCTACCCCAAAAACAACCATCAAACTCTCCCAACAACCCCTCCCCAGAACATGCTCTAAACAGCTAGTATCCATCCAAACTATCCACTAACAGTCGCTCTGGCAGCAACAAGAGATCCACTCAGAGAGCGAAACTAAGGGGGGAGCCCTAGTGCAGAGAAGATCTGGTCCTCAAACCCTGTGAGTCCTAACACCGTACCCCACTATGAAAAAATCTTCAGTACCCCCGGAAGCGCCACATGCGGAGGCAACTGCACAATACTAACACCCCCCATTGTCCCAGCCATCTCGACTATGTCCCCCCCTGATTACCTCCCAGGAGAAAAGAGGCCAGCACCATTCAACCCCTCTTACTGGTCTCAGAAATTAACTGTACAAGATCAGGCATCAACGAGCTCGTCTGCCTTCCTCGGCGTGAAATGCGGCAGAGGAACACTCCCCGTGGCAGTCCCTTCAGAATCCGTTCCAGCCGACCCTTTTTCTGTGTCCGTCGCCCCCACCGACCCCGCTCCTTTCGCTTGGGATATCTCCGTCACAGCCTGCAGCTCTGCCGATCTCTCCGTCTCCGTCTGAGTCGTAGTGGGTTTCTGCGCTCTGGTGCGTCTCGTGCGGCGCGGCTGCGGCGCCTCCATCCGCCGTCCCATGCCACCTCTTGCCTCACCCAACCCTGCCCGTTAGGATTCCAACCAACTCCATGCCTCCTCAGGGTCATTATGAAAAAACGTCTTGCCGTCCATTGTCACTCTCAAGCATGCCGGGAACATCAGTGAGTATTGGATGCCTTCGTCTCGGAGGGCCTTCTTAACCGCCAGAAACGAGGCTCGATGGCGCTGCACGTCAAAGGTGTAATCCTGAAACAGTGACACGATATTATTGTCCACTCTGTACGGGCTGGATGTACGTACCTTATTCAGAAGCAGGTCCCTGTCCTTATAGTGGAGCAGAGGGGCCACCACCAACCTGGGCGGTCTTCCAGGTGCCAGCGGTCTGGCCGGCACCCTGTGTGCTCTTTCCAAGGTGTAGAAAGGTGTCAGGCCTTCCGGAGCACACTCGGTCCGCAGCCACTGTTCCAGATAGTCTACCATATTGCCCCCTTCCACTCCTTCTGGAAGGCCCACCACCCGTTTGTTGTTCCGCCTGTTACGCCCTTCAGCATCTTCGGCCCTCCACTCCAGTACCTGCAACCTGCGAGTGACGTCTCCCATCTGAGAGTCCAGTGCTTTCTGGGAGGGTTCCAGGGCCTCCAACATGGTCTCAGTCTGCTTCACCCGGTCGACCAACTTCGCATGATCCGCCCGTACGAGGCCCAGCCCCAGTGACACCTGGGCAATGTCCTGCTGGAGTGCGTCCTTTGTGTCTGTGATAGCTTTGAGTATTTGTTCCACCTGGTGTTGCATCAGCCCCTCCGGGTGTGATTCAGCCGCGTCCTGCTTCCACTGCTCCGCAGTCTCGTCCTCCGGCTCCGGGTGAACCCCCCCTTGCCGGCCTTGTGGTTTCCCCATGAGTTGCAGTCTTCCAGGGTCCCAGCTGCAGTCCGATCCCTCAGACCTCCTTCACCTCGGCGGGCGAGGTCACCTCCTTCTAGTGGCTGGGGGGACCCAGCGGGCTACCAGCCACGCTATACACTGTGCACCAGGGGGCTACTTGTCTCTTAACTGCACCCTTTGGTTGCTTAATGGCCCAGTCCACTACCGGGCAAGTCGTCCATCGGCCAATTGGGTGTGACCCCAGCAGCCCAAGTCGAGATCCTCCACAGGTGCCTCCTCAGTCGCCCCTCGCACCCGATGCGGCCCAGCAGGTTCCTCCAGCACAATTCCACCAATGGCCATCGCCTACAATGAGATGGGCCCACGAAACAGTCGACGATCGGAGACTCCCAGATTGGGCGTGCCGCCCATCCCAAACAGCAGTCGGTTGCACTCTAATCCACTGAGGCCACCACCTATCAGCCCACCACAAATCACCAGGCCATCTTCACCGCTTTTGCCTGATCTCCTCTGGCTTCCTGCACTTGTCAAGGGCCGCAGCAGCACTCCCGGCCCCCGATCCGCCCACAGGGCCGAGTGCTGTTCCACCGCCGCAGCCTGTCCCCGCTCCGCCCACCGGGCGGTGATGTCGCACCAGGCTCCCACTGCCGGGCCAGGGGGCCAATTCCAGGTCCAAAGCCGGCACCACAAAACAAGTCCACGTATGCAGGGGCCACAGCGGCAGGAGCGCTCGCCAGTCCTCCTCGCTAATCTGCCGGCCAAATCTGTGGGTATCACCGGCTTCCTCTGCCGTCAGCCTCCCGTGTCCCTGCAGCCGGGCGCCCCCGGGATCACGCAGGGTCTGCAGCACCAGCGATACCTCCATCACCTTCTCTGATCTAGATAAGAGATCCGGTCTGTGCAGCGGGCGTGCGGCGTCTGCCTCTCACCAAGGGGGATCTCCTGCTCATCCGGGGTGCAGTCCTATGCCGCACCTCATGCTCAGCCAGAGGATCGAGCGGCCGTCACAGCCGCCATTTTATATGTGCAGAGGTCGGGCCCTTCTCTTTTTGAGGCCGCAGGAGAGCGCCGGAGGGCCAGAGCGCACCCGAGCTGGTTCTCTGCGAGCCTCAACACCTGTGGTCACCTTCCCTGGCTCACCAGGGCGCTAAGCCGGCTCTCCGTCCAGAATAAATGGTGGGGTCGGCGCGGAGCTCTCAGCTCATGCGACCGTCCTCATCGGCTCCGTAGCCACGCCCCGTAAAAGCGCTACTACTAATGATGGCCTTGGCAAAAATGATTGGCCAGCCCCAGTGCGGCAGTAAAGGCCACTCTGACGCGGCGTAGCCTCGGAGTAGTGTCTGACTCGTGCCTGCTGCATGAGTGTCAAGGCTGAGTAGAATCAATGCAAGTTCCGGACCGAGACATGAGTGACTTGCTTCACTTAATTGTCAGTCTCTGACTGAATCAGAAGGTCAGACCTTAGGTGCGCCGTGGGGCAGGTGAGGTCATGTGCGATTGAGACTGACTGAGTTATCACATCGACTCAACTATAGTCTTGAACTCTCAAACTCACCTTGTGGGGGTCCTGGTCGTTGTGACTCCTATGGGCTACAGGCCCTCGGCAAACCTGTAACATAAGCAACAAGCAAAGTGAGGTAAGATGAAATGTGTTTGGTGGTGACACAAGATTTTCATATGCCCTGCTGCAAAACTTCGGGAATGATTATTCAAGAGTAAACATTTCAGGTTCAACACTTCTAGCGGTCTAGTCAAGGTTTAGGTAATGTGGTTAACAAATGAATTGCCACTGTTTTGTGTCGAACACTGCATTCGTGTAGCCACAGCATGCACCATACGGTCAGTGCTGGTGGTCTGGCCAACAAATTAAGCCTGATTTACATCTCAGCAAACGGGTCAGTCCGTCACAACGGAGATGCATATCCCATCTATAATGGGATTTATATTTCGGCTTACTGGATATCCATCACTGTTATGATGGAGTACCCCGTCCACTGAGTTATAAATGAGGCCCATTGTCTGTTTTGAACACCACTGAGGCGAGAAGGGCAGTACCAGGCATTTGGTGATGGGTGGGCGTTTCCCCAAGAGGCTGGAAGGGTGAGGGGCATGTTTGGTTAGTGGGGGCCAGTTTTGTAGCAGTGCGGCAGTTTTAAAAGCACTGCAAAGTTCCTTGTATATTCAGCAGTTTTCGGGAAACAATAAAAGTGTCAAGTTATCTCTAGTGATTTATTAATGTACCTGCTGGAAAGAGATGGGAGTTTTGTATAGCAGCAGTTTTCACTTATCTAAGGTAGCGGAGGTGGTTAATATGCCTGCTGCAAAGAATGTATACCATGCATACAAAGAACAATATTTTATGTGGATAGCTCAGTGGGTTACTGCTACTGGTTATCTCAGAGATTCTGTTGTTGCCGTGCAGTTCATACGTATCATTAGTTTTCTAGCACAGTGAGCTATGAACTGCCTTCTAAGAGATGCATGCAAGTTGTATGGTACAGGTTAGAAAGTTATGTGTTTTCCCAGTCTTTCTATCCTGCTAGGAAAGGTTTGTTTGGGTAGAAATAAATTCTTATTATTAAAGTCAATATTAACCACTGTGTTATGTTCTGAATCCTGGGTTTGTGCTTCTCCACACCAAGCACTTTTAAAAAGTGCCTACCTCTATCGATGACAAGTGAATCTTACACCTTGTAGCCTCCTTTGCCTTATGCAACATTTGTATACAATGATTTACACATGTGCTATTCATTCTTTCATTATGTGAGTGTGATGGATTTTGAGAGTGTGGAAGGTTTTGCATTAGGTGCCGTGATTAATGGAGTCATTTGTAAATGGGGATTGTAACATTTGCATTTCTAAAGCAAGCATTCATGCCATTTGGGCATTCTGGCTGTTAGATAAGATGTTTGTCTCTGGTAAGGCATGCTAAAGCAGAGCAGGCGTATTATTGATCAATACATGTACTGTACCAGTGCTGTGCATGTTTTCTGTAGAAGAAATTAATGATAGTAAACTTGGAAAGATTTAATGGCTCCACAGGTTTAAAAGTAAGTATACCATGTAATGGAAAGGAAGGTGGCTGGGAGAACTTGACCTGCATAAAATAGCACTGTTATCTAGGTTCCAAGAATTTAATCACATAGTTCTCTTAGTTTCTAAAACAAATGATAAAGTGAACTTGTTATGACATTATAGGCCGATGAACCTTCCCATTTTGTAAGTTATTTGATGTTGATAATCGCTGATTCCTACTTGATTAGCGTATTTTCCATTGTTGTACACTATTTGATAGGTTCCTAATCAATGCTACATTATCTTAATTGTATTTCTGAAGTTACTACCTGAAACAATGCATGTAGCTGCATTTTCAATAGGATTTGAAGTATGTCTGTTTATAGGGTACTTCTTTTGTATCTGTAGATATTTTCCAGCCTCTGTGTGTAATCTAAGTAACCAAAGGTTAGAAGCATCACTTCCTATGATAGCACTAAAGGTCATGCAATATCACTTCCTTTGATTTCCTGGGGTCCAAGGGTCAAGTTATGACATCAAGTCAAATCCCTTCTGATGTCACTTACTGTGACATCAGGGTGGGTCAAAGGGCATGTGATATCACTTACTGTGAAGTCACCGGGTCAATGTTTGTGTAATGTCACTACCTGTGACATCAGGCGGGGGTCACATGGCATATGATGTCACTTCAGCTACCCCTTGCATTTTCATAAACCAACATCCATGGGCACCTCTAAATGTACTGGCTAATTTCAATAGCATCACATAGGATGATTTTAGCAATGTATTTAGATCCACTTGAAAACAAAAATGCTTTAACATGTGCAATTGAGTTCTACTTGTATTTTAACATAAAGCGCTATCGCCCATCTACAAAAACACATCTTCCTATAAATATGGAACCCATAAAAACTATGATTTCAGCGAAATGCGAATCGTTCTCCCCACTTTTATTAGGATATGTGTTTATTGTTTCGACAAACAACATACACACATGTATGAATTTATCTACAGGCTTCACCCTACTTGTTAAATCAACTTGTATTGCCCCATCTGTATACAGTCGATATGTGTGTAATACTTTCTTATTGACATAATACACAAAGCCCAAAACCCGTAATATAATGTATATGTGGCAGATGGTGATCTTTGAAAGTGATGAATCATTCAATACCAGCTTCATTATGAGTAGGAATATACTTGGGAGGGGCACAGTAGAAACATTAAAAATAACGTATATCTCACAACCTTTGGCCTTAGAAAGCAGATCTAGCTAGATGTATACAACATGGGGTCAGACTTCAGAAATCAGTAACAGCAATGTCATGAAAAGTGTTATCATTATAAATGGTGACATGCTCTTATAGCACCAAGAGCCATTTTGCACCAAACAAACAACAATAATAACTCTCACGACCTCAACATGAATTATAATAAAAACGTTAGCCCTCCATTTGTTTTGAATTCCAATTACTGAGTGTACAAACACGAGCTAACGTATTTGTGATGCATATTGGTACCAAATGCAAGCTTTTCTTTCTTGGATAAATACACTCATCTCCTCCATTGAAAACTTCATTTTTATTAAATTAGCAGGTACGTTTCAACAACTACTTCCATGTGCTATCTCAAAAAATGGACTGATTCTGCTCTGCTTCAGCACTTCTCTCACCCCGCACAACCTCACTTGGGTTCTCGCATAATTCATAGGAAAAGTCCAGGTTCACACTAACAGTGTGACTGCAAGGTGCCTGCAAAACAACTGCTCGCCATGAGGTAGTAGTCGCCTTGAGATTGGCTATGTTGCATGCTCAGGTTCTGAATAGCAAGACCATGATATTGATAGGGAATTTAGCAGTGAGGAAGCAGAGGGTTTTTTTTAAGCTTTTTTATGCTCAGTAGCTGGAATGTTGTAGCAGAAGTGGTGAGGAAATATGCAATATTATGCCTAAGTCAAATTTCAATCAAAGTTGTGGTAGAGAGTGAGGGTGTAAGTGTGTCCAGAGTAAGAGAAACTGGAGTAGTTATAGTGAAGGGGACTGGACAGTAAATCAATATGGTATTAGAACAATTAAGTATGAGGGATTTGAGGGCTTCCCAAAGTTGGCTGTATGTGTGACATTCTGAGGTATTGGACTGGAGGAGGAAGATGAAGGATAGGAAAAGATACCTGTGCTGTTTACACAGAATGTAAAGATAATATGAGTGGGGAGCTCGTCTCTAAAGAAGGTGGAGTAGAGGTAAAATAGGAGAGGGCCCTGCATTTATCTGATAGGGAGACCCACTGACAGGAGTGTAGGCAGTAGATGTGAAAAAACAAAGCAAACTAAAATTCCACTTATAAACAGTAGAACATTGATGAAAGGTGGTTTATTAGTAGTGATAAGTAGGGACTTACCACTAGTAATAAGGCCACAAACACAATAAAAGGTTCAGTCAAGGTCTCAATAAATTGTTCCCTTGTGCAACCCTTGGCAACTGGCTGCAAGCAGTCAGACTGTTATATTCCCGAGTTAGGCCCTTGTAGCGAGGCAACTTATTCCTTACATTGTTCTAGAAAATAACATTTCAGCGGTGAACATTTGCAAACATTTGCATGCATGACAATGTTGGATTAGTTTCTCTGAAACTACTTTATCTACACATCCAGTTTCGCACAACATTATCACGATGCCTTGAACATCATGTACTAGGCCTCTCTATGCACTAGCTACAAAAGTCATCCTACCTTAATCCACGGGGCGACAGCGCTATCTACATATCCATAACATCACTAATCTAGCGCGCACATCGTGACGGCTGCTTTTTATTATAAATAATAGGCATCCCAATAGATTGGTAGAGGAGGCACTTCTGCTGACACCGAAGGTCCCTGCATGCTGAGAAATCACCACGCACCGGTCTGACATTCGGTGAGGGGTGTCCGACTCGAGACCAAGACGAGGTCTTTCACACTCTCCCATCAGGTAATGGGGTTGGATCATCCCTAGGGGGATTCTTGTCTCTACACCTACACACACACTCTAGGTACACTTAGAGTAGAGTCCGCATCATAGGAGTACGTTAGAATGAAGTATGAGACACCAAATCCCATTTCTTCGCCATTATCAACAACTCTACAACACTTTGTTATCAAGCATTTTTAAACTTTCATATACTATGAAGACAGCTCGCGTTCCTGAAAAATGCCAAGGTCAAGATCTCTCCGGAGATAGGATCTGGATTTTCTGGTGGCTACAGAGGTCTAATTGATCCAATCTTGTTGTCCTTGGACTTTCCAAGTGGTATGATGAATCCAGATGCTCCCAATTTTGCTCCTAGTCAGTCGTTGGCCAAATAGCAAATTCAAACAACTATATTTGCCAAAGATATTACATCCAATAATCTGATTTCTTCACTGGAGAACTATATTAAGTATATGGCTAAGAGGGGACCTCAGTTATCCTCCTCTCCCAGATTTAGTTCAATGGAGGGTCATGGGTTCAAAGAGGGAAACAAGAATCCCACTCTCAGGGTTGTATGACAGAGGCACACACGTCTAAACCACATGTGCCTCTACCACGCAGCCCAAAACCACAAACGAACCTGAACCACGCATTCCTTTACCACGCATGTCTTTCCCATGCAATTTCGTTGTAAAGGCATGATTGGTAAGGGAGTATGTGTGGTTAAGATTACCACTACCCTGACCCCCATCCCAAGCCCTAAAATTCTATCTCCCTACCTTGCCCCGGCCGTAAGGCCTAAAACCTGCTCTGTCCTTAAAACGACCCCTTCCCCTCCCCCTGCCCTGAGGCCTAAAACCCTGCCCCCTACCATAAACTATCCCGACCCCCATTCCACCCGCCCTAAGCCCTAAAACATCCCCCCGCTGTCCCTCTTTCACTGCCCTGAGGCCTAAAACCTTGCCCCAATTAAAACAAATACCCCACTCCCCGCCCTCAGTCTTAAAACCGCCCTACTACTAAACACTCCCCCCAACACAGCCCTTAAAACTACCCCAACCCTGACCCCTCCCCCATCCCCAGCCCTAAAACCCTGCTCCCCTTCCCAATAATACCTCGACCACTCCAATTCTGAGCCCTAAAAGCAACCCCATCCCTAAAAACCTTTTTGGAGGAAGGCACAAGATAAGGTCAAGGTGTGTTTTGAAAGCGTGGCCTTGTGAAAAGCCTGTTAAAGGTCCTGTGGAGGGTCACCTATTGTTAAGATCGTTGAAAATGTTCTCTAAATTATCATCCAAACTAAATCAGGGCGAGGGGACAAAGAGGCCGCCAGGGGGGCAGGGGAGGATTATATACCTCTCCCTGAACCCCCCCCCCCCCACGGCCGGAAGTGACGAGAGGGGCCCCGGCAGGGGTCTCTAGCCAAAAGACTAGGCTGCCCAGTGTGCCATCTTGTGGCACTAAAGGGGCCGCCCTCTTATGAGGGTCCCCTGCGGGGACTGTGTCGGTCAGCCCGCATAGTGTTGCTAGTTTTAAATTAGCCCTACTTGGTAGGAAATGTAAAAATGTAACTTTAGATCAACCTTGCTTGAAGATGGGTCCCTTTTCTTTTTTCCCCGCTGCATCTTAATCATTTAACTCAGTGCAAAGATGTATTTGTGTGTGTGTGTATAGCAGACATTAATAAGGAAATAGTCAACATGGAAAGCTCCAGCATTAAATCCAGGCTCTCTGGGTATTGCATGAAAACCACCAATCATTTCTATTTTGAACCTCTCATGTGAAAAACATTCCTTCTGTTGATTTATTTTGATATGGTTTAATGATCTGAATGGGTGTGAAGTGACTCAAGTTAAATTTTAATCAAAATGAGTGTCAGGTATTATTGAAGAAGTGGTAACTGAGCTACACTCATATAGTATAGACATTTGTGATGGGCTTTGTAAATCAACTCCTCCGAGGGCAGTTGGCAATTTTCAAGCTCAATTTATTTAAAAAAAACAGTGTTGTCTTCCAATCAAGTCGAACTTTTCCATCTTAATCCCCCAGTTACTAGGAAAATTAGAAATCAATTTGGAGCTTCTGGTCATAAGGGCAGAATTATAACAATCTAAGTTAACAATGACTTCTTCGTCTATAACTTTTGTCAGTGTATTCTTTTGCCCTCGACAGACATATATAGTCTAAGGGTTAAGGATGTGTGAGTGATTGCTCGTAAATTAACGGGCATCCCATACCGGTAAAGTTTGTTCTATGGAATAATTACGTTTACAAGAACCTCTTAAATGTTTGATCCAAATTGACAATACGTAAATGCTCCATATTTTAGACACCATTACAGCCCAGGGGAAACATGGCGGCAGGCTGACGCCCGTCGCGGGAGCTCCCGAGAATGAGGGGAAAGACTGGCGTAATATAGTAGAGAAAATGTATAATTTTTAATGTCGGTCGCACTCCTTAATAATCTTGGTAGTCAGATTAAATCTTTTGAAATTCTTCGGGTGCTATGGGATCCTATCCCCTGATCAAAGGGATGTGACGTAACAATGAAAAAGACGATCCTTCACCACTGGAAGGTATATCCCATTCAGCACTCCACTCCACCTTCGTATTTTTCAATGAAGCGTAATCAAGTATAATTGTTCAATCATAGCTGTTTAATCTCACAGTATGTAAATTCGTGGATAATTTCAACAAAGCGAAATCTTCAATGTACACAATTTGTAATTTTAACTGTTGATAACACCGTACTCGGGTCACAGGGGTAGTTCCCAATGCATTTCGGGGCGTACCCTTCTTCAGGGGATTCTCCCTGTAAGCAGAAATGCGGCCTCTTAATAATATCAGAGCCAGAGTGCGGGGGATTGAAAATGAAAAAATCTGTGGTGTATAAGTCATGCAGTAAATAAATTAGTCCATGTTATATGCGTGTTGCTATCGCATCTGATTTGTTT
The DNA here is from genome assembly GCF_964204655.1 of Triturus cristatus. Taxonomy (NCBI): domain Eukaryota; kingdom Metazoa; phylum Chordata; class Amphibia; order Caudata; family Salamandridae; genus Triturus; species Triturus cristatus. The sequence continues at coordinate 783,843,746 of NC_140594.1, forward strand.
GCTATATACAATTCATAAATAACTGAATGAGCGGCTGTAGTCTCACATGGTTATTTACGCTAAAATCTGGTGAAATAGTGATTTGTGCCAACCAGTTCTAATGTTCAAATAAGAACGCGTGGATACCAAACTTAAAAATGTGCTACCAAATAATTCAAACACCGTGCATGTCTCAAGTGCAATTCGACTCGACTTTCGTCAGTGTGACAAAAATGCAAAAAAAAATTGGTTTGGAGAGTGAGCCAGAGCGTAGTAAGCGTTAATCGTCATCGTGATCAAATTATACCAGTGCGTCTGAACCAAACTTAAAGTAACATAAAGTAAGTAAACGTCGATCGTCACCGTGATCGAATTATGCCAGTGCATCTGAACCAAACTGTACCTTGAAATAACTTGGAGTGATCATACCTGATTCAACCCGACTAACAGCCATCTCTTATCCCGCGTACCATGTTCAGATAATCGGAAGTGATAGCGAGTTGCCCCGGAAGTGAATAAAATAGCGTGCGTGAGCCCAACTAATAAGCACGGAAAAAAGACTCTGAAAATGAATGCTTGGTTACTGATTGTCGTGCGTTGAACACGTAACACGTAACACGTAACTTAATAGGAATACCCTGTGTCGGATGTGTCAATGTGTTGCCTTTTATGATATTGTTACAACTTCCACAGTTCAAACATGGGATGGTACCCTTATATGTATCTTTCAAAGCTGACTTTTTCCGTTTCAACTTGTAATTTTGGATTCAACAAACTTAAACACAACATCAGTCAACTTCGATTTTTAATTTTGGAACAAGTGCACTTTCAAGATGGACGAGACAACAAGAAATTTCTTCTACAAAGAGAACTATTTTGGATTTACAAATTGGATTCGCTACATCCAAAAGGTCTGAATGATCGTGTGGAATATAATTGTTACCTGTAATAGTGTCATTTGAAGTCATATTATCTCGTATCTCTGTGCTATTATGTATACCAAGATATATTTAAATGTTGGTTTTGTTTATTATATTTTTCACTATTTCTGCTCACAACCAAGTCATGGAATTCACGTAACCAATGGGTTTTATTTACAGCCTTAACGCATATTAGTGGTATGCAGTAATACAGAATGCTATCCTTTCATGATATGTATACCAAGATATATTTACATGTTGACTTTGTTTATTATATTTTCCACTATTTTTGCTCATAACAAAGTCATGGAATTTACGTAACTAATGGGCCTTATTTACAGCCTTAACGTACATTAGTGATATACAGTAATATAGAATGCCATCCTTTTATGATAGTCTCACGTAGACTTCGAAGCACGACAATCAGTAACCAAGCATTCATTTTCAGAGTCTTTTTTCCATGCTTATTAGTTGGGCTCACGCACGCTATTTTATTCACTTCCGGGGCAACTCGCTATCACTTCCGATTATCTGAACATGGTACGCGAGATAAGAGATGGCTGTTAGTCGGGTTGAATCAGGTATGATCACTCCAAGTTATTTCAAGTTACAGTTTGGTTCAGATGCACTGTCATAATTCTATCACGGTGACGATCGACGTTTACTTACTTTATGTTACTTTAAGTTTGGTTCCCCCTAAAGAAGGGTACGCCCCGAAATGCATTGGGAACTAACCCTGTGACCCGAGTACGATGTTATCAACAGTTAAAATTACAAATTGTGTACATTGAAGATTTCGCTTTGTTGAAATTATCCACAAATTTACATACTGTGAGATTAAACAGCTATGATTGAACAATTATACTTGATTACGCTTCATTGAATAATACGAAGGTGGAGTGGAGTGCTGAATGGAATATACCTTCCAGTGGTGAAGGATCGTCTTTTTCGTAATATAGTAGAGGACATGGAGCAAATCAGCTAAAATCGGCAGAAAACTGTAGAAATAACGCAAATATACGCAATATATGTAATTATAAGCTTGTGATTGAGTTATTTTGAAAATATAATGAGATACTCACCCCCTCATGGGAGCTGACGCCGAGCTCTTTGAAGGAACCTGGCGTAGAGCAGCGGTGCGCTGGAGGAGCACATGGGCTGCTTCCCTGCTAGTTGGGTTCCGAGTCGGTGGAGGCAGAGGCAGTGTCAGCACTAGACGTCGGTAACCCGCGGGGGACAGGCGTGTGGAACGCGGCGGCGTGCTGGAAGAGTTGCCCTTCGGTTGGGGGAAGTCGGAGAAGAGCCGGCCAAGTTGCCGAAGGAGCAAGGAGAGGAGCTTGAGTGAGGAGTCGAGGGGGTGCCCAGTGAAGGCGTCGTCTGGGAGTGTGAGGAGGCAGATGGAAGAGGGCCTCCCTTCAGAGGTACTAATTTCGGTGGATGGTGGTGAGGGAATCACTACTATCAGTACTATTGATATGCCAGTAAGTAACTCTTCACTCAGGGAGGTGGATGATTCGCAAAGGGAGGCTGACGGTTCAGGCAAAGAGTGTGATCCTCTTAGAAGGGTGGCTGAGGCAGAAAAAACTCCCAAGTAAGGGGGGACTAAGGCTGCAAGGTACGCATGGAGCGCAATGAGCGCAAGGCACACAAGGTAAAAACAGATACCTTCTACGCTCGGTCCCTGAACCTAAAGGAGGTGGGCGAGGAGGAAATATTAAAGGGCGGGGGGTAGGTGGAGAGAAGGGAGGGAAATTAAAGCAGTGTGGCCCTAAGGTGTCACGTACTTCTACAAAACCCCTTCCGTTTCTCAGTTCCTACTTCAAGATTATGGAACAGATCACGACACCACATGGGGGGAGAAACAAGAGCACTATACCCGCAGCGACAATACAGCTGGAGAATAGGTTTTCCTTGCTATCTGAGAGACACGTTCAGGATGCCTTGGAGGGAAGCATGAGTGGGGTGGGAGATGAGGAGGCGGATGGCTGTCTTAGTATCATTTCATCTCCCTCCCATCGGGTCTCTCCTCCTCTTTCCCAAGGGGGTACTCCAAGCAAAGAGAACCCAGAGAATCCAGAGAGTCAGCCAGGTACAGGCATAGATACATGGTCGAGTATGAGTGTAGAAGGGCCGGTAGAAGAAGCCACAGGAGGAATGGAGAGTCAGATAACAAAGATGTTCTTGAGCTTGAGGCAAGACATTCTGACAAAGTTTGAGATATCGGAGAATAACCAGAGAGGGATTCACAACAAATGCGAGACTTTGGAAGAAACACTCGACAAAATAGCACAGAAAACTGGAATCTTGCAAGAGGAAGTGAAGGTCCTGTCGGAAGCAGTGACTGAGTACTCAAAGGAATTAGAGAAATTAAAAAGGCGGAACAGAAAACTAGAGGAAGACATTGAGAGGCTGGAGATGCAAGCTAGACGCAATAATTTGAGAGTACCGGAGGGATCTGAGAAGGAAGATATTAAAGCCTTCATATGCAAGCTATTAAGGGAAGGTATCTTGAAAGATAGGCCAGAAATTGAGTTGGAAAAGGAAATTCAGAGAGTTCACAGGGATCCCTTTAAATTGAATCCAGCTAGGAAGGTGCCGAGGAACATTTTGATACATTTTCAAACTTACGCAGTAAAGGAATTGGTGCTAGGAAGAACATTGAAGGAGGGAATACTAAAATATGAAGATTTCAGTTATCAAATAAGGTCTGACCTGGGTAAAAGAACAGCGCAGAGGCAGTGGGAGTTAGGATCTCGAATGAGTGAGCTTAGGAGCAAGGGAGCCCAGGTGCAGATGAAATTCCCAGCATTGTTAAAAATAATGTGGCGTAATAAGATGTATAATTTCCACAATCCGGAAGAAGTAGACACCTTTCTGGTGCAAATGGAGTAATAAGCATCTAGGATTATTGCGTAGGTAGTGCAGAGACAGGATGTTAAATATATATATCTGCGCTGGTTCCTAATTTATCATTTTCCATCTGTGAACATTAGTATTCTTTCTCTTCGGGAATGGGGGTGTCACGAAGGGCGGTTGCAGCGCCAGTAAAATGGGGGTTTCCCATGGGGGTGGGGGGCACAGGGTGTGGGGAGCATAGGGATAAAAGAAAAAAACATTGTCCTCAGGATGCTAAATTTGAAGAGGAAGGAGAAGGCAAAGGTGATTAAATATGACCGTGGCTGCAGATTAAAGGGGGTGGAAGGCTGCGGGGAAAGTAGAGAAGAGTATGGAAAACTCTAAGAAAATAAGTTTCATAACATGGAATGTTAATGGGTTAAGGGGGGGAAAAAAGACACATAGGGTGTTAGAATTCTTAAAGGAAAGTGTTGTACAACTCATCTTCCTACAAGAGACGCATCTAGAGAGACAGGAATGTAGAAAGTGTTTTTATAAGCTAGTTTGGGTTCAAGAAGTGCTGTGTTCAGACCGAAGGGGGAGCACTAGAGGAGTGGCCATTATCATTAGGAATAATTTAGGAATCAGGGTGGTGAAATATGAGACGGATGATACAGGGAGATGGCTAGTGGCCACTATTTTGATACAGGATAAGCCTTTGATCTGTGCAGTTTATCATGGGCCTAACGAGGATAACCAGGGACATTTAGCAAAACTTGAAACCTGCCTATTGGAAACAGAAGCTCCCATAATTTTAGGAGGAGATTTCAACTTGGTCTTAAATAAAGAATTAAATAGAACATCTGTTGTAATGGCTTTCTTTTCCTGTAATTACATCTTGTCTATGTTCTTCACTCTGATGATGCTTAGTGTTCTGGAATGTCAGGACTAAGCCAGCTGTGGAATGTGTGTGAGCAGTGAGATCATTATCTTACTGACAGTTGGGTGGATGAGTTGTTTATACCTACTACTGAAAATAAACCTGAGACACCCTACCTCAAGCCTCAGCATCTTTCTTCTCCAAAGAAGTTTACTTTTCAACACTGGCGACGACTGGGATCTCAACTCAACTCCAACTTTCATCTCATTTCTGGCGAACTACAATATTTCATCTCTTCTCTTCAAAGAAGACCTTTTACATCAAGTAAGAACGTTCCTTACTTAATAAATTTCGCTTAGAGACATTTTTTTTAATTATTCCTGTCAACTACTGCTTAGAACGCTCTGCTCGGCATTTGCGCAATCTCTAAAACTCTTCCTAATATCTCTACTAACATTCTGTGACCTTACTTCCCTGAGATAACGAGGTAGCTGTGATAGTTTGTACTAAGAGTGCACTAATCACGCACTTTTCTCATTAACGGTAATTTGGGAAATAATCAAATTACTCACGCTAGCCCTCGCGCTTCTTCACGCGCTCTGGTCGTTATCAACTGCGCGTTCTCCTGCCTGCAGAAGCCATGACGCCTTGAAGTTCTGGATATCCCTCGTCACAGGTTGGAATGCATGGGGGCTGAAACGCATGAAGGGCGTACACTAATTTCTGAACTTCTCCTGGATTGGTGGATAAGAAGCAGTATCCTGATTGGCTGCTGTGTATTTTAACGTAATCTGATTCGCTCGAAAGCTTGCTGGATGCTACAACAATGGGTTGCTAAGCAAACATCGTCATAAACAGTTGAGGAGTTTTTTTTAAGAGAGCGTCTTCGCCGTCTTTGATATCTTTACTACTGAACACATGTTATGTGAACAAACGTGGAAGCTCCTTTCTGTGTTTATATTCATTTTTGCGCTGACACGCACAGCACTTTCTTTGCAACCTCCAGTGTGTCAATTGCCTTTATCTAATAGCGCTGACACGCACAGCTTAACGCCCTGATTTAAAGTCTTCCTTTTCAATAGCTGGTGTGTTGTGGTAAATATTCTTTTTTACCTAATACTGAATTTCATACGGAATCTTTAAAATAAAGTAAAAATAGCTCAGAATAACAAGAGGCAGAATCCGTGGTATAAGAGGTTTTCTAAATGGGCTTTATTCCATCAAAAATGGCCGACTCGAGTCGCGGCCTTCAGGTTCCGTCACCACGAGGGTTCAGGAAGTGAAGTACAATACTTTATTGACAGACATGCATTTTTATAATAAGTACATTACAATGAAACGAATGTAGAAGGCGTAACATTTGATAAGAAAAGTGACATGACAGGTACGTAATCGAAACTAGGCGTAATAAGGAGCAAAAAGAAACATGATTGGCTCTGGTTATCTTACATAGGTGGATCTATACGATAATACTTAACATAGATGCGTGCGCAGCAGTATGACGTATGATTGACGTGCAACTAGGGGGTGAAGGGGACTTGACATTTAGCTCTACATGTGGAGACGAGAAGTCTGGGGGGTCAAGTCAACCTAATCCCAAATCATATCTAACATCCTATGTTTAGAGAACTATGTTATCCACAAGGAAGGACTCTCGGACAGAAACTATTCTATACTAACTGTGTGCGCGTGTACAAGCGTCTAAGTGTCTATATGAGATGCGAGGGGCAGAAAACTTTCCATGGCAGCAGGGCTATGAATCACTTGCAGGAGGACGGAAAGGCTGAGTCCCTTGCTTGTGAGCTAGAGGAAATGTTTACCTAAATCACTAGACAGGAATGCATCGGCTGAAGAGCAAAATAGATAATTCGAAGGTGAAATACAGCTTCTTGGCAGGCAGGCGAAGACTGGCCGAGGCAGGCACCGTTAGCTGCACAGGGAGTAGGACAAAGTTCATGGATACAGATGCGAGCTCAAGCTGAAGCTGTCAGAGACAGAGAGCAGGGAAAGGCTTTGAGGACAGAATCGGGCCTACTTGCCTGAACTGTAAAAATGTAGTAATTTAGCCATATAAAGTCGGTGGCCTTTCATACTTAGGAATCGAATATCCAGCCCATCGATGGCGAATCTGACAGAGAACATGTCGACGGTAGACACACATATGTTTGCGTCTTAGAAACTGGAACTGGAGGGAACATACATGTACTTGTAACATGCATATAGAACCGTTGGGGTCCAAGATAGGGGACATAACTGATTAGGAAAATCCACATTTCCACATTCCCTCCTTGTCCCCTACTTGCCCTTCAAGAGATATCAATCTTCATCATTCCATCGATTTGCTCATGGAGCATCATTTCTTCTTCCTTCTTCTTCCGGCATTTTGAACGAGAACTGTGATATGGAATGCATGATGTGGCACACAGACCACAAATCGCTGGTCCACATTGCAGGCATAAACAACAACTGAAGAGCATAAGAAGGCCAATACCTAGGAAGGATAGAACTCTCCATCCCCAGGCTGATATCACACTCCAAAACCACCCGGACCACGTCCAAGTGCCTGGATTCTCGTGTATCTGGCTTACAATCTTATGAAGGCGTGTTATAGCTTTATATACAGATGGCGAATTTTCTGGTATGAATATGCAGCAGCTGGATCCGATGATCCTGCAAGCTCCGCCCCTATCGGCCAGGATGACGTCAAGGACAAGACGATTCTGGAGAACAACAATTCTCATCACTGATTGTTCCTCTGTCAGATTGCCTAGGGCGGCTATAGTCTCGTTTACTACAGCTTCAAGAGTCTTGGTGAGTCTGCGTATCAGCTTACTATTTGATACGGTACCTATATAGGGAAAGATACCTTTATTGAAATCTACATACTTGTCCCATGCCGTCTCAGTATAATCGACAACTGGGAGATCTCTACGCTCTCTTTTGGGTACTAAATGAACATTTCGATAATAATCAGGGGGAGCTAGGAAAACAGGTGGCAGAAGGAATGCTATGTAACAGGTACCATCCCAATCTAGAGGCAGACGCATATATGCTGTCTGACCACATATAAAGTAAGAATGGCGAGAAGCTCTAAATGAAGATTTACCTTGATCACTATATTCTACTGTAGTAACGCATTGGCTATGGCCCATATGTATGGAACCAACTTTTCTCACACATAATTCACCCTTAACTGGAAATACAGACATAGTGGGCAGAATTAGTTCAACTTCGGATTTGACATTCAAAATCATAAGATTAGGCGTAGAATTACCTAATTTATACACTTCATTTTCTAAATCAGTTCCTGTTCTACTGGGGTGTCCCTCCTTATTGGGGTGACAGACTTTGAATAAAACTAGATTCAGATTTCCCCATATCCAATGTTGTTGATAAACTGCTGTGTCTGGGTCTATGGAATTTAGTAAACTAAACCATGCTCCACAGGAGCCATTGTGTGTGAACGGATGTGGAAAGAAAGGCAGAACTCCTTTGTTATTCTGATAGGGAGGGAGTCGGCCACACACCCAACAATTGGTGGCATTACTAGTCTGATGGGAATGATGTAACATACTAATGAATGTGTTATTGCGCAGCGCAAGTCTATAGGACAACTCATGTGGGGGTAGGTCACTAAAAGAATGTTCATCAGTTATATTGAAAGCACGTTTAGAAACAGGATAATACATATGCAACAATATGCTTGCAGTAACTATTAAAAAACTCAAGGAAAACAAAATTAATAAAGTCACAATACAGTGGCTACGCAGTAATTTACAATAAGCATGTCGTTTCATTATGATTCTGGACTCTACATCATTCAGACCTAAGGGATACATGTCGGGACAGATTCAACCGCTTCACCTTGGAGAGGACTTAAACAATCAAATCGTCCGACAGTTTGGATCTGGACCTGAGTTTCTGCTTATAGATTTCGGTGCTACTGGCCTCAGCCAAGGGTAGCTTTGAGTCAATGGGGGAAGACACACGGGGAGTACTGTTTGTGTCAGGAGGAAGTCCATGAAATTTCTTGATATGGCTGGAATGCACCCAGCCTTTTCTTCCTTCGATCTTCACAGCTGTTCTGGTCGTCAGCAGGACCAACTTAGGAAGCCTCCACCTTGGCTCCAGTTGGGTTTTCCGATCGAAATTCCTGACGAGAACATAATCGCCGGGAATTACATCATGAGGTTTCACCTCGGTGTTGTCGGGAAAAGCTGCGACTACCTGTGAACGACAAGATTGTAGTGCAGACATCAAGGAAGCCAGGTAATCTGTCAGCATATTACAGTCAACATCAGTTATTTTACGGGGTATAGGCGTCCCCCACATATTCGGTGGTCTACCAAAGATCACTTCATAAGGGGATAGCCCTGTTCGAGAGTGTGCTACCATTCTTATGTAAAATAGTGCAACTGGTAAGGCTACTATCCAGTCAACACCTTTCTCCTTACATATTTTAGACAATCTGATTTTCAAAGTTTGATTATGTCGTTCCACGAGACCTGCTGCCTCGGGGTGTCGGACACAGTGGAATTTCCACTGATATCCCAACAAAAGTGAGACATGTTTCATTAATTCGGATGAGAAAGGCTGGCCGTTATCTGAATATACAACACGTGGTAGCCCGTACCGTGGGAAGAATTCTCGAACTAACTGTTTGGCAGTAGTCGGGGCCGTGTAATCTGATACGGGGTACGCCTCTGTCCAACGGGAGAGAGCGCAGACAACTACGAGAACATATTTGAATCCTCGACAACGTTCCATCTGAATATAATCCATCTGGAGGACTTCAAAAGGATGGTCAGGAGGCTGAAATCCACCCTGCTCTACGGGAACACCCTTTCCTGGATTGAACTGACAACATATCATACAGGTACGAACTTTTTGTTTAGCTGCTGCTCGTAAATGTTTGTTGAACCAAATGTGCTGAATGCTGTCTAGCATAGCCTTCTCTCCTAAATGTGCTGGACTGTGAACTGTAGCTATAATGGCTTGAACCATGGAATCAGGGAGAAACCACACAGATTTCTCCTTCGTCATCCATCCTTGATCTGTCTGGATCCCTCCTAGTTCAGTCCACTTCTTTATTTCTTCTGCTGTGGCATGTGTCTGTATGTCAATTACGTCAAGTGCGGGATCCTTAATTGTCATACATTGTGTTGGTGCCTGAACTATTGGCTTTGTCATGTCTAATGTGCGATTCTGAGCAGTCTGTTTAGCTGTTCTGTCAGCTAAATCATTGCCTTGAGAAATGATATCAGTAACCTTCGTGTGTGCTTTACATTTCATAATCGATATAGCAGTGGGTAGATGTATTGCGTCTAACAAGGCATGAATGAGGGGTCCGTGCTGAATGTGGGCACCATGGGAGGTTAAATAACCTCTCTCTCGCCACAGCACGCCGAAGTCGTGTACAACTCCGAATGCATAACGTGAGTCAGTGTATATATTAACTTTCTTATTTGTGGCTTGAATACAGGCTTGCGTTAGAGCAATAAGTTCTGCTGCTTGGGCTGACAAAGTATCTATACAATTTGTCTCAATAACTTCAGTGTCTGTTGTGACTGCATACGCGGCCACTAAATCTCCTGTACTTGTTCTCATGCACGATCCGTCTACATACAACGTCAGGTCTGGATCTAACAATGGAACGTCTGTCAAGTCTTGTCTAGGTTTCGTCTTTATTTCAATGATTTCAACACAATCATGAGCTAGTGGGTCTGTTCCAATTACAGGTAATAGTGTAGCAGGATTCAATGTATTACACCGTCGGATCTCTATGTGTGGTTGAAACAATGTCAGTTCATAACCGGTAAGTCTTGCTATGGTCAAGTGTTGTGTTTGTGTTCGGTTCACAAGAACCTCTACTGCATGTGGTACTTGTACTGTCAATGGATGTCCTAACACTATGGCATCGCTTTGTCTGATTGCTAAAGCTGTCGCTGCCACTGATTTCAGGCATGCAGGCAAAGCCTGAGCTACGGGATCTAATGTACTGGAAAAATAAGCACATGGCTTGCGTGATCCTGCTTGATCCTGAGTGAGTACTGACAAGGCAGTACCTTCGCGTTCTGTGACAAAGAGTGTAAAATGTTTGCTATAACATGGTGTTGCTAAAACAGGTGCTTGACATAAAGCTTCCTTTAGGCTTTCAAAAGCTTGTGTATGTTCCTGAGTCCAAGGGAGAACAGTCGATGTGGCTGCCTCCTGTGTGGTTAACTGAATGAGTGGTTTTGCTAGAAATGCGTACTGAGGGATCCACTGCCTACAATATGAAGTGAGGCCTATGAAAGCCCGCACCTCCTTTTGTGTCTGGGGTATTGACATGTTAGCAATTAACTGGATGCGATCTGGTGTAAGCTGCCTTCCCTCCTTGGACAGCGAGTGACCAAGATAAATAACTCGCTGGACACAGAATTGCAGCTTAGAAGGAGACACCTTGTGCCCCTTGTCGGCTAGAAAATGTAAAACTGTCAGAGAAGCCTTTTCACATTCAGGTCCGCTTCTCGCGGTGATCAGCAGATCATCGACATATTGAAGCAGTGCAGTATTGACTGGCATGTGGATACTGTCAAGTTCTCGTTTCAGTGCTTGGCTGTAAATGCTGGGGCTTTCTGTGAATCCTTGGGGAGCGCGTGAGAATTTAAAACTGCGCCCATTTAAACTGAATCCGAACAAATATTGGCTTTCCGGATCTATTGGGACGCTGAAAAAGGCATTCTTGAGATCAATTACAGTAAAGAATGTTGCTTCGGAATCAATTGCTGTCAACAATGATGATATATCAGGGACCACAGGGAATTGTGGTACAATACACTTGTTTAGTTCACGCAAATCAATAACCAATCGGTATACTGGTGGGGCAGTAGGATCAGTTCGTTTAAGAATCGGAATTATCGGTGAATTACATACATTGGAGTCTGTTTCTACAACTACTCCCTGGGCAATCAGCTCATCAATGATTTTCAGCAAAGCCACTACAGCATCATGCGGTAACTTGTATTGTCGCATTCGTGGTAGTACCACTCCTGCTTTCAGTGTGACTCGATAGGGTGTAATGTTCATGCAGCCAACATCCGTAGGGCCTTGTGCCCATAGATGTACTGGTAAAGTCTGTAGTCGGGGATCCATGTCCCTAGACACATAGTGACCTTTAAAATCACGTAAAAACAACCTTACTCCTTCCGGAGAACAACATATTATGGCTCCTAGTGCTTTCAGAGTTTTAATTCCTAACAGATTTTCTGGGCATGATTTAGTAAGCAGTAAATCTGTAGTTCGTGTCAAAGGTCCTATCGTAAGTGGTAGAGGCTGTGATACTTCATTAACAATAGGTTTTCCTGAAAAACCAAGGGAAACATTTTGAGAGCCTGAGAGGGGTGCCCCTGGAACTTCACTACGTTTTATAGTTGTTCGACTTGCCCCTGTATCGAGTAAGAATTTTCTATCTTGACCTAATAATTCACTATGTACATAAGGTCCTTCTTGATCCACAGGAATCTCGATAAGCGGTAAGTCAACTTCCCTCTCTAGGCTTGTTCATGCGTAACGTTGATACTCAGGATATTCATACTGTGCAGTCTGATACATTTGTCGTGTTGTGGTTTGTGTGGCAGTAGCAGGCAACGGTGGTGCAGCTGGCACAAACTGTATGGGTTGCTGTGAGGCTGGCATGGACTGTTGCTGAACTGGCATGGACTGTCCATGCTGCATAGCTCCTTGTTCATTCTGATCTTGTCTAACTAATCGTGGTCTCTCCTTTGCAATGCCTGTAGCTATATTACGTTTCAGGACTGGACAATCGTGTACATAATGGCCTAGTTGTTTACAGTAATTGCAGGTTCCTTTTACAGGAACTGCAGAATCACCAGAATGTGTCACACCCTTTTTGTGACCATCTGCTGGTACTGTCTGAGAAACTAGCATTTTCATTTTGTATCCTTCATGCGTCTATGCTCGTGTTCTTGTTCATCCCTAATTCTATTGTGATGATACTGTAACATTTGTAGCATTTGCGACGGAGTGTTACTTTGCCAGGTACTCTCGAATTTCAATATTCTATTCTTCACTGGGGGCAATGCATTTTCCACTAATTTTGTCACAAATAGATGTGGATATGAGTCACTACTTGCTTTTATACCACTATTTATACCAAAACATTTTTCAAATCGAGCATAATAATCGCTTGTGTCTTCATCTTGCTTTTGTTTGCAGGCTGTGATTGCACCCCAATCTTCCTTTTTTGTAGTTAATAAACGTGGCAGTACCTGTACTAGTAAACCTGGTAACAGTTTAACTTTATCCCCGAGCCCTGAACCTGCAGTTCGGCCCCTTTCTTCCTCTGCTAATGCTGTCCAGTCTATCTTTTGGTCTCCCACTTCCCACTCTTTTTCTTTCAGTTTTTCATAAATGCCAGCAGGCAAAAGCACCTTTAATATCGTCATAATATCAGGAAAGGTGTACTCTCCCATTAGTAACATGTCTTTAATTTCTCGGTGGAAACCCGCTGGGTCTTTATCATGACTAGGTACTACTTTCTTCATTTCTAATAATTCCATTTTTGATATGGGTGTGTAAACAAATACACGGTGAAACTCATTGTCATCGCCTTTTATTGGGTGCACTTCTCGTAAGGGATTTTGTCTATCCATATAGTACGGCGCTCTTTCTCTGCGGGGCAGCGAGAGAGAATCCGGACTTACAAAAAGGACATACTGCTTACGTGACACTAATATCTCTTTAATTAGCTTGTTACTAGAACCTTTCCATCTGTTTGTGAGTAGTTCCGTTAATATATCAGGTAAAGGACCAGGGTCAGCATGTTGGCTCTTATATAATATGAGGAGTTGCTGAATCATATAGATTCCAGCTAAACGTTGTTCATCTGTACTGAGATTAAAAAACGTGTGTGCTACGGTCTCATCACCGTATTTTTCAGGACTGTCAATCCAGTGAACAGCTGATCTGGCTAATTCTTGCTCATCCATGGAATCGAGGAGGTGGTAACCCCTTCGTTCTCGTAGTATTTTATCTGCGGCTTGAAACGAATGTTCAGGAGACTTCAGATTTATTACAGGCGTCGGATACGTTCTGCTATTATTTGGACATACAGAGTGTATGGGATCAGAAAAACATCTAGTATTTTCACAGGGTCTTCCTCTGCCTACATAGGCTATGGTCTCTGACTGTCTTGCGGAATTCCCTGATTCGGACACTTCATCTTGCTCGAACTCGTCTGTTCCCAATCTCTCTTCATGAATACGCTCTATTTCTTTACGGATTTTTCGGCACATGGCTATTATACAATTTTGCTTATCGTGTCTCCCTTCTGATATATTCTGACTCCATCTTGTAAGAATAAGCATTGCATTCGGGTCTACCCCCGGACGGTCTTGATTTCTGATCACACAGTTTATGAGGAAACGTAACAGTTCCCCCTGTATCTCTACTTTCTGGAATTCCATAGCTCTGTTAATACATCCTGGATCTCGTCCTGTTTGAACAAAATGATATATGTTATCCAGATGCGTAATCATCCCTGGTAACCTCGCTAAATACTCTGCGGCTCGCCTGATACGTAATGATGCCAGGACCATTTCGTCCTCTTTACCAACCACCGGGTCATATCTACAATTAACAAGGAGTTCCTTAAGCGTACGTTCACTTACGAATTTTGGTGTACGTGAATGTGCTGACTCTTGAAAGACAAGTTTATTTATTCTAGGTGGTGTAAAGGTACTGCTAGCACCTCCCGTGGCCCCATCTGGGGCGTCGGGTGTGAATGGGTTCGTTGAACGTGACACAGCAACTATGGGTGTCGATACCTCTGTAGAGTCGACTGCGGAGACAGATGCGGAAACAGATGTGCTTGCCGAAGCTTGTGTCGGGACTTGCTGTTGCACGGGAACAGATACCTGATCCTGACGTTGAACCCCTCCGCCAGACGGTCTATGTGGTGTGGCGCTAGCATACTCGGGAGCTGCATCGTCTAGATATGAGGAAAGAAAAACATCTTCTGCGGTTCTGGGATGCCCTTTTTGATGTACCTTAATTGGAAATAATGGGGGTGGCAAGTCTTTTGGCATCTCTGTAACAGCCTTAGGTAGTCCTTCGGCTAGAAGGGGATACATACCATTCATAAGAGCATTCCTTTGTCTATTTACTTGTTCTGATTTCACTCGGATACCTTCCTCAATTAATAGATTTTCTTGAACTTTATTTGAACTTTCTTTACTCCTCTCTTCTTGTCTACGTGCTTTTTCTGTACGTCTATGGGATTCTTTACGCCATAACTCAACAGCGTCTATCTGTGACTGTCTGACCTTTCTTTTCCATAACTCTTCCTCCACTTTCATGATGCACTCTGCATCCCAGGTTCCCGCTGCGGGCCACCTTTGACTTTCCGGCAATCCCTTGGTATAATCTACCCATAGATCAAGAAACAATATGGCATCTAAGCCATGCTTATGGTACATAAAATGCCCTGGAGTGTCCCTAGGAGGAATAGGAACTGCTTCTTCAAGCACCCCTTTTCTGGTGGTAATCTGTCTTAACTTCGAGAAAAGCGGCATATTGACAACTGATCTGATACTTACTCTTGAATTCACTTAATACGAAAAAAACACAATAATGAACAGTGAACAATGAACAATCATTCATACCACAATATTTGAACACTTTAAACATTAAACATTAAACATTTTAACAACGACCGACAATGATGACAGTCTGCCTAACTAATCACCACGCTGAATTCTTGACAATAACTGAATACTTCGGAATACTTGATATACTGCTAAACAGTACATATACACTGCTAAACAGTGCAGACCGGATTTGTGTACCCAAATCCGTCTTGACCGGCACAACCTATGTGCGCGTCAATACGCCTCCTCGGCGATGGTACTCACCGAGTAGCTCCTTGAAACGGAAGGCCTCAGAGAAAGGACAGGACTCGATGACTGCGGACAGCGGACCCTCTGGACATCGGGATTTCGAGAAACCTGGTGGGCCTCTGTATACCTCGGATCTTGCTCTCTCAGCTAGGCTCTGGTCGGGATACTTCGCACTTCTCACCGCCTCGTCTGGGTTGATCGCAGCCTCAGTCGCCCCCGCTTGACCGGAGGGAGCTTACAGGAAATCCTGCTGGTACGCGTTTATGGTCCGTCCAGTTGTGGCAGGAGACCGGGCCTGCAACGCACCGCCGGCGCGTGAGATGAGAAAGTGTCCCTGTTCGGGCGCCATTTATGTGGTAAATATTCTTTTTTACCTAATACTGAATTTCATACGGAATCTTTAAAATAAAGTAAAAATAGCTCAGAATAACAAGAGGCAGAATCCGTGGTATAAGAGGTTTTCTAAATGGGCTTTATTCCATCAAAAATGGCCGACTCGAGTCGCGGCCTTCAGGTTCCGTCACCACGAGGGTTCAGGAAGTGAAGTACAATACTTTATTGACAGACATGCATTTTTATAATAAGTACATTACAATGAAACGAATGTAGAAGGCGTAACATTTGATAAGAAAAGTGACATGACAGGTACGTAATCGAAACTAGGCGTAATAAGGAGCAAAAAGAAACATGATTGGCTCTGGTTATCTTACATAGGTGGATCTATACGATAATACTTAACATAGATGCGTGCGCAGCAGTATGACGTATGATTGACGTGCAACTAGGGGGTGAAGGGGACTTGACATTTAGCTCTACATGTGGAGACGAGAAGTCTGGGGGGTCAAGTCAACCTAATCCCAAATCATATCTAACATCCTATGTTTAGAGAACTATGTTATCCACAAGGAAGGACTCTCGGACAGAAACTATTCTATACTAACTGTGTGCGCGTGTACAAGCGTCTAAGTGTCTATATGAGATGCGAGGGGCAGAAAACTTTCCATAGCAGCAGGGCTATGAATCACTTGCAGGAGGACGGAAAGGCTGAGTCCCTTGCTTGTGAGCTAGAGGAAATGTTTACCTAAATCACTAGACAGGAATGCATCGGCTGAAGAGCAAAATAGATAATTCGAAGGTGAAATACAGCTTCTTGGCAGGCAGGCGAAGACTGGCCGAGGCAGGCACCGTTAGCTGCACAGGGAGTAGGACAAAGTTCATGGATACAGATGCGAGCTCAAGCTGAAGCTGTCAGAGACAGAGAGCAGGGAAAGGCTTTGAGGACAGAATCGGGCCTACTTGCCTGAACTGTAAAAATGTAGTAATTTAGCCATATAAAGTCGGTGGCCTTTCATACTTAGGAATCGAATATCCAGCCCATCGATGGCGAATCTGACAGAGAACATGTCGACGGTAGACACACATATGTTTGCGTCTTAGAAACTGGAACTGGAGGGAACATACATGTACTTGTAACATGCATATAGAACCGTTGGGGTCCAAGATAGGGGACATAACTGATTAGGAAAATCCACATTTCCACAGTGTCAATGGTTCTGATCCTAAAAGCGCTGACACGCACAGCTTAATACCGAACAGCGCTGACACGCACAGCTAATTTGTTTGTCTTTTAGCGTGTCAATCATCTTTATTTTTACAGCGCTGACACGCACAGCCTAACGGTGTTACTCTAGTGTGTCAATCGTCTTGATCCTAACAGCGCTGACACGCACAGCTTAACGCCGAACAGCGCTGACACGCACAGCTAATCTTCTTGCCTTTTGGCGTGTCAGTCATCTTTATTGTTAACAGTGCTGGCACGCTCAGCTCAACGGAATTGCTCTCAGCCTTCTTCTTAACATTTAGTGTGCCAATCATCCTCAACTCAACAGCGCTGACACGCACAGCTCTTTGCTACCAGACACTTGGTTATTGGATCAGTTTTTTTTTTGCACATCTTTATCTCCTCTTAACATGCAAAACGTCACTGCAGCCCCATTTTTTCTACAATCCCCAGGTGACCCTCCCATTAAATGGTCCAAGTGGAAGAAGGTTTTCGAGCGCTACGCTCGAGTCTGTGGTACTTCTTTAAGTGTGGAGAGGAAGACAGCTTTATTGATGCATTGTCTGGGGTCTGAGGGACAGGATGTCTTTGACCATTTACCGGATGTCCCTAGCAGTTCCAGTTCGGGTCTCAATGAGTATGAGCAGTGTATTTATAAACTTGATGCTCACTACTTGCCAAAAGTTAGCACCATCTTGGAAAGATACCATTTTGGCAAACGTATGCAAAAGGATGAGGAAAATATAGAGAATTATATAACGGAACTTAGACGCTTAGCTTCTAGTTGTAAGTTTGACGCACTAATGGATGAAAGAATACGTGACCAGTTTATGCTTGGTTGTGTATCTGAGAAAGTACGTGACGAACTCTGGATGAAAGATGAACCTTCTTTGGATGAAGTTCTAGTAGTCGCTAAGAGAATAGAACACTCTTTACAATGTGTAAAGGTGATAAAAAAGGATCTTAATAAAGATGTGTCGCTGATTAATACAAATTCGGCGTCTAGGAAAGAAGCGGACAAGGGTGACTCTCACGTAAAGACCCGTGTTAAAGATATGAGTGCAAATAAATCTAATGAGAATTCTAACAGAGGTGGGAAGTGTTACAGATGCAATAGCACTTTACATTGGGCAAATGATAAGTCATGTCCTGCACTAAATGTTACATGTTCTCATTGTAAGAAGAAGGGTCACTTTGTAAGTGCCTGCAGGTTTAAAAATTTAAAGAAAAAAATTAGTGAAGTCTCTGATGGCAGCACATCAGATCAACATGATTTTGAGTGTGGACAAATTGTGGTCCAGGTTGGGGCTGAGGGGCCTCTTGATTTCATCTTGGTGGAGGGTCACAGAACCAAGGTTTTGTTTGATTCAGGAGCCAAAATTACTATCATTTCTAGCAGATTCTTTGAAGATAATTTGTGCAAGAAAGTTAAACTATTGAAGCCAGACATTCGTCCAACTGCATATGGAGGTGATCCCATTGAGTTAAGGGGTTACTTTAATGGTCTAATTGAATACGGGGAACGTTTTGCTAGTGGGAAGGTTTATGTTTCAAAGAAAGGTGATAGCATTATTAGCTGGTGGCACCAAAAAGATCTTGGTGTCATGTTAGACCCGAACAGCAATCCTCCTATCATTTTGAGAGAAAAAAAAGTGTTGAGTCGGTGGTGGATGGTTCTTCACTACAGGCTCTTTTGATAAGCCAATATCCACTGGTTTTTGGTGACAAGCTAGGTTGCCTTAAGGGTTACTGTCATAAGATTAAACTTTTTCCTGGCTCAGCTCCTGTTTCCTGTAAAGTCAGAAATGTTCCGTTCACTGTCAAGGAAGACATGCTTAAGGAGTTAAATAAACTGAAGTCCCAGGGCATAATTGAGGAGGTGGAGGGTACATCTTGGCTTGCTCCGGTGGTGGCCGCAAGGAAACCTGACAACTCTTTGAGGCTCTGTGTGGACCTCAGACAACTCAATAAATGCGTTCAGGTAGATAAATATCCCTTACCTAACATTTCTGAGCTGTTGAGCATGGTAGGTGGGGCAAAGGTATTTAGTACAATTGACCTAACATCGGCGTACCATCAAATCTTACTTGATGAGTCCTCCAGAGATCTTACTGCCTTTATTACTCCGTTTGGGACATTTAGGTTTATTAGACTTCCATTTGGCCTGGTTTCTGCTGCCTCAGTTTTTCAACGGGTCATGGAGAAGGTCTTAATTAACATCCCTGGAATTTGTGTGTACCAAGATGACATTTTGGTATATGGATCTACGGTTGCTGAACATGAAAGAAGGGTTAGGCAAGTGCTGGACAGGCTTACCTCTCACAATTTGACTGTAAAGAAGGAAAAGTGTAAGTTTGGTCTCGACAAAATTGACTATTTGGGACACACTATTAGTGCGGAAGGTGTAGTTCCAAAAGCTGACCTTGTGAATACCATTAGAAATCTTGTGGTTCCTTCTTCCAAGGAGGAACTCATGAGATTTTTAGGTATGGCTGAATACTATAATAAATTCATAAAGAATTTTGCTGAGGTCACGTTCAATTTGAGAAATTTGTTAAAGAAAGGAGAGAAGTTTAGTTGGAATAGTTTGTGTGACAAGGAATTTAATGACATAAAAATGAAATTACAGAATGCTCCAAATTTAAGGAATTTTGACCCCAGTAAGAGCTCTATTATATCTACTGATGCAAGTCTGAAAGGTATTGGTGCAGTCCTGTATCAAGGGGGTGTTCTGCCAGAAAATACCATCATGTTTATATCTAGGTGTTTGAAAGGAGCTGAATGTCGCTATTCTGTAATTGAACGTGAAGCCCTTGCGGTACACTGGGCCATTAAGAAATTAAAAAAGTTTTTGTGGGGGACCTCATTTGTTGTAAGAACTGATCACAAGCCCCTTTGTGAAGTACTAACTAAAAAAGGGATTGACTCGATATCTCCCAGAATTTCAAAATGGGTGGTTGGATTACAGGGGTTTAACTTCATTGTTAAACATGTTCCGGGGTCAGAAAATGTTGTTGCGGATACTCTTTCTAGGTTAGTTCCTGACGAACAACAAGACAAACTGGATCAAGATTCAGATCCATCTTTTAGTCTTCCACAGGACTTTGTCTGTGGAGTAGATTATAAGGTTATTTCTCGTGAGAGGTGGTTGGATGCTTGTAAGTGTGACAACACTATTCAAGAAGTCTGCAAATTAATCTGTGAGGGTTGGAACCATAAAGATCAAGGCAGTGACTCCGTGAGAGATTTTTGGTTGGTAAAAGACCAACTTTCAAGTTGTGAGGGTTTGTTGTTGAGAGGTCACAAATTAGTACCCCCTGTGTCTTTAAGGAAAGAGGTTTTGGATTTGGCACATGAGGCACACTTAGGAATTTCTAAAACTAAGGAGAGGGTGCGTTCTAGCTATTGGTGGCCGGGTTTAGACACACAGATTGAACATTTAGTCAGGGAATGTGTTCAATGTGCTCTTAGTGAAAAGGTTTTGAAAACTAGGACACAGCCCATGGAAAAAAGAGTTCGTCCGTGTGGCCCCTGGAAGGATATTGCTCTTGATATTTTAGGGCCTATTCATGGGGATGGTTCTGACACGTTTGTTATAGTGGTCATGGATTTGTTTTCAAGGTGGCCAGAAGTGATTTTTGTGAAGAATATTAATTCTGCTACGGTTATTCGATGTCTAAAAGATATTATTGCCAAGGAAGGGATTCCTGAGACTTTGCTTACAGACAATGGGGTACAACTTGTTTCGAGTGAGATGGAGAGTTTTCTTGGTGATTGTGGCATTGTTCACAAGAAATGTTCTTTGTATCACCCAGAATCCAATGGAACAGTAGAAAGGTTCAACAGGGTTTTGAAGGAAACGGTGTCTTTAGCAAAGTCCAATGGTCTTAATTGGCAGGAGGAGGTTTTGAAAAGAGTGTCTGTGTATCGGTTTACCCCACATACCACTACAGGGAAGTCTCCTTTTCTTTTATTTCGTGGAAGGGACCCTGTTACTTTTTTAGATCCACCATGGGTAAATAAATTTCTGACTAGCAGATCTCGTGAGGTGGATTCTACATCATGGCAAGAACAGGAAGATTTGAAATGTTCTAAGAGTAAAAAAAACTATGATGTTCGTCATGCTGTTAAGTCAACGAAGGTTAAGGTGGGTGATTGGGTTCGGATCAAGAGACCTGGTTTTGCTGTGTCTGGATCTAAGTTCACCAAACCGGTAAAAGTTGTCAAAGTGTTTAAGAATGCTGTTAGAACTAGTGATCACAGGGTTAGGAATCTAGGTCGTGTTGCTCTATGCAATACTGATGTGTCATCAAGCTTTCCTCACTCTGCCATGGAAGGGGAAGGTGCTCCGGAGGTTAATATAAGGCCAAGGAGGAATACTTGTTTTCCCTCACATTTAAAGGACTATGTCATGTAATTAATGTCACATGATGTTAATGTGTTTTGTTTGTGTTTTGTTTAGGGGTAAAGGAGGGAGATATGTTGTAATGGCTTTCTTTTCCTGTAATTACATCTTGTCTATGTTCTTCACTCTGATGATGCTTAGTGTTCTGGAATGTCAGGACTAAGCCAGCTGTGGAATGTGTGTGAGCAGTGAGATCATTATCTTACTGACAGTTGGGTGGATGAGTTGTTTATACCTACTACTGAAAATAAACCTGAGACACCCTACCTCAAGCCTCAGCATCTTTCTTCTCCAAAGAAGTTTACTTTTCAACAACATCACGTGTGAAATATGTTACCCCCCAAAAGCTTTTGCTAGACTTAAGAACATGATAAAAGAATTTAATTTGGTGGACATTTGGGGTAGTAAGAATGGAGAGATAAGAGATTTCACGTATTATAGCAAAAAGTTTAGACATCATTCCCGCATAGATTACTTTCTCGTAGACCAGGCACTATATGCGGACATAGAAGTAGTATCGCATATTCCAGAAATTTTATCCGATCACTCTGCAGTAGTAATGTTTGTGAACCTCCACCAAAGGGAGGGGCAAAGGAGATGGACACTAGACAGGACTATATTACTGGACGAGGAAGTGATAAGAGATTTGGCGGAGAATACTGAGGAATATTTTCAGGTAAATATTGGCTCTGCAAATGAGCAATTGGTCTGGGACGCCTTCAAGTCATATTTAAGGGGAATTTTGATGTCTATAACGGGGGGAAGAAATATAGCAAAACAGGGCGAGGAGAGTAGAATAAGAGAGATCAAGATGAAAGAGAGGGATTTACAGAAAGCATCCTTAGAAGGTACAAGCAACTTGTCCACTTTGGTAAAAAACACTTAGAGGATTTTCAGGCCAAATTTCAGGCCCAATTGGATGAAAAATTACTTGAGAAAGGGAAGGCAAGTAAGCTTCAACATTTTACCTATGGTGAAAAATGTTGCTCTCTGTTGGCCTGGAAAGTGAAAGCAGATAGAGCCAGAAACACAATGAAAAGTTTAAAAAGTAGAGAGTCAGGGGAGGTGCTCTGTGTGAATGCAGACATATGTCAGAAAGCCAGAGGGTTTATGAGTGGGCTTTATAAAGAGACTGTATTTCCAGACCAAGAAAGCATTAATAAGTGGTTAAGACAGGAAAACCTTCCACAGTTGGCTGAAGAACAGAAGAGAGTTTTAGAAAGGGAGATAACAGAAGAGGAGGTTAGGATCCAGTGCAGAAAAATGGCCAGGGGAAAATCATGCTTGTTAGATATTGTGGTGTCCGTTTTCACGTCATTGTGTAACAGATTATATAGTCTGGGAGAAAACATTCCCAGCTCATGGTCAGAAGCCACAATTACGTTAATATTGAAACCCAATAAAGATCCACAGAAAGTAGACTCCTATAGACCTATATCCCTTTTAAACGGAGATTATAAGATCTATTCGGGTATTGTGGCATCACGAGTGGCAAAGGTGATGAAAGAGGTTGTGCACTCTGATCAAAGAGGCTTTATCCCCGGGAGGCAATTAAACGAGTTAACGTTTCAGATGATAGGAGTTGTGGATATTGCGGATGCACAAAAGATCCCTTTGACTGTAGTGGCAGTAGATGCTCCTAAAGCAGTGGTTCCCAAACTTTTGACTCCTGAGGACCCCCATTGAGTCACCACTGAAAGCCGGGGACCCCCAAGCAATTTGGAGGATTTAAATTTCAAGCATTAAAACAGTAATTAAAAAAAAATAAAAACACGTGTGCACACAAAACAAATACTCTAATTACTAAGGATTTCAGGGGCATATTTACAAGTCCCTATCGCCATGAGAACGTCACTTTTTGCGATGTTCCTGTGGCAATAGGGGCTTTGCCTTATTTACAAGGCAGCGTTAAGCCACTTATTGTGGCTTAACGCTGCCTTGTAAATAAGGCCCCCTTTCACGCAATGCTTAGCGTGAAAAAGGTGGGCAGTGGGAGTTGCAGTGGGCGTTTCACTCCGACACCCATTGATTTTGACGCTGCCCTTTATTTAAAAGGTCAGCTTAAATAGGAGACAGCACCAGAATTAAGACCATGAAAAACCTGGTCTTAACTTTGCGAAATGAGGAGAAATGCCTTATTTCTCCTCGTTTTTGCTTTTTCTGACGGAAAAAGCAAACCACCTTTGATTGTTTATGTTCAGGAAGGTGACCCTTCCTGCACATAAACAATCTTTACTAAAAATGAAGTTTTGTAACTTCCATGTGTGCTGCATTAGGCAGCACACATAGAAGTGACAAAACAGCATTACAAAATTGTTCATGTACAGGAAGTGGGAACATAGCAGCATCAGGATAATGATAGACTGGGAATAAACATATGTTGCTAACTTTTACCATGCAGTTTGCAAGCATCTCTTTGATGACAGCTTATAGGACACTGCTAGATTACGATTGTCCCTTATGAATTGCACAGTGACGAAAGAATCTCTGTGACAAAATCAGTAACCCATTGACCTATGCACATAAAATACTGTTTTTTAAAATGCATGGTACGCGTTCTTTGCAGTAGGCATATTAACCCTCCGTGTCACATTAGAGAAGTCAAAGTTGCCACTGGACAAAACTCTGATCTCTCTCCAGCAGGTACATTAATCACTGGCATTTTCTTGACACTTTTTTAGTTGCTCGAAAACTGCTAATTTCACAAAGAACTTTGACGTGCTTTTAAAATTGCTGGCTGAGGACCCCCTGGGAATGTGCCACGGACCCCTGGGGGTCCTCGGACCCCAGTTTGGGAAACACTGTCCTAAAGCATTTGATCAAGTTAACTGGAAATATCTGTGGGAGGTCCTAACTGGTTTTAATTTTCCCAAAAAAGTGGTGAAGGCGGTGAAATACCTGTACCAGAGTCCTAGAGCCAAGGTTTTGGCCAATGGAGAGTTATCAAATTGGTTCAGCATAACAAGAGGCACAAGACAGGGATGCCCCCTGTCTCCACTTCTATTTAATCTATATATAGAGCCCTTGGCTTATATATAGAGCCCTTGGCTAATTCGAGCAACAAGACAGAGAAGATGGTGGACTACCGTTCCTGCACCTCTATACTAGTTTCATCGTCTGTATTGATCCCACGCAACAATCCCAGACACCAACCATCCTATGATGCCACTGTGCACAAGATCCTTAACAGATAATTGAATGGTGTGCGTAGGATGAAAAAAAGTCCAGGAATTGACCGTAGAATTTTCAAAGTTCTTTATTAATCAAATTTGTAAGTTGATTCAAAAGCAAAAAGGTCAGCCAATGCGTTTCGTTCTCGAAGAGAACTTTGTCAGGGCTTCTCAGGGTAATAACCCTTCTGAAGGAGAAATAGAGTTAATCTGCAAGCGTTGTAAAAAATCGCATAAAACCTGAACTGAGTGGGAACCAGGTGACTGCTTAGTATTCTCTTTGCGGCAAAATTGAATTGAATTCAATTCAATTCCCACTCTCAGTAAAAGAGTAAGAAGGCTCTTCAGAGATGTAGACGTGTCGTGACTCTGTGTGGTAATCACACAGACACACACTGTGGCAGAGGCTCTAGGTAGTAACTCTGGAGTAAAGAGGGAATTGACCCGAGGCCAAAATAGGGCCTGAATGACCGAGAATCAACGTCTGGGGTGCCGATTAGGGCGGATACTATGATTCTCTCCTTTACTTTTAATGAGTTTAAAGTGAAACTGGGACTCTACACAGATGATCTGATTCTATATACAACTAATCCCCAAAAGGCAACACCTAGTTTGATGAGAAAAGCGGAGGGTTTTGGTTTAATCTCTGGCTATAAGGTTAATATAGATAAAACAGAGATTATGCAATGGAACCAGGAAATAAGCATACAGGGAGCCAAAACTCAAATGCGTTATTTGGGGGTGATCATTACGCAGACGTTGGAAGATTTCCCAAGAGAAAATTGGAAGAAAGTAAGTCGGGACATTTCCTCTACATTGTTGAAATGGGTGATCTTACCATTAAATATCTATGGTAGGGTAAACCTCATAAAGATGGGTATATTCCCAAAAGTTACTTTCCTTTTTAATTCTATTCCCTTAACTTTTAAAAAGGAGGATATAGCTAAGCTACAGGGGATAATTAGTAGTTTCATGTGGGCGTCTAAAGGGCCAAGGATAGCTTGGAGGAAGCTGAGGAGGAAACTGGGGGCGGGGGGATTGGCATTACCAGACCTGCTTGTTTACTGCTACGCTATCCATTTCAAAAGTTTCCGTATGCTAGCAAATAAGCCAGATAGGTCATCATTAGACTTACTGTTTACAGCAATGCTTGGAGAGGTGAGTCAAGGCCAGCATCACTTTTTGTTTAAATATGGAGACCCAAAGTTTTTTTAAAAGGTCAGATTGAAGATCTTAAGTACGGCATTAAGAACATGGACATATGTTCGGAAACAACTACGAATTCCATATTCCATATTATTCTATGCGGGCACCAATCTGGGAATCCCCGGGTACCCCCGTCTGTTTGAAAGATCAACTGAGTCAACCACTAAAAGATGGGGGTATTTTCTACAATTTTCTAGAAGCTATGTCAGCTAGCAAGAACAGATCACTGGGGGAAGGAAATTTCTTATTGGTATTGGGCCTTTGTAGATGCAGAAGATACGTTGGAGACCGATATCAGAAAACTATGGAGTGAAGAGCTTAAAGATGAGGAAGCAGGTACCACATGGGTGAATTCCTTCGATTTGTTACAAGTGGTTGTGAAACCAGCTTGACTTAAGCGTAACCATCTATTCACTGTTCACAGAGTTCATTGGTCTCCGATGAAGTTGTCAAAGGCTACAGGCAATAAGTGCTGCTGCCCAAGATGTAAGCATGACGGAGCGGACGATATGCACATGTTTTTGGAATGCTTAAAAATTACGAAATACTGGTTGGAGGTTTGTAATTTCCTGGGAGAGATCTGAGGTGAACAAATTAAGGTAAGCCCGCATTTGGTATTCTGTGGGCTTCCGCAAAATGAAGAGCTGGGGAAGGAGGTTTGTTCCAAGCTCATTTTTATGTGGTTTTACTTTCAAGGCGTGACATTTGTAAGAAGTGTAAATCAGAGGACCCCCCATCTTTTGCTGAGTGCCTAAAAAGTGTTATACTAACAAGTGAATCTGATGTGGCTTGTGACCCAGCAAGTAGGGATAAGATCTGGACTCTACTGTTGGAATGGAGAGAAAAAACAAGCGGGTCCAATGATTAAGCCAAATGTGCTGGCGGCTCTGATGTCTCCAGAAATTCCTTCCAAGGGCGGCATAGAGAAATGGGGACGGGTTCAGAAACGTCACTACTCCTTCCTCTCTCTGACTGCCATCACACTCAGTGTAGAGAGATAAAAAGAGACTCAACATGAGAGTTGGCAAAGTGAGGACTAAAAAAAAAAAAAAAGAAAAGAAATGCTCCATATTTATTCTTCAGGAAACCTGGTTATGGGAGGGAAACCTGGTTACGAGACGGAAACGTGGTTGTGGGTTACAAGTTATGTAATCTGTGCAAAAAATAGTTATTCCAAAGGTCGCCTCTCAGGTGACCAGTTGATCTTGGCATTTTGACCAGCTGTTCTTGGCATCTGTTCTCTATGTGAAGAAGTTTCTACCAATAGAAACTACCTGTAACTGGTTATTGGCTTGTTGTGTAGAACGTTAAATCTCCTCCAGTGCCTTTTATTTAGTCTGTATTAAGATATAAATCCCTTCTAGGATTTTAGTACAATTTGAAGAAATTTGCTAATGATTTGACTAACCGTAGCTCTCATTTTCCAACCTGTTTCATTCTGGCAGTAGAGTTTCACCTGAACATGCCACTATGTAATTTTGATGATTTTCAGACCTACTTATTGATACCTTTCAAGGTTGTAGCAGAGGGAAATATAACATGTAGATCATGATATGTGAATTGCTTACTAGTGCAAAACAGTTTACCTTAACACTGCAACACAATTGCTTTCTGACTGATAGGCTTGCTTTGCCACAATTACGCATGGCAAGCGTTTTGTCCGGATCAACTCTTGTACCTCTAGAGCAGCTTAAACAAATTGATGATTTTGGGGTAGTCCTTCTGGGTACCATTAACCATCTTGCCTTGGAGATAACACTTAGGGGATACAACAAAATTGGAACCCAACAGTTGAATTAAATATGGTTTACAGTCACAGAATAAGGGGTACAACATCTATTCACCATGAGAATTTATAATCTTCTGATAATATTTGCAATATAGAGTGGTTAAATAAGCTCTTGAAAAATGTATCTCATTTGCAAGCACAACATAGCCCTCGTCCTTTGGAAAGCACTAATAGATAAAGATTTTCCTTGGGTAGGTTTGATTCAGAATTCTTCTTGCAAAGGAAAGTCTCCAAGTGATGCATTGCAGTTTATTTAATAATGGGAGCAAATCAGCAAGACAAGAGTTTAATAGCCTGAAACGGAAACACCATTCTCTAGTGATGGGAAAAAAACAAGAGTTGTTTTTATTGCTTTGGGATCAAGTGCAAGAAACCATATTTCTGGGCAACTGAATACAATTGAGGCGGTTGATAAACACTGAGGGCCCAATTCACAAAGGGTCTCCATACTCATGGCGGAGGCCATGCAATAATTGGGGGTCCCGTACTTGTGGCAGGACCTCCACATTGCAGTTGCTCATTGCCAAGGTCTCGCCACAAGTGCGGGTCCTCACCCACGACTGTCGGCCTCTGCCACTAATGGGGAGGCCTTTTGTGAATCGGGCCCTGAGTTAATTGTATCCCAGAGCAACCTGAAAGCACAAGTCAGTGAAGCTCAAAGAGTAAGTTATGTCACTACATTATATAGAAGTTGCTCTCAGCAAGTGATACCTTTCTCTAATGCAGGGGAGTTTTCGCCTGCACTGATAATTAAACCTCAAGAAGCAGGAGTGACTTCAAATGGAATCAACAACATGAAATATTCATGTGCAGGAGGTACAGATTGCCTTCCAGTTATCATACTCAAGGAGGACCCCCTTTTGTTCAGGAGCTTACTTAGTCTATTCTTTGAGTGGATCTCATCTACTGGTATCATTCCAGACTCATGAAAAGGAGCTATCATAAAGTCTATCCATAAGAAAGGAAGTTGATTGGAACTTTCAAATTACAGGCTAATTTATTTACTTCACATTATTTAAAAGAATTATGGGGAAATTATCTTAATTCACTGTGAGAACTGGTAATTTACATCATGTATTATTCCAAGAGAACAGAGTGACTTCAGTATGTGGCTTGTTGGACTGCAGCAAGGAAATCCATTTTATCAACTGGCGCATTATGCTGCTGCTTTGGGGACTTCTGTGCTGCTTCTGATTTGGTTGACTGTACAAAAAAAATGAAGAGCTTTAACATCCCACAAGACCTATTAATTATACATGACCCACCAGTTTCACTCGAGAAATTGGGTTCAGGTAGATTTGGTTTCTTACTAATGTTTCATTTGAACTGGTTGATGTTTATGGGTACTTAAGTCTCAGCTTTGCAAATGATCTGAAAATGAATAAACAGGTGGGTGTTTTAAAAACCTCCATAATGGTCCTGGTCAATGCTCTTAAAAGGCTTGATGCTCACTATGGTGCCTTATCAGCTGCCCCTTTAAAGAAGGCAATCCTGGCTAAACATATCCCACAGGCTCTCTGTGGAGCTGCATTGTTGTCTTTTAATCACAGCTCTGGTCTTATTAGGGTGGTAAGCTGGAACACTGCAGGCTGTGCAGCCAGAGATGAGTGTAGAGCCTGGTCTTCCTCTACTGAGCTTTGATACGGTGCTGGTACAGGAGAATTGGGAAGTGACTGATATATAGCACATCCGCTACAGTTGTTAGTCCATCGCCGCTCAACCTTCCAGATCTGGGAGAGAAAAAGGGGGTTTATGAAGCTGGCTGAATCTATTACTGAACTGTGAGGAGAACCTCGTCCCTGTACATAGCCATGTGATACACACCTTAGTGGTCAAGCGTAGTAACAATTTTACATTAGGCTTATTTAACTTTTATAATGATGAGTTTTCTTATTCTAACACTGCAAACCATAAGCAATTGTATAGATTTAATTATCAAGATACACAGGGGAATTGCTGCAATGTGTAAATACAATGTTATGTGGGGATTTTAATGCTGTTTTACATGTCTGTACTCTTCATTAGGATCTTGGGGCAGATAGTTTGTTCAACACTTTTACGTGCTGAAATTTTAGAGGCATGAGCTTGGCAACTTTGAGGCAGATTTGATATGAACCCATGGTCTTCATTGCTCTCAAACGCCTGTGAAATAGTGGTGACTCCTCCGCTAAGGCGTCATCCCACTGGAAAACTAAAATGATAATAACCAGTGTTATTATCATTTTAGTTTTCCATTTCCTGGTGGGGGGCGGGGCCGGACTGCCAGGGCAGGGGCCAGGAGGAGGAGTGTTTGCTCCCCTCTAAAGTGCGCCTAGCTGTTTGGCCGGGCCTCTCGGGCTGACCATAACAGTCATACTCACTTTGCATGTTCTACACACAGGCTGCATTACAGCCTGGGTGCAGATCATGCCCAGGCCCCTATTCCCCATCTGAGTGCTAAACCGCGGTTCTCAGACCAATCACGACACTGCTTTGCAGCTTTGTGATTGACTAGGGCAGTCAGGAGCCCTGGTGCTTCCTGGTTCCTGAGGCGGTGGCGAGGGGACTGAGAGGTGGGGGCTGGCCTGAAGGAAAGTATTTTTTTAAATTATGCTACTTACCCCTGGGATGACTACACCCCCTATATGACCACTTCCTGCAAGTAGTGGACGTAATCCTTACCCAGAGTTCCTAGTTTCAATAAATCAATATGGTGAAACCCTTCTTCAACTGTCCACTTCAGGTGGCCCGCCTTAGGTATGTGCCTAGCCTGTAAGTGTGACACGCCTTCTGACTAGCTAATTTCTCACCTGCTCTGGTGCCAAATGGGACCCAGGGCAGGATTCACCAGGTCCGAGGGAAGCCAGGGTCACATATCAAAGGTAAAAGAGGCTTTGAAGCCTCTGGCCTTTATATGCTAAATCACTTGCCATCCTCCTGGAAGAGGTGTGGACACCTTCCTTCGGATCAGGTATTGTTTCTGGCCTCTGAGAGCGTGGGCTCTCACCTACAGTCATCAGAAACATGTCTGTGGTGGCAGGCTGGATGATACCAGTCGGCCAACACAATAGAGAGCTAGTAGGTTTTGGGGAGACACCTTTAAGTTTCCCTCTGGGTGAATGCCACAATACATCTGATATGGGCATCAGTATAGATTTATTGAGACAAGGTGTTTGATACCAATACCATTATTTTCAGTGAAGCCATTATGTAGCTGGGTAACTCGTAATGACCAGTTTCCAGTACATACCTTTAAAATGGCTTCCTGGTCACTTGCGGTGTCTTAGTATTGAGACTAGACATCACAGGGGCATATCTGCTCATGCAGAAGTGCCCTCACATGTAAAATAATGTACCATGCCTTAGGGCTCCAAGGCCTGCTGTAGGGGTTACTTACATATAAGACATGCAGTGCACTTGGGCATTGCATGCAGACAGGGTGCAATGTCGTGTCTTCAGAAGGGCCTACACCGTTTCAGGCAGTCTGCTATAGCAGTTTGCATGTAGTTTTTGTGTGGGTCCCTTTGGGTGGCAAAATACTTGCTGCAGCCCACAGGGACCCACTTTAGTACCCATGCCCAGAGTGTCATAGGTACCTTTTACCAGGGACTTACAAAGGTGCTACTGTCCTTGCCAATTGGAGTCCAATTCAGAATGCTGTAGGTTTTAGAGAAAGAGCACGGTAACTGGGGCCTATATAGTGGACCCAGTGTACATCCAGTCAAGAACATCAGTACCAGTGGGAGAAAAGTGTGTGGGGGGGGGTGACCATTTAAAAAAGGGTCAGTTTCCTCCATGTGCTGCACAGCATGACAAGGAAATTGCAGACATGCCCCATATTTAAGGAAATATGGTGCAATCCTGTCCTTTCCCTTGTACTGTTGCCCTTTTGGCAACCTAGAACCAACACAGGCACCCTTGCACAAGGTTACAAGGGTGCCTATGTTGCATGGAGGGTTATTTTTGTGCAGGAAGAGACACCTTCCTCCACAAAAACAATCCTGGGAGGCATACCCATGTAACGCCTTTCTGTGCAGAATAACACGATTTGCACTGCTTTGAGCCACTCAGAGCCAGGCAAAAAGTGCTCTTGCATGCCTTCAAAAATCTGTCTTAAGGTTTGCATTGCTCTTGCACCACATTGCGTGGTGCAAGAGCATAAAAAATGGCCTCATAAATAAGTCCCTATGTGTTTTAAGAAAGTTTTTGATGTTCAACAAACTCAATGTTACAAGCACTAAGGTTAGATCTGGGCCTTATTTTCATCCACTAAGGTTTCTATTTCATTTACTAAAGAACCAGGATACTGATTAATTATTTGTCAACATTTTCAAAGATAACAAAATCATTCTGATAAATTATCTCGTCAAATTGCAAACTTTGCCTCTTATCCTAATTTAACAATTAGTGTTCTCAATACAGATAAACAATTCTCAGTGGCAATGATTAAAGATCTTCTCAGTGAAAAGGTTAGAGAAGCCAGCCAATAGAGTGAGAAGAACTATTTGTCAACTAAAAAACTGTTAATGTACTCAACTGGAAGACTAGGAAACAAAGGAGCATTTCCTTAATCATCTCAAATCCCAGACAAAAAGTATATTGAAAACAATTCTATTGATCTGTGTAGATATTAATCCAATTTGGAGACTATCGGGGCTCAGGCAGAGAATTTCTCAAAATAATGATCACTGCATATGAGACCCTAGAGTTAAATATTGCATAACTTTGATGTTGTGTTGAACTATTTTAATTTATGATATCAGATTTTATTTCATTCTGTTTTTTCAACACTCAAATGTGCAAACGACTTATATTTACCATAAGATAAAGTCTTGGAAATAACTATTTAGCCACTGTAATTTAGGACTGAGCAGTTTATGAAACTGAAGATAAAAAAATGCAAGCAAATGTTGTCCAACTCTAAGTAAGTCATGTTTTTCTGAGCTGTCACAGAAGTTTAGCATTACAGCTGGAGGCAGTTGGAATTCCAGAGAAGATGCATTAGACTATAATACTGACACATTTTTACAGGTCCATTTGTAATCAAGGCCAAGTAGATTTTCCTCTGCCCTCTGACAAGCGTAGATTTGAACCAACCTATGAGCTTGAGTGAGAGAAACAGAAAAGCTCAGCTCATGTATCTCAGTTTGTCTAGAGATAACACATACAGGGCAACTATCATCTCCTGTAAAACTATGACAGGAATATGTTTTATTTGAGTAGGTTGCTAGAACACCTTTCCCTCAGGATGCATGCACACAAGAACCAACACTAATATTTTAGAAGGCTTTGTCAGTATGTTAGAGCTCTGTTTCAGTGCAGAAGATATCTGCAATATGTGTAAATGTGTAATTGCAGACATATACCGCAATCCCTTGGTGTAATCATATGGACCTATGATTAGCAACAGAGAGAAATAAGGAGCGACCGTCAGCATAAGAACATAATAATACATTTTCAATTTAGTCAATAAAGACAGTCTGAGTTAAAGCGTTTTATTTTCAAATCATTTAATTTTCCATCTTTTATTAAATGTTGCATTATTCTTTAAGTCTCATCATTAGACTTTAATATAATCCATCAATTAATATTTGATCATAAAATAAAATAGTAGTCAAAATCAAAGTCAATATAATAATGATGTAAAATGCGTTTTCCATAATCTATATTAAGATTTTGAGAAAAGATGTCAGTTCAGATACCCAATAAAGAGTTCTGGTGAGAGAAATCAGAACATGAGAGTAAAGCTTTTACATAATAAGTTCGAAAGTACTCTGAGCTCAGAATCAGCAGGCATAAAGAAATGGGCTCGATCTCTCATGCAGAAAAGTCTAAGCAATCCAGAAACAAGTCTCGGGCAAAAATGTCGGGCAACGGAATCCTAAGATCTTCATCTACTTTAGGAACATGCACCACTATAAACACACAAATTCTATGGTGTAACATTATTTTCTTTCTTCTTCATGATGACCAATATGATTTTAGTATGCTCCTGGGAACAGGTTCACTCCTCATTTTCACACCAGAGCATAATAGACTTTCAGACATTAGTTACAACATTGCTTTCTAGCAGTCCAATCTCCTTTCACTATTCATCTCTTTTGTCATTTTTTAGACAGCAAGAGAGCAGCCTTGGCAGAGGCTGTTTCTCTTGAAGGTGCTCTCCTTGGAGAGTCTGAAATTCTTCTCTCTGAGTCTCCCCAACAAGCTGTATATCCTATTTTTCAACCATAATTTTAGAAAGACTAAACCTCTGATCTATTGTGTAGGGTGTGAATAAAAATGTGGGAATTCCCTTGAATATTTATCTAAAGCTAATGCATTTCTTTCTGAATATTACAATTAATGGATATATAACATACAAACCAGAAGCACACTATCAAACCAAAAAGAAACACTGCTACACTGTAAATGTACACAAATGGAATATATAGCAGTTATATTTGTTAAAGTATTTGAATGATAATGAGCACACACAATCATGCCCATCATGAGGGGGCTCAGAACAAATGATTGCCTGATCCTCAGTTATGTTTGTAATACTAAATATTACTTGGATCTGGTAGCCTGACTTTATCACCCGGTAAGATTGATTTTGATGCTATATGAATCATACAATTTAAAAAAAATAAAACATAAGCGGGCTTGGAAGCAGAATTACAGCAACAATTTCATTAGATTTCCTTATACATGCATGCACCTAAGGAAGGATGCCATACTGAGCTGGAGGAAAAGTTAATCCATTTGGAATGAGAATCCTGACCACTGTGTTCCCCCTGACCAGACTGGAATTGCGGTCTGCCTGGGAGCAACAGCCATGCCACAGATCATGTAGTTCATTCTCTGACAGGCCTGAGCAGTTTTGAGACAGGCGAAGCAGAACTGCACACCGCACCTGCAGCAAATTACATACTTGCACATTTCTTTGTGCTCAATGAGGAGACCGCAACTGGGGCAAGCACGAATGGAGGGGCAGCCTTTTATGCCACTGTGAGGCAGGTTGACGACCTTGCATTTCTGAAGTATCTCCAAGCTGTGGTCCTTGCACCCCTTATACCCACATCCCACAGAAGATTTGCTGTCACCTTTCCAGGGTCTCAGGCACTGCCAGCAGAACTCATAGTTGCTCCCGTTCTTGTCCTTGCAGATGGTACAGAAGACTCTCATGCTGCTCTGGTCTCTGCGTTCCACCGAGGACCTGCAGCCAGGGCACTAACATGAGAAAGATAAATGTTGGCACATTTTTAAAGTTCCATATTGTCTTATCCATTCCAGGGAGTTTACAGAACTGCAAGTTGTCGCCAGATTTACACATGCAGAAAAAGTGACGGATTCAGTGTCAAGTTGCATATCAGCAAATAATTTGATTTAAGCGCCTTCACAAATGCATGTCCACAAATGCCATTTGTATAAGCAAATCCACGAATACACTGGTACAAATGGGCAAACTCCATTATTTATCCATTGGTGCAAATTTGGGGAGGCTGGAATTGTGCCTGTAGAGAATGGCAGTGCCACCCTAGGCGCTGCAGTCCACCGGAGACCTACACAATGCATTACTGGAAAGTTAAATATGCTGATTTGAGATTAACCATTTGTACCATGTTTGGGGGTTAAGAGCAGATACACAGGAGACTTGACTACAGTACTCAGAGTTAAAAAACCATTAGCATCAGTACACAAAAACAAGGAAAGCACCACCTTCCCAGACTTTATATAAATATATATATTTACATATGGATCTAGTTTTGATGAAATGTATGTGTGTGCTTGTATTTTCCTTATGTTTATTATCAACTGTGGTTGGAACACTGTAGTCTGCCTTGTGTAGCAAGTGCTGTGTATGCAATAGTGACGACGCCCTCCGTTTACCAAAAGGAGCATAATTTTTATAGCTGAATTATATCAAATTCTCCCAGGGGTACTGAATGAGGCATTTTTTCAATATAAAAGGATGAAAGTCCCAAACACAAGTTACCTGTCAACATTATATATTGGATATTATATTAGATATTGCAAGTCACTTAGGAGACCTATGACCATATAGAGGAACGATTCCGATGGGCAAATTAATTTATACGGTAATGGAATGCCATGGTGACATGCAATATCCTTATGATATACAGCAAGGGATATTTTATTTCTTATAATATATGGCCACAACATTATCCCTCCCACAAACTGCCTTAATCCTTGATGATTTGCCCTTTATATACAAGGATAGTATGAACGGTGACATGAAGGGCAAAAGCTAAATCTAATGCACAATTAAACCCATCAAAAGTAGTTAGTAATTTGGGGTGTGTGGCATGGAGCTCTGCAAGATGCCTGCTCCCATGTTAGCCTTGGCGATCACCTCTTTCTTTCGTCAGATTTTCTTCCTCTGCAGCATAGTTGAGCCACCCACATGCAGAATGGAAGGCATCTAGAATGAAGGAGTGATCTGCACTGATTTCAGGTGGGACACTCTAAATTTTCCCACACTGGCACTCAGAGTGATAGGAAAATGGCAGTGCATGGCTTAGACCTTTGCATCATTTTGCTATTCACAGTTTGCCAACAGTAAGACTTCAGTTGGCTTTCACTTTATTCTAGGAAGTGGTGGATCCGTGGTGTGGCGATCTGGGCATATGGCTCCCAGGTTAACTCGTTCTAATGCCGCTTAGCAGGGCGCTGTGTGTGGGGAAAGGGTGCCCTCAACCACCATCTCAGTTCACTTTGCAGGCCTGTTCAACTTCCAATCTGAAGTCTGGCAAAGTGTAGCGCTCCCAACATCAGGAATATGTGACGTCTGCCGATCCAATGGCTCATCGCATTGAAGGCACCATGGGGGTAATAGACAAGCAAGTAAATAATATCATTTTCTTTCATTTCATTAGGTCTTTATTTCGATTAAAATAATCATAAAAGACAATTCATACAAAAAAGCTAAAAAGAGACTTTTTGAATAAAAACACAGTGCCATGTGAGCAATTAAAAGAAAATATCAAATCAGTGATTAATACAGTATGTAAAGCAGATGAAAATAATCAACAACCAAGGACCACTATAAAACCATGTAAATACAAAAATACAATATAAAGCCAATTAATCATGTAGCTAAAAATTAGTTAATTATAAAAAAAACGTACTGAAGTTATATCACGTTGTTGTGGCTACGGCTAGGCCTGCTTTTCTCCTAGTTTTTTGCAGCGAATAAGCCATGCCCATCTCAGGAATTTTGCCACAGCTACAACTATAGGAACATCAATAGATGTCCGCAAAATCCTTAATGCCTCCATAGCCGATCTAGTGCCCATGTTCATGCAAATTGGTTTGAGCCATTTGAGCCTGGGGGATTTGTAAACCGGGCACGCCAACAAGAAATGGTATATGGATTCCAACGAGGCTGGACAGAAGGGACAATGGTCAGACCCACTCACCCGCCAATTGGAAGTAAAGGCGTTGATTGGGAGAGAACCAACCCTAAACTGATGGTATAGTTTTCTATCCACCGGTCTAGAAATAATATCCCAGTATGCTTCAAATACAAAATCCTGTTTATGCATCAGGTAGTCTGAGGATAAGGTAGGCCTAGTGGAAGAGAAAAAATACTTGTTCTTGACCATATCCCAATAGGCAGCCTTGAGTTCCCTTTTGGACGGAAATGGATTTTCATCGGGGTGCGTCCACAGGCCACTCATTCCCATCCCACACAGGGAGTTTTTTACATCCTGTAACCATTTAATCTTCCCAGTACAGCCAACCCCCCTGAAATCCACAAGGGATTTCGCATATTGGGAAAGCTCGGGGGTAACCCAGAGACGCCGCCAAAACGCTATTGGTCTAAAACGAGCTAAGTCCTCGATTCGAAAGCAACCCAGATCCAAAAAGAGGGGCAATAGTGGAGTGGATTGCGGGAGACTCGTAATAGCTCTGACAAATTTATTCTGGGCTAGTGCCAAGGAGGAAATATTCTCGAAACCACATAATTCTGCTCCATATAGAATTGAGGTAATAACCTTGGTATTATATAACTTTAAAACAGGGGCCATAGGCTTGGTAAATGAAAGCTTGTGTTCTTTAACGAGGGCTCCTGCCAGCTGGGCATGTTTCAAAGCTAAAAGATCAATATGTGGTTTCCAGCTAAATTACTTACCCAGAGTAATCCCCAGGTATGCAAAAGCTTCTGTCTGTTCTAAAAGGGCATTGCTCATGTATACAGAGCTTTGAATGGTCTTATGATGGTGAAAGACCATAAACTTGGTCTTGTCCACATTAACCACAAGCCCATGTTCACGGCAGAACTCCTCGAACCTGGACAATGCAGCCTGTAGTCCCTTCTGCGTCTTGGATAGGATCAGGATATCGTCCGCGAACATGAGAAAAGGCATCCTAAGCCCCCCCAAGCTAGGGGTGTCTGTGTGATATGTGGAATAGTATTGAACCACCCTGTTAATAAACAGGGAGAACAGTGTCGGCGCCAGGACGGATCCTTGGCGCACACCCTTTAGGACAGGGAAACTAGCTGTAATCTCTCCCTTTGAGCCCCATCGCACCTGAGCATAGTTCGTATTGTGCAACTTAATTATCAAGGCCAATAGCTCCTGGGGCATCCCTACTTCCAAAAAGGCGTGCCACATCTTGTTACGAGGCACCAGATCAAAAGCAGACTTAAGATCAATAAAGGCTGCATATAGGGACTCTCCTCCTATAATGACTACCTTCCAGTAAATCATAGTGAACCTAAAAACCTGGTCAATGGTGCTGGTAAAAGGGCGAAAGCCTGCCTGCAACGGTGACAAAATCTCATTCCCCTCAATCCATGCTTGGATTCGACAAAGGACCAATCTAGCGATTATTTTCTGCATAGAGTCAATGAGGCTAATCGGCCTATAGTTGGCAGGAGATGAGCGATCACCCTTTTTATATATCGGTAATATAATGGCTCCAGACCAGGTATCAGGGAGAGGTGCACCACCGGCTATGGCATTGGCTATGTGTGTGATATATTTTACCCAATTCTCTTTGGCATACTGGAACAAATCAGCCGGTATACAGTCCTGACCAGGAGTCCTCCCTTTAGGCAACAAAGAGAGCACCTTCTCAACCTCAAGGTTGTCAAACAGTAAGGTGTTAGGCGTTAAGCCTGGTAGTTGGAAAATGTCAACAGTGTTTGCAATGGAGAATTGGGCTTTAAAGAACTCAACCCACGAGTCAGGCGCTACATGGTTCACCGGTATATGTGGTACAATGCCCACATTTTTTGATCTAATAGCTTTTGTTAACTCCCGATATGACTCTCTACAATGCTTATTATACCAGGTAGCCATCTTGACACTTGGATTACTTTTCCTAGTGTTACATTTGATAAAAAATGGTTTTAAACTAGTAAATAGTTCC
This sequence comes from Triturus cristatus, assembly GCF_964204655.1. Classification (NCBI taxonomy): domain Eukaryota; kingdom Metazoa; phylum Chordata; class Amphibia; order Caudata; family Salamandridae; genus Triturus; species Triturus cristatus. Next base: position 783,882,750 of record NC_140594.1, read on the forward strand.
CTATGTACAATCGGAGCAATACGATTCATGGCCTCCTGAGAGTGACAATTATTAAGAATAGCAACCGAATGGCCAACCATAGACTTTATCTCATTGAGATCCCCCTCTCTTTCGATAAGCCTGGCCCATCTAACTCTTCTTTCATCATTTGAAACAACGGCTTCCACTAGGTTGTGTGCCTCAGCCATATTGGGATTGACTATTAAGCTTGGTGCCAATAAAGATAGTACTAGTGGGTCATGATCACTTTCGGCCCGCTCAACGACAGTCATGTCATATAAGTATACCCCAAAATCGACACTAACAAGGATGTAATCTATCCTACTGGATCTTATGCCGTTGTTGTAAGTGGGTGCACCCATCCGATCCGACTGGGTCCTTCCGTTTGCTGCCCTTACTCCCTTCTCCAGACACATCCCCTTAAGCTGCAATAATATCACCAACTAGAGGTTCATGCTGAAGATGTTTGCCACACAGAATGGAATACTGTTTTCTTCAAACTCTGTTATTGTGTTCGATCGACTCACACAGCTTTCTTGGATTGTGCTGTGTTGTGGCGGGTCTACTACCATATGATCCTTTCTTTACCTAGGCACCTGTGCCTGGTGCGGGAGTGTCAGTTCGCACCTCATAGAGTGTATTTGTGTTCAACATGGAAACCAACTTCCATACCCATTACAAATGTGAAGATGTCACTGATGTAGATTGTATACAAGTACTTCCATTCCCATTCCAGCTGTTAGGAGATGTACTAGTTGGCACTGGCATAGAGAGTATAAAGGCGATTATTTAAGCTTCTGCTTGAATAGTCACACACATGATCTCATACGTGATCAGCACATATGTGAACAGCCACTCCTCTGTCGTGCTGCTAGAGTGTTAAGATAATCAGCAAGCCTTTGTTATATGAGTGTGTATGGAGTATAATCTCAGTTACACCACCAGGATGTGTGAAGCAAAAAGGACTCAAAGAAAAAGACCCCAAAGCTAGCCTAAACAGGTCAAAACAAAACTCTCTAAGTCCGGATTCACCTATCAAAGATAAGGCACACAATATGACTACTCTATGATAACATCCGAAAGAAACACAATGTGGTACATTATATTGAATACCAATACAGACATGCTACAGGTCGCAGTGATGGGACTCAAAAAGGAAAGGACTAAAAAGATTTAAACCTGAGACTTACTAATGCAGAAACTAGGATCAGCGCTTTGGAGGACAGAGGTAATCACCAGAGCAGACAAATACATAGCTCAGACAGCTGATCTAGAGCCTCCAAAGACAAATCAGGAATTAGAGGACTGTAATAGGAGTAACCTCCATATATTAGGTCTCCCATAGGGAGGCACAAGATTCTGGTCCATCAGTTATTACATTTGTTAAATCTTGGATCCCAAAAAACGCCATGAATTTTTTCCTGAGAGAGTTTGAAATAAAGTGCACCCCATTGCTTAAATTGTAATGTAATAAGTACCGGTACCCAAACCACTGTCTCAAATTAAGCACTGGTGTGCCCAATGTGTTTCAACCTTCATAACTAAGAGTGGTGCTTCTCTGAAGCCTTTGATCTTCAAGCCCCTCAGATATCAACACTCGGTGCTTATTCTCACTCACATGAGGAAAATTAAAGTTATATTACAGAATGGGACTTAGATCTCCATATCACAAGTCTTTGCTAGAAACACAGTGAAAAGAAGGAAAGATTTTCTTGTTCTTCCTTCTTAACTATATGACATGTCTAATCAACAATCCGTTAGTGATCGATTTAAATTCAGAATTTTCCTTAAAGGTCCACCCTTTGTGTTTACTGAACCTTCTGATCCTTCCTCCTTTCTAGACAAAATGTCTGTAGTTTGGATGGATACATGATGACCCATTTGTGGTGTCTCGCTGCCAGGTTGTAACATACATTTATTATAACCACACCTCTTTCTCATACTCCTAGACACATTTACTAAGGATTTCCCAGGCAATTCATTCTGTCCCTATTTACAGTCTGCATTCAAGAAATCTGGGCCAGACCTCCCCAGCGCTTTATAATTATATTCTGTTTGCATAGTGGGTCATCCATGGTGGGAACTCTGTGGTCACACCAGACATAGGGGCCGATTTCAATGTCAGACGGACCTGAGTCTGTCCGACATCGATCTGGAACAGGGACCGACGGACCTCCTGTTGGCGGTCCCAAACTAGAAATTAGGATGGGACCGAACACTGTTCGGTCGCCATCCTATTCTTTACAATGGGAGCATGCATTCCAACCGAAATGCATGCTCTCATTGTAAAGAGCTGAGGTGCAGTTCATCCCTGCACCCCGAGCCTGCAATGCGGTACAGGGATCAACATGGTGCCCCCATCGTCCGCCATCCGAAGGCCTTGCACCCTTGGGGGCCTTGCTGGGGGACCCCAAAGTCGGATTCCGACAGCCTTTCTGTGTTGGAAAGGCCATGCACAGAAAGGCTGTAGGAATCTGCCATCATAATCCCTCGGGCGGAAAGAGCCAGCCTTGGCATTACTGGCACCTTTCCAAATAGCAGATGGACTCTCTGAGCCCATCGGAAGCCATTCAGAAAGCCTGCTCAGATTCCTTTCCGACCATACCACATCATAATGGGTCAGCCGGAAAGGAATCTGAGCAGGACATTTCGATGCGGTTAGAATAGCTCCGACCAATGGTCAGAGCCGTTTCCGACCACCTCGAAATCGGCCCCTTAGTTGTACAAAGCATTCAGCACATGGTGAGATCCCTATCTGAGATACCATGGTTCTGCTTTGGAGGTTGCTGTTCCTATTTAGTGAACAACTTTAATAGGACTACCTTTCTAACTGAAGCTGAGTTCTTCCCTTCCCTCAGAAGCTTATTAACTTTTAACTAGTATTATAAATCCCATCTCAATCTTATCCTAACAGAGTTATCCATTTGAGCTTGACCTTGTCGAGTAAGGTCAGCAAATCAGTAGATATTTTTCACGTCAATGGTCTTACCCTAACCGTAATTCCACTCTGGCATTGTAGCCACAGGATCTTTTCTGCCACAACACTTTTTGAGTGAAGACACAAACTAGTATTTAAATCTCTATGGTGTCACAGTCCCCTGTTTATTTTGTATATATTATCTATAAATACACATCCCAAGAATACCAGAGTAGGTTTGAAAGGCAGGAAGTCATCCTTGATGAATGTCTGACTACAGGAGACCCCCCTCCTCCAGGATCCGTTTGATTGTTTTAATTTTCACAGCTGGTATTTCACCCAGTCGGTGGGTCCGTAATTACGGCTACACCACCACTTGCACAGCACACCTTAGTGTTTGTGCTGAAAGATATTCACAAATTCACATGGCTACCTCCAGCTAGGAAGCCGATGATGAAGTGTTGTGTAGTTCCTATATGACCTATACAGGATCTGCACGCTTGGATAACATAAACTGTGGGTTTGGTGGCAGACTGATTTTGTGCACCCCCACCGGATACGTTAGCCTGTCTTGTATCAGCTAGCTCACAGTGCAACTAGAATCTCCTCTTATCGTGGAGAGAATAGTTCTTGGCAACCTCAGAACATGACAACCCTGATCCCCCAGGATCGTGGAAACAATATACTACTTTTCGCTCAGTCACACGTGCTCACTTAGTTTGTCTCAGAGAGATACACAGAATAAACAGGCTGGGCGTTTTCAATAAGAATTTATTGAACAGTTGTTATTCTAGTGTAGAATAGATGAGCTGCAACAACCATTAGACAGTAGCAGAGATATATGATTAGAAGCACTAAGAAAGTAAATGAATGGTATAGCTCTACCATTTTGCAATAATCATGAACAAATACAAGTATATAAAACACATGATAAAAAGTGCGTACTTCTACGATGCCTCCCTAACTTAGGTACCTAAATTTACCTAGCATCGGTGTAGGTGTTATGCCAAGAATTCCTCTAGGATCTAGTCCACCCTATTACCTGAAAATGAGAGAATATGGGACCCCGTCCTGGTCTCGAGTTGAACATCCCATGAGGGATGTTAGAAAACTGCGAGCTGGAGGGTCTGCATGCAGGAACCTCAGCATCTCTGGTCAGTGTGTCAGCCGGGAAGTCTAGGTCTCCTCTGCCTTTCTAAGCAAGATGTGATGTATATATACCCGTAGGTCTCCCCAGGGGTCCTACCTTGCTGTGTTACAGTGTAGGCCTAAAGGATGACGTTGGGCCTGAACTTTATACAGAGATATTATACAGGAGATTGTAATTCCGCTGTTAGCCCTGCTGTGCTTCCAATAAGTCACATGCATAATGTATGAGAATCGAACTACGGAAAACCCACGTTCTGAATGCAGTGTCATAGCTGGGTAAAAGGTCAGTCCCCAAGAACCGTTATGTATGTAATGTAGGGAAGGATATAGGTGAAATGTTATAATGTTACCTGTGACTATATAGGGTACCTATATGGAATATAACAGAAGCATGCCACCAACTAGGTTGGTGGGTGAGGGTTCTTCTTATAAATCCACTGGATGTTTGTGCTTCAGTGCTTGGCACTGAGTCGGTTGAACTAAAGGATTTATTAGTGGGTCCGTCCATGTTGTTGCATTTATTGTCAATCAGGGGAAGAAGACGCACCCCTCTGTTCTTCCTCATTCTCTCTTTGATTCTTCCGTATATATTTTCTAACCAGTACATGTCAACAAAGGATTGCTTGCTGTTTGAAACCATATCATTTGTTCCATTACAAGTTCTATTGTTTTGTCGACACGTAAGGTTATTGTTCTATGTTCCTAAGGCTCCAATTCTGTGTCTCATTTCTATGGGAGATAAGGGGTCACTTTTATCTTGTGACCTCATTAACCTCGTCTCGAGTCTCGGAGATTACGCTCTAAGGATTGGCAGTGGGGGTTTATGGGTCTTCTTTTTTGTTGTGTTGCTCTTTCTTCCTTCTCTCCTCCATCTCCCCTTTTCTATGCTTCTGCTTTCTCTCTCTCTCTCTCTTTTCTCTGCCTCCCTACCCTATTAGTCCACCCTGGCCCTCATATTGTCGGGATGTGGATCCTTCATTATGCCCATATAGAAGTTCCCCTGCCATATTTACATACTCTGTTATTACAAATGCAAGACATTCCGTTCTATCCAGATTCCATGTCTACAGTTAAGATTGTCTCCATCAATACAAAAGGCCTAACCCATCCAGTGAAGAGAAAAAATGAAGTGACTTTTCTAACAAATTAAAAGGGTATATGGTCTTTCTTAAGAAAACTAAAAATGGCTATAAAGAAGATATCTCAATTAGGACAAGCTGAATGGAGGACGTGGCTTGCTCAGGTGTACTGAGAAACAGAAATGGGGTTATTTCACCCTATCTAAAAACTTTTATTTCGAATGAACAGGATAATGAGGGATGCTGGCTTCTATCACGGCTAAAGAAAGACGAAAGTGAGCTAAACATGTTGAACGTTTATGCTCCCAACATAGACAATCCCAAATTCTAGGACACCCTTAACGCCATACTATCGCTTTTATCACATGATGTGCCCATCATTTATGTGGGTGATTTCAATCTTTCTATAGACCCGATACTGACTAGACTCTCTACCTCTAAATTTAGGTCACCTAAATCACATAAAGCTATGCACAATCTCTGTACTAGCCATAAACTCAATGATGTATGGAGACTCCTTAACACAGTCGCCAATGATTTCACGTTTTTCTTCCCACCCCACTTGAATTACTCATGCATTTATTATCTTCTTCCAGACTCTACACTAGTACAATCAGTTGCCAATGGAGGATGCCTTTCACAGAAGTTTACCTGCTCGCATTTTGCCAAAGTTCCTCTGAGGCCCTCCTGAGGTGAGAATTCATCCCCAGCATCCTCTGTGGCACAGGAGGGGCTGCCACACCCAACATGCACTGAAAAGTCCTCAAGTTTCCCGTGGCACGGAACGCTTTTCACAGCAGTTTACCTGACCGCATTTTTCCAAAGTTCCTCTGAGGCCCTGCTGGGGTGGGACTTTGTCCCCCAACATCCCCTGTAGCATAGGAGGGGCCCAGGAAAAAGCCCGAGTCCGACCATTCCCGCGGCGCAGGACGGACCTGGGCTCGTACCCCGGATGAAGACCGGGCCAAGAGCTGGCCTGTATGGGCGTGTCCGCAGATGACTAGGGCCGGGCTGGGCTCACCTCTGATGAGGACCCTCGATTAGCTGCAGTGCCCTGAGTGCCGTAGGGGAGTGCTTCAATTTACATACACAGCATGGGTAAATATAAAACTATTGGAAGCACCAAAGTCCCCCCGCAGAATGACCAGCATAGATACTATGCTCGAACAAGCCAAGGGTGTTGTCACAAATGAAATTGTATTAATGGCGCACCGATTATCCATGGAACAGGGGAGGGGGCTAGTTGACGTGGCTAGTGGCTCTGGCATACTTGCTGGTAATTTTTAAGACACCGAGAAGGTATGAATTCCTTGGGGTGACGCAGAGGTATGCATGCCCAGCAGTAACTACGCAGATTGCACCCAGTTAGCTGCTCAGGACAATGTGAGTCTGAGCCCTGTGCCATCTAGCACAATGAATGCTATCTCCCCACCTGAACTGTTTGTGAGGTGCAAAAAGACCAGCAGCTGCGCACCTAAGCCAGACAGACCATTTTGATACGGGTTTCCTTGGTACTAAGGAAATATGCAAAAAAGTCTCCACCCTTCTGCACAATCAAGAAGCGACTGACCGCCTTGGAGGCCCAAATAGCTAGTTTAACTAAACTTATCCTGCTGTCTAATAACTAAAATAAGAGTACTGGTCGTAACGACGCACATGCTGTTTTGAACGTCAGGAAAAGAGGGGGGTAATTTGCTCATCAAGAACAACAGAAAATCAGAGAGCAATCCCTTCTACACCTGTTATGACCTCCAGCTCTACTCATAGCACCATGTTCCTTGCTGCCTCGGAACAAGTGGCAGGGCCATTGCTTAATGGCACCTGTAATGATGCTAGGTGCTTAGGCTATCAGTAGCTTTCCCCCAATAACTCTCAGGAGGCACTCAGGATATTGCAGAAGCCTTTATTCCACTTTTAACTGCTATTGCCGAGAGAGCGCCGGGCAACACGCTCCGATCGCCGTCTCTCCTCGCGCGCTATCTCGCGCATGCGCAGTAGCGTCCAAACGGCCGCTACGCACATCGCCGTCTTTACGTAGTGCGCGCGTCAACTAGACCGCGACACTACATATCTCCCCCTTTTCATACCACACAACACAATGTCCCAGACCAAGTGGTCAGTCCATTTCAAAGTCTCTAAACTTGGATGGTCTCACCACTGCTCTTCCCCCCCGGGTGTATCTTACCGGAGTGGAATGTCCTTCTCGGCTTCCCTCTGCGACCGGGCATCCGTTGGTACCTTTCGGAGTGCCCTGGCCCTCTCTCTCTTTTACCTCACCATCTTCTCGGGTGGTTTCCCCCAAGGATCCTCCACCTGGGTTGTCTCTCTCTCTCTCTTGCTCTCCGCTCATGTTCTCTCTGCGGCCTCCTTCGGATCAGTCTGTGTCTCTTATCGGCCCTTCCGTCGGGGTTTCCCCTTCTGTGTCCTCTCGGGGCCATTGTAAGATCTTATTGCATTTGGCCATGCGCTCATGTGACCACACGTTTCCGTCGCTGAGCAACGCTGCCCGGTCGTACACTTCTTCTACTCTGAGGGGTGGGGAGTACTTGCTTTCTCCCTTTCGCTTTAGGACTGCCAGCTTCACTCTGACCCACTCCCCTTTTTCCAACGCCGTCTCCTTTGCCCTCTTGTGGCGGTTGTAGTGTTCCGTATAGATGCGTTGTGCCTTCTGCAGGTTGTGTTGCACCACCGCCGGAGACCATTTGCTGGTGATGGTCTTCTCCTGCCACGCCACATTGTCTCTGGTGAAGGGTTGCCTTCCTCGTAAGATCTGGAAGGGACTGTACCCCGTACCGGTGGGGGTGATACGGTACGCCCATATCGTGCTTTGCACTTCTTTCTCCCAGTCTTTACCTCTCGTGATGGCCGCCTGTATGGAGCCCATCAGCACCCTGTTGAACCTCTCTACTTGTCCATTGCTGGACGGGTGGTATATCGAGGTGTGTCTAAGTATTATGCCATTTCTGTTCGCAAACGTGACCCACTTGTCGGAGATGAACTGGGGACCATTGTCGCTGATAATGCTCCTGGGTATGCCTTCCCGGAGGAACACCGCTTTGAGGAAGCGCAGTATCTCATCCGTGTCCATGATCTCGTTGATGTGCACTTCTGGCCATTTCGAGTACTTATCAACTAGTACACAGAGGTATTTGGGGATCCCCTGGTCGTCCAGTATCGGCCCCAGTATGTCCACAGCCACCTCTTCCCATGGTTGCTGGGGTTCGTGAACTTCCCTAAGGGTGGTCTCATTGGTTTAAGTGTCTTGTCCGCACCCAGGCACTGCACACAGTCTCTCACGTGCCTCTCTACATGCGTGTCCATCCCTGGCCACCAGTATGTTTGTTTTGTCCTGGCCTTTGTCTTCACGATTCCTAGGTGGCCTTCGTGTAGTATGGTTAGCAGGGTCGGTACGATGTTCTCCGGTGGTACCACCCTGTCACCTCTGTAGACGAACACCCCGTTGTTTCCCACCGACAGCTCTTCTCTGACCTCGTAGAACTGCCTGATTTTTGGTCTTTGTCTTCTCCTTTCTGGCCATCCTCGTACAATATACGCCTTGATGTCGTCCATATCGCCATCCGCCTCATACGCGTTTTTCCATTCCTGCCTGCTGATGGCTTTTTCCGGGTCGTCAGTCAGGGCCACCATCTCATCGTCGTCCTCCCTGTCATTGGAGGCACTGTCCATCGCAGATGCCCTGCTGAGGTAGTCCGCTATCTTGTTTCTGGAGCCCGGGATATACTCCACGTCGTACCTGTACTCCAGGAGTTTCAGTGTCATTTTCGCAATCCGAGGTGTGGCGCTGGCATGGCCGTCCGATGTCAATACCTTCACTAGAGGCTTGTGATCCGTCTTCACTTGGAATCTGGTGCCCCACAGGAACTGACGGTACTTCGCCATAGCCCACACCACCGCCAGCATCTCTTTCTCAATCACACTGAACTTTTGTTCCGACGCCGTCAGCGTCCTGGACGCGAAGCTGATCGTCTCCATTCCACCTTCCGGTCTTTCCTGCATGAGCACCGCTCCAAGCCCCTTTTCACTCGCGTCTGTCATCAATATTGACCGTCCCTGGGGATCGTACCCTTGCAACGGGATCGCTCCACCGATTTCCCGTTTCACTGTGTCGAACTCCTCCTGCGTCTCCTCGGTCCAGATGAACGCCGTCTTGTCTCTCGTGAGTTGCCTCATGTGGTGGATTTTGTGGCAAAGTGGTGGACGAACTTGCTATAGTACTCCGCCATCCCTAGAAATGACCGTACTTCTTCCTTGGAGGTGGGCGGTGGTGCTTCGCAGATGGCCTTCACGTTCCCTCTCTTCGGTGTTATTCCTTGCGCACCTATCTCGTGCCCCAGGTAGGTGACTGACGTCATCCCGAAGTGACATTTCTCCCACTCTGCCGTTAGGCCCTTCTCTTCCAGGATCTTCAATACTGCCGACAGCTTCCTGTCATGGTCCTCCAGCTCTGTCCCCATCACTAGGATGTCATCCTGGAAGTATTGCACTCCCTCAATGTCCTTAAATAGGCGGGCCATTAGCTTCTGGAACACCGCCGCTGCCGAGGCGAGACCGAAGGGCATGCGGCAGAATTGGTAGCAGCCAAACGGCGTGATAAACGACGTCAATTTTTTGCTTGTCGAATGTAGCGCTACCTGGTGGTATGCCGATTGCAAGTCAATGGTGGAGAACCATTTCACTCCTTTCGTGCGGGCCAACATTTCCTCTATGCGTGGCAAGGGGAACTTTTCGACCACTATGCACTTGTTCAACTCTCTGAGGTCCACACAGAGGCGCACCTTGCCTGACGGTTTCATGGCCACCACCAGAGGCGCCAACCACTCCGCACTGTCGATGGGCTCAATGATTCCCCCTTCTTCCAGTCGGTGGAGTTCCTGTTGCACCGCCTCCCTCACCGCAATCGGGATGTTCCGTACTTTGTGCGCTACCGGCCGGGCGTTTTCTTTAAGGACGATTTTGTGGGAGAACTTCTCTAGTTTCCCAATCTTCCCGCCGAAAACCTTCGGGTGCCCGCTCCGCTATTTTTCTGCCGTCGACTCCTCTCCGTCCAGAGTCACCATCACCTGGGTGTCCCCTCCTGGGTTCAGCTGTACGCCTAACTCTCCTTGGTCCATCCAGCCCAGGACTGACGGTCCCTTCTCCGCGACGTACAGCTTGCAGAGCGCACTCTGCTCTTTGAACTGGAACTTCAGCGTCTTGAACCCTACCATCGGAATTGGATCCCCTGTGTAGGTGACCGGTCGAATGTCGGGGGGTTCTAGTTGCGCGCCCCACGTGGGTCTGAACCTCTCATTCCATACCGAACGTTGAACAATCGTGTATGGAGATCCTGAATCCGCCACGATGGTGATGTGTATTCCTCCAATAATCATGTCGCACTGGGGTTTGCGCGTTCTTCTCCCCTCAATGCCCAGTACCTGGTCTTCTATACACAGGACTTCTTCGTCTTCTTCACGGCCTTCCACTTCTTCCCCCTCGTCCTGTGCCACGAATTTCACCGCCTGCTGTCTCCCTTTCCTTCGGCATACTTTTTTCGTAATGACCTACTAGGCCGCAGAACGCACACTTGGCTCTGAATGCGGGGCACCGTTTGTCGTGCGCTGCATGGCTCGAGCTTCCGCACCTGTAGCATCTCATAGCCTCGCTTTTTTCTTGTTTCCATGTCTGTCCGGGTCTTGTTTTCCCTTTGGTCGCTCCTCTGTACTCCCCCGTCGCTGGTTTTCCCCGTGCCTGATGGTCCGCGTCGTCCACCTTGTTGACTGTGAGTCTGGGGGCCGGGTCTCTCTTAGCCGCTTCCGCGCAGCGTTTGGTTAGTTCCGCTCTTTTCACTATGGCGATCACCTCGTTCAGCGTCGCATCTCCATTCGCCCATAGTTTGTCCTGTACTGACTTGCTTGTCGTGTGCATGACGATCTGGTCCTTGATGAATTCATCCTGTAGTCCTCCATATTTGCACGTCATCGCCAGTTTTCGCAGCGCCGCCACGTAGTCATCTACGGATTCCCCCGCTTCTTGCTTCCTCTGCTGGAAGTTATAGCGGTCGATGGAGGTGCACACAGCTGGCCGATAGTGGTTGTCCAAGTCTTCTATGGCGTGGGCGAACACGTCTGTGTCCCCTACCTGCCTGACGTTCGGTGTGAGGTTTTGAAACACCCGTATTCCTTCTGGTCCCAGGTTGTGTAGAAGTATCCTCTTCCTCCTGGCACTGGAGAACGCCTCCTCGTTCTCATCTTCCAGCGCTTCCAGGTAGTTTTTGAAGTACTCCCTCCAGTCTTCCCACTTCATTATGGGTTCTCCCGGGCGTGGTAGGAACGGGATCGGCGTCGTCAGAGTCGATGACTGTGCACTCATTTTGGCTTCCACCAGCTTCCTTGGGCTACCTGGTGCGTCTGTCCCCGCTCCCCTACTTCGGGTACCTGGGACTGCGTTCAAGCTGGCTGCTCCGTCGTCCCCCGACTCCGCCAGGGTCTCCTCTGTAGTTCCGCTGTCCGCCTGCGATTTCCTCTACCTCGTGGCCGGCTCCTTTACTGCCCACGTGCCACTTCCTGGCGTTTATCTGCCTCTGCCGCGCTCTCCCGGTGCGTAGGCGTCTGTCCTCGACCCCTTCGGTCTTCTTACCGCGTGGGGTGGTGTCCCTCCTGGTGGACCTCTTCTCTAATGCAGGTTGGGGGCACCTTCCTCCTGTTGTACGTAGGGTTCTCACTGTCCCACCCTCGTCGCCACTGTAATGATGCTAGGTGCTTAGGCTATCAGTAGCTTTCCCCCAATAACTCTCAGGAGGCACTCAGGATATTGCAGAAGCCTTTATTCCACTTTTAACTGCTATTGCCGAGAGAGCGCCGGGCAACACGCTCCGATCGCCGTCTCTCCTCGTGCGCTATCTCGCGCATGCGCAGTAGCGTCCAAACGGCCGCTACGCACATCGCCGTCTTCACGTAGTGCGCGCGTCAACTAGACCGCGACACTACAGCACCCATATTGACCCCTCTTTGAACTTCACAATGTGCAGGGCCACAGTCAACTTGGGCAAAAACGATTTGGTTCCCAACCCAGCGCCTTGACCTTAAACATGCCTCCAATGGCATGTATTTTGTGCTGAAATTGGCAAGAGGGCCTCCGCTTAGGTCTAATCAAACTGAGACTTGGGAACAGTTGCACAATAGGGTCAACCACTTGCCCAGCATTCACATAAACTTAACGTAGCAGAGGGCAATTAGATCTTAATGCTGCACAGGGTTGGATGGATGGCTTCCTGATTAAAGAACATAGAGGGAGACTGCATCATTGAGAACTTTAGCCAACAGCCAAGTTCCAGGGAACTACTGTGGTTCCACGAGGAGTGTCTGCATGCATCCACAAGCTCCATTACTCTGCCACTGGAGTAATTCTGTAAAATCTTCAAGCAGATGACACGTCTTCTTCCATCTAGTTACCAGCATCAGCTAGATTTGGGCACGGTATGTAGCAAAGGTTATGCAGTCCTATCAGGTCTCACAGAGATTGATTGACTTGAGGCGCCTGAGCCATCCTTCAATGGTATTTTGTCAAAGCAGTCTGTGGTTTTGCCGGACCGCCCATCCGTATGTTCAAGCATCTCCAACCCAAACAAAAGCGGCCACACAATGAACATTTCAAGCTGGAACACTGCAGGACTCTGCTGTAAGTGCATCTTCCAGAATGGCAACTATTCATAAGAAGCTATGACATTCTGCTGTCACAAGAGACTTGGGACCCCAACCCTACTGTGCTTGATGGGTATCTATATTTTAGCATACTGGCTATTCCAAGCCGCTCTGCTCGCACCTCAGTGCGCCTAACTATGTGGATAAACCTATCTCCTGGAGGTCACAACATGGCCTTAAATACCCCAGGCAGTGATTTCAAAGTTGTACAATTCAAAGTGGATTTCACACTATATATAATACATTTTTATAACAATGATTTTGTTAATGTCCCAAACAGCAGTTTCTCTGGTTTATTCAAATATATTGATTCACTCGTGGGGAGATTAACAATAGAAGGGCAGCAATTGTTTCTGTGTTTAGAATAAGGGTGGGCGTAGTTCGCGAAGTAGCACTTCGCGAAGCTACGCAAAGTGAAGTTCGCACTACGCGAGCTACGCGTAGCACTTCGCGAACTGCGTAGTAACATGTTCGCACTGTGCAAGATGTTGTTTTCAATGATTGCACAGTGCAGACAAGCAACCGGCACTGTGCAATCATTGAAAATGGCATCTTGCACAGTGCGAGCTGTAGTTTTCTGCTGCTCGAGTAGATTTTTACTCGAGCGGCAGCTTTCTCAACGCGAACTGGTAGTTTCTCATCGCGAGCGGTCGCGAGCATACGCGACCCCTCGCAATGAGAAACCTGACCTCCTCGCGTTGGGAATCTCGACAGAAGGTTTATTTTCCATGCTCTCGATCGCCAACTTGATGTTGCTGATCGCGAACAAGGAAAAAGTCTCGCCGGGATGTCATTTTGCTTGCTCGCGGTCGCCAACTTGACGTTGAGGACCGCGAGCAAGCAAAAAATGACCGCAGCACTACGCAACGCGTGTTCGCACTGTGCTACGTGCAGTTCGCGTAGTGCGAAGTAGCGCGAACTTCGCAAACTACGCGAGCGTAGCGTAGTGCTTCGCCCAGGCTTAGTTTAGAAGGCAACTGTAATGCAAGATTTGCCCTACCGAAATCAAGGAAAGGGGTTGATATCGATGTAGGCCCCGATCAGAGCGGTAAGGAACTGGAGGCTTTTCTCTCCTCAATGGATCTGCATAATGCATTGGATGTGGCAGGTACGGGCGATATGGGATTACCAACATTCTGGAGTAGGAGTAACCATGTCCAGTATAGATTATAAATTTATCTCTAACAATCAAATTACTCGGCTGATGCATAGCACCATTATACACTCTAATTTCAGCAAACACAACCCAATTGAGGTAGCACTGACTGTGTCATCCAGGGTGGAATTTAAAATTGGGACAGGAAACTGCAATGTAAAGCCGTCTACACACAACCTTAGAGTGTGGTGGAAACTCCCTAGCCCTCCCAAATTCTTAGGTAAAATAGGCATGGAAAATATGGAGCTAGTATTGGGTGGACTGGCAGAAAGTGTGAGAAAGTGGAGATAGCTCCTTTGTGGCATTCTGTATAAGTATCAGAAAATCCCTTTCTAAATCCTTGAAATCAGCCCACACAGCCACAAGGTGGTTCGATCATGAGCAAATCGAGTGCTGCAAAGAGCCCTAACTGCCTGTCAGAGAGGCCCCCGCTGCTGTGGCCACCCTCAAGAAACAGTATAAAAGGACACAACAAATGGATAGAAAGCAGTCATTACCCACCATTGGGACACCCTCGCTCATGCAACATCCACTAAAAACAGCAAATTCTTATGGAATGCAGTGTCAGTCATGAGAACGGCTAACCAGATGGTGGTTCTGATCAACTGTCACATAAGCAGCGAGGCGTGGGAGACACACTTCTTCCAAATTTACTCTGCCAGGGACCCTGCTCCCCAGGCCTTAGAGATGGTGGGCTCTTATCTCTATATACAGGTCACTCTGCTAGCAGCTCTACTGCAGAGAACAGGGGGCAAAGCACCAGGCCTGGGCAGTGTACCAATTGAATTAAAAAAAACATTTAAATATAAATTGGGGCCCCTTGCTCATAAAAGTTTTTAATTATTCAAAACATGCACTTATACCTGGATCCAGGGCTTCATTCACCATTGTACTGATCTTCAAGAAGGGCCATCACTCCCTCCTAAGCTGCTATTACCCCATCTCATTGATAGATATACCGGCAAAAATCCTCAGAAGGGTTCTATATAATAGGGTCATTGAGTGGGAGGAGGAAAACAAAATCATAAATCCCTGCCAACATGGTTTTTGCAGTCGTATATGCATGATAGAGCAATGCTTGAACCGATACTTGATATTAGGAAAATATACTGTGGCTAAGCAAACCCCATTATACCTCACCTTCATGGACTTGGCTTTGGCTTTTGACTGCGTCAACTGCACTAAACTATGGCATCTTTTACTGGAAATGGGTCGGGGTTAGACATTTGTCCATCTCCTGGCACCCTTGCATAAGAACTCAAAGGCCACAGAGTCAGATTTGGTCAAAATGGCGCAGTATCTAAGGAAATTCATACCATGAATGGGGTGCGACAAGGGTGCATGGTCACCCCCTTGCTGTTTGTTTTACACATTAACAAACTTAGCTCCCATCTGACCCCCTGCACACCGGACGTAGCTATGATAAAAGGCGCCCCACTTCCCATATTGCTAAATGCGAATGACATGGTATTATTAGCTTGTAAACTACAAGTTCTGCGCTTGCCAGTTCATTCATTTGTGCAATTTAGGACCACCCTTGATTTATTAATTTTTTGAAGTCATTTATAATTGCGTGTGGTCCTAAGAGCACTCAGCTCTCAAGTTTAGTGGTAGGCACAAACCGATTGTTAAACACAAGCACTTTTTCCTACCTGGGGTTTACGTTTTTTTGTGCAGCTAGCTCATGGACTTTGAAGCATAACACAGCACAGGGCAAATGTATCCACAGGAGTAGGTTTTTATTTTAAACTCCCATTCCCCCGAGACGGCAGTGCCCTTGCACCGCTGCTACAGATATATACCTCACAATGGGCCTCATTATGATGTGGTTGGATCGCAACTGACAGGCCATTGGTTGCTGTCTGAACGACATCTGGTGCCGCAGTCCGACCACTGCATTATGATGCATAGCGGTTGGAGGCAGTGGGCAGAGGGACCGACTGATAAGCCCGTCCGACCATCGGTTGGAATGTAATACCCTACAATAGGGCGGTGCCTGCTCAGCTACCGCCGAAGGGATTACAATGTCCCTTTCATAAGCCTTTCAATGGTGGGCTGACCACCATTGAAAGGCTGTCGGAAACAGCCTTTGGGGCCCCCTAACAGGGCCCCTGCCACTCCACAGCCTCAGCTATGAAGCCTGGTGGGCGCCCTCCCCAAAGATCCATACCCTGTGTGCCAGGCACCACATGGGATTGACACACGGTGTATGGATGTTTTCAAACATCCATCTTTCCAATGTAGCTTGTGCTGCAGCCCTTTGCCGTCAGCAGCCGCAATGGAAAAAAATGCATGGTTCCGTTCGCCTCATGGAAAGTTGCATCTTAATTTGTAGGATGGAACCGCCGACTACTAGTCAGACTGTTTCCATTCCCAAACCATGTCGGTCGGACGCGTGTCTGACCCGCATTGTAATCATGGCCTAAGGGTTCTGGTGGTATGCTTTGGGGCGGAAATTTGGGGCAATGGGGATTCCTCGATTATTCAGGTGGAAGAAAATTGTGTCTTCAGGAAACTTTTGTCCGTCCCCCTATCTTCTTTCCATTTTATCTGCCGTAAGGAGCTAGGACTGAGTTCGAATCCGCCCACCACTTTTATGGCTATCCATCTGGAAACCCGAGAGGCCTACCTAACAAGAGATATAATCAGCATTTGCTTAGCCTGTGATAGAGGCCTCTCCATCTCATGGATAGCCTAAGTAAAGGAATCTGTTTAAGAGATCAGCCTAGCTCTATCTTTTTTTAGAGCAGCATCGAATGTCATCCTTGGGAGGAAGCATGTTCAAACCCTATTACTAGCCCAAGCACAAGAGAAAAGGCTAAGTGTTGAAATATTAATACCTATTATTGCTGCCTACTTGCAGTTGAGTCCTGAACCCCTTCCTAGCAACTATTTATTGAACCCAAGTGGATGAAGGGAACACTGTCTTTTGTTTCATTTCAGGGCAGACACAATTAAATACCTGCTTTGCTTCCTGCTAGGCTTTCAAACAATCTTGAAGCTAGTCCGTGCCCAGAGAATGAAATCTATGGCAAGCCATGCTACATTTAATCACTTTTGTGGCTTTTATAAAAGATTTACTAAAATGTTCCCAACTTCTTTTATGAAGTCCAGAAATATGAGGCCTAGTATCCAGGCTTACCATTTTTTACAGTAGCTACACCACGATGAGGAGACCTGTTTTTATGAAAGCTCCTTTTTACTTGCTGCAATATGATCGTGGGGTACAATGCACCCTGATTAACTTTTTTTAAGTGTCATATTTTAGCTCTTTTTTATTCTTAGTATTTATAATGATTCTTTGCCAATTTTTATGTAGTCTTGTTTGTCTTCTGAAAAAGCATTGATGAAACTGGATTATAATATATGTTTTTTATTAGTTATTTGCACTTTTATGGCTGCTTTGCAACCTGAACAAAATGTTTGAACTGAACAGTTGCACATCGTTATATCTGACCATGTCGCTGGGACCCTAACATTATTACATACAAGTAAACCTGGTGAAACCACCTCTTGGTGTTGCTATACTGAATTATGGGAGGTTGTCACTGAGGCACAATCTTTTTTTAAAGAATAAGAGCTATTGCTTAAAGAGAACACATACTCTGTCTCTTCTACAGTGAACCTTTGGGACACCCTGAAATGCTACGCTAGAGGTCTAGCCATCAGCAAAATGTCCAGGAAAACTAAGGAGATCAAAAATACACTAGATGCAATATTTGACGAAATAGATAGACCTGAAATCCAACAGTGACAAACAAAAAAAAATGTGGTGCTGTAGAAAAACTCAAATAATTGAAATATGAATATAACAAAATCATCAGAAAATAGGGACATTTCTGGATCCACACAAAGAAAGCAAGAAATCTATTATACCATAACAAACCAGGCAGGTCACAAGCTGCTTATCTAAAATGTAAAAGAAACACATCACTGTTCACTAGTATTGGGGACAGATGGATCCATTAGAACCAGCGCTAAAGAAATAGCCAATGTTTTAACATTTTGTTTATGTTTCACTCTACAAGCCAAAAGCTCTCCCTGATACAGACAGCTGTATAAAAGTGCTCAATTTCCCAATTTTATTTAAGATAATGATAAAGCTACATTAAATAAAAACCAACCTCAAGAAAGGAAGTTACTGAAGCCCTCAGATCAACCCCTAGTGGGAAGGTTGGCAGTAACCTTATATAGTCCATGTTGCATCCTCTGTAGCCACTCTTAACCACTTTCCACAAACTGGGAGGGTATTAGGTACTTCTGTAAAAGTGACAATTGTAGCAATTCCAAAGAGGTCGCAGACCACTCAAACCCAAAACATGTCAGGGTTATCTCCGTAAGAAATATGGAAGCTAAAATCTATGGGAAAATCCTAGCCAAACATCTAGAACCTTTTAGACCATACTTGCTGCATAAATCACAATCAGGGACTCAATACAGGTATAATGACAAGTCACAGTACACATACTTTTTGTCACATTATCAAAGGATCCCATCTCTTCACCTCTCCTATGGTGACCTTTGACAAGGTAACTTGACCCTACTTGGAGGCAATTCTGCAGCACAACTTGGTTCTTAGCTTTCCATGTATGGTCAAGGCCTTATACACCTGCCCGGTAGTTAGAGTCCTAGCCAATAACTGCCTCTGTTCCTCTCCTCATCAAGGCACCAGACAAGGTTGCCCTCTCTCCCCCCATTATTATTTCTGTTAGCAATAGACTGCCACTGCGATTGATTAACAGTTCTAAGGCCGTCAAGGGTGTTGGCTTCAAATCATTCCATCTCAGAACAGCGGGTATTCTAATGATGTTTTGTGCTTTTCCTAGGAAGCAGACCAAGCCATCCCTGCACTTCTGGATATGATCCGTTGTTTTTCGACAATTTTGAGCTAATGCCTAAATAGGGATAAAACTGAAATCTTCCCGCTAACGTGCACAGTGTCTCTTCATGCTTAGGGTACTCTGGGGTACTCTGGCAACCCAAATGTAATAAATATTTTGAGTTGTGGTTTTCCAAAGGCCTCCTTTCTTCAGTAAGATAGGATGAGTCGAACACCCTAGACAAAATTAGGGACCTACTAGATGCTTGGTTTCACAAACATCTCATGGTGAGAGCAGACATGAATCCATAAAAAAGATGATAACTCCATTAATAAACTTCATCTCTAGTATATTACATGTATGCCTCTCGGAACAATTTTCTCTGTGGTCGACAAAATCACCTCCTCTTTCATTAGGAGGAATAGAAAGGCCAGAATCTCCAACAACAAAAAACAAGTTCCACTAAAGAAATGGTGGTTGTAACCTTCCCAATTGGTTCCATTACCAAACTGCCTTTCTTGCCACACAAGGAGCTGGATGGTTTATAGACATTAATGATTCTCAACCACTTTGGTCCTGGGTGAAAAAGGTATCAGCTGCCTCAACCTCTTAATCATGGTTTTAACAAGGCTCGCATCACCCCCTACATTCCCTAGAAATTCTTAAAGATTCCATCAAAGTAATTCAGAATGGAGACCATTATATCTGATTCCACCCTGTATGTGTAAGGGTAAAAAATCTGTAATCAATAATATGAATATTAATGAGTATCTTTGGACAGACAGGTATCTCCCTGGACAGAGATTTATACGATGGCTCAAGACATTATCATTTGTGGAACTTAAGATTTCTAATCATCTGGCCAATGTAGACGTCTACACTTTCCTGAAGCGAAAGGCAAAGTTGACACAAATTGGTCTGCTCAGAGATCCCCACATAGATCAACTGTACACATTTTTTATTTCTCACACAAACCATGCTCCCCTTTCCCTGCCAAGTAGGATAAATAGTTTAGCTATGTTGATAGGGAAGCTCCCAACGAGGAAACATGGATTAACATTCCCACCACTGCACTACATTACAAGATTATACCTTCTATCACACAATCGAAGTTACTCACACTTCATCTAGCATACCGGTCAACCTATAAATTATCTGACTCTGTATAATGTTGGAACTGTAACAAAAAACTAGGGAAGCATGACCGTATATTCTTTGGCTGTAGACTTCTTAAAACCCTCCGGGACAGTGAGGCAGAACGACTTTCCAAAATTTCAAATCACATCATTTTACTGGATTTTCAAACAGCTATATTGAACCCCCTGTTTTCAACAATCCCTCTATCATTGATTCGTATAGAGTATGCATCATGAGACCTCCTGTTAAATATTGTGACAAAACAGATAATGCTTGATTGGAAATCTGTCACCCTTTTTTATTTCCGTACATGGTGGGCTTGGGTTATCTACCTCAGGAGCATTCATATATCGTATTGCCCTATTCTTGATTCCAACAGGGTAATCACTAACATCTTGCATTCTCTTGATGGATTTTTAAACACAGCAACTGACATTCAGCCTTCCAACTACCTAGGCTACTGGCACAGGGCCGTACATCAACAGACATTAGCATCTCAATTCCTAAGGCTTTCCTGACAATTGCCTCCTGCTCTCCCAATCACATTAGTCCCCCATTGCCCCCCTTTCACTCTTGAATGTACCTCTTTCTCTTCTCCTTGGCATTTGGTTCAATCTCCTATCTTCTATGTTTTCTAGGAGTTCTTCGAAATTCTGTATCTTGCTCGAGTTTTTCAGATATCCCATCAGATATCAACTTTAATTATCATAACTCTAATTTTTATTAGAGTTAAGCAAATGTTCATAACCCTCCTAAACAGACAAACTCTCATTGTCCTACTGCATGATCCCATGTGGTTCTGGTTTGTTCAAATAGTGCCCCCATTTTTATGGGGTCTTCATGTATTCTTTTTCTATGTTTTTCTTGGTTCGAAAAACTCATTAAAATACATTGAAATGGAAAAATATGTAGTTAGTAATTCTTTGCATAAATATATCAGTTTAAAGTAAGTAAGAATGAAACAGTGCTGAGACTCAAAATGTGTAGTAAATGCAGAGGTTCTATTTTCCCATATAAACAACTTAGTGTGCAAAAAAATAAACATATTGACAAACATAGCTCCTTTCTGCTTGTCAGTATTTGTTCACAAATATATCAGAAGAAGGAAAAACAAATAGCCATTTTCCTTCTTTAAACTGTAGCTGTAATTATTCTCAATGATTCTCCTTGAACTGACTTTCACCTTGACTGTTGCCTCTAAGAGTAATAATAATAACACTAATCTTTATTCAGAGGTAATCACATCCATAAAACATATAATATTAATAATAAATCAAAGACAAGCCTTAAAACTCTTCGTCGTTCACATCCATAAAAAATACAATGATAAAACAGCGACAAGCCTTAAAACACTTCATCAGCAAAACTGAGTGTCAATCTAGGTAATGTGCAAAAGAGCAAAATCCAATCACCCATTAATACATCTGGTATTTCTAGATCTATGTGCTGCTCTTAAAAAGTTAATAACTGCAAAGAGCGTATGATCATTAGGCAGCAGCTGCAGCTACATTAAGGCAACGCGGACTTGTCTAAAACTCATTGCTTTTAAAAGGGGTTTAAGATATATTCTCCTAGGATAAGTAAAATATTTACATGAAAGTACAAAATGTAGGGTATCCTGTGGGGACCTATTGTCGCAACAACAGGGTGCCTCTCATCTCATCATGTAAAATAAAACCAGCCGGCTGAGCTAAAAGATGGTGAAGCTGGTTAAATCTGAAACGAGATATTAAAAATCTATCAGAAGCATTTCTCAACCTACATAGGTAATTCTCTATGCCCTGTACTGAGTTTAGGAGAGCATGAACTCTCACTGCTGGCTTGGTTAGCTCGGTGTTTTCACAGTCGGCCGTGGTGTGTTTTAAAAATAGCTCCTTCCCTACGCTCATGTCCAGAGGCTTCACTGAGTTAGGCGTTACAAAAATATTTGCCCTGCCCAAAACAGAAAACGTCTCTTTAATGTAGCGGAGCCAGGGGATTTTTAGTGCATGGTCTTGTGCTAAAAAATCTCATAAACTCAGTCGATTTAGGGTCAACTCGTTATTAGACCAGATTTTTACCCAGCAGGTCAGGGGGTTTACTGCCATCATGTCCGCTATATAATTTACCCCGAGTTCCCCATGCAAGGAAAACGATGGGGTACCCTGTGGGACCTTCAATATACATTTCAAGAACTTATTTTCTGTGATCTGGAGTTTGTTGGTCACTATGTAGCCTCACAACTCACTTCTGTACAGGGCCTTGGATACACAAAATGACTGATAGAGCTTTATCTTCAGACCCGGGGTCCATGTACCTAGTCTGCAGGCATAGCTAGCAATGGCTCCCATTGATTTATTAATATCGCCTACCTTCGTCTCTAGCAGATGTTTCCAGTTCAGTTTCTCATCGAATAGAATTCCTAAATAATAAAAAAGCCGGGACCTTAGCTAAAGTGTGGTCACCTGCTTTGAATGTTTTTGAGCGGGTCCCCCGGGGGCCAACTTCCAAAACATACGACTTTGTGAAGTTGGCCGACAGGTCCAGCCAGCTCATAAAAGCTTTAAATCCATCAATCAGGGCCTGTAGACCACTCGCAGTTAATGTATAGGGTAAATATAAAAGGGGCTAAGATGCACCCCAGGCGAACCCTCCTGGTGCAATTAAAACAATCAGTGGTTCCCGTCCCCTGTGAGTATCTAACCGGGGCTGTAACGTGTGCATGGAGGGTCCTCCGTAAATTTACAATAGCAGGCTCAATCCCCAGGGAATCAAGTAGGGCCCATCATTTTTTGCGGGTCACCCAGTCAAAGGCAGCAGTGAGATCTGGAAGTAGGCATTATGACTTCAGAACTCAACTGTAGTAACTTACTACAGTTGAGCAGCTACATCAGTTCTTTATTACAGGCGACTAAAGACATCACAAGTAATAAGGAAATTAGAGGCAGGCCTTTATACAGGGATGGTAGGCTCCCAGGTGTTATAACATATTTTAAAATCCTATTAATTTTATCTGTTTCACTAGCAACACTCACCCCAATCTTATAGAGATGATCTTCGGGTTTTCGTCCATGGCACCTTTTACATAGGTTTAATGAGGTTTACAACATCCAGCGCCATTTTATACATCCCCTGTAACCATCCTTTTCTAGGCCTATGTAATATTTTCCTTCAAGTCGTTATTCAAATCAAATTAATCTATTCTCTAGTAACTCACGCTCTGCATACTTTTCCTCTCCCCTTAACTAGCTTGAGACCCATCCTCAAACAATTCAGTTAAACTTCGTGAAAGTATTGTTGATCGTTTTGCTAATTTACTCAAGCATATCTGGTACATGTAACTGCAGTTCCTCATAAAGTGCACTAATAACTGTTGCTGTTGGTGAAGTTTCACTATAAAAACAATGCAAAGCAATAACATGGGTAAACATAGGTAACGCAGGTAAATCAATACCTATCTAGAGTCACCTCTCACTGTTGGGGGGGGGGGGGGGATATCTCTCCCACCTCGTGAAGCTCTCTTCTTACATGAATGCTCATTTTTCGATTAGCGTCCGGAACATCATACTTGTCAAACTATTTTATAAAACATTCATAAAACATGTTTTTAAAGGTCTGGAGAGTGCATTTGGTTCTTGGTGAACATTTTAGAAGGGGAGACATAGGTGGTCTACAGAAACATTTAGAAGTTGTTGAATGTTCATAATAGAGTTGACCGTTTGTAATCTGAAAGTGAGTTTATTTTCCCTCATATACAGTTGAGGACATGTTATACACGCACTCAACGTTGATTCTATGGGGATGTAACAAAGACATTCTCTCCAGAAGGGATGTAGGGGCATATTTACAAGGAAAGTGGCGAAGCGTGTTGTTAAGCCAAGTAGGCTAACAACATGCTTTGTCACTTTAGAAACGCAGGGCTGCCCCATATTTACAAGAATATGATGCAGCCCTGCGTTTCCCCTTTGGCTGGTGCTAAATTTAGCTGCCTAGCACCAATGTAGGCAACCTTGCGCCATAGTGCAAGGGTGGGGTGCCTGCGTTGAGGGGAGTGATTGTTTATGTGCAGGAAGGTGTCCCTTCCTGCACATTAACAATCTGAAATGGTGATTTGAAACTTCTATTTGTGCTGCTTAATGCAGCACACATTGAAGTTGCAAAACGTCATTTTTTGAATGATTGTTTATGTGCAGGAAGGGACACCTTCCTTCATATAAACCATCAAAAGGGTTTTGCTGTTTCCATGCATGCTGAACAATGCGGCACACATGAAAACAGCAAAAATGAGGAGAAATTTAAAATTTCTACTCGTTTCACCAGGGTAAGACCAGGTTTTCCCTGGTCTTAATTTTGGAGCTGCCCCATATCTATGCCACCCTTGTAAGTATGGGGCAGCGTCAAAATCAATGGGTGTAACGCCCACAGCAACACCCATTGCCTTCCCCTTTCACGCTTAGTATAGCGTGAAAGGGTGCCTTATTTACAAGGCAGCATTAAACTATGTTAAGTGGCTTAATTCTGTTTTGTAAATAAGGCGAAGCCCATATCACCGCCACAATGTCTTTAAAAGTGACGTTGTGGTGGCAATAGGTGCTTGTAAATATGCCTCTTAGTATCACACTGTTAAGGCAGTTTTATATACACATTGGGGCATATTTACAAGACAATGGTTCTGCTTTGTACTGTAAGCAGTTTTGCTGTGCCAAGCTGCGTCATTATCTAGGTGCAGGAATGCACTTTATTTACAAGAATACTGCGCAATCCTGTACTCACCCCAGCGTCACCGCACAAACAGCTGCCGTGCGGCAATGCAGACATCCGTGCCGGCATTGCTGGGATGATTGTTGTTGTGCAGGAAGGGACATCTTCCTGCATAAAAACAATAATTTATGAATTTTGCTTTTGAAGTATTTCTCCTCATTGCACCAGCCCTAATCCTCCCCTGAGGAGGCATAGGTTTTTGGCACTGCCTCAGATGTACAATTCCTTATAAATCTGGGGCAGTGTCCTAAAGCCATGGGTGCTGCTGGGAACACCCATAGCAACACCCATTGCACGCCCCTTTAATGCAGAAAACTGTGTCAAAGGGAACAATATTTACAAGGCCACATGAAGCCACGCAAAGTAGCTTAGCGCTGCCTTGTGAATATGGAGCAGGACACAGCGCCACCAGAATGTCACAAAAAGTGACACTCTCGTGGTGCAAGAGAATTGTAAAAATGCCCTATTGTTTGCACATATTTCCCATCTTTGTCCAGACACAAATGAAAAACTGAGCTCGCTCATGCAGACAGCATTGATCTGAAAGGCAAGGAAATACACACAATAAGAACATGTGTGTTCATTTAATGCCATGTTTACAGCCAAGACTTGGGTCTGTGCACAGATGTACATGGTGTAGACAAGCCCTCTGCACCTGCTCAGCAATGAAACTATGCTCTCTTGCAGGGTCCTAGGCTCTTTCAGACAGACCCATGTTGGTCTGGCACTCAGCTCATTTTCCTGCAATCAGAGTCATGCATTTTCTATACTCATGTTAAGGTTCACCCAGCCAGGCAGACATTTGGTTCCCTTTCCCTGTCGCTAGTGACACCTACTTCTATCCCACCCCTAGCCAGCGGTGTCACAAATCCCCCACTTTAGCAGCTTGAGTGGGGTGAAAACTCTGCGAAGATTTGTGCTACATAAACCCTTTAAATTATTGTTTATGGCACAGGAAACATTGTCATTGTAAATGACAATGTCTTTTACCCATGTGTTATGAAGTGTATGTATGTGGTGTATAGTGAAATTAATTGGGTTGGATTTGAATTGTTAGTTTGGAATTGTGTGGCTTGGCACTGTGTGGTGTGGGGTGGATTTGTGTAGTGGAATGTTGTGACATGGTGTGCGGTGGAAATATGTGGATAGTATTTATGTGGTATTGAATGTACGGGAATAATGTTGATTAGGATTGTGTGTTATGGAGTGTAATTATGTGGAATGTTTTTTTTGTGTTGTGGAGTTGTATGTAGTGAAGTTTAATTATTTGGTGGGCTGTTGAATTTTGTGCCCGGATGTGGAATTCCGTGGTGTGTATTGGATGTATGTGGTGTGTTGTGCAATTGTGTTGTTGAGTTAAATTATGTGGTTTGGAGTTGAATTATGAAATGAAAATTATGAGGTGTGGATTGGAAATGTGTGGAGGTGAATTAAGTACTGTGGAATTGTGTGGATAGTTTAGCCTTTTTGGTGATGATAAATCCAATAGGTAGGAAGTAAACTACAGATTTGCGTTTTGGGGTAAATGCATTAGGTTTTGCCTATGTGATTATTAATTTTTTGGGGTTGTAAACTTTAGCTCGGTGAGCAGATGTGCAATGTAAGTTACTGAAACTTTGTAAAAGTGTTATGATTTGTATTAAGAAAGGCAATATGTGCAGTAACAGCATTTTTCACACAATTGTGGATTTGCTGTTTTTGCCACATAATCCATCATCAGATGCACAATCTGTAGATTTAATTAAAATAAAAGTTTCTAGCCCAAACAGTTCAAAGTTACTGAAAATGCTGTGAAATGTGTTGCCGCGCAGTGGAATGCCCTTTGCAAAGGTTTACTGGTCACCTTTCTATTGCTTATTGCTATATTTGGGTGTTGAAGCGGCACTAATGATCTACCCCTATGCCCAGACAGTGCTAATAAGTGTAACAAATGCTGGAGGTCCACACAAGGTTAGAGACAGACACCTCCCCCGGCAGGCACATGTCTCCTTGCTACACCTCTGCATGATGTGCTTAAAGCTCCTCCGTCAGGCAGCTGAAGAACGCAAGGCTCTGAGTAAGAGTGTAATGGCTAATACATGTTGTAACGGCCAGAGCTGCCAACTTTGGAGCTGGGGAACCACATTCGAATTTTGGCTTTGGCTCAACATCCTGTGATTATGGGCAAATCACACAATGTCCCCATGCCTACCAAAAAGAAATATTGTGGCATCCTGTAATGTAACTGGTAGTCAAGTAAAGCGCTCCAATACCTTCAAATCTGTTGCACTTTATAAAATAAAAAAAGAGGAGATGGATTTTCCACAAAGGCTGCGGTAAGACTATGGGATTGTGACAGACATGTAACTAATCAGTGCAAAGCTTTGATGGTCCATTACATTGAAATAATGTTCCAAAAAAGCACAGCTTAAAAAGTCACGTAGACCACAGTTCCTATGAGATGGGGGACGTGTTGTGGGGGGTTTGCAAGGTGTGGTTATGGAAAGATCTTCAGGCTCACACCCAATTGTATTGGACTGTGAATGGGGGAAAACAGTGGATGCAATTTTACCAAACAACTCCAGCATTATACGCTGTAAAAAAAATAAAGCATAGTGTTTGAAGGCACAATAGGTTATCCATTGGATTTTAGTTTATGCAATACCTTCTAGGCATAACACTCGGAGGTATGGCAATTACAAGATGGTGTATTTTACAGTCCACCCACTCATGATACCACTTGCAAACATACAGCAAGAGCAACCTAAATGGTTTATTCCTGCACACTTCAGCAGCCTTCGCCTATAATTTCAAGTGCTGGAGTCAGTGCAAGCTTAGAGATGGACACCTCCCCCACAGGCACATGCACCCTTACTACACCTCTGCATGCCCTGCATCAAACAACTGAAGAAAACAAGTCTCTGAGAAAGAGTATAATCTCGTACATGGCATAACGACCAGAGCTGCGAACTTTGGCGCTGGGGAACCAGGTTCCAGTCGTGGCGTCACCTCAATATCCTGTTATTCTGGCCATATGATGTAATCTCCCCATGCCGACCCAAAAAAATTAATGTGTCATTGTGTAATGTAACTGGTGCTCAAATGAAGCGCTCCTATTCCTTCAAGTCCATCGAGCTGTCTAAAAAAACAAGCAATGAAAACTGCAAAAAAACACAAGCTGCTGGGCGGGGAGGTGAAGTTGGGGGAACAGCTCGAGGAGATTAAGTGACCTGGGAGCAGCACTGTGTGCCAGCGACCAGCGAGGAGAGAGCAGAAAGAAAAAGTAGTTCATTGTAACTAAAACCTATGGCCAATAGGAAAAGGATCCATGTAGCAGGGGCAGTTTGCAGGGAGGAACAAAACAGTCAAAAAGCGGGATAAATGAATACTATTAACCAATTAAAATAAGGAATTTGTAAAGGCAGACAAAAGAACCAATGGAAAGTGCTGGGTGTGTTCAAAGCCCATAGAACTGAATACTGCATGTCTCGAAGAAAGCGCATGCGCTGCCTAGGTGAGGCCTAAAAATTGAAGCTCATTAGTTCCATTGCAAGTGACTAATGTGATGGAGCTGTGGTGGAGAGTAGCAAACGGGTCAAGGGAGCACAGAAATAAGAGAAAGAGGGAGGGAGGAATGGAGAGAAACGTATGATGGATGGATCTGGAGAAGAATAGAAGAAAGGATAGATGGAAGCAAAAATGGAGAGATGGATTGGAAAAAGGCAGAAAGAATGATAGATGGTGAGAAAGAGGAAGGTTGGTGGATGGAGAGAATAAAGGAAGAAAGGAAAGAAAAAAGACAGAAATATGAGCAATAGGAAAGAATGAAGGAAAGAAAGTATGAAATTAAGAAGGAAACCAAGACAGATGGAAAAAAATAAAGGAGAGAAGGAAAGATGTATAGGGTGAAGTCGGAGAGAAAGATGGGATAAAGGGAGGAGATGAAAGGATGATGAAAACAATAAAGTAAATAGAGAATAAGCAAGGTGGAGAAGAAGAAAGGTGTAAACAAAGAAAATACATTAATAGATAATAAAGTTGGAATGAAAGACAGAATACAAGATTTAAAAAAAAGAGAAAGAAGGAAAAGAACAAATGAGTGCATGTTTGCCTGATTTATTTTTCTGACTACTAGTTTACCCTCAGGCCAGTGATTCTTAACCTGTGCTCCAGGGACCCACTGGGGGTCCGTGAAACCTACTCAGCATGTCAGCGACTGCTAAAAAAAATAATATTAACATATTATTAAAGTATGTATGAATAAAGTGCAAAATAGACAGTTGACAATATTAAAACATTCTGTAAATGTGAAGAAATTTAAAATTATAGGCTGAAAACTAAGTTAGCGTCCTCGGGTTGATTCTTGGGGCATAGGCAGTACATCAAGCAGAATATAGTAAGGGCAATGAGTTTGAAGAATTCTGTATCTGTATTTTCTGAGTATTGTTTTGTTATTCAAACCATCGAAAATACCTGGGCTGGGGTCCACGGGTTCCAGTAATGTCTCAGAGGAGGTCCCCGGTTTCCATTAATCATTCAGTGAGCATCCCCAGGTTCAAATAATTATTAAGTGGGGGTTCACACAAGTCAAAAGATTAAGAACCACTGCTGTAGGCCATGTAACTATAGCACTAATATTATAGGATAAATCTGTGACCTATGTAAGGATGTGTACTCCACACATTCTAACAAAACATTCATCCTGTAAGAGGAGAAGAGGTCACATAATAAAACAAATATAGGACAACCAGATACACAACTTGTTTCTTTTCGAGCTGTGCAGGTGGCCTTGTAGACAATATAGGTTGGTAGGCCTTACATTTTGTGGGATAGTGCTTGGACTTAGCACAGAATACACTCACCTCTGTAGACTGACAACACGGGTTGGCTGCCATTTTAGCCAATTTTTCATCAAAAGCAACTAGTCTCCTAAGTTCCTCCGCAGTATACCTTGCAGCACTCCGGGTAAGAGCAAGTTTCAATTCCTTCCCACAATATGCACCCTCTTCATTCAGAGCTGGGCAATAAAAATAGGTTTCACCCTAAAATCAGAAAAGATAAGTTGTCATTTATTTACAAAGCCATTCTGAGACCTTGATCCTCATGTATAAAAAGTCACATAAATGTACAATAATATATTCAATCTGAAAGTTATGGAAAATGTTGCTGTTAAATTGATCATTAGCAATACATACATATAAAGAAAAGTAAGCCTAAAGCAAATGTAGACTGACCTGTGCAGGAAATTTAGAGGGTAACATTCACGAACCATTAATTGCTGCCATTGAGAAAACAAGCACATAGGTCTTCAGTGGTAACATGCCATCAAAGTAGTTTCAAGGTTCTACAGCCAGAAGAACATGAGAGAGGAACAAATGGCTGGAGCAGTATCTTTTAGTGATAGAGGGTGATACCCCTACAACTGTCACAGTTCCTCCATTACTCAGCTGAGTCACACTTGCCGCCAAATATATAATGAAGGCATCGGATATTCCACTACGAAGCCTATCTTTAACCCCCACTGGACCTGTAAGCAACCACCCAGTTCTAAGAAATATCTGAAAGCATATCTTTACTGATTTAACTATGAGTGCCAATCAGCAGTTTGTGCAAATAGAACCATTTTTACAACATACAGGGAAGCCACAACAACACTGGAAAAATGGTTTAGGTCACTTAAGAACTACCTAATAGCAATTGATGCAGATAAATTTGATCCTCAAAGGAAAGCAGACTTTCTGTTCAGCCATCTGGGAACAGAAGGTCAGCAAATATTTGACAACTTACGTCAAGTTATACCATCCACAGATTTTGACAACTGGAATGAGTACTTAGAATCTATCTCTAGACTGGTGAGGAAATTCACGTAACAACAAAGTGTTTTGCTTGAGGGAGTCAATTTTTTTCAAGAGGAAAAACACTCAAGAAAAACAGTTGTGGAATATATTTCTGCGGTGAGAAACCTAGCATTGAATTGTAATTTTTTAGCTTTCCTGGATACCAACATTATCCATTTTAGGTAATAGATGTATGACAAGTGAATATACTACTCACACAGTCAATTCTGTGCAAGGCATGGATCCCATTAATGCACTGGCCTTTAAGGAAAAAGTAACAGAAAACTTACAAAGGAAAGATTCTCCTTATTGTTTAAGAAGGGTTTCAAAAATACTTTTTGGTGATCACACATTCTGCCTAGCCATTAGGAAATGTTGTAATAAGTGTCACAAAATGGGACCTTTTCAGAGTGTTTTTAAGAGCAATAGGAGTAATGTTCAAATAAGCAGTGTGGACATTAATGCAAGCACTGGAGAATGCACACATGATGTCTCTAAAATAATACTTACACCTGATGCTGCAAATTCCTGTGTGAATCTGGTTAAAGGCTCCTTATGTGATGTGCGTGTGACTCTTGGTGTTTCAAGACCTGCCTGGACGCTACGCTGTTGAAAGGGGTAGGCTGTGGAATCCTACTGCTGCGGGACTGCGAGGACCACGGTGCACAGCGCCTTACTGATTGAACTCACCTGGCTCCTCTTCCCGTTTCTGGCCCTCATTACTCACGCAGAGCCTCGCGGCCCCCGCTTCGCGGGTGCCGCTCGCTGGCCTCATCTGTATAAATCTTCGGCTGGTGCTCACTTTGTATGTGACTCTTGGTGTTTCAAGACCTGCCTGGACGCTACGCTGTTGAAAGGGGTAGGCTGTGGAATCCTACCGCTGCGGGACTGCGAGGACCACGGTGCACAGCGCCTTACTGATTGAACTCACCTGGCTCCTCTTCCCGTTTCTGGCCCTCATTACTCACGCAGCGCCTCGCGGCCCCCGCTTCGCGGGAGCCGCTCGCTGGCCTCATCTGTATAAATCTTCGGCTGGTGCTCACTTTGTGTGTGACTCTTGGTGTTTCAAGACCTGCCTGGACGCTACGCTGTTTAAAGGGGTAGGCTGTGGAATCCTACTGCTGCGGGACTGCGAGGACCACGGTGCACAGCGCCTTACTGATTGAACTCACCTGGCTCCTCTTCCCGTTGTTGGCCCTCATTACTCACGCAGCTCCCGCTGGCCTCATCTGTATAAATCTTCGGCTGGTGCTCACTTTGTGTGTGACTCTTGGTGTTTCAAGACCTGCCTGGATGCTAGGCTGTTGAAAGGGGTAGGCTGTGGAATCCTACTGCTGCGGGACTGCGAGGACCACGGTGCACAGCGCCTTACTGATTGAACTCACCTGGCTCCTCTTCCCGTTCACGCCCCCTCCCGCTCCCCGTATCTTACAAGGTCCACGCCTGAGCGCGCTAGCGGTACGCGCGCGGGACGTAGCCCGGGGCGAAGACCGGGCAAAGAGCGGGCCGTTTGTGGCCGTTCGTGGACTGTCGTGGACGGGACGGGCCAGCATCTTTATTCGTGATTTCGTGTGTGTTAGAGAAACATAAGTGAGTTGGGCTAATGTTTCTTTGTTACTAGGTTGTTACCCTGACTCAGTAGCTGCTGTAACACCTTTTTGTCAATATTAATCTAACGTGTTATTAGGCATACCACTTTATACTTATCCCTGGCTGCCTCCGCTACTGTGTGCTCCCTACCTTCAAGGATGACTTCCCTTAGGTCTGGTAGGAAAATCACGCGGGACAGTATAGGGGGTTGTGTCACAGGGACATTGGATAATTTCATCACCAGAGCAGCTCGGGTCCTTGAACAGGAAATAATTTTAACAGAAAAAAGACTGTCTTTTGAACTCTCCGCCAAGAGATCGTCTCTTGGCAATATCATGGCAACCACTTCTCCCGAATGCAGGTTGCCCCAACCTATCCTTGATCGACCAGTCAGCAATGAGTTAAGGTCAGAGGTTCTTCCTGCCCCGAATTCGCTGGAAAACATACCCGCAATTACTAATACTTTTACTTCCAGTGGCTTGCTCCCAAATGTTAGTGATATTCACCTTCCGCCCACCAATGAGCAGATAGGTATCGTTACTACGACACTGGGTAGTAAGCCACAGTCCATCCTTGGGAAGAACAAACGTGGGGGTGTGCATCCCAAGGGCAAACGTGCCAAAGTGTCCAAACTGTTTAAATCTGTTAACCCTCGTAATGCTTCCCACCCACATTTGTCACGTAGCACCCTTGTTCTTGCCGAGAGTCCCGCGCCATCACAATCCCCTGCTACCCCGTCCAATGCCCTTCCCCTGCCTCTTGGCTATATTGTGCCTTTAGAGCAATTACTTAAGACTTTTTTTCTACCTCTATACGAGAGAGTTAATCGCCTCTCTTGTTCGTTAGAGAAATTAGAGGGCATGATGCTTACCAACACGGTCCTATTGGAGAAGCACATTGTGACACCACCTATCTCTAAGACCCTACCAACCTCCGACACAGCTATTGAGGCGGGGGTTGTTTCCAACGGCATTATTTCTATGGTCAGCGCACCCCCCGATCCACCAGCTCCTAAAGTCCATGCTGTGGATGTTTCTCACCCACCATCAAGTATTGATTCACATCCTGATCCAGTTAGTAATGTTGCTACTAATATGAGTAACCCTATAACTAGACAACCTAACACCGAGGGTGATGGTTCTTTTTTAAAACTTCCATGCATCAATCTCCCCCCGGAGTCGTACCCATATACTGTTATTTTGGTGGGTGTCCCTAGACTTCTGCAGGCTAAGCCTGAGTCCCACAGTGAGCTGAAGAATAAAGTAATCTACTGGTTAAATTGAAATAGGCCATTACCAGCCAGATTCTGTGCCGAGATCTTGACTGTTCGCAGGGTGTGTTGGCTGGGAAATGGGGTTAAGAGAGTGGAGGGTGATTGTGTGATTATTAATTTTCGGGACCCTAGGGTGGTGAGTCATATTTGTTCTCATCCAAACACCTTGGGTGCTTCTGGAATAACCGCCATGGATTTGTCATTCTTCTACCCCCTTGATCCAAGTGTTCCACCTAGTGCTATATCATCTGGTTGGGAAAGGGCCAACAGGGGCTTTCGCCGTTTGCCAGGTTTGAATTTTCACCTTCCATTGTCAAACTCCTACGCCCCCTTGAGCAACTTAGATGGGGTCGATTGACCACTCCCAAATCCAGGTTTGGAGGGTTGTGGGCCCTGGGCCTTTGTTGGCCTTATTCATCATGGACCTGATGGTTGGGGTGGGACTAGGAGAACATACTCGGATTTGGGTGTTTCATTTTCTAGCTATGCTTGCGATTCACGAATTGCCCCCCTTAGAAAATGTAATCTTATACCAGCAGTCCCGGTGAGTTTGGACACCTATTTGCCCCCTACTTCCACCAATGCCAATTCCCTAAGTACCGAGTTGGTATTCGAGGATGGTGTGCCGTTCATTGACAAACTGCCTACCCCACCTATTGATTTTCGTGTTCCTGAGATTGCGAGTATGGCCTCTGATAATACTGCATATTCTCCAGCAGTTTTGAGTCCTATATGTACTCCATTGCCTACAGATTCCTCTAGTTCTCCCGCTCTTACCCTGGCTTCTTGGAATATTGCCGGTCTCCGAAGCAAACTAACTATTGAGGACTGGTCTGCCTGGGTAATTTCCCACGATATCCTGGTTTTCCAGGAAACGTGGGCTGTCGATTCAATTTTTTATCCCGGGTACGTGACCTTCCATAAGGGGGCTTCCAGTGGCCTGAGGGGCCGTCCTTCAGGCGGCCTCTGTATTTGGGTTAGGCAAACCCTGAAGTATAGTCTTACCGAAATGGCAATTGATAGCCCCGATTTATTGATCATTTCTTTGCATCGCAATGATGAACCTTTAATCTTGATCATAAATGTTTACAACAGGGGTCTTTCTGGAGGGCGTGGCACAAATACTTTCTTACAATTGGACGGGATTTGGACACTGTCGACCCTTGTACCAATGTGGTAATAGTGGGCGACTTAAACTGTTGCTTTGAGCCGATGCACTTTGCCTGGGACTCATTAACCTCGGAAGTTGATACTATTCTGAATATCCCCCCCCTAGATCTTCCACCCATCAAGCGGTGGACCGAATCAGCTGTCCAGTGGATGAGTCTATGCATGGAACGTGGTTTTAGGGCAGCAAACGGACGAACTCTATCCGATATGAACGGCAAAGAGACTTTTTCCGATTGTCGAGGTCGTAGTAGCAGAATTGATTATGCCCTAATAAAAGTGGAGTTCTGGTCCTCCCTAAGTGATATGGTGGTCTTAGACCGCCCAGAGAGTGACCACAATCCCCTAGTTTTGCCCCTTCTGCTCTCCCCACACTACAGAAGTGCACAATCAGAGATAGTGACTGCCAAAGTCTCCTTAACTAATAATCAACGGAGAGTGCGCTGGGAAAAGGTTGCCCTTGACAGTGCAATACTCTCCGAGATCAGCCTCAAAGTTTCTTGTGCATTGGAAGACCTACAGTCCCTTCGGAATTCCGATGTTGTTGTTGGTGAATCTACAAACATACATTTAAATCTATTTTCCGGCCTTAAGTCCCTCTTTTCTAAACCCTGCAAAGTTATGAAACCTTCTATCCCAAAGCCTAGCTCTTGGTATACCAAAGCTTGCCGGGAGTCTTATAGCAAATTGAAAATAGCTATTAAAACTAAGAATCAGGCTATTATTAGATCAGCGAGGATAGTCTATAATAAGGCTAAAGTTCAGGCGAAACTTGATTGGGACAATGATCATTGGAGTGACCTCCTGTCAGCAAGTAAACAAAGGAATTTAACTTTGTTTTGGCACATTCTGAAGTGGGGTAACTCACCTAGCACGCACGTCCCCTCCAATAATGTTCCCCCGGATAACTGGGTGTCACACTATGAATCTCAGTTCTCGGACATTAATCTGGCTGTTATGCCTGCTCTCCCATTAAGTTGGGATTCGACCATCCCCTCGAATCTCAAATTCGAACACAAAGAGGTTAAGATGGCATTACTAAAGGTACCTAGCGGCAAGGCACCAGGTATTGATTGTGTCCCTGCGGATCTATTCAAATCTGATCTTTCTAATTGGGTGCCCTACATTGCATTCTTGGCAAACGCTATAGCTAAGGGGGCCGCTATTCCAGAATCTTGGAAGGGTGCCGAGATCCTGCCCATTTTTAAAAAAGGTGACCGCTCTTGTCCGGGGAATTATCGCCCTATAAGCCTCATTGACTCAGTTCAAAAAATTGTTGCAAGAATGATCCTGGCTAGGATTCAGTCTTGGGTCGAGCAGGATGACATCATCTCGCCCCTACAGGGGCGAGATGATGTCCATAGACCAGGCATTCAAATTTCAACTGATTGTCTGGAAAACGGTCTACCTTTGTGGTGGTACAATATATGCTGCTTTTGTAGATCTTCAGTCTGCATTTGACCTAGTCAATAGGACTAAACTTTGGGGTGAATTAGCGGTGCTTGGGATGCCTATCGATCTTTTAAATATCATCATCAGGTTGCATGAAAATAACTTTGCACAAGTTCGATGGGGGAATCAAGGCCAGGTTACCGAAAGATTTAAAGTTAGTAGGGGTGTCAGACAAGGGTGCGTCCTTGCACCTACCCTATTTTTATTATTTATAAATAGAGTTGTTCAATATTTTTCTAACACATCTACGGACGCCCCCACGTTGGGTGGCTCTAAAATACCTCTCCTCATGTTTGCCGACGACACCCTACCCTTATCTCAGACTTTGTCAGGGCTGCAGTCGGCTCTGAATGTATTTGCCAACTTCTGCTCTGATTTTGACTTGATAGTTAATGTCTCCAAAACCAAATATATGGTTTTTAATAAAAGGAAACACGTGAAAGGCCAGGTGTCCATGAATAGTGACATACTGGAACGGACAAATGTCATGACATATTTGGGGGTTGTTTTTGGAAACAAATTGAATTGGAGACCCCAAATAGATGTACTTTCCCTCAAATTTGCCCAACTTTCGGGCTGCTTGGCCAAGGAACAAAAGCAATCCCAGACGAAAATGATAGGCCCTCCTATCAAAATTTATAATGCAAGGATTAACTCAGCGATCCTGTATGGCGCTGAACTCTGGGGCTTTGCCGACCTTTCTCCCTTGGTCAAAGCACAATATAAATTCTTCAGAAAGCTAACGGGTCTCCCCAGCACCACCCCAGTGCTTCCGCTTCTGTTGGATCTCGGATGTCATTCTTTTGATGACATTGCTAGGTTCAAACCACTGGCTTTCTGGAGGAGATTATGGACGGTACCGGAATTAGGCCCCTATGCTAAGGCATTTCTGGATGTCCGCTCCATCCTGGGAGCTGGTAACATCACCTGGTGCAAGCACGTTAGATTATTACTGGAAGCTATGGGTCTGGGAATTCTCTGGACCGATCCAGTTAACAACCCCTTTCCCTCAAAAAAACATTTTAAAGATCTCTATTGGTCAATGGTATTTCAAAAGCATATTTCCTCAGTTCCCGCTGAGTCTCTGTCTGGCAGGTTTCTTGAACATAAAACAGTATTTCTTTTAGAAGCCTACTGGGATACCATCACCAGGCCCAGGGATAGGAAGCTTTATCACCAATTCAGGGTCGGTACCCTACCTACCAAATCGTTCACAAAAAAATGGAAGGGTGGGTCTTGTGACTCTTGTAGTTGGTGTTCTGACTGTGTTGACACAGTTGGGCATATATTTTTTGCTTGTCCGGCATATGCTGCCCCTAGGGCCAAATGGCTTAAACCAATATGTCGTACTTTGGGAACTAGACAGGGATTTGCTGCTCTCAGTATTCTGAGATTTGATACTGGTGAATGTGTTGTTGTTGCAGTGGCCAAATTTCTAGGCTGGGTCTGGATAATTAGAAATAGGAGGCATCTGACTATTTAAGTGACGTTGTGTATTTGATTCTCCTTCAATGTGTCTCCTTGCCTTTGTTTTTAACCACTCATTTTTGATTGTATTTATATCCTGTTTGTAAAAGTCTTTTATGATGAAAATGTTATCGAAATAAAGACCAAATGAAATGATGTGCGTGTTGGAGGGGGGCAAATTAAACATGATGGCGCATCTGGGGCACCCGTTACTATAATTTCTGATGTTTTATATAATCAGTGTTGGGCCACGAGTAAACCCCTTCATCCTCCAGATGTTTCTCTTAAAGCATGCAGAGACCATGACATAGACATGTTGGGGCATTTTCTAGAAAGGTTAGTGTGTCTTGGGAGAGAAACTACAATGAAGATATCTGTGACAATTAAAGGCAAAAATACAGTTGGCTGGCAAGATTTAGCAAAGTTAGGATTAATGCTGGCCCCTGGTTCTGAAAATCCTGTTGTTGTCAATCATGTCTTCATTGCCTAAATTTTAGATAATACAAAGTAACTAATGAAATAAGACAAATATTTCCAGAAATTTCAAGGTCAAAATGTGTACTATACATGAATTTGAGCACCAAATGAAACTTTAGAAAAATGCAATATCAATTCCACATAAGGTGAGACCTCTACCCTTAAGCATTAGACCAGAACTTAAGGTATTACTTGAGGAACTTACAGAAGAAGGGGTTATAACCAACATTGATCCTTCTAAATTGATTAGCCATATTATATTAGTAGGCAAAAGCGTAAGAATGCTGGAGATGTTAGACTCTGCGTTGATCTTTGCACATTAAACAAAAATATAATCGTAGATTGCCACCCATTGCATAAAATACAACATCTTCTGGCTAATGTTGGCAATGCAAAACATTTCTCGCTTTTGTATTTACGCTCTGCCTATCATCAAATTCCACTCACTGCAGACTCACAGGACCTAACTACATTCATCATTCCATTCGGAGCTTTCACATTTCTATGGTTACCGTTCAGTCTGGCATCTGCAGTGAGTGTCTCTCAAAAATTGAAGGACTCAATATTATCTGACATTGCTAGTACTCAAACTCATCACAATGATGTCTTTATTTTTGCAGAGTCAGGAGCACAATTTGATTCTTGAAAAAGTTTTAGAAGTCCTTAAAAATGTAGGTTGACCAGTCTATTATGGGAGGGAAAGACACCGCGAATAGCACTTCATAAATTAACAAAAAGCTGCTATGATGGAGGCATCGCCCTCCCTAACATAAAAATATACTATTGGGCCTCACAACTTGTAGTTGTAAACCAATGGCTTCACGCATCTGGGGACGACCCAGCGTACCGTATGGATCGATAGTTGCTGGGCGAGGGTGGAGTCATGGGGGCATTGTATAACAAGAGTAAGAGGCACAACCTCACGGGCCCGACGGCACACACTATACAAATTTGGTTTGAGGCGCAGAAGACGTTGGGATGGGAGGGGAAGATAACGCAGGCTATGCCATTATGGGACACAAAAAGACTGGGTATGTTACGTAATACTAAAGGATTCCGGCAGTGGGATCTGATAGGGATCTCGCGAGTCGGAGACCTCTGGAAGAAGGGAGAGGTACTTCCCTTTGCCCAATTGCAGACTGCTTATGACATGGCAGACATCGAACAGTTCCGTTACACACAAATCAGGCATGCGCTTATGGCAGTGATCGCACCGGGCACATGACTGGCGGAGTCCTCACCATTGGAGGATAGACTCCTTACAGACCATCTCAACAAAAGAGCCATTTCTCAGACATATCGGAAAATCATAAATAATCAGCCGACCCTCTAATAGTCCTTAAATCAAAGTGGGAGACAGAAATAGGAGACCTCAACGAAGCGGAGTGGCAGGAGGGCCTTTCGTCCCCCAGGGAGGTAGCGATACCATCAAAACTCAAACTGATAAAGCTGAAAATACTGCATCGCACGTATTATACCCAAACTCTCCTATACAAACTCAAGCGGACAGACTCACCACTATGTCTTCGGCAGTGCGGACAGGAGGGGACTCTTTTTCACACCCTTGGGATGTGTCCCATAGTTGTCCAATACTGGAGGGCGGTAATGCGTACACTTTCTCAGGTAACAAAAATCACGACTCTTCCAGAGCCCAGGAGGTGTCTCTTTAACATATGGGAACCCACGGATCTTAACCGTGCGATGCAAACATGGGTCACAATAGGCATGATGATGGCGAAGCGAAATATAGCACAGAGATGGGGATCTAGACAGGCCCCTACCCTCCCCCAGTGGTGTAGAGACATGGATACCGCCATGATTGCTGAAAAGGCAGTATATGTTCACAGAGAATGCCCCAAAAAATGGACTCAGATATGGGGGGGATGGAACAAGTACCGAGGGGGTATCTGCGAACCCCCTAAGGAGGACTCAGACTCAGAACTTAGTGACTGAGGAAATTGGGGGAATGACTGGGAAAAGGGTGGGTCATGTTGCAGTTCTTGACAGAGCACTGATTTGGAGGAATGAAGTAAGATATGCATATATTGATGCAATGCTGTACCAAGTGTTGAATGAAGCTGCAGGTACGTGTGGAATGATCCTCACTGTAAGCAATGCCAAAGATTGTTATGTATGTTATGAGAAAACAAATAAAAAGAGTTAAAAAAAAAATGTAGGTAAAACTCTTAAGCATGATAAATGTTACTTCTTGGTATAAGATTTAGACTATCTTGGTCATCATATTTCAGGAAATGGTATGAAACCCAAATTTCCATTAATACAGGCTATAAAAGATGTGTCACCACCCAGATATAAGGACACTTTGAGATCTTTCTTGGGGATGAGTGAGCACTATTTTAGGTTCATTCAGGAGTATGCTCTGGTGGTTCAACCCATTCGCAACATCCTCAAGAAGGGAGGAAAATTTGACAGGGATGATACAGCAAACCAGGCATTCATCAAAATTTAAAGATTTGATTGTTGATGCACCGGCCTTGTCAACTTTGAAGGCAGGATATACATGCATACTTAAGGTTGATGGCAGTCAAATTGGTATAGGAGCAGAATTGGCCCAAATGAATAACAACAATGAACAAACTGTTGCTTTTGCTTCCGGTTCATTAAAGCACGCTCAGTCCCATTACAGCACCATTGAATGGGAAGCATTAGTCAGCTGTTGGGCAATTGAAAAATTCTCTGGAGCACACATTTTGAGATATATACTGATCACAACCCACTTATTCATATGTTAAATGGACATTGTTCAGGGAACGCATAAGCTAGGCTTGTCAGACTTCTATATCGCCTACAGAAATACAACTTTACAATCCATTACATTCCTAAAGGTCAATTACATTCCTGAAGGAAATCATTTAAGAGCTGATTGCCTTTCTAGGATGCCAGTGAGTCCCTCCAATCAAATTAAGGAACTTGATGACCTTAAATGTGTGGTTGCTTCAAAATATGATTTACTAAAGTTGTCTGGGGTAGCGTCTTTGGAGTGTTGGATGAACGATTTAAAGTAAGACAATGTTTTGTCTACTGTGGTGAGTTTAGTTACAAAAGGATGTTCCAAAGAAAGGTCTTTACCAACTCTCCTGAAACCTTTTGATCAGGTGGCGAGTGAAATTTTGATTGCAGAGGATGTGCCGAACAGTAATGATGTATGCATCCCGCCCCCTTTCATTCATGAAAAATTAATGCCCCTCACCAAGGCCATTTAGGAATAGGTGGCTCTTGCAAAAATCTATAACAATTTTTCTCGTGGCCATCTTTGGACACTCAGGTTTCTGAATGGATTTGCAAGTGGAATACTTGCTTGATATCGATACACACTGGATAACACACCAAACACTACTGTATTTTGTACCACTTCCTGAAGATGTCTGGAGTAAGGTAGCATTAGAGTTTTGCAGGCCCGTTTGAGCTGCTAACACCATATAAGAGATATCTATTGGTTTTAATAGATTACTTTTCAATGTGGGTCTATTTTGAATTTTTTCTGCACCCAACACTTTTTAATTGAATTTGTAGAGAATTTTTCTTTAAATTGAAGATCCTCCCAAGGAAATAGTAACACACAACTCATGCACTTCACTTCCACACAAATGAGAACTTTTGTTGATCAGTTTCACATTAGACATTTGAAGGTGGCTTTGTACTTGCCAACTTCAAACAGACTTGTGGAAAGGATTAATAGATGTCTTAAGGAAGCTGTACAAGCTGCTATAGCGAGCAGGATATCTGTTGAAGAATGTTTAGAAAACAAGTTGTGGACATATTTGATAACCCCTCATAACACAACAGGTGTTTCACCTTTTCGCATCTTAGGAAAAAAGATCCCTGCTGTGATGTGTTCCAGACTGGATCAGAGTCTTAGATTCTAAAGAAAAGTGCTGTCAGTGTGACATTAAAGAAGTTGTCAAGGAAAGAGTCTCTTCTATTCTGGCTGCACACAAAAAGTATTTTGATGACACACATGGAGTGAAAGATATGGATGTTCAAGTCGCTGACTGGGTCATAATTAAGAGCCCAACTAGAGCTAAGAAGATGGAATCAGTCTTTTCTGCACCTGTACAAGTTACTAGGCTTGCCAAGGGTTCTGTTCTGCTTGGCAAAAAGGTTGGTGGAGCAAAAGGACTCTGGTAAAATTGTCTACAGAACAAGCCAGCAGAATAAGTAAGTACAAAGGCAACTATAGCGTGGACGCTTATAGAGATGTTTGGTGGTTTGCTTGGAATAATACTACAGAATTCCACTCAAGATCCACTGCGTCTAATGCACCTGTTTCCTCAAATGTGCTAGAATATAGGACAGGTGTGGATTCAAGTGAAACAAGTTGTTACCCAACTCTCTCTTCCTCTGACAGCTCAGATTTGAGTACCAACTGCACCAGTCCCAATATTAAAGAACAAAACTTTAGAGTTTCTTGCAATGTGTCTATGCCTTTAAAGTTTAAGGATTTTTTATATGCAATAATTCCATTATGACCTCTCTTTTTCATTATTGTTTGCTTACAATACCAAAAGTTCATTAAAACATAGGGGTCTATTAGGATGGCGGACGGAGGGCCGCCGCCGGGCTGACGGCGAACATCCGTCCGCGATCACAACCCAGAAAACCGCCAGTCCCATTAGCATTGGGGTGACGACCACGGTAGTGAGATTTTCCACCTGCCACTTTTCTGCCGGTAGCAGTCCGCATGCTTGCCGGGCGGGCGGAGCTGGACCGCTAAAACGGGGCAGGTGCAGGGCCAGGCTCCGCAGGCATTATTATGATGCCGGCGGTAGCCAGCCTCTCCGCGGTGTTGGAACTGCCATGGAAAGGCATGCGGAGAATGTCTCCGGGGGCCCATTGCGGGCCTCCAATGTGTCGGGGGGTGTGTGGGTGCACTGGGGGGGTACCATGTCCCTGTACCAGGTGGCAGGCACTGTACAGTGCCTGCCACGCAGTGCAGGGATATGCAGGACATGCTCTTTTTGACATCCCGACGGTGCTGCTGGCAGCAGCAACCGCCGCAATGTTAAATGCAGCGATCGTACTGTCGCTGTTGGATTTTGACTGCGGAGCATACTAATTGGACTGGCGGTTATGCCGTGGTCCTAGCAGGCAGTGTTTTCCTGCTACCATGGCGGTCGGGGTGAATTTCCGACCGCCATCCTAATAGACCCCTCAGTAATTTTATTTTTTAGTGGGGGAAGGTGATGTAGTGTTATGAACTGTACTGTACGTCTTATGTAAATACTTGTCCTACTTTTATGTTGCATGCTGGGACATATCGTTGTCTCGCAGCATGTTTACCTTTGCAATGCCATATCATTCCAGCATCCTTGACTCATGGGTTCAAACTCCAACTACAGTCAGTTGTTGTAACTCACCGGAGGAAGAGCTGCAGGACGTGGCCTCCTTACTTACAACAAACTAATTCAGTTTACACCAGTCAGTCAGTCAGTCATGACTAGCTTTATTTGGTTGGTATAAAACCATATGAGCATAAAAGCATAGGTATACAATGCCATATTTCTTACTTAAAATACCGAAATGTATTCAATATACCACATAAAATACATTTCAATTAAAACATGATTATAGTAATGTTAAAAATACCACAATAAATATACAAAAAGGTACAATGTAATCGCATGTTACTGATAATCAACTCCCCCTCACACACATATAGCACCAGAGTATGATATGCAGTTACTTCCCCAACATTATTCTCAGTCTAACAGCCGCAAAAATTAATTTATACAAAATCAAACAGGTCTTTTGAGATGATAGCAGCTGTAGTTTGTGAAGCAGGCCAACATATATTGATATTTTGGGTCATCAAGATTTGGAGTCAAAAGCTTTCCCTAGGAGTGGCATATACCTTGCAGAAGAAAAAGAAGTGAAGTGTATTCTGGGTGGATAAGGACATGGTGTGACCTTGCTTTC
This sequence comes from Triturus cristatus, assembly GCF_964204655.1. Classification (NCBI taxonomy): domain Eukaryota; kingdom Metazoa; phylum Chordata; class Amphibia; order Caudata; family Salamandridae; genus Triturus; species Triturus cristatus. The sequence continues at coordinate 783,926,627 of NC_140594.1, forward strand.
ATGAAAAGCTTTGCTAGGATACAAGACCTGAAATTGCACTATATTAAATCATTACCGTATCAAGTAAAATATATGTGAGTGCAAGTAAAAGTAAAGGGAAGTATAGATAATCTGGTCTGTAGTCCCTAATGAGATATAGGCAGACACTTTATACTTCCCCAACTCCCTGGCTTTTCTTTGCTGCCGGCAAAAGTTTAGGACATCTATTTTTAGTAGTTATTTAGAAAAAGATATCATATTTTGAGGACTATGAAAAAGATCAGATCTCCTTAGCAAAGCAAATTGGTATTTCACATATCTTAACCAGGATATACAGCGGGTTTTATCTAAGCGTAGAAAATCTTTTTTAATGTCCTGGTTTAGGGCCAATTCATCTTTTGCCCACACCGAGTGCTACAGCTTAAATAGTGCCAGTTTAATATGGTCTTCTAATTTTAGCAGGCCTAGTTGCATGTGACAAATGAATGAGGGCAGGGATTTAGGGACAGAAAAGAGCCTTCTGACAAACATGTTTCCATTCGCCTGAAGAGAGGCAGTGTCACAATAACCCCACACACCAGCATCCCCAGACCATGGCAAAGCTCCACCAAGCAGCATATATTTTTCTTATGGTATCCATCGGCTTGCAACTGATCTTCACAGTGAACCAGAAAAGAGCCTCTGTTGTTTGATTTACCTGGGCAATCTGGATTTTAATTGTGAGATCAGGAACTTTTGTGATCAAAAGAAATGCCCAGATAATTAAAAGTTGTGGCACAGGCAATATTTTTCTCTATTTATATAGAGAGCTCTGGCTTTTGAGAGAGTACGCCCTAAGATCATGGTGTGAGATTTCACAATATTTGTCTGCAGGACCAATTCTATCATGCAGGCTGCAGGCTTCATTTTGATGGGGTCCGTACATTCTCCATAAGTGCCATACCTAATACGGCCTGTCACATCCTCGTGCATTTGAACCAAAAGGTGAACGACAGCTTCCTCTAATCCCAAGACAAGCATTTTGCGTCAGAGCCTGCAGCTATCCACCCACTTGAAAGATGAAGTAAGGTCCATGAAAGCTAATGAAAGACAGCCTTTCTTTGCCTGTGTATATTTACTAATAATCAACTGCAGATTTAGACACTGCTCTTTCGTTCCCAGACCCTTCCTAAACCCATACTGTATTGGGGACAAGCTACTTTTGTTGGCTAGCAATGCCTCTAAACGAGCCAACAAAATCCTTCCCAAAACCTTGCTTATGGAATCAAGCAGGGAAATATGGTGATCACAACTTGAGTCTGATTTGTCAGCCTTTTTCAAGATGAGAACAATAATAGAATTGGACCAGGATTTAAGTGGACCAATGGCAATTGCCCTTCTTAGCACATTTGTGATAAGTGGAGCCCAAAGATTGAGATTATTACTAAATAGTTCCATTGGTATTCCATCTGGTCTAGGAGCCTTTTCATCATACTCTGCTTAATTGCAGCTCTGACCTTCTCTATGGTAAAGGGTAGCAGACCAAAACAAGCGGATTGGAAATCCACTCTTACAATGCTCTGATCAGCATAGTTGTCGTATAACCTCGAGAAATGCTCACCCAATTTATAAGGTGATGTAGTTGTGTCCAAAGGAGTGCTATAACTATTATTTAAATTAACTGTCTTCCAAAATAGACAAGTATCATATTTTATGCTGGCCACATGCAAATTCTTCCAGGCTTCTTGTCTAATTGTCATATTCCTTTTCAAAATGGCTTGCCTACAGTTCCATCTACATGCCCTTACCACCTCTCTGTCTCTAGGTTCCAACTTCAAGGTGGCAACAAGTGCTTTGTGAGCAGCAGAACAAGCATTGTCAAACCATATTTTGGGCCTGTCTTGCTTAACTTTTGTATCTGTCGTCAAGAATCCCTTGATGGTGTGGCAAAACCCATTGAAAGCTCCCAAAATTTTGTAGGGATCCAGTTTCTTGTCTGACAACAGTTTCCCCTTTTTTTCAACAAGGTCTTCTAGCAAGCGCTGTATATCCATCATGGCCCATTTTTGAAGGAGTCCCTTGTTTTTGGTTAAAACATTTGGATCAATATCAGCTTGACAATTGTGCGCTACCTTTCCCAATTCCAAGGTGATAACCAGAGGATTATGGTCGCTGAGGCCATTTTGTAATATCCCAAAGTTAGTGACCTTATACTAGTGGTGCATTGGAAGAGAAATTGAATCAATAAGACTATCCTGTCCTCTGCCCGTATAGGTAACATGGCCATTTGATGGTGTCAAAATAAAATAAATGACAAGGACAAGTGAATACTTTGTCAAGATTCAAATAAAAATACCTCTACAAAAAGTGTGTTAAAAATGTGAGGGCTCATCGATATCAGTGCCAGGAACTTAATATAAAAAATTGCTAGAATGTGTAAATAGCCTGCAATTAAAGTCATCCACCCCCTCTTATCACAATGGAATACTTGCCAGGGTTATTCAGGACCTTTCTAAGAGTCTGATCAAGGGAAAAGGCAATCTCTGTGTTACTGGGCACACAATTAATATGATAGAAGTTAATCATGATGATCAATTCCTTTGTCTTGCACTGTAACATAATAATTTGAAAATGTGGTGAGTCAAGGTACATTTTATGCGTCTTCTGGGTTAGTGTAGTGGACTAAAGTGTATGCAATCTGCCTCTATGGTGTCTATGCATGGCCGGAGTGTGGATGTAAACAAAACTGTCAATATGTACTATGTCACATTGCCACATCTCCTGAAGACGTATCACATAACAATCCTTAACTACATCAAGTCATTCAGGTTTCCCCAGTTTAGCTCTTAGGCCAGCTATATTCCTAAACAAACATTTAAAATGAAGATTAGACACACGAAGGGCAGAGGATAAACGCTGATTATATCAGAGCAGGGTCCCTCAGTTATTGGTTGAAGAGATGAAACATCAATCACTTCTTCGTCTGTCAAACATACCAACTCTCAATCTGTACCAGTTAGAGTTTCAATCAGGTTAGGGGTGTTCAGTCAATAATTATCTGCAAGGCCAGACAGTGGAGCAAAGCAATTCTCATGAACATGTGGATCTGGTGTGAGGGTGATGTTAGGCAGCAGATACCTTTTCCTGTTCTTTGTGGCTGCAGTAGAAGGTTGATGATAAAATAAGCCTAATGGAAGTGTGGATATTTTATCTTGATCAGTGATTTGTAAATTTAAACAATGGAGTAAGAAACCCACAAATCTTGAACTTTTAAACTTCACAACCACACAGTCCACTATTGCAGATTTCCTAGCATGACCCAGCCAGCCTACCCTTCGTACCATAAGAATTTAATCTGCCAAATTATCGGGCCATCCTGTTTTTTATTAGCCAAAATGTGACTTTATTCTTTAAGCCCCTCCAGTCTTTGAAGGAGTACTTCGGCAAGGGATTGACACCAGTAAGAATAACCACACAGGGAGTACATTTAGGTGGTAATTGAAGACATATAGATCATCCATTACTTTCAGAATCATATCTGTTAGTGTCCACAATCTGACCGGGTGTCATGCACCTGTGTTCTGTTGTGCTGCTATTCATTATTCATGGGTCTCAATCGGTTATATAGTGGCAGGGTGAGATTATCGGTGGGTAGACCAGGTTTCCTCACTGGTATCATAGACAAGAGTCATGCTTCCATGTTCAGTATGGGAGCTGGAGGGGCTGAGCGATGTTACACTGTGTGCCCAACAAAGTTTGCAATTGATCCTCAAACTCCTTTAACTTGTGTGTTACATCTTAACAAAAGTCTTTTAATTCCGACTCCAAGTTATCAAAAACAGCGTCCAAATACTCAATAGTTCCATCCCGAGATCAGTTGGTAGTATTTGCTGTAGCATTTCTGGGCCCTTCAATGAACTCTCTGTATCTCGTGAAGCTAATGGTCATCCGATGTAACTTGCTCTGTGCTGAGAGGGGTTTAATATTTAAGGATTCAGCAGATATCCAATGAGGACCAGGATTAGAATAACTGAATCATTGGCTTGAAATTAAACTCATGTAAATGAATCTCAAGCAGGGAGTGTGGCTTGGCCAGCCAAGATGGCGGGCACAACCTCCTAGAGCTCCGCCAGCCATCCCGACCATCATCTGCCATCGGTGACATACACCACCTCTGTGCGGCTCCCTGCCTGGAGTCTCCCTCTCCCTGCTGGCTACTGACAGACCCCTCAGGGTGATGGCGGCGAGGCCGAGCTGAGCAGCGCTGAGATGCAACATGGCAGTGCAGGGCGAGACCCAGAGAAGACGGAGGCTGCCCGGTCCCTGCTAAAGTGAGACTCTGGCCTGGAGCTGCATCTCGGCTACCTCTCAGCTATGAGGAGCCCAGTGGCTGGTGCCGCCCTAGTGAAGTCGGGACTATGACCTGCACCTCCCCCCTTCTGAGGCTGCATGTGGCGGCGAGGCGGAAGGCCTTTAGGTCCCCCACGCCACGCTGAGGGATTCTGGACCTGAGAGGGAGCCCCTAGACGGCAGAGGAACCCAACACTACAATGCCATTGCCTGAGGCGCTCAGAGTGGCGGAGCCGATTGCGGGGCTGATCCTACTACACAGTGCGAACGAGCATTGGCCCACCAGAGAGGAGGCAGAAGTCGAGAGACCTTCCCTGATGCCTATGGCCAACAAAAGGTGAGTGGCAAAGTGCTTAGGGGAGGGGGGCAAATGCAGCTTGATCCGGAGAAGGGAACCTCTCCCCTCCCTTGTGCCGCCGCCCAGGCCGAGGGCCCAGAACTCCTGCCAGTCAGCTGTTAAGCCTCCCCCACTACCGGACGTGAGAGGGGTCCACAGGATCATATCATGGCCCAGAGGGATGCCTCGGCATCAGAGTCGGAGCGCGCATTCCCCCTCCCCCTGTGAGTGGGTTGGAGCGGCTGCATGGGGCCCTGGGATGGGGTACTGGACGAGAGGGACAAGCGGGAAAACAGGAAAGTGAACACTGATGGTTGGAGTGCTTCCCCCCTACGCTGCCTATTCCAACTGGATGCCACGGCAAGAACCTGTCCTACTGCATGTGCTACTAACAAACCAGGGTCCACGCTGCCCCCCTGACACACGCAAGTCAGCTGGGCCTGCAAGAGGACTGGAGAAGGCAGATTCCCAAGTTAGACACATGCACAGCACCAGCGACGACTCAGTGCCATATTCGAGGGGAGCACTTTCCATCACCGGCATGGGGCTCAAGGAAAGGAGCCCCTTGCCATATCTCCATGATGACTCATCTGAAGCACCTTCCCGCCTTAGCACTGTGAGTTAACCATGCTTGTGCTCCTCAGGGAGACCCCTTGAACTAGGAGCAGTGGCAGGCATGCTTGGAAGGCCAGAAATCTATGATTGGGACAGGCGCCCCCCTCTAGCTGACGTGGCAGAGATTCTAAACCGCATGCCACCTGTGCACAGGGGAGCCCCCGAGTGAGGTCCCTCGACCTGCTCGTAAGCCCCCAGACCCACTCTCCTCGGTATGCCTGGAGTGGAGCCAGTCGGCGTTGCCCTGAAGGAGCTGCAGTCCACCTCTGGGGGCCGGCTTCTGGTCCCGATAGGTCCGCGGGTGGAGGTGGCTGGTGACCAGCAGGGGGAAGACAGCTCGCCCCCCCATCATGTTGGAGAAGCTGGACCAGGTCCTGCCAACCATTGAACACTCCTGCATCACAGTGGAGGCATGCTTTGTATCCCTTGCAACAGATTTTATGCTCCTATGAGATGACCAATGCAATCTAGCCAACATGGTCATGGAGGGGGAAAAGACTGTAGCAATGCTACAACCGCTCATCCTGGAGAGTCGCTCAAATATTGCTGATTTACAGGCCAGGTTGTGCAGTTGGAGGATAGAGTGGAGGACCTTGAGGGCCAGTCCCGGAGAAGCAACATTCTCCTTTTGGGCCTACCATAGGGGGTTGAAGGATTGAACCTCCTCGCCTACCTGGATTCCTAGTTCATCTCCTTCACCTCACCCTCAGCACTTACCGCATTGTACTCCCTGGAAGGAGCACACTGCGTGCCGGCACAACGGCCGCCCCTGACCGCTTCAAGTCGAAAACAAAGTTGTCATGCTGTTTCCTGACTACATGAGAGCCGTCCAGCGGTAGCGTTCTTCGTTCTTGGAGGTTAAGCGTAGACTCCAACAGCAAGGAGTGCAGTACTCACTGCTGTCCCCTGCCTGCCTCAAGATATTATACAATGAGACCAGAGTATCCTTTACGGACCGCAAGGAAGCATGGGACTGGTCGGAGTGACATGGAGGGCCCCACTGACCACCCGAGGTGTCTCAGCAAAAATGCCCGGTGGGGAGGAAGCGCAGCCATGTCCCCTGACCTCAAACACATATAGCAGACCGCTGGGGGGTCTTCAGGCAGCGGAAAATGTGACCATTGCCATGCAACAAAAGACGATGACAAGGACCCACACCTGTTCACCTCAGAAGAGGACTCTATCTGCTCTGATGATTCCTGTGGCACCTCACAGTCTCTGCCCGTGGTGACTCCCCAGAATGCAGACACCCTTATTTAAACACCACCCCAGTTACCTTCACCCGGCACCAATGCCATCTGTGTTGCTCATGTACAGTTATATTGTATGGCCGATAATACACCTGGAATCTTTAATGGGCTCATCGCTGAGCTATGAATTCAGGTAGTTTTTACTCAGCTCACGTTCATCCCCATTATCTTCTATGGCTTTATTAGATTTCCAGGTTAGACAAATTTCTTTTGCGATGGGCTCCATATATTAGGATCATATCCCTACCCAGTTGCAGAATTCCCTTTGTTCCATTCTACCTCACTTCACCCTGTCACAGAAGGGGGAGGTAGGGCGGTAGAGCTTTAGACATCCCCTGCCACAAGCACAAACCACCTAGGTCTACCTGTGGCCCACACCTCTTACATCTGGTACTTAACCCTTAACATACGCGGTATGCACACTGTTCGAAAGCGTTACACTGTCTGCTCCTACCGTAAGAGGCAGAAGGCACAATTGATCTTCCTTAATGAGACACACTTGACAGTAATAGAACTTGAGCGCTTGCGCAGGCCCTGGGCGGCACAATATGCACAACAACATACTCAGCATATGCCAGGGGGTACTGGTGTAGGTCTGACCTGGGGTTCCCTTCCAGGAACACAGCAGGGAGGTAGACAAGGAGGGCTGTTATGCCTTCTTAGGGGGCAGACTGAACGGGCGGCCTGTTCTTTTGGGTAGCATCTATGCGCCGACCACTGAGCAGGCGGCCTCCTGGGACACTGTCACGAACACACTTGCGCACCATACATCACTACCGTGGATTTCAGGGGGTGAATATTACTGCATGCTTGATATTGGGCTTGGTCACTCTCACCCCCATTGCCCCGATCCCCCCCACATATGCATGTTGAATACTTTCAAGCCTGTACACACCATTGGTCCCTCACAGACATGGGGCATGCGCGTCACCCCACCTCTTGACTCTATTCCTTCTACTCAGCCCCACAAGATCTGCTTGTGTGACTGGATCATTTCCTTTGCTCCCCGCCGCTGGTCCCCTCCTCCAACACACGGACTATTTGGGCAGGGTCATTTGCGACCATGATGCACACATCATGGATCTTCGATGGACCTCTCTTCTGCCCCCAACTCCGGCTTGGAGGCTGCTGCAAGATTGTCTTGAAAACCAGGCGTTTTGGGGCGACCAGGAAACCTGAATCATGGAGAACCATAACACAGCCTCCTACAGAATACTGGAATGGGACGCTTCTAAAGTGGTTTTCTGATGTGCTTGTATAAACAGATTGCAGGCACCTGCAAGACCCTCAAACATATTATCACGACAACCGAGAACACAATGGCGGACCTGTGTAAGGCAGCGGACAAGGGCGTAACCCTCAACCAGCAATTGGTGGAAGCAAGGTATGCTCATGCATTTCTGTAGGAAGATCTGCGTCTCTATAACTTCACTGCTCATGCGACAAGGATGCACGAGAAGGGAACCAACCAGGCCGCCTACTGGTGTGGCTCGCTCAGCAAGACACGGACTTCTGGCCTATCACTGAACTGGTGTCAGGCCAGGGCCTCACCCTCCGCACCCAGGAGGACATCCTGCAAGCATTTCATGATTATTATGCCGCACTCTATGGCGCGCCACTGAGCCCAGGCGAAACCGCTGTGGGTGACTTTCTATCTGTTATCGCCCTCCCTGTATTTCGCCCATCACCAGGGCAGCATTGGATGAGGACATCTCCGCTGCGGAAGACAAACAGGTGATCTGTGACCTTGCTGGTGGCAAAACTCCCAGGTTAGACCAGTTGCCCCTGGAATACTATCACACATTCTCAACCCTCCTTTCTCCCAGGTTATCAGTCATGTATGTGGCAGCGGTGGAGGGGGGATACTCCTGCACTCCCTGCCTGAGTCCCTTTTGGTCTCCTTTCTGAAACCCGACAAGGATCCCACAAATGGCCTTGTACAGGCCCATACCCATACTAGGAGCAGATTGTGAATTATTGGGCAAGGCTCTCGATCCTCGATACAGTCCGCTACTTCCTGGTTTGGTACACCCTGATCAGAACGGATTTGTCCCCAGTCGTAACACCTCACACAACCTGCGAGAGTTCGATTTCCAGAAGAAGGTCTCCCGTAACACATGCTTCAAGAACATACAGTTCTTCATCTTACACAGCGCATACCTTCCAGCGAGTGACTGTACCATCACTTCCCAGATACACATTTCAAATGCCAATGCTGCGACGGCCTCTTTTATGCACATTATGTGGTTGTGCCTGTCCCTTCAGGCTTACTGGCGCGCAGTACATGACATGCTCCGGCAAGTAACTGGGCTACCGGATATTTTCTCCTGGGAGGCTTGCTCGCTCTGTATCCTCAGGAGGCAATAACAGCACAAAGTGCAGTTGAGATTTGGCACCTTAGCACCGTTGTCAGTCAAACAAACTATCCCATAACAGCGCTCTTCAGTTCCCCCACCTATGGAGGGGCACACTATGTAAACGGGGCGTGGCGGAGGAGACTGCGCTCCGCTCCGACGAGGTCCGCCGCTTTCGCCGCAGGCTTATCTCCCAGCAATGGGCTGGTATCCACTTCTGCTCTAGGCAATTGGGCAAAGAAGAGGACATGTCTCCGTATACCCCGGTGTCAGGAATCCCCTCCCGCACATGGATTCCCTCCCACGATGCCACTTCCGTGAACCTGGTGCGCTTGGAGGAGAGCGGACTACAACTCCCAGAATGCCCTCCGGCAACAATTGCCTTATGCAACTCAAGTGTTCTGGTTACATAACACCAAGGGTAACGCCTAGTTTTCATGTTATGCAACTCAAGAGTTCTGGTTGCATAACACCAAGGGGAACGCCTAGTTTTCATGTTATGCAACTCAAGAGTTCTGGTTACATAACACCAAGGGTAACGCCTAGTTTTCATGTTATGCAACTCAAGAGTCATGGTTATACAACGCCAAGAGTACTACTTAAGGAGAAGATCACTGGGACTCGGCGTCGGATATTCTGATCTTTGCAGGAGTACCTGGTTGAGGTACACGGACCCGTTGGTGAGTTGAGCGGCGGAAGGAACATTCTAAGGAGCGGAGGAGAGGTGCTGGCGTGTGCTTCCTGCCCGTGTCCTGTCCCGTTCTGAGAGCCGTATTCAACGTCATAGGGCACAAGTCCCGTTGGTAGAGCCGAAGCTCCCAACGGCCTGACAATTTGGAGAAAACGAGGTTGGTGCGAGCCGAAGCTCCCAACCCTCGTTCCTTGGGTAAACACACGCTTATAGCTAAGACGTTAACCAGGAGGTGTTTCCGCGTCTTAGCCATCGACACTCGTAGGAGAACTGGGATAGGTAGAGCGGCTGCTCCCATCCATTCTCTGCGCCACCTTGGGTATCATCACTTAAACCCGGATACAAGAGACGCACACTAGGAGGTGTTCCCAGCGTCTTTGTGTTGTGGCAGTACTCTGGGGGATACTGGTAGAGCGGCTGTTCCCAGGTGGTAGAGAGCCCGGCCGGGTGACTCCCACGTGCCCCCCCGTAGATTCCACAACTTTGGAACTACCCTTCACAGCGGTCGAGTGGCATTGTCGGCCACTGCTTAGCACTGTGCCCTCCGTTGGAGCATACCGGGTCCGGTGTGCATGCGGAGGACGGTTAGACGAGCTGTGAATGGGTATCGTACTTTAACTGGTGATTCCAGTACCGGTATTCTTTGTTGTCTGTAGTTGTTTATCTGTTTATTAAATCATCCTTAAACCTCCATTTCTCTGGTCCGTCGTCTGTTTGTCCCAACCCCGAGAAAGCCAGGACGTAACACCCGGCGAGCCCCTTTACCGCCACGCCAGGGCACCCTAACACAGTCAGAGCGTGGACTTGCTACCCTGCTCCATAGCCCTATAGAAAACAATAGACTATCCGTTCTATGCCATGCTCCACCCCCTTACCTAGTCCCTCATTTCCGTTCTCCAGTTCAAGTAATCTGCGATATCCCACCAACTGCCAGGCCCTGACTTCAGCATCATACTACAGCCAAATTGCACACACGGAGCCTCCTTCTTTAGCAAAACCCTGATTACGTACAGCCTCCGTGACAGCAGGATATACAAGATTGCCTGACGCTCCACATGCTGATGTAATGCATTACTATTGAACCCTGCTGTAAGACGTGACAGATTTGTTAACTTGTTAAATGCAAATAAAAACAATTTAATTTTAAAAAATGAATCTCAGGAAAAGACTATGACCACTGCCAACCCAAATCTTCTAAAGAAACGTAGGCGAGCAAGGATCAAACAAACTAAAAGTTCAGTCGCTGCAATGAAGACTATTAGCATAAGGATTTGATGGTCAGAGATTTCTCTATGCAAACCTCTTTAGTCATAGGTGACCCAATTAAGAATGCACGTTCACTTTAAGACAATAAATCAGAATGATCCAGCGGTAATTACCTGGTAATTTCCCTATTCAAAACCACATCACCTATGGTTTACCGCTGTAAAGGGTGAAAAATGATGGATCTTTTGATGACCGTGTTTCACCAAACAGGAGACTTTACATATATATAAAAATTAAATGCAAACAATATTAGAGGCAATAATGAGAGTGGTGAGTTATTTTAAAGGGTTTTATTTAAGTCAAAAGTTAAGGTTCTCTGACTCTTTATTCATTAGTCAAATATCAATCAGGTTACAGAATTGAAAAATAGGAAAAATAGCATTAATACAGAACATATTACAGTCTGCATATAAGCATCACATATAGGAAGGGAAATGTGGTGCAAATTGTCAGTCAACACTCTTAAAGAGTTTCTAAGAAAAAGAGTAAGTCTTACAAGGTTAATCAATAATTGATAATGGCAAAAATATCCCATAAAGAGAAATAAATGCAGTTTAGCACCTAAAATCTAAATCTGTTCTGATCCTTTCAGCTCTTTCCCTCTGCTTCGCTGTGCTAGTCTGTGTCTCTGTCTCAAGCTGCACCATAGCCCCCACAGAATGCAGCCCCTCCCTGTCTCTGTGTCCAGCACAGAAACTGGGCCTGGAGAGAGGCAAAAAGGAGCACTCCTCCCACTTGTAAGCCATATTTCAAGTAAAAGTTCACATGCTCAGTCCTAATAGCTGGTCCAATCAGAACTTCAAGACATATCATCTCCCCATGGGCTGACTGGATACGTCATTAATCAGGCTTGTTCCTGTTCAAATTTCAGTCTTGTGATTTATGAAAAAAAGTGTGTTCTTCTCTCCACGTTTAAACAGGCAACAAAAATATGCAACATTTTGAAGGTCGGAGGAAGCGGTAGGCAGGTTTTTTTTTATCAGAGGCCGTTCATTGAAAGTTGCAAGGGAAAAAGTAGCACATTCCAAACTGTTTCAGTTTAGTCCACTAAAGCAAACTAAAATCACGTGGTTATACTCTTGCAAAAATACATGATGCCATTTTAAAAGTACAAATACATTTTCTAAATTAATGTGCATTCTATAGTGAGATTACATATGGATTAATCACATATAAGCATGGCTGTTCAACTAATTAAGCATGTTTTCACATAAAAGCACCTCCAAACTGAAGCCCTATGTTTTCAATCTTGCTTTTCCACAATCTGCGTGCCATCATAAAACTCATGTCTGCAGCTTTTTGTCATATAATAATGCATATATTTTATAGGTGAAATCTAAGCTCCATCAATTCACCCTTTTGATAAATATCAAATCATTGTACCTTAAATGAGTCAAATATATGTTTTTCTCTACCTAAAATATTACTACTCATCTTTAGTACACAGGGGTCTAAAAGAGAACCCTACTAAATTAGCATGTTCTTTATCACTGGTTATTACAAAAGCTGAGCATATAACAATGTTACCTCTATTTCTAAGGCCACACAAATTTGGTCTGTAAGCAGATCATATATGGCCAAGCTCAAATGTTGTTGTGCAGATTTCTGTAAGTAGCTTCTTGGAACAGTTTGACAGTTTTCATTTATTTGTTTCAGCAAATTTTGGCTCCTTGTCACCTGCTTGCCTTCAGGGTGGCTCAAACAGTGTGGCATTCTTTACTTTTTCCATGCATTTTGACCACTCAGGTGCTGAAAAACTCTGCCAGAGCACCATCAATTCCGTGCACTTTTCCAATCCAAGCCTTTCGCTTTTATTTTCACTTTGATCAGATTCAGATGTTTCAGCTATGGGTGCAAATGATTTTTCAAGGGACCACTGCACACGTTTTGGATTCCCTTTCAGTCAGCTTTTTCCTACCTCCACTCGTAGGCCCACAGCACTAATTTCTTCTTCAGAGGCTGCATCTGACTCTTTCACCCTTTGGATACCGCTTTCATCTGAGTCAGTTTCCACTTTTTGCTTTTCCAGTGCCACCTCAGTTTTCTCTAGTGCTGCTTTAAACTCTGTGTGTTCCCTTACAGCTTGACTGACCCTCTTCTGTGGACTTTTGACCTCTGCTGGCATTTTTTCTTGAAGAGGAGCTGTTTTATCAGAGAGACACAGAACCATACATGTGTGAGAGGTATGCACCCAATTTGGAAGGCCACCACATTTCACAACAGTCTTTGCCAGGATCATTTGTAACAGGCCTTTCCATTTCACAGCATCTCTCAGATCAAAGTTTTGACACCATTCATTATGTAGATCTTGTGTAGCAGCTGCAATCTGGTGAGAAACTGCACGCTCCACATCAGTCAGACCTTCACGGCAATGGCTAGTCTTTTCATTAGTCGTTTTCACAAGTGCATTTGCATGTAAATACTCAAGCAACTTTGGTGATGCTGAAACACAGTCTTTTGCAAAGTGTAACTCTGTGCTGCCTTTGTGTTGCTTTATTATGCTTGAAACTTCAGGCAGTTAGCTACAATCCACTTCTTGTCCAGTCTGGTTTTGCACTCATCATCTTTGAGACCTCATTATGATCTGATTTCAGAGAAACTGGCAATCTATACGTGGGCATCAGCTTTTGCAATAACACATTTGAGACTAACAGGATACAATATTGTGCAACTGAATTAGCATTTCTCTTTCCCAGGACAACAGTGACTCTCAATTGAGAAATTATATTGCATGTTATGGTAAGGGCAATCAATCTCGAATTTTGGGCTGAGGTAACTGCTGACAGCCATGACACTTTGACAACATAATATATAGGAAGCACAGCATGTGCTGCTCTTAATGTGTCATTGTTACCTTTCAAATATGGGTCATCTACAAAATGGTTGGGCTGAATCAGACGTTCATCATTAAAGTCTAACTTTGGTTTCAGGCAGAAATTCATGACATTTAAACATTTAGGTTCAATTTGAATACAAACAATTTCATTTGCTGGCAGTAAGCTAAATACATTTGAATTTAGACATTTCTTGGTCACAGTATTTTCCCAAAACAACTCCACAAAGGAAGCAACCATTACAATAATTGGAAATGCCATTATTATAAACTCACTCTTTTTATGACTGACATCTACCACAGCTACTAAATTAAGGCAGCTGGGCATTTCTGTGACGTTGGGGTCAAGGGTCATTGGGAAATACGTCACAGACCTTTGAACAAATTCATGTTTTTGAACAGGCACTGAGAGAGCGCAGCCCTCCCTCTCACTGCACATTGGTGTATTTTCTCTTAAATAAACTTGCATTCCTAGTGACGGGGCACAACACCTTTTCACTTTTAACTCTAGGAATGTTTTTGTGTAATTGTTGTCCAATGGAAGCGGATCAGACACATCCTTGTGTGTCAGCCTCAGCAAAGGCTTAGCCACTAGGGAAAGGTTTAGTAACCACTCACTATAGCAGCTAACCATTCCCAAAAACTTCCTGACTTCTTTCTGAATTTGAGGTGGATTCATCTGGTAAATCATTTCCACTCTCTGTGGTGACACTTTTCTACCTCCCTTTCCAATTATGTGTCCCAGACATTCATTTTCTTTCTGACAGTACTCCTCACTAGCTTCATGCAATGGCACTGTGACATGAACTTGGCAAAAATCAATAACAGTAAGCCATTCTTCAGCACATGGCATGTGACAAAATATATTGGCTGGATTCGGTACCACAGGACAACATGGAAAAATGATGCTATTAATCTCCTGCTCTAATCTGTTCTTTTCATTTAGTTTCTGCGAACCTGTGATCAGAAAGTTACATAAACTTCCAATCAATTCCATCAAAAATCCTTTTATTGTTAAACTTCCTGCAACTGATGCTGTTCTTGAATACATGTCATCTAATTCTAATTTGAATGAGACATGCTCTGCACATTTTATTAATCTGACATCTTTCTCCGTGAACTCTCTTATTTCTGTGTTTATTATTGCTTTCAAATCAGAAGGTCATTTTTCAGCTGTCTTTTCTGAAAACAATGCTACAGCTGTCTCTTGTTGGGCCATTTTAAAATGTACATCCTCATCAGGAATCTGAAAATTAACATTATCTGGTGTATAGTAATCTGTGCCCTTTAATTTGCAAAATAATTGTTTTTCAGTCAGGCCTTGTTTCTGAAAATTATTCACATTTGCTTTGGACAACTTATTTAAATTAATTTTAGCATTTTCCATATTTTGTGGGACCATTTGGGCTTGAAAACCTCCTGCCATTGGTACCTGTTTCTGAACTGACATTTGCATTTGCTTAGCTGGCACCTCTTGCACCTGCATTTCTCTCTGTTTTTACACATTTCCTACTCCTACATCATGTTTAAATTTAAATATCTTCTTCCAGTGCTCAAATCTGTCACAAAGATGGCAAAAGGACACTTTTTCCAGCAGTACAACAGCCATACCTGAATTTGCACAAACCAAAACACCTTTATTTCCATCCTGTGGAACACCAAATATTTCTTGAGCACTTTTTACGTCTGCTTGTGAAACATCACCCTGTACCACAATTTTATTCTCTGCAAACAGCTTATTCTGAAAACGTTTCTGTGCAAACCTTCTCTGTACCATCATAGGTTTTTCTTCAAACTCTTTTGGCTTCATTCCCTGTCCAGCACAATAGTAACCTTCATCCTTCAAATGCCATTCTATCAGCTTTTGCTTTATGTGCACACTGATCTGATCAGAAAGTATTAAACCAATAACCAACTGAGTCACAAAGAATATTATGCTAGTGGCATCTGGACATACTCTACCACTGTTTTGATGAAACATTAAACACACACTTTCACAAAACTCATGAACCAATTTTAGCTCCTGTTTTGTTCAGAAAAGTAATCACTGCTTCATTTTTCTCAACAACAAGAGAAAATGATGGCGCATTCATGCAAACATTTTTCACTGTCTCCTCACCTGGCCTTTGCATCGCAAATTTTGATTTAAACCATAATTCAGTTTGCATGGCAGTGTCAAAAATCATTTCCAAATTAATACACAACTCCGTTAAAATTTCGATAACTCCATCAACTTTTGGGTACCACAGCATAAGTTTGTCTCTCAATTTCGGGAATGCGTTCAGAAATTCTGCAAGTTCACTTTTGTTCCGTGGCACATGAACATGCACTTCTCCCACCATTTTTCTCAATGAGCAAGCAAAGGCTTCTCCCTCACTCTGCTTATTATTTTCCTCAACTAAATCTGGTGGTTTCTTTTTCTTATCCAGTTTCCTTGCTAGGTCTGGTGGTTTATTTTTCTTCTCATGTTTTCTTGTGCACTTGTCTCCTAATTTCTCAAACCCATTGCATTTAAAAATATATTTCGTTTCTGCAATGTGCAATTGCATTTCTGAAGAACACATTGTCTCATTTGCCTCTTCATTCATGTGTACCCTGAAGCTTTTCTGAAATGGAAAACTTCCTGAAACATTCATTTCATATTTTTGAGCCAAATCGGTCAGTCTACCATGTGTAGTTACTGCACATGTATTTGTCTCCTTACTCAGGGAAATTAATTCTTTTTCCTGACACTGGTTCACATTTTCCTGATTTAAATAGCAAGGACTGTTAATTTCTTCATGCTCAAATGTTGAATTTAAAACACTAAGCTGTTTCTCTTTTTCTGGGTCTAGGTTAATTTGTTCTCCCATGCTTTCTATCTTTTTAATTACTGCTGCTTCCTCAAAGTAGGTTTGAAAAATCCCATCTTCAAATACATTCATTTTATCCTGGGCTGTGGGTGCTGTAAACACCATTTTTTTCCCATCTTTCAATGCTTGGACTGTCTGGGGTCGTTTCTGTTCAATAATCTGTGCATTCTGAGTTTCTGGAATAAACCCTGACATATTTACTCCTTCTACAACTCTTTGAACCTTTTAAGTAGGGCCCATATTAATTGAGACAGTCATAATTTGTCTAGGCACTGTCTGTACATCTGCAGCTTGTAGTTTTTTCACTGAATCAGTCACATTTAAAGCAGTAACACCTGGACGTATCACTGTCAGTGCTGAATCAACATGTAGTGAGTCAATCTGAAATGTCTGCACATTTGTCTCATTCTATATTTCTCTCTTTTCAACAGAAGCAGTAGCCACTGTAGTACTTACTGGTATACTATTCTCAGTATGTTTAATGGGAACCACATAAAGTGCCATACACTCAGTTAACAATGCATCCATTATTTCATCCCCTGAATCATTATTTATTTGAAGAGTTTTATCATCATTAATTCCCTTCTCCTGCATCTGGTGCTTTACCTTTTTATCCTCACTTGCTTTGTCTCTTGCTGCTTTTTTCCACATGCTTAAGGCCTCAAATTGTGCAGCTCTAGATGGTGTCTTTCTTTCACATAACACTTCCCTTAATTTGTTAATAACTTTCAATTCAAAAGTACCATCTTTTGGAAACCTCAAAGGACCCTCTTTTTCAGTAATCTTGCACCATTGGTGAACCCACATACATGATTTTTGTCCCAAATTGGTAGACATAAAATGCACAGGTGTTCCTTCAGGAGCATCACCAACAAAAAACACATTTTTCACTTTACCTCCAAACAGCTTCTTTAAACCTTTCAACAATTCAATTGTTGCAATATTTTAATGCAATTTATTTTCTCCAATCCTGCCACAATTGACAGTTTCAGTCAGTTTAACTCCTGCTACTGACCCCTTCTTTACAAACAGGGCTCACTACACACCCACTGTCTCGTCCAGTGCCAGCGTGGCCATTTGGGACATCAGTTTTCCTCCTGCTACTGGCCCTCCCTTTACAAAATCTTACGACAATCTTTTTCTTACGTTCTCTTTTACTCAAAATCTATTAGTAACGACATAAAAATGCCACCATTACCGTTTCTCCAGAATTAAGACACATAGTTGGAGACCCAATGCTCCTGAGAAATAAAACTAGAGTTTCACAATTAACCCGAATGCCTTTTCATTCACACACTTTCACACAAGAAAAAGTAGTACATTCACACAGAATCCTGTCTTTCCCGAGAACAGCGAACAGTCTGTCCTACTACAGAATTATGACATACGTTAACAAAGCAGCGCTTACCTCTCCTTCGTCCTTCTAACAAGCTCAGAGAGTACCTATTACCTTTCCAGTGATAAGCGTTATCGGAATGCCAGTTGTATCCCTGGTACCTAAGACCAGAATTTCACAGGTAACCTTCGATATCATACACACTTCTCTCACACAGAAAATGTCTCTAATGGCAACACACGACGATGTCACCGAATCGAACACAGACAATGCGTCGTGCAACTTCAATCGTTACATGTTTTCCCTGTGTACCTACAGAGCAACAACAATTCCGTCTTTCCCGAGAGCAGCGCTTACCTTTGCCCTACTACGGAACCGTTACAAACTTCCGACTTCCTACATCCCAGAAGCCGTGCAAACAACATATAACTCGACGCGACTCAACATAGAATGTTAGTACATAAATCAATAATCAATAAATCTGTCCTATGAAATTACCAATTCAATCAATAAAACAAAATAAAAAACATCAAGTCAAAATGAGCAAACTTTCATCCACAGTCAAAACCCTTACTATTTTTCAACACCTCAAAAACATACCTGCAGGCACATTAACATTTCACAACCCTATTAATACTCACACCACTCCAGCAATCTCCTTATTGTATCACCTTTCCAGTACTGCTTTGCCAGTCTTCAGGTTCTGAGCACAGGAATCTGAAATCAGGACTTTATCTAACTTGGGTAATTATTTTCTAGCACTAGGCATTAAACTAACTATGCTCCTTTTGGTGATGGCACTAACCTTAACTCTGCTACCAAAAACTGATCCAGCAGTAATTACCTGGTAATTTCCCTATTCAAAACCACATCACCTATGGTTTACCGCTGTAAAGGGTGAAAAATGATGGATCTTTTGATGACCGTGTTTCGCCAAACAGGAGACTTTACATATATATAAAAATTAAATGCAAACAATATTAGAGGCAATAATGAGAGTGGTGAGTTATTTTAAAGGGGTTTATTTAAGTCAAAAGTTAAGGTTCTCTGACTCTTTATTCATTAGCCAAATATCAATCAGGTTACAGAATTGAAAAATAGGAAAAATAGCATTAATACAGAACATATTACAGTCTGCATATAAGCATCACATATAGGAAGGGAAATGTGGCGCAAATTGTCCGTCAAAACTCTTAAAGAGTTTCTAAGGAAAAGAGTAAGTCTTACAAGGTTAATCAATAATTAATAATGGCAAAAATATCCCATAAAGAGAAATAAATGCAGTTTAGCACCTAAAATCTAAATCTGTTCTGATCCTTTCAGCTCTTTCCCTCTGCTTCGCTGTGCTAGTCTGTGTCTCTGTCTCAAGCTGCACCATAGCCCCCACAGAATGCAGCCCCTCCCTGTCTCTGTGTCCAGCACAGAAACTGGGCCTGGAGAGAGGCAAATAGCAAGGCAAAAAGGAGCACTCCTCCCACTTGTAAGCCATATTTCAAGTAAAAGTTCACGTGCTCAGTCCTAATAGCTGGTCCAATCAGAACTTCAAGACATATCATCTCCCCATGGGCTGACTGGATACGTCATTAATCAGGCTTGTTCCTGTTCAAATTTCAGTCTTGTGATTTATGAAAAAAAAGTGTGTTCTTCTCTCCACGTTTAAACAGGCTACAAAAATATGCAACATTTTGAAGGTCGGAGGAAGCAGTAGGCAGGTTTTTTTTGTATTAGAGCCCGTTCATTGAAAGTTGCTAGGGAAAAAGTAGCACATTCCAAACTGTTTCAGTTAAGTCCACTAAAGCAAACTAAAATCACGTGGTTTTCTACACTGTGAAACACAATTCAGCACATTTCTACTTTTGCAAAAATACATGATGCCATTTTAAAAGTACAAATACATTTTCTAAATTAATGTGCATTCTATAGTGAGATTATATATGGATTAATCACATATAAGCATGGCTGTTCAACTAATTAAGCATGTTTTCACATAAAAGCACCTCCAAACTGAAGCCCTATGTTTTCAATCTTGCTTTTCCACAATCTGCGTGCCATTATAAAACTCATGTCTGCAGCTTTTTGTCATATAATAATGCATGCATTTTATAGGTGAAATCTAAGCTCCATCATAGCAGAGTCAAACCAATTTAGTAAATTTAGTTTATCGAGCACAATCAGATAATATCTAGTATTAAAGAAATGTAGCATTCTAGTTCTAATTAATAATAATCATTTAATGAATACCTAAGCTCATATTTCAAGGAAAGAAATAAGGAGTCTGAAAGGTAGCTCTCAGCCAGGAGACTCCTAAGCACACACATCGTATGCACCAGTCCAGAAAAAGCCAGTAAAGTCTTTCGCAAGACTGTCAGGAAAGTTCAACAAAGTTCCAAGTAGCCAGTCCAGTTTGATAGACAGAGATCTGTCTCTCTCGGTCACAGTGATGACATCGGCTTAGTCTCTCTCCATAGCAAAATGAAGAAGCAATGATAGCAGCCCCGGTTTCTTTGCAGATAAGCAATTATACTCGGTAAGTTCGAGGGTGACACCTCCTGGCATCACCTCATTTAGTCAGACCACTAAATCCATTGGTCAGTTTGGTGAAATGGTATGTTTAATTTAATTGTTAAGACACAGAATAGGTGGATCCATGACATAGTTCCTTAAGTTAACCACTACTGTGTCCAGCGAACAATGACATTTGGAGGAAAAGGACGTTGGGTTCAGAAGGGCACTTTCCCAGGCATCTGTCCTAAACTGTAGCGAAAATGTATCAAGTGCCCTGCACAGCACAGGAGGAAGTCAATAGTACTGTTATAATATTCAACACAATTGGTTAATGTGTGGAATTTCCCAAAACGCTTTAGTTGTGCAAATTCAGCAAGTCATATTTACGAAAATAAGGCCTACATGAATTCAAGCTAACATACAGTAAAAACAAGTAATAGTGATGAAACACTTAAAATAGAACTAAGCAAATGAGTTCAAAATATACCATTAATACTTTGGTTATTGTCCATCACAGTTGAAATTAATACATGTAAGTATGGGGTACTCATAAAATATTCAAAGCACCAGCATGCACACATGTCTAATATTTTATCTAAAACATTTCATTTGCGGGTTAAACCATTAATACATAAATGAAACACATTGTACAGAAGATTCATGTTAGCATGATTTGAGATGCAAATGTAACACCTCCTTTTCTCTTGTCATTTTCGGTGAGCACGTTATTATATGCAAAATCAGTTTTCTTTACTTTTCTTTTCACATTTAACTCATGTTGATGCATATTGTTGTCAATGAAACCTTATTAATAATAACACCTATATATGAAAATCAGATTGGTTAGACATAAACTCCATAACATGAGAGATTATCATTTCGTACATTTCTAAAACATGTTAATTTCATAAAATGTTTCATTAGTAAAGGACAAATTATGTTACTTAAAATTAATAATATATGCCTAATCTATCTTCTTCTGCATGCTTTTACGATGCTGTAACTATAATTCTCATGCTTTGTGTCATTTCTCATAACGTGTCATTTGTGCACTTTTCGCATTTGTCTCAGAATAATGTTTAAGGAATGTCTGTTCTGCTATAAAATCTTAGATCATAATTAATCATATTCATGGGGGGGGGGGGCTCATTTGCTGCTTTGTCTTGGTCTTAGGTTTGGGGATCTTAGGAGCCCCCTTTTGTGCTTTTCCCTCCCCAAGTTTCCGCTTAGCAGGAGGGGGTTTAGATTCACTAGAATTGGGGCTACTTGGTCTTGGACTGGAAATCTCCACCATAGAGGCACTAGGACCACAAGCATTATCTGATTGAGCAGATGCTGAATTATATTGATTCATAATATTAGTCCTTACATGGCTGCCATTTAATGATGTGTTTAATTCATTATTTTGAGGGCCTATCGACTGACTGCCTACATGAATTTTAGGGGTGTTAAACAGCTTCTGTACAGGATTAATCCGGGTCTCCACTTGCTCTAATTAGGTGGATATTGCCCCCATAGAACCGGGTAAACATTGTTATTTAAGGGGATACAGTGTTTCCCTTATTCCCTGAGCTTACTTGCTGTGCAAGTCTTTTTTCCCCCATCCTTAATTACGGAACAGCCAATAATACACTCTAGGGCAAAAGTTGATGTCAAAAGTAGGACTCCTACCTTGAGCATTAACCACAAACCAAGAGTGGTGGACCAGCCCTTGCGCAGCCTGCACGCTTCCCTCGCCTGCAGAAGATTTCACGGTGCTTTAAGGGTGTCAGTGGCACTGTGAATGCTCAAGCGCCTCCTTGCAGGTTAAGGTGAAAACCTGTCTCCTGAGACTGTGAGCCTCTTCACAGACCTCCAGTCCTGCAAAACAGGAAAGCATGTTTACACCAACTGCTGCCTGCTAATTCATCACTTTAGACTTAGGTGGCATTAAAGGGTGGCAGAGGCCTCCAAAACTTTTTGTCACGGTGGCACAACTATACTATAGATATATTAGCAGTGTAGTATTTAACACTCACAGTCATGCTAACCAGGGTTTTAAGTGGGCCGGGTCCTGCCGGTGCTCAGCACCAGCAGTTCTAAAAAGCAGGCACTGAGATGAGTCTCCATTGGCACAAAACTTATGCTAGGCTCAAGCAGACATATTTGCGCTATAGTGTTTGTGCATGACGCTCGGCAGCCTAATTGTGCGCCAGGGAAAGAGCAGGATAGTGCCATATCTTTGTAGATGTAGTGTTTTTTTGCTCTCTCACGCAACGTAACACAGTACAGTACAGTAACTTTGGCCATTTTGTTAATCTGGGCCCATGTGTTGGAAGAAAGAGGCACAACCAAGCCTTATGAAGTCCTCTTTCCAAGATGGCGGTCTGTCCAGAAATTGCTGCATAAGGCTCCCAATTGAAAATTAAATTGGCTCTTCTTATGTGATGTCAGTTCCTGTTAGCATCAGACATAAAGGAGGCATTACAGAGTAATCTTTAGCTTTTAGTCAAGAGCTAGAAGACTACCATGGATGTGTTTTGTCTTCCTGACTTTTACCCTCTTAAGGAGATACTTGACTGCATTAAGTGCAGGGAGCTATTGGGAAGAGTCACCCTTTCCTCTGGGTATCAAAAATGAGACCTTAATAGGGTTCATTACTTAACAAATACCCTGAGAGAAGTCAGATTGTCCCTGTCAAGATTGTACGGTCCCTAGACAAAGCCAAGCACAACGTAAAAGGTAGGTGACCCCAAGTACTGTTACCGGATAGATACTGGCATTGAACGAACTAGATGCATTTTAATGGAGCTTACTAAGATGTACTGGGTGTCTGGAACTGATACTCGGGGACAGTAGCAAGCAGTGTCGCATTCACAAGAGGAACAAAGACACCCTATGTGTGCTTTGCATTGTGCACAACACTCTTGGTCGTGCCTACCACACAACATAAGTCATCACACATGCACACAAAAACAATCCACACCCCCCTAAACTAAAGTACAGGCACCCCGTGGCAAACGTAAGGAGACTGGATGGAAGTTCTATGTGAGAGGTGGTAAGAATTCAACAGTACAGTAAAATTGTCTCAATAGTCCATTGTATCCGTTACTTGAATGGAGGGTACAGTAGCCCCCCAGTAGTGTGTGGCACACGTTGAGCTACCCCCTGCTATAAAGAGCCTGTTACACTGCAGACGGACTTCACCATAAATGTGGAGCACCCCGTGTCAATTCACTGATTGTCGAGTCCACTACTGAAAAGCACAGGCAGTACATCAAACACATGCATGGCGATGCATTTTTCCTTGCTATGAAAGGACTTCCGACCCTAAACCTAGATACTTCTTGATACACCAGGACTTTGTCACAAGTGGAAAACAAAACAGTGATAACCCCTCTACAGCAGATCGAATTCCTTTATTTTATCGTGAATATCTCGTAGGTGATGCTCAAAATTCTATTAAAAGAATATATTCAAATATAAAAAAGATTTGTGTGAAAATGAGAATGAACATGATCTTGCCCTGTGACTTACCAAGGATAGTGGACATATTGTCTTGCTTCTGTCAGGTGATATTTGAGTGGCCATTCACTAGATGGCAATGCAAAGGTCGACATGAAATAAATACCACAGACAGACCCCAATAGTGGCTATACCATACAGAGCTTACAGACACTGGATGATGGAACTATCTTCCGAACTTTCTGAGTTATTTTTCACAGATTATGATGGGAGAAAACTGGGTTTAAGAGAAAGGTGGGGGCTGTAACTACTGAAGACAACATATCAGTGAAGAAAATAGACTTTCAGATCAACTGTCTAGAATTGCTGGTTCTGTAATATCTTTGGGAACAATTCAGTTTTCACTATAGTTAATACAGATTGTTTGCCTTTTTCAAACATGCTTGTGCTGAGAGTTATACCTCAAATCAGTTGTGAATTAAACGAAGCATAGACCAATATTTGTGTGGCATGCTTGGAATCTATTAGGAATCTACTGTTTGTCGGTGGCCAGAGCTTGACAAATGGAGATAGAAACATGAGATTGTCAATTCTCTTGCTACTCCTTCCTTCTGTAGTACCCTACCATTCTCTTTGTGATGCCTTTCCCAGTATTGCCATGATAAAGTGGTTAATGTCTATTGTTCTTTATCAACCCAGGCCTCTGTCTTTCCTCTGAGTCCCGTGGCCTGTCTGCCTGTTCCACCTACCCCTGAAGGCCCCTGTTCCTTGATTTTACCTTTTTTAACTTGAGACAACATTGCACTATTTATCTACCAAAAAATTAAGTTCCTTCCTTGACCCATGTCCAGCTAAATTTTTATCGGGAGATCAAGGGGAACGCTGGGTGTTAGGACATTTGTAGTGGCACGGTGATCCCATGCAGAAATGTTAGGAACATGTGATTCTTTTAGCTAAAAGGAGGTTTGCAGGGGATTTTGGGTAGGAAAACATTGGGGTATCCATGCAAGCCACACCTCCCTGGACTATCCAGGGTGCCTACTTTTCAGAAATGTGTTGGTTTGGTAGGCTTCACTAGATACCCGCCGAGCCCGGAACCAAAAACGCAGGTGCCTCCCTAGCATAACCAGGTTGTTTTGTGATAGATAATTTTGATGTCTCCACAATATGTTTTGGGCCCTTCCCTGCGTGGGTCCTCGGACCACCCACGCAAGTGTGGTACCATTTTTATCGGGAGACCCGGGGAAATGCTGGGTGGTAGGAATTTGTGTCAGCCCAGTGATCCCACAACTTTCCCCCAAAGAAATGTGAGAAAAATTAGATTTTTTAAGCTAAATTTCAGGTTTGCAGGGGATTCTGAGTAGAACAACGTTGGGGAATCCACGCAAGTCACACCTCCCTGGACTCCCTGCAGGTATCTATTTTACAGAAATGTCTGGGATTGGTAGGTTTCCCTAGATGGCCGCTGAGCCCGGGATCAAAAACACATTTGATTCCCGTGAAAACAATGTCATTTGGTAATCAATAATTTTGAAGTCTCCACAGTACGTTTTGGGCTCTTTCCTGTCGCGGGCACTAGGCCTACCCACACAAGTGAGGTACCATCTTTATCAGGAGACTTGGGAGAATACTGGATTGGTGATAGTTTGTGGCTCCCCTTAGATTCCAGAACTTTCCATCACAGAAATGCGTGGAAACTTCTTTTTTTATTTTTTTACAAAGTTTCAGGTTGTTAAGGCATTCTGGGTAACAGAACCTGGTGGGAGGCACACAAGTCACCCGATACTGGTTTCCCCTGGGTGTATAGTTTTAAAAAATGTACAGCTTTGGTAGGTTTCCCTAGGTGCGGCTGAGCTAGGGCCCAAAATCCACAGCTAGGCACACTGCAAATAAAGGGTCATTTTTCAGTGGGGGAACACAGAATAGTACAACACGTGTTATTGCCAATTGACTTTCTTTGCATTTTTGCCTTCCAAATGTAAGACAATGTGTAAAAAATAAGTCATTTTGAAAAATGTTCTCTAATTTACATTCTGGTATGCATACCCACAATTTCGAGATGCGCAAATATCCACTGCTTCTAAACTCTATATTTTGTTTGTTCCCATTTTGGAAATATATATGTTTTATTGATGCCTATTTTTCACTCTTTACCAAATGAATTGCTATATACCCGGTTCAAAATGATAAACCGTTGCAAAAACGCAGCGCCGTTATTTGTTCTGGGTTCTTTTGGTTCTTGGTAAACCTACAAGTCCTATATATCCCCGAAACCAGAAGGGTCCAGCGGACATAATAATATATTGCTTAAAAACTAGGGGTGGGCGTAATTTGCGTAATCGAGTTACGCAAATCTCCGCGAAACGGTAAAAAATCTCCGCGAACACGCAGAAAATTCCGCGATCACGTGGAATTGCTTGTTCGCAATGCTTTTTTCCTGTTCGCAATCGCTGTTTGCGTGCTCGGGGGGAAATATCTCGCGAACACGCATTCTGAGAACGCGAACAAGCAAAAAATTTCGCAAAGTCGCGGAACGCAGATTTTTGGGCGATTTCGCGTTCTCCGCGGAACGCGAAATTACCCAAATTCCGCAAATTCCGCGAGCGGAACGGAATTTGCCGCCCAGGCCTATTAAAAACAATTGTCATACTTAGAAGAAGTTACAAGTGAAAACGTTGGCACAACTCAATTTCAATATTTATTATTTTCAACTGTTAGTTTCTATAAAAACAAACCGTAACGGATGTACACAAATGACCCCTTGCTGAATTTATAATTTTGCCTACTTTTACAAAATGTATAGTTTTCTAGGATCCATTATTGATTCCACACCCATTTCTACCACTTACTGGAAGGATGTTGAAAGCACAAAAAATAGGAAAATTAGGCTATGTCCCAGTAAGATACCAAAACTGTGTGGAAGTTTTTTCTGACACAAGTCTGCCTGTTCCTGAAAGATGGTGATTGTAGCACCATAAACCCTTTATTGATACTTTTTGCAGGGCGAAAAACAGACACTTTCTTCTGCAGCACTTTTTACCAATTTTTCTGGAAAAAACACAAATTAGCTGTATTTTGGCCGATTTCTCGGTCCCCACAGATGAATCCACAAACCCTGGGTACCTTTAGAATCCTCAAGATGTTGGAAGACAAGGAAGCAAATTTGGCGTGGATACCTTATGTGGACAAAAAGTTACAGGGGCTTAAGCTCAAAGTACCCAAATTGGCAAATAAAGGGTTAGTACAGGGGGAAGGCCTAGCAGCGAAGTGGTTCATGGTTCACCAACAAGGACAATGCCATTAGTGAACGAAGAGGCAAATCAGTAGTAATGTAAACCCTATACGTGACCCAGATTCTTATTATAGATGAAGCAACATTATAGTCTAATAAATTAAACATAGAAGGTGCTTGAACAGCGCACATTATGAACATCAACAATTTAAAATTGCTCTCATATGTCATCATAAAGAAAAAGGAGACTCTGTGAAATATATTTACCTAGGATCAAACAATTGTGACAAGCAGGGAAGCCAGTATTAATTCCAAGATATCTTGTTTCACATTTTGAAATTCAGCCACCACATGTATATTTCTGTCTCGCTCTCTCTCCCGTTTTACAACAAGGCCGCTGTTCGGTCTTTTACTCCTGGAAGATGATGAGAAAAACCAACACAGAAATAGCAGACCCAACTCAGAGGCCACTGATTAAATAAACAGGCCAAGAATGCATTTTTTTGGGGGGTGTCAGACCCCAAACACAACACTGAGGCAACGTTGTAGCAAATCACTCAATTTGGTTAATGGGGAATGGTAACCAAAGATGGTGATTGGAGCCAGGACAGAATGAGAGAAATAAAATCAGCGGTCATATGCTTAATGTGGTAATATTATGACCTCTGGATCAAATTTATTATTTCCCATGAAATGTTTAAAAACTAGTTTTTTACGTTTTGCCATTTATCTGCAGAGTAGTTTGCGCAAGACTTTTGGTTGGGATAACATTCACAGTATTTCCGCTCTGTAGACCCTAATACGAGTTGCATGGTAGTGGTTGGGTGCAAACTATACATGGATAATTAACGCAGCAATGTGGTAACACCCTACCAGTACCATTCAATTATATGTTAAACCCCAAGGAATCGGGATTAACGGTGCAGAACTGGATTTTCTGAGCAGTATTCTGCACAGTACTCCCTCTTCCATGCGGTTTAACCCCTTCAGTGCCCCGCCCTTTACCCCTCCTGTGCCGGGCGTTGCATTAGCGGGCGGGGTTCATGACGAGATAGTCTCGTCACGGGCACAGCGCAACCGTGCTCCATGACGAGACTATCTCGTCATGGCATAGAAGAGGTTAATGCACACTTTTTACCCTCACCCGCTTGCTGGAATAAATATATGTGGTAGGGTGGAGAGGGAAACGAGGGAGGGAAGGGAAAGATTTTGCCTTTCATGGGTGTTGGAAGCCGGAGTCCCAGTCCCGCACTACTGTCACCAAGTGAGGGACCCGGGGCTCCTCACTCAACGTTAGGCCAACAAAGGACACAGTTTGAGATAGCCCTGCTCACCCCCTTGGTAGCTTGGCACGAGCAGTCAGGCCTATCTCCAAGGCACGAGTGTACAGTATGTGCAACCACGCCCACAGCAACCCCCTGGTGACACCACAAATCGACCTCACGCGAGTTTGATTAAAACTAGTATAAACTTTATACAAAAAGATATACGATCAGACCACAACATACAAAAGCCAACATAGGATAAAGGGTAATATTCGTTCCGGCTGGCTGGTAGGGTCAAATCCCAACCACCGCTTTCAAAATGCTATGATGGTCGTAATGCTAAAATCACACACGTTTAAATGGACAAACAATAGTCCACTACTTAACAATACAATCCTGTGCTGGGCAAAGGAGAAATAATACAATGCGTATAGATACACCCGGGTACCTTGCAATGGGAGAAATAATGAAATGCGTACCACTACAATCATGTACTGGGCAATGAAGGAATAATGTAATGCGTCACACCCCAATCACATACTTTGCAATGAAGAAATAATGCAATGCGGGCAGCTACAATCATGTACTTTGCAATGAAGGAATAATGCAATGCGGGCCTCTACAATACTGTACTTTGCAAGGGAGAAATAATGCAATGCGTAGCGCTACAATCATGTACTTCGTGATGCAAAAATAATGTCAGGTGTCCTAAGACAGTCCGGCAGTTCGTGAACAGCAATATTGGCAATGTGTATTTCGACAATCAGCCTCTTCGATAACAGTTGTCACCCCACACATATCAACGATGACACAAAGTACAGCTTCTTACACGGGCCCCAGTACTGCCACTCCTTTCGTCAGTATGGGCCCCGATCTGAGCAGAAGCAAAGGCTCACATTGTCAGAAGGACTGTGAGGCTGAGAGAGTGTAACCACTCAGAGCCCGCAACCCGCCCAGGTATTGATCCACGTTACCTGGGGGCATTACCCCACTCTCCTCTCCTCCTTCCACGAACTGGGCCTTCCGTGCAGAACTTTCACAATGGGCCTCAGTGGCTCATCCAGGTAGCTCAGCTCCTCTGGGGCTGCCGGTCCGGGCCGCGACAGTTAGGAAGGTCTCCGGCGGCCGCGGGGCACACATACCCCAAGCCCCCGAGATTACTTTAGTCCGGGTGCAAGTTCACCACAGAACCCTCCAGGTCTCCTCTTGCATGAAGCCACACACACAACGCTGATGGGACTCCTCGTCGATTCCGAGTGCACGCTCACCAGGCACTCCTTCTTGCGGTCTCAGTTGGCACCAAGACACGCACACCGCGTTGCAGAGACTCACTTTCTTCCGGTGCTCACAATGATCAGCCGATCACCTCCACAGTCCCAGGTTGCACCAAAGCACACATGATGCTTTACTGAGACTTACTCCAACTCCGGTGCCCTGATATCCAGACGCTCTTCACAAATGCCTTCGGCCACACCATGACATGCTCACCGTGTCCGAGCCTCACTTCTCCTCCGGTGCACACGCCGACCAGGTGCTCTTCTCCAACGCCTCTGGTGCACCCTGACACGCACCCTGCTTGTCCGAGACTCACTCCACTTCCGATGCACACGTTGATCAGGCGCTTCTCACCAACGCCTCTTGTGCACCACGACGTGCACCCTGCGTGTCTGAGACTCACTCCAACTCCGATGCACACACCAACCAGGAGCTCTTCACCAGCGCCTGCGGTGCACCATGACCCGCACTCTGTTCGTCCGAGTCTCACTACAGCTTCGGTGCACATGCGGACCAGGCACTCTTCCCTAATGCCTGGGGTGCACCACGACACGCACCCTGGGTGCCTGAGACTCATTCCAGCTTCGATGCACACGTTGGCCGGGCACTCTTCACCCATGCCTCCTGTGCACCACGACACGCACCCTGCGTGTCCGAGACTCACTCCACCTCCGATGCACACGCCGACCAGGCGCTCTTCACCAGCGCCTGCGGTGCACCATGACACGCACCCTGCTCGTCCGAGTCTCACTTCAGCTTCGGTGCACACGCAGACCAGGCGCTCTTCACTAATGCCCGCGGTGCACCACGATACTCACCCTGGGTGTCCGAGACTCACTCCAGCTTCGATGCACACGTTGGCCAGGCACTCTTCACCCATGCCTCCTGTGCACCACAACACGCACCCAGTGCGTCCGAGTTTCACTCCTCCTTCGTGTGTCCAAGATCACAGGGCACACCTTCGGAGGGTCTCAAGCTGCCACAACACACGCCCACTGCGTCGCTTGAAACTTCTCCGGAAACTTTTATGTTCTTGTGTTTCCAAACAGCGAGCCAGCTCACCTCGGGCCCTTGGGGTTACAAGATACAGCACAAAGTACAGTATTCGTCAAGCAGGGGGACCCAGCGCTCCAAGCACAGTCCCAACAGCCTCTTCCTTGGTTAGAAAAGCAAACTGCAGGCCAGCCCCAGATCACGAAGCAAGGGTTGGTCTTTCCCCAGCAGTCTCTTCAGTTGTTCCTTCCTTAGCAGAGGTTCCTCTTGACCACGAAATGGGCCCAAGCTTTTTCAGTCTCAATCCATTTTTTGTTCCATCCCAACATTCAAGGGTTTCAGCTCTCATAGTTATACCCCTAAATGTCTTTGAAGTTCGCTGTGCTCAGAGGTCCCTGACCCCTGCCTAAATCAGTTCTGGGTGTCTCCCTCCCAGTGTCACCTTTCCCCCTTTGATACTGGGGGTCTGGATCCTTAATCACTCAGCAGGAGATGGGTCAATTGTCTTATAGCAGTGACCTTTGCCTCTTCACCTCCTGGAGCTTCACCTCGCCTTCTCTCCAGATGCAGGTCAGCCTGGTGCCATCTCAACCCCTCCCTTGGGTCAAGACCTTCCCCAGCTCCTCTCACCTCTCAGATCCAGACAGAGAATCCACATTCAGCAGAGACACACAGAAATGCTTAAAACACAAAACTCAGCCACTTTCTAAAAGAGTGGTTTATGAAAACCCAGTGACAAAACCACTTTCATAGAAATATGTGTTATGACACTGTGAGTTCATACATACTAAACTTCACCTCTCCATTATAAACTCTTAGGAAACTAGGCTAACAAAACACAAGACCCAGCCTCCCCCATTCTGTCCTATGGGCAGAATGACCTTTCACCAGTGAAAACAAAATGGAGTGTGTTTCACTGTCAGGACATAGCACACACCTCAGTATATGTTCTGCCTTTTACTCACATTGCACCCTGCCCAGGGGTTACCCGGGACCTACCACAGGGGTGCCCAATGTGTATGCAAAAGGGAAAGTAATGCCTGACAAGTGGTTGCACTTGTCAGGACAACATGCTAACTTAGCAAACTGCGCGCAGGCCCTACACAGCAGGCCTGAGTTCCCTTCTACGCGCGCCTTTGCATTACTAGCCCTGGCACACACAGTGCACATCACTAGGGACTTTA
This sequence comes from Triturus cristatus, assembly GCF_964204655.1. Taxonomy (NCBI): domain Eukaryota; kingdom Metazoa; phylum Chordata; class Amphibia; order Caudata; family Salamandridae; genus Triturus; species Triturus cristatus. The sequence goes on from NC_140594.1 coordinate 783,958,367, forward strand.
GTAGTAAGGCAAACATACCAATCATGGCCAACCAATTACTTTTCCACTTTACATAGGGAACACTTGTACTTTTACACTGATCAGCAGTGGCAAAGTACACAAAGCATCTAAATTGGCAACTCCATGTCAGGAAAACGGTCTAGGGGGAAAGCAAAAAGTTTAGGGAACTTAAGCCCAAAAGGCCAAGTCCTACAATGGGCAAGAGCATCACCTGCTCCCTGAATCCTTGACTGTGGGTTGTGTGGGGGATGCAGAACTGCTGTGGGCTGCAATGCAGCCAATCCCAAAGCAATTTTACCAGCCATATTTTTTGACTCGTAAAATCGGTTCTAGTGTTCAGTCATAATTGGAAGGCCATAATTCCACACTGGAATTCTGCTCCACCCACCTGACTTGTAATCAGGCCCTATGTGGCATTTCTTAGTATTGCTAGTATTGCTTTTCATCAGAAAAATACAGAATGTGTGTTATAGTAATATATGTATGAAATGTGAAAATGCAATTCTAAGAGGCAAATCAGGGTGTTACATGCACTCTGAGTGGGCAAGACCCTTATTATACATGAAGCAAAAGTGTAGCCTGTTAAATCAAATTCTGAACTCACACATTTGAATGCTCACTCATATGTGATAAGGAAGAAAAATTCGAGCCCCTTAAGTGAAATATTTGCCTGGGATCACACAATTTGAGACAAGTTTATGGGTCAAGTGCATTACAGTTGGGCCAAATAGATCACTAGACTTGTAGGTCTGGCATACATGCCAACATTTCAGTTGAGGAAAGTGGGCGATTTACAAAAGAAAATCAGGAGAATGTATTTCTCCCATTGACTTCTATTGTGGGTGAGGCCTTAATCAGGTCTATTGTTCTATATGGGACTTGCAAGTGAGCTCCTAAAAAGGTCGGATATCAGAAAGGCATAAATATGTTTTTTCTTGCCTGTCCGGTGTTCGGAGAAAGTGCTATAGCAGGCCACCAAAGAGCGTGACAAAAATGTGGACTGGCCTGCGGGAGCAGGTTACTGGTAATGCAGACACTGGAAAAAGCACACACTATCTTTCATCCGGACCCACTGTGAGACAGCCGCCCTCCCTCATAGCAAGAGTACCCAGAACCCACACCCAGTGAGTACAGTTCAGAGGTTGACTCAGATGTGAAGTGTTAGCTAGTGCTACATAATTCATAGTCAGTTTAATTACTCGACACATGCATCTGGTATTTTACAGTACATCGGGTATCTCTTGCACTCAAGCACAGCTCTAAAATGTGAAACTTTGGCCCAAAGGTTAGTGACCTATTTCAGGGATTATACAGCCTATTAAATGCCTTCCTCGAGCTTCTCATTGCTCATAGATTGGATATTTGTGACTCTACATACACTTCATTGTTTCAGTTTACTCGTCAGTGTCACTTTAAGTAAAGCAGATTTGGCAGTGGAATGTCAGTCATAAGCACACTGAAGGTATGGAGATGCCACACATAAGCAATTTAACACTGACCAGCTTTGTGGACCTTCTTCATGATAAACAAATCAAATCAAGACCTTTCTGGCAGAGATTTACAGTGAAAGGAGGTGTAAAATGCACCCTACCTGCAATATCCTCCTTTCATTCGACACATTTCAGCTCAGCCGGATCCTCCACGTCCCTGAGCGTCGATGTGGCCATGGAGCCGAGGGTTAGAGTCGAGCTTCCGATCGGGGCGCTTGTTTCGATGTGACCTGTGTGAAGCTGCCAGTGCTCTGCCATCAGTTTGCATGCAGAAAGCTTCTCAGCAGTCAGTGGAAACTCCCCGCCTTTTTGAAAATTCTTGGAAGAGACCTGCACTTTCATTTTCAACCTGACTGTGTTTGTTTATTTACTCTGCCATTTCAGAGAATGGGCCGGCTGCTTTTAAATATAAATCTAGAAATCGCTTGGATTTTTTAGCTATTGGATGATCAGACTATTATTTTTAACCGTAGATTTGACCTCTTTGGAGACATGTGATACAGTAGGGAAAACTGTTACACCTATAAATGATAAGGTACACATTAGAGAAAAATATTAGTTACTGCATTGTAAAAATATGCAGAAGAGTGTAGACTAGATGAAATTATTCATTTTAATACGAAACTTCATGTTTTATTAAATTGTACTTGTACTCTTTTACTGCGTAATAGTAATGTGAAAGTGATCACACACGTTATAAGATTTGATCAACTATCTTCCTTAAATAATGATGTATGCGAAGGATTAATGACAACTAATGTAATCTAGAACACATATTAAGTGCTAATGGAGAGTTTCATCTTAAAAATTCTATCTTTGCTCTTGTTAAAATGTGCACCAAGAGAGAAAATGGGGCTACAAACTCCTAGTTAACTCGAATAATCATTTTCACAGAATGATCTTCATATATGTACTAACGTAATTCACCTAAAATGGCATTCGTTATTGGGAAATTGAAATAAATGTGTACTTTGGTACTTTGAAAATACAGTATTATGCTATAGTTACACATGCTATTTACAATTAAATTGACCTGCTTCCTAAGTTCAAATCAGCTGAAAACAATATCTGAATGTCATATTTCTCAATCAAAGTGTATATTTAAATACTTTATATTCTCGCTTTTCATAACCCTAAATTCACTGTAGGCCTGCCTGCTTGCACGCATTTTTCCTTGTTGCTCAACTTTGTTCTCATGGGTAAGTGTCCTAAAATTACAAGGGGGCATATTATCAAGACAGGCGATAAAATTATCGCCGCTTTAGCGGCAGAAAACTGCTGCTAAAACGGCGATAATGGGTGTGATAATATGCTCTATGGAATTCCGATTGAAGCTCAGGTTAGATGTCCTTCACATCTAACATGGGCTTCAATTGGAATTCCATAGAGTATATTATCAAGCCCATTATCGCCATTTTTGCGGCAGTTTTCTGCCGCGAAAGCGGCGATAATTTTATCGCCTTTCTTGATCATATGCCCCAAAGTGAATTGCAAATGTGTTTTAAATCAAGAGTTCCCACTCGCATACCAGGACTATTTGACATAATTTCTGTTACTTTGGGAATGTCTGCCTGAGTAACTGTCCTTTCGAACTCACTCATGTGCCTCTGCTTAAGGATCTTTGTTTAAGAGTATACACCTATCGGATGGTCTGACAGTTTCCGTATTCTGCACCGTCTATATTCCTACCATATGTGTCTTCCTGATGCCTGAACAATCGACTGAGTGATCTGACAAAGTGAGGTGACCAAGGAGGTGTCACCCTGGAAATTGCAGACTATAATATACATTGATTTGACGAAACGAGAAGTAGCTCTCATCTACCTCTCCTGGGAGAACTTTCGTTCTTGCAGACTGCCTTGCTGATCTAAATCTTGGATCCAGACATGCCTTTGCGAACTCCGGACTAACGATACACTGTGCGCCCCTTGGTGGTCTCTTCCCTCATTGGAGACTGCTTTGAACTGGCTTAATTCATGTCCCTTCCTGAATTTTCCAAAGCTTTGGTCATGTTATGGCAAACTTCATTTAACCTGATTATCCTTTACATTTGAATCAACCTTAAGTACTAATGCACTTACCATCCAAAATATTGATATAGAAACTAAGTAAACCAAACTGCTTCTGTCTCACCATGGTTTACTTCCATTTGATTGTGCATTTAAATTGATTTATTGATGACTGAAAGGGATCAAACTTGAGAGAACTTTGGATATCGAGTTCTGATGTTGTTGTTCTGTATAGCTTTAACTGAACTACTGGTTTGTATGATATTAGCCCGACAAAATTTCTTTAGGAGATATGGTCTGCCAGTCCTAATAGTGTATTTGTACAGTGTAGTTTTGAGAATCATATACATGATTCTGATTATCAGTTTGTAGAGCACCTATCCAATTCCTGGCCCTCGTTGGATCGCTGGTTGAACCCCCTTCTTACCCGATCCCTCTCGGCACAAAACAAGGTCCATCAGAGGACCAAGAGAGCAGTTGATAACCTGATGATAGAAAAGGGCCCAAAACGCTTATCTTAGTTTTATTTTATTTTATTTGCCAGTCCTTAGAAATACCTGATCGAAGATGTGTTAATTGTGTATGAAAATCATGATTTTCAGCACAGGCACACCAGCAGCACGCCTATGTTCTGTACTGTGGATGGAAGTCGCAGCCGGGTGCGGGGTAGTTATTGGCAAATAATTTACTAAGCGTCGGCCTGGGTAGCCCAACCAGTGACCCCCCCCCCTCAACTGGCTTATTAGCCCTCCCAGCCCTTACGTCCCATTCCCAAATTGAGGTCCACTAAAACCCTGACCCACATCTGCCTTCTCTAAACAGCTTAGAGGCACTGAAAATTCATGAGTGAGTGTGTGAGTGAAAGGGTGCAGAGAAGCCACCTCTAACCGCCATCACAGAATGATTGCTGTCCTTCTGGTGGTTTCCGCAGAGGAGTAAAATGCCCCAAAATAGTGGGGGCAACTTCACCACAAGCAGGGCTCGGGTTAGGGGATTGGCAAGACTGCTACTGATTATAAAGAGCTTATGAAAAGGTGCAATGTGGAGATCAAACTTTTGTAAGATTGTTGCTGATATTGCACAGTACATAAACAAGTATAACAAAGTGTACTGATTGCAGCATCATGCTTTTGGGGAACGGAGAGGTACCAAAATATCATTGTCATCGGTGACATAAATATTGTATCTGCAATACCTCTACAATATACCAACCTATTAGAGGTAATGCAAGAAAATCTACACCCAGTGGGACAATATTTTGTAGTTATATTTAGGAAAAAATATTTATTTCAGGCACTTTTTCTATATAATATGTTCTGATATGCAATCCATAGGAGCATAGCTCAAACGACCTTCAAAACTAAAGCTTTCCCATTTAATGACAAAAATAATATGACATATTTAATATGATTCGTGACTCAAACCCTCTGGGTCACAACCTAGTGACTGTAAATAAAGTGAAATCGCCTGGGTTTGATTTGGACAATGGTCACATTAGCTACATAGCCAAGGCAATGGTGAGCCCTATGCTGCATCAAACTCTTGTTCTGAAATCAGGACCTTTAGAATTTAGTAAAGAGCCACTTGCATCCCTGCCTCGAGTACACTACTGCTTTGCTCACATCAAGTGTGTAACATAGGACACCCTTCAGGGGGCCCCAATATAGTCCAAGGCAAATGGATATCGTGATATATGGGAGAGTCAGGGACCTCTCGTTATATTCTGCAGCAGGGCCACATCATTTTGCGTTATACCACTGATTCACAGGCATCTCCAAATTTAGGGGTATATTCACAAGAACGTGTGATAAATACCGCAAGAGTAGCGCAACTTTCAATATCGCAGCCCATGGTGGGAAAATAACCCTGTGACAACGTGAGATTCACAAAAAGGCGGTAGCATGCGATAGTCTGCTGAAACCGTGGACAATGTCTGCGATAAAACCCCCTTGATGGAGATAAAAACACAAACCACAACACCAAAAAACCTGCGATGGGCCAAAGCGCGATGAGGAAATCAGCGATAAGCAGCGCCAGGTCTGCAACACACACCTGGCAGGTGGGAAAAATCTCCATAAAAGCACAGAAACACCCACACACAAACTGACCTACACCCAAGCACCATGGAGGCAGCCAGAGCAGGTGCAGAGAACGAGCGCAACCCCACAAGCAACCCGGACAACCAGCCTGGGACCTCGGGGACAGGGAAGGGCAAGGACAAGAAGACGAGGAAGACGAAGTTCAGTCCGCAGGCGAACAGGATCATAGTCACGGAGGTGATGGAACACCATCAACAACTCGTCAACTGCAACGTGTCACTGGGCACCAAAACTGCAATCTGGCGGTACATCGTCGACAAGGTGAACGGAGAGCACAAGCGGACAATGGACGAGGTCAAGAGGCGATGGAATGACATCAAGCGGAAGACCAAGGAGAAACTCTCCGCCAACCAGAAGGCAGCAACGCTGACCGGAGGTGGGGGCCCAGCGCAACAGCTGGAGCTGGATGACATGGAGGAGCTGGTGTCGACAGGCAACAGTGTGGAGACTGTGGCCGGAGTCGGGGGAGCGGACACTGCTCGACAGGACACAACACAATCGCAACAGGGTGAGTGACCACCAGGTACTGGGGGGACAGGTGGAGATGTTCACAATGGCACACATGCACAATCAAGCAGAGCACAGTGCACACCCACAATGACTCTGGGTCATCGTCCCAGATCTACAGACTGTCACAATGTACAATGCCATGCGGTCTGAATGTCAACCTGTCCCATGCATCTACACACATGTGGACACATTGTAATACACCATCTCCCCTTCACATTGCAGGGGCACCGTCAACACCTCCTGCAGAGCAGTCCCAGCCACTCTTCACGGATGACGAGGAGGACAACTCCAGCATTGACACCCAAACCATCCAAGACATCATTGACCTCATCCGCCACTCACCTCCAGGCTCAGGGCAGCCCAGCTACATCGATAAGACCCCACCCACCACCCAAACCACCCAGCAGGAGGCACCCACAGCCCGGCACCCTCCCAAGACCTCCAGGAACAACATATGGCCTTCCAACACCATGTGCTGGACTGCCAGATGGAGACGGTTGAGCAGGTGTGGATGGGCTTCGGCATCATGGCTGCCAAACTGGACGCCATCCTTGGGTGTCTATGTCCCTCCATGGTCTCCAACGAGCCCTGACTGACATCGCTGGAGTCATGACGCGGAGAGAAGAACAGCTGTCCGCTCAGAGTGGCTCCAGCGATGCCAGCCATGAGCTGGCATACATGAGGAGGCTCATGAAGAACATGGTGCGGATGGAGGCGGAAAGGATAGCAGCCACTGCTGCACATCATCGAAATGTAGCTGGGATCTATCATGCCCTACAGACCTCCATCATGGCATTGCCGTCACAAGGCAGAGCGCTGATGAATGCTGCTGCCCCCACACCATCCACATCCCCGCCCCCTGGTGTGTCAGTGCCTCCCAGTGCAGCAGCCAGATCCACTCAGGCCCCTGATGCGTCAGTGGCACACAGTGCGGCATCCGGTTCCGCAACACCCACAGGTGGGGCAGGGCACGTGGACGACGTGGATGGGACTGGTGTCAGAAGGACCAGGCACTAGCATGCATTTCTGCCACCTGGCCTGTTTCTGCTTGGTCCCGCACATGGCCTCATGACCTTAAACTGACCCACGATACACTCTGAAGCACTCACCTTGGACAGCGACATGGACTGCCACTTCCGGATTGATGACCAATGATACGGTGACCAGGCTGCGAACTGTACCCTTCCCTTCAGCAGGACTTGTCATCCCCGGATGGACTCTGGCTGGCCCTCCACGGGCCCATATTGTGTAGTGTGCTGGGCATTGCCCTGAACCGCTCCAGCTGCATAACTGCACTGGATGTGCAATAAACATCCATTGACGCACTGCTGTGTCATGTCTTTCATCAGTCATGTATGCATGTGTGGTTGAATGTAGGGACAGTGATTTTCCTTGCATCAATGATGCTTATGCTGTGGGATGCCAGTCAGAGGGTGCTACAATGCATTTTTTGTACCAGGTCCCGTGAACACTACAACAGGGACACACGCATTACTCACTTCCTTGTCCGGACATCGACTGAACCACGCCCAGAGCCCAAGTGTCATTGTGGCAAGCCCTGCGCTGGTCCGGCGTATGGCAGGCCAGACCACTCCACTTACGCTCTGAGGGTGCCCTCATAGCTCCCCGTCGCAGGTGAACTCGCTGGTGGTGTGCAGGTCACTGGTCTAGTTGTCAGCATGTCACAGCCACTCCCTGAGGGCAGGTTTGCACGCAAACCACACCTATCCGGCACAGGCGTCACAGGCCATGTGACTCTGCTACCATAAGGGGCCGACGACGTCACATTCTCCTCTGCCGGTGGTGACTGGATGACGGACGCCATGGTTCCCAATCATAAAGCATTCTGTTGAGCACAGGGTTAGTGGGAACCCAGGCCTGCGTACGGCATGGGCCTACCACCACGTGGCGCTGACTGGGGTTGCACAGGGTTAGTGGCAACCCAGGCCTGCGTACGGCATGGGCCGACCACCACGTGCCGCTGCCTGGGGTTGCACAGGGTTAATCACACCCGGCGCATTGCGGCACCTTAAGCTGCTCAGCGGGTGGGCACCCCGTGATGATGCCCCTTCCTGGCGGTCCGGGCAACTCAGGTTTCGTGTGCCCTGCTGGAACGCAGTGTAGGCCAGAGCCAGCGGGCAACGCGGGCCTACTGCCACGTGGCCTCACTTCCGGGTCACAGAGTTAGTGGCACCCATTGGGCTGATCGGGTGAGCATAAGACACACAATTGATGTACGTAGCGCTGAACAAATCCAAACTGAGCTGGTGAGCAGCCTGCGATGTTGCCGGGTGCACTGGTATGTCCTCTGCCATGGAGTATTCTAGACCCAGCAACAAACGTGAGACCTGGTGGCCTGCAGAGCGTGGCTGCATGGTGTGGAGGGTGCCATGTCTGTGGGCCCCGGGCTTGTGGCTTGCAGCGGCACGTGGTGGGACATCCTGTCTACACGCCGGTGGCAGAAGGTGAGCAGTGAGTCCTGGGTGTGCATGGGCGGGCATGCTCTGTGTACGGTGGGTGCATTTGTGATGCCTCTGCCTGGGTGTGCATGGGCGGGTAGGCGATGTTATCTTGTGCAAGTGTATGTACTGTGCCAGTCATGTATCTGGACTCTGTTTCAGATGACGGCTCTGACTCAGATGTGTGACCTGGTGTACTGCTATACATACCGGCACGTGGTTGGAGACACACCGGTGCAGCAGGTGAGCAGTGTGGCCTGGGTGCGCAGGGGCAGCTCTCTCTCTTCTCTCTCTCTCTCTTCTTCTCCTCTCTCTCTCTCCCTATCTTATTCTCTATCTCTCTATCTCTCTTCTCTCTCTATCTCTCTCTCTCTCTCTCTCTCTCTCTCTCTCTCTCTCTCTCTCTCTCTCCCTCTCTTCTTCTCTCTCTCTCTCTCTCTCTCTCTCTCCCTCTCTTCTTCTCTCTCTCTCTCTCTCCCTCTCTTCCTCGCTCTCCTTTGCTCTCTCTGTCATTTGATGTGCGTAGGACACACCTTCTCATCATGTTTTTTGTCTTGCAGGCTGTGACCTACGGACTGTCCTGAGGGGAGCAGCCATGTGTCTTCATTTAATTTCAGTGTTCATTTTAATAAAGTTTTATTTGCTGCTTCGTAAGTGAATGCGTGATGCTTATTTCTGTGACGACACGTGCATTTCAACTGTTGTGATTGTGCGACATCATGCAGAATATTTTGTACATATTTTGGTCTAGCTGATGCGGCATGTCTTTGTTGGGGGGTGTGTGTGTCAGGGAGTAGTGGTCCGGGGGGTGGTGTCGGTGGGTGTTGTGGCCCTCTTGGGTGTCCGGGCCGCATGATGTGTGGCTCCATGGCATCTGCTGCACTTCCGATGTGGCCCTGGGCTGGTCTCCCTTTTGTGGTGCTGGCTGCTGTCCGACTTAATACCAGGTCAGAGCAGGTGTAGATTCCCTGGTGCTAACGCACCTTAGCGCCAATTTTGTGTTCTTTTCGCCGATCTGGCTGGTCATTGAGAATGTTGAGGAGTGGTGTTGTCGCGGCTTTAGGCACGGGACGCCTACTCTGCATCTCATTAGCGATAGTTGCGGGAATCCTCTGTGGCGATGTTTTTTGCGGCTGCTATCGCGGGTAAACTGGTGCAGTGGGCTGTTAGCACCAGCTTGTGAATGGGGAGGTAAATTTATCACGACTTTGGCTGCGATAAAGTGCTGTTAATTTGGCGATAGCTCTGTGAATATGACCCTTAGTGTTTCACCCAAGAAAAAGACTGATCACATCTCTCCAATTCTAAAGTTTCTAAATTAGATTCCAGTGGACAGAAAATGCGTTCTTAGGACTACATATACCACACACAGTGCCCTTCCCTATAAATTACCATTATACCAATCATGGAAACCAAACATCCTGGGTGAAAACTGGAATCCAGCAACAAGGACGTGCTCACTGTAGAAAACCTTAAATATATATGAAAAAACATATCTCAACCAATCCTTTACAGGGACTGCACCAAGAATCTGGAACAGCATCCTGAATAAGAACCACCTACATCCTTCAAACAGTCATTGGCAAATGTTCGTGAATGGTTTTTGTAAACATTTATAAGAGGACTACTTTTGTGTCCAGTAGTACATTGTGCAAAAGCCAAACACGTCACATACACTGAGGTAAGCTAATGGCTGAAATGGGCTGGCTCTGTGCCCCATAGTGTGTGTGTGTAATTAACCTACACTACATACCACTACACAAAACAAAATACCATTCAACATAATTACACTCTATAACACACAATCCCACTCCACATGGTTCCATCACAATCAATTCCACATAATTACTATCCACATAATTCCACAGCACACCATACCACATAAATCACTACAAAAATCCACTCACACAATTGCACACCACACAATACCCCAACTAACTAATACAATACAACCCACATAATACCACTACACACCACATACATACAGTCCATAACACACAGGGGAAAAAACATTGCCATTCACAATGCCAGTAGCTCTAATTCAAACAAATGCGAGACCTACTGCATTTCCAATGCTTGTTATTAAACCTGTGTGCCAGGCAAAGTCCAACTTCAATCTGAAAAAGTACGTTATTCAGTTGCCATAACCATCAGAGCCTAAAATGCTGATAAAATACATCAAATATAACACACTAAAGAGCAATTTCAATACAAGTGTAAGATAAAGAAAATTGTAAAATGTGCATGTTACTACATGATTGTCTTCGAACTTTTCATAGAGCAACCATGGGATATTTTCGGACCAACAAATTATAAGGACTTTGCATAATCACGTGCACAAATCAACCATAACATCTGAAAATATACGTAGCGTTCCATGATTTCTTTTTAAAACATTATACATTAAAAAAAGCTAATCACAGGCCTTCAAGAGAGGTACTATTATAAATCCAGATAGAGTGCAAATTCAGATTAGTACAGTTTGCTGATAGTATTGGAGTTCAAAATCAGAAAGAGCAAGATTTATAAAGTGCAAAGTGTCTGAAATACTAAAGGAGCCTAACCATGCACAATACTGAAATAGCTTAGCTGCTATTAAGACCATCTGCTCATTTGGACCACCAAGGTCGAAACTTAGCACGCTTATATGGTGCATTTAACAAAAAGTGGCGAACACAGTTGGACCAGAGGTATCAGATTTTAGAATTCTCTGGACAACTAGATAGCGGGTCACCCCCAAATTTACATTTGGCATAGCCACTAGAGGCACAAGCCAATGTATTCTGAGTAGAAGAACAGAATATGCTCCTGTGTCTCAGGGACCAGACCTCAAGCTGGATATGGTTCAGAAATCTGATCTTTCTTCAGTCTGCTAATACATGACTTCAAGGGTAAATTGACCAACCAAAAATGCACAAACAAGCTTAGGTAGTGAGATGGTATCGAAAACAGTTCGAAGCAGTGGTTAGAATTAAACTAAAAAACTGATTAGTTAAATGCCCATTTGTCCCACTCATCAGTAACATAAGACATAGGCCCAGTAGCTGGATTATAGGTCAACAGCCTCAACCTTGTTAGATTTCCAGGCTCTTCCCATAGTTTCGATAGACCTAGCTCCCTGCACCAGTTAGAAACAAACTTAAGCCATGAGACCTTCATCACACTGTTCATATTAATCAATTCCCCTAAAGAATCCCTGTACTCTGTTACCTCTGGCTTAGACCAGAGACGTATCCAATATATTAAGAGCTTCAACTGTGCAACATCACAAATTCTACTGATACCAAGATCAAAGAAAAGAGGAATATGGGAAGTGCTAACTGGAACTTAAATAAGTGAACTTATAAAATTTTTCTCTGCTGTCTACAGCTTCTGAGTGTCAACACAAACCCAAATTTCAGCTCCAAAGAGTGCTGCATTTTGAACCTTAGCACAATACACCTCAAGAGCAGGTATATTGAACAAGAGTGAGTCCTCTTGTGTAATCAGAGGATTGTTTTAGATCTGTGCAGCATTAGTAGGGAGCTTTTATTGAGTTGGAGTTCCCACTAAAGCTTGTCAGATAATTTAACCTTCAGGTAATCGAGGCAAAGGACCCTTTCCAAATGTTCATTAACGCCCTTTATTGCACAATTTCTGACTGCATCGTACCCAAAAACCATAAATTTAGATTTTGTCACATTCAACTATAGGCATCTGTTTTGGTAAATCCCAAGAAATTATCAGCCAAATTCTGAAGACCCAGAGGGCTCTTGTAAATGAGAAGTGAGTCATCTGCGAAAAGGAGTATGGGGATCTTCTAACCATTTAAAACAAGGGAATCGTTCTTGCAGATCATGAGTTCATCCACCACATCGTTGATATACAACATAAACAGAGTGGGAGCTAGAAGGCCCCCCTGGCGTACAGCACAGTAGATGGGAATGCAGTTGGCCAGTTCGCTCCTGCTGCCCCAGCAAATCCTGTGCATAGTTCCTGTCATGTAATTTTGTAATTAGGTTAATCAAATTACCAGGGGCTCCCATTTCTGCCAGCACTCTCTAGAGATTCTCACTGGGGACAAGATCAAATGCTGCTTGTAGATCTATAAAAGCTACATATAATAGTTGTTTGCTTAGCAGTGCATATTTCCAATATAAAAGAGCAAATCTAAAGACCTGATCAGAGGTACTAGTTTTTGTGCGAAAGTCAGCTTGGAGCACGGAGGCTGTCTGGGGGACAGGACTTCTTTGAGGGACTCTATTTCTCATAGCATCCACCCAGGAGGTGCTGATGGAGCCCCCCCTCTTGAAGTGCTGATAAGTGTTGAACCAACCCACTCCGCAGGACGCTGTAACTTTGCCTGAGGGACCGGGCTGCTTTGAGTGACTCCATTTCCCACAACATCTAATGTCAGGAGGCGCCAATGCAGCCCTCCCGCCTCCCGCATGGAGCACTGATAAGCGTTCTACCAACCCACTTTGCAGGACACAGTAATTTTCCGTGGGGGACCGGGCTGCTTCGCGGCACTCCATTTCTCACAGCATCCAGCACTAGAAGGCCCCGAAGCAGCCCTCCCACCTCCCACCTGTCAGCGCCAGGAAGAGGCAGGGCAAGGCCACCCCATGTGGACCTACGCTAGGACTTTTGCATGCATGGCAAGAGCCTACAATATGATTGAGGGTTATTGGCCATCATTGTATTTGCCTTCCCCCAGGGGACTGTTTTTAAGGGCGGGTCTGCAAGGTTTGAAGGCTGTGTTCTTTTGAAGTGGAATGGCGCCTTAAACACCTTGCCACTGACCTTATGTTTCTGGACCTCTCAGACACATTGGGACCCTGGCAGCAGTGTGCATTTAGCAAGGGGAGTCAAGACTCGGTCCAGCAAGGACTACGGGCTCCAGTATTCTTCATGGCAGGAGCCGCCACACCCGTAATCAGCAAGAGCCTGATGTCTCATAAAGTAATAATGCTGTCCCAGAGCGGGCCCATCTGTGCCCTCTTATGTCCCAACGAGACCGGACTAGGCCCTCCCTCTTGGCCCGAGGCCTTTTTGCACCCTAGGACTTAATTTTAATGTGGTAAGATAAACTTTTTTCTTTTTTAAGTTTTAGTTATTTGAAGTCCTCGTGATAACCTTTTTGACATCCTTTTTAAAATAAAATATGAAATCAAATAGCATTAGGCAGGCACCCTGTGTCTCAAATATGCCCCTGGACATGATCAAATCATCACCAAACCAAGTGCTGCAATCACCACCAGCAAAAAAGAGCAGATAGCCAGGAGAAACATTAAGTCCTACTGCAAAAGAAGCTAACAAGGGCCATGGGGTAACAATAGGCAAAAAAGGCTGAAATACAACGGGGCCTGAAAAATACGATGAATTACTTACCGAAAAATTTGGAGACTACGCTAAAAAGGGTCCACACAAAATTAGATAACATAGAGAAGAAGCTTTTGATCGAAATTAGGGAAATAAAGGAAGGAGTTGCATTGTTTGAGGATGCAGTTAAAAACCTATCTGGTACTATCCAGATTGAAGTAAAGTGGTTAATGAACACAAGACCCACCACAGTCAATGTTGCCACTGAAATAGATCCCAGTTTACTTGCCTTAGTCTGCCAGGTCAAGTAATCTACCTCATCCAAACGGTGTCCAAGAAGGGTCCCATAGCGACCAACTGAGGACTCGAGAAGCTACAGATGCATGACAACAGGGCAACTTTAATATCGGGGCTATGGAGACCATTCCTAGGACCTTTCATTTATTTCCTGATGCAGCTCCTTATGTCATCATTTTGAAGGACGTCCCTAAACTAGATTTACACTCTGTTGAGAACTGGATGGACCTGAAAAATAGAGTTGGCCAATGGATGTCAGATCAAATTTGCGATACCGACTTTTTGTTCCATGAGATACTTACATTAAGGAGAGTAAAGTAGGTGGGTTAGTCACAAAAAACAGGGTGCAGTGACTGCATTGTTGTAAACTTTCAGCACCCAGCCACCATAAGGTCACTTTTGCACGATTTACATAGTAGATAGCATATGAACAACCGATCAGAGAAGATTACAACAGTACCCCTTGGTTTTTCTATACAGCCCTTATAGTTGAGCATCAATATAAGGGCCCCGAATCTGTGTATTTCCCTCATATACATAACCAATATTTGCATGTAAATAGTGCAAATAATATTGCCCATCTGTCTACCCTTAAGGATCAGGATTGACAGGAGGAGATAAGTGGGCCAAATGACATACAAGGCTATCCTATGGCTATGAATGAACAACATCATGAACAGGGAGAGAGAATGAAAAGCTAACATACCTGCGACACTGATTATTAAATCCTTGAACATAGCTGAAATTAAAAATAACTTTGGAAATACAGATTGGTTAAGTTTGATAAAAATTGCGCAGGTAATATGGCTCCAGGAAACTTGACAGGTGTAAAGTTTTAATATAATGGCTTTGCTACTATATTTACTGCTGCAATTCCCTCAACTAGCGGGCGGGCAAAGGGAGGATAGATGGTACTAATCTCATCCTTAGCATCAGTATCTGTAAAGAAACAATATACCCAGTCCCATTTATTCCAGTTAATCCACCTAGAAACTGATTTGAAATTAAATATCGTCTTGATTAACTTTTATAACAATACTTTTTAATAATACTAGACATATGGTTGTGATGGATCTTGATAAAGAATTGGAAAAAATTGAAAGTAGTAAAGAGGCTCACTGTGTTTATATTGGGGGGATTTTAACATTAGTAGATGTTTATATACATCTGGGGCAGTATGTGGTGATAGGGACAGCCTCGGGAATGGACAGGAACACTTTCTTCATGATAGGTATGATGGAAGTATAAATGACTTATTATTTTGTACAAGCTGAAACTGCTTGAGCAATGGAATGAGAAAGACAAAATCCCTGTATCAACTTTCCAACAATTGATCACATATTACTCTTTTTTCAAGGAATGGAGTTTTTTAAATAATTCATAGTTGAAGCCTCTGCTTTTAGTGATCATTGTCTGATAACCTTACCCTTAATATCCAACTAAATCAGATGGAATGACCCTATTTAGCAGCATATATTGAAACTGCAGGTATAAATGTGATAAGTCTTAAGTTGTCAGGGGTGAACAAATTATGCTATTAGAAACAGTAGTTAAAGAACATTTTGCATTTAAAAAAAAACCTGTACTGAAGAGGATGTTTCACCAGATAAGCTATTGGTAGTTTTTGACAATATAACTTCTGAAATTTCCAATAAACTGAGAGCTGTCAATAAGCCCAATAAAATAAAAGCTAAGTTGGTTCAATAACTAGAGCTCAAAGGCAAATCAAAATTTAAAGAAAGCACTACAGTTAAAACCAAGAAATAGAGGGGAGGTCAAAATGTTAAGGGTGATCAATAAGCAAGCGGTGGGCATGAGATAAAAAAATCTTCAGGGGCAGGGATGGGCCAGCCTGGAACAGGCGGCTGAAACAAGAGATTCCTTCATATTTTGGAAAACTAGAAATACCACTTTTCTTCAGGACAATGTTTCACTCAAAGTACAGGTGCATATTGCACCTGAGGACTGGGTTGCCCATTTTGGAAGGATTTTTAACCCTAATAATGCTGATGTTGCACCAACTACTGGCAAATTACAATCACTAGTAGTAATACTATTAGAATTTGAAACTATAAAAGATGTCTCAGCCCCTAAAAGATCTGCGAATGGGAAAGCACCGGGTCCTGATGGGTTCCCAATAGATGCTTTTAAATCCCACATAATGCTTTGGGCAACAGTTCTGACACACATCTGCAACATGGCCACACAAGGGTATTTACCTCCTACCTGTAGAGATAGTATAATAGTCCCCATAATTTAGAAAGGGGATAGCAGGGGACTCAAAATGCTACTGCCCAACATTTCTGCTGGACTCATCTACCAAGCTATCTTATATTAGGAAGGCTAGAGACTTGGGCACTAGATAATTAGGTCTTGACTGATATACAGTATGGCTTCAGGAAAGATGTTGTTTGGTAGAGCAATGAGTTAAGTTGAACCTTCTAATTGGTAAATACACTGTAACCAAACAAGGACTGGTCCCCCTCTGCTTTGCTGACCTGAGTAGTGCTTTCAACTTTATAAACCATACAAAGGGCCAGATTCTGATGCAGTTTGGAAAGCTTCCAGACCGAATGGGTTTGGGAATGGTTTCCAACTGAATTGGATCGAGAGAGTCCAACCGACCGAGTATGATCCATCCGGATGCTTCCAGATACGATTTGGTTGGACTCACATTGACTTCAATGGGAGCCTTTGTTCGGACCGAATGCATAGTTTCCCATTGAAGAAAGGGGTGGCTGGGGAAAATCGGGCACCCTGTGGCAGGCACCCCCTGATGCCTGCCACACTGTGCATGGCTGTTAAGGGAAGACCCATGGATACCCCCATGGGCTTGATTTGGAAGGTTCCAGGTGGAGAGGGGCCTACTGCAGGCCCCCAAAGTCTGTTTCGGATTTGAGTCAGACGGCACGATTCAGAAAGGCTGTCCAAGTCCAGCATCGTACTCGGTCGTTTGGGAATGCAGCCCGTAGAGACATACAATTCTGCTCCGTATAGCTTGGTCATTACAAATGCTGTCAGGTTTGGATTGGGATAATCCTAACGTCTAACTCGCATCATACTCCGTTGGTTTGAAACCTTTCTGAGTTGGTTGGAAAGACACATTTGGGCGGAGCAAATGCCGTTAGCAGGCCTTCCTAACCACATCAGAATCAGGCCCAAAGTTGTGGCAGACTGTGGCTGAAAAGGGAGCAACTGATGATATAATTTCACAGTTGTCACAGCAGTAGTACTGTATGGCATAAACGGGGAATGTACACAGAAATGTTAGGTGACAAGAGGGCTTAAGCAAGGCTATGTTCTTGCCCTTTCTCTTTTTCCATAATGTATAAATGGGGTGGCAAGTGTCTTAAAACAAGTAAAAGCAGATGCACTGAGAATGGGAACCTGTTCAACCCACATTCTCCTCTATGCAGATAGTACAGTTTTGCTTTCTAGGACAGCACATGAATTGTAACGCCTGATTAAAATCTTCATCACCTTCATGGAGGAGAAAGATCTAAGACTAAGCATAACAAAAACCCTTTATAATAGTTTGCGTAAAAAGGGAAGACAAAGGCAATGGGCCAATATATGAAAGCCTATAAATTAGCTAAAATACAAACATTTCAACAGTTTTAGCATTTCATTCTCACAGGGAGGCAACTTGGGCTCACAGATAAGAACAGTGAAACTCAATTTTACAAGGACATCAGAAGCCCTATTTAGATTCACAAAAAAGACAGGTACTAAACCAATAAGAGAAATTCAGCAGGTGTAAATGCCTACCAGCTGTTACATATAGGGCCGCAATTTGGGGTATGGCAAATACTGTGATGCTACAAGCACAGGAAAATTATTTTTACATAGATTGCTTGCTGTCCCCATTCTACTTCAACCTTTGTTGCACATAGAGAACTAGATGCTCTGTACCTGAAGATGTAATACAGTCAAGCCCGGTGATTTGCTGGCATAGTATCTAGAGCAACTAGGCACAAAGTTTACAAGGGACATAACAGAAGACTGCCTAAAACTAGAGCACTGTAATAAAATTCTATGGTTGGCATATATAAATAAAGCCATTCAAGAAATGGATGAAAATGTTTGTACGAATACACCTAGTTGTGTTTTGCAATACACCAAAAAGGAATTGAAACTGATTCTTACAGGGAAAAGGGATGCTGATAGAACCCAAGGGACCATATTCTCAAGGAGCTATCTCAAAGTTAACGGCACTTTAGCGTAGCCAAAGTCATGATAAATTTATCACCCCATTCACAAGCTGGTGCTAACAGCCCATAGCACCAGTTTACCAGCAATAGCAGCCGCAAAAAACATCACCACAGATGACTCCGGCAACTATCGCTAATGAGATGCAGAGTAGGTGTTCCCGTGCAAAAAGCAGCGATAACACCACTCCACAATATTCTCAACGACCAGCCACATCGCCGAAAAGACCACGAAACATGCGATAAGGCACGTTAGCAGCAGAAAACTAACACCTGCTCTGACCTGGTACAAAGTCAGACGGCAGCCTGCAACAGAAAAGGGAGCCCAGCCCAGAGCCACACCTGAAGAACAACAGATGCCATGGAGTCACTGAACATGCGTGCCGGACACCCAAGAGGGTAACAACACCCACCACCACCACACCCAGGACAAGAACCCCTCCCCCTGGAACCCCAACCCACGGACCACCACAGAGGCAGCACGGACAAAGACAATGGACCCACAGGAAACGCACCAGCCTCACAGACTTAACACCAGAGGATGACTTTCTACGGGAAGGGTATGCTTTGGTACTAATCATACTAATTGGATGCTAGACAGCCTGCGCAAAACTCTAGACCATTTTTTGTGTAGGGCTAGGTATCCATTCTAGGCAGTGCCTAATTTGAGCCAGTGGTTGCCTGTTGTGGGCCACCGGCACTTATTTTTGTGGACCGGCCCTTATTTTTCCAGTATCAGATATTTACCAAGTGCCAGAGAGGGGAAAACACACTGATCAAAAATGCGTAGGAAGAAAAAGATGGCAAAAACCATCACAAACAGAAAACAGGGTCTGAATAGAGGGAGAAAACCAGTCAGGGAGTGTTTGGAAGTGTATTAAAGACTACCAGCCTTGGTATTCAGCACACCAACATTTAATTGCATCACCCGTGGGCTTCTGAGAAGAGCTTCGGCCACCGTCACAAATCAAGCACTGATTGTAAAGGTAACGAGGAGCAGCAGGGCATTTTTTACTAAAATGGTTCTGTGCTGCTCTCCCCCCTTGTGAAATGTAGCACAGCACGTTTGGTTGCTGTGCTGAGTTGTACTACAAAATATTAAATATGCCCGTAGTGTGCATGCCTGGCCTGTCCAGCTATAACCCCTACACTTTCAAGCAGTTGATGGAAAAGTAATCTTTCTGTGTCATTTCTAAAGTAACCTTCACCTTTCCTCTTCTACTATAACCCTCTCTCTTAACCTCTCCCTCTCTCTCTCTCTCTCTCTCTCTCTCTTTCTGCCTCAACTTCTCTATGCACTTTTATCAATTCTTTATCTCGGCTCTCACCATTGTCTACCTCACTTGTAACTCAATTTACCCACTACACCTTACTCAACTTCATCTTTTTCTACCTCTCTCTTTCATCTCTTTATGTCAGTCACTTTGCCTATATTTATATATATGGTGCCCAATCACTTCTCTCTAAGCTTTCTCTACCTCAGTTCTCTTTCTGTATCTTATTACTCTCTTTCCATCTGACATCCCTATATCCCTCATCTATCTGCGTTCCTCACACAACCTCATCTCTGTTTTTTCACAAGTCTCTCCCTATCATTACTACCTTTCCTTGCTACCTCTCTCTCAGCTCTTTGTCTACATCACCACTCCCTCTCTTTCATTTCTTGATCTATCGCATATTTCCCTCACTGCTTCACCACTCTTTACCTATCACTCTCTTACTACCGAAGCTCTCAATTTACCTCACCAATAGTTCATTATTCATTTCTCCACCGCCACATCTCTTGTTCTACCTCTGTTCCCTTTCAATCATCTCAATAAATATCTGCCTCCTTTCTGGATTCCTATATTGCTCTACCTCTACCCCATTCTCTATCACCAACACTTCTTTCTCTCACACACATACAAACACATATCTATCTCTTGACCGTCATTATTTCTACTCACTTCTTATCTATCTTGCTTTGCCTTTCTACCATTCTAAAACCTTACCTATTTTTCGAACTCTTGTTCACTACCTAGCTTGTCCACTTTCCGTTTCTCTTTATTTTTTCTTATGACTACCTCCCATTTCTCTATTTATTTTACTTCTCTCTCTTCCTCACATATCTTTCTACATCAACTCTGGCTCTACCCCCTGCTACCTCTACTTCACATCTTTAGCTATACTCCTCTCTTTATGTTTCTCTCCATATCTACTACTTTGCCCAGTCCCATTCATCTTATTCAGCAGGGTCATATGTAATTGTCTAGCCAGAGGAGTGCACACATTTAAATCAAAGAAGAGGGACAAGGCAGGGGAAGGGAAATTAGGAAAAAGTTTATCAATTTTTACCAATGGAATGGTGAAAATCCTCAGACCAGGGCTTCGATTTTCACTGTTGCAGTAAGAACACCAGTAGTGATGGGAGATATATTTGTGGTTACAAATATTCAGCAACTAAACTTACATCTATCAAGCATATGGGTTATTTTAATAATATGCACTAGTCCACTAAACATCTAGCAAATCAGCCTTATCATATTTTTCCTACGTTGATAAAGATGTGTTTGCAACTCTTTGTGAATGCAAGAATGGAAGCCAGCGAGACGTTTGAACAAACTATTGAGTTAAAATATCAAGAAACGTCAGAAATTAAATATTGTGATACTCAAATATTGTGATGCAGAAATATCATTGACAAGAATGTCATTTGTTGGATGGAGTATGGAAGAGCACCCGGAGATGAATGGCTGACGTGAACCCACGCACGCTGCCGTTGTGCTTCCTGTCCCGTTCGGTTTTGACCCCGCCCACGAAAGCAATGCCGGAGCTGGAGCGCCGAAAACGCTGCTGAAACGCTGCCGTAATGTCCTACACTGCATGACTACTGCTGCTGCTGCTCAATACCGAGCGGAAATAATTGATCCGATTAGAACCACATAAGACCCAAAGAAAGTTCGTTACAAGTTCCTTCAGTGGATTTTCAAACAGAAAACTTAGTTTTTGAAATTTTACTCTATTCCTAGAATAAGTAATACAACGGATTTGAACAACTTTAACTCTGGAGAAGAGGGAGGTATGGATAGTAAAATATTAAATCTCTGGAAAGAAAATGGCTTTGTGAAGATTGAAGACTTCCTCATTGGAAATAGGTGGAAATCATGGGATGAAATCTCCAGGCAGGTACATCATTCTTATTCCACCTTGAATTGGTCCTTCTGTATGTTCAATCCAAGGCTTAGAGAGTTGGATATAGGAAATCTATACCACAAAGAAAATATCTCGACAGCTTTGAATAATAAAATCCCAAAAAAGATGAGTATCTGGATTAAATTATTAAAAGAGGACAAAGGGCAGGTATTCTCTAATAGGATCATTGAGAGGTGGAAAAAGAGGGAAAATATTGAAATTAATAAGCTTGTATGGGATAAGATAAATAAATTTAATAAAACAATTTTCCGTGGCGCAAATTTTAGACGTATGCAATTTTACAATAAATGGTTGATTTATAGAACCCCCTCCTATCTCCATAGTATCTTCCCTCTAGTTGTTGATAAATGTTTCCGGTGTGAGGATAAAGGGAACTGGAAACATATTGTCTGGGAATGTCCTAAAATTAGGCCATTTTGGAAGGAAATTGAAAAAATCTCTACCTTGAGCTCAAAGCCATTATAATATTTGACGACTTAGTCCCTGTACTAGGTTGCTCTGTGAACCATACTCCATATGACGAGTCCCTTTTCATAGCCTCTTTAATAGCCAAATCCCTTATTTTGCAGTCCTGGAAAACCGATCAAGTACCAACTTTTCAGGCTTGGAAGGCAAAATTACTACGAATCCAGGGCAGGGAAAGAAAATACGCATTGAGATCAGGGGCACTCAAGAAATATGAGAAGTTTTGGAGTGTGTTTGAAACGTAGTCTTTTTTTGGTGTATCTTCTGACAGCATTCAATTTTAACTATATTATCTTAACTAATAGTGTGCTAGACTGCCTCCCATTATGCATTTTGCGCTTTACAATTGCACAGTGCACTTTATAATTAAGATTTGAATTGTTGAAACTCGTTTGTGTTTATTTTTATTTTTTTTTATTTTTTTTATTTATTGAATTTTTTATTTTTTTTTTGCACTCTATAATCAAGCTCCAAATTGATGAAATTTGAAAATATCTTTGTACCTACGTGCCTTGTACTGTATTAATTCTATTACAATTGTACTTTGTATAGTTTATTCTGTTTTTATCAACTCTCAATAAAAAGAATTTAAAAAAAAAAGAATGTCATTTGTTGAAGTAAGGAAAATTATTTAAAATAATATAGATGTTTTTAATATTGTTTTCAACAATAGAAGGATTAAAAATGTGTTTTTTAATTATTTGAATATGTTTTATTTCATATATCAAGTTTATCTGTTATTATTGTTCATATACATGTTTTTACTTTGTTTTAAAATGTAGCTTGTCTTCTTAAGTGATTTAGATTTTGTTCTGCAATTTTTATTAGTAATTTATAGTGTCATAGAAAGCTGTTGCTTTTGTAGGGGGATAGGGTGGGACGTTAATTAGGTAATCATTAATTATGAATTATTTTAACATTTTTTTTTATTATACTAGTGATATTTATTATGTAAGTTATGTAATACTGCGTTATTGTTATATGTTGTTTGCAGGTTGTTATTTAATTACCTAATTGATTTGTATTCATGTAAACTAAGGAATACCAATTTATTTCACTTATATTTTATTTGCAGAATGCTAGGTTTGTAGGGGTATAGGGTAAAAGGCTAATTCAGTAATAATTAAGTAAAAATTATTTATTATTTTTTATTTATTATTTAATTTATTCTAAATATGTAAATTATGGTCTACTTTTTTTAGATATATTTTAGGTGTGGGCTGCTAGCTGTTTAGAGGTCTATACTGAGAATTTAATTAAGTAATAATTCACTAAAAATTTGTTATTAATTGTCAATTATTATTCAATTGATTTTATATAAATTATTAAATATTTTTTGGGATATATTTTAGGTGGGGGCTGCTAGGTTTGTAAGGCTATTAGGTCGGAAGTTAAATAATTAATAACTGAATAACAAGAATTCATCAATTGATAATTATTTTTTTGAATATTAATTATGTAAATTGAATTATGGTTTTTAGTTTTTGAATACATGCATATTTTTCATGTTAACTAATCATTTTTATATTGAGTTTAATACATTTTCTTTGTTCATGGTGATACTTATATATTTCATGTGTTTAAAGTGAAGTACTTTCCCTACTCTTGTGTAGACTGCAGTAGGAATAGTAAAATTAAAATCTTTGCAGTGCAACACTTTTCCTACTGTTGTGCGGTTTGGAGAGGTAATAGTAAATTTCCCCCCTCCGAAATCCAACGCTTTCCCTACTGTTTCAAAGATTGAAGCGATAATAGTAAATGTTACTCATCCAAAGTCCAACACTTTCTTCACTGTTGCAATGTTTCGGGTGGGACTAGTAAATGTTACTGCTCCAAAATCCAACACTTTCTCTACTGATGTTCTGTTTGGAGTGAGAATAGCTAATCTAACCCCTTCAAAGTCGAACACTTTCTATACTGTTGCGATGTTTGGAGTGGGAATAGTAAATGTAACCCCTCCAAAGCCCAACACTTTCCCTACTGTTGTTCAGACTAGAGTGGGAATAGTAGATTCACCCCTCCGAAATCCAAACCTTCCATACTGTTGCACTGACTGGGGTAGGAATATTAAATCTAACCCCTCTGAAGTCAAACACTTACCTAATGTTGCATAAACTTCAGTGTGAATAGCATATTCAAGATTCTTAGAATCCAATAGTTTCTATAATATTGGTTAAATAGATTTTATAGTAAATGTTGTTTTGTTATTTATATTATCGTTTTTTTATTTTTTCATTTTTTTTAGATTTATATTATTTTTAGTAAATGTGTTTTTGGGGTTTTACATTGCTACTATGTTATGTATTGCCTACATTCATTAATATGGTTTTTCATTATTGAATTGTTTATAATTTATATATGAGTAAGTATATTTATAAATAATAAATATCTATATGTATTTATTTGGGAAGTTATATATAGCGCAAACATGACCCGTCCTGGTATCAGAGCACTGCACAAAAAGTAGACAAGTTAAACAAGTAGACATGCAAATAGTAAATGCTCTACATATCACAATAGGTTAAGCATACAAAATGAGAAACGGGAGGAAAAATAACATAGTAGCTATAAAGTAACACAATTTGCATAGTGGAATAGGCTTCCAGAGCTGTATACACAAAACAGTAGTCAATTTGAGCGGCTTCAGGTCTATTGTGGAAGATATGTATTCAGCTGCAACCATTTTACTTTTTTGAATGAGAAGGTTGAAGGGTTAGATCTGGTTTCAGGGTGAAATGTGTTCCATATTCTAGAGGCAAGATGAGAGAAGGAGCAATTATAGGTTATTTTCTTTTTGAATTTCTGTGGTTTCAGCAGAAGAGAGTTAGAACTTCTTAGGCACCGAGGAATACCAGATAATTCAAGTGTTTTTTGCCAGGTAAGTGGGAGTGTTATGATAAAGAGCTTTGTGTGTCAAGCAGGCTATCTTGAACCGAATCCATACTTCGAGAGAGAGACAATTGACTAGTGTTAGATCTGTTGTGATGTGATCATGTTTTCTTGATCCCATGATGTGTCATGCAGCTGAGTTCAGTGTAGCCCTTAAAGGGGCTAGATTAGTTTTGGGTAACCCTGCCAGGGTCGCACTCCCATAATCTAGATGGGAGATAACTAGGGATTGGACTGCTAACTCAGAGTACTCTAGAGGAAGGAGCAGTTTGATTTTCCTTAGAGCATTGAGTTGGTGATTTGCTCCTCTAGTCGTTGCACTGATGTGGTCTTGCATATCTAAGTATGTGTCCAGAGTTATGACTAAACATCTTATGGATATAACAACATGTGGGGTGTGGTTGAGTGCTGTTAGTTGGTGGAGCTATTTTGGTTGTGGGGGGTGATCAGGAGAAATTCTGTCTTCAAATTCTCGTTTAGCATAAGGAGAATGTGTGTTAACCATTGTTGAGCTTTCAGTAGGGCACAGAGTTTTGATGTCTTCAGGTGAGGAAATTTTCATGTACAATTGAGTATCATCCACGGATATGTGATAATGTAAGTATCAGTGATTTAGAATTTTGGTGAGAGGTTTCATAAGCAAGTTGGAAAGCATAGGTGAGAGTGCGGATCCTTGAGGTTGTCCAACTGAGACCGGTGTACTATTAGAAAGGGACTGATTAACTTTGATTCTTTGCGTTGTGTTTCGAAGGAACGAGGCAACCCAGCTTAGAACTGGGCTAGATAACTCAATCGGTTTCTCAAGCAAATCAATCATGTTGTCATGTTTAGTTGTATCAAACACAGAGGATGATCAAGAAGTATGAGCAGGCAAGGTTTGTTCTACTCATGCAGTCTCAGGGTGTCATATACCATGTGTTTTAGAGCCGTTTCAGTACTGTGACCCGATCTGAAGTCCTATTGGTATTGGTCAAGAAGCTGAAACTGCTTAATGTGGTTACAGAGTTGTATGTGTATGCATTTCTCAAGTAGTTTGGCCAGATTAATGATTGGTAATTGGATGGCAGTTGTTGAGCTGTGACAAGTCTGCATTCATTTTTTTTGGGACACGGGTGACCTGTCCTTTCTTTACGCAGTCAGAAATCAAGCCTTGTGAGCGAGATTCATGGACAATCTTAGACCAGAGCTGGAGAATGGAAGATTCAAGCTCTTTGAGGAATTTAGCGGGTAAAGGATCATTTCAGTGGTTAGAGGGATTTATTGCTGTCATTATTTTGAGTAGTTCTGCATCATCTGGTAGTTTAAAGGCCATGTTGCATTATTTATGTAGTATAATCAAAAGAGCCAGCGAGAGGGAAACTCAACAAGGGAAGCAATGGGGAGGGACTGGGCTGGGCCTGACTATGAGTATTTGAGGAGGCGAGTTGTAATTCTAAATCAATCTTCACTGTCTTTTCAATGAAGTGTGCGGAAAACTCAAACCCCATAGGGAGTGAATCCTTGTTTGTAGAGTGGGGGTTAGTTGAGTAGCTAGGCTTGTTGTTCGATAATTTCAAATAGTTTTTTGTGTCTGTTTTTGGCACTGTCTAGTTGCGACCTGACGTTTTCAGCTTTGGGGTTGAGTTTGTTATACTAGCTTCTTTTCCTCCTCAAATGCTTAAGATATGTTATGGAAGGAGTGTTTCTCCATGTTCTCTCAGCAAGCCTTAGTTTATGTCTTTCTTCATTAAGGAGTCCATGTAACTAGGGTTTGGAATGTTTGCTGGGAATTCTTTTGAGTTGCTTCAGAGCAATTGAATCAAGCATATCCGTCATGGAATGGATGCATTGGTCATTAAGATCATTCAGATTTGTCATGTTCGAGAGGGGAGGAAGGACGTTGTTGCTGAGGAAGTTAGGTCAGTTATGTTGATATTTCTCAGATCTGTAGACCATTGTTTGGCCTTACGATGATTGCCAAAATGAGAAATTAGATTAGATAGTGGTCTGACCAGTCACAGGGTGCTTTGGATTCCAGTTGTATGAACTTATCCTTAGCGATGAATACATCAAGTGTGGAGCCTTTATTGTGGGCAGGTCTGTTGCAAGACTGGGTGAGGTTTAGGTAAAGAGGAAGGCCTTGAAGGTGTTCAGTGTGGGATCATTTCTGTCATTCTAGTGTAAGTTGCAATCCCCAAGGAAGATTTGGTTAGGGTGTTGGTCCAAGTTAGAGGATATGGTCGCCATTATTTGTTCAATGAAAGTAAGGTTATTTCCCAGGGGTGGTAGATCATGTGGAGTTTACACAACATCTTGTCATTGTTCTGAATTTTGATGCTAAGGTATTCACAGAAGAACATAGGAGCAGTGTGTGCATGTCTCAGGGTAAGCATGGAGTGATAGATGCATGCCATGCCGCCTCCAGTCTTATCAGGTCTATCCATTCTGATGATGTCATAATTGGGAGGAACTAAAATGTTCATAATCGGTGTCATTGAGCACGTTTCAGTTAAGATCAGGAGGTCAAGATCTTGGGAAAGGTCGGCAATGTCAGCTGCGTGTCTTACTGCTGACCTGCAGTTAAGAAGCATAGATTTGATATGCAATTTGGTGTCTACTGCTTTTTGGTGAGATGTGGAGACAGCTAACAAATTATCCTTGTTCATAGATCTATGATTGAGGCTGGGTTCTCTAAAAGGGTTGGAGAGAATAGTTTGGATATTGAAAGGTGAAGGTGATGAGCTATTATGAGCCGAATTGTATTATAGCAGAAAGGAGTGAATGTCAGCATCAGATAGATGGTCAGAAGCCCTTTGGGGTGTGGAGTAGGGACTACAGTGGGGTCATGATCTCCAATGCAAGATCTGCGGGTTCTTGTTCTTCATGGTCGAAGTCTCATGCCAGTTGTGTCTACCCCTTGTGGAATTTTTTTGCCTCAGGTGTTCTGTTATTCTCAAAGGTCAGGTTGGGATTCCAAAGCTTCTCCATCTTCACAGTGAAATGAAGCAGGATCTGTAGGTCGGCTTTCACTAGTTGAAGATCATGCATAAGATCAGCAAGCTTATTCTCAATGGAGGAAGGGTCTAAATTATGGATGGATGTACTAGGGATAGATGACCAGTGCGACCCCTCAGAGGAGGGAGGAGTGGATTGCTCGTAGGTGAGAAGGGTAGTAGTTGTGGAGTAAACAGGAAGATGTGGGCTAGTAGATGGTGTATTAGAGGCAAGGAAAGGAAGAGGGGTAAGAAGAATTTTTAAAACTGCTTCGTCGACGGGCCTCTTGAGTTGTCAGTAGTAGCACCCGGTGAGTTGGGAATTGTGGCAGACAAGTAGGGCCCCCATTGGGGCACAGATGTTGTAGAAGAAGGGCCATTGTTAAACCTTTAGTTCTCCAGGTTTCTGTTGTTGATAGCCGCAGAGCAGTGAGCATTGTGTCCCAATCTATTGCCAACTACGGGAAAAGGCAAGTCACCTAAGTTGGTTCTCAGGGGGCTGCAGGAGTCCTTATTAGTAATACAAGGCCTAGGCACATCAGCGACAATTCCATTGTTGGAGTAAGGTGACAGGTCATGCAGAGGACGAAATGGTGAGGTAGAGGTGGTAGATGAAGCTTGAGATTCAGTCGTGGAGTGGGAGGAGAGAGTCAGGAAAATATTTACACAGGCACCTTCAAGAATCAAACATGAAGGCGGCAGTGAACAACCCAAAGAAAACATTTATGGATAAAAAAAACAGTAATTTAATATGTCAGGAGACATTTTCATAGCATTTAAACTACATCTCCCATGATGCAGCATGGGGTGAGCTCAATCAAGTAGTTGGGCCATTACTATAAAGCCAGTGTATGCACATTGGCTGACGTGCGTAGTTACTGCATCCTGGTTCTGAAGTTTGTTTGTTTTAGCGCTGAGTGGGACACGCTTGAGAAAACTGAAATGCTGCCTGTCAGTTGGCGGCGTTAATATTATAAACTGCAGCTTTGTAGATGAATGGCAGAGGACTGCTAATTTCTAACAATTCTTTAGAGGTCTTTTTCTCAGTGGGGTGTTTCACTGGCAGTTCGTTTCTCAGTCAGCTTTCTCCGGCTGGTGTGACAGTGACACGCATTTGGTAGCGCAAGGAGTGCTTTGAACTTTGTTTACCCTGCAGCATATTAATAGAATCCTGCATGTCGGGTGACACGTAATTCATTATCGGAAGACTGCTGGCTTTGAATCCAAAAGTGAAGAGAACTCTCGGCTTCCCTGGAATACGGTTAAGTGGGTTAAATCACATTAGTCTAAAAAATAAAGTAATTTTGTGTGCTGAATAACACTTCAATTTATTTTAAGTCGGTTCTCTTCATGTTTTATATTGCGAATACCTCTACATTGTGGAAATTACCTCATGATATTTCAACAAAAGACTTCTTTGAGCTCTTTGATGGTCATCAAGGGCAAGGACTGTGAACAGGAGTGTATTATTTGAATAACTTGGTCCATCATTTCATGTTTCTTTCTGCTTCTTTATTTATTGGAGGACAATTCTCCATCTTCTACTAGAAACATGGTTCTTTGATCATTGAGCGATCTTTATCATTGACATTTAATCTTCAAAATATTCAGAGTTTTTAATGTATGTAGGCTTTTCACTTGCATGGAGAAAGTGTTCCATGAGGGGGCTGCATGAAAGTACATGAACATACCTGTTCTTTGTTTATCTTACAGTACTCTTTTTCATGTTCTCTGTAGGGATGAGTGTTTGAGACCAGGTGACGTGCAGAAGAGATGTTATAGTTCTATAAGAAAGTACACAGCTTGATAGGTACATTCTGAGCTATTGCATTTATGTTATATGCAAACTAAGGGCCCGATTACGATGCGGTTAGGAAAGCATTCCCACCTAGTGCCCGATTATGATGCGGTGAGGACGGCCTCCTAACGGCATTTGCTCCTTCCGAATCTGATAGGGAACGTGTCTTCCCGACCGGGGGCCAGATTACGATGTGGTTAGGAACATAGGCTCCCATAGAAGTCATTGGGAGTCCGCACCAATCGTATCTCGAAGCATCCAGATGCATCATACTCGGTCGGTCAGACTCTCTCGATCCGAGTCGGTCGGAAACCATTTCCAAACTGATTAGATCGGGAAGATTTCTTAACTGCATCGTAATCGGGCCCTAAGAGTGGGAGCACAGACAGTAATTTTCTTTCTTAGTTTTGCAAGTCTCGTTCCTTGCAGTTTTTTTCCCCATCACCCTTTCCCTCACTCAATCACTCCAAAAGTCTGTGCCTCTATGGTATGTCAAATTGGGGCTATTGGGGTGGACTATATCTGAGCATCATACCAACCCCGAGGAGCTCATTCACATATATTAAGAAACCTGACAGAGAGACTTTGATTTGGTCAGGTAAGAGGGACAATGTTAGACAATTTATATGTAATCCTCGTAAAGATTTTGTCAAACCGTTCTAGATTTTGTTCCGATGCTTGTATGAAGATGTTCCATTTGTTGTATAATGAGATGGTTAGTTCGGGCTTGAAGTCTGATGAAGGTATTATGAATATCTAAAAACCGTGCAATATTTCCCTAGATATCTAAGTCAGTCCCTAGCATAGAGGTTATGACTCTTCTCCATTGATCTCTTCTGTTGTTGAAGAAGTTAAGGTCATTAACCACAACTCCTTTTTAGGTACAAAAGTAGGCATCAGAGATAAGCGTTTTGGGGTAACGTTTGAATAGTTTATGTTTTTTTTTATTTATTTTTTTTAAAAACCTTTATTCAGTAAATCCGGAACACAGCTATTCAGCCGACAACCCGGAGGTTCGGCAGCTTAAGTTGAGCAACACAGAAAAGCGTTCGCACTGCACCGAAAGGAGAATCCAAAAAGGTTCAGTTTTAAATAAACACAAACACAAACCAAACCCTTGCAAGGCGATGAGCTTCGAATGCACATGAGGGGTGCCCATCAGGGGGAGCTAGTCCCATTCCGTCCACCAGAGACAACACTATAATGAGAGGAGGGAGGGGGAAAGCAGAGACCCATAAAAGGCAATCAATCATCAACAATAAATACATAGCTGGAAAGAATGTCAAGGGGAAAGCTGCTCCTCTGGCGGATCCGGATCAGGGGGCAGACATATGTCCCCCCTGTAGTGGTTCCATCGCCCCCATACTGCATGCCATTTCCACGGGCGCCCTCTAGCACAATACACTGTCTTTTCCCTGAGCATGCTCCAATCCATATTTTCCTTCCACGCTGCCAGCGCAGGAGGCCCAGCCGAGCCCCACAGGCGCGCGATATCCCGCTTAGCCACCATGTTCCCCAGGGTCACCCACTGAGTCTGTGCGTCATCAAGATCGGTAGGACCCCAGACGTTCAAGAGACAACACCGCGCCTCCGGTTGCATGACAATGCCCGTCACCTCCCCCATCACTGCATGGACTCGCCTCCAAAACTCCACGATCACGCCGCATTCCCAGATGATATGTAAGAAGGTACCCACCATGCCGCAGCCTCGTTTACATAAACCCTCCTCAGAAAAACCCATACGGACCAACCTAGGACCTGTCACGTAGACTCGATGGAGTATTTTGAGCTGCACCAGCCGCAGACGCGACGGAATCGCAACCTCCCTAGGAGAGGAACCTGCATATTGCCAGTCTTCATCATCCAGTTCGAGGCCATCCCTAGTCCATTGATCCCGCAACCCACGAAGAAGGTCAGCCCGGACATTAATCAGCTTCTTATAGATGAGAGAGATCGTGCTCTCCAGCATATGGCCATCCAGAATTCGGTCCTCCAACGGAGAGGACGCAGGCACCTTCTCACCTTCTACAAGGACCGACCGCAAGGCGTGACGCACCTGGGCATAGCGGAAAAACTCAGTGCTCCCCAACTCATACTCCTTCTGCAGCTCCTCAAAGGACTTCACCCTGCCCTGAGCCAGCAAGTCTCCGACCCTTGAGATACCGATCAAATCCCATTTCTCGAACCCTTTTGTATGCCAAAGCTTCCCCAGGATATCCGAATCAAACAGCGGGGTAGCGAGGGTAAGCCTGCCCCCCCAACCCAGGGAGTCCGTCGCCAACTTCCACACCCGCACCGCCACCCCAGTGGGCCCCGTAAGGGACGAGTCCAACGACTTCGAGTACAAGGCTCTGTGGTAATTACCGCCACGCAGTAGCCACCGATCCATGGCATAGCCGGGGCTCAACGCCGAGCCATAGACGCCATGATTAATCGCGCACAACTGGGTGGCCCAGTAGTATCTTCGAATGTCCGGAAGCGCAATACCACCATCGTACCACGGGAGCGTCAACTTAGCGATCGCTATGCGCGGTCGCCCGTCCCACAATAGCGAACGCTGGAGGCTCTCGACCTCTCGAAAGTAACTAGTCGGGACCCATTCAAGGGTATTCTGCAAGGCATAGAGGAAACGCGGCGCGCCCGAGGAGGGAGAGCGGCAACCGCCGCCAGCCCGCCGCATCCCGCCGCAGACGCGCCAGGGGGGGAGCAGATTCTTCTCATATCGCAGGATGGAGTCAGTGGAGATGTAAATCCCCAGATACCGGAAGCCCTGCTGGGCGATCTGGATCGAACAGTTTCGGGGGACAGGCGGAACATCGCCACACAAAACATATAGATATGACTTTCCCCAATTGATAACAAGGCCCGAGTTCCTACCAAAAGAAGTCAAGACGTCGCAAACCACTATGAGAGACTTCTGGGGCGAGGCGAGGTATAATAGGATGTCGTCGGCGTAAAGTGATATACGGTCCTCATGGTCGGGCGACCATCGAAGGCCACGTATACTCGGATGCCATCGTATCCACGCTGCCAGCGGTTCCAGAGCAAGGGCGAACAACAAAGGCGACAGGGGGCAACCCTGCCGGGTGCCCCTCCCAAGCTTGAACGGCTTGGACGCCCTCCCATTTACCACAACACTAGCAAGGGGACCCTCGTAAAGCAACCTCACCCAGTCCACAAAACCAGGCCCAAAGCCGAACTTGGCTAGCACCGCCCACAGGTATGCCCACTCCACCGTATCAAACGCCATCGTGGCGTCAAGAGACGCCACAATAGCCGGCTCCTGCAGCGTGCCCGCCCTAGCAATCACCCCATGGAGACGCCTAAGGTTTAATGCAGTGTTACGATGCGGAATGAAGCCCGATTGGTCCGGGTGGATCAAGTCCTCAAGCACCCGGACCAAGCGGTTCGCCAAGATCTTAGCAAGGATTTTTGGCTCAGCATTAAGAAGCGATATCGGCCGATAGGAACTACACTTGTCCCGAGGCTTACCGTCCTTATGTATCACCACTATGGTTGCCAGTCGTTGGTCAAGCGGCAGAGACCCATTCACCCGCGCCTCCACGAACATGGCGCGCAGGTGAGGAGCGACCTTATCCGGACAAAGCTTGTACAATTCGATAGGCAAACCATTCGGACCGGAGGCCTTACCCGAGTTCAACGCCCGAATAGCACCCGCTACTTCATCAACCGTTATATCACCATCTAGGTCGTCCCTATCTACGTCAGAAAGGCAGGGCAGAGCAATATCACGCAAAAGGTCACACAAGTCCGCAGTCGGCCTGTCCGAAACCGAGGTGTACACTTCGCGGAAATAATCCGAGAAACACTGGACTATACCTTCGGGGTCAGTAACAACCTCTCCCTCCTCCATCGTTAACTCCGGCACCACTCTATTGACCCGCTCTTTTTTGTCCAACGAAGCTAGCAGTTTCCCGGCCTTATCCCCAACATCATACAGACGGCCCTGCTGCTCCCTGCTAAGGGTCTTGGCAGCATTCTCCGCCAGATCCCTGTACTCCGATTGCTTCAAACTCAGATTATGCAGAGTGTCCGCTGTAACCCCCTCCTCCAGGGTCACCTCTAGAGCCGCGATCTCATCCTCAATCTGCATCACCTCAGCGTCTTTCCGTCGCTTGGCGGCCACCACCAATGAGAGGGCCTCCCCTCTCAATACGGTCTTAAACGCCTCCCACAGAGACACCGCTGAATCAACCGAATCTTGATTGTCGTGGAAATAGTGATCAACTGCCTTCAGCAACGCCCTGCGCGTCTTGGGGTCACGGAAGTACCAGGGGTTAATGGGAGCCACCCTACCCCCTCCCACCCGGCCAATGTCGAAACGGACCCACACCGGAGAGTGGTCAGATATGCCACGTGCCATATGCCTAGCCTCAGAAACTAGCGAGGCATGCGCAGCCAGGGTGAGCACGTAATCAATCCGGGAGAGACTACCATGCGCCCCGGAGTGAAAGGTATACTGACTCTGAGTGGGGTGCCGGAGCCTCCAGCAGTCCACCAAGCCAAAAGTGTCTATGAAATCAGGAAGCCACTTCTTAGCCCCCCCGGTATCCCTGGGCGGGTGCCTATCGAGCAGCCCAGAACCAACAGCATTGAAATCTCCCCCCACCGCTAGCAGTCCCTCAGGGAGTTCCAACAAGGCCCTGCCCAGATCCGCAAACGTGGAGGCCTGCAGGGCCAGAGGAACGTACACAGAAACCAATACCAACTTTCTACCCTCCCATCTCCCCGCCACAGCTACGAACCGCCCCCTATCATCAACAATGGTGGAATCAACCTCGAGTGGCAGTGAGGCTCGAACAAGTATGCCCGCCCCCCTGGAGCCCGATGAAAAGCCAGAGTGGGCAATGAATTTGTAGCCCTTTCTATTAAGTGCATAACACATATTCCCTATAAGATGTGTCTCCTGCAATAGGGCAACATCAGGCGAGGCCCGCTTCAGGAATTGTAAGACGATCCCCCGCTTAATACGATCACCCAAGCCATTAACATTCCAGCTAATAATATTGAGGCCCCTACCCCCCATCCCCAAACACCAAGAGACCTCCACCCCCCCCCCCCGAAAAGCCACCACCAAACCATCCTGACAACCATTACTACGCCTTGCAAGAAAAACCCCCCCAACAACCACCCCAACATCCCAAATCCACCCCCTCCCTGCACCCCTGCGTCAGCTTACAAAGCCCCCCCAACTTGCAGTGTGCCTGTCGCCCTATCAAAAACAAATCTACAAAAAGAACCCCGAGGGAGGAAAGAGCTCCGAACGGCCCTCCGCCACCCCCCCATTACTGCAGTTAGCCACAAGAATAGTTTATGTTTGAAATTCTTGGCAGCATTTTTCAATAGGTTATGGGGGTAATTTTTCTTAAAAGCATTACAAACCACCAGTGACAGCAGTTTGTCATTGGGGCTAATGTTGTTTGGAGCTATGGTGGTTATTTGAACTATGGCGTGAAGTGAGTGTAGTTCTATAGTGGTTAATGGATCTTCACAAGAACATTACAGGATGGCTGCCCTATTTGATTTGAGCCATGGTGGTTTATGGAACGACGGTGTGAGGGTGAAGGAAGTTCTATATTAGTTAGTGGCTCTTCAGTGGACCATTGCAAGATACCCGCCCTGTTTGAGGTGATAATATGTTGTTGCTCCTCTAGTCCTATTTTCCTTTCCATGCCTTGTAGTGCATGCAGTCCAATTTCAATTGTGTATGGGAGAAAGGGCCACTATTTTTGGAGGGGTGCTCTAAGTGGGGGAAGGGGAGAAGGGGACCCCAAAATGGAGGAACAGACCAGTCAAAAGAGATCCCAATGTGAACTGCAGCACAGGCATGAGAGTCTGACAAGGTCAGCAACACATGCATGAAGCGCAGTGAAGCAGGGCCAAACTCAAACAGGAGTCACGGTCAGAGCCCTGCTGCCAGGTGACCAAAAGGCAAAGCAGAGTCAAACCACACCAATCTCATCAGAGGAATGACAAAAGGCACACACTCTGGCCCAAGGCAATCCCTAAGAGCGGCCGACCCTTCATAGAGGCCACAAAGGTGTCTGCTTTCCAATGGGGGCAATGCAAATGCAGGTGAATGCGGAGCAGCCCGAGGCACTGCAAGCCTCAGAACATGCTTGCGTCTGCCCAGTACAACCAAGCAGCAACAATGAAGGAACTGCCGCCAGCAGTGGAGAGCACCCAGATAGCTGTGAGGACACAGGTCTGGGTAACAAGGCATCTGCAGCGCCTGGAGCCACAAACCCAAACCACAGAAGCAACCAAATAGCTGGTCCAACACTCCAGCAGTCTGGGGCAACACCCTCCAAGATACCAACAGCAGCCGGAGTCCAGTCAGAACTGTGGGAGCTGCACTCCTGCAGTCGGCCCTCCCAGCCTACAGGAGCCATGAGCCCCAGGGATGCTCACCTGGTGATATATATATATGTCGCCAATCGCCATTAGGTAGCTATAGTTAGGACCTATAATCCAATATCTTTGGCGCCGTTTGACGAATCTTCGCAAAATTTCAAAACTGGTGGGGCGCTCCAGTCAGCTCCTGTTCTGAATGTTTCGGAGTGATTCGTCAAGCAGGGGCTGAGAAAAAGGGGGGTCCCAAAGCGTGTTCTCCCCATGTTAATTTCCATTGGAATTTTTGGAACAGGCTACAGCCTGAACTGCTGAACGAAATTGCACCAAACTTGGCAAAAAGGTAGCTCTTGGTTCAGAAAGCCCTTTTTTTCAAAAATGGTGTAAATCCGTTTATTAGTTCCTGAGAAATTAAAAAAAGAAAAAATATCGATATCTGAGCACCAAGGAGGAGTCACGAACCATCCGGAGCACGAGCTTCATTCTGATTGGCTGCCAACACTCCAAACCAGAATGTGATGGCAGCCATCTTGGGACTCTGTAACCGAGTCACAAGAAAACAGTGCAAAAAAGGGTGAAAAACAAGAAAAGGGGGCAGGGTAGAAGCACCCTGACCCCCTAGGCCTGCTGAGGGGGTCCCACAAGGACCCCGAGGACAAAAAATAACAATTTTTTGAAAAATAAAAATGGCCGAATTCACGCTGGATACGCAAATTCTTCTTCAGAGAAAATAAAAATAATTCGAAGCGTGGGCTCTCGTGCTTGATTTTCTATAAGCCCCGGTGGGCCAGGTCCCGGGGGCACTCACCAATTAATTTGCGGGGGCCCACGGGGTCCCCCACAGCTCCGGTGTCCGCCTCCTCCCCAGGGATTATTTAATTGTATAAGGGGGGCATGCGGCCCCCCGCTGCCCCGGGGACCGCCACCTCCCCGGGCTCTGTTTTAAAAAAAAAGATGTGTGGGCGAGGCAAGATCCCCCCACACGCCCCGGGGACCAACACCTCCCCGGGACACATACTCATTTCAATGCGGGGCTCCATAGCGGACCCCCGGGAACCACCACCTCCCCGGGGCTTTGAAAATGCTGGGAGGGGGCTGTGCGGCCCCCTCCCTGGAGCCCTTGATGGCCCTGGGAACCGCCACCCCCAGGGCAGGCTCCTGGAATGTCCCGGGGTGCCCACCCCCAGAACTTTGCTGTTTGCTATGGCAGGGCGGGAGCACGGCTCCCGCCCTGTCATAGCAAACTCTGCATGTCAGCAGCTCCCCTTGTGCAAAAGCAATGCCGGCTCCAGCAGGACAGGGGGAGCCGGCGGGACCGTGGGAGCATTGGTGCTGCCCACATGGTCCCCAACAGAGAGACCAGGCCCCGGGGGATGGGTCCCGGGGCCAGAAGTGGCCCCACTCCCCTGTAATCAATAAAGGAAAAAAGAAAAGAACGGAAAGGCCGGCCCCGGGGGGTGAGTCCCTGGGGCCATAATTGGCCTGAGGAGGGGGGCCACGCATTTCTAAAAAAATTGCAGAGAAATCATGATATTCACAAATTTGCGACAACATTTTTTTTAAAAGCAAGTGCAGGCTCCTGTACTTGCTTTTAAATAACCCCGGTTGAGCCAGCTCCCAGGGCCATAGCATAAAAATGGAGGGGGCACACGGACCCCTCTCCTAGAGCTTGTGAAAGCCACCTCCCTGGGGCACTTCTTATGTATGCAGGTGGGCCCATCTATAGCCCTGGGGACCACTACCTCCCCGGAGCACATGTGAATTAATGCAGGGGGTGCGTGTGCCCCCCAGCAGACTTGGGGATCGCCATCTCCCTGGGGCACTTTATAATATGTGTGCGGGTGAGTCCTCTGCCCCCCGCAGCCTGTGGGACCTCCATCTCCCCTGGGCTGAACTGAAAATTAGTTTGGGGCGTACGGCCACCCCCACAACTCTGAGGACTGCCATCTCACCAGGGCTAATTATCAAATAAATGGGGGGCCCGAGCAGCCCCCCAAAAGCCCCAGGGGGCCACCACTTCCATAGGGCAATTTTTTACAAATAAGGGGGACCACGCGGCCCCACCACAGCTCCAGGAACCGCCATCTCTTCGAGCCTGAACTACATTAATGTATGGAGTCCATCATTGCCTCCTGGAGACCACCACTTCCCCAGGGCTAACTTGCGTATTGTAGGGAGGCCACGAGGCTCCCCTCATAGAGCCATGGTTGGCTCTGGGGCCTGTACCCCCTAGTGCCGGCTCCTGCTACCTCCCGAGGTGCCCACCCTCTGGAGGTAGTTGTTTGTTTTTGCTTGGTGAGAGCTGACAGCTCCCACCAAGCAAAAGCAAACATAACTCTGCTTTCTGCAAGCTGGAGCGGCAAGCTCCAACTTGCAGAAAGTGGAGCTTTCATTTGTTTCTCTACACACAAATTAGCGTGCAAAGAAACAAATGAAAACATTGCTGTGACAGACAAGGTGCAGACTTTCAGCAGCCCCCTGTCTGTCACAGCAATGCCGACTACCGCAGGAGGTGGTGAGCCGGCTGTGACCATGGGGCCTTGAGGCTCCCCGAGGGTCCCAGAGCAGAAAGAGGCAGAAAAAAAGACAGAAATGAGCAGAAGAGGGAAGAATAATGATGAGAAATGAGCAGCAAGAGGCAGAATAGAGATCTAAAATGAGCGGAAAGAGGCAGAATACACGTCGGAGACGAGGCAGAATAGAGGTGAGAAACAAGAAGAAGAAGGCAGAAATAAGGTCAGAAAATAGCAGAAAGAGGCAAATTATAGAGAACAGAAACAAGCAACAAGAGTCAGAATAAAGGCCAAAAACGAGCAGAAACAGGCAGAATGAAGGTCAGAAATGAGCAGAAAGAGGCAAAATAAAGATTAGAAACTAGCAGAAAGAGGCAAAATAGAGATTAGAAACGAGCAGCAAGAGGCAGAGTAAAGGTCAGAAACAATCAGAAAGAGGCCAAATGAAGGTCAGAAAAGAGCAGAAAAAGGCAAAATAAAGGTTGGAAACAAGCAGAAAGAGGCACAATAAAGATCACAAATGAGCAGAAAGAGGAAAAATAAAGGTCAGAAAGGAGATTGCTGAGAATTACTGAGACCTCCACGGAGGCCCCCGTCCCCTTTCACAACCACTCTGAACAGGGGCCTCCTGGTGCACTACTGGTTGGAGAATGAACTCCCCTTGACTGCTGAGGGTCCTTAGGGACCCTCCTGTTACCTCGAGTAAGTCCCACAGACCGGGATTACTGTGAGGTCTTCAAAGGCCATGCTCTCTTTCTCCACCACTCAGCAAACACGCCTCCTGGTGCACTGCTGGTTGGGGGATGAAGTCCCCATGGATCCTGAGGGTCCTTGGAGGCCAGAACCCCTCCTGTTACATCCAGTAGGTCCCACGCAGCAGGATTGTTGTGAGCTGGTTGGAGGCTCGCCCCCTTTCTACACCACCCTGCAAAAGCACCTACTGGCGCACTACTGGTTGGGGGATGAAGTGCCCTTGGATGCTGAGAATCATTGGGGGCCAAGAACCCCTCCTGTTACCTCAAGTAAGTCATCAGCACGATTGCTGAGAGCTGGTCGGAGGCCCTGCCCCCTTTCTTCACCAGTCTACAAATACGTCTCCTGGCACAATACTGTTTGGGGGATGAAGACTTCTCTGTAGCTGAGGGGGATTCCTGAGAGCTGGTTGTAGGCCCTGCACCCTTTCTCCACCACTCTGCAAACGCAACAATCAGTTAAAAACCATAGAAATTCATTGAAAAATCAAACGTTACAGGGACATTATAGTTAGGCTGATTTTCACTCGTTCAAAACCAGAGAAATTCAGCAGTTATAGTTACCTGAGCTAACTATAACTTACACCCCCGTAATACACTGCTTATGACCTGATGACATCTCACATGGCATCACTGATGACATCTCAAATGATATCACTGAGACATATTCCACAGAACCATTGACACACCCACTTACACCCCATACAATAGCTCATACACGCACTCCCACACAACCACTGGCATACCCATTCACAGACTCATAAAAAACTCATACATCTACTCACTAATTCATGGAGGAACTCACACCAACTCACCCATACAGCCACTTACACAACCCATAACTCACATATACAGGCACTCATGCACCTACTCACTGACTAATATGCCTACTCACACATCCGGTCATACAGACATAAATACACTTACATATCTACTCATGCACCCATTGAGTATCTCCACACTAAATCAGTCACCCATACAGCTAATCACACACCTACCCACTCACTCATACAGTCACTTACATAGCAACTCACTCATCCACACAGTTACTCACAACCAGCTCACTTACTCATACACATACTAACACATGTACTCATTCACCTATACAGTCACTGAGACACACACCTACTCTCCCATAGGACTTCACTCACAGTCACTTACCCATACAGCACTCACACACCCATTCACTCACACATACAGCCAGTCACATACCCACTAACTCAAACATACACACCCTTACACACACACATTCATGCACCTGTACAGCCACACATGAACCCTGTCACTCACCCATGTAGACACTTATCTACCTTGTCATTCACCCATTCAGCTACTCTTGTAGCCTGGCATTCACCATTTACAGCCACTGGCACACCAGCACACTCCCCCATCCAGCCACTCATTCACCCTCTCATTCACCATTACAGCCATTTACACATCCACTCTCTCACCCATACAGATACTCGCGCAGCTACTCACTTACTCATACATCCACTGACACACCTACTCACTCACCCATACAAAAACTTACACACCCATTCACTCATGTATATATCACGCTGATATACACCACATACACACCAACTCACTCACCCATACAGGTATTCCAACAGCCACTATAAATATATGTTTAACACTCAGTAAGGTTTAGCAAGCACTCACAATCACTAGATGATGTCATCAGTGATGTGATTTGTGATGTCATGAGTGATGTCATCAATGATCTCACTGACCATGTCATGAGTGATGTAATATGTGAGGTCATAAGCAGTGCATTGTGAGGGCATAAGTAATAGTTTACGTAACTTTAGCTACTGATTTTCTCTGGTTTTGCATGCTTGAAATATCAGCCTACAATTTTGGCCTCAAGGGCGTAGCTTCAGGGTGGGCATTTGGGGTGTGACACCCCCAGAAAAATGCATTCTTGGCCTGGTTTGTGGGTCTGAGCGCACTATGTCCGGTGTTCTATTTCTGAGTTTATTTTTGTTGTCATACGTCAAGAATAAAAAACAGTAGTCTTTGTTGTAAAACAGGAACGGGAGTGAGGCAAAAATATACATGTGGTAGCTGACTTTCAAAATGTGAAGCTAGGTAACTTGAAATCAATACCAGCTTCCCTGCTTGTCACAATTGATTGATTCTAAGCAAACATTAAATTTCACAGAGTCTCCTTTTTCTTTATTATGGCATACAACAGCATTGTGCGCTGTTCAAGCACCTCTCATGTTTGATTTAAAAGACCATAATGTTGCTTTATCTATAATAATAATCTAGGACACATATAGGGTTTACATTACTATTGATTTGCATCT
Source organism: Triturus cristatus (assembly GCF_964204655.1). Lineage (NCBI taxonomy): Eukaryota > Metazoa > Chordata > Amphibia > Caudata > Salamandridae > Triturus > Triturus cristatus. Next base: position 784,000,005 of record NC_140594.1, read on the forward strand.
TAGTTCACTAATGGCATTGTCCTTGCTGGCAGGCCATAATTATTTCTAAGCTCATGTTTGAAAAGTATCACTTTTAATAATTGCCAGTCTAAGCAGTTATATAATCTGATGTATGAGGGTGAAAAGCTTCCCCATGTTAAAGAAATACACTTTTTGAATCTTGAAGAGACTGTATGATTTTTTTTCATTTTGTTTGTTGAACTATATACATGGCAAACATTTCCATGGCTTGGCTTGCACCTGGGTCCTTCAAGCCAAGTCAGATCTGTTGTGTAGTTCCTAGAAACCTATATAGGATCTGCATGTTTAGACAACATACACTCTAGGATTGGTGTCAGACTGATTCTAGACACCCCTAATGGGTATGTTAGCCTGTATACCAGCTAGCTCACAGTGCCACTAGAAACCCCTCTTACCAAGGAGAGAATAGTTCTTGGCAGCTATCGAACATGACAACTCTGTCCCATCAGGGATCGTGGAAACAGTATATTACTTTTCAGTCAGTCACTCATGCTCACATTCTCTCAGAGAGATACACAGAATAAATGGTGGGGACGTTTTTCAATAAGCAATTATTGAGCCAGCGTCATTCTAGTGTAAAATAGGTGTGCTGAAGCAACCACTAGACAATAACAGATATAAATGAGCATAAGCACTAACAGAGTAAAAGGATGGTAGATTTCTACCATCGTGCTAATACAATGAATACAGGCAAGTATATAAAATACATGACAGTAGAATGCATACTCCTACGATGCGACCCTAACTAGATGTGCCTAAGTGTACCTAGCATGTATGTAGGTGTAAAGCCAAGAATCCCTCTAGGATAAAGTCAAACCCTGAAGTGAGAGACTGTGGGACCCCGTCTTGGTCTCGAGATGGACACCCTGCAAGGCTAATCAGACCACTGCGAGCTGGAGTGTCTGGGTGCAGGAGCCTTCAGCGTCTCACGTTAGTGTGTCAGCATGGAATTCCTTTGCTCCTCGGACTATCTCAGCAGGATATAGTGTATATCTATCCAAAGTGGTACCCCCTAGGGATATACCTTGCTGTGTCATGTCAGACAAGGATGACGGAAGGAATGACCCTTATACATAGTTATTATGCAGGAGATGGTAGGCCTGCTGTCCTGCTGTGATTCTAAGAATCCTCAATCATAACGAATAAGGCTTAAGCTTTTTGGAGAAAACCCCATGTCATCTTTGGACATTACCATAACTAGGTAAAAGGTCAGTACTAAGAACCGTTATGCAGTGTAATGGTAGGGGAGAATATAGGTGAAAGGTTAGATGACTACCTAAGAATATATTGGGGTACCTATATGGAACATAACAGATCCTTGGCTCAGCCCTGGCTTGGTTTGCCCTAATAATTTGTTAGAATACGCACCTCTATTTTCGACTGGGGCTTATTAAGTGGGGCTGTCAGCACCTAGATAAAATGATTTGTAAAAGGCAAGGAGCCCTACCTACATGCACCAACTTGACAACTACACCATCAAGGCTTCTCATTGAAGAAAAGGAAAAGAGAGTTTGCAGTGAAAATGCATTGAAACTGGCTAGTCCCGAGACAGTGTCTCCAGGTTGTTGTTCTGTACGTGACGGTAGTCTTGAGTTCACAGACAGTACTTCCATGCCCAGGTGGGATGGGAAGGGCATACCTTCAGGAAGAGTTTAGAGTGTAACACCTGTAAATGCATGATTGACTTGGTACATGGGTCTGAGGGCACTGAGTCGGGTCTGCTATGTCTGTTTCAGTTTTCCCATTGTTCTCATTTCACTAAGAGGTCTTAACTTGTTCATTTTTGGAGCAGAATTGTTTAACATATACAGTGACTGGTTTACCAAAAAAGTGGTAAATCAGCACCCATCGAAGAATGGTTGTAAATTGACTAGCTTTTGGAATTCACAAAAATAATCTGTTTTAGCCTTGAAAAGCTGAGCCAGTCTCAGATGTAAAGGCATACTACTGGCAATCAAATACCCAAAAGATGAACAAATGAATGCTTACAAATAGTCTAACCATTGGCAATCTCTCAGCGTAGCATTTAAACCCATTGATTTACACCTATTCTGCCACTCCAAACGGAGGACCACCTAATTCAAATCAGTTCTGACCCTCTAACTCATGGTAACAGTTAATCCCAAGCTGTGGGTTTCTCACTTCTCCGTTATGAAGCCCACTGCTGTTTTCGTTGGGAAATTTGAGATTTACGCCCCTGATTGGCCTTCACAAACGATTAGACGTGCGTAAAAATGTGATAATTAGATTTGTTTTGTAAACCAAAAAAACGGATTATATTTCATCATACACTCTTTGTAAAGAGATACCTTGCTTTGCTGGCCTTGATCAGTGACATTGGCATTGATTCCAAACCGTATGTTTCTGGAAAACATTACACCACTGTAATTTAGTTGTTCACTGGCGGCATGCCTGGGTAACAAGCAACATATTGTTGAATGGGATAGTGGTTGCTGTTATTGCGATAAATTGGTTAGGATTGTGCCCCTTCTTTTAATGGATTGGCTTGATAGCTCAGTTGTCTACATGACCTATTGTGTCCAAATCTTCTAAAATATAACGTAAGTGGGATTTTGCTCCAGCTAGGCAACTATTTCTTCTTCCCTTTATGCTATTATCTGGTTGTTATCATTTTTCCTTCTATAAAGTGTTCAGACTATTTTACACTAGGGATGTCCTCTGAAAAGAGACACATTAAATTCTTCATCTCATAGATGCATAGCACACAAAAGGCAATTCAATTCTTTTTGGGTTTCTTTTTAGGTCGAGGACTATCCGGTCTGCCGAAGGCAGAACCGGAAGTCGGAGATTTAATGTTTCCTAGAGTGGCTATTTAGCCCGCCTCTCTTTTTGCTTCTCCTCCATTGGCTGGCTTCCTAAACGGAGGCCATCCATTGGAGGAGAGAGCCGTCCCTCCAAATAGGCTCTGTCTTTTTCAGATTCGGGGGCGTGTTCCGTGCTGTTCTTTCCACTTTTTAGCCAAGCCCTTTTTCGAACAGCAGGAACACGCCCCCGAATGCGAAAAAGTTTGTAAGCTCCCATCCGCCATTTTTTATCTATCGTCTGGCCGTGAGGATCTTCTTGCTGTTGCTCTCGCGCGCTGCCCGCCTGCGTCCTCCTCGCTGCCCTGCACACCGGGTTTTCACGCTGTGCTTGTTTTTCCTCCTTTGTGCGTTTTCCCTATTGTGCGAGCCATCCGATGGACCCTAACGGCTCGAATTACGAACTTCGTAAGGATCACGCACTTTCCCGGTTCGCAGCGCCTTAAAGGCTGCTCTCTTTGCTTGTGACAGAGGAATGAAGCCATTGTCTTGAAGACGCTCCGAGGTTTTTGTGAACCTTCTGTAACTGATGTTATCAGCAGGGCCCAAGGACGAGTTTCGAAGCTTCCATCCACCATGATCCTCCCCAGGGTCTCGTGGGCTCTGGCGCGCACATTTATTGGGGTCTCTTGCACAATTAGGACGAGATTAGCCCCTGCGAGGATCACGCACTTTCCCGGTTCGCAGCGCCTTAAAGGCTGCTCTCTTTGCTTGTGACAGAGGAATGAAGCCATTGTCTTGGAGACGCTCCGAGGTTTTTGTAAACCTTCTGTAACTGATGTTATCAGCAGGGCCCTAGGACGAGTTTCGAAGCTTCCATCCACCATGATCCTCCCCAGGGTCTCGTGGGCTCTGGCGCACACATTTATTGGGGTCTCTTGCACAATTAGGACGAGATTAGCCCCTGCGAGGATCACGCACTTTCCCGGTTCGCAGCGCCTTAAAGGCTGCTCTCTTTGCTTGTGACAGAGGAATGAAGCCATTGTCTTGGAGACGCTCCGAGGTTTTTGTGAACCTTCTGTAACTGATGTTATCAGCAGGGTCCTAGGACGTTAATCCGCACTTAAAAAAAGCATGTTTTGGAAAGTGAGCCGGGAACCTGGCTGTGTGTCATGGAATCTCTTAAGTCTTTGCCCACTGTCCCTGGTCTATCTTCCAGTGGCGGCTGGCAAACTTTGAAAGTGGTATGGCGTAGTAGGGGTAGATGTCTAAGGACAGTTTTTTTTAAATCAATCACCTGCAGTTTGCATCTAGGCGGAAAAGGCACTGGTTCGTGAAGTTGAACCTCATCTGCCATCGACCAATGAGCGTTCACTTCCCTGTTTCTGTTTGAGCTACACTGCCCTTGAATGTTTTATCCGATGGCATGTAGTTTAAACTGTAAAACCAGGAGAAATGCATTTCCTCTGCATAGGTCAGAGGCACTGGAATTATGCAACTTTAAAGCAGCTGTGTTTCTCGCATAATTATGGATCGGCCTGATAAAGCCATGTAATTCATCACCTATGGCAAAATCTGTAGATTTCCACAAAAACGAATTTGCAAAGGTTAACTGTCCACCTTTCTGATGCTTGTTGGTATATTTAGGGGTTATACTAGTACTAAAGGGGTGAAACCAATGCTTAAGCATTTACAATGGAATGGTCTCGGCAACATTATAGGTAGAGCTATTGGTATTGCTCATTATTTTTTTTATCATTTTTGTATCCCTAAATAAATGGCATTGTCATTTCTATTGGCATTAGCTTTTTTTTTTGCATATGTGATACCTATTGCATTAGCGTAGAGAGAGAGTGAGGTAGTGAGAGAGAGTGAGGTAGATAGAGAGTGAGGTAGTGAGATAGAGAGTGAGGTAGTGAGAGAGTGAGGTAGTGAAAGAGTGAGGGAGAGGTATGTTGTGAGGTAGTGATATATAAGCATAGAGTGATGTTGTGATGTAGTGAGATAGAGAGAGAGGTAGTGAAAGAGAGTGAAAGTGAGTTAGTGAGATAGAAAGAGTGAGGTAGTGAGATAGAGTGATTGAGGTAGTGAGTGAGAGAGAGTGAAGTTGTGAGGTTGTGAGGTAGTGATGTTTTGAGAGAGAGAAGTTGTGAGATAGTGAGGTAGTGAGATAGAGTGGAGTAGTGAGGTAGAGAGAGTTATGTAGTTAGAGAGAGTGAGGTAGTGAAACAGTGATGTAGTGAGGGAGAGGGATGTTGTGAGGTAGTGAGATGTAAGCAGAGTGGTGTTGTGATGTAGTGAGATAGAGAGAGGAAGTGAAAGAGACAGTGAAAGTGAGTTAGTGAGATAGAAAGAGTGAGGTAGAGAGATAGAGAGTGAGTGATGTAGTGAGTTAGAGAGAGAGTGAAGTTGTGATATAGAGAGTGAGATATTGAGAGAGTGAGGTAGTGATCTTTTTAGAGAGAGAAGTAGTGAGATAGTGATATAGATAGAGGGGAGTAGTGATGTATAGAGAGTTATGTAGTGAGAGAGTGTGAGGTAGATAGAGAGTGAGGTAGTGAAAGAGTGAGTTAGTGAGTGAGAGGTATTTTCTGACGGCAGAACTCACTCACTACCTCAATCACTCTCTATCTCACTACCTCACTCTTTCTATCTCACTAACTCACTTTCACTCTCTTTCACTATCTCTCTCTCTCTATCTCACTACATCACAACATCACTCTATGCTTATATATCACTACCTCACAACATCCCTCTCCCTCACTACCTCTCTTTCACTACCTCACTCTCTCTATCTCACTACCTCACTCTCTATTTCAATACCTCACTCTCTCTCTCTATCTCACTACCTCACTCTCTCTCTGCTAATGCAATAGGTATCACATATGCAAAAAAAAAAAGCTAATGCCATTTATTTAGGGATACAAAAATGATAAAAAAAATAATGAGCAATACCAATAGCTCTACCTATAATATTGCCGAGACCATTGCATTGTAAATGCTTGTTTCACTGTTGCAGGCTGCTGTTTTATAATGGTTCAGTCAGGACACAACATGCACGCCAGAACTACTGGCTTAGAAATGCATGTCTTCAAAGGTCCTCAACGATGGCAATTGTTGGGTTAAAACATAATTGCTCAATCGTCCAATAGCTAGAAAATCCAAGGGATTTCCAGATATATATTTACATGAAGCGGACCTATTTGTGAAACGGCAGAGTAAACACCGAGTCAGATTGAAAGTGAAAGTGCAGGCCGGGGAGATCCCGCTGGCTTCGGGGTTGTTTTCTACATGCAAACGTTTGCACAAAGCTGACAGCTTGAAAACCGGTTCTATCCAGAGAAGCGCCCCGGATTGAAAGCTCCTCACAGTCAGTTCAACTCTTACCCGTTGGTTCCATCGCCAGATGAATTCCCAGTCACGTGGATCAAGTTGAGTTGAAATGTATGAAGGGAAGGGGCGATGTTGCAGGTGCAGTGCATTTTGGGGCTGATTTACAAGCACCTTGCGCCACTTTTGCGTCACGTTTAACATGGTAAAAGTGACGCAAAAGTGGCGTAAGGGGCTTGTAAATAAAATAAGCCCCTTTGAATCTGTTTTCACGAACTCTAAATCACTGTCAGAAATGTCTTGTTTTCAATTTACTTGTTTATTTTGAAAGTGAGAGGAACACGCATCTGGTCAGTTGTAAGTTGCTTCTGTGTGGCTGTTGTGGTTTCAGCTTTTGACATTCCATTGCCAAATGTGTACTGACTAGTAAAACGAAACATCAACCCTGCCAAGTACCAGGCATCAGGCATTAGATTAACACATTTCAGTCAAGTGGTCGACTTCACCACTCTGAAATGTGAAGTGATTAACACATTTCAGTCAAGTGGTCGACATCACCACTCTGGAATGTGCAGTGACGCATATAGCATCTCCTCATCTGTGCCTGTCAAGCAGGCCAGAGAGTGCTGGCATGCTAGTTAATAATATCATTTCGCTGGAGTCGAGTGGCAGGCAGCCCACGGTGCCTTGGGGGCTAGTTGAACTCATTATGCTTGCTACCATGTAACAAAGCACTGTGTAAGGCTGCCGGGAGGGGGGGGGGGGGGGGGTTGCGCAGCGGCCCCCCCCCCCTAAGAGGGCAGCTGCCTTAGTGCCACAGGAAGGCACAGGGGTGGGAGGTCTAGTCCCTGGGTTCACCAGGGGAGACCCCAGCAGATGGCTGCTTCCGGCGGGGGCGGGGAGGAGACAGGGGTATTTATACTGTCTCCGCCCCCTTCTCGCCCTCTTGTCCTCTCGTTCGCCTTGAGCAGGTCGCTGCTCGATCGTCTCGCCGTCGCGGGTTATTCATTCGCCCTACCTCCAGTACGTCTACTTGGTGAGTTTGCCGGTGACTTTCCTCTCGCCCCGGCCCTGTCCCTGGACAGTACCAGGTGACGGGGCATGTGGTCGGAGTACCACGGGCGGCGGGGGCCGGCGCGGTGCAAGATATTGTAGGTCGGCTGCGGGGCGAGTTTGTGGGGGGGGCAAGAGCATGCCTGGATCGGGGAATATGGCCGGTACCCTCGCTTCCCTCCCGCTCGGGGGGGGTATCAGTAGATTGGCCACGGGCGGCACGATGGCTCGCTATGGCGCTGGAGGCATTTAGGCTCGCGCGCGGCCATGCTTCAATCCAGCTTCAGCGTCGGTCCCTCTCGTCTCTAGGACGTGCGACCCCCCGCTCTGCCAACTCGATTTTATCCTCGTCACAGTTTCCTGGTGAGTGACCGCAGAGCCCCCCCCCCTGCCTGTGCACTTCTCAGTAGTGCTGCATGGCTGAGCAGCCCAGCGTGGGCTGGCTTACTGCGGGGGGTAGCGGGTTTCTGCATGGCATCTGGAGCGGGGTTCTGGGACGGCATGTGCGAGTGGGTATTCCCGGATGGGCAGCGTTGGGGGTTGCATGCACCCCTCGGGCGCGCCCGGCTTTGACCACCGCGCGCTGTCCTGCCGTCACGGGAGAGAATGTGGTCAGTCGGCTAGTCCGCCGATTTTGGTGCAGGAAACATGGGTTCGAGCCTCGGGGTCCCGTTCAAAGCCAGTGATTCTGGGCTAACCATTTATTCTCCAGGTCCCTGAATATGTACAAACACGGTGCTCATGCTCAGCGCATCAATTCCTCTGGGTCGAGTTCACGCTATTAAAAATACAATAAATTGATATATATTGTTTCCCCAGTGTCTCGGTTCACCTAGATATCGTTTACCTTGGGGCCCCCACGGCTGTTGCTCTCCCGGTGGCGATATGCGGCTGGGGATCGTTAGGCCCAGCACTGCGCTGTCAACTCGTGGATGCAGCGCAGGTATAGCGTTCTGACATCGGGGTCCGAGTTGGTGCTTGAATCTCCCTCACTCTCGGTGCGGGGTACCTGAGGGAGCGGGTCACGCGCGGACTATTCGCAGGGCGCATTGCACCTGGTGGCTCGACCCCCGCCCCCCCCCCCCTCCTCCGAACCACCCACGGTTTCGCGGCAGAGGTTGCCGTGCTCGGCCTGGGCCCAGGGTTGCCCTGGCCGCTTATGGTTTGGGATACCAGGGCTCGAGCCGCGAGGCCGCGTCTTCCCCTGGGGACCTAGGCAAATCACTTTATCTCTGCTGACGGGGTATGCAGTTTCGGCTCGAAGCCGCCGGCTGTGCGGCCGCTTATGGTGCGGGACACCAGGGCCCGAGCCGCGTGGCCGCGCCTTCACCATGTGAACCTGGGCAAATTGCTAATCTCCGCACGCCGGTGTATTCCAGCTCCAGCTCGAAGCCCGCCGGCTGCGCTGCCGCCATGTGCGGGAACCCAGGGTTCGAGCCGCGAGGCCGCGTCTTCTGCCCTGTGATCCTGGGCTAATCACTTATATCTCCGCATGCCAGTGCAACGCAGTTCCGGCTCGAAGCCCGCCGGCTGCGCTGCCGCTTTCGGTGCAGGAACCAGGGTTCGAGTCTCGAGGTCGCGGTCACATCGTGTGATCCTGGGCAAATTAGTGATTCCCCCGTGCATGATTGGGTAATGCACAGACGGTGCTATGTAAGCGCTCCAATACCTTCGGGTTGAGTCGCGCTTTAGATTATGCAAATCAAGAACCCTTCTTTCTTCGGGGAACGAGGCTGGCAGAGCAAAACTGGCGGCACCTGTGCGCCACCACTGCCGTGATCGGGGATTGCGTTCGGGTTTGAGCCGCGAGGCGCCTCCTCTCTCCCGGTATTTCCGGGCAACCCCCCGCGTTCATGTTGTGATTTTACAGACACGCTGTGTAGACCGGTCCGGTTCCAATGGGGCTGCAGTCCACAAGTTATGGGCGAATTTGACAAAGAAATCCCCTGCCACCTGTAGCCAAGATATGCAGTTGGTTGGAAACAGGGTGAAAGGGATAAAAATTATTAATTTCACCCCCGGTTTACCGGTAGGGGGTCTGAGGGGCCCTATGAAACCAACGACAGAGGCGGTTGAGCAGCAGATTGGGGGGGTAGCCCTTTGAGAGGATGCAGCCTAACGGCGTGGGCGGCCGACCTCGCAGGGGTACCGGGTAGAGCTCCAGCTGGGGGGCGCGGTACTCCTTGTGATTCGGGGCAAATCACTCTATCTCCACGTGTCTATCTTACTTGAATTGTTCTTCGGAGGTGCTACTGATGCTTTTGTTATGCTAGGAAGTAAAATATGCCTGTGTACAAGGTAGGGCAGAGCCTGCAGCGTTACGTTATAAGCCATTAGCTCTGTACCATTGGGCACCTGCATATCCCGAGTGGGAGGGTGCCCGCGCGGGAGGACATGCACAATGAGTTCTCTGATGCCAATGTTTATTTCAACCCGCATCTTGGGTGTTTCTAGGACGTGGTAGCGCAAGTTGGGACAGTAGGCCATGATGAATAACATGGGCGTAGGGCAGCGTAGGGTGTTCACGCGCGCTCAACGCTGCGCGCGGGTAACATTAATTACGTTGCGGCAGGCCGGGAGTAGCACAGCCCGAGTCATGGGCGCTCAGCAATGGTGGGCATTTTGGCGGCCCAAGGCAGTTTGCCTTGTAAGCGCGGCGCTCGGCAGTAGTATGTCCGGTAGAGCTATTAGGGTTACGTAAATGGTGTGTCGAGCACTAGCTTGCGGAGTCATCCTCCTTCACCATGAGCGTCCTTCAGCACAAGATCAACACTAGTTTGGTCTCCTCACCTGTGGTCGAGCATAGGACCTGTGACATAGGGATGCAGGCCACTGCGAGGTAGCGCTGCCCGGTTTGACTATTATTATAACTGCAGGCTGTGGAGCATTGGGAACATTACTTAGGCCTTCGAGTGCTCCTCTGTTTTGACTAATATTAGGGGGCCGAATTTGGGAGAGGATGCGGTCCGTCGGCGGTGCTGCCGCTCCTGGTGCAGGAAACCAGGGTTCGAGCCTCGAGCTTGCGTCCACATCCTGTGAGTCTGGCAAAATCACTCAATTTTCCCCGTGCATGAGTGTGTAATTTAATTAACATAGGGGCTGCATCACACAATTTGGTACTGAAGTAGTCGCTACGCAGCACAAACGGTGAACTGCAGCTATATGCAGGGGCTTTGAGTTGGAAGGCATTCGTGTAAATAGCTAATTGTTAAGATCCCTGGGAGAATCAAATATATTTGGAGAGGAAACCTTGTACAAACCTCCATAAATTTCTTCACATTGGGAGTATGAAGCAAGAAGTAGGGGGTGAACTTTGTCTATATGCAGCAAGAGCTGCTAAGAGCCAAAAGTTGAACTTAATTAAATACAAAACATGGCCTCGCACGTCTCTTTTGGGACCTTTAGTGAACCACCTGACCGCTTGGCAAACTTGAGGCACAGCTTCTTCGACTTGCATGTGGAAGATGGCCAGATGCTGTTGGGATTTTAACGTCGACTTTGCCTCGACACTTTCCATTAATTAAGGAACGGTTTAGGTCTACGGTGCCACTATTCTAAATTAGTGTGCTGGTGGGGAATGGACAATAAATATGCCTTTAAAACTTGTTTTTACCACATGTGCTGTGCATTCAAAGACAGGTCATATGTCCCTTGTTGCGGTTTGGGTTAGCGGTGGTTGATTTGCCTTCCTCCCATGCATTGACATGTCATGGCATTGTTGCTTGTCTTAGAGATTGGGTGACGTTGCTTGAGTTCTACCGGGCTGAAAACTGCGGAGTGCACGTGGTAAGTCGGCCACCTTGGAGGCATGCTCCTGAAGGGTTAATGTGTAAACAGCATCCATCAGGGGGTAGGTGTCCTCCGCCACAGTAGATTACCTCGTGGGCCCGAGTCGGTCAATGGCATAGGGTGAGGGGCCCGTTTTGTTGTGTCCGTCAACGTCCCTTGTCCAGGAAGGAGATGTGATTTCCCGGTTATTGCCTGCGGTGGGCCAGGCAGGTTGACCTATTGTGTGAGTTCTTGGTGGCCAAGTGCAACATCTCTCAGTGTCCACTGCTTTACCAGCCTTTTGTGTTCGTCGTTCATCGCCACCGGCCCAACATCGTATTCTGGTGGTTATGCATTGCAGATGTCCTTAACGTATTTGGTAACCCAGTAAATGTTGTAAATAGACCTGGGGAAGCAATGATCTGCCTGACTTTGCCTGGGCTCACCAATAATGACTACGGCTCTCACTGTTGGTAATGCACACCCTTCATCGGGATGGGCTCGGGGCCCGTAGGTATCCCTTGTGCCTTCTGATTCAAATAATATTCACACTGAAAGGGCTTGGGAGTGTAAAACTGTAGTAAGTTTGGCTAGTAGTGTTGGTGACCCGGCCTTACCATGCCTGAACGGAGGCATTTTTCAAGAGGAAATGCCTGTTAGCCACAATGATGTCTCATTATCCTATGCACCAAAGAGGCATAGTCTAGCCAGTACTGATGAGAGATGGGAGGTTGATTGGTAGAATTCCTGCCTCAGCGGGGGACTGGGCCTGGTTTTGGGGGGGGCCTGGTTGCAATGCTTTGTTGCATTGGCAAATTAGGCCGAGTGGACTTGGAACACCTATTAAATGCGCAGTGTGTTGGTGGCCGGTCTGTATGCCATAGCCAGTGCCGGAGCATGCTGGGTAGCCCTGCAGTCCAGTTTTACTCTGGAAAACACATGTAGCTGCGCAGGGCTCCCTCTGTTCTGTCGAGGTCTTTTATATTAGCCGAGCACTCCTGGGACTCTTCACCACTATGGTCGGGAGCAGGGGGAGGTGTCACTTTGCATCCAGCACCTAGGCTAAGCAAAGAGTTACGCCTAGTGTTGAGTGAGTGTTAATGTTACCTGGTCGTTCATTGGCCTCCTGAGGGTAAGGATGACCTAGCGGCAAGGAACAGCTAGGGTGGTTTTCGTGTGCTTCAGTGATCATTAAAAAAAAAAAAAAGTATGCAACGGGGGCCCTGGCTCACACGGTAGCGGGCAAAGATCACACACGCCACAGGTGCCGAGGCCTATCCTGATGCCTGGCGTTGGGCTCCCAGGTTACTTCTGAAGGGCTAGGCCTTCAGATGCTGAAAGGATGTCCGTTGTTATTTACTCGATTGTTAAACGATTGGTTATTTCCTGGGTCATCCGCGGGTGTAGAGCGTTAGGCGCTTGTTGTCTTTCCATCGGGTCGGTTTGATGCGGGATGGTGGTTTTGGGCACAGCCACGTGGTGGGTCTTTCTGTGTCTGACTGGGGTTAGCCTTCCGTTAATCTCCCTGTGTGTCGCACACGGTTGTAAGACGGGGGGCCACTAGCCCTGTTGTGATTGAGTTGCTACTACTGTTATTAGTATTAAAAACATCAGGTACTCGTTTGCACCCAACAATAGGTGCCCTAGGACGCATGTCCTCCATTACACACATCTTCAGACAGGAATGCCCCTCCTCGCCCCCCCCCTCCAACCCTTGGAGCAATAGGGGTCCAAATACCTGTGGGGTTGGCAGGCCTGGACAGAGGTTGGTGGCGAGCTCCCACATCATTCAGTAGGCGGATTTCGTAGAGTAGTGGGGCAGGTCATTGGCCGCTTCTTCTCGCTGTGTTTGCTGTCATCTTTATTCTCTCTGGAAACCCTCACTCCATCACGCCTATTTTAAGCTGAGGATGCCGGTTGACACTGTTAGACCTGCTATTAGATTACACACACCTGTGTGCCTTGCCATGGTTTGTTTCGCATCCGGGCCAGTTTGGGGTTACTGGCGAATTGTTTGCGCTAGGGCTGAAGCGGGCGCTTCTAGAACAGGGCAAGATTGCTTAGGCCAGGCAGCAGGACAAAGATCTTTTCGGCACTGGCAGAATGGTGCAGGCTGCGAAGTAGTGCCATTGCAGAACATAGATTTGTCTACATTCTGCTAGGAAACATGAGCAGCATGAAGGTATTGAACCATGGTGAGAAATTGTTGTGGGTTTCGTGCTCAACAGGAGCAAGGGAATTGCATTCTGTTCATCAAGCTACAGGTACTGTCTATAGCACCAGGAACTGTAAGATGCTATTTCGCCCGGGACTGGGCTGCCAATGTCATCTAATTTTACATCCAGCCACTGAGTAGGCAAAGACTTACTTGTGATGGTGCAACGGGCACTCAGCGGTAGAGTTAGTTGAGTGTCATTATACCCCGATATAACGTCAGTGATAAAACGTAGGTTGTGGCCACACACGACCAGGCACTCTAGGGCAGCTGGGGCGGGAGTGTGCCAGTGCCAAGAGGGTGCGTGTTGACTGGTTAGGGCGGCCGGTTTGGAGGGAACACTAATACGGAATGCCACAAGAGCACATTTTTGCATTCATAGAAGGCTGAATTGATACTTTTATGGCATGGTGCCAGTTGTTTTAGTTATGCGCATGTTTCTTGGCAGCGTCAGGAGCATTCAGAATTTTATGCTGGTGGTTAGCCTGTTGTCATGCTGTTCAGAGGTGTTTTAGCTCCGGCATGGCCAAGCATAGTTTACAGGCCGGTAGTCTGCCATGGGATTCGTGTTAACAGGCAGGTGAAGCAGCAGAACTTAGAGGGGCTTGGGTTTGACCTCTGGATACAAGGGCGGAGCCTGGTTGCTCACTTAGTAGCCCGTCCTTGAGTTCGACGAAACAGGTACCATTGATGCGAGTACCGGTACCGAGTAACTTCTCCCGCCCTCCAATACTGGCTGGCAGCCATGCAGGTTGTGGAAGTGGCCTTCCAACGGGGGCGAGATGGTCCATATGATTAAGGGAAACCCCGGGGTAACACTTTTGGGCCACAAATCAGCAGGAGAACAATTGGCTTCCCCATTATTCAAATAGAGCAGAATTTTACACGTTGGTTCTCCGCTGTGGTCACTCTGTCCTGTCTCTCCCTGGTTTACTAGCAGATTTTTGGGAGGGCAAGGCTTCACATTTGGTGGTGACTGATGGAATGCGATGGACGCACTCCAACGGAGTGAAAGAGGAAGTAAGGCGGGCTTGTCAACCCTTACCCCCTCCCGCATTGGCACGGCCAGGCAGGAGTGTCCTATCAAAGGGATTGTTCTTCAGCCATGCAAAGGCAACTTTGGACCATCGCCTAGTTTAGGTTTAAGGTCATTTCAGTCAAAAATCCCGGGGGAGTTTAGAAAGGATGGGGGAACCTGTCCTAATGGTGCATGCTGGCCGCTGGTCCGGTTAGGCGTAGACTTGTTTTGGCTGGACCTGGGAGAAGCCCGGCATCAGCATGCTGTAGGTAAAAAGGCCTACCGGGAGCCATGCGCAGTGCGCAGAGCAAAGAGGTCTTGGCTTCATCGTGCATGGTCTTTTACACATCAAGTCCACAGGGTGCCTGGAGGGAGATGGGGTGCACCTCTCTAGTTTAGGCATGGACCTTCTCCTACTGGACCTAGGGGAAGCTTTGGCTGCGGCAGGTTGTAAGTAAATAGGTCTACCTTGGTGGGGGGCCCTGGTAGTGACGGTGGCCACTCCCAAGGCTGTGGAGGAGTTACAGGGCGATCCAGGGTCTGCACATACCAAGGGGTACATCATGCAGCAGCACCGCGGGGTGCTAAGCCAGGATACCCAGGGATGTTTTAGCGTTGTCCCCTGGAAGAACCACGGCGCCCCGTTAGCCGACAGGCGGTTGTGGGTCTGAGCAACCTGGGGCTGCCATGTATGCTCCGCCCACCCCTCACGGGGCGGGGGCGTGTGAAGCAAGTGGACTGAGGGTCCACGGATGGGAGGGGTGGCCCCTCCCATTAGTTGGTATACACCATCTGGCATTGCCATGGTGACTCTAGGCTTATCAGACGGGCAGGCGGCATAGGGGCTGGCCTGCCCTGGGATCGCCCGTAAGATAACCCACCATGTTTGCATATTGTTTATGCTAATAAACCTGCAGCAATATTTCTCCACTTACAATAGTGTCATGTGTTTATTTATGTACTTATGTGTTTTGTGACAACTGTGGCTGATATTGGCACTATGTAAGGCTGCCCGGGGGGGGTTTGCGCAGCGCCCCCCCCCCAAGAGGGCGGCCACCTTAGTGCCACAGGAAAGCACAGGGGTGGGAGGTCTAGTCCCTGGGTTCACCAGGGGAGACCCCAGCAGATGGCTGCTCCCGGCGGGGAGGAGACAGGGGTATTTATACTGTCTCTGCCCCCTCCTCGCCCTAATAATTAATAGTTAATAATATCATTTCGCTGGAGTCGAGTGGCAGGCAGCCCACGGTGCCTTGGGGGCTAGTTGAACTCATTATGCTTGCTACCATGTAACAAAGCACTGTGGGGTTGGTCTGACCTGGTGCCGCCCGTGGCGCGTGCTTTGGCGGCAGATGAAGTCATATATTAGTGGCTGCTGCCTGCAATGAGCTCGCCACTTAAATCAATCCCATTAAATCAATCCCATGATCGACCATCACTGGAGCAGACCAACTGCAGGTGGCGGCCAAACATGGACTCACTGTGGCGGGCCGGCTGGCCGGGGTGGTTCGTTCGCAGCTGAGCTGCCCAGAGCACCGCGACCCCTGACTATGCTGAGCCGAGCGAGCCTCATCATGCCCAGCGACCGCCACCAGGCACGGAGAGAGGAGAGCAAGGCACGACACACCTGCAGCCACATACGTGACATTTCCAGTGACACTCACAGGCAACATGCACGGGCACGCAGGCACCTCTCTCAGCTGTGTAGAATTATCGCGGCATGTTGTCATTAAACATTTGCTGGCCTAAAAAGGCTCACTGTCTGACTCTTAATGTCATCACACATTTCATTATTGCCCATAGCTTGCACATAATTGTGCATTTAATTCACGGACAGCGTGCACTGGCCATAATTGTGCACATTCACCAAACAGTCTACACTGCAGCTACAGTGTACACGCACAATGGGCTGCATGATTTATGTGGGAAGACAACACGTGCACTGCATCGCCTAGACACGAATAAATATTAGTGCTGCAGCTACTAACAGACAACATAGTCGACCTCTCCAGTGCACAATGTGCATCTGCAAAATGTCTCGAGCTTGCCTATTAATTTTGTGCACGATCTGATCACCACGTGAACGGAGGAGCGGTGGTCGGAGGGAGCGTTGTCTTTCCTAGAAAGTCAAACAAAACCTCAGTTTACGTTCATAGTCATTCAAAGTCTACAATCTGAGTCTCTGCTTAGCCAGCATCAGCCACGTGCCTGCAGGCAGAGTGCAGGTTGAGCTGACGCAGGTACAAATTGAAGCCTGGCGAAGTCTGACAACGAGCAGTGTATGGTGGAGAGGGTGAGTGCCGAGGCCCCTTTTACAAAAGTGCACAAGGAGGAGAGCTGATGCGAACCACACGGAGCTCAGAATGAACATGCAAGCACATGAGGGCCACTGAAATTGTATGTGAAGAGCTCAGTGTGCAACATTGAGGAAGGCCTGCCTTTCTCATGTAGTGATGCCCCGGAGGTTAGCATATATGTGATTTACGGACAGATGGGGGTGAGTGGAGCCCTACTGCCAATGTTGAGCACCATGAGGCATAGAAGAGGAAAGTGAGACTGCCTGGTGAATAGAGATGGGCCCCTCTTTGGGCACCATCTGATTGATTGTATGACTTCTGACCACTATGACTGCAATTCCTACCGGTCCAGGCCCCTAGGCATTGCCTCTGCCACCCGCAGATGTTAAATTATCGAAGAAGACGTCTCTTCCCTAACCTCCTAGACACATGCTACCCTGTTGTGTTTATGGAGGTAAAGAGCGTGATGAGGCGGTGTCCTGTCACGTGAGAGCTGGCGCTGCGTGCCTTTAATAGGCCACAGCTCTCAAGTAACAGTGCCACGTGACGCCACGAGCTCTCACCCTGACTTCAATCTACAGCAGAGGCAGCCGTACAGTAGTCTCCAGAGAAGAGCATCTTTCTGTCACTGTGCCAGCCTGCACTCTCCGAACTGGAAACTGACTCATGTCTCCACATGACACTAGCTGAGTAGCCAGTCACTGTGACTCCACATACAGTTCAGCTACAGTGGCAGTCCAAAGCGGCAGGCTTCATTTTCTTGAACACTGTGACACTTGGTAAGATAAAGATAACCAGGGCACAAGTCCTAAAAAAAGAAGTGGGGGGACGCTGACGTCACGGCAGGAAGTGACGTCACGAAAGGTGGCTTGCACCATCAGACTCATTGCCTCCCCTCGCTCACCCCTTATATGCGATTGCGTCAGAGAAGCCAGCGCGCGAGCAGCATTCTGAATGAGCTCTGATCTCGCCCCAGAGAGGCCAAAGAGTGAATGTGTGGCTCCATTTGCTCCACTTATCGAGTTCTCGGTAAAATAAGTGGGGGGACACCATCCACCCGCGTGGCACCCCGACTCGAGCCCTGAAGATAACACTGGGGATTAATGCACCTGCTGGAGAGAGATCGGAGCTTTGTCTTCTGGCAGTTTTGACTCATCATGAAGTAGCACAGAGGGTTAATGTGCCTGCTGCAAAGAACATGTATCAGCATATCACAAAAACGCATTTTATGTTACTGCTTAAGTCACAGAAATCCCTTTGTTGCTTGTGGTTCAGCCGCACCTGGTGCTGAGGTAAGGGTTTGGAGGGTGATGTGTATTTAGAAATAATTGGTTGTTGCGCAAATAGGAGTGATTTCTGATATTTGTCAGTTGTCAGGGACTTTATAAAATGATTTTGCTCGCGGGGAAGTGTCACTCATATTTACACTGAAATTATGAAAATGTCACACATAAGCAATCCCTGGCAACTATGAAACAATGAAGTACATGTACAGTCACAAATACCCTCTTCTGAGCAATGA
Source organism: Triturus cristatus (assembly GCF_964204655.1). NCBI lineage: Eukaryota > Metazoa > Chordata > Amphibia > Caudata > Salamandridae > Triturus > Triturus cristatus. The sequence goes on from NC_140594.1 coordinate 784,017,988, forward strand.
GAAGCTCAAAGAAGGTAGTGAAATGCCTGTAGAATTCCTGAAATAGAAGGTCACTAACAGGCGCGGTCGGTTCAGGTAAGAGCGGTGAGTCGGGGGCTGGGTAGGGGGAAGTCGACACAGGAATAGGTAAAATAAATAAATAAATAAATAAAACCACTTACCTTGTGCTCACCGCATCACCGACTTGATGATGCGTCGATCGCAAGTTAAGTGGTTTTATTAATTTCTTCATCATATTTAACCTATTCTGTTGTGTTGTCGACTTCCCACCCCGCCCCACCCTACCGCCTCACGGCACTTACCTGAACTGGCCGTGCCTGGTCACTAACCTTTGGGACAAAGTTTCGAATTTTCCAAACCGTTCTTGCATGTAAGAGATATGGGATGTACTGTAAAATACCACACAAATTTGTTGAGTAATAAACTGAAAAAGATTTAAATGAATCACTAACTAATAGTTTGCTGCTGAGTCGACCGCCGAGCTCTATACTCATTCGGTATGCTTCCTGGGTACAACTGCTGTGAGGGAGAATGGGTGTCTCTTATACATAGCGGAGTCTGGGTGCAAGATGATCCAGCAAGAGTGCGAATTTTCCGTGTGTCAGGTGGTAATATACTGTCTGAGAGGGGATTGGTTGCTCATGACAACACACCAAGCAACCCAGTCACAGCACAAGATGTCCCAAGGGTCTCAGATGACGTAAGGGGCCTGTGAGAGCAAAGCCATACATAAAATATAACAAGTCGGGCTCTGAGATTCCATAGCAACCATAGTTACCTCTGTTATATTTCACATCGGTACCCTGACATAGGTTTAGAGAATATCGTACTCTTTCCCAACATCATCTTCCCTTCATTTCATATGAACGAGCCTTATAAAGACATAACTCCAAATAAGGACAGAATGCCTTATAGGGACTGAACGCCTTATAAGGACTGAGGCCTTTTAAGGACTAAACCTTTCACCTAGTTTCATGACGAGGGTGAGCTCTGCCCGATCGATATTGCTAAGACGCCATCCTTAGCACTTATGAATCATTTATGAGAACACTCTCCAGGGGGCATACCTCAACTCTCCTATCTACGTACAAAGGCTTAATCCCCAACGTCATCCTCATACTAAACAATGGGTAACACACGTACATAGACTGTATAAATACAGCACCTTTTGCTATCAGTAAGCAGCAGGGACCGAGAATTCGAGGCCGACACACTGACCAGAGACGATGCGGCTCCGGCATGCCATCGCTCCAGCTGACAGTGGTCTAACTATCCCTTGTGTGGTATCCAGCTCAATTCCAGGACAAAGTCCTACACTTTCACTATTCAGGTATGGGGGTTCAACTAAATTCTAGTGGGATTCTTGGCTCATAGATTCTAGGCTTTAGACTATTAGGGTTATTAGCTCTTTCGCACCTACATACATGCTAGGTACACTTAGGTACATCTAGTCAGGCATCGTAGGAATCTGCACTGTATTTTATAAATGCATTTTATATTCATGTACATGTTCATGACTATTGAAAAATGGTAGAGCTGTACTATTCCTTTTTATTCACTGTACTGCTGATACTATATTTCTGCTATTGTGTTACCGTTATAGCAGCACATATATTTTACATGAAAAGAACAACAGTACAATAAATTCTTATAGTAAACGCCCGACTGTTTCTTCTGTGTGTGTCTCTCTGAGAGCAAAACAGACAAGCACGAGTGACTGGGTGAAAAGTAATATATTGTTTCCACGAGTCTGAGGTTATTGTGTTCAGAGGTTGCCAAAAACAAATCTCTTCGATAGCAGGAGATTCTAGTAGGCACTGAGAGCTAGCTAATGCAAACCATAGGCTGATATATGTGGTGGGGGTGTACAGAGTTAGTCTACCACCAGACCAATAGTATATGTTATCCGTAATCGTCGTAGGTCCTGCATGACAGGGTATTATTAGGGCTACACTACATGGCGCCCAACGTGGTATAAAAGGCGCACTTATTCAAAACAGTAGAATCTGAGTAGTTCAGTCGTGCTTATTCTCAGAGACCCTACTTACAAAACCCAAAGACGTCTGAAGTAAGTGGGAAAAAACTCCGCCATAGCTGAGTAGGCGAAATATCCTATGTGTTGCCTGTTGGTTACTCAAGCTTGAAGGAAATATTCCCAAAATTGTGCATAAAAGCTTTGCATAAAAAACCTTTTTTTTTATAAATTCCTTAGACAGTAATTCTGTGTTCTATACACAATGTCTGTCGAAGACGGAGATTTAAACCATCTAACCAATGGACTTAATCAGTCTGGTGAGAAAGATGAGAATGCAATATATATTGCACCAAAAGTTAGACAAACTGACAGTTAAACTTGTCAAACATGGGTTACCACCCAGAGGAGGTGTAGTAATAAATGATTTTGCTCGCGGGGAAGTGTCACTCATATTTACACTGAAATTATGAAAATGTCACACATAAGCAATCCCTGGCAACTATGAAACAATGAAGTACATGTACAGTCACAAATACCCTCTTCTGAGCAATGAGAAGCTCAAAGAAGGTAGTGAAATGCCTGTAGAATTCCTGAAATAGAAGGTCACTAACAGGCGCGGTCGGTTCAGGTAAGAGCGGTGAGTCGGGGGCTGGGTAGGGGGAAGTCGACACAGGAATAGGTAAAATAAATAAATAAATAAATAAAACCACTTACCTTGTGCTCACCGCATCACCGACTTGATGATGCGTCGATCGCAAGTTAAGTGGTTTTATTAATTTCTTCATCATATTTAACCTATTCTGTTGTGTTGTCGACTTCCCACCCCGCCCCACCCTACCGCCTCACGGCACTTACCTGAACTGGCCGTGCCTGGTCACTAACCTTTGGGACAAAGTTTCGAATTTTCCAAACCGTTCTTGCATGTAAGAGATATGGGATGTACTGTAAAATACCACACAAATTTGTTGAGTAATAAACTGAAAAAGATTTAAATGAATCACTAACTAATAGTTTGCTGCTGAGTCGACCGCCGAGCTCTATACTCATTCGGTATGCTTCCTGGGTACAACTGCTGTGAGGGAGAATGGGTGTCTCTTATACATAGCGGAGTCTGGGTGCAAGATGATCCAGCAAGAGTGCGAATTTTCCGTGTGTCAGGTGGTAATATACTGTCTGAGAGGGGATTGGTTGCTCATGACAACACACCAAGCAACCCAGTCACAGCACAAGATGTCCCAAGGGTCTCAGATGACGTAAGGGGCCTGTGAGAGCAAAGCCATACATAAAATATAACAAGTCGGGCTCTGAGATTCCATAGCAACCATAGTTACCTCTGTTATATTTCACATCGGTACCCTGACATAGGTTTAGAGAATATCGTACTCTTTCCCAACATCATCTTCCCTTCATTTCATATGAACGAGCCTTATAAAGACATAACTCCAAATAAGGACAGAATGCCTTATAGGGACTGAACGCCTTATAAGGACTGAGGCCTTTTAAGGACTAAACCTTTCACCTAGTTTCATGACGAGGGTGAGCTCTGCCCGATCGATATTGCTAAGACGCCATCCTTAGCACTTATGAATCATTTATGAGAACACTCTCCAGGGGGCATACCTCAACTCTCCTATCTACGTACAAAGGCTTAATCCCCAACGTCATCCTCATACTAAACAATGGGTAACACACGTACATAGACTGTATAAATACAGCACCTTTTGCTATCAGTAAGCAGCAGGGACCGAGAATTCGAGGCCGACACACTGACCAGAGACGATGCGGCTCCGGCATGCCATCGCTCCAGCTGACAGTGGTCTAACTATCCCTTGTGTGGTATCCAGCTCAATTCCAGGACAAAGTCCTACACTTTCACTATTCAGGTATGGGGGTTCAACTAAATTCTAGTGGGATTCTTGGCTCATAGATTCTAGGCTTTAGACTATTAGGGTTATTAGCTCTTTCGCACCTACATACATGCTAGGTACACTTAGGTACATCTAGTCAGGCATCGTAGGAATCTGCACTGTATTTTATAAATGCATTTTATATTCATGTACATGTTCATGACTATTGAAAAATGGTAGAGCTGTACTATTCCTTTTTATTCACTGTACTGCTGATACTATATTTCTGCTATTGTGTTACCGTTATAGCAGCACATATATTTTACATGAAAAGAACAACAGTACAATAAATTCTTATAGTAAACGCCCGACTGTTTCTTCTGTGTGTGTCTCTCTGAGAGCAAAACAGACAAGCACGAGTGACTGGGTGAAAAGTAATATATTGTTTCCACGAGTCTGAGGTTATTGTGTTCAGAGGTTGCCAAAAACAAATCTCTTCGATAGCAGGAGATTCTAGTAGGCACTGAGAGCTAGCTAATGCAAACCATAGGCTGATATATGTGGTGGGGGTGTACAGAGTTAGTCTACCACCAGACCAATAGTATATGTTATCCGTAATCGTCGTAGGTCCTGCATGACAGGGTATTATTAGGGCTACACTACATGGCGCCCAACGTGGTATAAAAGGCGCACTTATTCAAAACAGTAGAATCTGAGTAGTTCAGTCGTGCTTATTCTCAGAGACCCTACTTACAAAACCCAAAGACGTCTGAAGTAAGTGGGAAAAAACTCCGCCATAGCTGAGTAGGCGAAATATCCTATGTGTTGCCTGTTGGTTACTCAAGCTTGAAGGAAATATTCCCAAAATTGTGCATAAAAGCTTTGCATAAAAAACCTTTTTTTTTATAAATTCCTTAGACAGTAATTCTGTGTTCTATACACAATGTCTGTCGAAGACGGAGATTTAAACCATCTAACCAATGGACTTAATCAGTCTGGTGAGAAAGATGAGAATGCAATATATATTGCACCAAAAGTTAGACAAACTGACAGTTAAACTTGTCAAACATGGGTTACCACCCAGAGGAGGTGTAGTAATATTCGTGATAGAGGCACACGAAGATTTCAGAACAGAGGTATTTTACTCATGGGTTACATTCTCAGCAGCAGATGCTGTAACAAAAACTTTTCATTGTTATACTCATGAAGAGACTCCAGCGGTCTACACTCCGTTTGAGGAGACTGAAATTCCACTCACCTACCAGGAACATATTTTCTGGTTTAATGGCGCCCAACCCCACACAAGAACAAGAGCAAGGCCTGGTCCTTTAGGAAGACTAGGAGCAACATGGCCGATATTAGCGACCCATGCACCACATCCAGACATTGACACAATGCCACGTGATGAACTACTTGTTCAACACAAGGAGTTGATAAAACTCTACAGAAATATGAAAACTTTGTCTTAAGGACACTAGCTGTCCAACCTGCATTAATTGCACCCAATCCAGCTCCAATACAGAGTATAAGTAATAAAATTACTCCACAAACATTACACGCGGTAATGGGCAAAGTGCCCACAAAAAGTGAACAAAAAAAATTCCTTTCTGGGTAGCTCAGAAAATAACCCAGTTAGAAGCAGTATTTCCAAATACAACACCATTTGAAAAACACAGAATGTTAACAATCTGTTTGCCCATGGGGATAACACCACAGTTAGAGGATTGCCTTTCAACCCAAAACCCAAACCCACTTTGAACCCTAAAATTACCCTGGGCACCCCAAAACCCCAACCCACCCTGAAAGCTAAAATTACCCTTGGCACCCCAAAACCCAAACAAACCCACAACCCTAAAATTACCCTGGGCATCCCAAAACCCAAACCCACTCTCAACCATAAAAATACTCTTGCACCTCAAAACCAAAACCCTCCCTGAACCCTAAAATTACCCTGGGCAATCCTAAAAACAAACCCACCCTGAAACCTAAAATTACCCCATGCACCCCAAAACCCAAAGCCACCTTCAACCATATAAATACCCCTTAAACCTATACCCCTACACCCCAAAACCCAAACCCACCCTAAACCCTATACTTACCTTATACTTACATGTAAAATACATATGGCTTTACCATTCATGCCTTTACAACGAAATTTGTGGTAAGGGCGTGCGTGGTAAATGCATATGCATTGTAATTCCATGTGTTGTAATGGCATTGCGGAGTAATGGTATTTGCGTTGTGTTGGAATGCGGGGTATTGGTATTCGTTGTGAAAATGTCGTTGTTATGGCTGTTTACCGTATAAAAATATCACCTCTGATTTTTTTTCTTAATCTGTCCTGGCTCCATTCACTATCATTGGTTAACATCCCCCATAAACCAATCTGGTCGATTTGCTACAACGGTGGCCTCAAGGGCGTAGCTTCAGGGTGGGTGTTTAGGGTGTGACATCCCCCAAATATATGCATTATTGGCCTGGGTATTGGGACTGAGGGAGCAAAGTCAGGTCATCTATTTCTGTGTTGGTTTTCCTCGTTGTATGCCAAGAATAAAAGACAAAACAGTGGTCCTTGTTGGAAAACCGGAGCATAAGAGAGAATGAAATATACATCTGGTGGCTGAATTTCAAAATCTGAAACCAGATAACTTGGAATCAATATCGGCTTCCCTGCTTGTCAAAATTGTGTGATCCTAAGTAAACACTCTATTAAACGGAGTCTCCTTTTCCTTTATTATAACATATGTGAGCAATTTTAAATTGTTGAGTTCAGAATGTGCGCAGTCCAAGCACCTCTTATGTTTGTTTAATAGACTATAATGTTGCTTTATCTATAATAAGAATCTAGGCCACGTATAGGGTTTACATTACTACTGATTTACATCTTAGTTCACTAATGGCATTGTCCTTGTTGGCGAGCCATTAATGTTTCTAGGCTCATTTTTGAAAACTATCATTTTTAATAATTGTCTAAGCAGTGATGTAATCAGACTGTATCACATTTTTACATTTTGTTTGTTGCACTATACACATGGCATACAAATTTTCATGACAGCTTGTGCAAGTTGAGCCAAACCAGGTCCTTGGCTCGGCCCTGGCTTGGCTTGCCCCATTAATTTGTTAGAGCACCTACCTCTGTTTGCAGCTGAGGCTTAGTAAATGGGGTCGTCAACATCTTGATGTTAGAAATGGGGGTCTCTAGTTGGCAGAGGTATGCACCATAACCAAGTAAGGATCCTTCCTTCTATTCAGGGTAAGGGTGATTACAGGTCCAAAATAACCCCTGCTCACCCCCTTGTTAGCATTGCACTAGCAACCAGGCTTATCTCAGAGGTAATGTGTGAAGCCTTTGCACATAACTTACTGTAATACAGCAAACACTCTACAAAAGAGCAATACCCCAGTTTTAGAAAAAGAGGCATTATTTATCTGTGTAAAACAAGAAAAAAACAATGTTAATCCAACATACAGTTAACAAAATACAAACAATGCAAAAATAGACTTCAAATACAGTTCCTTGAAGATGATAGCTCTGTACAGGCAATCACAGCATTGTGAACAAACAAATCCAACCATTCAGGCTGACCGCGAGGTCGCAGTTAGCTACGGTGTCTGGAAGACCCGCAAACAGTACCTTGGAAATGCAGGGCATCGGGGACCTTCAATGAGCTCTGAAGAGCCAGCATCTGCAGGCTTCAGTTCCAGAGGACGGAGCAAGAGTCATCGGGCCCTTGAAGTCACACACATTGCAGATCGAACTCCGTGAGGTTGAAGTCAGGAACGTTGATGTAGATGGCGTCGCGGCTGAAATACAAAGTGGGATGATGCAACATGTGGTGCCCACAAGTCACGGTTCAGGCAGCGATGCGGAGAGGGTGTCCAGTGTCGTTGGTGAGACCAGGGCTGTGGTGTGAAGTGGGGAGATGCAACGTGTGGTGTCCACAGGCCACGGTGCAGGCAGCAATGTCGTCGATGCTGAAGCGCTGTTGTCGATAAACTCAAGGTTGCGATGCAAAGTGGGGCGATGCTTCGTGCAGTGCCCACAGGTCGCAGTGCAAGCAACGGCCTCAGTTGACGATGCTGGAGTTGATGGCGCTGACGTCAGTGGACCAGAGCTGCAGTGTGGGACGGGGCAATGCTTCTTGTACCTCACAAGCGGTGTCCACAGGCCACGTCATCAGTGATACCAGGGCAACGATGTGAAGCAAGGCAAAGGGAGTTGTGGTGCCCACAGGCCACGGTGCAAGCAACGACTTGGTGACGGAGTCGTCGTCGGTGAGACTAAAGTTGCGTTGTGAAGCAGGGAGATGCTCCGGAGGTGCCTTCAGGTCACAGAGTTGGCAGCGGCGTCGTTGACTGCGTCTAAGTGGGTTTTCTTCTGTTGAAGCACAAAACACACAGTTCCCAGTTCTGTTGGCAGATGAACGTGAAGTCTTTGGCGTTCCTGAGACTTTCAACAGGAGGCAAGTGTCACAAGCCAATCACCTGAAAACCAGAGTTTTCCTTTGAGGAGACGGCCGGACCCAACACCACTTAAACCTTGCCCAGCAACAATGATAACAATGTACACAGTGCCGTGGAAGGTTCCAAGGGCAAGGAGGTTGGGTAGAAGGGAGAAAGAAAGAACAAATCTCACTGGATCACAGGGCACCCTGTTACCTGGAGTCAAATGTATGTGCGCCTCGAGTGCTTGACTGGGACAGGATGGGACATTACAAGTGCTGAATCATGAATCACTGGTATAGCTGTGAAGAACTAGCGACAATTAGTCCAAGACCTCTTGATACTCAAAAAAGACAGGGCATTTACAAGTGATGTTAATTTCAGCATAAACATTTCCCAATGTAATAAGTGTCTTGTTTGTCATATGCGAGGGAACATTTTCACATGACTTCCCTAGTTTTCTGAGACACTATTCAAATCAACGTACATGCTGCAAGACACAAAACACTTTAGCAAACAAACCCCTTCAACTCTTTTACCATTAATGCTTAGTAAAATGAAGAGCTTTCAAAAGACAAAATAAGTTTCTTGTTTCTCCTTTGAAAAGGATCAGTATCTGACAACTAGTAATCAATAGTCTTAGGTACATTCATGGTTTGAACAAGAAAGGCTCTTTGCTATTAGTCTTCCAATGCAACACAAACAGAGTCTATCCCAAAACTCAATTGAGCTCCTCGTATAAGAAATATTGGGGCATATTCTCAAGGAGCTATTGCCGAGTTAACTCTCATAAAAATGTTTTTGTTTGGGTTAATTGTTTGTTGTTATATATTGTATTGATGGTATGTGATATATGTGTCTGTATCTTTCTTTGTATAAACGCCTGTTTCCTTGTGATATACTGTAAATGATGCCAGATGTATGCTATTATTATTTAATAATTTTGAAAGGGTAATTAAATGTGCTCTCTCTATGAATAATTGTACGTATTTTTTCCGTGATACTCCCTTTTCTATATATATATATTGCCGAGTTAACAGCACCTTATCGCAACCAAAGTCGCGATAAATGTATCGCCCCATTCACAAGCTGGTGCTAACAGCCCATAGCACCAGTTTGCCTGTGATAGCAGCCGTAAAAAACATCGCCACAAATGACCACCGCAACTATCGCTAATGAGGTGCAGAGTAGGCGTTCCAGTGCAAAAGGCTGCGACCACAACACTCCTCAACATTCTCAGCGACCAGCCACATCGGCAATAAGAACACAAAACAGGCGATAAGGCGCGTTAGCACCAGGAAACTAACACCTGCTCTGACCTGGTGTAAAGTCGGACGACAGCCTGCACCACAAAAGTGAGCCTAGCCCAGAGCCAAACATGAAGAACAACAGATGCACCCGGGCAACTGAACATGCAGCCCGGAGCCCCAATAGGGCAACAACACCCACCACGGCCACCACCCCCAGGACCTCCCCTCCCCGGCAACCCCCTCAGCCAAAGACATGCCACATCAGCTACACTGAATCATGTACCAAATAATCTGCCTGATGTCGCACAATCACATCTGGTGAAATGCATGTGTCGCCACAAAAATAAGCATCACACATTCACCTTCGATGCAACAAATGAAAATGTATTAAAATAAACACAGAACAGAAATGAAGACACATGGCAGCTCCCCTCGGGACAATCCGTAGGCCACAGCCTGCAAGACAAAATTCATAATGAGAAGGTGTGTCCTGCGCACATCAAGGGACAGAGAGAGAGCAAAGCAGAGAGAGAGGAAGAGAGGGAGAGAGAGATAGATGGACAGAGAGGAGGAGAGAGAGACAGAGGGACAGAGAGGGGGAGAGAGAGATAGACGGACAGAGAGGGGAGGAGAGAGAGACAGAAAGAAAGGGGGAGAGAGAGAGAGATGGACGGAGAGGGGGAGAGAGAGAGATGGACGGAGAGGGGGAGAGAGAGAGAAGAAGAAAGGGACAGGGAGAGAGAGTGCTGATGCTGCGCACCCAGGCCACACTGCTCACCTGCTGCCACTGGTGTGTCTCCAACCATGTGCCGGTATGTAGTGCAGTTCACCAAGTCCCACATCTGAGACAGACCCGTCATCTGAAACAGAGTCCAGATACATGAATGGCACAGTAGATACAATTGCACAAGACATCATCGCCGGCCTGCCGCTGTGCACCCAGGCAGAGGCACCCCAGCCCCTCCCGCCGCCCATCGGTGCATGCCCGCCCCTGCGCACCCAGGCAGAGGCACCGCAGCCCCTCACGCCGCCCATCGGAGCATGCCCGCCGCTGCGCACGTAGGCCTCACTGCTCACCTTCCGCCACCGGCGTGTAGAAAAGAGGTCCCACCACGTGTCAGTTTTTTTTCTACTTTTGTGGTGATTTTTCCCACCTGACGCGCGTGAATTACAGGCCTGTAGCTGGTTTTCGCAGATTTTTGTATTGCGATTGGCCTCATCGCAGATTGTTTGAATTTGCGTTGTGCATTTTTGTGGCGAGGCGTTGATTTTAACGTGGTCAGTTGACGCGTTATCTGGGCAATATTGCATGGTGCTGCTGAGTTGAGAATACTTCGTTAACACGGCGTAATTTTCCCAAGATAGACTGCCATGTTGGAGGTTGTTTTAAGTAACTTTTGCGATGGTTATCACACATTATTGAGAATATCCCCCATTGTTTTAAAAGTTTTTCCTTGAGTTAGCGCCCTAAAGACTCGACGGCTGAAGAGGAAGTATTCACTTGATTGCCCTTTCTTTGTATTAATGTTTCAGGAGCCTGACTGGGAGAAGCTCCAGTAACCAGACGGAGTTGCCCGGAGAAGGGGGCATAGCCCGGAGAGCTCCAGAGACGACGAACAGCGGGACCTCAGGAAACAAGAAGAGCTGTCAGATGAGGATTGCCATCAGGAGAAGATCGCTGCTATGCGGGAGAACAGGTGAGTGTCCTGGTTAACTGAGGCCAAGTACATTGTGCTCCCCCTGGCTTCCCTTTATAGGCAGGCTCCTAAATGTGCTAAAAGCACACATGGACTGACTGCGCGGGAGGGCACGTGGGGGCATACCAGTGGCTAACGTGAAGCAGTTCTAGCACATTGCAGCACCAGCATAAAAATTGCACCAACTGAAAGCATGCGGTGCACAGAGCAGTTTGTACAGGTGGAGAAGAGCACGCTGCAGCAAAGAAACGTGCACCAATAAAAAACGACAAACATGTTGTACTACACCAATAATAGTTGCATATCTCATACAACAGTATGAATCCTACCACAACCATCAGAGATGCATAAACACAACATATCCTTTTACGAGCCTCTGGGAGAGATACAGCAATGCAGAGCACAGTGATTCCATGACTTATAAACATCAGCAGATTACCATCCCAGTGAGAGACCCATGTGCTAATAGCGGGCGCTTGTTCTCAGGCCAATCAGTCTCTACAATTAACTTGCTAAATTGTGCAAGATAGGCAATTAGTTCTTTACTTCCCTGTTTCAACTCCAGCAACTCCTCATCCGTGGCCTGTGAAACTCTTCTTCTATTGAAGATTCGCAGAAACTCTCTTGTGAATTCTTCAAAGTTGTACAGGATTGAAGAGTCTTTAGACACCAATTGTAAAGACCACGCAGCTGCATCACAGCTCAAATAAGACAATACGAAGGAGACTTGAGTCTGTGCATAAGGGAAAATCGCTGGCCGGCACATACAATGAAGAGAGCACTGTGTCAAAAATATCTGGGCCTTCTGTGGATCACCACTAAAACACTCAGAGGAAGTTTACAGAATGACTGATGACAAAGAGTGTATGACCTGGGCTGTGTTCTTAGGATTGTGTTTTGGGGATGTGCCTGAACCCTGAGCTTCCGGAGACAAAGCTGCGAAGCTTGATCCAGAAAAATATCCATTCATTTTGTTTGCTAATTCTGTGGTCATTAAATCTAATCTCAGACTCTAATTTTCCTCCCAGACAGGCATTAGTTCCTTTTGAATTACTTCTAAGATACCTCCTAGACTTTTTAAATCGAACCCTTCAGCCATTCTGCGCAGGTGAGTTTTTAGACGTGGGCACTTCACTCTGTCGCCAGGTTTTCCCAAGTTCCCAGAACTCACAGGAGAAGAACGTTGCTAGAACCCAATGTCCCTCCTGAAACTCCCTCAATCCTCTCATCAAGATTTTCCGAGAGAGTCTACGGGTCTCCGGGGGGAAGGGGAATTGGGTAAAATAAAAAATTTAACAAGAAGAGACTGCTTCATCCTTTTTCTTTGGTATTACAAACTTCCTTTTAGGAACAATTTTGCTCGGAAGGATTCGTACACTGTAAAAACAAAGCAGCAAGAAACATTTATATATTCCCTGCTCAGACTTCCAATACATATCTCTCTATATTTTCATTTATATCTTAGAACATACCCTTGCATGTTTGGCTTTAGCTTCTCTTCTATTTTTTATGTAGGTATTCTAGTCCTCAGAGAACATAAATAGTTGAAGGAGATTGTCCTAATAAATGAATTATGTAACAACTATTTCTACATACTCTAAAATGTACCATTCCTCTGATAAATGTCTATTTGATTGTTTCTATATACACTGAAAAATCCTGCTATCTGTCCCAAGTCTTTACAACATTACCAGCCTTTATCATTTGCATTACCGGAACAGTTGAAGATGATGAACAACAAATTCTCCTTGCGATCGGAATTTGTAAGTATTCTTCTGTCTATGTTTGGTTGAATTTAGACACTACTTCTGACAGGATCAACCTGTGGCTTAGACTGGAGCACCAAAAAAGGAACACCGAGTGCTAAAACCCCTATGGACGAAAACTCGACTACCAATACTATAAGTTCCCTACACTATCCGTCAAGCATGCGCAATGAAGAGCTATCCCTAAACACTAATCTACAGACAACTGAGACAAATCCAAGGATGAGCCACTACTCTGGTGAAGAAATTCACTGAATTGCGCCATTAAGATGGTTGCACATGCGCTTTAAATTGTTCACTGCTCCCGAGCGAATATGGCCCTCTACAACAAATGCTTTCACAACGCATTCCATAACAACGCGGTCGTTGTTTCTATGCGATCCATTACATCGCAAGTCGTTTCAACGACTTGCTGTCGGGGGCATGCTGGACTTAGGAATAGTATAATTTACTATTCCAACTTCAGTGTGCGCAACAGTAAGGAAAGTGTTGTAATAGTAAATTATACTATTCCTAAGGTTAGCTTGCCCCCTACAGCAAGTAGTTGAAACAACTTTCGTTGTAATGGAGTGAGTAGAAAGAACGCGGTCGTTGTAACGACCGTGTTGTAATGGAAGCGCATTGTGTTAACAGCGTTGTAAACGCTGTTTCCCCTCCTGATTTGGGGAACAACTCGAGTTCTAACATTGAAATCCGAAACTGCAGCCATCTTGAGAAATCGTCTTCCCAACAAAGATTTCCATGATGAATTCCTGGATTTGTCTTCGATTTGATTAGCCTGTAAACTTCCATTTTTGCCTTTCTTAACCACCACACTTTCTAGTTGATGTTACTTCTCCTGAGGCTTGAGCCGGGAGAAGAGGGAAGCGTTCGTGGCAGAGTTACTCGAGCGCTCTGAGCCTGACACTGTTGATTGCTGCTTACTTTGAATTGCGATTTTGCACACGGGTTGGTTTGCACTTCCCGAGATTTTCAACAAACTTTACTGTGTTGATAGGGCTTTTTAACTTTTTAAACCTCCACTCGTATCTTTTAGAAATTATTGTTAGTCCTGGCATACATTCCTCACCTTGGCGCCGGTCCCGAGCCGAGCAGGCAGTCCCTGTGGAGCGGCTCTCGTGGGCGGTGGCAGCCATCTTGGGGGGATTACAGGGTGACAGTCTAGTGTGTGGACGCCGGCCTATTTAGAGGAACGCTGGCGCGACCGCGATCAATTACTTCTCCTGAGGCTTGAGCCGGGAGAAGAGGGAAGCGTTTGTGGCAGAGTTACTCGAGCGCTCTGAGGTTGACACTGTTGATTGCTGCTTACTTTGAATTGCGATTTTGCACACGGGTTGATTTGCACTTCCCGAGATTTTCAACTAACTTTACTGTGTTAATAGGGCTTTTTAACTTTTTAAACCTCCACTCGTATCTTTTAGAAATTATTGTTAGTCCTGGCATACATTCCTCACCTTGGCGCCTGTCCCGAGCCGAGCAGGCAGTCCCTGTGGAGTGGTGCTCGTGGGCGGTGGCAGCCATCTTGGGGGGATTACAGGGGACAGTCTAGTGTGCGGACGCCTAAAACAAACCGAATTTAAGGCCACCCTGGATCAAATAATTCAGGCAGAATTAAGATTAGTCTCTTGTATTAGATTGGGTTCCGGTGTACAAGAAGCGCAAAAAGTTTTGGCTTCTGAGCGGTCAGCTGCCTATTCTTTTTTGGCTGAGCAGGTGGCAATGAAGTATAAATGATTTAAAAAAGAATGCAATGAACTAAGTGAGCAAACGGGTAGAATATTAGCGCAAAGATTGAGGCAGAAAGCAGCTATCACTGACATATTTAAAATCACTGATCAAGATGGCGTAATCTAAGAATCCAAGTCTGATGTATTGAAGGCATTTCGAGATTTTTATCAATCATTGTATAATCAATCGAACGATGGTACTAGTGTAAGGAGCGATGCGTCCAGCTATCTTTTGAATTTAGATGGTTCCTCTTCTCTTACTGAAGATCAAAGTGCAATGCTATCTGCTCCAATCACTTGGGAAGAGATAGAAGGGGCTATTCTTGGTCTAGCGTCTGGTAAAGCGGTGGGGCCAGGTAACATCCCTTTGGAATTTTATCGAACGTTCCGTAATGTGTTGAAACTAGAATTGTTGAATAATGTTCATGAAGCATTTCATGGTCGGTCTCCTTCTTCATGGTCATTAGCTACTATAGTTGTTTTTTAAAAAAAGGGAAAAGATCCTATGGATCTTGGGTCATATAGACCAGTTTCTCTAATAACCTCCGACAGTAAAATCTTTTCTAAAATCTTAGCAAATCGGTTAAATGATCTGATGCCTAATTTAGTGGCTAAATTTCAACATGGTTTTATCAAAAAGAGAGATACAATGGATCATATAAGAAGAATTATTGCCCTCTTGGATTGGGCGCAGGCCTCAGGTTCCCCAGTCGGAGTGGCCCTACTGGACGCCGAGAAGGCGTTCGATAGGGTCGACTGGGGGTTCCTTTGGCACGTTCTGTCTTGGAAATGCTTCCCTTTTGAATTTATAACGGCCTTGAATGCTCTATATAATAAACCTAAGGCTGTAATACGAATAGCTTCTGACACCTCTACTACATTATCAATAACAAGGGGGACTAGGCAGGGGTGTCCCTGCTCCCCCCTGTTATTTGCGCTTTATATAGAACCATATTTACAAAAACCCGCGAATCAGGATAGCATTTCTCCGGTCATAATTCATCAATTAGCATACAAAATGTTTGCTTATGCGGACGATGTCGCGATTGTCACATCGGATATTAATTTAGCATTCCCAAAGATTATAGAATTAGCTCATGAATTCGGCCTATATTCTGGCTATAAATTAAATATTTCAAAAACACAGATAATTCACTCTGCTGCTGGCTCTCCAACCGGTCTGGCACTATCAACTACGGCCCTTTATCTAGGTGTGAGACTGTCCGCTAAGGTTGAAGATATCTTTGGGCTTAATCTTGATCCATTACTTGTTTCTACTAACAGGTCCCTTGAAAGGCTAAATAATTTACATCTTTCTCTGTATGGTCGCACTAATGTTGTTAAGATGCTTTTTTTTCCCAAATTCCTTTATTTTCTTCGGACTATACCTCTATTGTTTCCCTCTAGTTTCTTTATTAAATTAGATAGAATAATTTCAAGATTTTTATGGGGATACAAAAGAGCTAGGAGGTCTCTTAAATGGTGCACGCTACCAATGTTCAGAGGAGGTTGGGGAATGCCGAATTTTCGGTTATATTATTTGGCGGTATTGCTTAAGCTTATGAGTGGTCTAATCTTTCAAGAAACAACTATAGATGAGTCTATATATCCCTCAATTTATGTAATGATCTTTGGTGCTCAAGCACGACGATGTTTAGTATGTTTTTCTGAGCCAAGTTACTACAAAAAAACAAGATTCAAAGTTATGTTAACGGCTTTCCAGATATGGAAGCAATTTAAGAAAAGATTCTGTTTGAACAGTAATTTTAGTTATTATACACCACTATTTGGTAATCCGATGCTGCCAACAATATTTGCCGATCATATAATGCAGCGCTGGCAAAGTTTCAATATTTCCCGGTTAGGGGTTCTTTATCAAGAAGAACGATTTGTAACATTTACGCACCTACAACAACATTATAATTTGCCCCAAACCGATTTTTTTAAATATCTTCAAGTACACAGTTTTCTAAATACAAAAAATGTGCTGAATACTAACAAAATTAAGAAAATTGATGTGTTAGAATGCTGCTAGAAACAAAATCGAATTGGGGTGATTTATCAGACAATGATAAACCGATTAGAAGATAATCTTGAACTATTTAATACTAAATGGCAAAGGGAATTGGCTACAGAGAGTATTAATGTATCTGATGCATTGGCACTGTCTGATTTAGTCTTATGTAATGGATCTTTAAAAAGTCAATTCTTTATGAGCATATTTGATTTATATTATACCCCTGCCAAATTATTGAAATGGAAAGCCAATAGGGGTGATAAATGTAGCCGATGTGGATTTTCTGGTGCAATTTCTATACATATGTTCTTTAATTGTCCTAATTTAACTCAATTTATTTCTGAAATTCAAAAGTTTTTAAATAACATTTTGAACTCACCAGTAACACTTTCTGCTGAACTTGTAATACTTGGTATTCAATCCAATCCTGACAGGCTACAGACAAGTGCTGAAAAAGGGTTTTTATTTATATCTATGTCTATCTTTAGATATTGTATAACCTCTCACTGGCTTGATGTCGATCCCCTTCATTTTTTCAATGGCAATCTAAATTGTTAAATATCTATCAATTAGAGAAAGCTGTGTGTTGTTTAAAGGGAAAGAAAAAGAAACTCCTTGGCTTAAAAATATGGGCTCCTATCTACAATTGGATTCAATTCTAAAAGTCTAATCTGTCTATCTATGTTAAAGTGATTAATGTGTCATTTTGCTCTTTTTAATTATTTTATTTTAATCTTCTATCTGATTTGTAATGCCTGGTTGACTATATATTTGCTGCTGTAAAAATCAATAAAAATTTTTTAAAAAAGAAATCCGAAACTGCAGCCATCTTGAGAAATCGTCTTCTCAACAAAGATTTCCATGATGAATTCCTGGATTTGTCTTCGATTTGATTAGCCTGTAAACTTCCATTTTTGCCTTTCTTAACCACCACACTTTCTAGTTGATGTTACTTCTCCTGAGGCTTGAGCCGGGAGAAGAGGGAAGCGTTTGTGGCAGAGTTACTCGAGCGCTCTGAGCTTGACACTGTTTATTGCTGCTTACTTTGAATTGCGATTTTGCACACGGGTTGGTTTGCACTTCCCGAGATTTTCAACTAACTTTAGTGTGTTAATAGGGCTTTTTAACTTTTTAAACCTCCACTCGTATCTTTTAGAAATTATTGTTAGTCCTGGCATACATTCCTCACCTTGGCGCCGGTCCCGAGCCGAGCAGGCAGTCCCTGTGGAGCGGTGCTCGTGGGCGGTGGCAGCCATCTTGGGGGGATTACAGGGTGACAGTCTAGTGTGCGGACGCCGGCCTATTTAGAGGAACGCAGGCGCGACCGCGATCAATTACTTCTCCTGAGGATTGAGCCGGGAGAAGAGGGAAGCGTTCGCTCTGAGCTTGACGCTGTTGATTGCTGCTTACTTTGAATTGCGATTTTGCACACGGGTTGGTCTGCACTTCCCGAGATTTTCAACTAACTTTACTGTGTTGATAGGGCTTTTTAACTTTTTAAACCTCCACTCGTATCTTTTAGAAATTATTGTTAGTCCTGGCATACATTCCTCACCTTGGCATCGGTCCCGAGCAGGCAGTCCCTGTGGAGCGGTGCTCGTGGGCGGTGGCAGCCATCTTGGGGGGATTACAGGGGGACAGTCTAGTGTGCGGACGCCGGCCTATTTAGAGGAACGCTGGTGCGACCACGATCAATTACTGCTCCTGAGGCTTGAGCCGGGAGAAGAGGGAAGCGTTTGTGGCAGAGTTACTCGAGCGCTCTGAGCTTGACGCTGTTGATTGCTACTTACTTTGAATTGCGATTTTGCACACGGGTTGGTTTGCACTTCCTGAGATTTTCAACTAAATTTACTGTGTTGATAGGGCTTTTTAAGTTTTTAAACCTCCACTCGTATCTTTTAGAAATTATTGTTAGTCCTGGCATACATTCCTCACCTTGGCGCCGGTCCCAAGCCGAGCAGGCAGTCCCTGTGGAGCGGTGCTCATGGGCGGTGGCAGCCATCTTGGGGGGATTACAGGGTGACAGTCTAGTGTGCGGACGCCGGCCTATTTAGAGGAACGCTGGCACGACCGCGCCGCTGGCGCGCCTAAGGCAAGCCCGTCTGCGCCCGTGAAGCCCTTGCTTTTAATTTTAGTATAACACACCATCACTCCTTTAAGGACACCCTAATATACAGGCCGCCCGGTGCTAGAGTCTCGTTTTTTCCTTCCTTGGAAGATGCCTTTTTGGGCGATTCCTATACTATTCTCTGAGACTTTAATTTCTACTTGGAAGTCGCTGATGACCCAGAGACAGCCCGACTATTGGATTTGATGGAAGCCGCAGAGCTTTCGCAGCACGTGAAAGGTCCCTCTCACCAAGCTGGTCACACCTTAGATGGCGTCTTTTCCAACTTTCCAGGGCTATCCTTTATGGGCCTCCTGCCTTTGGTTTGGTCAGATCATGCTGGGGTTCTGTTTAATCTCAATGTGAAGATTCACAAGACTAAAGGTAGTGTTTCACTGGAACAGATTGAAACTAGAGCCTGGAATAGGGTGGAAGCGGAGACTCTGCTTAAGGTATTGACTTCGTCCGCTACCCATGGCTCTTGTGGAGCGGAGGAGGCAGCTACCTCTTACACAAGATGGCTCACGCAGGCGTGTAAAGAACTAGCCCCTCCTAAATCTGTTTTGCCTAAAAGAGTTATTCCCTCGGCCCCCTGGTATTCGGAGGAATTAAAATTGCAAAAATGCACATGCAAACGATTGGAGAGGAACTGGAGGAAGGGCTATCTCGACAAAGAGAAGTTGATATACAAAGCTAGCATTCTCACCTATAAACATATGGTTCGGCTGGCCAAACAGCAATTTTACGCAGCTCAAATAGAGTTAGCTAAAAACTCATCTAAAGAGCTTTTTTATACCTTCCAACTTGACTTCTCTCAGGCCAGCCTCTATCCAGTCCAGCACGGAGCTCTGTGATCAAATCGCCTCGTTTTTTCAAACCAAAGTCTCTAATATCTTTATTAGCCTCTGTGATCCTATAAAGGAGATATTGGAGACAGTGATGGAAGGGGGAAACACGGTTCCGCAGGCATAGACCTTGGAGGGTTTCAGTTCATTAACCACACATGACACACGGGAGCTTCTAGCTAATGTAAAGTCCGGGTCCCCGCTGGACCCTTGTCCTTTGAAAATTATCAAAATGGTCCCGGTCCCGATTGCATGTTATCTCACCCCCATTTTTAACGAGATGTTTGAAGGTGGTCATTTTCCGAAACAATGGGAGAAGGCCTCCATTCTACCGCTGTTAAAAAAAACGAGTCTGGATCCTCTCGATCCGAATAATTTTCGACCTATCTCTCGCCTGCCTCTCCCTGCTAAGCTGGTTGAAAAGGCAATGAATAGACAACTTAGTGCCTTTCTAAAGAAGTCCCATCTGCTTGATTCATCCCAATACGGCTTCAGGGAAGGATATAGTACTGAATCGGCTTTGATAAAGCTACGGAGGAAATTAGGGCAGCAGTGGATCAGGGAGGCAAGGCGGCTGTGATCCTTTTGGATCTCTCGGCCGCTTTTGATACGGTCCATCATGGGCTTGCGATGGACCGTTTAATGAAATGCGGGGTTCAACGGAAAGCCTGGGAGTTACTCAACTCATTTCCTACGGATAGAAGCCAGATAGTCGCACTGGGCAAATTTCCCTCACAACCCTTCTCCTTGCCATGTGGCGTGCCGCAAGGGTCATCATTAAGTCCGACCTTCTTTAATGTGTATGTTACTACCCTGGCTCCGATTCGTAGGCGTTATGGGTTTGGCATCACCTCGTACGGGGATGATACACAAATCGTGGTATCTTTACTTCCAGGTTTGGAGAAGGGGTTGGATCTTAATTTGCAGGAATGTATGACGGAGGTAGGACGATGGATGGCAGGCAACTGCCTCAGGTTGAATTCAGATAAAACCGAGGTTATGCTGTTCGGAAACAACCCTAACTTTTGGACGCTCTCGTGGTGGCCACCTTCTTTGGGGGTTCTCCCCACCCCGGTCGAGAAGGTAAAAACCTAGGGATCCTGGTTGATGTAAAACTATCCATGGCTGCCCAGGTTAAGGCGGTAGCCTCTAAAACAGGGTACATTCTAACAATATTGAAAAAGATCCTGATTTTGCTTTCGCCAGACTGCCGAAAAACAGTGGTTACGGCCTTGGTTTTATCCAGGTTGGATTACTGTAACAGCCTTTACTTAAATCTACAACAAAATTTGTTGCACAAGCTCCAGATGCTTCAAAATGCTGCGGCTAGACTTTTGACAGGGACCCCCAAATCGGCTTCTATCTCTAACGTAATACAAAAGCTGCACTGGCTCCCAGTTAAGAACAGGGTCCAGTTTAAATCTCTCTGCTTGGTTTTTAAAGCATTACATGATCAGGGCCCGGATTTAAAAAAAAGTTAATTTCAATGGTATTCCCCATCGCGCCTGTTACGATCATCTGAAGCTAAACTAATCGCAGTCCCCTTGATAAAAAAAGCCCGATGGGGTGGGCGCAGTTTTTCCTTTGGTGCCGCCAAGCTGTGGAATAAATTGCCCCTGTACCTAAGAAAAATCAACAATCTGCTCAGCTTCAGAAAGGCATTGAAGACTTGGCTTATTGTGAATTCATTCCTTTCTGCCCCTGCCCTATCTTTGGAGAAGTAGTTAGCGCCAGGACACCTATTTGGTAATCGCGAGCTTTATAAATCACTTTTAATAATAATAATAATAATGTTCCTTGTTTGGATAAATACTGTGATTCCTGACGGTACCCCTCCACAAGGGCGGTTCCCCAGGTCGATCCTTATGGGGATATTGAGAATGGAAAGCCTTAATTATTCTTGGAGCATGGACATCAGTATGTAACTTCCAAGATCTTTCTTCAGGTCCATAGCCTTCCCAGTCAATTAAATAGAACAAACCACCTTGATTCCACTTAGAGTCTAAAATTATTTTTACCTCAAATTCTTTGCCTTTTTCAGTCTGAATGGGTCTCGGAGGAGTCTTTTCCCTGAGGCCAGATGAAGTTCTTTTAAGCAAGGAGACATGTAACACTGGATACACCTTAAGTTGGGGAGGGAGAATTAATCTATAAGTCACTGGACTTATCTTTCTTTCAGTGGTCTAGAGGCCAATGAAACGAGGTTGAAATTTTTGACACCCTCTTAATCTTACATTTTAAGTGCTTAACCAGACCTTATCCCCTACTTGATAAATGTCTTCTAGTCTTCTTTTCCTATCGGCGTAACTCTTATTTCATCTTTTGGATAGTGCCTAATTTTGTCTTGCTAGGACTGTGCTCTCTCTTGTGCTAACTATCGCATTAGGATGTCTGCCATAGTTCAGGAAAAAAGGTGAATAACCAGTAGAACTATTTTTTACGTTGTTATGTGCGAATTCTGCTGCCCAAAGAAGATTTGGCCAATCAGCTTCCTGATCCAGCAAATAAAGCCTCAGATATTGCTCTAATTCTTGGTTTGCCCTTTCTGACTGCCCATCGGTGTCAGGATGATAGCTAGTGGAGTACCTATTTTCAATGTTCAGACTTTTGTTGAATGCCCTCCAAAAATGAAATAAGAACTGTGACTCCCTGTCGGAAATTATTATTTTAGGAATTCCATGAGCCCTCATTAGATGTTAGAATCCGGGATCTCTGGTTGGCACAGGTAGGTATTTGTGACAAGCAGGGAACTTTTCCTCTAGTCAGGGTAAGGGGTTACACACCTAAAATAACCCCTGCTCACCCTCTAGGTAGCTTGGCGCGAGCAGACAAGGCTTATCTCAGAGCGTTATAGGTTAAGCATTTGTGAACACATACAGTAACCAAGTGACAACACTACAAATGGACACCACACAGGTTTTATATTAAAAATAAGGATTCTTTATATAGAGTTACCACAGGACCATTAAACGACAAAAATACACAATACTGTTACTTTAGATGGTAGAAGTTTGCTTAGTTCTCTTAAGTTCTTAAATGCAACACTTTAAGTCAATGTACCTTAGATGCGACACGCAGAGCAACGAAAGTGTTGCAACAATGCTGTAAACTAAACTGTTCAGCAAGTGCTTTAGCATTGAAAGTGTTCTTTCATGTGACAAAATGTGCCATCTTTGTGAAGGCATCTACCATAACTAAAATTGTATTGAAACCTTTACTAGAGAGTAGATCTACAATCAGGTCCATTGTAACCGGGTGCCAAGGTTGAGGTGGAATGGGCAATTGTCGCAATAACCCTTGAGGGGCCTTTCAAATTGATTTTACCCGAGTACAGACCCCACAGTCAGTCACGTATTGCTTGATTTCGTTGATCATATTGGGCCATCAGAATTGTCTTCGAATCAACTCTTCAGTTTTACTAATTCATTTGTGACCAGTCAAAGGGTTATCATGGCACTCATAAAACTATCTCTCATTTCCTGTATGGGTAAATACAAAGCCCCATTTTGAAATGGTAGAGGATTCCTAATTTCTCTAGAAGAATTCTCTTCTACCCAACCTTGCATTTCTTCTGGCGTTAACACCTCTTTTATTTTTTCATCCAAAGTTTCACGCACAATCGTTCCCACTGTCTTAGATTCTGGAATCATCTTCAATGATTACTCTCCGTCCTTCTCTGTTGATTCTGGACTATGCATCGGCTTTTCTGTTTTTGTTCCCGGGTCTGTAGGTTATTTCAAAATCAGCAAAGTAAAGGGACCACCGCAGTTGTCTAGGAGTGAGAGTCCATGCCGACTTGAGGAACTGCAAGTTCTTATGATCCGTAAATACTGTCACCGTATGTCTAACTCCATTCTTTGAAGGCATCTTTGATGGCTAGTAATTTTAATCAGTTATGGTATAATTTACTTCTACAGGGAATAATTTCCGTGATCTATAAGCTACTGGATGTAATTGTCCAATTTGCTTATGTCTTCCAGATAATACTCCTCCAATCGCCTGATCTAAGGCATTAGTTTAAAAAAAAAATGGCTCCGAAGGATCCGTGTGGAACAAGATCAGGGCTCAAGTAAAATTCTCCTCCAAAGATTGAAAGGCTTCCTCAGCTTCTTTGGACCAAGGAAACAGCACACCTTTCTTCAACAAACGAGTCGAGGGAATCACCTTTTGGGAGAATTCTTTGATAAACTTCCTATAGAAATTTGCAAATCCAATAAAACTCTGGATTTCTTTGATGGTAGTTGGTTAGGGCCATTCCACTACTGCGTTTATCTTCTGCTTATCCATAGTTATCCCTTCAGGTGAAATAATGAACTACAGAAAATCCACGGTCCTGACATTGAAAGCACATTTCTCTAGTTTTACATATAGCCTATTCTCTCTCAAACTTTGTAAAACCCCTCTCACATGTTCTCGATTTCCTTCAACCGATGCTGAGTAAATTAAAATATCGTCCCACAATATAAATAAATATTATTTTGCCTCCTTCTCTTCTTTTGAAAGAGGACCTCGCGCCGCACCTATTTGTATTGGTTCGACTGTTTGACTATTTTCCGACGTCTTAAAACCTTCAGATTTTATCCGATTAAACCGAGGAACACTGGAGCGGAAATCCCTCTTTTTCTCTCCTTTTCTCTCTGTCTGCCGATAATCTAACTCCAGAACCAAATCAATCAAGGTAGAGACTTCTGTAGGTCTATTTAGAATTTGAGATAAAGCGTCTTTTAATTAATCTTTTAATCCTCTATATAAAAGGGGGGGCTTGCTTGTTCTCGGGCCAATCAGTCTCTACAATTAACTTGTTAAATTGAGCAAGGTAGGCAATTAGTTTTTTCCTTCCCTGTTTCAACTCAAGCAACTCAACATCTGTGGCCTGTCAAACTCTTCTTCTATTGAAGATTTGCAGAAACTCTCTCTTGAATGCTTCAAAGTTGCACAGGATTGAAGATTTTTTAGAAACCAATCGTAAGGACCATGCAGCCGCATCACTGCTCAAATAAGACAATACGAAGGCGACTTGGGACTGTGCATAAGGGAAAATCGCTGGTCAGCACATAAAATGAAGAGAGCATTGGGTCAAAAATATGAGGGCCTTCTGTTAATCACCACTTAAACGCTTAGGGGGAGCTTACGGAATGACTGGCGCCAAAGGGTGTATGACCTGGGCTGTGTTCTTAGGATTGTGTGTTGGGGATATGCCTGAATCCTGAGCTTCCGGAGACAAAGCTGCGAAACTTGATTGAGAAAAAAATCCATCCCTTATGTTGGCTAATTCTGTAGTCTCCGATCTAGAGCAAAAACAACAGTTGATGGACAGAATGCAGAACAATGTCATACATTCACCCCAGTACAGAGCTCTGGGCCTAAATCCATCGTTTTTTTGCTCACCGTGCCATTCCAGTTTGAACCCAGACATATGCAAATCAGTCTTGACCCTGTGCCTCCTGGGAACAGTCCAGCCCGAACTGCCAAGACAGGTCCTCCCTGGACTGGAAACAAGCATCCTAGGACCGGTTTCGGGGTTACATCCCTCTTCAGCCAGGATAGCTTGATTCCAGTGGCATGGAGAGCATGGGACCCACGTCTGGGCATACCCGTCCCACTTGGGGTGACAAATGCAAAATCAACAGTTGATGGACAGAATGCAGAACAATGTCATACATTCACCCCAGTACAGAGATTTGGGCCTAAAGCCATCGTTTTTTTGCTCACCATGCCATTCCAGTTTGAACCCAGCCATATGCAAATCAGTCTTGACCCTGTGCCTCATGGGAACAGTCCAGTCCGAACTGCCAAGCCAGGTCCTCTCTGGACTGCAAACAAGCATCCTAGGACCAGTTTCGGGGTTTCACCCCTCATCAGCCAGGATAGCTTGATTCCAGTGGCATGGAGAGCATGGGACCCACGTCTGGGCATACCCGTCCCAGTTGTGGTGACAAATGCAAAAACAACAGTTGATGGACAGAATGCATAACAATGTCATACATTTACCCCAGTACAGAGATCTGGGCCTAAATCCAACATATTTTTGCTCATCATGCCATTCCAGTTTGAACCCAGCCATATGCAAATCAGTCTTGACCCTGTGCCTCATGGGAACAGTCCAGCCCGAACTGCCAAGCCAGGTCCTCCCTGGACTGGAAACAAGCATCCTAGGACCGGTTATGGGGTTTCACCCCTCTTCAGCCAGAATAGATTGATTCCAGTGGCATTGAGAGCGCGGGACCCACGTCTGGGCATACCCGTCCCACTCAGGGTGACAAATGCAAAAACAACAGTTGATGGACAGAATGCAGAACAATGTCATACATTCACCCCAGTACAGAGATCTGGGCCTAAATCCATTGTTTTTGGCTCACCATGCCATTCCAGTTTGAACCCAGCCAATGGAAATCAGTCTATACCCTGTGCCTCATGGTCACAGTCCAGCCCGAACTGCCAAGCCAGGTTCTTCCTGGACTGGAAACAAGCACCCTAGGACATGTTTCAGGGTTTCACCCCTCTTCAGCCAGGATAGCTTGATTACAGTGGCATGGAGAGCACGGGACCCACGTCTGGGCATACCCGTCCAACTCGGGGTGACAAATGCAAAAACAACAGTTGATGGACAGAATGCAGAACAATGTCACACATTCACCCCAGTACAGAGATCTGGGCCTAAATCAATCTTTTTTTTGGTCACCATGCCATTCCAGTTTGAACCCAGCCATATGCAAATCAGTCTTGACCCTGTGCCTCATGGGAACATCCCAGCCCGAACTGCCAAGCCAAGTCCTCCCTGGACTGGAAACAAGCATCCTAGGACTGGTTTGGGGGTTTCACCCCTCTTCAGCCAGGATAGCTTGATTCCGTGGCATATAGAGCACGGGACCCACGTCTGGGCATACCCGTCCCACTCAGGGTGACAAATGCAAAAACAACAGTTGATGGACAGAATGCAGAACAATGTCATACATTCACCCCAGTACAGAGATCTGGGCCTAAATCCATTGTTTTTTGCTCACCATGCCATTCCAGTTTGAACCCAGCCAAATGCAAATCAGTCTTGACCCTGTGCCTCATGGGAACAGTCCAGCCCGAACTGCCAAGCCAGGTCCTCCCTGAACTGGAAACATGCATCCTAGGACCAGTTTTCAGGGTTTCACCCCTCTTCAGCCAGGATAGCTTGATTACAGTGGCATGGAGAGCACGGGACCCACGTCTGGGCATACCCGTCCAACTCGGGGTGACAAATGCAAAAACAACAGTTGATGGACAGAAGGCAGAACAATGTCATACATTCACCCCAGTACAGAGATCTGGGCCTAAATCCATCGTTTTTTTTGCTCACCATGCCATTCCAGTTTGAACCCAGCCATATGCAAATCAGTCTTGACCCTGTGCCTCATGGGAACAGTCCAGCCCGAACTGCCAAGCCAGGTCCTTCCTGGACTGGAAACAAGCATCCTAGGACAGGTTTCAGGGTTTCACCCCTCTTCAGGCAGGATAGCTTGATTACAGTGGCATGGAGAGCACGGGACCCACGTCTGGGCATACCCGTCCAACTCGGGGTGACAAATGCAAAAACAACAGTTGATGGACAGAATGCAGAACAATGTCATACATTCACCCCAGTACAGAGATCTGGGCCTAAATCCATCGTTTTTTTTGCTCACCATGCCATTCCAGTTTGAACCCAGCCATATGCAAATCAGTCTTGACCCTGTACCTCATGGGAACAGTCCAGCCCGAACTGCCAAGCCAGGTCCTCCCTGAACTGGAAACAAGCATCCCAGGACCAGTTTCGGGGTTTCGCCCCTCTTCAGCCAGGGTAGCTTGATTCCAGTGGCATGGAGAGCACGGGACCCACGTCTGGGCATACCCGTCCCACTCGGGGTAACAAATGCAAAAACAACAGTTGATGGACAGAATGCAGAACAATGTCATACATTTACCCCAGTACAGAGATCTGGGCCATAGCCATTGTTTTTTTTGCTCACCATGCCATTCCAGTTAGAACCCAGCCATATGCAAATTGTTCTTGACCCAGTGCCTCATGGGAACAGTCCAGCCCGAACTGCCAAGCCAAGTCCTCCCTGGACTGGAAACAAGCATCCTAGGACCGGTTTCGGGGTTTCACCCCTCTTCAGCCAGGATAGCTTGAGTCCAGTGGCATCGAGAGCACGGGACCCACCTCTGGGCATATCTGTACCACTCGAGGTGTCAAATGCAAAAATAACAAGCCAATACTCTGACGAATAATTTCAGTGAAGTGAGCCGTTAAGGCAGTTGCATGCACGCTTCACACTGTTCACTGCTCTCGAGCACCTGATTGGGGGAACAACTAGAGCGCTAACCTTGAAATCCGAAATTGTAACCATCTTAAGAAATTGTCTTCTAAACAAAGATTTCCAAGATGAATTCCTGGACTTGTCTTTGATTTGATTAGCCTATAAACTTCAATGTTTGCCTGTCTTAACCACCGTACTTGCTAGTTGGTGTTCCTTGTTTGAATAAATACTGTGATTCCTAACAGCGCTCGAACCAATGTTTTTTCACCGATTGACCTCTCTAGACCAGTGTTTGCCAAAGTCGGTCCTGGAGGGCCAGATCAATGCTAATTTGTTTGCAAATTCACATTTAGATAAATGTAGGTATCTTAAAAATCTACCATTGATCCAGCTCTCCAGGTCAGACTTTGGAGAAGCCAGCTCTAGACAGTGGCTCACCTAATGCAAAACAGTATTGACCCTCTAACTCATGGAAACAGTTGATCATAAACCTTGGTTTCCTACCTCTCCACCCTGCAGCCCACTGCTGTCTTAGTTGGGAGGTTTAAGGGTCTCACCCCCGGAATCTCAGAGATTAAGGAACACCCCAGTGTGGCCTTTAAAAACAATCAGATATGCATGAAAATGTAACAATTAGATGTTTTGTAAAACCAAAAAAACTCATTATATTTCATCAAAAATTCTTGTAAAATGATATCAGGTCTAATAAAATTGATCAGTGACATTTCCATTATTTCTAAACCTTATGCCACTGTAATTTAGTTATTCACTTGCGGCACGCCAGGGTAACAAGTATCAATATTGTTGATTGGGATAGAGGTTCCTGTTACTGCGATTAATGGGGTATGATTGTGTCCCTTCTTTCTATGGATTGGTTTGACAGCACAACTGCCTATTTGACTTATTAAGTCAAAATCTTCTCAAATATAAATCAAGTGGGCTTCTGCTCTGCCCAGGCAAATATTTGGTCTTCACCTTAAGCTATTGTTTGGTTGGTGTCGCAAAAATGGCAGCATTTTAGAAGAGGAAAGAGGGAGATGTAATAAAAACATAAGTGGAAGAATGTATTCCTCCCATTGACTTCTATTGAAGCAGAGGCAATTTTAAGCTGGAAACAGACAAAATGAAGCCATCTTTGGGTTCACAAATGAAGAGACAACCGTCTTAATCGGGTGTGGTGGCATGTATGGTGTTGTTCTGCCTTCTATGAAATGTTGAGACTATTTTACGCTGGGAAAGTCCTCTGAAAAGAGATACATTAAATTATTTATCTTATATATGCTCTGCACACAGAAAGTAATTTAATTATTTAGTTTTTTCATAAAGTTTCAGTGATCTAGCAAAAAGCAAGCCAGACCTATTGGCTTAGCAAATGGATGTGTTGCAGCGTTTTGTCCCCTTTTCTATTATCAGGTTATCAACGACTCTCTTCGTCCTCCGATGGACCTTGTTTCGTGCTGAAAGGGGTCGGAAAGAAGGGGTTCAACCAGCCATCCAACGAAGACCAGGAATTGGATAGCTGCTCTACAAACTGATAATCAAATTCATGTATATGATTGTCAAAACTACACTGTACAACAATAGTATTAGGACTGGGAGACCAATTCTCCTAAAGAAATCTAGTCGGGCTAATATCGTACAAAACAGTACTTCAGTTAAAGCTATACAGAACATCAACATCATATTCACAATCCAGATATCTCTCTAGTCCAATCCCTTACAGTCATCAATAAATCAATTGAAATGCACAATCAAATGAAAATAAAGCATGGTGAGGCAGAAGCAGTTTGGTTCAGTTAGTGGCTTTATTAAAATTTAGGAGGTAAGTACATGACCTAGGCTTGATTCATATCTAAAGAATAATAAGTTTAAATCAGGTTTGCCATAATATGACCAAAGCTCTGGAGAGTTCAGAAAGGGGCATGAGCTAAGCCAGTTCAAATCCGTCTCCCATGAGGTAAGAGACCACCGGGGTGCACACAGCATATGTGTCAGTCCGGAATCCGAAAAGGCAAGTCTGGATTCATTGAATAGATCAGCAAGGAAGTCTGCAAGAACGAAAGTTCTCCCAAGAATGGTAGATGAGAGCTTCTTCTTGTTTCCTTCAAATCAATGTATATTATGAATTAAGTTAGATCAGTTTTCAATGTTTAAATCATGGGCTTCATATCGGTGTTTCGCGGCATGTAATGAATCCAAACGAGGGGTGGCGATATTTTTAAATAAGAACTTACACGCGGAAATTATCCACTCAGAAGCTGGGAGTTTACGGCGCTGGTGCTGGGTTTCTTGCAGAGTTAAAAATAGACCAAGACCTTTTATTTTTCTTAGTTGTTATGTCCATTAAACGATGATCCTAATATTTTTGAAGAGATGTTCCAATCACTATTGACCATGTCAGGGGATATTGTGATGGCTGGCGACTTTAATGTCTTAATGGATCCGAAATTGGACTCATCATCCCAACCAAAAAAACAACTTAAACCCAAAGTCTTCCAGACCATCTCTAACTATAAAAGATTACTGGATCTTTCGGATCATTGGCGTCTAGACAATCCCTCTAAAAAAGAATATACTTGTTGGTCGAGTAGATTTAAGTCTTCATCCCGTATTGATTTTTTCCTTGCCTCACGTAATCTCAGGTTAGGCTATTCTAATACGGTGCATAATGTATTCTCTGACCATGCTATGCTCATTAGGGAATTTATTTTAGAGGATACCAGAAGGTCTTCCAAAAGATGGGTCTTTAATAAATCTTATCTCAACAATGAAACATGGGTTTCTGAACTCAAAGATATGATTAGAGAATTTATAATTCGTAACACGGGCACCGCCCCTCTCAGTATTATCTGGGACGCCCTAAAGGCTTTTATTCGTGGAATTATAATTGCGAAAGATGCTGCCACGTCCATCGCCGCCAGGGCTATAAAAAACTCCTTCGAACATCGTATTCAGGTTCTTAGCGATTTAAGACAACAAATTTTCTCTAGAAATATCCAAGGTCAACTAGATGAGGCTAAACGCGAATTTAGAACATATTTATTTGAGCAAGAAGAGGCGTTCTTTCGTAGTCAATATCAGAAAGTCTACGAAGAAAGTAATTTTACAGGTAGATTTCTAGCCTGGCAGGCCAAAGAACAAGCTGCCTCCAATTTTATTCCTGGTTTAATTTGTCCTGTTGCTGATCAATATGATACCGATTCAAATGGGTTGGGCAAGATAATGCACTCTCATTACCAAAAAATATATAGCCATAAGCACGAAATAGATCAGCTAAAACTAAACGCTTTCCTGAGTAGGGAGGTGATCCCTTCTCTCTCCGAAGCTGAGCAGTTAAATATGGCCAGTGAATTCTCCCTACCAGAGTTACAATCGGTAGTGAAAGAACTTCCATTAGGGAAAACTTCCGGACCCGATGGATTACCCGCCGAATTTTTAAAGTTTTTTTTTCTGCCTTCTCTGACCTTTTTTTACAACTCATTAATTCTATGCTTGCTGGAGCTTCCATCCCAGATTCATTTCGCGAGGGCACGGTGGTCAGCTTTCTGAAGAAGGGGAAGGACGCCAAGGATCCTAATTCATATCGTCCCATTACTTTGTTAAATACGGACTATAAGATTGTTACTAAATTACTCGCTATTCGTTTTAACCATATTGCCCCGGGTCTGATTCATGAAGATCAGAATGGGTTTATTGCTGGCAGACAATTGATGACTAATACCCATTATCTTTCGGAAGCCCTGGATTATTTTCAAACACTGAGGATCCCAGCCTTAATTATGTTATTTGATGCAGAAAAAGCTTTTGATTTGGTGGTTTGGGAAACTCTTTTTATTATTTTGCAATATTTTCACATCCCAATAATTATTATTAATTTTATTCGCAATCTTTACATGGGTGCCAGAGCAAATATTATTATCAATTCAGTGACAGTAGGAGCTGTGATAGTTAATCGGGGTACACGTCAGGGCTGCCCTCTATCACCAATTCTTTTTGCTTTCTTTATTGAACCCCTTGCAATCGCAATTCGGCAGTGTGTAGAAATTTTGCCTCCGATTCCATTAATGTCCAAAATAAAACTCTATGCTGATGATATTATGCTTCTTATCAAATCGGATTTGCAGTCTCAAGTTAGGGTATTTCAGCTTTTTGAGGAATTCGAGTCTCTCGGAGGTTATCGCATTAATAAAAAAAAGACAGAAATATTGATCTGTGGTAATCATAAACCTGCATTATTTCCGGACCTATGGGGCTGTATTAATAATAAACCCAAACGATATCTGGGGGTATTTTTCACAGCCTCAGTTACAGATCTCTTTAGTCTTAATTTTGAACCCCTCCTTCAGAAAGTTGACTTAATGCTTACTCGTTGGAATAAATTACCACTATCAATCTTGGGCCGCGTCGCCTTGATTAAAATGTCTATTTTACCGTTGTTTAATTTCTTATTCTCAACGATTCCCTGCTCCCTTCCGGGTCGTTTTTTCACCAAAATCGAATCTTTATTCACGCGCTTTTTGTGGGCACACAAAACGCCCCGTATTGCGCTGAATACTCTCTATGAGGATTTGGATAACGGCGGTCTCGCATTACCTAACATTAGGGATTATTATAATGCTTACTTTGCTCAGTACTTGACTCGATTTAAATCTCCAATATCAAATTCTAACCTATTTATTAGTTTTTTTTTTTTATTTAATTTTTTCGGAAAGCCAGATTTCTCCCCCCCTTCAAGTCCCTAAATCTCCCAAACTGGTTAGGTACAAAGTAATTGCCTGGTTTTTCAGGAAACGTATGGCTATGATCAAAAGATATTCTCTATCCCTGTTTCATTCCTCATCTCCGTTGATTAACCTACTTGCATTTCATGGACAGGTGATTGGCTCTGATTTAATGGGTCATTGGACAAATGCCGGATTTAGTAAAGTGGGTGATTTTTTACAAGGTGCAAGGTGGATAACGTCGACGGAGATGCGATTACTAATTCCAAGAAATTTTTTGTTGACTGGTTCCTATACTTATATTTATCAATTTCTTCAGCAACATGTTCCATCATCATTTACTCAGATCTCTCCCTTAAATAATGATCTCTTTTTTAATGATAAGTTGATAAGGAAACCTGGAGAGTGGAAATGCTGTCTTGCTCAATTAAGACAAAGGGATTTGTGTGCCAAAGCTGTAAAAAAATGGTGGGAACAAGAAAATCATGTTTTGACAGCGTCTATATGGCGAACCATTAACAAGCTTAATTTTTCTACATTAAGGGGAGCCAACTGGCGTAGAATGTTTTTTTTGGAAAATGGCTTTTGTATCGCACCCCGGCGGTAATAGCCAAAATGTATAGTAATTATCTTCCAAATTGTTTTCGTTGTTTAAACTTCGCCCCTGCAAATTGGACTCATGTAATTGCTGACTGCTCTTTGGTTAAAGCATTCTGGCGGGACATTTTTGTTTTTTTAAGCTCTAATTGTCACATTCAGATATCCTTGAACGTAAAATTGATGCTTTATGGTTACGATTCGCATCTTAATCTATCCCTATCATTTGTTAAACTAGTTTATATTTGTATGGCTGTTGCCAGATCGTTGTTACTTCAAAATTGGCGTACTAATCAATCTCGATCTATGTTTGAATGGTTTTCCAAAATGCGGAAAGTAAAGAGGAGTGAGCGAAGCTATGCTTTGAGGATAGGGGGGGAAGGAATTTTGAAAAAACTTGGGGGACTTTTTTCGATTAATGTCTATAAATAATCTCTGCGCCTGCTGAGTATGGAGAATTGTAAATTAACTATCAGCGTATATTTATTGTTGAAAGCAGGGAATGCTCTTCGAGGAAGTCATGGGCTGTATTTCTTCAGTATTTCTTCATTGTTTATATATTATATTTTACATTTTGTATATGTATGACACCATTCAACTTCAATAAAAAAAAGAAAGAAAAAAAAAATGTATATTATGATTCGCAAGTTCCAGGGTGACACCTCCTTGGTCACCTCACTTGGTCAGACCACTCAGTCTATTGGTCAGTGCGTATAGGGTGATTGTCATGAGACATAAAGAAGACATATTTTGTAGGAATATAGGTGGTGCAGAATACGGAAACTGTCAGGCCAATACATAGATGTATACTCTTAAACAAAGATCCTTTAGCAAAGGCACATGAGCAAGTTATAAAGGACCGTTTCTCAGGCAGACGTTCCCAAAGTAACAGAAATTGTATAAAATAGTCCTTGAATGCGAGTGGGAACTCTTGAAGTAAAAATAGGGGCTGATTACAATGCATTAGGAAATGGGGAGCCGTTCCTAACACATTGTAATTAGACGGATTCCTTTTCGTCCAAACCATTAGGATGGTGTCGGTCAGAAAGGAATTCAACTTGTCATTCTGACTGGCTTCTGACAGGCTCGGAGAGCCCGTCCAACAGTCGGAATGATTTCAGTAATCCCAAGGGTGGCTCTTTCTGCTCAAGGGATTACAATGTTGGGCTATGACAGCCTTTCTGTGCCGGCCTTTCCGACATAGAAAGGCTGTCGGAAGTTGACTTTGAGGGCCCCCAGCAGGAGACCCATGGGTGCACGGCCTCCAGTTGGAGGCCAAGGGGGCACTTATGGTGCCCCCCTGTTGATCCCTGCACCCTGTGACTGCCACCTTGAGGTGCCTGCCACAGGGTGCAGGGATGAACTGCACCTCTTCGTTTCACAATGAGAGTATGCATTACAGTTGAAATGCATGCTCGCATTGTAAGGAATAGGAGTGCGACCGAACCAGGACCAGCGAAAGGAGGTTGGTCGGTCCCAGTACCGAAACGATGTCTGGCAGACTTAAGTCCACCCAGCATCGTAATTAGGCCCATAGTTTCAATTCACTTTATAATTTTAGGACACTTTCCCACGAGATCGAAGTCTAGCAACAAGGAAAAATGCGTGCAAGCAGGTAGGTCTGCATTGAATTTAGGCTAATATAAGCAAGAATATAAAGTATTGAAATATACATTTTCATTAAGAAATATAACATTCAGATATTGTTCTCAGCTTATTTGCACTTAGGAAGCAAGTTAATTTCATTGTGAATAGCATGTGGAACTATAGCGTATTATTGCATTTTCAAAGTGCCAACATACAAATGTATTTCAATTTCCCAATAACTCATTTTAGGTAAATTAAATTAGTACATATATGAAGATCATTTTTAAAGTTTTCAGGTCCTTCGAGTTAACTAGGAGTGTGCAGCACCATTTTCTCTTTTCTCTCTTGGTACACAATTTAACATGAGCAAAGATGGAATTGTAAAATGAAACTCTCGATTGGTACTTAAAATGTCATCTAGACTACATCAGTTGTCATTAATCCTTCACATACATTTTAATTTAACAAAGATAGTTGATAAAATCTCTATAACACGTGAGTCATCACTTTCAAATTTCTGTTAAGCATTAAAAGAATACACCAGTGAACCTATGTTATTAAAATGAATAGGTTTGTCTAGTCTACACTCTTCTGCATGTTTTTACAATGCAGTAACTAATATTTCTCGAGATTTTCTCAGGTTTTTCGCTCATGTGTAACTTGTGCACTTTTATCGCAAAATCAATAAAAGGTGTCAAAATCGGTTGATGTGTCATTTATAGGTTTAAAAGTTTTCCTACTGTATCAGTTCCCCCTTTGATGGAGAATCAAGCCATCACACCATTGTCTTATCTGATTGCACATCTACAGTACCATTGTTCTCATGATCTTCAATCTAGACTGATCTATAGCCTGTATATCATCATAGTATCTTAGCCCTTTTCCCTCTTCCCTCTCCTTGTTTCTTTCCTTGTTTTCACTCGTCTAAAGACCTTGTCAGCAATAATCAAAATCAGTATGCAGAGAGCAATTGT
Organism: Triturus cristatus; assembly: GCF_964204655.1. NCBI lineage: Eukaryota > Metazoa > Chordata > Amphibia > Caudata > Salamandridae > Triturus > Triturus cristatus. The sequence goes on from NC_140594.1 coordinate 784,053,811, forward strand.
CAAGATGGGCTTCAACATCAATCCACATCCTAAATTTGCAAACCATCTACCTATAGAGTGAGAAATCCCTTCCTAATTGATTCTCTATCAGCATCAGTTTTTTTTAAAACAAATTTTATTGACTTTTGGGTATAAAGTACAGAATATCTGAGCGACATGAAACATGCACAACATTAGTAAGATATATCCAATAAAATCATTAGTCCTGGTTGCTCCATGAGCAGTTTGGGTTAAAACATCATACCTTAACTCTGGTATTAACCTATCACTAACAATGCCCCTTATCAGAATACATTACAGTCTTGGTCTCGCACCACGCTTTTTATGCAGTTTCTTAAAGCTGTTACTCACAATTCTTGCACATTTGTTATTACCTCGTTATCTAATTGGCCATCTGCGGTATTATATGTCTTCAGGGACCATCAGTATTTAACTCATTCAGGTCCTTTTCCAGGTGGGCAATGTTCTTAATATACCCCTTCAAATACGTGCTCTTGTCTGGAATGTAAGTGCAACAATGTTGCACCTTTAAAATCCAGCAGACTTCGCCTTCCTTTGCAAGAAGAATATCTAGGGGAAGTCGGTTCCAAAGAACCATAGATCTCATAGCAATCATTTCAGTGTAGATTGTCAAGAATCCACCAGCAGTGTCAGTAGATAATTTGACTACTACAGTAGAAAGATTTCGGATTTTGTGAGAATTCAATATCGCCCCAATAGATGGTATTAGGGCTCCAAAATGATCTCCCACTATCTCTCCTGCACTTACATGTCTTTTAAGTCTTTTGTGAGAGATTTTGTTAGTTTCATCAGACTGACCCACATGATGTATCTTCGGGAAAACTATTCCCATTTAACAGACAGAATCCATATAATTTTTTAGGCATCCTGTAACAGACATTCTTCCCACAGATGTAATAGGCTCCAGGAAATACAGGATCTACACCTCCCAAAAACAGCCCCCATTTCCCATAACTTGAAATGTGTGGCAAATTTGCTGGAACCAGCAAAGTTTACATTAGCTTCAGTTTTATGCCATAGTATACATTCTTTCCTCTATATTGCCAATCTAAAGCTCTAGCAGCTTGATTTCCTGCCATCTTGAAATCTGATTAATTGCCTAAGGTGGTATTGTCGTATGATTTGCATCCTTAGCTGCGATGTCTCTGCGTCTATCTGTCTATTGATTCTACTGATTATTGTTCTACCTTGTGTAAGTTGCATGTAAAATTGTGTCAATGTGCATAAGAAGTATCTAAGCTTTGGGTAGGCTTTAATAATTCCCCTATTATTTAAGCTGTGTTAGCATCTGGCAAAGGATTTAAATATTTTCTCATAGGTACTTCAGAAAATATTAAGTCATAGTTAGAAAAATAATAATACTGGAATTGTCCTTTGCCATAAAACAAGCTAGTTAATCCACAGGAAGAAATTCCATATGTTACAGGCAGGTGATGATAGGTCACCCCCTCAGAGACTGAAGAAAGCAATTGCAAGCATACATAGCAATCTAGAGCATCCATTGTCTTGACATATTCATACAATAGTTTGGTAAATACATTCACTGAGAAATCACCAGTAGACAGGTCTCCATGTGGTACCGTGTCAGTAACATGCGTAGTCCATTATGATTTGCTAAAGAAGTCTTAGGCACTGAAGTAGGCTTAACCTTTGCTAAATAAACATGATGAGGCAAATTTAGAATTATAAGAAATACTACAAGGGTTATAGAAAATATAGCAAGTAAGCACATATGCATTTAGGCTTGAGTGATACCGTATTTGGATCCATTTCTTCTTTAGAATAAGACTTAACAACCATTAATAAATAAAGATAAGATGTTAGAAGCGATTGCAGCACAAGTAGAATTCAAAAGTCAATTTTCTGGTAAGACTGTTACGTTCTTTATAGCACATTACACATTTACTCCCATCCTCGTAAATCCAGTCTCTTTGCAGATGCACAATTCTTTATTTCTGTAAAATTCTTCAACTCAAATTGACTTAATCCTTCAGATTTGAATAGATTTCAAAGTTCAACTGAAACACAATACTCCTTCAAGCTGGCTCATGCAAACTTGGATTCATGTAACAAAAAGTGTGATATGCTTTATCCCAGTCATTTAATGCCAAATAAGTCCATTCAGGTCCAGCGTATTTTTAACTTGGTATCTTTGCTCTTTTGGACCTTCTCACTGACATTCCTTCACCATTACTGTCACTGTGTTCAGATTGGCTAGAGACTTCTGTGATTGGCCGTGGTACTTTGCCTTCAGTTAGAATGTGTCTCAATCTGTCTTGTCACCTGGGCCAGCGGTCTCCTATCATCACTCCCATTTCAGGTGCACTGTTCTCTTTGGTGGGGTCAAAATCATGCCTAGTCAGCCCTTCCTTTTGAGACCCTGTTGTGCTTATAAGAGCTGACTCTCATGGACCCCCCTCAGAACCAGTGCACACAGTCCCAGTAACATGAGTGTCCTCAACAGCTTAGCTGACCTGAGACGGCTGTCGTACTGTAACCACTGACATATTCCAATCAGGTGCTGTATCTTCAAGAGGACATGGGACTCTGCAGGTGTGTGCGGCATGCACCAAATTTGGATGACCACCACATTTAACAGCAGTTGTGGTTACCAGAATCACTTGGAATGGCACATGCCAACGAGGCTCCAGACAAAACTTGCTTACGTGTTTCTTCACCAAGACCCAGTCAAGAGAACGGAGGTCATGGCACTGCTCCTGTTGGGGCGACGTTGTAGCTTCCACAACCTGTAGAGACACAGAACATACCACGTCAGCCAGTCCTTTACAGGAATCAAGCACCAAATCATCTGTAATATTCACCAATTGATTGGCAGGAACTGAAGGCTGTCTCATGTCCCGCCCCATAATTATTTTGTGAGGGCACAGTCCTGTTCTTCTGTCTGGGGTACTTCTCAAGCTCATCAACACAAGAGGCAATGCAGCAGGCCATTTCAGAGAAGTCGAAGCACACACCTTTACATTCCAGAGGCTTTGCGATGATAAGCACAATGGAGCTTCTGATCAATTTGTAATGCTGCACATAACATATTTAGGACCTCATTATTTAAATTCGTCCTTCGGTCTGACGCTAAAGAAGTTGGAAATCCGAAACGCGGTATGAGCACCCTCAAAAACAGTTTGGTTTCAGTTAAACTGTCATTTCATCTAATTGGATAGGCTTCTACCCACCGGGAAAATAGCAGACAGTTACAAGCACATACTTTAAACCATTACATGAGGGAGATAAAACCAAGCTGCATTTGGTTAAAAGGACCTCCTGACCTCCCTATATGACTCATGTGGCTTTTTGTTCTTCTTCCTCGGTTTCGTTGATGACATACCACACATTAATAGCAAACACTCTTTTTGCATTTGTCACCCCAAGTGGGACGGGTATGCCCAGACGTGGGCCCTGTGCTCTTCAAGCCACTGGAGTCAAGTTAGCCTAGCTGATGAGAGGTGAAACCCTGAAACCGGTCCCAGGATGCTTGCTTTAGGTCCAGGGAGGGCCTGGCTTTGCAGGTCTGGCTGTACTGTTCCAATGGGGAGCAGGTTCAAGACTGATTTACATATGGCTGGGCTTAAACTGGAATGGCATGGGGAAGCAAAATAATGACGGATTTAGGCCCAGATCTCTGTACTGGGGTGAATGTCAGCATTCTGTCCATTAATTGCTTTTTTGCACATACCACACAGTGATGGCACAAAGCTCCAGCTACTGCCCTGAACCTATAGTAAACCATGTCTGACAAAAGAGACACATCATAGCATTGCTTCCTTCATGTGCAGGACCATGATAGCATTTTGCCATGGGTGATAGCAAACTATCCGGTAGTACAGGCCTCTCATCAGTGTGTACCCATACCTCATCTTCCTGTCTCTTAGTGCAACCTGCTCCGACCCATCCTTGTTCCTCAGTTTCTGGCACTTTATCCAGTAAAGCCTTTCCTTCTTCCCAAGTATCTACAGTTTACAACAACAGTCTGCAATCTGTGACACCAGTGTTCTCTCCAGTGAAGGTATAGGAATTTTGAGCACAATACCACGCAGTCTCATTCACATAGCGGTTGCCGACTGTGACATAATAATTTCCCTGCCATTGGGCAGCACACTTCACCACGGCAATTTGAGCAGGCAGTTGTAATGGAATGACAGCAAGATGTTCCTCACACTTTCCCAGTTTCAAATGGGGGACCCAGACGATGTCATGAACCCATGCAGTGACCACACCTGTCCGAAGTCATGTACGACGCCAAATCCATACTGACTGTCGGTGAGGATCCTGACTCTCAATTGGTCAGAAATGCTGCAAGCACATGAGAACTAACCAACTCAGCAACTTAAGCAGAAAACACACCTTGTAATTATGAGGCTCCAACAACACCTGAACTGTACAGATGGCATACGCAGCTTTCAAATTTCCTTCTGCATAATGCAAACAAGACCCATTAACAAACACCACATGATCTGATTCAGGCACCGGAGTATCAAGGAAATCCATTCTGGGTTTTGTACACAATTCAGTCACATCCAAACAATAGGGATCAGCTTCATCAACCACATTCTCATTAACAGGCAGAGACATCAAAGCTGCAGGATTCAGACTCGTGCATCTTGTCAGTGTTCCATTCCAAGCCCCATAGATGATCTGCTCATACTTAACAAGAAGGCTGTGTTTGAGTACCAGTAAGCAACACCTCAGAGTGTGGTACATGTACTTTCATTGGATGTCCCATCACAATGTTCTCACTCTGTTCCAAACTCACACACATTACAGCAACAGCTTTTAGGCATCCAGGCAATGTGAGAGCTACAGGATCAAAAACAGCTGAGAAATATGCTACAGGTCTGCATGCGGTACCATGCATCTGAGCTAGCACCGACAATGCGCAGCCTTCGTGCTCACTGCAGAACAGAGTAAATCACTTGTTATAGTTAGGCATTCCCAAAGCTGGAGCTCGCCAAATACTATCTCGCAATTCAGTAAAGTAGCGCATGCAATCATCATCCCATGGCACCGTTACTGACACATCTTTGTGTGTTAGCCTCTGAAGAGTCTTATTTGTCAAAGAAAAAATGGGAATCCATTGTCTACAGTAGCCAACCATTCCCAGAAACAAACAGACTTTCTTTTGAGGGTTCACTGACGTAACTACTAATATCGACCCACAAAATTATTGTTACACTAATATCAACAAAAATATTGTCAACGTACACTTAATTAAAAAAATACACAAAAATTGACGAAAAAATATAGTCATAAAAACATTGATTTACCTAATATTGAATACACAAATATCGTCAACAAAAATATCGTCATCATTAAATAAACAAATCAAATAACAAAAATATCAAAACTAACAATATCAACTACTTAAATATCGTAATAACACATAAAGTTAACCTAAACACAACATTACATTTCACAATTACAAAATAAACACAAATATAAAAATATATCCCACATATAAATAAATAAATTTGTTTAAAATTCAACATTTTTAATAAATTATAAATTTACATTTACATTTTTAACTACATTTATTAACTCCCAAAAATAGCATTTATAAACATCAATAAAAAATATGATTTATTTTAAACCAATTAACATAATAAATAAAAATGAAATAGTATTTCCTAAGTTAAGACATAGCTGACATAACAATTAAACAAACACTTTAACAACCAAAAGAATAAAACTACAATACAACAACAACCAATACAATTTGTTTACCAATTAAATGAACAATATAAAAGACGCCAAACAATTAACAACAAACTACCTCTAAAACTGCAAAAACTGGAATGAAACTCTGCCGGATTTCTGCCAGGACACAGCGACTTCAGACAAACACATTAAACATCAACAGAACAAAGTAAGCATGCTCTCCAATTTATTTCAACATTTAGCTCACTAAACTTTAAACTAATACACACTAAATAATACAATTAATAAATATGTTCTTATTTTGTTCCATTCTCTACAGACTACCCAAACTTTAATCAAATAAAGTTCACTCGATAACAGACAAAAACAACTAAATATTGAAAGTATACTTAAAAAGCAGCCTAACAAACAAACAACTAAAACTTACTGAACCTCAACCTTACTCTCCTTGAACCCCATACTTTTTCCAAACAACATAACTGAATTTTCTTTTATCTCAACAGGAAAAATCAGGAAGCTGAAAACAGTAAAATATAACAAAAACTTTCTCAACAAAGCATGAAATCAAAATCACAACATATATGTAAGTTTTGAAAAATATATAAAAATGTTAACATTTAAATAATGTATATAACATACTTTTAACTATTTCTACATATATTCAATTACAGTACATATATATATATATATATTCACTGAGAAAAAACATAGGTTTTACAGACGTTAAAGTTAGGAATTAGCATTTAAAAAACTTTTGAAATTCACTGAAAAAAACATAGGTTTCAGGGACGTTATAGTTAGTTGGACATTTGACTCATATAAAACCAGAGAAATTCGCCTGTTATAGTTAGTTGAGCTAACTATAACTCGCTCGCCCGCAATGCACTGCTGTTGATGTCCCATATTACATCACTCATGACATGGTCAGTGACATCACTGATAACATCACTGATGACATCTCAAATGACATCACTGATGACATAACTGATGACATCATCCAGTGAATGTATGTTTCTATAAAGTTTAACTTATTTTTCATATATATCTATGCCAAGGTGTATTGAAGAATGAATGCATTTACAAGTGCCTGAAGGGATTATTTAGTAGGTGCGTGACTGACTGTATAAGTGAGTGATTGAACATGTCTTACTGAATGCATGGGTTAGTGACTACACTGTGTGAAAGTCTATATTAGTCTATCAGTTGGTGTGTAAGCAACTGCATGGGTTGCTGAATAGCTACATGAGTATCTATATGGGTTATTGATTTGTTGTCTGAGTATCTTTATGCGTCCCTGAGTGTCTGTATGGGTGGGTGGGGGGGTGTATGACTCTGTGCATAGGTGTCTGAATGGGTGATTCACTGGTTGTATGGATTCAAAAGCGCATCTGGGATGGGCTCCATGGATGAGTTACTGTGTGTATGGGTGTGCTGGTGAGTGAATGAATGTCTCAGTGGTATATGTGTGACTAACTACATATGTTTTAAGGCACTATATGTGAGTGTTGGACTATATAAATGACTATACATGAGAGTAAGTTATTTGAAGAGTTTGTGTATAAATGAGTGCCTGCTTGTATCACTAATTTGATTAAGACAGTAAATATGTGTCAGTATCTCTATAAATAAGTAACATGGTGTGTCTATAAATAACTGACTTGGTGTGTGTAACTGTATACATGAGTAAATGGATATGTGATTGATTCTTTGCATTACTGACTAGGTGTGTGACTAACTCTATGGATGAGCGGGGGAGTGTGACTGCATGTATAGATGTATGAGTGCATATTATACTACTGTATTGATGAGTAACTACATGTATAAGTGACTGGATGTGTGTATAGACCTAGGAAACAGTGAGTGGTATGTAGTATATGGCATTGTTGTGTATATAGTTTCAAAAATTGTAGTCTTCATTTTAGAATGGGTGTATCAAAATTTATATTAGGGCATCAGTATGTGCATCAGATTATCACGTGGATGATGTCATCAGTAATGTCATCAGTGATGTCATTCGAGATGTCATCAGTGATGTCATCAGTGATGTCACTGACCATGTCATGAGTGATGTAATATGTGACATCATCAGCAGTGCATTGCTCAACTAACTATAACAGGCGAATTTCTCTGGTTTTATGAGTCAAATGTCCAACTAACTATAACGTCCCTGAAACCTATGTTTTGTTTAGTGAATTTCAAAGGTTTTTTAAATGCTAGTTCCTAACTATAACGTCTGTAAAACCTATGTTTTTTTCAGTGAATTTCGAAGGTTTTTTAAATGTTAATTTCATATTTTAATGTTTATAAAACCTATATTTTTTTGTAATATTTTACATCTCTATTATACTTCTTTTTTTAACTTTAAAAATTAAGTAATGTTTTATATCTTCCCCCAAAAATATGTATATCTTTTTTTTTTTAAAGAAAACTGTACTCCCATACCAGTAGTGTACCAAGCTCCATCACCACGCAAATCCTATCTGCCATAATGCTAAACTCGTAAAGGATGCACATTTCGTATCCGACGGATTCGTGGCACCGCATCCCGCGTAACATCATATACGCATGAGTTCGCGCCAGCTGCTACGTAGGTATCCGACAGGCACGCAGTACCAAGCCACGCGTTACGTCATATACGTATGAGGTCGCGCCCGCTGTGCGTTGCGTATGCGACGAGTGAACGCTGCCAGGCCCTGTGTTACATCATAGACGTATGGTGTCGTGCCAGGTACGCCATTCCCTCGTTTTTTTTTATGTCTCAAAACTATATCTAAATTACTTTAAACTGTATATGAGAGCAAGCGATAATCTAAAATATTTTAAACATTTTATATTTCTAACTGTAATAAACTTAAATTATGATAACTATATTTTCTCAAAATCTTGTCGGGTGCGGCCTCCTTGCGCCCTCGATCCGCGATTGCCATGTCACCTTAAAAAAAAAAGCATTTGATTAGTTCATAACATTTCCCATTGTAACAGTTGGATGACCCCACCCATTTTGGTCATTCTCTCTACAGCGTTTGATGAGACACACCCCTTCTGCTTAGAGAGCTGTTTTGAAAAGTTTTTTTGCTGTGTACACATATCTTCTACTACACACAACATGCAACGATCATCTTGATCATTCATGGTCTGTACATTAGCCTTCCACGTGTGATCGCCATGCATCTCAAACGTTACATCAAAAATCAAATGTGTGTTACACGATGCCCCTGGTGTGTGTGTGTGTGCACATTATTGTGCTGCCTTTCGGCCTGAGTATTGCTGGCCCGAAGGGGTATCATCAGCCACGGGCAGAGTGCACATCCTAGATCACATGTGACAAACAGTAAAAAGTAATGTGTACATTTGTATTGCTGTACTCTCTGTTGTCAGGCTTTACCAGTATAGTAGTGTGTCATATCTGAGACTTTCAGATTCACGTTTGGCATGCATTGCTTAACTATAATGAACGTTATCACTATTTATGACGTAGCCTCACTGCTGATCCTCCCTCCATCCGAGCACATTCACATGTGTGCGCTTGCCGATTGCAACACTTTCAATAATACCGCACACCATTCACATGAGTGTCTGCGCATGTCCACAACCTTGACAACGACATGTGATGTTGGCCATTCAATGTTTTCGAACAGCATCTCATTAGCGATAGTTGCCGCCCTCCGGGTACATGCTACATTAATGTAAATTGTGCATTCTGCAACGTCAAAACTGCAACAGAAACACACATAAGTACACTTCCTGTAAGGGATCTTGGAGCTTTCTGCAGGAGCGTCAGGAACCAGTAGAGTATGCCTCAATCTTCCCCTGCGGTCCTCTGACTCTATCAAACCCTAGAGCCTCGATGACATGCCAGGGGAAAACAGGGAAACAAAACAAGGGAAGAGTGGGGTCCAGTCTATGGTTGGTTGAAGAGGACTTCAGGATGAGACAATAGTCCGCTGCAATATAAAGAATGGGTTAACTTCAGATATCACAATGTCCCTCTATGTCTTAACAAAGTGTATTCTGGAATGTCGCATACCACAGTTCTGTTAACTCCGGATTTGGAACAGGGTTAAATTGGTGGCGTCACTCTGGAGCATCCTATACCACAAACAACAGAGGGTTAGAAACAACTCTTCCTGAAATTATGCACAACTCTCCCTTCCCATCTATGCTAGACTCACAGGTTCAGTGGAAGGGTTCTCCTTTGAGGAGTTGATGCGTGGTTTGCCTAGTATTGCGCTTCTATGGTAACACGGAAACTATGAAAGGAAACAACACAAATTACTTCCCCCTTTCAACCTTACATGTAAGAAAAAATAAAGCAGCGCACAGCGCTGTTACCGTGTCTCTGTCGAATTGAAGAATACGGCACAGTGGTTCACGCTAGATACCCCTTCTGCCTATGGGGCGAATGATCCACGCTATATGCAGACTGCCAGGATGCAGCACTTTGGATGAGTGGAGCCAGAACATACAGAAGTGCTGCCCCAAGGTACCGGAAACCGCTTCAGCTGAGCGACGAACCACTGATAGACAGGACCCTCAACTACAGGTAAGGAGGCCACAACACTCACTGCCACTAGCCTCAGGAGGCCCCCCCTGACCACCCCCCTCCCTACTACCACCGAGGCAGCACAGAACAAGACAGCGGACCTTCCAAAAATGGCATGGTCCCTCAGCCACACAATACTTGAATGTTGGCAGATATGGCAAGCAAATATGTGTGAAGGACGCAACTCATCCATCAATAATAATAATGCACACAATACCAAGTGTAGCGGTGATGTGCTGGACAGACCTCACTATACAGATCATAAACCTCTCCATCTGTACATGTACTGCTGGTGCTTGTAGTGTTGTGCACAATAGACGCAACCATGTTACCTTAGGCACTGGGGAAAATCTCGGACATGTGGCTGTGTTGTCCTCCCCTGGAAGCAGAAGCGCAGTGGGCTGGTCCAACTCCAGTGTAGGAGTATGAATAAATAAGCCGGGGCTCTGGGCGTGGATGACTTGTGAATTATGAAGACCAACAAGTGTGCCAGAGCGGCGGGCCTCACGCTGCCACGTGGCTGCCGCCTTGACCGCGGGTCTCCTCGACACAGGCCTCCTGTGAACCCAGCGGCACAGCACCACAGACTTATGTCTGTACAGACTACTGCCTTCGATCTACACTGCAGACAGCAGGCATCACAATTCAGATGGAGTAGCGATTGCAGATGACGCAGTCCAGTACGCAAGATACATTGCTCCCAGTGCGGCCCTCCAGGACCATGCATCATCGCAGGGTGCGCACACGCTGAGTGCTTCAGGTGCCACTAACTCAGTGCACCACAAGTCATAGCCACATGGCCTTATTAAGTCAGAATTCAAAAGACATTGGTTCGAGTGCGGCCCCCCAGACAACGCATCATCGCGGGATAACTACTAACTCAGTGCACCATAAGTCATCGCCACGTGGCCTTATTGAGGCAGAATTCAATAGACAAAAGACATTGCTCCGAGTGTGGCCCCCCCAGACCACGCATCATCGCAGGGTATGTACACGCTGAGCGCCAAAGGTACTACTAACTCAGTGCACCATAAATCATCTCCACGTGGCCTTATTGAGGCAGAATTCAATAGACAAAGACATTGGTCCGAGTGGTGCCCTCCCGGACCACGCATCATCACAGGGTACGTACACCCTGAGTGCAAAAGGTACTACTAACACAGTGGACCGTAAGTCATCGCAAGGAAGAGTGAACAGTTTTATGTTAGCAGTGAGGCATACTATCACTCGAAAATCACCCAAAAATACTTATAATATAAACAGAACAGAAGAATCGAAGTACATTAATGATTACAATTCGGTGATTTTGAAGATGTGGAATGCAAATATGGACATACAATATGTTGCAGATAACTCAATTGCTGTTTCTCGCTATGTCACTTCATATATTACCAAGTCTGAGAAGACAGAATTGAAAGAAATGTGGGAAGAAATTTCACAGGAGAATACACTTAGCAAAAAATTGTACAGCTTCGGCTTGAAGATGCTTTCACATCAAGAAATTGGATCCTACGAATGTTCGGATCGATAGACATCTGCAAGTTTATATTCAAAGTCAAGAGGAATCATCTGGTTAAGTTTAGGTCTTGATGCGGCACGAAATCGAGTTTTAATATAAATGATATAAAACAAGTTTGTGATGATATAGAGTTACGTTTTTTTGCTAGTCAAGAGAAGTGTACAGAAAATAACAGTTTGATAAGTGTACGTGTTGAAGAATAGATGGAAGATAATACTGATGTGAAGTTTGAAAAAGAAATAACAAAGTTTAAAGTAGTTTCTGCTGAAAATCCCAACTATGTGCGTATTTGTTCTCGACATACTCATTATAAAATTCAAACTAGGAATGTAGATGTGTTTTTAAAAAGTGAAAAGGATAACAATGATAAATAGAAAGAATTTCCTGCTTATCTGTTTGTGGAAGCTCGTTTTAAGTTACGTGCTGTACAATGTATTTGTAAATATTGTTACAATAAATTAGAACAAAACAAAATGCCAGCTAGAGCTGTCCATAATGACTTAGAACTAGTTGCTATAGCTCCAAATCTTACAGATTTGAATAAGTATAAGGCCATCCTTATACAATCTGTGCACCCTTTTCAGGCTATAATCCGTATATGCAGCCTAAAACAGGTAAGCTGCCTTCAACAGATCTATAAAGAGGTTTAAAAGGAAGAGTTGTGTATTTACCTTTAGATTTTAAGAAAAATGTTGAAACTGTTAGTGTAGAAAGAGACGATACTGAAACTGTAGTCATTCTTGTTAATGGTGTACCCACAAAGAGTCGGAAAATATGGCAAGAGTTAGTACATGTCACAAAAGTCCAAAAGGCTACATTATATCTGGTGCAAAACAATATTAACTATAAAATTGTAAATGTAGACTGAGAATAAATGACTTTAGAAGATGAAACACATATTTCAAGTGAACAATTCAAGAAAAGAAGACATTTATGAACATTGTACTATACATCCTCTACATTCAAAAGAACTGATAGGACATACTATTGAATTGTTCCAGATGAAAAAAGCAAAACGAACTCCCATGAGTGTGTGAGAAACAAGTTTGGAAGCTTGTTGTTTTCCACAGCTCTTCCCTACTGAAAGAGGTAGACAATATGATGAACAACCAGTTCAGATTCTAGCTTCAGAATACCGTACTTTACAACTGTACTCAGAACAACCAAGATTTCCTCAGTGTATTACCTAAATGTTTCATCTTTTGTTCCATACACCTACACTGCGGTCAGCAGAGCTCACAATTTAAATTGAAACATGATTTATTTATTAGAGAGAATTGTACTCTATCTCCTTGAACTTTATCAAGAGGAAGTGACTAAAAACATTCCTCGATGTCTGTGCTGACTACTGCCTTCGATGTACATTAGCGATAGCAGGGCTCACAGTTCACATCGAGTTGCGATTCTGTGGCTCGCCTGCACCACGCATCATCGCTGGCTGCGCAGATGCTAAATGCTTCTGATGCCCCTATCTTAGTGCAGCACAACTCATGTACCCTTTCTAATACAATATTTTGTGTATAATTTCACATCTGCTGTCCTACCTCAGTGTATCACAAGTCATGGACCCTTTACGATAGAATCTTTTCTGCATGATTTCAAATCTGGTACCCGTACCTTAGTGCAGCACAAATCATTGACCCTTTATGATTGAATCTCTGTGTCTGATCCAATGATTACTGTTGTACTTGTTGCCAGCATCAACCATTCCCGGAGGGTTGGCTTACAATCACCCCACACGCATCCACCACAGACATCACTGGATATGTGACCCTGGTAATAAAAAAGAGTCGATCGCACGTGCCCGTACCCAGTTCCACTATCTTTCTGTGTCAGTGTGTTCATTATGTAGGCAACATGCTGCCCCTTGGCTCTACCACATTACATAGTGCTCTGGACAGCGAATGAAACCATCTTACCTTTGACAGTGGGGGAAAACTTTAGTTATGTAACTTTGTCTCGGTCATTGTACAAGTACGTATGTAGAGACTGCATCTTTAGAGTACTGCAAGCAGAGTGTATAGTGAATTTATAAGAGCGTGAGGATCATCACAGTGATTGTATAAGTACATATGTTGGCGCAGCCTAACTTCGACAATGAGCTTGTCTCTAATTGGCGGCCCTCCATGTGCCAAAAACTGAACCTTCAACTTTCCATGGCCCTGTATTGCTACAGCTGCAACACTCCACTGAATGTGCAATAAACATTCATATCCACACAGAAGTCTCATGTCCACCATCTTTCTTGTGTGGAACTATGGATGAATATAGGGTCAGTAATTGCCCGTACCTTCCATGTTGGCCATATTGTTGGACTTGGCTCACAGAGTGACACTTTGGCTTTTGCAACCCGGGTGACGGTAGCACTCCAACACGGACACCAGCATCCAGTGTTGTCAGATTTTTAAAGCTTTCTATATCCCAAAGCCAACCAAAAAGTAGCCCAAAGTAGCCCAATATTGCTGCTTTAGGGAAGGATGGGCAGGGACAGCGTCAAGCAGGCGGTGAATGCATTGGAATTGATGTTGCAGCAGGAGTAAATATTTGTCTAATAAAGCGCTTTAACATACTACTTTGCTGGAGCGCTGTATATATATTTATAATCTGGCAACTAGCACAAACCAAAATTTTACCACACAACCGGCAAAATATAGCCCAATTGTGCGTGATCTAGCCCAATCTGGCAACACTGATGCCACAGCCACTCCCTCATGTCTGGTATATACCCACACCACACCCATCCAGCACAGGCGTCACAGGACATGTGACCCTACTAATAAAAAATACCGGGCGCACGTGCTCTACGCCATTTTAGAGTTGCTCGCAACGCATGCACTGCAGCCGGCACAGTCACACCGCTACGGTGATGGCCCGTCCCGGTGGTCCGGAAACTTGATGTTTTGTGTGCTTTGCTGCACCGCAGTGTAGGCCTGAGCCCAACAGCGAGGGCCTACCGGCACGGCGTGGCCTCACTTCTCACTGAGTTAGAAGCACCACAAGCACTGAGCGGGTGTACAACCTGCGATGATGATAGGTGCACTAGAATGTCCTCTGCCATGGCGATATCAAGACTCACTACCAAACGTGAGACCTATTAGCTTGCAGAACGGAGCTGCATGATATGGAGTGTGCCGTGACCGCGAAAAGGTGAGCAGTGAGGCCTTGGTGCGCAGCGTCAGGCAGATACCTCTGGGCGGCGGGAGTGAATGGGGTACAGCAGCCTGAATGCAGAAAGACGGCAGAGCGATTTAGGCGTACGAATTCGTATATACTCTGCCACAGCGTCGGATTGGTAACGCGGGCACTAGTGCAATGCCCGAGGAGGAGGTGCCGAATTCCAACTGTGGGCTGCTTTTTGGAGCAGTGTGAGGGCAGATTTGGGTGGTGTCTCTGTTGTTTGGATACAGCCAGCGGCCCAGTGGGTGTCTGAATGGCCTTTCTGGAGGCATATGGGCATCATTACCTCACGTTTAGCAACAGGCAGAGGTGTCAATTTCTTTCTCTCGCACGCCTATTAATGTATGCATACCTAGCAGGGCAGGAGGCCTGAGCAGAAGTGGCCTCACTTGTTTTTAAGTCACCAGTGTAAATGAATCCGTGCATTTTTTTGTATCTCCCCCACAATCCCTTTTTTAAATTAAATTTCGCCAAAGTAGTGTTTTGAGGAAAGGCAATATGCAAATGTGGGCCACTTTTTTTTAGCGTGCCCGGGCCGATTTTGAATCCTAATCCAACCCTGCTCTGCCATTACTAATTCTATACTATCTTTCAGATGTGGGAGCTTGGGAGTTCCACTAGGTCGCGGCATGTGGTTGGAGACAGAGCAGAGGCGTAAAGGTAAGCTGTGACGGTTTTGTACGCAGTGTGGGCACTCAGTGTCCCTCCTCATCTCTTCCTTTCTCTCCCTCACACTCTTTCTATCTTCCTCTTCCTCTTACACTGTTTGTCTCTTTTTCTCTCTCGATCTTCCTCTCTCTCTGTTTTCTCTCTCTCACACTTCCTCTGTTTCTCTGTTCCTCTTTCTCACACTCTTTCTCTCTTCCTCTCTCTCACTGTTTCTCTCTCTCTCTTTGTCTTTCTCACTCTTTCTCTCTGTCTTCTTCTCAATTTCTTTCTTTTTCTCTCTCTCTTTCTCTCACCCTCACTCTCACTGTTTCTCTCTTTCTCTCTGTCTTCTGCTCACTCTTTCTTTCTTTCTCTCTCTCTTCCTCTCTCCTTTGATGGACGCATGATCCACATTCTTATCTTGCTTTTTATCTAACAGGCTGTGAATCACGAATCGACGTTCACCCTTCCCCAACACCACCAAAGCTGAACACATGAAAAATCTGCGATGATGCGTGGTCAACCTGAAAGCATAACAAAGTTGCTTCAGCACGTGGTTGACACTCTTACACACACGCCTGTGGCGGAAGGTGAGCAGAGAGACTTCTTTCCGCAGCAGCGGGCAGTCACCTCTGGGCGGTGGGAGTGGATAGTGTGCAGCAGTCTGGGCGCACAAGAGCGCACAGATACCTCCGATCAGTGGGAGTGGATGGGGTGCACCAGCCTCATTGCGCATTAGCGAAACAGAGAATTACGCATGTGCAGTTGTATGTACTCTGCAATTACTAATTCTATACTATCTTTCAGATCACTAAACTTGATGGTGCACTATGTCCCGGCACTTGGTTGGAGACACACCGGTGGCACAAAGGTGAGCTGCGAAGATTTTCTCCAGTGTCATCACTCCCTCTCCATCTCTTCCTTTCTCTCTCTCACACTTTCTGTCTTTCTCTGTCTCTTACTCTCTCTCTCATTCTTTCTCTCTTCCTCTCTCTCACTCTTTCTCTCTCTCCCTCTCTCTCACTCTTTATATCTCTCTTTTCCTCTCTCTCACCCTGTTTCTCTCTTTCTATCTTCCTTGTATCTTACTCTTTCTCTCTTTTCTCTCACTCTTTCTCCTCCTCTCTCTCTCACTCTTTCTCTCTTTGTCTGTCTGTCTTCCTCTCTCTCACTCTTTCTCTCTTCATCTCTCTCTTCCTCACTCTCACTCTTCCTGTCTCTCTCTTCCTCTCTCTCACACTGTTTCTCTCTTCCTCTCTCTCACTCTTTCTCTCTCTCTCTCCCTCTCTCACTTTCTCTCTCGCTTCCTCTTTCTCTTTTTACCTCTGTCTCTTCCCCTCTCTCACACTGTTTCTCTCGTTGTCTACCTCTCTGTCTCACTCTTTCTCTCTTTGTCTGGCTGCCTCGCTCTCACTCTTTCTCTCTTCCTCTCTCACTCTCTCTCTCTCTTCCTCTCTCTCTCTCACACTGATTCTCTCTTTCTCTCTTCCTCGTATCTCACTCTTTCTCTCTCTTTCTCTGTCTTCCTCTCTCTCACACTGTTTCTCTCTTCCTTGTAGCTCACTCTTTCTCTCTTCCTCTCTCTCAATCTTTCTCTCTCTTTCTTCCTCTCTCTCACACTGTTTCTAATTCTCTGTTCCTTGTATCTTACTCTTTCTCTCCTTTTCTCTCTTACTCTATCTCTCTTCCTCTGTCTTCTTCTCTCTCTCACTCTTTCTCTCTTTCTCTGTCTTCCTCTCTCGCTCACTCTTTCTCTCTTCCTCTCTCTCTCTTCCTCTATCTCACTCTTTCTCTCTCTCTCTATCTCCTTTGCTGGACTCATGACGCACCATCTTATCTTTCTTTTTGTCTTGCAGGATGTGAATCACAAATGGACCAGCGATGACACGCCACGGCTGTACATAGTTTTATTTGTTGTTGTTTTGTTTTAATAAAATGTTTTATATGTAAAGCTATACAAGACTAAGATTCTTATTTCTTCAACCTCACAAACATCTTTTTATTAATAGTTCATAGAGGGACACTTCCGGGCCCAAGAAGGTTGTTGGGGGTATGCTGGTGATGTGGGAAGAGGGTGCGTTACCTGCTAATGTGAGGAGTTGCAGCGTGAAAGGGGTATCTCTCACAGATAGAGCTCCGGTATGGTTTCAGAAATGCCTCAGACAGATGCCAGCTGACGGACTGAATCACAAAATGGCTTTTCAATGCTCATATAGTGTGACTTATGGACAGTTCGTACAAAGGCTCGCAGAGGGACAACTGCGGCCCATCCGCTCGACTCACAGAGGCAAAACTACGAGCCGTCCGCTCCCAAAGGAAAAGCAGCATAGTAGCTCGCAGAGGTAGAGGCACAACAGCGTACTAGCTCGCAAAGGTAGACAGCTGGGAGCCGACGGACTAGCTTCTAAAGGCATAGCTGCAAAGTGGTGATGTTGGGCACAGGGAGCGTGAAAGGGTTATCTTCCTACTGGTGTCCTGGAGTGGAAGTCGTGCTGCCTGGCGCTCACCTGTTTCTCCTTTATTGTTAGTAAATCTTAAACCTTCACTACGTCCAAATCATCATTACACAGAGCTCCGCTATATTAAATTGCTCCCGGAACCTTTCTTTTATATTTTCACTTGATGCGAGGCACAAGATGGCTGCTAACAGTTCCTGGTTTGAAGCGTTAGCAGCCAATCAGAGGACACTTCCTGCTTTGAAGTGTTAGCAGCCAATCAGAGGCAAGCTTGTGCTCGGGAGTTAGGCACCGACCAGATATATATATATATATTTTTTCCTTTAATATCTCAAAAACTACTGAACGGATTTACACCATTTCTACAAAACCGCGCTTTCTGGACCAAGACCTTTCTGCCTGCCAAATTTGGCGTAATTCGGTTCAGCAGTTTGACCTGTAGCCTTGTCTAAAGTTTCCTATGGAAAATGAATTGAGAAAACCCGTTTTGACACCCCCCTTTTTTCTCAGCACCCCCTTGACCAATCACTCCTCAACTTTCAAGATAGGAGCTGATCAAAAAAGAGAAACTTTTTGGAAAATTTCATAAAGAATGGTCAAACGACGCCAAAGTTATAAGCAGATGGAGGGCTCCAGGAAGGGGGCCGCGCAACCACCCTGCCAACATGAGTGAAGCCCAAAGACTACGGGGACCCCAGCGGGCCCCCGCAGCCCCAGCGAGCCCCCGCTACGACCCCAGTGCGAATTGCGCCGTTTAATTAAAAAAAAAATGTTTTTTAGGGCCCTGGGGTTCTTCTTGGACTCCCTGAGCAGGCCTAGGGGGTCAGGGTGTTTCTACCCTTCCCCCTTCTCTTGTTTTCTACCTTTGTTTCTCTGTTTTCTAGCGACTCGCTTCTACCGAGCCACAAGATGGCTGCCAACACTTCCTGGTTTGGAGTGTTGGCAGCCAATCACAGTGAAGCTCGTGCACGGGACTTAGGCTCCGCCCAGATATCAAAACTTTTATTTTTCTAATTTCTCAGCAACTATTAAACGGATTTACACCATTTAAAAAAAAAGGTTGCTTTCTGACCCATGCACTACCTTTGTGCCAAATGTGGGGTAATTCCGTTCACTAGTTTCAGCTGTAGCCTTGCACAAAGTTTCCTATGGGAAATTGATTTTTTAACACTTATTATTTGGATTTCTCAAAAACTACTGAACAGATTTACACCATTTAAAAAAAAAAGGTTGCTTTCTTAACCAAGCTCCACTTTTCTGCCAAATTTAGGGTAATTCCGTCCAGCAGTTCGGGCTGTAGCTCGTCGCAAAATTTCCTATGGAAATTAACATGGGGAAAACGCGTTTTGGGACCCCCCTTTTTTCTCAGCCCCCCCTTGACGAATCAGCCCCATACTTTCAGGATTAGAGCTGACCTGGATAGTCTTTTTTGGGGGGAGAATTTCGCAAAGATTCGTCAAAGGACGCCAAAGTTATTAGCAAATCAAAAAATGCTTTTCCTATGGAAAATAGGTTGTAACTATAACTACCTACTGGTGACCGCCAGTAGGTAATACACCTCGGATACTGGGAGGAAATCAAGCGGTTGTGGGGTATTTACCTCATTTTGGGCGGAGTACATTTGCACTGCTGCCCCCGCCGATACTATTCCTGACTCTGGGGTTGAAACGGTGAGGGGACCGGAGGAGGTGTTCATTTTGATTCACAAGTAGGACATGGATTTTAACTGCACGCACTAATCCCTGCACCCTCGCACAACCATAAGGTCAAAACTTCACCCCTACGCATCACCTACCTGGGTCCTCTACAATGGATTCTGGGTGTTGGAGTTCAAGTCTACTTCTTGAGCCCTCACAGGTGAGCGGGAAAAATTGGGGGCAGTGCGTTTGCAATCAGCACAAAAGGAGGCGGGACTTACATCCATGTTGCTGCAGACCTCCTGGACACTTGGGCGCTGACGAAGGCTGGATGAAAAGCCGAAATGCATTCGCCAACATGAATCAAATAAAGTGCTTCCAATGGTTCTTCCCCTGTGTGGCCTTTGCTCTTTCCAAGGATGGAGGTTGTTGGATATATATATATATATATATATATATATATATATATATATATATATATATTACCTACTGGCGGTCGCCAGTAGGTAGTTATAGTTAGGACCCCTTTTCCATAGGAAATCCGCAACATTCTATTTTGAATAACTTTGGCGCCGGTCGACGAATCCTCGCGAATTTTTTAAAATAGGTGGGGCGCTATGCTCCGCTCCTACCCTGAAAGTCTCGGGGGGATTCGTCAAGCGGGGGCTGAGATAAAAGGGGGGTCCCAAAACGCGTTTTTCCCATGCATTTTTCCATAGGACCTTTAGACAGGGCTACAGCCCGAACGGCTGAACAGATTTACTTGAAATTTGGCAGAGAGGTAGTGCTCAGGTCAAGGAAGTGCCTTTTGTAGGTTTGGTGTAAATCTGTTCGGTAGAATCTGAGAAAATAGCCTTTAAATCAATATATATATCTGAGCCAGCTTACGGTGCGCTTACGGTACGCTTACCGTACGCGTACGGTGGCGTGCGCGAGCGCGATTCTGATTGGCTCTTAGATCTTAGTAAACATTCGAATCGGCCGAAACCAGGAAGCGGCGTCCGCCATTTTGTCTCTCGCACTGAGAGTGATTTTTAAAATATGAAGCCCAAAAACATGTAAAGGGGCTGTTTTGACAACTCCCACCCACATTGCCATGTTGAGGGAGTCCCCAAAGATCCCCCAAGAGCAAAAACGGGATTTTTATTTTTTCGGGAATTTCGCCGATTACGCTTACCGTACGCGTACGGTAAAAAAATTGAAATAAAAAAAACACTATCCACAGTCACCCCACCCCCTGTGGTTTTGGTGGCCGCAGACCTCCAAATGTACAGGGCTTATTACAGCTATTAAAAACTAAATATTGTAAACATGGAATTATAAACTAGAAATAAAAAAAACACTATCCCCACTCACCCCACCCCCTGTGCTTTCGGTGGCCGAAGGCCACCAAATGTTCAGGGCTTATTAGAGGTGTTAAAAACCGTGCACGGAACGAACTGCGTTAAGTGGGCGCGCACGCCACGAATGGCGTAAAGTAACTTAGCATTTAAAAAACCGTACAAATTCACTGAAAAAACCATAGGTTTTACACACGTTATAGTTAGGAATTAGCATTTAAAAAACCTTGCAAATTCACTGAAAAAACCATAGGTTTCACACATGTTATAGTTAGCGGAAATTTTACTGATAAAAAACCAGTGAAATTGCCCCGTTATAGTTAGTGCTGGCAACTATAACTCACGCGACCGCAATCTTCTGCTGATGACATATGTGTCTTTATGAAAAAAAAATATTTGTAATATATGTATAGCTAAAAATGTATGGAAGAAGACATGGGCAAATAAGTGTCTAAATACAGTATTAGCATCAGCAGAGGATTGCGGTCGCGTGAGTTATAGTTGCCAGCACTAACTATAACGGGGCAATTTCACTGGTTTTTTATCAGTAAAATTTCCGCTAACTATAACATGTGTGAAACCTATGGTTTTTTCAGTGAATATATATATATATATATATATATATATATATATATATATATATATATATATATATATATATATATATATACAGCCAAGAGAAAACATCCGCTAATCACATCCGTTGGAAATGTACAAAATATTACTCAAGTGCTTGCTATGGGAGGACAACAACTAGAGAAACACCAGCTATACGTGTTAAAGAACATACCCCCCCAAACGTCACTGAAATTGAAGTTAGAGATGTGATAGAAAACATTAAAGAAGCAAGCACCAGCTCCCAAAAACCAACAACTAAAATTTTAAAAGATAAGTTGCTCCATGTCCCAGAGCAGGTAATTGGTCAGTTACCTGCTATACCAACTTTAAAACATCTAATTTTCAGAACAAAAAAGCCATCACTCAAACACCAACTGCCCCAAAAATATTCCGGGCCTAATTACAACGTCGGTCCGACATCGTAGTGTCCACAATTATTATGTGACCGCTGTGTATATTTTCTATTGAGGCTTGTGCTATGGGTTGAAGCACCAGCCTCAATAGAAAATATACACTTTTAAAACACACCTGCACTGTGTGGCAGGCACAACGCGGTGCCTTCCACAACATGCAGGGATGTTTAGAGTGGTACCTCAGGTGCCCCCCAGGCCTCATAGCGGTGAACAGGGGCCCTGCTAGGGCCTCCAAGTGAAGGGAAACGGACATCATAATCACGACGGCAGGGCCTGAGCAGGCACCTCTGCCATTTGGGGATTGTCAGTCCTTCCGACAGGCTCCTTGAGCCCATCAGAAGGGTTTACCTCCCACCACTGGTATTGTAGTATAGCAGTCAGAGGGAAACCATTAATGTCGGGCAGAAAGCCTCCGACTAGCTATCGGATGGCTTTCTGCCTGACATCAAAATCGCACCCTCAAAGAGGTGGAAATTCCATTTGAGCTCACATTAATACACAGAGGAAAAATTCCTTTTGCATGACAATAAAAGTCATGAAAAACAAATTATCATCTTTTCTACCCTTACAAACCTATTAAAACTCAGGAAATGTGAAACATGGATGATGGATGTGACATTTAAAATATGTCCCAAACGAATTTACCAACTCTATACCATCCATAGGGAATTTCACAATAGGAACATACCTTTAATCTATGCATTATTGCCAAATGAACAAACTATCAATACCGAACTCCTAACCCAGATCAAACAACAAACTAACAATTACTACCCTCAAAAGACTATAATTGATTTTGAACAATCAATGATACAAGCTATTCTTAAACTTTTCCCGCACACAGAAACACAAGGCGCACTATTACCACTTTAACCATAGCATATGGCACCACCTACAAAAATCTATCTTAAGTGTAGAATATACAACAAATAGCCATTTTGCCTATGAAATAAAAAAAAATAGCTCTCGCCTACGTACCTTCAGTTAAGTAGCAAACCACTATAACCTATTAATAGAAAGTTGTTCCACCAAGCAAACAAAAATAAACTAACTCCCCTACTGAATCATTTTGAAGATACATGGGTAGGGAGGCCATGCAGATCTGGACACAGACATCAACCAAAATTATACATTCCATGGTGGAATGTGGATGACAGGACCCAAGTCCAACAAGCCAAAACTAACAATGCAGTGGAAGGATCAAAAGACCCCCAGACTTGCGGTGGTCCGTCTGCCGCATTAGGACTTCAAAAATCGTTGTGGGGCTGTGCCACAATATAACATGCTGAGAGGGACTGGCACAGTCTCACTCAGCACATTAGGAGTTCCACCACCACCAGCCATTTCATGGCGGGAGCCCCACCATGAAAAGGTGGGCAGTGGAGGAACAAAGGACCACCACATAACCCCCACCATGGGAATACATTAAGGGCGCAACACGTGCCTCCCTGTCTGTATCCCCCAAAGTTCCAGCACGGCATGGATTTTGCCGTCCATGCCGTGCTGGAACTTTTTTTGCCGTTCCCATTGTGGTAACTATTTTCCATGCACTGCCATGGGAAAGGCAAAGAACCATCCGCCATATACACGTTCAACTTGTAATATGACGGGTGGTCCTTACGTGGCTTTGGCGCAGCTGTGTCGGCGGAGAGCCGGAGCAACTGCGCCAAAGTTTCAATCAGCCGCTATGACCAGACCAATCCATCACACAACTTGCCCTTAACTACCTAAACAAACAAGAAGAAAGTATGAACATTTACAATAAAAAGTTAGACTATATCCGAAAACTAAAGGACTTGAAACCCAGAAACAAGAGCAAAATCTATTATCTAATCAAAACTTGTAACCAATAAACAATTTTCCCAAACATAAAACAAAATACAAATCTAATTTGAACATAATTTTTTACTTACTGTAAAAATATTCATATTATGTTGGGAAATATATATTTTTTTAGATAATAATTTGCATAATAAAATATGTTTATTATCAATACGAATTAACTAAAATCCCAAAACTTGAAAGTAACAAAACAAGATTTAAAATAGGCCTCCATATATCGCAAATAAAAAAATTAATTTAATATGTAAATATGAAAATACAAATAAGCATGCAACATTTCCCACCCATCTTAAAATAATTAAAATTACTTGCAGTTTTGTAGCTGCAACCCTTTGTCCAAGCAAGGAAAACTCCAACAGTATTAATCCTTCCAAAAAATTAATAACCCCCCAAAAAATGCAAAAACAAAACTGTGAAAAAATAATTCCCTCACAGTAATCCTCTTGGCCGTAGAACCATAAAAAACCCAGAAAATAGAATTTAAAAAAGAAGCGCTACAGGGACAACGAAAAAAAGGAAATGATTAAAAAGAATCAGGGGCTGATTACGACTTTGATGGTCAGTAGCGGCTGTATACTTACCTCCGTTCGGCCATAATCCGGAGTTTACTACCCCCACCCTGCCCCTCCCCCACCCTGCGTCACCGCCCGGCAGCACTCCCTCCAGGAGCCGCTACCGTTGGTGGTGCTGCACCGGCTCTCTTCCCACTCAGTATCGGACGGTCCATTGCCTTTCCCATTGTGGTGCCTGGAAAACAGGCACTGCATTGGGAACTGTAAAAAAAGTTCCAGCACGGCATGGCTGGTGACATCCATGCTATGCTGGAACTTTGGGGGAATGCAGGCCCGGGGACACATGTTGTGCCCCCCTGATTGTATCCTTATGGTGGGGGGGTGTTCTCTGCACCTCCAGCCTTTTCATGGCAGGGCTCCCATGCCATGAAGTGGCTGGCAGTGCAGGAACTCGCAATATGCTCAGCGGGACTGTGGTAACCCCAATGAGTATTTTACATTGTGGTGCAGCTCCGCGCCACCCGGGAACAACTGTTTCATGGCGCAGCAGGTGGTCTTCTGCCGCTCCAACTAAGGGCCCAATCCTGATGTCATTCAGATTCGGAAGGCCTCCAAATCAGATTTGGCTTTCCCCTGATCCAATTTGTTGCCCTTGTTTACGACCAAATCGCACACAGGTCCGAATGACCAAGTACGATGCAAAGATTGCGTACCCGCCGACTGAATCGTTTCTGGGACACGAACATGTTCGTACAGCTCGTTGGTAGCCGAATCGTGCTGCACAATGAAGCCGAAAACTGACCGAGTGAGTACGATGCACGATTCGGACAGCAGCTTTGCCTCGGTCTCAGTGAGACGAAATGGCTGTCGAATTGTACTTCGGGGGAACGTAGCCGGCTCTCTTCACCCGGGGCCCTCGAATCTGTCACATGGGTGTGCCCATGGGTCCCCCCAATCCAGGCATGCACAGTGTGGTGGGCACCATTGGGTGCCCGCCACATGGTATACGCTTTCTCCCACCCACCCCTTTTGGCTATGAGAGCCTGTGTATGCGTCTATATACAGTGTCTCATAGAGTTCAATGGCAGTTTGAGCGAACAGAGTCCGTAAGCATACGGCTGCATCGTACTCACTTGTTCGGACTTCCAGAGCACATTTCACTCGGAAAGCCCTCTGGATCCGAGTCGTACGGAGGGCTTTCCTAGCGAGATCAGACCTATATGTAGTCTTAATACGGTGGACGGACCACCGCCACTGTGACATTCTTATGACCGCCACACTCATGATCAGCTCCTTAGTTTTTTATGAACTAATAAAAAAAAAATTAAATGCGTGAAACACATCTTATATGTAACTGCAAATCCAAAGCAAAAACACCCATAAAAAAGAAAGACAAAACCCTTTTGCACAAACATATACAATTCTATATTTTACAATTCACAATTCCACAACACCTACTGCTACACATTACATACTCCAATACACATAACTATTTAAATATAACACTGTATAATAAAAAAACAGCAAAACACCGACGCTATTCCACACACTAACAAAAACACGCTACACTACACAACAATTTAAAAAACAGCACACTGCAAACTCTATATTTAACCTAACAACCTCCCCCCACCCTTAAATTGCCTTAAAAATAGTTTAAGACAAATTTACCTAGACCGAAGAAAGGCAGCTCCCAACCGCGACCTCCCTTCTCCAACAACGACCAAAAAACAACAGCAATAGAATTAAGCCTGGGCAGTGAAGTCCGCTCCGTTTGCTGAGTTTGCCGTATTTTTTGCCCTCCACACTCCGTGGAGCTCACGGAGTTCAGAAATACCTCAGCGGAGTGGAGTTTTTTCTTTGCTCGCGCTCGCCAGCAGTAAGTTGGCGAGCGTGAGGAAAAACCGCCCACAGCACAAGCTCCCATAAAGACATGGGATTTTGTGTAAATCCCTGCAATGTGTGGCACATAGTGCCGGGATTTGCTCCCCCGGCCCACAAACATAGCCACAGAGGGATGGGGGCCCTGTTAAAGGGGCCCAAATTTTGCTTTCCAACAGTCTTCTTATGTTGGAAAGGCCAACATTGAAAGGCTATCAGAAACAGACGATATAATCCCGACAGCGGAAACGCCATCTGTAAGACATTATGATTGTTTTCTGACTGGCCGACAGGCTCCAAGTAGGATTGACCGGCCGGTTTACACTTCAACCACTGACGTTGAAATTCGGCAGTTGGACTGTAAACTTACCATGTCGGTCGATAAGCCTCCAATGAGCAGTCGGAGGCTTACTGACTGAAATCGTAATGAGGCCCTAAATATTCTTAATTCACTTTTTAAACTCCAATAGAAATAAAACTCAGGCAAAATAGTGGACACTAAACATACAAAATGTACTATTCCCACTCCAATATAACTTAAGTCACAGAAAGTGCTGAATGCTGAGGGACCTATTACGATGTCAGTCGGAGGACACCATGGCGGAAACAGGACCTACCGACCTCCGGTTCTGACTGTCTAATTACAATGCAATCACACAAGCATGCCTTCTCAGGTAACGCCGTAGGGATTACAATGTACCTTTCCGTCCGGCCTTTTTCAACAATATACCCTAAAACTCTACATCCAAATACTACATTTTTAAAACATTTTTATATATAAAATGAAAATATATTTAAAGATTATCTATTGTTTAAAACTACTCCCCAACACTTTTCCCTATAACCCATCATCCTACTACAATTTTTTTTATTTCAATTAAAGATTGAAATTAAAATACAAAATTCACATACTTCACAAACTCTGCCCCTTTAACTGAAGTACTGGGTATTTTAGTCCCAGCGGTGCAGGGGCACACACCCTATGACTTCTGGGTTCACCCTGTTCCAGACCTACAGAAACACAGAGTCTTCTGGGTGAAGTCAAAGAATCGTTTATTGGCTGCAGACCAATCACAGGTATCCTAGAAGTACAACAGCGTGTATGTTCTCAGGAGACTGCTGAAAATCATAGGAACAGGCTACATCTTAAATAGGCCTTTTTCGGCCTCAAGCATACATTCCTGAGTTTTATATACAAGGATATGTTACAAAGAAAAGGCAGAGTCATGATGACCATCCCACATTCCAGTTCGGCCAGCCCACAATGATTTACACAACAAGGTTCAGATCCCACATTAGATTTACAGACCCCCCAATAAACATGAGCATCTCCTGTTTTGGGAAACAAGTCATAAAGCAGGAACAGCCAGGTGCGAAAGAGATTAGCCAGGGGCTTGTGTAGAATGAAAGGGTTTTATGACGGGTCAAGCCCTGATGCTAATCACAGGTGGAGAGAGGAAGGGGAGCTCGTGAGACCAGTTTGACCCGGGGCAGCAGAGCCAGCTGCCCAGGTCACAGAGAAGTCAGAGAAGAAGCCCATGTACTGTGAGGCCCGTATTTGCTCCATTATAGCCTATGTGAGGGCAATGACAAGATGGCCACTGCTTCCAAAATGGAACCCGCGTAGCGAAGCAGAATAACGTGTACACAGTGCATTCATAGCTAGAACGATATATAAAGCACTCGTACATGCCGCATTTACCATTTGCGGTTCGCTAACACCAAGATAGACAGGGGTAGGGCCCTGTTCCCTACGCGGTCCCGAATATTAAAGTACGACAGACCCTCCTTTTGCCCTTACATAGGCAATCACTATACTCATCTTAATCCGAGTCTAGGTCAATGTTCACAAAGTCATGGAGATGTTGCTGTAGCATCATCCTATTACTTAGCTCGTCCCTCGATACAGGTTTCCTTACACATAAGGTAGCACAGAGGCCACATATCGCAGGAGCACACTGTATGCACAGACAGAACAGGAAAAGAATGGCTAAGATCATTCCAATGACCATTAGAACTTTCCAACCCCAGGCAGATATCAATTCCCAGAACCACCCCACCAGTGACCAATCTCCCTTATCCACGTGTATGGATTCAGATATTTTATGGAGTTTGGAGATGGCTTGATACACTGTTGGAGCATTATCTGGTATGAAAATGCAGCAACTGGATTGGATGACCTTGCATACCCCACCGCGGTCTGCAAGAATAACGTCTAGAACCATGCGGTTCTGCAAAGTCATAAGGCGATCCGCTTGGAGCTCAGCTGTCAGATTACCAAGGGCACCAGCCGTTACATTGACGGTGGATTCAACCACACGAGTCAGCTGTCTCAGGTTCCTACTATTGACCATAGGTCCCCAAAACGGCAGGAAACCCAAGAAGAAGTCTCCTGCTTCCTGACCGGCAGTGTCCTCCTTACTAATCACGCCTCTCACAACTCTGGTCTTGTGATAGTCAGAGGCAGCAGTAAAGGTCGGCGGTAGCAGATTCGCAATATAACATGTGCCCGAGAAATCAGGGGGCAACCATGTATATGCTCGGTCATTGCAGATGAAATATGTGCCCTTGGCAGTCAAAAACGCAGGGGAAAACTGTGACGGAAAAGTGTACGTTTCAGTACAGTCACTTCTTCCCAGTTGAGCTCTAGGATTCTGACCATTACCCTGTAAGCAGAACCGACCCATGTGGGGTACGACCCAGATTGGAGATGAGATTTTTCGTTGTCTTTCACCCAGACTAATACTATACCCCGTCACGTTCCATCCTACATAAGGTCTCAGCTCTTCTTTGGGAATGGATGAGTATGCATCAATATCCCTACTCATATCGGCAATTCCTCTCACTAAGGCTTTATTATTTGTACCAGGTCTGATGGAACGCGGTTGGCGAGGGGAGTACGTATCTAGAGCATAGAGAAACATGGTCTGGAATGCCCATGACGATCCATTGTAACTATATGGCAGCACCAGGTAGGGAATACCCTTGTTAATGGTATGTGGCATTAACCCACACACCCAGCAATTGGTCGTATTCATTACTAGTTGGTGCTGGTGCAAGAGCTGGATGAACGAGTTATTTACGAACTCTGATCGTCTGGTCTGTTCGTGTTCAGGCAAAGGGTGAAAAGAGTGAGAGGAGGCAGTAGAAAGAGGTATAGGCTGTTCAATGGGTGCAATGGGCTTTTGAGCAGAGAAGAACACAAATCCTACAATAAACATCATTATACTACACAGTGCAAAAAGGCACAAAAAGACAAAACATTTACTTTTTACAATTCTACACATCCTTGTTTTAAAGTTCATTTCCTCAATCGGTCTCTCCATCTTAAAAAACTCCATCCTCTACTCGGGCCGCTCGCGGCGGATGAGTTTCTTCTGCTAAGGAGTACGCCTGTCAGTCCAGGGAAACGCCCTAGACCAACCAGAACCGTTGACCTAACGTCTTCGGCCTGTACCCCAAAGTCTTGGCACCGCGACCCTGCGGCAGAACCCGGATGGTGGTTCGAAAAACAAAAATCAAGAAAGTCCTTCAGATGGGAGAGCAAAAAATGTCAAAAAGGAAATAGTAAGGAAATCTTTATTTGTCCATGGGCCTTGGTCTCAAATTATAACGGAGACGGCCAGGTGTTGTTTGGTCTTGGAACAAAAGTTCAGGCTCAGTGGTGTCCAGTCGATTTGATGGTGGCACAGCTTCCTGCAGAATATTGTCACTCTCTTGGACTGAAGCTGTGTCTTTTAGGCGTGCGTCACTGAATGGTACAAAACGAGGTACAGTGTCTGTCTCAGTGTCGGCGATACCCTCCTTGACCCACTGGTCATATGGCAGAGGCAAGGGGACTATTTTGCAGTGGGCACCATGAATCCAGTGCTTCCTTCCTTTTACTCGCACCGCTGATCTCGTCGACAGAAGCACAAGATGAGGGCCGATCCAGCGAGGCTCGTCGTTGCCCTTACGCTGGAAATTCCGGACCAGGACCCACGAGCCAGGGTTGATAGGGTGTCCAGGAGGTTCAGAAGCTTGGGGAAGAGTATCATGTACCTGTTGGTGCAAAACACGCAGTTTAACAGTCAAATCATACAGGTAATCGAGCAGTACTGGATGCTCTATTTCACTGAACTTCGTAGGCCTTGGCACACCCCATACATTGGCCGGGCGGCCAAAGACTACTTCATAAGGACTAAGTCCCACTCGTGAGTGTACCGTCATTCTGGTGGACAGGAGTGCTAAAGGCAGGGCGTCAGGCCATTTAAGACCGGTGCTCGCCTGGATTTTGGCCAGCTTGAGCTTTAAGGCTCCATTGTAGCGTTCAACTAGTCCAGCTGATTGGGGGTGATTTGCAGCGTGGAATTTCTGCCTTATGCCTAAACCTTCACATACATTCTTCATCACTTTACCCACAAACTCACTTCCATTATCACACCATACCATTCTTGGCATTCCAAACCTAGGGAAAAACTCCTTCACAAGGGCTTTGGCTGTGGATAGGGCAGTGTTATCTTTCAGAGGATAAGCCTCTACCCATTTGGAGAAAGCACAAACAACCACCAGTACATATTTTAGGTTGTTGCATCTTTCCATGTGAATAAAGTCCAGCTGCAAAACTTCGAATGGACATGATGGGGGTGCAAAGTGACCGGGTGGAGTTGGGGTTCCCCTACCAGGGTTGTATTTCAAGCATACCATGCAATTCTTGACTACATTCTCTGCACACTTGGGAATCCCAGCATTCTGCCATACTGGAGCCAACAACTTACAAATACCTTTCGTACTGATATGTGCCATTCCATGTGCCATAGTAACCACTGGAAGCACATATGCATCAGGCAACAACCATCGCTTATGTTCTGTCAGATCAATCCAACAACCATTCTCATCCAACTTACCCATACTCTCTCTCCACTTGCTTAACTCTTCTTCTGTAGCTTCAGCCTGAAGCGACTTCACACTCTCTATTGTGTTCTCACACATTCCCACATCATTAACCCATCTTGCGGGGCCTGCAACATACATTCTAGTCTTCACATTCTGTGCTGTTTCTTTCGCGGTCTCATCAGCAAACGCATTCCCACGTCCAACATCATCTGTGACTTTCCTGTGCGCACTGCATTTCATGATCGCAACTTGCAACGGTAGGGTCAGTGACTCAAGGAGATCATTCACCAACTTGCCATTCTGAATTTTAGCTCCATGTGACGTCAGGAACCCACGCTCCTTCCACAGTCGCCCGAAATTATGAGCCACGCCAAAGGCGTACTGGCTATCTGTGTATATATTCACTCTCATTCCTTCAGACAACACGCATGCTCTCGTGAGGGCAATTAATTCTGCTGCTTGGGCCGAATTATGTGGAACTCGTGCAGTTTCCACGACCGTGTGTAAAGTCGTGATAGCATATGCAGCAGTCGTGTCACCATTAGGGAGTTTGAAGCATGAACCATCCACCCATAAAGTACCATCACACTCAGTCAGGGGAGTATCTTTTAAATCTACTCTCCCTTTCGTCTCTTCTTCTGTTCTGAACAGACAATCATGTTGCTCAATCTCATCGGAGTCTGCTGGAATTGGCAATAACGTAGCTGGATTCAGCGTATTACATCTTTTTATGTGTATATGATTCGCTAACAGTGTGAGTTCATACCCTGATAATCGCGCACTAGTCAAGTGTTGTGTCTTGGTCCTATTTAATAATGTGTCTACAGCATGTGGAACCATAACGATCAATGTGTTGTCCATTACCAGACCAGCAGATTGTCGGATAGACATTGCTGCAGCAGCTGTCGCTCTCAGACAGCTTGGCAATGCCCTCGCTACAGGGTCCAAGGTGGATGAAAAATATGCGCATGGGCGCGGTCTGTCGCCAAAAGGCTGTGTTAACACTGACAACGCACATCCATCTTTCTCGTGAACATACAATGTAAAAGGCTTGCTATAGTCAGGAGTGCCCAACACAGGTGCTGAACATAATGCATTGCGCAATTCCACAAAACTTTTCTGGCACTCTTCAGACCATGGGATAGGATTCGGTGTGTCTTTGCATGTTAATGCTAACAAAGGTTTTGCCAACAAAGAAAAACTTGGGATCCAATGCCTACAGTATGAAGTAATGCCCAAGAAAGCACGCACTTCTCTCTGTGTTTTTGGCACACTCAACTGTGCAATGGCTTGAATTCTTTCTGGGGTCAGTCTCCTTCCCTCCTTCGATAAGAGATGACCTAAGTAGGTCACTTCTTGTCGACAATATTGCAGCTTAGAGAGGGACACTTTGTGATGAAAAGCGGATAAATGGCGCAACAATGACAATGTGGCTTCTTTACAGATCTTCTCAGTATCCGCGGCGATTAGTAAATCATCCACGTACTGAATCAGGATAGCTCCACTAGGTAAGACGAGTGCATCAAGCTGCGCTTTCAAAGCTTGACTGTATATGGATGGACTCTCGCAGTAGCCCTGGGGAGCGCGTTTGAAGCGGAAGCTTCGGCCTCCCAGACTAAAACCAAAAATGTCTCTGCTCTCTTCTGCAATTGGGATGCTAAAGAAAGCATTCTTCAAATCTATCACTGAGAACCATGCAGCAGAGGCTGGAATCATCGTTAACAAGGCAGTTATATCAGGGACAACCGGAAACTGTGGCACAACAATCTTATTAACCTCTCTAAGATCAATCACAAATCTGTAAACAGGTGGCTGTGAAGGGTCCGTTCGTTTTAAGACAGGTAAAATCGGACTATTGCAAACGTTGCCTCTTGTCTCTTCAATCACACCCTTATTAATCAAGTCGCCGACAATGTCTAACAATGCTTTCTGGCCTTCATTAGAGATTTTGTACTGGGGAATACGTGGCAGTCTGACATTAGCCTTTAAAGTCACCACGTATGGCGGTATCTCCAAGAGGCCCACATCATTGGGACCAGTAGCCCAAAGGGCATCCGGAAGGGATGACAATTCAGGTGGCATTGTATTTTTAGACAAGTACATCGGGGAAATCACTTTCTTGCCTAATGTGAGTTGTACTCCTGAAGGAGAACAATACAGTGTAGCGTGCAATCTTTTCAACAAATCTAATCCCAGCAAATTCTCACCACAACCTGTTGTTAGGATCAGGGGTGCTTTCAGTTCGCAAGGTCCAACAGAAAGTGACATGGGACTAGAAATCGGGTTCCTAACTGGGGCGCCAGAAAAACCTACTGAAACATTTATTTCGCCAGACAAAGGTGCGCCAGGGAGTTTGGAATGCATTATTGAACTCTTTGCAGCACCAGTGTCTAGCAGAAAAGGCTCCGTTACATTTGCTGTAGTCACATCAACATACGGTCCACTCTGATCCACTGGCACTGAAACAACTCCCTCTCTCTGTCTATGGCTGTCCTAGTAATCATTATTTTCTGCATCGCCATCCTCTACATAATAATCATTATTGTAATACTGGGCCGTATTACTAGTCGCGTTAGCTTGCTGATCAAAGCTATTAATGGCGCTTTGGGGCGGAAGAGGACGCGCGTTTTGGGGAACACTTCCACGCCCTCTGCCTCTAGGAGCTTGCTGACCGCCTCTACCTCTGGCGCCATACATATTACCGTTCCGCTGCATCAATTTAGGGCAACTATATTTATAATGACCTTCCTCTTTGCAGTATGAACATTGGTTGGGACCCACAGGGACACGTTGTTGATAATACCCATTCATTTGCTGATTAGTCTGAAACTGTTGGGGTTGGTGATAAACACCTTGGGGTTGCCTATAATTATTCTGACCTCCACGTGGCGGATAGGCCTGCTGTAAAAGGACCTTTGTCTTTAATTCCTTCGTTTTCTTTTCTGTCCTATCTTTCTCGTCTTTATCTCTGTTTTCATAATACTGTGCAGTAGCCAGTATTTGCGCTGAAGAAGAAACAGCCCAAGAACTCTCTGAGTCTTTCAACTTTTTACACAGGTCAGGAAGTAAATTCTGCACAAACTTATCCACAAATAACCGTTGGCCACCCTCAGTACTCATATCCTGCCCACTGTGGTCAATAAACGTTTCCTCAAACCTAGTAAAGAAGTCTGACACTGTCTCATCTTTCTTCTGCTTACATGCAGATAACTTGTCCCAATTTACGCGCATCGCAGGCATTAGTGTCTTCATATACGTGATGATTCTACCAGGCAGTTCAGCTACTAAAGGTTCCGGTTTCGCGCCACCAGTTTGTCTAGCATCAGCAGCAATAATGTTAGCCCATGTATCCCCTAGTTCTGCATCGTGATCTGCATTACGAATTGACCCCCATAGAGGCTGTGGAACAACATTACCAAACAACATGTCTATATCGGCCAGGTTCATAACGCATGACCCTGCCGTCTGTGACAACTCTTTATAATAACCTGCTGGGTTTTTACGGGGATCAGGCAATGTCTGCTTAAGCGCTAACACCTCAGAGCGCTTCCATGGAACATGCACCCAAACACGTTGAAAATGAGCTGGCACAGCGGGGTTATTACCGACAGCTGCAACTGCTTCCTTCCATACCGGGGGAACTTCTCTCATGGGATATTGTCGCGCTTTTACCTTTTTCCCCACAAGGACATCTTGTTCAAACAATGACTGTTGACAATCATCATTCCTAAAGGAAAATACGACCGCAACTGCTTTATCTATATCGCGGTCCACAATTACACCAGTTCCAAAATCAAACCTCACTCTACACAATTCCTGCGGGCTCGGATTTTTACCACTATCCTCCAATTCCTCACAGAGAAATTCGCACATTTTCTCAAACACATATCTCTGTTTTGGGGCATCCCACTGATGGAAAACGTTGACAACTGATTCCACATCGTACAATGAAGGGAAAACAATCCATCTGCGCGCCATGCTATCTATTACCTTTTTCTCATCAGGGTTAGGCAACTGACTACGCAATTGCTTACGCTGTAAACCAGGAGTCGCACCAGATGACTCAAAGAGAGGCGACATTAACGTAGTAACCACATTAGCTAAGCGCTGTCGCGCTGAAGGAGAAGCTGAAGCGGAAACAGGGGGAAAAACAGAGGGAAGAAAAGAGGATGTAGAAACGGGTACTGGAGTGGTGCAAGGAAGAGTGTTAGGGGAGGCAGCTGCTGAATTAGGCAAAGTCGCAGGAAGTGCGGGGGCAGTTGGAAGCACAACTGGCAACCCTTGAGAGGGTTGCGCTACAGGGATAAGAGCCGGCTGCAAAGCAGCTGGCGGTTGCGGCAAAGCTTGCAGCATATTGACTGGAGGAGGCATATTCGCAAGCTGGGGAGGCGCCGTGGCATTTTGAGCATACGGGGGTGGTGAACTCAACAAATGTGACATCAGGGGATCTTTTTCCTTTTCTTCTAACTCATTCTGCTTAGAATGTGGTAAAGCTGGGTAACATTTGTCAATCCCTAACTTACGCTGCCTGTGCATTTGCTCGCTCATCTGCTCCTCCTCATTGTCTTTAAATTGTACAGCTGCTTGCATTACTGACATACCTCTCTCTCTTTTATTCTTCTTCGCTAGCTTAATTTCCTTCTGTTTGGCTTCCTTTCGCCATAAGCGGAAAGAGTCAAACATCGCCGGCCGGGCTTTCTTCTTAAACAATTTAATTTCCAGATTATCTAAAATATCGGTATCAAAACTACCATTTTGGGGCCATTTTAAAACACCGTCTTTCCTGGTGTAGTGGATCCATACTTCATTATATGCAATGGGGCCTTCGCCATGTTTTACATAGAGCTCATAAGTTGGAGTTCCAACCGGAGGAACCGGACATGATTCTTCCAGCTGGAAACCTTTTCCACAACCCAAACAGAATAATCTACCAAATAGTCCAGAACCAGGCATCTTCGCTCACTAGTCTAGATCCAAACGTCAGAGGATTATCGATTACGATATTCTCGTGAATACACGAGGCCTCTGGCTTTGGGGTTTGCAAACACCAAATCACCTATTACCAAATCAAACCAAACGATCCCGAAGGATACCAAAACAAATGGGAGACGCTCCACTTATACTTAACTGAATATTGCTGATCGATGACGTCACCAGAAGACTCTCTCGATTGTTTCGCTCTCTCAAACTCGTCAAGGGTCCAAAACAGGTCGATTAATCAGGGCAGCAGTCCTTCGTAGCCGTCGGGACGCGGAGAACCTCGCAGAAAAGACTTTCGGACCACGTCGACATGCAGGGGTCGATGAAGTGGCGGCCTTCCTCCGGAATTTCCACACGAAGCTCCTCACGAACCTCTGGCTTGGACTGGTACCGCTGAAATCGTCCCGAGTTGGGCGCCAAACTGAAGTACTGGGTATTTTAGTCCCAGCGGTGCAGGGGCACACACCCTATGACTTCTGGGTTCACCCTGTTCCAGACCTACAGAAACACAGAGTCTTCTGGGTGAAGTCAAAGAATCGTTTATTGGCTGCAGACCAATCACAGGTATCCTAGAAGTACAACAGCGTGTATGTTCTCAGGAGACTGCTGAAAATCATAGGAACAGGCTACATCTTAAATAGGCCTTTTTCGGCCTCAAGCATACATTCCTGAGTTTTATGAAACGGCAATATACAAGGATATGTTACAAAGAAAAGGCAGAGTCATGATGACCATCCCACATTCCAGTTCGGCCAGCCCACAATGATTTACACAACAAGGTTCAGATCCCACATTAGATTTACAGACCCCCCAATAAACATGAGCATCTCCTGTTTTGGGAAACAAGTCATAAAGCAGGAACAGCCAGGTGCGAAAGAGATTAGCCAGGGGCTTGTGTAGAATGAAAGGGTTTTATGACGGGTCAAGCCCTGATGCTAATCACAGGTGGAGAGAGGAAGGGGAGCTCGTGAGACCAGTTTGACCCGGGGCAGCAGAGCCAGCTGCCCAGGTCACAGAGAAGTCAGAGAAGAAGCCCATGTACTGTGAGGCCCGTATTTGCTCCATTATAGCCTATGTGAGGGCAATGACAAGATGGCCACTGCTTCCAAAATGGAACCCGCGTAGCGAAGCAGAATAACGTGTACACAGTGCATTCATAGCTAGAACGATATATAAAGCACTCGTACATGCCGCATTTACCATTTGCGGTTCGCTAACACCAAGATAGACAGGGGTAGGGCCCTGTTCCCTACGCGGTCCCGAATATTAAAGTACGACATAACCCAACATCCCACTCCTACATTTCAAACCTTCTATCTAAAATGTTTTTAATTTAAAATAAATAAAATATTGCTGACACTTTTTTAATTTTTTTAACTACTCCTCACCCTTATCCCCAATAAATCCAAAATCCCACCCCTAACTTTCTTCAAATTCTATATAATTTTTCTTATTTTCTTTTTGAATATTACTCCCCACCCTTATTCCCTATAAATTCAACACCAACTCCTACATTTCCTCTAATTCACTTAATTTTAAAAGTAAACTACAAATATTAAACAAAGTTTAAAAAATGTCTGAAATACTCCCCACCCTTAAAAATATTATTTAACACAAGAAACTATTCCACAAATTCATTTATTTACAACACATAAATTTACATAAAAAATGTTACTAAACATTTACATTTTTTACTATAAATAACACATAAAAATATTACTAACTATTTTTAAATAAAAAATCACTTTTTCATGCAAGGATATTTTTAACATCAATATTTTTGACATCGATATTTACTACAACACCTAATTTAGATATTTTTTACTTTGATATTACTTACCACAATATTTTAAAATCACGATATTTCTGTCACAAGATATTTAAAATAATTGTGTCCGAATACCCTTTTGAGTACTGGGCAGAATCATGTTCAGAATCGCAGTGATTCTATCCTGTGCCATCTTGCTTGGTCCTTTCTCAATAGGATGTCCAAGATACTGAACGTCTCTTTTGCAAAACTTCATTTGGACAGTGGCACCTAAAGTCCATTCTCAGCCAAATGATCCAATTGAGCAATGGTGTCGCTAGTGCAAGCCTCCTGAGTATTTGACTCAACCAATAGGTCATCAATGTATTGGCCAAGGGCAGAGTCATTTGGCATCACATTGTACTCCAGATTTTTCTTTAGAATCTGATTATAGATTGAGGGGCTTTACACATATCATTGTGGGACTCGGCACCAGGCCAAGAAACGACTGCTGAACTAGGAAGCAAACAAATACTGGCTGTCCTCATGCAATGGAATGGAAAAGAAGGCTTGGCACAAATCAATGACTGAAAACCATTCAGCTTCACATGGAATTTGAAACAATATCACAGCAGGCTTCAGTAATACGGGACAGCATGGGACTAAAATATGGTTAATAAACATCTTTTAACTGTAGTTGAAGGGGCACGGTCTAACCCACTTCCTGATACAAACTCTTTTATAAGGTCCAGGTGAAGAGATCACCTCAATACTGAAGACACCTATTGTATCAAGGGGAGCCAACCTGCCATAATTTGCATCATGATCATAGTTTAGACATGACACAGGCTGATTGTTAAATATGTTATCTGGGAATGCTGCAGGATTTAAGTCCAAACTCCCAGATCCAGAGTTGGGTTAATTTATTGATAAGTACCACATCAAACTTCTTCAGGAAACATGGCTAATAACCCAATATTTAGACCTGGTTTCCTGAATTTTAGTGAAAATACAATCCCTTCCCTGGTAGGGTGTCTATCAGATAGAATTTTGATATGGTTACAACTAGATCTGTTCCCAGTAGCAAGATTTGTTCCATTTAATTCAAGAAATGTATTTGCCTTCAAAATTAAAATTGCTACTCCAACAGGACCAAAAATATAGCCCTAGTGAACATATACATGAGATCAGTTCCTCCAAATGTCCACTCTCCTATAGTAAACAAAATTGACGAATGATGTTGCTGTTCAGCCGGAAAGCTATAAATATTGTAGTGGGGGACATTAATACTTGAATTCCGCCTACTCCAGGTTGAAATGTTTACAAAGCCAACCATTTCATAGTGATAACAAAATACCTCGGACAGTCCCATATGATAATAAGAAAATATCAAAGGTAGGAGCACTATTTATAGACCTAATTATTGATCATGGCCTAAAAATTGTAAATGGTAATACGCAATCTGATAGCCTACCATGCCCAACCTTTAAAAGAGGCTTAAGTACTTCAAGAATTGACTATATATTGGTGGACAACAACTTATGGCCAGAGCAATATGATATGAAGGTAGTCCCTAGACCTGATAGTGACCACCAGGCACTAAGTGCAACCTTTTCTATGGCCCCATTTAGAGATGTAAAATTGGCACACGTTGTAACTAAGAATCCAATACCAACAACCAATAACTTAAGGAATGTAAAATGGGAAGTTTTTATGATGAATGTTAAGGATTTGACACTCTTATATAACTTATTTGTATAAAAACTCTCACAGGTTGACCTTACGAACACGTGAAATATCAACTTTGCCTCTATACATTGTGAACTTATGGACCTATAAAGACCATGGGGTATATTCAGAAGAATGTGCGATAACTACCGCATGAGTAGCGTAACGCAACTTTCAATATCACAGCCCATCGCGGGAAAATAACCCCGTCTCAACGTGGAATTCACAATTAGGCGGTACCATGCGATAGTCACCAGAGAACGCGTCAAATGTCCGAGTTAAAATCAATGCCATGCCGCAAAAATGCGAAACGCGAATGCAAAAAACATGCGATGAGGCCAGTCGCGGTGCAAACAGTAGCGAAAACCAGCCACATGCCTGCAATTCTCACGCGTCTGGCGGGAAAATGCACCACAAAAACCACAGAAACAACACACCAGACACAAGCCAAGCACGGAGCAACATGGATGCACCCTGACCCAGCGAAGAGGACAATGTGAACCCCACAACACCCACAGACCAGCAACAAGGAACAACGGGGTCGGGGAAGGCCAACGAGAAAAGGGAGAGGAAGACGGGGTGCAGGCCGCAGGAATACAAGCCCAACGTCACGGAGGTGGCAGAACACTACCACCAACTGACCCACAACCAGACTACCCTGAATGCAGCCGGATTGTTGAGGAGGCCAACAGCGGATGCCAAGAGGCGCTGGCATGACGTGACAATCCAAACAAGGTACAAATCCACTGCCAAGAGGAAGGCAGCTACGGCGAAAGGAGGTGGCAGACCAGCAACAGAGGAGAAGCTGGAGGAAACACAGGCCACAGTCATCAGTGTGGAGACGGTGCAAGGAGTAGGGAGTATGGACACAGCCTGAGAGGACCTGACACAACATCAACAGGGAGTGGAATGAACAGGGGCTGGGAGGACGGGGGAGACAGGCACAATGGCACACATGCACCTCCCCTACACATTGCAGAGGGGCTCACAACATCTCCAGCAGAGCATACAAGACAACACATCTGCGATGCCGGTGAGGACCACCACACCGCCAACACTGACGTCCCACAACAGCCCATGGATATCCCATGCAACCCACCACCAGGACAAGGGCACGAAAGCAACTCAGAGGACAACACAGACCCTGCAGCAGACCACACAGCACGAGGCACCCGCAATCACGGCTGGCTCACAACACATCACCGACCCACACATGGCACCCCAATACCAGGTGTCATAACGCAATACTGAGGTGGCCCAACAGGTGCGAACACATGGAATGCGAACAAGAACACATACGCGGGTGCCAATAGCCATCAGGGACCACCCACACCCCACAAAGGAGACCCACACCGCCATAGACACACATGCAGATGCACATACACAGTACAGAACCATGGCCAGGGGCAGGCACACATCAGTCACACACCCATGTTGGCTCTGCGTATGATGGCACAGGCCACTCCCCTCACGAATTGAGCGGGCGACAACAAAGCTACATGTCTAGGTTCCAGCCCCCTGCCTGCCGTGATATGTCTGCATCCGCTACACACAGCACAATGTAATGTCGTCGAGCCCAGGGCCCCCATGCATACAACAAGAACACAGGGACACATGCATAAATCATGTTGAACTGGCTACAGGCACGTGCACACGGCCCCTTTATTGGCAGGGCCACATGTACAGTGACGCCTGTGCTGGATGTGTGTGGGGTGAGTACAAGCCAGCCTGCACGGAGTGACCGGTGCTGGCAACAACATGAACAGTGAACACCAGTGCAATGTAAACAAAAAACACTATCATAACAGAGTCAACTGCAGAGCAACATGGAGCCAGAGGAGAGACAGAGGTCACCCAATAGGCAGTCAGGAGGTTCCATGAGTTGCAGTGCACTGAGGTAGGGGCATTATCGATGAGCGCACTAATGTGTAGAAATTGCTAGGATTGTGTCCCTTCGGGACACCCCACTGCATCTGAGGCAGATGCAGTGGGGTGCGTCACACCTGCAACAACTACCCCAGCAACCTCACTGGTCCACCACACTGCCTGAGGTGACAGTTGCATCCGCAGTCCACAGCACAATACCCAGTAATAGAACCAGGTGTGTAGCTGGACAACCACCACCAGTCTGCATTCCTGCCTTGGGGATGTTGCCTCCGGCCCAACCATTGTCTGTGCCTTATCCCATCCGCACACTCGACACATCTTCCACATTATAGTCCCAGACTGCGCAACATGTCCACAGCACAAAAAACAATCAGCAATGGACAATGGCTTGCGGTGCACTGAGTCACTGGCACCTGGAGTGCTGAGCATGGTCACAGGCCGATGATGGCATCCACGTCAGGTCTGGGCAACTCTGTAGGTCTGTCAGGACCACCGGTTCAACACTGGCAGATGGTGTCTGGAGGTGGTCCTTGCTGTGGTGGCGTGTGCCTCCTGCGGTGATGAGACATCCGGGCCAGTCTAGATCCGAATCCATGTGTGGGCCCTGGTGGCCCGCAGTGGAGGCCGGAGGCTGCGGACAGCGCAGGGCCACAGACACATGGCGTTGATGAGCACAAGACCATCGCTCCAGAGGCCATTCATTGTCTCTGCAGAAGGAGTCCCGGACCTTGCCAGCACAGAGTTGGTGGCCCCGGATGCACCACAGCAGGCACAGGCACCCAGCCACGGGACGGTGACTTGCGGTGCAGTCAGATGGGCCATGCGAACAGAGCGGGCCTCATCGATGTCCAAGCTGGATAGAGCGGAGGGTTGCGGGGGACAGTGGAAGGTGTCCTCCAGGGCATGATGCAGACTTTAGATGTTATCAGGAAGCAGCAAATGGGGGAGTAGAATTCACAACCCTCGTTTGTACCAACAATTCGGGAGCAGCTACATGAGGAGGAACACCAGCCACAAGTCCATGGACTTACGCCACCAATGTATGACCAGGGAGTGTCCATGTATGTCAGGGTACAGAGTCAGTGGCACAGGTGCTGGGCGGGGATGCAGTCTGCGATTATGCAGGTACACCGACTTGTACTCCACCATTGCCAAATCAAGACTGTGACCTACTGGACCACAGTGTAGGCCGGAGGCAGTGGTCAGCAGTGGGCCACAGCCACATGTCGTTGGCTCGCAAGGCACAGAATTAGTGACACAAGGGAAGTTGTCGGTAGTGTTTGATCATCTCCATGACAATGATCCTTATTTTCCTCCTGGCTGAACCGCGTCTTCCTCTTATGCTTCGCCTTGCGTGCAATGATTCTAACTCTGCCTTTGAATGATCGATGTTCAGTTCCAAATCTGTGACCCACTCGTGTGCAGCATAGGCCGAGGGCAGTAGTCGGCGTAGGCCCACAGACATGTGTGGTTGTGATGCCATGCACAGACTTGTTGGCACCACATCGAAGGGAGTATAGTGACTTGACCTATGCCTTAAATGATGTTCACTGCCATGGTGTAATCAGGACTCAGTTCCAAATGTGTGACCTACCTGACCGTGGTGTAGGCCTGAGGCAGCGGTCAGCACAGCCCATTCACCGAGTGTCGCCAGCATAGGTTGGATGGCCCCACCGGCCTTCATAGTTCAGGCTCAGTGGCACCACGTGTCACCAGCTGGCGTTGAACAGGGTTAGTGGCACCACGTGTTGTTGGCAGGCGTTTAACAGGGTTAGTGGCACCACGTGTCACCAGCTGACATTGAGCAGGGTTAGTGGCACCAAGTGTCGCCGGCTGGCGTTGAACAGGGTTAGTGGCACCACGTGTCGCCGGCTGGCGTTGAACAGGGTTAGTGGCACCATGTGTCTAAAGATGCCCATATGGAACTATGCCTCAAAGTTCGGGGGGGTCTAGTGCTGTGGCCGCTGTAGCGGATTTGGGTTCACTGCCATTCATGACTCAGGACACAGTTTCACATATGGGACCTACTAGTCCGATGAGTAGGCTGAAGGCGGCAGTCGAGTACGTCAACGAGAAAGGAGTAAAGCGGGCCTGTGTCGAGGAGGCCGTCATGGTCTGAGGAGGCTGCCAGATCGTGGGAC
This sequence comes from Triturus cristatus, assembly GCF_964204655.1. Lineage (NCBI taxonomy): Eukaryota > Metazoa > Chordata > Amphibia > Caudata > Salamandridae > Triturus > Triturus cristatus. The sequence goes on from NC_140594.1 coordinate 784,097,446, forward strand.
TCGGGCTTGGCGATTGTGCTGGCACGTGGTAGGCCCTCCTTGACACACGCCGGTGTCGGCAGGTGATCAGTGTGGCAAGGCTGCGCAGTTGCGGGCCTGACGGGTTCGTAGTCCAGCGTGCCGGGGTCCAGCAGGTGCACAGCATCGCAGGCAACTCCGCTCACGAGGACGGCGTTGGCCTCGTGGTGGGGTGAGAGGCGTCGCCCTGGCAGAGACGTGGGTCTTTCCGGAAGAGGACCACGCCCAGGCTTACATGCTTTTTATTCACACTGCTACGCTGGCGTGGCATACACTGGGCCATCCCACTCCGGTGACGCTTAGGGGGTGGCGTAACAGGCAACATTTCCGCGAGGTCCCCCACTGGCCGGGGTGACATGGTTGCGTCCACTGTCCACTACACTCCATACACCAGAGGTGTATGTCGTCATGGATATGGGCGTGTTCTGCATACTGAGGTCTGTCCAGCACATCTCCGCCACTCTTGGCATTGTGTACCTTCCCAATCATGGTTCTGCTGCATCATTCAGACATGCCTGGTTGCCACCTCTTCCCACATTGGGCTGTTGTGTGGCTGAGGTGCCATGCTGTTGATGGCCCATGTTCAGGGCTTGCCCAGGTGGCAATGTAAGTTGTTCTGTCATGTCTGGTGGGTGGGCATGTTGTTGTGCATGTTGGTTGTGCTTTCGTGACCTGTGCATTGCCAGAGTTGTGATTTGCATGTTTGTGGAGTTGAAGTGTGTCGGGTGTTATTTCTGAACTTGCCAAGGGACTGTGCATTTCACCTGTTGCCATCCTGGGTACGCTGGTTGGTGATGGACTGTCGGAGGATGAAGGTATCATGCACACTGGCTGTGTATTTGAAGGCGACATTATTGGAGGGTCCACTGTGTTCTGTTGTTGCTTACACATTAATGTGATACGTGTGCCTCCTGTTGTGGTGATTGTGTGCTGTGTCACCAGGGGGCACAGGTAGAACATGTGTGCTGTGGATTGCCCCCAACACGTGCGTGCATCCTGCTATGGGGTATGGTCCTTGCTTGATCTCCAGCAGATCCTGCACATTGTGTTGGAGGTAAGGGGACTGGGGTACCAGGGTGATGGTGATGTCCAGGACAGGTGTGGGGGACTTGGATGTGGCTGGCTGTGTGACTCCTCCGACTGAGGCGGGTGTTGTTTGTGGGGTACCAGGGGCCAACAGGTGCAGCCAAGCTAGCAGCTTTGTGTGGGATGGGATGTTGGTTGTCCACTGTGTTGGTGCCGTAGGCCTGTTAGACGATGATGGTCAGGATGCGTAGGATGGTTGTCCCTTTCAGCCTGTAGTGGATGGTGACATTGTCTGATGTTGGGTCTGGGCGGCTGGTACGTTTCCTGGGGTCCGTTGTCTTTGTCTGCGCTGCGTCTGTGGTGGTCGGGGGGTGTTCCGTTAAGTTGTTGTTATGGGTTTCTTATAGAGCGCACAACTCACCCTGGGGCATCTAGGTGCTAACTGGGAGAACTGAGCTGAGGGGAAGAAGGAGGCTAGCTCCAAGTAGATAGATTAGAACAGGAAAGCTTTTAGATGTTTCCTAAAGGTAGTAAGTGAAGGGATTTTACGAACCGCTATAGGAAGCTTGTTCCAATAGCTCAGGTCTAGATATGAAAAAGCTCTGCCTCCCGTACGCGTGAGACGAATTTTGGGGACTTGAAGAAGGTCTAAGGAGCTGGATCTGAGTTTCCTGTCTGGAGAGTATTTAACTAATTTCTTTCGAAGGTAGAGAGGACCTTTTCCCCTCAGAGCATTATAGGTAAGGCAACAGATCTTGAAAAAGGATCTGTTCCTTATATTTAGCCAATGCAGCTCTCTCAACAGGGGGGTTGAAGCTGAGCCTGCAGGGCGGTTCAGAATCAGCCGTGCTGCTGTATTTTGAATTACCTGTAGTTTTGCCAGATGAATTTGACCCACTTCAGCCAGCAAGGCATTCCCATAGTCTAGACGGCTAATGACCATCGCCTGGACTAGGGTTCTGCGCTGAGAGGTAGGCAGATAGGGAAAGATTTTCCTAAACAGCCTTAAGCCATAATAGCAAGAGCTAGTTGTTGCCACTACCTGATCTTTCATGGTCAGGGCCTGAGCTAGTTGTAGACCGAGATTCTTAACAGACTGTTTAGGAGTGGGGGGGTGCCCCAATTGACTAGGCCACCAATCGTCCGACCAGCTGTTTTTGGCTTTGCCTAACAGCATAACCTCCGTTTTTCCTGGATTGAGCTGGAGGCAATTAGTTGACATCCAGTCAAAGATGGTAAGCATTCCGGAGGCAAAACGGAGTTTGTCGAGTACTGGGTTAGGTCCGATGGTATACATAAGCTGGGTGTCGTCCGCATATGAGATAATTTCAAAACCCAGATGCTCGACTATTTGGGCCAAAGGAGCCATATATAGATTGAAAAGGGTGGGGCTCAGGCACGAGCCTTGCGGAACTCCCTTATCCAGCAGCATTTTGCCTGAGACATACGGTCCCAACATAACAGTTTGGGTTCTTCCAGATAGATACTGTTCTAGCCATTTTAGGGCTGTCCCTTTTATGCCACAATCCTGGAGTCTCTCCAACAGCATCGAGTGTGAAATAGTATCAAATGCTGCGGAGAGATCAAGGAGGATCAGAATAGCTGAGCCTCCCCTATCGACAGTTAGTCTAAGTGTGTCTGTTACCGCCAACACTGCGGTTTCTGTGCTAAAGCCTGGTCGGAAACCAGACTGTGAGGGATCTAAAAAGTTATTTTCCTCCAGATACAAACTTAGCTGTTGGTTGATGGAACTTTCCAGGATTTTACCTTGCAATGGTAACAGAGAGGTGGGACGATAGTTACCCAAGACCAAAGGGTCTGCCGATGCTTTTTTCAATATGGGGCGAACAACCGCCTCTTTCTAGGCGGCCAGGATGGGACCCGAGAGGATGGAATGATTTAATATGTCTCGGATTACAGAGGCACAGATCGGTGCCAGTGACGCCATGATTTTGGGTGGACAAATATCCAGTGGTGAACCTGATTTGGCCCCCGTGAGATCTTTAACAACCTCCTCTACTGTGACTAGTTCAAAACAATTTAAGGAACATACTTCCATATTATTTTGTTCCTGGAGTATTTGAGAGGAAGCCACTAGAGAATTAGTAGAGGGAGGAAAATTGGCATAAACATTTAATATCTTTTCACGAAAATAGAAGGCCAGGGAATCACATAGCTCCTGGGATTCCTGGGGCGTCTGTCTGCAGGCTTTAGGGGAGACAAAATCCCAGACAATACTAAACAGTGTTTTCTGAGAATTACTTGCATTGTCGATATGGCTGATAATAAATTGCTGTCTAGCGGCTTTTAAGTTCAGGTGGTATTTAGACAATGCCTTCTTATACAGAGCTCTGTTTCCCTCTGTCTTGCCGGTGCGCCATCTCCTTTCCAACCGCCGACAACTGGCCCTTTCTAACTTCAATTCCCCTGAATACCAGGGGGTCGAAACTCTTCGAGTGGCAGGATTCATTCGTTTATTAGGTATAACTGCGTCGAAAGCTACTTCCAACGCGCTATTAAAAGTCTCCAATTGTTTGTTCACATCCATAGTATAACCTGATTGATCGAGGGAAAAAATCGCCTTAAATGCCACAGGAGTAAGATTGCCCCACATCCTTCGTAGGACTTGGGGTTGTTTGAGGGGCCGCTTTACACAGGATTCGACCAGGAGAGATATGTGGATTGTGATCATATAATGATCAGTCCAAAGGAGGGGGTCTGGCAGGTCACATTGAATCCGGTCTGAGTTAGAAAATACAAGGTCCAATAGATGCCCAGCCTTATGGGTAGGACCTATTATTCTTTGAGTGAGGCCTATAAGTTTGAGGGAGGCAAATAGTTTGATTACTTCTGGGTCATCCACTTTTCCCCCATGGAAATTAAAATCTTCCAGCAGGAGAAAAGTATTTGCTGACAATACATGAAGTGCAAGGTATTCCACTCGCATGTCTACAAATTTCATTTTTGAGCCTGGTGGCCGATATACTAAGGCTCCATACCAGGTATCAGACGGGGAAACTGCGACTTTAAAATCCCTAGTTCTAAGTAGTCATTGCAAACCGAGAAAACCCATTTTACCTCAAGGTCATTTTTAAAAGCGATGGCAATTCCTCCTCCTTTTTTATTTTCCCGGTCCAAGTGAATGAATTTATAATTCTCTGGAATCGCCAGAGTAATAATCGCATGGTAAACAGAAGGTGGGGTCATGTAGTGTCATCATGTCCCATATTTCAAAAGAGTGTTTTGCTAGAGACCTAACATTACATAGAATGTTTCTGTGGGACGTGGTTCCTAACTTTACTGTATCTCCCGGAAGTGTGGAAGCTTCATCAGATATAGTCATTTGAAATTTACAATTGTAGCAGGTAGCCGGGCCCTCCAGCATGGAGTGAGAGCAATTGTTAGAAGGACATTTATTCACTTGGGCCAGCCTATTTATTTGACGAAGGGCATCCGCAGAATAGCTAACTAGGGGGACATATGTCCTGGGAAGGCAGCATTTCTGGCCACTGGTCGCGTTTGGGCGCGTTTGGGCGCGGACGGGCGCAGACGGGCTTGCCTTTAGCGCGCCTTCGGTGCAAGGCGCCCGCGTCTGCTTCCTCAAGAAATAGAGAGAGGAAACCAGACACTAGTGCGCAACCACCAATTCCCCCCAAGATGTTCGCCGCTCCCGGTAAACGCAAAGAATGCGTGTCCTTCCCTGCTTCACCCCGCACCTAAGTGCCACAATCTAATCAGCAAACAGGTAAGAGAAGATGTCTTTAAAAAATATTGATTAAAAATGTAAAACACGCAGTTAGGAAAAGAATGATCAATTTACATGAAATGCGCAGGCAGCTATCCCTCCCGGCTTCCACCTCAGGAGTGAGCAAACCCAGTGTGTGGGTTGGGGTCCTGGGTTGGTGGCAGTAGTTGTTGTGGCCCTCTTTGGTGTCCGGGCCGCATGATGGGTGGCTCCATGGCATTTGTTGCCCTTCCGATGTGGCCCTGGGCTGGTCTCCCTTTTGTGGTGCTGGCTGCCGTCCGACTTAACACCAGGTCAGAGCAGGTGTAGATTTCCTGGTGCTAACGCGCCTTATTGCCTGTTTTGTGTTCTTATCGCCGATCTGGCTGGTCGTTGAGAATGTTGAGGAGTGGTGTTGTCGCGACTTTTGGCACGGGAACGCCTATTCTGCATCATATTAGCGATAGTTGCGATGATCCTCTGTGGCAATGTTTTTGGCGGCTGCTATCACGGGTAAACTGGTGCTGTGGGCTGTTAGCACCAGCTTGTGAATGGGGAGGTAAATTTATCACGACTTTGACTGCGATAACGTGCCGTTAATTCGGCCATAGCTCCTTGTGAATATGCCCCCATGTTTTGTGAGGGAACAGAGAAGAGGTGACCCTCAAAAAGAAACTCTCCTTCTGAGACACTAAAACTTGCCGCTTAGAAAAATCCAATTTATTAGGAGCTATAAAAAACTGGCAATAGACCTAAAATCACCAAGGCATGGACCCAATATAAGATCGCCCTATCTAGAGCTAGAGGGGAATGGGAAGCAGATCAATGGACGGCAATTGCAAGAGCCCTAGAAATGGGGGATAAAAAAACTTTTGGAAACTAATAGCAGTTAATACTTGCTGTGCCAACCACTTAGATCCAGTGATAAAACTGGATATATGGGTTGCCAATTTTGGTGGTTTGTATAAAGATAATGACCAGCGAAAAAAGCTCAACCAGTTCCACTGCGGGAGAAACGGGTGGGTACGTGGGAATTCCTACCCACAAAGACTACAGAGAATTTACCACCAGAGTAGCCCATCTTCACTTTACCTTAGCCAAAACAGATCGGGCATTAAAACAGTTGAAAAAAGAAAGGGCGCCTGGAATGGATGGAATACCGGGCGATCTTTCCTATCCCAACCGGACATTTGGTCCCCATACCTAAATGCATTATGCAGTAGCATTCTAAAAGACAACCCAATTCCCCCCATATGGCATGGAGCTGATATTATACCCATATACAAAAAGGATGAAAGAAATAATCCCTTTAACTATAGACCTATAAGCTTGGTGGATAATACACAAAAGACTTTTTGATGGCAGGTGCTGTTTAAGCTCATTGATTGGATAGACCAGGTCCTCCGCTTCAAGGTGATACACTGGAAATTTGTCACCTTGAGGCAGGACCATTTATATGTCACCTTGAGAGTGGCAGTTGACCGGGAGCCAAGGGAAACTCAATGGGAAGTTCTGGAAAGGTATGGAATTCCCATAGACCTATTAGGAATACTGACAGTCATCCATGCAAATATCTACGCAATGGTGAGATGGAATGGTGCAGGGGACTTGACGGATAGGATTGATATTAAGCAAGGGGTGAGACAAGGGTGTATCTTCAACCCCACACTTTTTAGCTCATATATTCATTTAGCACTGAGAAAGTTGGCCGAATGTAGACATGATGCCCTTAACTTAGCAGGAGAGCCTACCCCGATCTTGATGTTCGCGGATGACACCCTACTAATTTCGAGAACACCAATTGGGCTCCAATCCAAACTGAATGCCTTTGTTACTTTCTGTGAAGAAAGGGGTTTAGAATTGAACTCAACCATATTCAAAAATAATGTGTACAACAATCCTCGATATATCGTACAGAGAGAATGTGACAATAGAGGAGGTGTCCCTTGAGAAAGTCTCACACTTTAATTACCTGGGTTTCAGACTAACAGATAACCTCACAGGGGGAGCCCAGCTAGAAAAAAGTAAAGCCACCCTACATCGGAAAGCCTCCACAACAGGGAGGAAATATAAGGCTGCCTCAAGAGGTGCAATGTCCCCTGTCATCACAGTATACAGAGTCTCAGCGTTAACAGCGGCGATCTATGGAGCTGAGATATAGGGCTACATTAAAACAGAAACCTTGACCGAAATTGTGAACATGTTTATAATCCCCTCAAGCTCACCTATTAAACCACTGAGACTAGACCTAGCTCTAAACCCAATACATTTAATTACTCTGATTTAAAAAAAAAAAACAAAAAAAAACATTGTTGTACTGGATCAGACTTTGGTCTACTCAAGAACTAGAAATATACAGGGATTCTGTAAAGGATCGGCTAGCTCTTGACCAGGACTTGAGCACTCCTTGGCTGAAGGTAATAAGAGAAACATCAAATATAATGTTATGTTATGTTATGTTATTATTTTATTATATAGCGCACAGATGCCGCAGCCAAGAGGCGTCCCGGCGCTTTAGGAGATGGAACACACAACACAACAATGAGGACCAGAACACTGAACTATACAGAGGAGAATAAATGGGTTTTTAATTGTTTCCTGAACTGAAACAAATCGTGGATGGAACGAAGTGAGGCAGGCAAAGAGTTCCATAATGTAGCCGCCATCACCGAAAAGGAGCGTCCACCCATTCTGGACTTTTTAAAACGAGGAACAATGGCCAGATTGGACCCTGCAGACCGAAGAGCTCTTGAGGGGACATGATGGAGAATGGTCTGGGTGAGAATAGGAGGGGAGGCCAAATTGAGAATTTTAAAAGTAAGGCACAAAGCCTTGAACTTGATTCTTTGGCCTACTGGGAGCCAATGGAGATCATGGATAGTGCTGCGAGCAGAAACAGATTTAGGGAGGCCGACCAGCATCCTGGCCGCCGCATTTTGTACCCGCTGAAGGCGGGCAAGCTCAGCTTGATTAACACCCAGAAACAGGGAACTGGCATAGTCCAATCTGGTCAGCACCAGAGCTTGGACAATGATCTGCCTGGTGTCTGCGTCAAAAAATTTAAAAATAGGCCGCAGGCATTGTAGAGCACCAAAACAAGTTCCCGCGACACGCTTGATGTGGGGAATAAAAGACAATTGATCGTCAAGCCATACGCCCAAGTTTCTGACTTCGGCGACTGGAGTAGGGATAGGACCCAATTCAGGAGGCCACCATTGGTCTCCCCAGAGCTCTCTGTCTCTACCAAGAAGAATGACCTCCGTCTTGGTGGCGTTGAGTTGTAAGCGATTGTTCGCCATCCAACCGGCGACAGCTTTGAGGGCTGCCTGAAAGGTGGGGGCGTTCATGTTGGAATCACCATTAAGTGATACCGCCAGCTGTGTATCATCGGCGTATGACACTATTGTAAGACCAAAGCTGGCAGCTACCTGCGCCAGCGGTGCAACATACAAATTAAAAAGGGTGGGGCTGAGGGCCGAACCCTGTGGAACTCCCTGCAGAATGGGGCGTGGGGCAGAGATGTAGGGAGGAGTAGAAACTTTAAAGGTTCTACCCGTAAGAAATGATCGAAACCAGTCAAGCGCTTGTTCTCCAACTCCTGCCTCCACGAGGCGGTGTAAAAGGATGTGGTGGGAGACCGTGTCGAAAGCGGCACTTAGATCCAATAGGATCAGTGCCGCCGTCTGACCTTGGTCTAGTATTTTCCTGATATGTTCCACCACCGCCAAGAGAGCGGTCTCGGTACTATGACCGGCTCGAAACCCATTCTGGGAGTAATCTAGTATGTTTGCTTCTTGCAGGTGGAGGGATAAAATCCTGTTGGCGTGAGCTTCGGCTAATTTAGCCATCCAAGGAAGGAGGGAAATAGGTTGGTAATGCTCTGATTTGGAAGGGTCAAGAGAAGGTTTTTTTAGAATTGGTATAATAGTGGCCTGCTTCCAAGCAGTGGGAACACTACCAGTTCTAAAAGAAAGATCAATTAAGCTCTGCATCGCCGGGTAACAGCAATCGGCGAAATCACGAAATTGCATGGGTCTCATAGGGTCATCCGGAGAACCTGGTTTAACTTTGGTCGTCAAATTTAGGAACTCCTCTTAGGTATGACCTGGAATGGCTAATAAGGATTTAGAGGTCAGAGGGGCACTGTTAATTTCACTAACGAAAGGCATAGCAAACGACCTGTATATAGCCTTCACTTTTTCAACGAAAAACGAGGCCAGATCTTCGCAGTGTGTCATAGAGGCAATGAACGTGGAGGCGGTTCTTTTGTTGGTGAGGTCCTTGCACACCCTAAAAATGGTCTTGGTAGGGTTAGTACTGTTTTTTATTTCTTGTGAGTAAAAAGCAGCCCTAGCTGAACATATGGCCCTATGATACATCCTGATACAAGATCTATAGGCTGCTTTAAGATCAGTATCATAGTTTTTGCGCCAAGCGCGTTCTGCTTTTTTACAAGATACTTTCAGTACCCTAAGAGATTCGTCATACCAGGGACTGGGGGAGCCGGATTTAGCCTTGCTCCACCTAGCTGGTATAAGGGTATCCAGAGACTGGTCAAGCCACTTACAGAAATCGTCATAGCCACGGGAAACTTCCTGAGGAGGTTGAGGTTGGTGCTGCAGCAACAGATGGTGAAAGTGCTCTAGGTTTAAGTTTCTCCAAGGACGCTTGAGAGTCTTAGGCAAGTTGTTATTGGCTAGAGGGATGTTAATAGCAATATGCGTTTCGATCAGATAGTGATCAGTCCAGGCCATAGGCTTGGGCTGGAGCACTTCAATATTAGAGGAGATGTTTGTCAGTAAAGGATCCAGCAGGTGTCCGCCGATATGAGTCGGGAATTTAACCAGTTGGACTAATTGAAATGCCTCAAGATCAGAAAGCAAGCTTTGGACTGGGTTGGAAAGTGGTGCTTCCATATGGAGGTTCAGATCACCAATGACCGTAAAATTATTGGTTTTCAGAGCTAAAGAAGAGACCACATCCGGAAGGCTGACACGAAAAGCTCCATCAGGACCGGGAGGCCTATAGATTAAAAGTCCCGCGAAGGTGAAGTGGGGAGTTACAGTGATGTTGAAGTGCGCGCTCTCACATCCAGCTATAGTGGTGGGTGACCAGGCACACGAATAGCAAGTTTTTACCGCGACTGCGATGCCGCCACCTCTGCCATTACGATGGGATGATTGCATGGTATAGCCTACTGGGAGGGCTAAGTTAATCACAGCCATAGAATTATCGTGAAGCCACATTTCGGTGAAAAAGAAAATGTCTGGATTTTCATCAATAATCAGTGAAAAGATTTCTTGCGAGTGGCAGGCCAATGACCTTACATTCAGAAGAAATATTTTAAGAGGCGAACAGATATCAGAGAAATGGGAAAAGGTGAATTGTGGACGTCACCAGAGCTGATTGCCAAAAGAGATGCACAGAAAGCAATGCATCTATATTGGGAGGAAACCTTGAAACAAACATTGAGAGACCATCAGGAGAGTAGTATATTTGGCCAGTTTTTGAACCATAAGTGTGTACCAAGACTTGAGCCTTATATGGATAGAATTCACCCCTTCCTGTCTAAATGTTTATATGTACAATATAGATGTGGCCTTCTTTCACTGAGAGCTCATACCTCGAAATGGCCTAGTATACCTCCCAACCCTAAGTTTTGCCCAAGTTGTCCACAAAATGTAGAATCAGAAGAGCACTTCTTGTTTTTCTGTCCCCTATATAATATTGAACACAAGAAATGGTTGATTGCGGTATGTAAACTTATGGGAGTGAAGCAATATTGGGAAGCTGCAAGTTTTTGCAAATTTAGAAATTTGGAACACCAAACTTTTGGAAAGGCCTTAGCAAGATTACCTGGTTGCTTTGTACTCTTATAGGGTTCTTGCTGTCTAAACCATTGGGTTATGAATTATTTGTAACTGTATAATTGTTTTTATAGATTGCTATTTGCACTTGAGGTCTAATCTATTTCAACATAACATAAGGCTGTAGATAATACTGACATAAACAGTCATTGGAATTATTTTTAAATGTATAATTGTTTTTATAGATAACTATTTGCATCTGAGGTTTAATCTATCTCAATATAACATAAAGCTGTATATAGTACCAACATGAAACGTCACTGCAATAACTATCCTCCAATTTTATGTATAGTTTTTAATCCGTGTATATAGGAAGATCGCTCAAAATAGTGATTATATCAACTTTTTATGGCTTTGTAGATGAAATAAAAGTTATTGATTGAAAAATGTGGTTAATCCAGCGTAAATCCTGAAAAATGTGGTATTTACCGTTGGGTTTCTGCAAACCCATAATAGGAGAGTTACATGGACTTCCCATTATTTCTTTCAGGATTCCTTGCTCAATCATTGATTCAATCAGAGGAGTAATCCCTGCAATGGTTTCTGGGCTCAGATGGTATTGTGGGATTCATGGAAACTCAGCATTTGGCTTCACAGTGATTTTCACCGGAGCCACACCCTTAATCAGACCAGTGACTTCTGGTGACACAGTGTCTCTCAGTTCCAGAGGTAAATCATCACTGGTTAGCACAGAGAATAAACCTTCAGTGTTAGAATTTTTTTTAGCCACTATGAAAACCACATCCTCATCATTAACGTAAATCTCGATCGATCCCCTTTGGAGTACAATAAATGGAGCAATTTAGGTTACACAACAAATCTCATCCCAGTAAATTAACTGAATGTGAATCAAACACAACTACTTTGTGTAAGTCCTCAAAGTACCCTATGTGCACCGGTATGGGTGTAGTCACCAGGTTTGACATTTGTCGGTTTGCAACTCCTACAACTTGGATTCTTTCTCCCTAGAGGGGTAGGTTTGAAACTTCTGCTGTTCTCACAGTGGAACGGGTAGAACCAGTGTCAACAAGGAATGAAATAGGAGTTCTATTTACCTTGCCATTCACATAGTGACCACTCAGGTCTACCATTAAAGATGTGACAAGCACGCATTCCTCCTCCCCTCTCAGGCACCGTCATTGTGACATCTCTGAATCTGTATCACCAATTTGGATCAACTATTGTTGGGACACATTTCGATTTGCATTTGAGTCTGTATTGGCATAAAACCCTTTATTCAAATCATGACCATTCAGTTGGGGCATGGGGGCTTGAAACACATTCTGATTTTGATTTCTGCGTCTTCGAATCTGTGGATTCTGAACCATGCCACCTCCCAGTGACTGTGCATTTCCAACATTCTAAACCTGTCCTCCATTTCCCTGATTAATCGGATTAAATTGACATTTGGGCTTTCAATGCCCGGAGTTGCTGCAAATGTGACACAGGTTTGTTTTCTTCAACATGCCAATTGGAAGACCAATCGCCCTTACCCTGTGGCTGCGTACCTTGCTGTTGCACTCCACCTACCCCTTGCATCATTGAGGTTTGTTGATAACCTCCTTGGAAAGCTGGCATATGATCAACACCTGTTTCAAGTTTTATTTTATTTTGTATTTTTTTTTTGTTTGATTTAGCGTTTGCTAGACTCGAGGGTATCAGAGCTCTTTACATGTTATGAGATTACATGTACAAGACGTACCTCAGGGGATTTATAAGAGTAAAAAAAAAGAGCAGTACATCATTAGCTGGTTATAAAGTCAAAACAGTATGCAAGGACGCATTGAGGAAGGGCAGGAGATTGAAAGGGTCAGGTGGCTGTTTCGAAGGAGCCTGTCAATGAGAGAAACATAGAGGAGCTTTTGCACTTGTTAAAATAGTTGTTGAAAAGTAGAATTTTAAGGTCCTGTTTGAAGGAAAGAAAACAGGAGTTGCAGCTGAGATCCTTGGGGTATGAGTTTCAAATCTTAGGAAGGATGAGAAGAAGAGCGTTGGTACTTCTCAGTGCCGGAACACTTCCTGCTCTCGAGATTTTGGTTTCTACGTATCTGGGGTTATTGCATAAAGGGCTTTGTGGGTTATACAGGTTGTTTTGAACATGCATCTTCCTTCGATGGGAAGCCAGTTCAAACTTTTGAGGCAGGAGAAATTTGATAAAATCTTTTGATTCCTGTGAGGAGTCTGGCAGCTATGTTGAGAACTGCTGTAAGGAGCATGAGGTGGCATTTAGGAGTTCTTGTAAGGAGGGCATTGCTGTAGTCTTAAAATAATTAGAGATTGTACCACTGTCTTGAGATCATCTGGGGGGGGATTAACGGTTTTCTTTTTTTTGTTTGGTATAGTGCTCCTTCATTGACATGTTGTTATCCAGGGTGATGCCCAGGAACTTAATGGAGTTAGAAAGCGAAAGAGATTAGCTAACCATACCAATATTTTTGATCCATTCTTAGATGGCTAAGGGATCATTTTGGGGGGAGAAGAGTATTAGTTCTATCTTTCAGGGGATCAGTTAAAGGTGGTTAGTTTTTGGCCATGCTTGTATCTTAACTAGTATGGTTGTCAGATGTTGGAGAGCACAGGGTGATTTTATTTTGTAGTAGAGTTGTGTCTCGTCGGCTTATAGGTGATATTAACCCCTGCTTGGTTCAAAATGATGGTGAGAGCTTCCATGAAGTTAAAAAGTGCTGGCGAGAGGATAGAGCCTTGGGGTATGCCTTGTGTTACTGGAGTAGGTTTGGGGAGACTACTCTTAGCAAATAGGACGTGAACCATCTCAGGACTGTTCCATTAACACGTGTACATTTTTTAAAAAGTCCTAAGTAAAGCTGGATGATTTACTGTATCGAATGCCACTGACAAGTCAAGTAGGATTAGGAGGCAGGCGTCACCTTCATCTAAGGATCTGTGGATGTCATCGAAAATATTGAGCATGGTGGTTTCTAGTGCTACAGCCTTTCCTGAATCCTAATTGGAAAGTGTTGTGGAGGTTGAATTCCTCTATGTGTCGGTTGAGTTGAAGGAGGACACACTTCTCCAGTGTTTTGACAAGGAAGGGAAGGTTGGTAATAGGTCTAAGGTTGTTCAGTTCATTACGGTCTGCTCCTGGTTTTTTGAGAGTGGGTGTGACTTGCCTAGTTGGAGGCATTCAGGAACACAGCCTGATGAAAAAGAGGTGTTATAATTTTGGTCCAAAATGGGGATATAATGTGGTTGAGGTTCTTTACTATGATGGAGGGCAATGGATCGGAGGTGTGGGATGTGGGCTTCAAGTTTGCAATTATTTTGAAGACTTTGTTTTCAGTCTTGAGTTTGAAGTCTGTCTACAGAGCATTGTTTTTCGGTTGTAGGTGACCATGATTGATTTGGGGTTCATTTGGGTCATACTGGTCATTGGTTAATCCTTGGTGGGAGGTTTCAGTGGTGACCGAGGGAGTCAGTGATGCAGGTGTGCAGAGATGGCAGACTAGTATTATGAAAAAGAGATTGTTCGATTTTCGCAACTTTCTCAGTGAAGTAGTTAGCTACTTCTTCACAGCGTTCAACTGTGATTGGTGTATCAGGTTTGGAGGTGGAGGTGGTTTGAGGTTTAATTATGTTAAAGATCTCCCTAGGTCGGTTCTTCGCTTTATCCAGTTCATTGCGAAAGAAGGTGGCTATTTCTCTAACGATGTGTTTCTTGTAGGATAGCTGGTTGGATCTAAGGGGTGCTAGGTGAGCCAGTAAGGGGTTTTGTCTCCAGAGCCTTTCAATTTGACTAAGTTGTCTTCTCTCAGAGTTGAGGTCAGAGTTGAGCCATGTTCTGTAATGAATTTTTCTAGAGTGTTTAAATTTAATCTGTGAAATTTGGTTGAGCACATCAGAAATAGCGTTATGGTGGGCAGTTAGGTTGTCAATGGTGTGAAGGAGAGGTTAGGAGTGTATTTGGGTGCAGATCCTGGGTTCTAGTTCTGTTAAGGGCATGTGTTTGATATTCCTTGCCCAGTGCATGGGTTTGTTAGTGGGGGCAGGTTGGAGTATTGGATGGGCATTGAGATTAAACGTGTGAGATTATCAGTGGGCTTTATGGATTGGAGAGAGAAGCTCATATCTGGAAATTATGATGTCAAGAGTAGAGCCTTTCCTGTGGTTCGGTTTGTTGCAAAATTGCTTCAGATTGTTGATATAAAGAAGGTTGGTTCAGTTACGGACTGGCATCTTTGACATCGTTCCAATGCAGATTGAAGTCACCTAGAAAAATGTATTGATGTCAGTTAGGGAGTGCTGTGTAATGAGGTCAGTTAGTTCTTCATGGAAAATTGTACGATCACCAGGGGAGTAGCAGATGGTATGAAGTTTCATGGGAGTGGTGGTTTTAGCTGTGAGTACGACTTGCAGGTATTCGAAGGTCGAGAAATTTGTAGGTTCTAGGGTGTTAATCTGAATTTCTTGTTTGTGGATGATCGCTAGCCTCCCATTATTCTGCCTATTCTCTCCAGTCTGATGATAGAATAGCAAGTCTAGAAACGGGGTAGAGTGTTCCTGGAGCCAGGTTAGAAATGCAATGTTGATTCCTTCTTGAAGTATAGTTTAGCTAGATCGGTGGCGTGTCTCACGGCTGATCTGTAGTTAAGGAGCATACAGGATAGCGAGCGAGCACTATCATTAATGGAATGCATTGTCTCAACAGTGATGTATTGCATAGGAGGTCTAGGTGATGTGTGTGCTTAAGGGAATTGATTCACGCCCAAGATTACAGGGATTCTGGGGAGAGGTTTAAGGTCAGCAAGATGTGTTTTTGTGCAGTAGTATTCGCTAAGTGATTCAGCTTCCAGTGGGGAAAGGGGGTTGACACTGAGAGCCTGGGGGGTTTGTGGGAGCGTCTGCTCAAGGGGGTGGCGGTATGGCAGGGTTGTTGCTGTTTCATTGAGATCTTTTTTAGGAAGACCCTTTCTCTATTCTCGGGGCAGAATATTATGTTACCTTGGTCTGGATTGTGCGATAATTTTTTACATGAAAGACTACTTTGGCTAGAGAGTCAAGTTTCTGTTCAATTCAACTCAATTGCAAGGTGAGAGTGTCAAGGAGGTTATCTATTCTATAGGTGAATGGACGAGCGGAGGGTCCTGAGTCTGAGGTGGACATGTGATCCTCAAAGGAGGAAAGGGCAGTGTGGTGGGTGGAAAGGAGGGTTTGTTTGGGTTGGGTGGGTGAAATGTGGGGAGTAAGCTTTGTGTTGAAGGTGGGCTCTGTGGTGTACAGACTAGAAGTCAAGCTGATGCTTTTATGACCGGTGTGCATGTCTAGGGGATGTGTTGTGGTGTGCTCAAGTGTTAAGGTGGAAGCCGTGGTGTTTGGACTGATGCTCACTAGACTACGGCGCGTGAGAGGAGAGGACGGAGCAGTGGATTGAGTGGCTGAGGAAACCAGGGGCAGAGTGCCTAGATGGTTGACGGGTAACTGAGAAGGGTAGGGGTAGGGCTGGGAGTAGGACCAGTATGTAGTAAAGAGGCGAGAAGTGACAAGAAGTGTTGATCAAAGGCGGTGAGGTTCTGGTCTGATTCTTGGATTAATATGTTGCTCATTTAGTAGATGGAACTGGAGACCTCCCCACTAAAGCTTTGGGAAGTCGGGAATGTGAGTTTAGTTCCATATGGAATTTTGGTTGTTTTTGAGATATGAAGTTGTAGAAGGAAATCGTTTCTCTATTTTGCAGGGTGTTTTGAGTAGAAGATGAAGTCAGTTTTGAGAGTGCCATTGTTGGCTCTGTAGTAGGTATCGGCTATCAGTCTTTCTGGGAGTTGCTTGAGTAGGTTGTGATTGAAATTCTTTCGGGAATTGTTTGAGAGGTTATGTGGAAATGTTATGCTCCAAGAGTTAGGGCTGTATCTCTCAAGGGCAGAGTTGGAAGGAGTGGGGAAGGAGTAGGATATTGTGGCCATTTCCGTGCAATCAGGTTTAACTTAAGGTGAGGTGGGGTGTTGTGTGATAAGTTAGATTGACAACAAAAACATTTGTATGGAGGCTTTTGTGATGCCAGATGTTTCTTAGGACAGTGTTGAAATAGTTTACAGACTTCCTAAGCTCAGCTCAGCAGAGCTGTGAAGGGCAAAGGAGAATGTTCCCTAAAAAGGTACAGATGATTAACACCGAAAGGTAAGTTTTTCCCCCTCCATGTGAAACTGTAATTAAGGTCGCAAGCTATAGCTATTAAGAAATTCCCTCAGCACTGTGAGTCTTTCGCTTTAGGGAAAGCCCCACTCCAAGATGCCTGCAATTGTGGACCTCATTTTGTCTATTATTGAATATGCACCAAAATAACTCTTTCAAGATGGCTGTTGAGTTATTGACTGTAGTCCTCTTTCATTTGGAACACCCTCATTGTTCCCCATTTTAGCGGTCCGGAGACAGAAAGAGGAAAAGGAGCTGGATCTCTCAGGGATCTTTTTGGGAATTAGCCACAGTGTTACCTCTGAGTTGGGAGTGGCGAAGCAAGCAGCCATGGTAGTTGCGATGGGAGCCAGGGTCGGGTGAGGAAGGTCAACACTAAGCAACAACTCCCCTCTCGTAAGTCTCAGTATCTGCACTCTCCATATTCACTGGGGGCTTCCACTTCCTGGTCTCTGCACCTCTCTCTGTGACTGCAGCATGCTCGTTGCCAGAAACTCTGAGCGTCCAGGTAAGTCCCCGGCCGTGAGACTTTGAGGCACACTCCTCCAACAGCTGTGCAGCCAGACATGATGCAATCTTGTATTCTTCTCATGGCACTTTTCACATCACTTTTTTCAAAAAATGTGACTCTATTTCAGGCTCTCAAATTCTTCCCATTGGATGGCTGGGGTATAATGATGATTTTCACTGTTTGTGATCCACAGCCCTAGGAGCTCCAAGTGGAGCTCTTCAATCGGCCATCTGACCAGCTTTCATTTGAGCAATCATTAGATTCTCCTTGAGCTTTTCACATTTATATTCAATCTCACCTCCACAATATTTTGCATAACGGAGGATTTCATCTATGGGCTTACTCCGCCAGCAAATCTGATGCTGTTGAATCATGCTTTTAGTTTCAGGTCTCAGGCCATACACAAACCGATAGACAAAATGTCCCATATCTTTTTCGGACACAATCTTCATCCCGCTGTACTGCTTAAACGCCTGCAATAATCTTTGATAGTAAGCATGAACAATTTCCTTCAGCTCTTGAGTTGTCCTGTCACTTTTTACCCAATCAATCTCTTTCGGAGGAATCTTTCCCGTCAAGTAGGTAATGGCTTGGTTATATTTCTTCATTATCTCAAGAGATGGTGCACCTGTGCAAGCATTCCTAGCTGGGCTTTTTTAAGGCCAATCAACAGTAATTTTACATTCTGCCCACAAATCACAATGTCAAATAAGGTATCCAAATCCTTTAGCAAAACTTTTCAAACTTTTACGAATCGTTCAACCTGTTTATACCATGCAACTGGATTCTCTCTTAATTTCATGGAAATCATTTTGAAAGGACAATATATCTGGCCTTGTCCAAGGGACATGTGGCTATCCTTCTCCAGGTACCTATCAGATAGGGAGTATTCTTACTCTCTCACCCCCATCATCCTACATGACTGGGAACAATTGCATTGTGACTTTATTTTTTTCCTCCTTCTTAGCCCATCGATCTTCCCACTTTTCTAACTCTCCCCATTTCCTTAGGATAGCTAGCATCTCTTTGATTTGTAATCTCTTTCCGGAGGGTCTCATGTTTTTGATATCTCTGTCACTAAAATCTTCCCTATAAGGTTTTTGTAATGTCTTCGATTTTTGTACATCCACCCTGTATTCCTGTGTCACTTCAGAAAATGTTTTGTGTGTGGTTCAAGCACATTGGGTAATATCCTTGCAGACAAACAATAGTTCATCGTCCTGATAAGCGATTATTCTAGTGGGGCTTATTGTTCCTTTAATCATCTTCTCCAATTCCACTTTAAGTCTTGAAACATCAAGAGACCTATACTTTTTGGTCCCTGAAGCATTTCAACACCCTTTTCATTAACTGGAGTGGCCATGCCTTTAAGCGAATCATCAAGTTCCTGAGAAGTACGACCTGTTTGTCCCTCTAATGTATTCCCAAGTAAATCTTCACGCTGACCTTCTATCTAAGAGATGGGGGACAAATGTAAAATGGACATGTCAGATTCTGGAGATCCCATTGGGAGAGTGTTTCCAGCATCATTCTGTGTTACACGCAAAGGGGTTACCATACCATTTCCAGGTATATAAAAGGTCTGCGCTTGTCCTGACCTTCCGCTTAAAAAATTTAATCGAGTGGTTTGCACATTTGAACCAGTGTTTGTTCTACAGGAAATATCTGCTGAGGTCGGAATTAGGGGTATCTGAGCAGGGTATCTCAGCCTCTAATCTTCAGGAATAGAGGTTGAATAATTAATCCCAGCAGGGAGGGCCAATGCATGTAAGTGTTTTCCTCTGTTCCCAGGCTGATAAAAAGGACCTACTGGAGCTATGGTCACTGGAACAGTAAAAGCAACCGGAGCATTCAAATTTTTCTGATTATTTGTTTTGGGCATCCCTGTAGTGCCACTCACTGGTGAGAAAGTAGTGTGGGGTTCTTGGTCTATAGGCATAGTAGGTGCATCTGGAATTTTACCCCCATAAGAATCTACTGTACTCTGCAGCTGGTCCTCATTATAAGGGGTGGACAATTCAATAATAAATCATTCAGGAATTTGTCATTGAATTCACTATCCCTATCTCCACCCGGAGGTAGTGTCTGTGGATCCTTAAGATGATTTTTCTGTTCTCTACTCTTCCCTCCACCTTCTCTGCAACTAAAAGAGTATACATTTGAGTTCCTTCTGCTATATATGTCCTCCAACTTTTCTGCTGTGCCTCCCATCTGGTCTCCACATATCGATTCAAAGTATTCTTGTACCTTCCCTGAAATTTCGACGTCTTTTTGAAGGCCCATATGTTACCATTCACTATGCGCCTCAAATTGTATAGGCCTAGGAGGTGGTTTAATCTCATACAATTGTCTTCTCAAATTCTCAAAAATTCTAATGTTGAATGTTCCGTATTGTGCGAAAGCTAAGGGTCAATAATTCTCTGTATATTTCATCCAATTTTCAAGCCATGTGCACATATGGTACCCTTTTCTCTTGTGTCATGCCTAATGCTGGTGTACCCTCGGTGGCTTTAGTACCCCTTCTCTAGTGGGTACAGGTACATGCCCTTGCGTCAAGCTATTTAAATTCTTTTTAATTTTAATTTTTGCTAATTTTAAAATTGTCCTTCACAAATGTTTCGCTTCTGCAAAATTTTCTTTACACTTCCTTGTTTAGCTCCAACCAACCAAAACCAGTGTGGCACTCTGTGACGTGTTCAGTCTATCCAAGTGCTGCGTTACACCAACTGACCAATATCAGCATGGCACATTGTGACGTCAACTCCCTCCTCGCAGCAGCTACCGTTCCTTCACAGTCCTTCGAGCGTGTTCCTTGTAAGCGAAAATTCCCATATAATGCAAGCCATTTCAACAACTCTGTCTGCTCCTCTAAAGAAAGTATAGATTCTTTCACACAAGAAGTTTCAACAAACACAATAGTCTACCTCAACTTACCTGCACCTCAAGTGAAATCCCGTTCAGCGTGATCTCACTCTAATCATCATAACGGCTCCTTGTGCACTGAGAACACCTGTAACAACCATATCCCTCAATTTCACAAAAGAAAGTTCCCTTCTCTTACTGGCACTGTCGGAAATGTTGCATGAACAGCACCTTCAAAACACAGCAGACAACCTACTCAGCGTATGCCAGACTGAGACCACTCGTAGGTGTATATATCTATCCCGGGATATTGGGCTATGTCGACCTGAGAACAACTTCAACTTCCTTGCATAAAGCGCATCCTATTTTGCATAACCTCACACAATCAATTCACTTAGCTGCAATCTAAGCTTAAGCATTTGTAACGCGCAGCCCTATAGACAGGCACTGATCACCTTCATCTGAACATGGAGCTTTGAATTTGGTCTGATATGGGCAATATTTTTGTTTACAGGGAACTCAAAATAAGGATCTCAGTAGAAACTCCCTCTGATCCTAACTTCATAGGACAGGAAACCATCCGATACGCAACCAGAATTTACTGTTGTAGTATTTTGGGCCGTTTTCTATCATCAGGTTACCAACCACTCTCTTGGTCCTCTGATGGACCTTGCTTTGTGCCGAGAGGGGTTGGCCAAGAACGGGGTCAACCAGCCATCCAATAAAGACCAGGAATTGGATAGCTGCTATACAAACTGATAATAAAATTAATTTATATGATTCTCAAAACGACACTGTACAAATATAGTATTAGGACTGGCAGACCAAATCTCCTAAAGAAATGTTGTTAGGCTAATATACACACCAGTACTTCAGTTAAAGCTATACAGAACAGCAACATCCGTACTCGATATCCAAAGATTTTTCTAGTTTGATCCCTTTCAGTCATCAATAAATCGATTAAAATGCACAATCAAATGGAAATAAAGCATGGTGAGAAGGAAGCAGTTTGGTTTAGATAGTTTCTTTATAAAAAAAAATTGAATGTAAGTACATTAGTACTTAAGCTTGGTTCAAATGTACAGAATAATCAGGTTTGCCATAAAATGACCAAAACTCTTGAAAGTTCAGGAAGGGACATGAATTAAGCCAGTTCAAAGCAGTCTCCCATGAGGGAAGAGAGCACCAAGGTACACACAGCATATGCGTCAGTCCCGAGTCCTCAAAGGCAAGTCTGGATCCAAGATATTTCTTGACGTCCGCAAGAACGAAAGTTCTTCCAAGAAAGGTAGATGAGAGCTTCTTCTCTTTTCCGCCAAATTGATGTATATTGATTCTGCAAGTTCCACGTGACACCTCCTAGGTCACCTCACTTTGTCAGACCACTCAGTCCATTGGTCAGTTTCAATAGGCTGATTGTCATGAGTCATAAACAAGACACATTTTGTAGGAATATAGGCCGCGCAGAATACGTAAACTGTCAGGTCATCCGGTAGGTATATAGTCTAAAACAAAGATGCTTTAGCAAAGGCACATGAGCGAGTTTGAAAGGACAGTTTCTCAGGGAAACGTTCCCAAAGTAGCAGAAATTGTGTCAAATAGTCGTTATATATGAGTGGGAATTCTCGAAATAAAACATAGTTTCAATTCACTTTGTAATTTTAGGACACTTTCCCACGAGAACGAAGTTGAGCGACAAGGAAAAATGCATGCAAGTAGGCAGGCCTGCATTGAATTAAGGGTGATAAAAAGCAAGAATATAAAGCATTTAAATATATATTTTCATTGAGAAATATGACATTCAGATATTGTTTTCGGGGCATTTGCACTTTAAAATCAAGTCAACGCCATTGTAAATGGCATGTGTAACTATAGCATATTAGTGCATTTTCAAAGTACCAAAAAACACATATATTTCTATTTCCCAATAACTAATATTGTTTTAGGTGAATTACATTAGTACATATATGAAAATCATTCTGTGAAAATTTCAGGTCATTCAAATTAACTAGGAGTGTGCAGCATCATTTTCTCTTTTCTCTCTTGGTGCACATTTTAATATGAGCAAACGTGGAATTTTAAAATTAAACTCTCCATTAGCACTTAATATGTCATCTCGGCTAAATCAGTTGCCATTAATCCTTCACATACATTTTAATTTAACAAAGATAGTTGATAAAATCTCTATAACACGTGAGTCATCACTTTCAAATTTGCAAGTGATTCCCCTTTCACCACCACAAATAGAGGTGACACCCCATGATGCGCACAGTAATGTTCTATCATGGAACATAGCAGGCCTGGCAGACAAGTTCCAGGATCCTTTATGGCTACAGTTTGTTAGGCAATTTTTAGTAATTTGCCTTCAAGAGACATGGTTGGTGGACTGTAACTTGTTTCTGGAGGGTTTTAAAGCTTATTTTGTTCCTGCTTGCCCATCACCCAGTGGTAGAGCCAAAGGAGGTTTGGTTATTTATATCTCCCTGGCCGTCGATTGTCAGGTACAAATTTGTCCTCCTTTTAGCCAGGGTCTTCAGGCCATCATTCTTAAGAAGGGGAACAATACAATGACCCTGATCAATTTTGATAACTCACCGAACAGCAAAAAGGGGGAAGGCAACATCATACAGCTAAGTCACTATCTAAGGAAGTTATGTGATCTCAGCTTACACCCCTTGATGGTGCTGGGAGACTTCAATACTAATCCCTGTGGTGACCCAAGGATCAAAAATATGTCCGACATGGGATGCCACAGAATGAGGGGGTTTCATTTTGACCATTCAAAACAGGGGGATGAATTAAACAATCTAGTCAATGAATTTGACTTACTGACACTAATGTCCCTCTCTGCCTCAAATTGTAAAACCCTGACTCCTACCTTCAAAGGGAGAGGTACCGGATCTTTTATAGATCATATTTTAATTTCTTCTTCCTCTCAGTCCCTTTTTCAGAGGTTTACCATCAAGGACAGTGGTTATAGTGATCACAATCCCCTTTGTGTATATCTCTGTGGTGTATTTCTATCCAGCAAATCTAGGGGAGGGGTACTGGGAATCATGAGACCTATAGACGGTGGGCGCCGCCTTAAATGGTCCCAGATTGACCCAGATGCTTTCCACAGGAAGGTGAGAAACTCATGTGCAGCTGAACTTGCTCTTTGTGTCCAACCGGAGAGTCTACCAATGGATGTTCTTTGTGCTTTCAGAGATATTTCGCGCAAAGCAGGGGAACTTTTGAGGGCTCCAGCCTGTAAGGTATCTAATTCAAACCCAAGATGGTTCGATTCCTCTTGCTCCCAGGCAGCACGTAAGTTAAAGGAGGCCCTGAAAGTTGTTCCAAGAAACCCCCATACATACGGGCATGTCGTACAGGATACAAGCAGGCTCTAGCTACCCGTAAGAGAGCTCTGAAGGAGGAGGCATGGAGGGAGTTGCTAGAGTCTAGCACATTAAGGAATGGCACACGGTTTTGGGGCATTGTCAACAGACCCCTGTTTTCCGAAGACACAGGAAACATCTTAGATTCCCACATCACGGAAGAGGAATGGGTGGCCCACTTTTCATCCATGTTTAAGGGTTCCATGGGTTACCACGACCAGTTACCCCGGGCAACAAACACTGACTATCTGTTTTTTGAGTTAACAGAGGTAGAGGCGGGAATTGCGGGCCTAACCAGTAACAAAGCTCCTGGACCGGACGGAATTCCGCCGGACCTTTATAAATCGGATCCATCTTTCTGGGCCCCGATCCTGGCGGCTGTATTGAATGCAGCGGCCAGGGATGGTAGCCCCGAATCCTGGCCCATCTCTACCATCGTGCCAGTGTTCAAAAAGGGGGATCGAAACAGTACGCACTGCTATCGACCTATCTCTCTCATTGACTCTGTAGTTAAGGTAGTGGGAGGGGTACTATTGCAAAGACTATCTTTATGGGCAGAGGAGCATAATATCCTTGCCAACACCCAATATGTGTTTCATGCAGGGAGGTCGACAGTGGCCCAATGTTTAAACCTTTACCTGATCCTTGGCAAGTACACGTTGGCCCGCCCAGGTACGATCTACATGGCCTTCATGGACCTATCTTCCGCGTTTGACTGTGTAAACCGGGTCAAATTGTGGCAGTCCATGAGGGCCATGGGGGTGGAGGCCTCTATTGTGGACTTTCTAATGGATCTGCATAGGGATACCAAGGCAAATATTAGATATGCACAGGATCTCCGGGTTTCCAAGGAATTCAATATTGAAAGAGGGGTGAGGCAGGGCTGTATTCTTGCCCCCTTCCTGTTTAACGTATACATCAATGATCTTGAAGGAGCCCTGGTAGCCACAGGGGCAGATTTCCCGCGTGTAGGTTACCGGGGTTTCCCCGTCCTCCTATATGCGGATGACGCCGTCCTGATAGCGAGAACTGCTAGAGGACTCCAATCTTTACTAGACGCTTTCTTGAAGTTTATGGGGTCCCGTGGCGTTGTTTTTATATTGCTGAACTCAGGTGGTAGGAACACGTTATCTAACACACTGATCATACTGGTGCGTGGCCTTTGGTCATTAGTTAATGTAGATGAGCTAGAGGTTGCATGTAATTAACGTCCTGCAGTGCAGAGTAGCTGGGGTGATGGAATCTTACACCTTGCTAAAATGGCTGCCGTGTTCCCCAAAATGGTTTAGATGGGATCCGGCGATGATGTAACCTCGTGAGACGGGAGCGCTGGCGTGTGTCAGAGGGACGCGGCGAGGCGGCAACCTGATGTCTGGTTGAGTTAACGCCTGTGTGTGAAGATATGCGGTGAGCGTGTAGTGGTTGTAGTTGTCGGGACTGCATGACGAAGTTCCAGACTATTCATTCATGAAGCAAGTCCAACAGCATAGAGTTGTGCGATGATTTAATATCTGCTAAGATGGCCGCCGTGTTTCCCATAATGGTTTAGATGGGATCCGGCGATGACGTAATCTCGCGAGACGCGAGCGCTGGTGTGTGTAAAAGGGACGCGGCGAGGCGGCAACCTGATGCTGGGTTGAGTTGCCGCCCGTGCGTGAAGATATGCGGTAAGCGTCCAGTGTGTGTAGTTATTGGGACTGTATGACGAAGTTCCAGATGATTTATTCATGAAGTAAGCCCATTTGCATAGAGTTGTGCGAGGATCTAATATCTGTGGCAGTGTTTAACACAGGAGGTAAATATGCCGGTTTGGGCATTGTATATTTGTGTAGGACGCCTTAGCACGACATACGATGGGGTGGGATGATCATCGTGTCCCTGGATTGGCAGGTCCGAGGAAACGGGTGTGGTTTGTTAATGTTTCCCTACCTGGTGTGTACCCCTCGAGATATCACATATATTTTTGTGAGGGTCACAGCCAGGTTAACATTGACGGGGTGATGAGGGAGCTCATCACATAGAGTAAGAACGATGATGTTTTGGAAACTAGGGAGCAATTTGGTTCATTACTGATTTAACTGTATTGTCTTTCCACAGACGCAAGCACTAGCAACGATTGTGCTTTTCTGAAAGGGACGCGATATTGTACATTGTACACGTCCTATTGACCTGTTGGGAGCTGGTATGTGGGCCCATGGCTCCCACTAGGTAAATACCATATGCGATAATCATGGGATTGATTATGACCGCTTTTAAGTGTACCAAAGAGGATATATGTGTGGACATCCCTTGTTTTAACCAAACTTGTTTGTTTTTCTTTGTGTCCGTCAGTCTTTTTTTATTGTTGTGTGTCCAGGGAGGTGATTGCTGACCTTGTTAGCCCTGATGAATTTGCCACAAATAAATTGGCAATGAAACATGTTGGCCGTCATTAATATGGTATACAACATGCTGTGTTTTTAATCGCGGGATAGACTCCTTAATTGGAATAAAAAAGATAATGACTGTGAGTCTACCCGTGTTCTTTATATGTTGTGATTTCGAGACTTTCTTGTCTCTGTTTTCCACGGTGGACACCAATTCTTTGTGTTTATTCCTTTCTCTTCACTGGATATATCACTTTTTCTATGAGAAAGTTATCGATGATGAAACGAACGTGGGCAAGCTGGTGAGAACCTACCAGTAGCTCCTCTGGTGGTGCGCACGTGAAATACTTTTTCTTTCTTTACACAATTTTGTCACCTAGCTCTTGGAAAAAAGGAGGGGGCGTGTGTAAAGTGAGCTAAGCCATCAAACTGTTTGTAGGACTGACTGTTCACTCTTTATTTTCTATCTTTTTGAATTTTTAGAATATGTGGCACACTGGATGGGGTTACACCAAGTGATTAGATGGGTGACGGAGGTTTTTGATTATTTTGTCTTTCCTCCTCCCATTCCAGATCAAAATATTATGTGCTATTGGGTGCCAGTTCTTGTTTGTTTAAATGATAATTGAGTGGAGGGTGTTCTGGCACGTTTTCCCTCTATAGCTCCCTTTTTTGATTCAAGACAGGTGTTAGCACCCGGTGGTTGCGACAACCTGTCTCCACAGGACCTGCTACACTTTATGTTCCTCTGTAAATTCTATGAAGTACCTCGGAGACATGTTTTACTCCCCCTCTTAAAGAGGCTTAATTTTAACCAGGTTCGCCCAGCACTTTTGTATTTACAGCTGTTGAAACCAGACTGTATAATCTTTATTGTAGGCTTTCTGAAATCTTTGGTGAGAACCAGGGCCTGCCTGGAATATTAGTTATTTCAGGGTAAGGAAGTACTCATAGTTTTAAGGTATACCTCTTATGTGTTCTCTATTTTTAGCACAGAAACGTACTTATTGTACCTGCCATATTTTATTTGTAATCTTTTATGGCTATGGACTGTAAATTATTTTAATGTACTTTTTTTATGGGATGTGTATATACATTGTGACCTTTATGGTTTTATATCCAAAACGGGGTACAGAGTTCCTCAAGTACAGGAGAGAAGAGATGAGGAAGGTAAATGGAAGATTTAGCCAACAAATTTACCTTGGTGGAACTAATGCTCTCACACACCCAGCTTGGTGTGTGAGAGCATTAGTTCCACCAAGGGAAATTCCCTGGCCTCCCATTGATTACTTTCTAACAATCTATTGTTGGCTAAATCTTCCATTTACCTTCCTCATCTCTTCTCTCCTGTACTTGAGGAACTCTGTACCCCGTTTTGGATATAGACTTTTGGGGCATGTACATTGGACCTCCTTAAATAAAGCCCCCTGTCCCCCTTTTGGATTACTACCTTTATGGTTTTCACATTGTAAAACCGAATAAAGTTTTATGAAATGAATGAATCCTTCACACACATCATTATTTAACGAAGATAGTTGACGCGTGTCATCACTTTCACATTTCTATTACCCATTAAAAGAATGCCAGCGGAATTTAGTAAAACATGCACCTACAATATTAAATCGAATAATGTTGTCTAGTCTACACTATTCTACATGCTTTTACAATGCTATAACTAATATTTCTCGAGTTTTCTCACGTTT
Source organism: Triturus cristatus (assembly GCF_964204655.1). NCBI lineage: Eukaryota > Metazoa > Chordata > Amphibia > Caudata > Salamandridae > Triturus > Triturus cristatus. The sequence continues at coordinate 784,125,047 of NC_140594.1, forward strand.
TTCTCAAACGTGTAACTTGTGCACGTTTATTATAGTTTAATTTATACGTTTAACAGTTTTCCCTACTGTATCACATGTCTTCAAAGATGGCAATTTAAGGGTTAAAAATAATCGTCCCATCATCCAATAGCTAGAAAATCCAGGTGATTTCTAGATTTATATTTAAAAGCAGCCGGCTCAGTCTCTGAAATGGCAGAGTACATAAATAAACAGTCAGGTTGAAACTGAAAGTGCAGATCTCTTCCTGGAATTTTCAAAAAGGTGGGGGGGGGGGAGTTTCCACTGACTGTTGAGAAGCTTTCTGCCTGCAAGCGTTTGCAGAGCAGCACTGACAGCTTGAAGCAGGTCATATCGAAAGCATCACACCGGTCGGAAGCTCTTCACGGTCAGTTCGACTCTAACCCCTCGGCCATGGCCACATCGACGCAGGTGGATCAGGCTCAGATGAACTTTGTCCACGGAAGTGACGACATTGCAGGTAGGGTCCGTTTTAAATCTGTTTTCAGGAACTGTACATCACTCTCAGAAAGTTTTTTTTTATTTGTTTATCATGTAGAAGGTCACAAAGCTGCTCACTGTTAAGTTGCCTATGTGTGACATCTCCATACTTTCAGTGTGCTTATGACTGACATTCCACTGCCAAATGTGCTTTACTTAAAGTGACACTGACGAGTAAACTGAAACAATGAAGTGTATGTAGAGTCACAAATACCCCCTTTTGAGCAATGAGAAGCTCGAGCAAGGCATTTAATAGGCTGTATAATCTGTGAAATAGGTCACTAACCTTTGGGCCAAAGTTTCAAATTTTACAAGCTCTGCTTGAGTGCAAAAGATACCCGATGTACTGTAAAATACCAGATGCATGTGTCGAGTAATTAAACTGACAGCGAGTTGTGTAGCACTAGCTAATAGTTCACAGCTGAGTCTAGCTCTAAACTGTACTCACTGGGCGTGGATTCTTGCTATGAGGGAGAGCGGCTGTCTCACAGTGGCGTCCGGGTGAAAGATAATCCAGTCAGTTTGTGATTTTTCCAGTGTCCAGCGGTAACATCCTGTCTGAGCAGGGGAGAGGCTGTTCGTGACAACACAGCAAGCAGCCCAATCACAGCACCAGATGTAATGAGGGCTCCAGGTGATATAAGGGTCCTGTGAGAGCAGAGCCATACATAAAATATAACAAGTCGGGCCCTGAGATTGCACAGCATCCACAGCAGTTGCTTCCACTGGGCCTGGCTCACACTCTGATAACCTGAGGCACAATGCAATCAATTACTGGCGCCAGGGCCGGCTTTAGGTCAGTGCGACTGGTGCGGCCGCACTGGGTGCGGACCTGTGGAGGGGGCGCCAAACTCAGGAGGGGGCCTCTGTGTTTAGCAATACCTTATGAGTGGAGAGATGAGGGGCCCCTATGCCCGGTGGTAGTGAGAGAATCCGCAGAGGCGGTCATGGGGTGTGAGGTGCCAAAAATGATTATTCCCCCGGGCGCCACCAGTTCTAAAGCCGGCCCTGACTAGCGCAGCCTCTGCGCAGGCTGTACACCCGCGCCTAGAGCAGAGCTCATCGAGCAATGAACGCACAGAGCTCTAAAATATATGTGACATTACATTTTAGTGCGAGCAGACCTCGAAAAATCATTAAAGCATTACCAGACGACACATGCCATCACTCCCCATTCAGGCGGGACACTACTGATTTGAAGGCTAGTCTCCCACCTCCCTTTTCCTGCATGCAAAAAAGCGATTCTTCGACGGGCTTCTTTCGACAGGGACTGGTCTTGTGTGGCTCGGAGTGTGCACTGCCAGTAGTAACCTGCTCCGGCAGGCCAGTGCACAACATTTTTGTAATGCTCGCTCTGCCTGCTATAGCTGTTTCTCCGTGCTCCTGACAGGTAAGAAAACATATATTTCTGCTTTTCTGATGTACGACCTTGCATCAGCACACTTGCAGGTCCCCTGCATGACAATAGACGGAAATTGCTAGGACCAGCCCTCCGGTCCCTCCAGATAAGATCCTGCCGCCCCTCCGTGGTGACACTTTGGAAGAGTCGGTTGCTTCAGCTCTCTTGCAGGGCAACAAAGTTTCTTTTAAAAGTTAACAGACTGTTACAAGCGCAGCGGGGGGAGAGTGCGGGCTCTGTGAGAGGCAGTCTAGCGCATGGAACGTAATCTTAAACTCCTGTCATATACTTTTTTGCTTAGAAACAATAGCATTGTAGTCTAGCAACAACAGGGATCTTCTGCCCCTTCAGAGTATTAACTGGCTTTTTAATGAACTTTACATTAGTACGTTGTACCAACTGAATTGGTGTCATACCCGCTATTGATATTATTTTCTTTTTTAACATTTTTGTACTGCTCTGTCTTTTCATAATGATTTTAAAAAAATCAGCAAATAAATAAATACAATACTATATGGGTTCTCTGTGATTTTATCTAAGGGTACCATTGGAACTTCATGTGATTGTCTCCCACCTGGGTGACTTCCAAAAAACAATCTTTTACTCCATCCCCCATCTCAGTTCACAGTGCATCTGCAAGTCTTCAGTGTCCCAGTTAGTGATTCCATTGGTGTTTTAACTGTATGCATTCTTTCCAAGATGGTTTCTTTATAATTTTATGGATTTTGTTGGCTATAAATGTTTCTGCCCTCAGCTATGGTCGTGTAAGCGAAAATGGATACAGATCGATTTTCTTCTGTTCAGCATAGGATTGTGCAGTACCAAAGGGATACTGAGAGCTGTGATGTCATCAGATCCCAAATTGCAAACTTTTTGGGTAATAGTTATTTGCAAATCAGCAAGAATCGATTTGCTAAATATGAGTCACGGACATTGCAAAATATATTGACTTCCTACTTCGCATCATCTCGCATTTGTGCATACCTTACAAAAAAACTGCTTTGTCATTATTTTCAAGCCTAACCAAATCACATTTTTGGGATTGCTCCCCTAAGGGTAACTTTGCCTATTGTTGCTTATTTTGATCCATGTATGTGGTCTACTTATGTACGGTCTAAGCCCCTGTTCTAGTACTTGTTTAGTCTGCATATTTTTAGGTTACAACCATGTTCTAGTGCTTATGTTATCAGTTTGTAGAACAGGTTGTTATTACAAAAAAAGTTTTTTCCATTTTTAGCTTAGGTCTGGCATTAGCTAGCCTTTTGTTTTCACTAACCTTATATTTATGTGATATACTAACTTGTAGGGACTTACAGTCACCCCTCTCCATCCATTGGTCTTTTGTGTCATTCATGGTCACCAACTACAGTGTACATTATAGGCCAATGAGTCAACCCACTTCAGCCATTGGTTAACTTCACAGTGACATCATTCTGCCCTTTCACAAGGAGCACACCTGAACACAAAGTAGTACCCTTCTATGCCAGGGACTACTATGGCAATGCGAGCTATTTGAGTCTAAAACATATTTTCACTTTTAGACCTTGTTTTTGTTATATATTAGGAAGGGCCTCGCAGTTTACCCCAAGAAAATTGTTTCACAAACAGGAGGATGAAAACAAGCATTAAAAAGGCTGGCTGCCAACCCCAGACCTATTGCCTTTGCCAATGCTGGTGTTTCGTATCACCTCTTTGTTGTGCTTGTGAATTGCATCACGTATCTATGTCAGATAAATGTCAAATGTTGATTATCATAACACTAATAGCTAAAGGAATGCACAGCAAATCAAATCCCTGCCACAAAAAACAAAGTGGAAGGTTAAGGAATAAGGACCCGAGGAGACAGTGGTATTGCTGGACTGAGAGATATATGGTATGTTTCTTACATAGATGAGTGCCATTGTAATGAGGCAAGACCAGCACTCTGCATACTACGGACAGGGGTGGTAAGAGTCATTAGGACACGAGGCCCAACAGAGGTCAAAGTACGTATCTGTCTGTTGATTACAAGTGTGAGGGCCTAATTCTGATAATTGGAGGTAAATTGGTTCTATATGTAGATGCCATACCCGATTTATGCTTGTGAGGTTTGCGTTTTTTTAATCATGAAAAAAGCGTTTTAGTGGTAACATATTGGAGACTGTGATTTACGCCATTGTAACATTTGCTTAGGGATAAGCTTTGCCCCTGTTACTGGTTCATACTGGTTGAGCTGCTAAAATTAAAAATGTTTAGAACATATTAGGTACTGGTAAAATGTACACAGCAAGGTTCGATCTGAGTTTTTAAAAAAAACTAAACATCTATGAATGCTGAGACCTTTGATCTACTTGTATTTATTCACTTTGTAGGTGATGATGAAATTGATCTTCGTTTGGAGTTGCCATGTGGACACACCGCTGCCCCGAGTTCCTTATTCCAGTGGTGCTGGACTTGCTTAGAGCAGGTAAGAAGGGAGAGGTTTGTAGTGTTGTTATGTCAGTTTCATCCAGTCGTTGGAATTATGAACTACTGGTGTTATCGATATTAGGATAAAATGTAATTACTTCTTACTCGAGATTGCAAACCATTTCACTGAACACCAATTGCATAATGAGCAGGTAATTCCAAGGTTTTGTCAGTCTCTCAGATAAATGAAAAAGAATCATGCTGTGAATGTTTTTTTTCATTTTATCAGAATAACACACAAATCAATAGGATATAATTTTCCTGTTGTCAAGATTAGTAGTAGTCAAAATACTTTATTGCATTAATCATTTGATTACAATAAATAGAGAGAATAAGCAAGCATAAAAATAGAATAAAAAAATTACATAATTTCCATGCATGGTATCCTATAAAAGAAAACATATATAGATCGTGATACCTGTTTTTGCATCTATATACATATCTAATAGTAAAAGCCATATAGTCGTTTAAGGTTTTATAGGCATGTTCTAAAAACTGAACCATCCTTCTAATTGCACTTTCCCCTGCAAGCCGAAAACAATAACGTATAGCCTCCGTAGTTGTTCTTATTTTGGCATTATTAAACATGGGGCGTAAATATGTCCTCCGTGTAGGCAACAGCCTCGGGCAAATGCATATTAAATGTTCAAGAGTTTCCTTGCCGATTCCACAAAGCCGACATACCTGTGTATCTTTGAGAGCCTGATTTCAAGTCCCTTCGAACTCCCCTATCGGATTGTAAAATTGTCTGAACCTTAGGTATTTCCTTTTAATATAACTGGTCAGATTCCATCCCAAGTATTCTTGAGCCTGCAAGGTATATGTGTCAATTATTAAGCCCGTATGTTTATATTTCCCGGTTTGTAGAAGATCTAAATTCCACTGTGTTAACTTTAAAGTTTTCCGCACATCCCTGGTCATTCGCCCCATCCCCTGTATATCAGGCAGATCATAAGAGTCTATTTCCATCATTATACTAGATAGTTGCAGATCTCTTACTTTTGTACTCCGGAGTTCCACCATTATTAGATGTTTCAATGTGCATGAATCGGCCTTAGCACAGTCAATAATATAGTTAACACAGCTGTTCTTATGCAGCATTTCCAGGGATTTTGGGTCAAATTCCAGCCGTATCATACAATGTGGAGTAGCCTGTCGTAGATGGAGTATGTTGCGTACACATTTCATAAAACATTTTTTGAGATCAACAATGACTTTCTTGTTCATGGCAGGAGAAGCATACAATAAAAACGGAATCATTTTCATTTGTAAAGCTTTAAGTGATGGGATAATTGCATTGCCTCCACACATTTTCATAAATCTCGCGATTGATTTTGTAATAGTTGTAGATTTTACACTTTTTCTGACCATATGGTTTAACCATGATAACTTTTTGTCAAATGTTACGCCGAGGTAGTGATACTGGTCCACTACCTCGATTGGATTTTCTCCTAAAGTCCGCATTTTTGATTGTGTAGACTGTCCAAACGTCACAATTTTTGTTTTAGAGAAGTTAGCTATCAAGCCATTCACTTTGTTCTATGTATATAGTTGGTTCAGTTGGTGCTGTAATCAATTAGGAGTTAAGGATAAAATTACTAAATCATTGGCATATGCTAGGTATGGTATTTTTTTGTCACCTAATTTAGGTGCCACACCCCTATCTGAACTTAACACCAAATCGATATCTGCAATGTACAAAGAGAATAGCAGTGGAGCGAGGACACAGCCCTGCTTAAGACCGTTTGTAGTATCCATTTTTGGCGATAATGTATTATCATGAGCCAACTTCACCCTGACCCATGTATCTGAATGCAGGCCGATAATAACATTTAGAAGGTCCGGATCAACCTCCCATGCTGTTAATTTACTCCACAGCCTTTGCCGGTTGACCCTGTCAAAAGCTGTGGAATAATCCACAAAGCAGGCGTATAGTGTTATCTTCCGCAAGCTTGCCTTTTTTCCTATCAGAGCCAATAAAACAATATTATCGACGGTCGAACACCCTAAGCGAAATTCAGTTTGAGTTATTGGTATAAATTATTTTTCCTCCGCCCATGCCCTTAATTTATTTTGGAGGTGCTTCGCAAACAATTTCCCTTCAAAATCCAGCAATGCTATTAATCTATAGCTGGACAGATCATCTTTTGGGCCTCGCTTGTAAATCGGATGAACAATTGCTCCTTTCCAGGAAGATGGTATCATTCCACATTTAACTACCTGTAAGAACAACTGTTTTAACATCGCACTCCAAAATGTTATGTTGAACTTTATCAAGCCGATAGGGATACCGTTGGTCCTGCTGCCTTGGATGAGCGGGAACTCTTTATTAATTTGACAATTTCATCTTCAGTTATTTCTGCGGATGAACCATCCGCATTAGTTGTCATATATTCACATATAACAGATGATTTATATAAAGCTTTGATATGATTTTCCCACCTATAGCTTGAGACAAAAAAGTCATCTGGCTGGTTGTGCGAATTTGTGCTGTGTCCCACCAGGGACCAAAAAGCTCGCTCATTCCTAGTCGATATAGCATGATATAATTTAGCATAAGCGGTGTCCACACTATTCCGCTTTATCTGTAAATTCCTATTCTTGAATTCTTTCTTTATATCTTGTATTTTCATATTCCGCTCATTCGAGATTGGAAATTTTATGATATGACGCATCTCCTTACGATAGATTCTCTTTGATTCAGTCAATTTTGAAGTCTTTGTTACGTTGACGTTTAATCGCGGCTTCTGTATACTTGCCACAAGAAAGGATAATATATTTTTTAAAATAGATTGCTAGGCATCCAACCAACTGTCTCCAGACTTTAATATAATCATGTCTTTCTCAGTACTGGCTATCTTGGTTGCTTCAAGGTTCGATGCCTTCATTTGTAATTTATTGTTGTCAAGATTAGGCACATGGGAATTTTCCTCAGTTTAGCTCTATAAAGGTAATTGATAATTGCCTGGTCATGCTATAAATATCTCAAGACCTGTGTTCATGCGCCACAGTTGGGAATGCTTGCAAGCCAGAGGACTTATCTTTTACTTTAGTTAAGAGTCTGTGCACAAAAGTAATCTACGACTGTCAAAACACATTCCACTGTCCCAAGAAAATTGCTGAGAAAAATTTACAGATGGGTGCTAAGTCTGCCGTGCCGGCATTGGATGCCACTGTTACATTATTTACCAAGAAGACCATAACACACATCTTTGGTTACGCTAGAAATCCAAGTGTCCATTTGACTATGTTAACCATAAACAAAAGGATGGGATTTCCAACCTTGTCCTGAAATCGTCCTTCCCAAGGATGTCGGGGATACAACCTCAGTCAGAGGAAGAAGAAGCCTGTTGGACATCCCAGAAAGTGTATAATCTTAGGAAGACTTGTTGGAAAATCCATAGAAAATTCTAACCTCCACTGCGCAAAAAGGTCCATGGTCTCAATAGGCCCTTGTCCTTGTTTCTTCCTACAATGCAGAGCGGACATGCTTCCAATAGCTGTAATCTGTCAGGTAGTTTGAGTTACAGTGCTCCACCACATGTACCTGCATGCATAGATGAATCCAGCATTTTTCATTTAGTACCTCCCAGGTGGTTGCTCTTCTAGGCTTTCATCTCTTTGTCTATCCTCAAAAGGATGCACTATTGGATCATCTGTTTGTCCATACATTTGACTTCCTGGCTGTAAAATGGGAATTAAGGAACAGTTTCCAAGGCCAGATGTGAGCTGTGTGTGTTTATTCTTCAAGCCCGGGTGATCATTTACTTAAACTTCAAAGGGTGCAGTGGAATAAATGGCTCGACCAGGGTCAAGCTCTTCAAAAGAGCAAGTATGCATTCATATAGATCAGAATATGCTAGTAAAAGCATTTCAATGCGAAGTGATCACTTCATTACTCCAAAAACAACACTTCAGTAAATACTGTTTTCAGCTCAGCATATGGGACCCTTCTGAAAGTGTTGGTTCCTAAACTGAATCCCACTGTTCCCACTAACCCTGCATGCTGATGTGATTGTTGGGAAATAGGCGTAATTTCCCAAACTATAGTGTAAGGAAATCTTGTGAAACATAGGAGGACCAATACATTTTGAAATAAGTATATTGAGTTCCAAAGGTGGGCTAGGTCTCCTAACTGGATGGCAGGAATTTTTATTACCCTCAAAGAAGTCTTCAATAGGAGGGATTCTGAAAAAAGAAGGTTTGGGAAGGACAATTCCTGTAACTAGTAATAACTGCAAAGTGTACCTTAATGGGAGAGAAGTGCAGCTAACTTGAAGAAGTAGAGAAGATATGGAGGTGAAATGAGCTCACTCTAATGGGTGAAACTTGGCACTGTTTTGTTACAACAAAGGAAGTAATTGTGGATGAGTGAACCAGTGTTTAATAGTGTGTAAACATTGAAGAAAGACACAACTATGCAGCTCACTTTGAGTTACACAGGAATCATGGAAAGAACACTACAAATCCAAGTATCATGTCTTCATAACGTATGGGGGACAAGGACAGGCCACAAGACTTTCCTTATAACAGCAAATAGCTTTAGGTAGACTCAGACATATGTGCTTTTCTCATGTATTTATAAAGTGTGCTGTCACCCAGTAAAGAAATCCTGGCACTGGAGTAGTTAGCTACATCCAAGAGAGAGCGAGACGGAAGCTAGTAAGCAGTGGTTAAAAGGTGAATTTTCAAAGCCTTCAAAGAAATGGAGGTGGAAACTGAAGGAAGATTTGGGGGCTGAGCATCATTGTAATGAATAAATCTCTCTTGGAAAAATCTGAGCCTGAACAGCATGAATCTCAGTGGACTAGGCACACAAGGGTACAGTAATTTGACTGGGAAAAGGTAGACGGTGTAAAGAATTAGAATAAGGAGAAAGATGAGAGTGGTGAGGTAGCTAGAAATTCACAGGGCCTCTGCACTCTGGATTCTGGACAATCTAGACATTGACAATACCAAAAGGTCCTAATACAGAGAGTTTCAATAATCCTGATGTGAAATAATAACAGCTTTGTAAATAGCTTGTCATGCTGACTGAGCAATGACCGAGTCATTTTACAACAAAATGACAAATGTTAGAAACAAGAATAAGAAACTTGGCTAATCTGGGAAGATAAAAAAAGAGACTGATCAGAGTAGAAGCCCACATTCCTAAATAAGGCCACTGGTGAAGGAGAAGGGGCCAGGTCTGCAGGCCACCCATTAGTGGACCTGAATGTAAAATCTTTACTGACAATGAGGATCTCAGTTTTGTCTTTATTGATTTGTAGTGAAGTATGTCACTTGCACTAGACCATTAACGAAAGGCAGGAGATGAGATTTGCATGGTAGATGGCTTCCGTTGAGTCTATCATATACTTAGGTCATGCAAGTAAGACCAAAGGATTGATAATACTTCCCGGGTTGTATGTTGGAACAACGAGTTCCTCAACAACGACTCCCTAAACTACGCGGTCTGTAGTGTGACTGCGTCTCAACCACGATTTTGTTTACCACGCATTTTTTGCCACAAATTTTAGTGGTAAAGGAATGTGTGGTAAACCCACCACCTAAAATCTAAATCAAACCCCTCCCACCCCCTAAAAACAAACACAAACCCTCCGACCCCCTAAAAACGATCACAACCCCAACCCCTAAAAACTAAAACAAACCCCCGCCCCCAAAAAACTAACACAAACCTCCCCACCCCTTAAAATCTACCCTGAACCCCTCCCACTCCCTAAAAACTACCCCGTACCCCTCCACCTCCCACCCCCTGAAAACTTACACAAACCCCCAACCTCCTAAAAATTAAAACAACCCCATCCCATCCCCTTTAAACTTACAACAACCCCTTCCACCCCCTAAAACCTAACACAAATTCCTCCCACCCCCAAAAAACTAACACGAACCCCTCCCACCCCATTGAATCTAACTCAAACCCCTCCCACCCCTAAAATCTAACATAAACTCCTCCAATCCCCTAAAAACAATCACAAACCCCCCAACCCCTAAAAGGTAACATAAACCCCCACCCCTAAAAACTAACACCAATCTCGGCACCCCTAAAAATCTACCCTGAACCACTCCCACCCCCTAAAAACTAACACCAACACCCCCTCCCCACACTGAACCCCTCTTACCTGTCCTGTTCCTCCGATGCTCCTCTCAACTCTGACCATCCTGAACACAAGACCGACTTAGCCTGAACCACGCACATCCATGGTTCAGGATAAGTCGTTGTTCAGGCAAGTTGTTGTTCAGCTTACGCGACTCAGGAACTTGTTGTTCCGGAGTCGTTGTTCAGGATGTTCCCCTACTAGCCAGGAGAAACAAATACATCAAACAATGTGGGACTGAGTGAAGATCGGTGAGGATCATCATACTTGGCTTACTTTAAAGAAGTAAATAGGTGGATTCCTTACAAGCAGTCAGCTGGATACAAAGCAGTCCAAGGAAGAGTGTGGTCTGCAATACCAATGTTCGAAACGGATGTATGACGTTACAACGCATGCTTTTACAACGCATGCTGTTACAACGAAAGTTTTACAACGCGAGTGCATTGACAACGCAGGACATTACAACGCAAGTCTTTACATCGACTTGCACTAGATGGCGTGCTAACATTAAAAAAGTGTAATTTACTATTCCAACTCCAGTCCACGTAACAGTAGGGAAGGTGTTGGGATAGTAAACTACACTATTTTTAATGTTAGCACGCCATCTAGTGCAAGTCGATGTAAAGACTTGCGTTGTAATGTCCTGCGTTGTCAATGCACTCGCGTTGTAACAGTTTCGTTGTAATGGTAGTGCGTTGTAAAAGTTGCGTTGTAAAGGTTGTTCCCCGTTCGAAACAGACAGGAGAGCACAATCTTGTGTGACACCATGCCAAAGGCAGCAGAAAGGTTGATGAGGATGAGGGCAGCTGTGACTTTCTGATCCATCATGAGTATAAGGTCAGCCAAATTGCAACTAGAGAGGATTCAATATTGTGTTGGGGGACAGAAGCATAATTAGTAAGTATCTACAATTTTTTGGGATTCTAGAAAATGTTAAAGTACTTTTTTTCCAGGATCTTGGTGGGTAAGGAAAGCAGGGATATGGGGTGGAATTTTCTACAAATAGTGCCATCCGTTGAGGAACGATGAGCAATTGTTACCATGTTGTAGGCACTGTAGAACTGGAGAGAGACAAACTGCAGAGTTCTTGAAAAGCAGGACCTGCTGTACTGTGGATAAGGTTACTACATTTTAGCCAGACCAGCAGGCGCGGTGCGTCCATTGGGGCGTGGGGGCGTAGCCCCCCCGCCCGCGCCCGCAGCTCCCTCCTAGCCTCGCAGCTCGCTCCCTCCTCTGTGAATGTCAGTCAGCATGACGTCGGACCGTGGGCGGTCCGGCGTCATGTTGACTGACATCATTGTCAGACGCCTTTGGGAAAGGCAGCACAAGTGCGCATGAGTGGGCATGGAGCTTAATTTTTACTCCGTGCCCAGTCATGCGTACTTGAGTTTTTGCTGCCTTGCGCATGCCCATTAGGAGCCCCTCGGTCTCCTAATAGGCAGGCGGCGGGCGAGGAGTAGGCGGTGCCGCCAGCCAATCCTGGCGCTGCTGCAGCGCCAGGATTGGCTGAGGGCCGGGTTGCAGTCACTAAGTTAATGGTTTAGATGAAGCCGAAGGTGTGTTACAAAGTCAAGCGGGAAGCGGCTTCGATGCGGTGGTCATCATAGGACAGAAGACTTTCAGGCAATGGAGGATAACCAAGGCGCTTGCGACGAAAACGTGGGACGGCGGAAGTCGAGACTCCTGAGAGGCGGCGTGGGATGGTGAGTTTTATTTTAGTTTAATTTTCCTAAATAGTTTACTTATTTCGGAAACGGGTTAAGCAGTCTCGGCCAGCAACAGTCGCACCCGACCGGCGCATGTGCATAAAATGTTGTGCGGCCCCTCGGTAGTGCAGCCCCAAGAAGTTATTTTGTTACGAGTTTTGTCACTATTTTCCAGACAGACATGTTTGACGTCTTTATCGGTATAAACCAGCAGCGGTAAACGGATTACACTTTTCTGAGGAAAATGCGTCATTATGTGAACTTCTAGTTAAAATGTCTTCGTTCTATGCACGTACTATATGCATGTTACATATCTACGTGTAGGATGTTGGGAAGTGATAAAAGGCCTCATTTCCATGCAGTAAGGAAAGCAGACTGCACTTCCTGCTAACAGGACACAGCGTCGTGGATTCAGAGTGACCCCTTGGTGTTTCTCTAAAAAGCCTCCCAGCGCGGGCTTTTCCAGTATTCTATGTTTTTCAGCCTCCCCCATCTTCAGGTGCCAGTATATCTTGCTATAATATGTGCTTTTTATTTCTATACCGCCTCAAGCTCTGCTACGTTATTTATCCTGCTAGGCCTGGCCATTACCTAATTTAAACGTACTCAAAATAACGAGCTCAGAAGAATGAGTTTGTCCTGCATGGATTCGAACAGGTTACCAGCTAATTAAACACAAATGTTAGCAGCAAATATTTAACTTACTGAGCTACTATGCCTGCATGTATAGATGGTTTATATTAATCTGTAATAAGGTTGTTGTGGGTTTCATATAGGGCTACTTGACTCATGCATGCAGCTTAAATAACAGAAAACAGTGTTATGTCAGCTTTAACTCATAACAAATGAGATGCTTTTGTTTAGCTACTGAATTACTCGTTCTTATGTTTTCTGAAAGAAATTGAACAGCTTTTGTATGTTTAAATATATGTTTGTCAAAGGACGACACCAATTTAGTATAGGGATCGCTGTTCTCTTAAGCAGCGCGTCTCCCGGATACATCACTGCATTGTACTTATTTTTACAAGTGTTTGGATGGAAGCTCCTCAGTTTAGAAAACTATGCCTATCCTGTCTACGTCAGGTTGTGACTAGGTGCTGAATTCCTGTCATAGCCGCTCCATAGAAGCATATAATTGTGGCCTAAGAAGAATTCACAAGGTGTCAACTATATGCCTGGCTGAGAATAGACCCACATACTGAAGAAGTCATGAAGAAAAGATAAGCATTTATGTAGCAAAGCTTAATGCAGAATTCAATAACTATTACCAGATTATCTGGAAGATTTTATTTAATGAATATGAAGGTACGTCTTCAATACGTTCTTTATAAATTACATTCATACTCCCCAGTTTTTTTTACGCCCTACCACTTTCAAATGCCACCAGCCGCCACTGCAGACCAGTGTCAAGGGGGGAACTTGATTTTGTAGTAGATAAATAGTGCAATGTTGTCTCAAGTAAAATAAGGTAAAAGCAAGTGAGACAGAAGCCTTCAGGGGTGGGTGGAAGAGACAGACAGGTCACATGAGTCAGAGGAGAGACGGAGTCCTGGGTTGGAAAAGGACAACAGGCATCAAGTACTTTCTCATGAAAGGCTGTTTCCTGTTTCCCAAGAACTCTCTGGTGGAAGCGGTCGTGGCACCTGGTGTCGGTGTCTGAATTGGAGGCGAAGGCGGAGGCTCCGAACTAAGCTGAGCTAAGCAGAGCCGAAGTCGGCATCCGACACCCGGAGCTCTGAACCCAGAGCGCGAGGCGTGCTCGGTGTGCCGGTCTTGGTGTGCGGTGCGTGCCTCCTGCTATCTCCACGCACATCAAGCATGCCAAGCATCCCTGCAAGTTCAGCAGCCGTAGCGGGCTGCCGCGAAAAAAGCTGGCCCTGGTGACCGCAGAGGCTGCTCGGTTAGACCCAGTGCGGTTTGCGGTCCCCCCAGGAGTCCCCCACTTGCCTGCCAGCTACATTGTCCCCCCTGGCTCTTACTTCTGCATTGCTGCTGTATTTCGGCGGCTGCACAGTAGACGGGGCCGGGCCAGTCCAGTGATTCCCTATTGTTCATACTGTCACCAGCACCTTCCTGTAACATAAGCAGCCTAAGGATAAAGGCTCAAGGATTAAGATCAAGATCAAAGCTCCAAGTCCCCGGTGAGTGCGTGTGCTCAATACTTCACCTTGCTCCAGTAGGCCCAGCTGCCCCAGGGCGGGGAGGTATTTGATCAGCGAGTGCCTCTGAGGCACTACAGGGGCACCGCCGCATATTACCGCATTTTGCTGCACTCCGAAGAGACCTGAAGAGACCTGTTTTTCCCTCAATTAATCACTTTCTATCCCCCGGGCAGGGAGCAGCTAAGGCGGATAGTAGCTGTCGTCCACCCTTCCGTCCTGGTGGAGCGTAACACCGTTCACAGACTAACACATTTAACCCTGCAATGAGGTCAGTGAAAACTAGGAAAAGCAAACGAAACCCCTACCCAAAAATATAAGGTGAGAGTCCTTGTGCGACAACTTGGACATGGCGGAAGCCCCACCCTTGGACATACCTCAGACCAGTGTGACACACGGATACGCTCAGCTATCATTAATTCATCTTCCGATCCCCCCCGGCATTTCTGCTCCACCTACACCATCGGGCCGTTATTCTCGGTCAGTCCCAATCTTCCTGATCCAAAACTTGGCACAACAGACCCTGTGGCTACCCTCCCAAAAGGGCGACATTGAGGGACTTCTTCAAAATTGCCGCAGCAACAAAAAAGTCAGGTCTAACTTCAAATACCTCTTATAGTACTGTGCTGGAAACTACCCAGGCCCCCAGCCTTCAGACCGGAATTTAAAACGAGTAGAGGCCACGATTCACAATGGCCCCTACAGGTTGGGCCTTAGTTCACCTCAATCTACATCCTCATCAAGAATTCCAACGAAGGATGAATATCTGCTGTAAACGCTATTGAGCGCTGCTCACCACCACCATCACAGGGATCAGACGTGTTCCATCACGACAAGCTATCAGCTAATGTAGAGACAACTTTAGTCTAGCTTCTAAACACTTCTTTAGGGGAGGATGACCAGCCTTTTATCAACACAAGCTCGCCACCACTTTAACACCTTATGTACAGACCACGATCACGGCTACGGACGAGCAGATTGGGAGTAAACCAGCATTAATTGCCCAAATTGAACAACAAACAGGGTCTACTCTACGCAATCACCCACAAAAAGTATACCGGACCCACTCGACCAGTGTAACCACATGGGCTCCTCAATCGGCATCCCGATCATCAAAAACTCATTTGACCTGTCCTTTGAGAGCTGCTGTTCGAATAGCGAGAACATTCTTTGGTCTCAACTTTTGCAAACCCTCCAAGCAACAGTCTCAGCTTTAAATTATCATTCTGACAAACTGGACTTGCAGGTGGATCTTTTAAACACACTTGCTCTGTTCACAGACGGGATTAACCAAAAACTAGAGGGTCTCAACACTCTAATCACAAAAGCACAATCTAAAGCACACTTAGTGCAGGCGGTATGCTGTTGCTCTCCGATAATCGACAGCCTCTCCTTATTATCCGAATTTCTCTCATCAGTTTTAACCGGCAGGAGGTGGCCTTTCGATCTATGTCGCTTGTAAACTATCCTTGAATATCAATGTGTTAGAATTAAATGAAGATTGGATCACCGGTATTAGAATTGGTAGCTCAAATCCGGCCAGACAATTGCTTTTGCTTAACATTTATGTTGCACCTCACTTCAGCGAGAACAAGGCCAAATTCGACCGATTGATTGAAATTATGTCCAACCTGATAAGAGACCATGGTGCAGCCCCATGCTTACTCTCTGGAGACTTTGATACAAATCTATATTCAAGCATTCCAGCAGGAGACAATGAAATACTCCCTGCCGCACCATCATATCTAGCGCCCCCTCTTAATCCAGTAGGTATTAGGCCCAGCAAACTGGGCGAAAATGCTGTCTTACAACTTAACAGCCTGGGTTACACCGTATTGAATGGGAGGTTTTCTACAGATTCTCCACCAGCCTGGACACAAACTAATGGTCTCTCCTACTCATTTCTTGATTACACGCAAGGTAACTTCGAAATTCTCCCTTTAATAGAGAACTTCCATATTTCATCAACGGGCGCTAGTGATCACCGCCCTCAAATAATAGGACTATCCTTCAATGTTGTTCATCACTCGGCAGCCGCTCACACTACTATCAGCATATGCACAGAGAACCTTAAAAGATTGAAATGGACTGATCATCTAATCCCCGCAATAATGGACAAATGCAGAACTCTCCTAGGCGAATTGAGCACAGTGGAAGTTGTCCCAATTAAAGTATGGAAGCTTCTTGTTCAACAATTACTGAGCCAATTTCCGTCTTCAGTACGTAAATTTCCAAAGCCTGAACAAACACCTATTACAGCTGAGACAAAAAAATTAAAGACCAAACGCAATTCTGCACTACGTCTTGCTAGGAAACGTCAGGGAGATGTTCATGCGTTTTCCAACTATAAGCAAGCTCAGAAAGCATTTAGAATATCCATTAACAGGGATAAACAAAAAGCAGCTGACCAGTTCTGGTTGAAATTAGTCCACACCAGTAAAAACTCCAATCCTAAACCTCTTTGGTCACTGGTGAACAGGAGGTCATTGGGCGTAACTGGCCAATGCAGTGCAAATATAAGTGAAGCTGAATGGGCCCTTTTTTTAACAGAGCATTTCAAAGACCACAACAATGGAAGGGATCAATTGAATCTCATCTCATTATTGGAAACAATGAGTAATCGCATACTAACCACACATGATGAATCTGACGCTCCCATTTTAGTTATCAATACTGTGGAAACTGCGATTCAGCAAGACTCTCTGTTTTCAAAGTCTCGTCTCGTCTATGAAGGCATGAGACAAAATATCGCTCGCTATATCAGCAGCGCAGGGTTAGACGGGGCTGCAGGCCCTAACGGGCTTCCGCAGGTACTGTTTAAAGCCGATCCCATGCTTTGGTCCGAACATCTGGCCCCTCTATTTTTGCATTGCCGATACACTGATAACATACCAGAATTGTGGAAATGAGCTATAATTCACCCTATTTTTACAGGAGGCAGAAGAGCCGATCCTAAAAACTACAGGATGATAACACTCCTAGATGTAGACTCCAAATACTACGCCAGCCTCCTGTTGGAAGATATGTCGTCCTGGACGTTAAAAACTCAGCGGCTGCCA
Source organism: Triturus cristatus (assembly GCF_964204655.1). NCBI lineage: Eukaryota > Metazoa > Chordata > Amphibia > Caudata > Salamandridae > Triturus > Triturus cristatus. The sequence goes on from NC_140594.1 coordinate 784,142,414, forward strand.
TTTAATCAGACTGGCTTTGTGGCCAAATCAGGCACCACTAGCATCCTATTGGCCCTATCCGTACTTACGGAGAAAGCAGCATCCTCAAAAATGTCACTACACTGCTGCTTCATTGACTTTAAAGTGGCCTTCGACCAGGTGCCTAGGGACAAATTACAAAAATGGGGAATTCCGAGTAATCTGTTAAAAGCTATAATTCAACTCCATTCAAACACTTGGATTTGCATCAAGCTGGGTGAGGGGTCACACGTTTCAAGACAAATACAGACTTTCTGTGGGGTCAAACAAGGGTGTGTGTTGGCCCCCCTCCTATTCAATCTTTTCATTTCTGATTTATCCCATCTATTAGACAAAGTCAACTCTCATCCCCCCCAATTTGGAGGATCCCGAATTAGTAATTTGATTTATGCTGATGATCTTGCTTTATTCAGCCATACGAGGGTCGGGTTACAGAGACTCCGTGACCAGCTGCTTTCTTTTACATCAAGTAATGCTCTGGAACTAAATCTTTCAAGAATGAAAGCTATTACCTTTGGGAATCAGAAGCAGCAAAATGGTGGGTGGTTCTTCAATGGTAAAAAAATGGAAACTGTGAAATCGTATAAATATTTGGGCATTTATATGGATTCCAAGGGCTCCTTTTTAAAACAGAAAGAAGTCGTCAAAACAAAAGCCTTGTCTCTCGAAGCAGCATCAATGAAACTTTCGACACAGCTACTTGGCCCCAGCTTTTCCCCCCTCCTGAAAGTCATGAAGGCAAAGGTTACAAATTATGTAACCTACTGTCAAGAAATTGTGTTGGGGAGCAATTCTTTAATGCTGAATAAGATAACAACAAGAATATTAAACGAGCCTGGCACCTCCCGAAATCAGCATCACCAGCTCAGATCAGGCTCGAGTTTTGCCTTTTGAACCATGAGGGTGTCAGAGCAGGTGCATTCATGAAGTTGTGTCATAGATTGCGAAACTCAAGGGAAGGAAGCCTGGAGGCCAAGTTGTGGCAAGAAATACTAGCCAGCCAATCCATTAAAAAGCATCGACTTTAACTTGACAGCTTGATGTCGTGGATTACTGGGGTACTAATCCACCCGAGCAGGCACTTAAAAGAAGTGTTCGACCATGGTCTTTCCATCGGGACAGGGCACAATTGTTTAAAAGAAAACACACCTGGTCCATAATTGCGGAGCTCAAACCCAGATCAGAGGCCCCATATCTTTCAAGCACATATGCAGCCGTCTGGAAGAAAAGATTTATGGTACTGAGGATGGGTGAATGGCCCTTTTTAAAACATCTGCCAACATGGCGCCGCTCAAATGATGACATTAAATGTAGGGGCTGCGGTCATCACTCAGAAACAATCGAGCACGAGGTATGTGTTTGCCCCGCATTTTTTAACGACAGAAGGAGTTTGTTGCGGGGCGAATGGATCAAACACAGCGTTCGATCATGCCGGCAAGCTATCATAGCAGCAATGAATCCTAACAATACGATGCTTAACGTCAGGTCACGAAATTTGTCATTAAAACCGCAAAAAAACGTACATCTGCAGGTTTACAAGAACCATCGTCATCATTTGTATATCTATGACAAAACTGGGACTCACGTGTTTTTTATTATATCTCGAGACACTTATCGATGGTGCCTTTGCTTGTTTTACTGAAAGTTAGGGCTTCCCCCTGCACCCATCAACAAGGTTATTATGTTTTAAACATAATTTAGCTTGTTTCTTGCTCACTTTGTTAAAATATTTTGTACCACTGTATCTTTTTAAAACTTTTAACTTTGTTCTGTTGTATTTAAGATGAATTGTGTTTTCTTGCCGGTTTTTTATTCTTTTTGTCATGATTTTAAGTAATCAAACAATAAACAATACTTATCGAAACTTACTTTCTCTTGACAATACTGGGAAAAGCATTACAAAGAGACTGACAGGGTACTGCAGAAGGAAGGAGTACAAAGAGAATTGACAATCTCATGTATCTATCCACATTTGTCATGCTCTGGCCCCCAACAAACAATAGATTCCTTTTAAATTCCAAGCATGCCACGCTAATATTTGTCTATGCCTCTTTTTATTCACAGCAGGTTTGGAGGCCACCTCTCAGCACAAGCATGTTTAAAAAAGGCAAACAATCTGTATTAACTATAGTGACCATCAAATTGTTCCCACAGTTGTTACAGACCCAGCACTTCTAGACAGTTGGTCTGAATGTCTATTTTCTTCAATGACATGTTGCCGTCGGTAGTTACATCCCCCACCTTTCTCTTCAACTCAGTTTTCTCCTATCCTAATCTGTGAAAAGATCTAGGGAGGTTCTGAAGATAGTTCCATCATCCGGTCTCTATAAGCTCCATGTGGTATAACCCCTATTGGGGGTCTGCATGTGGTGTTTATTCCATGTTTACCAAACCATGTCGCAGGTTATGCATCATGATTCTTTGTAGTGCCTTGTAGTGAATGTCCACTCAGATATCACCTCAAAGAAGCAAGATAACATGTCCACTATCCTTGGATATTCACAGGGCAAGGTCATTTTCATTCCCGTTATCACACAAATCATTCTTATATTTGAAGATCCTCTTTTGTAGGGATTTCAGGCAACATCTTCAAGATATTCACCATAAAATCAAGGAACTCCATCTGCTACAGAGAAGTTATCACTGTTTTGTTTTCAACTTGTAACAAAGTCTTGGTGAATTCAGGAAGTATCCAGGTTTAGGATCCAGTGTCTTAGCATAGCAAGAAAACATGCATCACCATGCACGTTTTTTACATTTTATGTCTTGCCTGTGTTTTTCAGCAGTGGACTCGACAATCTGTGAGTAGACATGGGGTGCTCCACCTTTATGTTGAGGTCGTCCTGCAGTGCAACAGGATCTTTTGGAGCAGGGGATAGCTCAACGTGTGCCACACACTATTGGGGGTGGGGCTATGGTACCCTCCAATCAAGTAATGGATACAATGGACTGGAAAAGAAAATGTTCCTGTACTGGCTAAGCAGATAATTCTTACTACCTCTCATATGGAACTTACCTCCAGTCCCCTAATGTTTGTCACCAGGTGCCTGTACTTTAGTATGGGGAGTGGAGTGTTTTTGTGTATATGTGTGATGACATGTTGTGCACAATGCATGATCAAGAGTGTTGTGCACAGTGCAAAGTGCACACAGGCTGCCTTTGTTCCTCTTGTGGATGTGACACTCTGTATGGTACTGTCAACGTGTATCAGTCCCAGAGACCCTGTGCATGCCTTAGAAGTCTGCGTTCAAATGCATCTATTTCGTTCTATGCCAGTATCTATCCGGCAACAGTACCTGGGGTCACCTCCATTTTACGTTGTACTTAGCACTGTCTAGGGACCGTACAATATTGGCAGTCAGAATCTGACTTCTCTCAGGCCATTTGTTATGGAATGGAAGCTATAAAGGTCTCTTTTTTGATTTCCTGAAGAAAGGGCAACTCTTCCCAATAGCACCCTGCACTTAACTCAGTCAAGTGTCTCCTTGAGAGGTACAATTAGGCAGACAACAAACATCCATGGCAGTCTTATAGCTCTTGACTAAAAATTAAGATGTATGCTGAAAAAGACAAGCCATGTAACAAATGTTCCCTAACATCAGGTAAGTAAAAAGAGCCGAGCAATCCATTGAAAAATCTGGTGTCAAAAAATACAAATCAAGAACAAAATAGGACCAAATGGGGGTGAATGTGACAGATAAATAAGGGTGTGAATGCATTGAGAACTAAAGATTACTCTTTAAGGCCGAATATATGTCGTTATAACGCATGCAATACATCGCATGCCATTACAACGCAGTCGTTACAACGATTGCGTTGTTGCATCGCATACGATTACATCGCAAGACGTTACAACGACTTGCTGTAGGGGGCGCGCTGGATTTAGGAATAGTATAATTTACTATTCCTACTCCAATTTGTGCAACAGCAGGGAATGTGTTGGATTGTAAATCCAACACCTTCTGCCCCCTACAGCAAGTCGTTGTAACGATTTGCGATGTAATCTTATGGGATTAAACAATGTGGTCGTTGTAACAACCGCGTTGTAATGGCATTCGATGTATTGCATTTGAACTAAACTATTTCTCCCTATAAGGCCTCCTTTATGTATGATACAAACAGGAACTGGCATCACCAAAGAAGACTCGATTTAATTTTTAATTGGGAGCCTTATGCAGCAATTCATGGAATGACTGCCATCTTGGAATGAGGGCTTCTTAAGGCCTGGTTGTGCCCCTTTCTTCCACTACATGGGCACAGATTAACAAAGTGGCCAAAGTTACTGCGCTGCACTGTGCTGCGTTGTGTGAGAGAGAGAGAGCAAGAAAGCACTACATCTACAAAGATATGGCACTATCCTGCTCTCTCCTTAGCGCTGGAGCACTACTGTTAGGCAAATGTGTAGGCATAGAGCAAATGTGTCTGTGTTAGCCTAGCATAGGGTTTGTACTGGAAGGGTGCCCTTCCAGTAGAAAATACAATACCTGGGAAAACTTTAAAATTTGCCCCACTTCAGATTTGTGCTGTACTGTGCAGCACACATGCAAAGTGGGAAACGTCAGGAGAAATAAAATAATTTCTCCTTTTTAACGCTTGCTTTCACGTGGCATTCGTTTTCTGCACATAACTCTGTTAGTAGATAAGGATTTGCGCCAGAAAACATGGGTGGTTGCATGTACCACCAATGAAATGCTCCCTTGACGCCGAGTAATGAAAAGCAGCACCTTGTGCTGCTTTGCGTTACTTACAGGCAACCTTTTGCACTGGAAAGTATATCCCAAAATAACTGAAACGCATACCCTGCGCAAAATATTAGTTATCTGGGCCATGATGTCAGTATGGTACGCATAAAAGAACCTCACATTTGACATCATATCTTCAGTGTAGAACTCTGCTGTCTAACAATTGCCCATCGTTGCACATGCTTCATGCATGTCTTGGAGCACCCCTGTAGGTGACAGCAATGAAGGAAACACCGACGCAGTTTCGGTCTTGTAGACAGCCAGCCATGCGTCTAGCAAGGAGTCAAGAAACATGCTGCCTCACTGTGCGATTAACCAGCAAGTTGTCAGCATGGATATTACACAATTACACACTCTGTTAACCATTTGCTGCCTACCACCGCTCCCTGCACTGAAGGCACCCTGGAAGCAGGAGGAATGTCCTGAGGATAAAGACAGCTTTGACTGCAGCAATATTTACAATTTGAAGGTACCTTGTATTTTGATTGTGCTTCCAGCTTTTGATGTCAAAGGATAATAACTACTGCCCCCCTTGAGCCAGTGACTTGTACTTCATCTGGGCTTTGATAAGGATATCTCTTCTCCAGCGCAGAGGGATGATTTCCATGAACACGACTCTTACTTAAGGCTAGGACCACACCCAGAACTGTGGAAGAAGGCCTCCTGATGTGACCTCCTCTTGAGCAATAGGAAGCTGCATATCCTGTTGTGGACTGGGCCAGCTCGGGTGAAGAAGAATTGTGCCCGTTGACAGCAATCTACATGAATGTTTCTTTGAGTGAATTTAGCATCTTAGTAGTTCAACGGTCGTCCACCCTGGTCCCAGATACATCCTGCACCTTCCTTAATGACAGTGTCAATCCCAAGATGGACAAATGACACAATTAAGCTCGTCCCTTGAGCAGGAGGCTGGGAAGTGGTAGAGTTGTGGCAGCGAGGAAGCAGCTTGATGGGAACACAGTGGTACCATGGTCGATGACATAGACTATTCTTCTGAATGAAATGACATGAGTAATACCATGGAGGGAATAGGTGCATACTACTACAAAAATTAAGGTACTCCAAATACCATTCAGGCAGAGGATTATACAAAGTATTATCTTATAAAGATGTCTCAATGTCTTCACCGTCCGCCTCAGATAACAATAATATTACGAAAAGGAGTTTTTCGACCTATGAGAATTAAGTTGTCTGAGGCGAAAAATCAAGATTTGGAGGCACGGTTATCAGTTCATACTGTGAGACTAGTGACCATTGAAGATCACAGTGAGCAACCACTGTTGCATCTGAGAGAGTGATGCCTCCAATAATGACTGTCTAACGCACAAAGGCAAATTTAGCAATAAGTTCTTTAGGCCCCATACCTAAAGGGGTAAAATATTACTTGGGTGGAGGAAGCTAAAATAAGCAGTGAAGTAAAGCTTCTCTTGGAATCAATGAGCAGCTTCACAATATGGATAAATCAATACAAGAGCAAATTCTAACTCAGTAGAGTAAGTTAGAAGCTTCGTTAAAAAGAGTCCAAACACAAAACATAGATACCTGGGAATCACGAAAGGGAATTTGCTAATGCTGGAAATCATGATAAAAGAGACTGCAGAGGTATAGGAGAAGTTTACAGAGTTGCAGAAGCCCTGCATACATTTTATATAGATGCCTCATCAACAACTTGGTGGAATGTCTCAGCAGCAAGTGTAGGCAATGAAGTCTCTGTATTATTGATGAAGACTTTAGTCCCAAAGAGGTTTCACTCATAACGTAGGTACTAAATGCAACTTTCAAACTCCCCTCCAAATGATCTATGGGATTAGAGCAATGAGAGATTTTTACCTTAGAAAGGCATCTCTTAGGTCGTATTTCATAGACCAAGACTGGCACACAAGAAGGGAAGAAAATCCAATTCTTTCCTGATAAATCCCTTGGACAGGTTACAGAGGAGAAAAGGACTCCTAGTAATTTGCACAGTGATCACAGAAATGTAGATAAAGCACTTGGTTGTGCCATTGGCACAGCTGTGGGTGATCCTTGAGAGGATGTATTGCTTTTTATCCTTAACTCACACTGTACAGGCCTTCGTTTAGCAGATTGTTGCCAGGTAGTTTGATCATCGATCATCCAACTATTGGTTAAGTGGTTGGCAGATTTAGGGATGTCTTTCTTTTTCATTGTGCGACACGATGATTTTCCTCATTAATGTTTGGACCCCTTTGTGTTACGTTTACGAGGAACAGCATTAACCGTCAAAAAGTTCATGTCAGAAAAGTTGCAGCATAGTTGTTGTACAGCAGCTCCTTGGATCATCTGTTGGTGCTTTATATCAGTAAGGTTCAGATTAAATATTTAAAAACCTTCTAGTCCCTACACGTGTTGCCTTTGTTGCTGTTTGTGGTAATTTGGTGGGCCATGCTCTTCTTTGTATTTTTTGTCTCTCCTTTCCTTGATACTTAGTTGGGAAAGGGGAACGAGAGACAACATAAGACTAGATAAACGCAAGTGTCAGAAATATATTAAATGAAAAAGAGGAGGCTAGCTAGATCTTTCTTGCTATTTTTTTGTGTAAATGAATCCTCATTGACATTTCGTAATGGAATAAGACCTCTCATCTTTACAGCTACTTGTTGTAAGAAATATGAACAGATCGAGAAATTAATAACATGCATTGACGGTGTTGTAAATCCAAATCCCTCGTAGTATAATGTAAGAGGAATGTAGAAGAAACTAACATCTGCCCCATCAGACTTCCTACTCTTTCCAGCTCAGTTGCTTCTTTTAAATTGCTGTTAGTAACTTATGATTTGCCTCTGTTACCAATATTTCAAACGTTGCACCCTAAAGATATAATTGTAACTATATCTGGGATTATGTTTGGATTTAAAAAGGCCTAAAGCAAGCCAAAGCTAAAGCGGCCCAATAAATACATTTCTTTAATCAATTCAATAGCAATGTCACTCCAAAATCTAATATTTTGGCCAGGGTTCTATTCATAGAGCACCATAGTGCTATGAATCTGATAAGATTGGGTCTTATTTGGATCATTTTGTTTGATATACTGTCTAGTGGCCATGTTTTACTGGTTACATCCTTATATTTAAAGAGACTGGATTCTCACCCAAATTTGTGCTCTGCCGTGTGGCAAGTTTCTATCTAATTTTACAGCCTATATTGTATGGTGAGAATATTAACACACTGTGCACTGGTAGATAGTTTTTATAACTGTTTATTATCATCCTTACAACCAGTGTTTTATCCTCAGTTGGTGAAAATGTGATCTCGCTAAAACCATCTTCTGATTGTTGTCTGACAGCACATCAAAGAGGACTCCTAGTTGTTATACGGTTGCCACAGGGCTATCATGGGGCCCCAAACCCACTGGTCAGAGTTTGGAGGCCCCAGAGCAATTTTTCCCCTCTGCAGATCAGAATATAATAGTTTTGGATTTCAGCATCAGAATGGTACCCTTAATCCAGTGATGCACAGCTATGAGATTAGCACGTCGTGTGGAACAGAGAGGGGAGTTCCTCTCGTCCAGCCTGAGAGTTATGGGGTATCAATTAGAAAAATTTAGCCCATGGCACAAAAAGATGGAGGCAAGAAGCTGAGAATATGCTTTTCAGAGGGCTGGGCACTAGGAAGAGGCAGGGTTCATCCCAGAAGTCAGAGGACAGAAGCTTGAAAAGATAGAGCGACGGCAGAATGTTTCGAGTTATCTTACAAAAAGAGTCAAAACAGGTGAGAAGTCCTCAACGGAGCCACTTGAATAAGGGTAGCAAGATTGTCATTGTTAAATACTACAGAGAGATACAACCGAATAAGAGCACTAACACTACTGCTATCTATAACGTGCCATAGTTAGTCGGGGCAAAAAGTAAAGGTTTGGAGCCCAGTGCCACTCTAATGCCACCTGGGTGTAAAGTGACAAATTAGCAGGCAGCAGCTGCAACATGCTTTTGTGTTTTGCGGTCCTGGAGTTCTGCAAAGGGACTACCAGTCCCAGGAGACAGTGTTTCACCTTGCTGTGTGAGGAGGGGCTTAAACACCCTCCCAGCCACACGCATAAAGTGCAGTGATATCTCCTGCGGCGAGGGATGCAAGCAGGCAGTGCCAGGGCCAAGGGCTGGGCTACCCCTCTTGGTCCATGGTTCAGGCCCAAGCTAGCAGCCCTACTTTTGACATCAACTTTTGCTCAGTTGTGTGGTATTGGCTGTTCCGTGCTTTAGCAAGGGGAAACAGCATTTGCAATGCAATCGGTCTCGCCTTTGGGACCTTATATGTATTTAGCTATTCAGCACATTAGCCTGGGTGCTGAAACATCTACTGTTCTTTAACATGGAGGGAAGGTAAGCACCAAACTGCGTGACACACCAGGTATGGGAACACATAGAAAGAAATATTGCCTTTCAGCGGGAAATGGTATAGTCCAAAGCTCTGTTTTTAATAATAAATCAGGGCCTTCGGTGGTCATATCACTGAAAATACAAGATTTGAAAAAAATATTAATGTCTACGGGTGCTTGTGGAAGACAATTTCGATGGACTGGAATCTAGAGAATGCTAAAGTGACTGGTATTTTACTGACCTCTGCTGGTAGTTTTTTATCAAGAAAGTTAAATAGAGGCAGTTGCCAGAAAAAGATGTGTGGCGCTGCGGCCAGGGCGACTGACTCCGGAATCTGGGGATCACGGTTCGATCGCCGGCGGCAGATTAGCCCAGCACCATGTGACTCTGGGCAATAGCTTGCTTAATCTTCCTGACAGCCCCCAGCGCCTAGAGACCCCTACAGGTGATTGTTCGCGCTTTACAAATGTGGATATTATTATTATTATATATTTTAAAAAGTCCCTAAGCGGAAGCAGACAAGTCCTAGGGCTAATCGCCAGAGCCCACAAAGTACTTATACATATAAGTACATAATAAGTATATACTAAAGTACATACAAGAGGTCTTGAAAGCTCGACCTAAAAAAGACTCGTACAACAAGTAAGCTTAGGGGATAAGGGAAACTCTGCATACCCTTTAATAACATATTTAACCCATGCTATGGGGGCAGTATCCACTGAATTAGAGCAAGTGGAGACCCGGATTGATGCTGTACAGAAGCTTATTAAGACCCCTACAATTCATGTAGGCAGTCAGTCGATAGCCCCTCAAAATTCTTAATTTCACACATCTTTATATGGCCGCCATGTAAGGACTAATATTATGAATCAACATAATTCAGCATCTGCTCAATCAGATAATGCTTGTGGTCCACATGTCTCTATCGCAGAAATTTCCAGTCCAAGACCAAGTATTGCCAATTCTAGTGAATCTAAACCCCCTCCTGCTAAGCGGAAACGAGCAAAGGGAAAAGCACAAAAGGGGGCTCCTAAGGACCCCAAGCCTAAGACCAAGACAAAGTAAACAAGCATTTGCAATGCAATAGGTCTCGCATTTATGCGAGTTTAAGCGATTGGCATTGTAAATGACAATGCCTTTTATTTATGTTTTAAAAAACAAAAATAATCGGCATTGTCATTTACAATGCCAATAGATTAAACTCGCGTAAAAGCGAGACCTATTGCATTGCAAATGCTTGTTAACATATGCAATTTGCCTCTTATTGTGAAGCATTAAATCTATCTATCACTTTATATCTGAGACATCAACACAATTTTGTGATGTACAATTAAAAGGCTGAAAAAAAAAGTAAATATGAGGCTGTAGACTGGGTAAATTATATCACTCACATATCACAGAGCATGCTAGCTCAAATAGACTTGCAAAACGGGGGTTGCTATCTTTCACAGGATGAGGGGGTGCCTTGACTGAAGTATGTTCCCTGAGCCCCATTTTAATGGTGGCCTATTGTAGTGTAGGCTCATTTTAACAGTATTGTTGATGCTGTTGATTTCGGTTTCTACTTATGTTTGGCCTGCATGCGTATTCTGAATCGACCTTTGCACAGGCACGCGGTTCAGGAAGTAGGCTCTCGCACTTTTGGCAGAAATATAAGGGTTGGGCATTTCTCGCTCTCTTGCTTGGGGTGATGATTTGAGTCCCACCCCACAGCCAGGCACAAACACCATTCCTTCTGGCATCGCCTCAGCGGGGCTTACTCAAGCACCGGTGAATCAACTGCTAGCACCAGACTACTAGCTGCACGCGGTTGGATCGCGCTGAACTAGAAGCTCACGAGCCAGCAGCAGCAACACCATGGCAGTCAGGTCACAGCAGAGGATGATCATCCTGTCGCTCCTGCGGCCAACGCACGCGGTGTGGGTGCTGGACATCCAAGGGTGAGACATAGTTTATTTTAACGTACCCTTTGAAAGTCGACCGCGGTTGTCTTTACTTAGGTTCTTCGCCAAATGCCCTTGTTACTGCAGGGTTAAGAATACCCACCGCAGAATATAGACAAGCGTGGCCGCTAAAGTCAGCGGACCACGCTCTAAATTAATTACATACATAACAAGCCAGCGAGTGGTGCGCACGCCCCAGCGAGCGATCTGTTTTCAATTATCGCGCCCGCGTCTGGGCACGATAATTGAAAACAGATGTCGGCGTGCGGGTAACAGACACCAATAGGCCATGGGCGGAGCAACGTGACCGCCTTTGTCCTATTGCGTGCTGTCTTTCTGAAAAAGACGACTGCAAACGCCAATACCGTGAACCAAAAGGAATCACACACGCACAAGCGTGTGCGATTCCAGGGTCCGTTTTGGAACCCTCCACAAAAGGACTCTCGCCTGCGCGAGCAGTGCTACGCACTGCATCGCTAGGCGCGAACCTAAAAATTAGCTCTCTATGAATACTACCAACTGGGTCCCAACTGATCTCAGGATGGAACTATCGAGTATTTGGAAGGTTTTTTTTTTAGGTCTCGCGCCTAGCGATGCAGTGCGTCGCATTGCTCGTGCAGGCGAGAGTTCATTTGTGGAGGGTTCCAAAACGGACCCTGGAATCGCACACGCTCGTTGATAACTTGGAGCCGGTACTTAAAGACTCACGCGAAGATGTAACACATTAGTGAAAGGAGGTTGAGGATAAATTACAATCTTTGTTGGGAACACAGTGTAACATCTCTCGGCTTCCTCCAGCTCCCATACTGCACAAGGAGGCACACCTCATGTCTTTGACACCTGTGGGGAAACCTGGTCTACCCATCAATAATCTCACCCTGTTCTATATAGATGATTGAGACCCATGAATAGTGAAAGGCAGCACAACAGAACACAGATGCATGGCACCAGGGAACCTTGTCAGATTGTGGACACTAACAGATATGATTCTGTCAGTAATGGATGCTCTGTACGTCTTCAATTAACACCTGAGTGCACCACCTATGTGGTAGTTCTTACTGGCGTCCATCCCTTGGCCAAGTTTCCTTTCAAGAGTGGAAGCGCCTAAAGAATAAAGTCAAATGTTGGCTCTAAAATAAAATAGTACAGCACGATAATATGGCAGATGAAATTCCTAAGGTACGGAGGGTAGGCTGTCTGGGTCTTGCTAGCAAATCTGCAATAGGGGACTGCATGGTTGTGGATTTTAAAAGTCCAAGATTTGTGGGTACCTTACTTCATTGTTTACATTTACAAATCACTGATCAAGATAAAATATGCACACTTCCATTGGGCTTATATTATCATCTACCTTCTACTGCGGCCACAGAGGACAGACAAAGGTATCTGTCGCCTAACCGCGCCCCTCCGCCAGACCCACATGCTCATGAGAATCGCTTTGCTCCACTGTCTGGCTTTTCTGATAATGATTGACTGAACACCCTTAACCTCATAGAAACGCTAACCGGTACAGATCGGGAGTTGGTATGTATGGCAGATGAGGAGGTGACTGATGATTAATCTCTTGATCCAATAAGTGAGGGACCCTGTTCTGATATAATCAGTGTTTATCCTCCGTTACTGGGTGTGTCTAATCCTCATTTAAATATTTGTTTTGGAATATAGCTGGCCTAAGGTCTACATTGGGGAACCCTGAATGGCTTCATGTAGTTAAGGCTTGTTATGTGATATGTTTTCAGGATACCTGCAATGTGACATAACATAGTACATGTTGACAGTTTTGTTTGCATCCACACTGCAGCCGTCCATTCTAGTGGGGGGCATCATAGTGGCAGATTGCTTACACTTATATCCACTACACTAGCCTGGAAGACAAACACACAAAATCTACCTTGACTCACCACATTTGTCAAATTATTATGTTACAGGGCAAGACAAAGGAAATGATCGTCATGGTTACCTTCTATCATAATCATTTTGTGCCCAGCTACAAAGAGATTGCTTTTTCTATTGGCCAGACTCTTAGAAGGGCCCTGAACGACCCAGACAAGTATTAGATTGTGATATGGGGGATGACTTTAATAGCAGGTTATTTACACATTGTAGCAATTTGGTATGTGGACTTCCTTTCACTGATACTGATGAACCCTCGCATTTTGAACACCCTTTTTGTGGGGATATATTTTAATTCTATCTTGACAAAGTATTCACTTGTCCTTGCCATTGATCTTATTTTGACACCATCATATGGCCATGTTACCCATAGGGGCAGAAGACAGGGTAGTCCTTTTGGGTCATTGCGCTTCCAATGCACCACAAGTATAAGGTCACTAACATTTGGATATTACAGAATGGCCTCAGCGACCATAATCCTCTTGTTATCTCCTTTGAACAGGGCAAGGTAGCGCACCATTGTCAAGCTGCTATTGCTCAAATTGTTTTACCCAAATACAAGGAACTCCTTTGGAAATGGGACATGGTGGATCTACAGCGCTTGATAGAAGACCTTGTTGAAAAAAATGGGACACAGCTGTTGGATTTTTTGGACAAGAAACTAGATCCCTCACAAAGTTTGGGAGCTTTCAATGGGGTTTGCCACACCATCAAGGGGCTCTTGATGGCAGAATCAAAGGTTAAGCAAGACAGGCCCAAAAGATAGTTTAGCAATGCCTGTTCTGCTGCACACAAAGCACTTGGTGCCACCTTGAAGCGGGTACCTAGAGACAGAGAGGAGGTAAGGACATGCAGATGGAACTATAGACAAGCAATTTTGAAAAGGAAATGTTAGACCCGGAATCCCTGGTTTGCTGAGGTAGGTACCTTGGGCCAAGTAGGGACTCGCGTTCCAACGTCAGGGAAAGGAAGGTCACCCCCTCGGTAGCTTGGCATGAGCAAGCCAGGTTTATGTTCAAGGCAAATGTGTAAAGTATGTGCAACCACGCTCATAACAACCCAATGATGACACCACAAATAGACTCCACACGGGTATTATGAGAACTAGTATAAACTTTATATAAAAAGATATACGATAAGACCCACAATACAAATCCAACATATGAGGTTGTGTAGTATTTTTCCTGGCCGGTTGTTAGGCCAGCCAGCCCTTGTAAGTTCCGGCGGTATTAATAAGCACTTCTAAACATTCTCCTGTACTCCTAATATCATTCTATACAGTTCGTAATGCTAGAATCAGGCACTTTTGCAATTTAAAAATACTGTAAGGCGTAGCGCAGCAATCAGACACTCTGCAATGTAAAAGGAATGCAATGAGTAGCGCAATTATCAGGCACTTTGCAAGGTAAAATATTGCAATGCGTAATACAACAACCAGGTATGTCGTTATGCAGAAATAAGGCAATGCGTAATACACTAATCTGGTAATTCGTTATGCAGAAATAATGCAATGCGCAATACGCTAATCAGGTAGTTTGTTAAGCAGAAACAATGCAATGCTTCATACAACAATCAGGTACTCCATCATGCAGAAATGATGCAATGTGTAATGCGACAGTCAGGTACTCGGTTATGCAGAAATGGATTAATGCGTAATACACTCAGACACCGATCACTGTGCCTTAGGCGGTCTCTCCGCCTCTCCTTCTGACTTGCAATCAGCCTCTCAACAGTTGCCCCCAACACAGGTACAATGTAATCAAAAAGTGCAGGTCCGCACTCCGGCCCCTGTACTGCCACTCCCTTGGTAATACAGGCCGCGAAATGAGCCGAAGAACAGGCTCGCGCTGCCTACACGAGAGAGAGGCCGAGAGCGTCTCCCTCCGAGCCAGCCCCAGGAGTCGACACACGTTACCTGGGGGGCGCAAACTCACTCTTCTCTCCTCGTCCAGCGGCTGGGCCTCCAATGCACTTTGTCAATGGGCAACGGCGGACTCGGCCGGCAAATCAGCTCCTCCGGGACTGCCGCTACAATTACAAAGATCTCAGGCTGCCACAGAGCACACACACAGTGAGTCGCTGAGTCTTCCTTAAACTTCGGGAGCACGATCACTGGGCACTCCACACACAGGTCTCAGGCTGCTCAAAGATCACAGGCACAGCGTCACTGAGACTCACTTTAACTCCGGTGCACATGATAACAAGGCAAATCCTCAGGAAGGTCTCACGGTGCACAATGCACCCGCACACAGCGTCGATGAGACTTACTTGGATTCCGGTGCACACGATAACAAGGCAAATCCTCATGAAGGTCTCACAGTGCACAACACACACACACACACAGCGTAGATGAGACTCACTTAGATTACAGTGCACACGATAACAAGGCAAATCCTCACGAAGGTCTCACGGTGCACAACGCACACGCACACAGCGTCAATGAGACTCACATGGATTCTGGTGCACCCGATCACTGGACAACCCTCACAAAGGGGTTCAGGCTGCACAAAGCACACGCACACCACGTTGCTGATCCTTGCTTGGACTCCAGGTGCCCACAATCACAGGGCACGCCGTACAAGGGTCTCAGGCTGCAACAAGCATGCACACACAGTGCTGCTGAGACTCTCATGGAAACTTTAGTGTTCCTGTGTTTCCGAAACAGGGAGCCAGCTCACCTCAGGCCCTTGGGGATAAGTTACTTCAGGACACAGCACACAGCAAAGTCCTTTCAAGCAGGGGGACACAGCACACAGCAAAGTCCCTTTAGCCTTTCCTTGGTTAAAACAGCAAACTGCGCCAGATTACACAGCAAGGGTCAGTTTTATCCTTCGGTCTCTTCAGTTGTTTCTTCCTTGGCAAAGGTCCTCTTGACTACGAAGTAGCTCCAGTCTTGTTCACACTTGATCAAGCCATTCTCCAGACTTCAGGGGCTTCAGCTCTCATAGTTATACCCCTCAATGGCTTTGAAGTCTTTGTGTTTCAGGGGGCACTGACCGCTGTTCAAACCAGTTATGGGGGCCTCCCTGCCAATGACACCTCTCTTCCTTTGATTACGGGGGGGTCTGGATTCTCAATCACTCAGCAGGAGATGGGACAATTGTTTTATAGCAGCATCCCAGGCCTCTTCACCTCTAGGGGCTTCTCCTCCCCCTACACTCCAGATGCATGTCAGCCTGCTGCTGTCTCACCTCCTTCCCTGGGTCAAGCCATTCCCCAGATCCTATCGCTTTCAAATCCAGACAGTCAATCTACAGCCAGGCAGAGACACACAGAAATGTTAGAGCACAAAAACTCAGCCACTTCTAAAAGAGTGGCTTCTAAAAACACAATGCAAAAACCACCTTCATAAAAAGGTGTGTTATTAAATTGTGAGTTCAGGCATACTAAACTTCAAATTTTCATCTTAAGCCTTTGGGAAGATAGGCTTGAAAACATATTACACAGCCTCGACATTCTGTCCTATGGGCAAGATGGCCTTTCAACAGTGAAAAACAAAATGGAGATTATTTCGCTGTCAGGACATGATACACACCTTAGTACATGTCCTACCTTTCACATGTACTGCACCCTGTCCAGAGGGTACCCTAGACCTACCATAGGGGTGTCTGATGTGCATAGAAAGGGAAGGATAAGGTCTGGCAAGTGAGTGCACTCGCCGAACAACATGGCAGTTTAACAAACTGCGCTCAGGTCCTGCAATGGCAGACCTGAGTTCCCTTTTTAAGGCTACTTGTGTGGGTGGCACACATAGTGCTGCAGGCCCACTAGTAGCTTTTGCATTACCAGCCGTGGCACACATAGTACACTTTACTAGGGACTTGACTAGTAAGGCAAACATACCAATCATGGACAACCAATTACCATTACAATTTATACAGGGAACACTTGCACTTTGACACTGTTCAGCAGTGGCAAAGTGTCCAAAGCATCTAAGGGGGCAACACCATGTCAGAAAAAAGGTCTAGGGGGAAAGCAAAATGTCTAGGGAACTTTAGCCAAAAAAGCCCAAGTCCTACACAACCCCCTCCGAGCCAAAAGCCAGGGTAGACCAATCAACTAGCTTAATGGACTTCCCTGCATAGGGTGATACAACACGGGCGCAGGCCCACTATCACAGGGACAACCTCCGGTTCTATGCCTTCCTGACCCCAGGGGATTCTCTTGGTCACTACTCCCTGGGCCAACTATGCCACTCCATGGGTGCTTCCAGACAGATGGGGCCTCTCTAGGGGTGCTTGTAATTGTAATTGTAATTGTAAGCGGTCTTGTATAGCTCGTAGTTCCCCTCGGGCATCCCAGCGCTTGAACAGCCACACCCTGGCCAAAAGCAGATTAAGCAGATCAGAGAGGGAATAAATAGGATTTCAACAGTTTTCGGAAGCGAAGAGTGGCAGTTTCTGACCGCAACTCCAACGGGAGCGCGTTCCAAAGGGTGGCTATGTGAACTGCAAATCTTCTACCACCCGTACGGGCCTTAAACACCCTAGGGACCTTAAGGAGGGATTTCTGGTCAGAGCGCAAGGTTCTGGAGGCTTTATAGGGCACCACCAGCTTTGTTAATATAGGGGGGCCTCTACCCTGCAGGATTTTGTGTGCTATGCAGAGAGATTTAAACTTAACCCTCTCCCGCACAGGGAGCCAATGCAAAGCCTTCAAGGCTGGTCTGGCCGACTGTCTCCTAGGCACACTGGTCAATAACCTAGCAGTGGCATTTTGAACTTGTTGGAGCTTCCTCAGCGTAGCCTCCGGGGCGCCAAGGAAGATCGCATTACAGTAATCCAGCCTTGATATAATCAGCCCCTGAATAAGTAGCTTCCTTGAGGTAGGGGGAAGAAGGGGCAGGACTTTGCGAGCAGAGCGAAGGAGCCCGAAGCAGATCCCTGCCGTTTTCTTGGCCTGGGTCTTAAAAGAGAGATCCTGCTCCAGCCAGACTCCCAAGCTCTTAATCTCCTGTTTAGGACAGGGGAGGTCTCCCAGACAACTAGGCCAGCTAGACATAGGAAGTGGGGGGGCCTTATGCCCTAGCAGCATAATTTCAGTTTTTGAGCCATTAAGTTTCAACGCTGATTCGCACATCCAGGTATATACATGGGACATGCATTGATGCAGCACATCCGGGCTCTTCACCAATTGGGAGAGAGCCACCACCACCTGGGTATCATCAGCGTAGCTGACGATTTTTATCCCAAATGGTGACACCACATCCTCCAGGGGGGCCATGTACACATTAAATAATGTGGGACTCAAAGAGGAGCCCTGTGGCACCCCACACTGGAGGGGAATTGGTGAAGACCGCTCACTACCCTCCCAGACCCGATAAGTCCGACCAGTGAGAAAGGAGCGAAGCCACTGCAGCGCAACACCACTCACTCCCACGTTAGACAGCCGTTGGATCAACACTTGGTGGTTGACAGTGTCGAATGCTGCACTTAGATCCAGGAGGATCACTGCCACTGACCCACCTGAATCCAGAATGCCTCTAGCATCATCAACAACTGCCAAGAGGGCGGTGTCGGTGCCATGACCTGGTCGGAAGCCAGTTTGAGTTTCTCGTAGCAGCCCGTTGGACTCCAGAAAGCTGGACAGCTGATGATTGACCAGCCTTTCTGCGATCTTACCAAGTCCCGGCAGCAGAGAAATGGGCCTGAAATTAGCCAAATCCGAAGGATCCAGGCTGGGTTTTTTCAGGAGAGCCTTCACAACAGCTCTTTTCCACCCCGGTCGTACCACCCCTTGAGTGAGGGACAGATTGATGAGGTTCATGATCGGGGCCGCGATGATGGAAGCCACTTGTTTCAGGAACCTCATCGGAGCAGGGTCTTCTGGCGAGCCGCTCTTCATGGAGCTAAGCTCCTTTATCACTTCCGGCTCTGATATCAGGTCAAAGGATTCGAGGAAAACAAGTGCTCCTCTTCCTTGGCTCACTGAGTCCATGCACTGTGGGGCCCGGGGTAGCAGAGATAGAATATTCTCAATTTTAAGATGAAAATAGTCCGCGAGTTCCCTACACTTCTCAGCGGGATTGTCATGGATAACTGGTGGCTCAGGGACTTTGAGGAGCTCCTTGACCACTTTAAAGGTCTCTCTCGAAGAGTTGGACGCATTGTTTATTTTTTTCTCGAAAAATTGGGCCTTAGCATCGCGAAGTGCATTCTTATATCCTCATAGCTGCACGATACTTCTCCCGACTGGCCACCTCCCTGTCCCTTCTCCAGGCCCTCTCCCACTTCTTGCAACTTCTCCTCAGGATTCGCAACTCTGAAGTATACCAGGGGGCCGAGCCCGTTCTGATCCCACTTTTAGCCACTCTCTTTTTGGGCAAAATGGCATCTAAGGAGTTGATCACCCACTGCTCAAAGGCTAAATCGGCCATCGCCGGGTCAGCGGCCAAGGGAGGGTAAGAGCTCTGAAGATGCGCAGTCCAATTCTCGAGTGAGAGTTTAGACCAAGCCCTTTCCAAAGAGTAAACTCTGGGGGACAGGACGGACCTTGCGTCACATTGCATGGTCAAAGGTATCAAAAAATGGTCTGACCATGGTAAGGGACAGGCGGGCAAGGCTTCTAGGTGCGGAATATTGGCAAAAATAGGATCAAGAAGATATCCTTTAATGTGAGAGGCCCCCCAATTGCATAGGGTCAGGTTGTATGCTTTCAAGTCACAGCACAGATCTACGGCTATTGTATCTGAAGGCTCATTAAAGTGGAGATTTAAATCCCCCAACACCATAAAATTGGTGGTAGTAGAGGCCAGCAGCGTAACAGTTTCCATGAGGGAGTTAATAAAGCTCCCCAGTGCGCCTGGAGGTCGATATATCAGCACACCCGAAACTGTAATGGTAGGGGAGATCCGTAGTGCAAACTGACAGTTTTCGCAATCCTGTATCTCACTATTTTGAGCCCTGCATACAAACACATCTCTATAAATGATGGCTATGCCTCCCCCTCGGCCTGAGGATCGATCCAAATTATAGATGAGAAAGCCTGGGGGGAGGGCGCGAACCATGTCCGCCCCTGAATTGGGCGTAGTCCAGGTTTCTGTCAAGAACAGAATGTCCAGGTCATGGTCCTGTATCAAGAAGTTGATCTCTAGTGCACGACAGGGCAGAGATCGACAATTTAACAGGGCCATTGACAGAGTGTTCTTGCCCCTGTCAGGTTGTGTGATCTTGCAGCTCTGGCTCCCTTATAAATGTACTTACATGCTGCTATTTTAGGGGCGCGCAGCGACAGAATTTCCTCTCGGGAGTAGTTCAGGCGCTTCTCTGCAGCAGCAGCCGAGAGTCCTGACCCTAGGCCCGTCCTGGCGCGGACGGGCGCAGACGGGCTTGCCTCCGGCGCGCCATCGGCGCGCCCGCTGCGCGCGCGCGCGCGCTGCGCGCTTGCATTGGCCTAAAAGAAATAGTCCCCGGCAGTCAGCCCAATCAAAAATGGCGCCCGATGATAGGCCCGGACAGAAGGGGAGGAGTCTCGCAAAGCGAGTGAGTAAACTGTTTTTTTAAAATGCGGGTAAGTGGGCCGTACAAATCTTTATAAACATGTGCAACAAATTCTCCTAATACAACAAAGTTCTCCTAATATACAAATAAAAATATTGAAGTAGCAGCAAGTTTAAGGATAAAAGAAAAACGCAACTCTTGGGCTTCCGACCCTCAAAGCGAGCGTTTATGCGATACAGTACGAACGTTGGTAGGGTGTCTCTGAACATAGGCTAGCGCGCTTGCATTGGCCTGAAAGAAATAGTCCCAGGCAGTCAGCCCAATCAAAAATGGCGCCCGATGATAGGCCCGGACAGAAGGGGAGGAGTCTCGCAAAGCGAGTGAGTAAACTGTTTTTTTAAAATGCGGGTAAGTGGGCCGTACAAATCTTTATAAACATGTGCAACAAATTCTCCTAATACAACAAAGTTCTCCTAATATACAAATAAAAATATTGAAGTAGCAGCAAGTTTAAGGATAAAAGAAAAACGCAACTCTAGGGCTCCTCAAAGCGAGCGATTATGCGATACAGTACGAACGTTGGTAGGGTGTCTCTGAACATCCTGACCTTGCCAACCCCGACCTAGAGAGGTATCCCTGGAAGACCCATCAGTCAGGACACTGTTCCCAGTTATTCTGTCCTCCTGGTTAGATGTGGGTATACCCTGGTCACTCCTAGGGGACCCAGCCCTACTGGCTGGCCACAGTCCTACTGGTTTCCCACTGAGGCACACCTCCCTCCCTTAACCTTCCATTTAGATTTCTGTGCCTACCATTTAGGAATGGCACCCACAATCTTCAGGACTTGGGGAGCTCTGATGACAGACGCCCCCATGCCCTCCTGACACTAGGTGTTGTTCCTCCCGCAGCTGGCAAGTAGGCGCTGGGCCTCTCACTGGGTGCTTCTGTAAGGAACCCTCCAGTCTCTGGGGTGGGCTGGTGAACCCCTGGGGACGCTGCTCACACTCCGTCCCTCTCCTTTGAGACAGGGCGCTAGCCCGCATGCCCACCCCTCTACTCTGGGACCTAACGGTTCTACTTTGTCTCTCTTCCCTCCCTAGGGCCCTTTAAGGCCTTTGAACCCATGACCAGGGGTCCGGCTCTTGTGCCAGCTTCCGGGAATCAAAGAGCTCACACCCTAACACTGGTTGGTGCAATCCTGGAAAACAATTACGGAGCCTAGACTCCCTAGGGGTAAGGTTGAGCACCCCCTTCAAATCATTTGCCATGCTCACCAACACCCAGTCATCCAGTGCACGCTTGTACTCATCCACACTTGGCACTGGCTGTATGCTGCCACCATTCAAATCGCACTCTGCCCTTTTAACCTTAATGTCCAGTTCCCTCATGCGTAACTCATGAGCTAAGAGAATCTTTTTTTCTTCCAAGGTGAGAGCACTCCTGCTCTCCTCTGCTCGCATTTCACTTTCAATGAGCAGCTTCTTGCCTTCTCTGCCTGAGTTTTAAGTTTTAAAACCTCCAACTCATGCGCTCTGACCCTTTGGTTTTCCTCCAACTCCTCTGGTGAAAAACTCCTCCCTGAATGGCTACTACGAGCCCCTGAAGCTGATCCCTCCACTGGAAAATCCTGTGGACCAAATCCATTCCCTGGGTCATCTCATCCACCTTAACATCACCCGCCTCCTGAGTCCCTTTGGCTTCCCACCAGGCCCTCAAGGCCACTTGCAGCTCCTCCTTCTTGGTGCTACTTTTCATGGGACATCCCAAGCCCTGCAGAATTGCCTCAATTGATCAACCTTGTAGGTAAGCAATGCCTCAATGTTGAACTCTAATTCTGCAGCCTCACTGGCTCCTTGACTCTTCTGAGACATGATGTGTGGCTTAAAGGTTGCTCAAAAACAAAAACAAATAGAACCAACAAATCAAGAACACAATATGTGGTAGCGTCGCGGTCTGCGCTAATTATGATGTGCACCAATCACTGTGAGCTAACTTGCACATACACATTCAAATCCCACACCGCTGACCACCAAGTGTTAGACCCGGGATCCATGGTTGACTGAGGTAGGGACCTTAGGCCAAGTAGGGACCCGCGTTCCAACATCAGGGAAAGGAATGTCACCTTCTTAGATAGCCCTGCTCACCCCCTCGGTAGCTTGGCACGAGCAGCCAGGCTTATCTTCAAGGCAAATGTGTTTAAGTATTTGCAACCACGCTCACAACAACCCAATGATGACACCACAAATAGACTCCACATGAGTTTTATGAGAACCAGTATAAACTTTATATAACAAGATATACAATAAGACCACACGATACAAATCCAACATATGAGGTTGTGTACTATTTCTCCTGGCCGGTTGTTAGGCCAGCCAGCCCTTGTAAGTTCCGGTGGTATTAATGAGCACTTCTAAACATACTCCTGTACTCCTAATATCATGATATACAGTTCGTAATGTAGAATCAGGCACTTTTGCAATGTAAAAATACTGTAAGGCGTAATGCAGCAATCAGACACTCTGCAATGTAAAAATAATGCAATGCGTAACACAACAATCAGGCACTTTGCAAGGTAAAATAATGCAATGCGTAATACAACCACCAGGTATGTCGTTATGCAGAAATAAGGCAATGCGTAATACGACAATCAGGTAGTTTGTTATGCAGATAAAATGCCATGCGTCATACACTAATCAGGAAGTTCATTATGCAGGAATACTGCAATGCGTAATACTCTAATCAGGTACTCCATTATGCAGAAATGATGCAATGTGTAATACGACAGTCAGGTACTCCGTTATGCAGAAATGGAATAATGCTCAATATACTCAGGCACCGATCACTGTGCCTTAGGCGGTCTCTCCGCCTCTCCTTCTGACTTGCAGTCAACCTTGCAATAGTTTGCCCCAAACACGGGTACGATGTAATAAAAAATTGCAGCTCCGTAGTCCGGCCCCTGTACTGCCACTCCCTTGGCAATACTGGCCACGATACGAGCCGAAGCAGAGGCTCTCACTGCCAACACGAAAGAGAGGCCGAGAGCGTCTCCCTCCGAACCCGCGCCCCGCCCCAGGAGTCGACACACAGTACCTGGGGGGCGCGAACTCACTCTCCTCTCCTCGTC
This sequence comes from Triturus cristatus, assembly GCF_964204655.1. Classification (NCBI taxonomy): domain Eukaryota; kingdom Metazoa; phylum Chordata; class Amphibia; order Caudata; family Salamandridae; genus Triturus; species Triturus cristatus. Next base: position 784,165,907 of record NC_140594.1, read on the forward strand.
CAGCGGCTGGGCCTCCAATGCAACTTTGTCAATGGGCAACGGCGGACTCAGGCCGGCAACTCAGCTCCTCCGGGACTGCCGGTCCAGGCCACTACAATTACGAAGATCTCAGGCTGCCACAGAGCACACACACACAGCGTCGCGGAGTCTTCCTTAAGCTTTGGGGGGACACGATCACTAGGCACTCCACATACAGGTGTTAGGCTGCAGGAAGATCACGCACACAGCGTCACTGAGACTCACTTAAACTGCGGTGCACACGATAACAAGGCAAATCCTCACGAAGGTCTCACGGTGCACAACGCACACACGCACAGCGTCGATGAGACTCACTTAGATTCCGATGCACACGATAATAAGGCAAATCCTCACGAAGGTCTCACGGTGCACAACGCACATGCACACAGCGTCGATGAGACTCACTTGGATTCCGGTGCACACTATCACTGGACAATCCTCACAAAGGGGTTCAGGCTGCAGAAAGCGCACGCACACCGCGTCGCTGATCGTTGCTTGGACTTCAGGTGCCCATGATCACAGGGCACGCCTTACGAGGGTCTCAGGCTGCAACAAGCACGCACACACAGTGCCGCTGGGCATCTCATGGAAACTTTTGCGTTCCTGTGTTTCTGAAACAGGGAGCCAGCTCACCTCAGGCCCTCGGGGATAAGTTACTTCAGGACTCAGAATCAGCAAAGTCATTTCAAGCAGGTGGACACAGTACACAGCAAAGTCCCTTTAGCCTTTCCTTGGCTAAAACAGCAAACTGCAGGCCAGCCCCAGAACAGACAGCAAGAGCCAGTCCTATCCTTCAGTGTCTTCAGTTGTTTCTTCCTTGGCAAAGGTCCTCTTGACCACGAAGTAGCTCCAGTCTTGTTCACACTTGATCAAGCCATTCTCCAAAGTTCAGGGGCTTCACCTTTCATAGTTATACCCCTCAATGGCTTTGAAGTCTTTGTGTTTCAGGGGGCACTGACCCCTGCTCAAACCAGTTCTGGGTTCCTCCCTGCCAGTGACACCTCTCTCCCTTTGATTAGTGGGGGCCTTGATTCTCAATCACTCAGCAGGAGATGGGACAATTGTTTTATAGCAGCAACCCAGGCCTCTTCACCTCTAGGGGCGTCTCCTCCTCCTACATTCCAGATGCATGTCAGCCTGTTGCTGTCTCACCTCCTCCCCTGAGTCAAGACATTCCCCAGATCCTATCGCTTTCAAATCCAGACAGTCAATCCACAACCAGGCAGAGACACACAGAAATGTTAGAGCACAAAAACTCAGCCACTTCTAAAAGAGTGGCTTCTAAAAACACAATGCAAAAACCACCTTCATAAAAAGGTTGTGTTATTAAATTGTGAGTTCAGTGGCTTCTAATGCTGCAAATTTTGATGTCGCTCTACCATTTTCTTTTAGATATGACCCTATACTCCTAATAAATGAGTTGAGCACTTCTCTGGGTTATACGACAACCATGCTCATCCTGATTGTGGTTAGGGCATTGTAAGAGTGGATTCCAAGCCACTTGTTTGGGCCTGCCAGCAATTGCTGTTGAGAAGGTCAGAGCAGCAATTAAACAGAGTATGATGAAAAAGGCTTCCGGATGGAGTACCAGTGGACTCATTTTGTGATAATCTCGATATTTAGGCTCCACTTATCACAAATGTGCTAAGAAGTGCTATTGCCATTGATCCACTTAAATCCGGGTCCAATTGTATTATTGTTCCCGTCTTTAAAAAGGACAACAGATCAGACCCATGTTCTTATCGCCCTAATTTCCTTGCTTAATTCCACAAGCAAGGTTTTGGGAAGGAGCTTGTTGGCTCGTTTGGAGGCCTGGGTAGCGGACAAAGGTAACTTGTCCCCAATACAGTATACGTTTAGAAAGGGTCTGGGCACAACAGAGCAGTGTCTAAATCTGCAGTTGTGTATTATTAAATATACACAGGCGAAGAAGGGTTGTCTTTCATTATCTTCTATGGACCTTACTCCAGCCTTCGATTGGGTGGATAGAGGCAAGCTCTTGCGCAAAATGCTTGGCATGGGAATGGAGGAAGCTTTGGTTCACTTTTTGTCACAAATGCACGAGGATGTGGCGGGATGTAATAGGTATTGCAATTATGGGGAATATACGAACCTCATCATAATGAAGTGAGGCCTAGGGGTGTGTGCTATGCCTTTCCTTTTCTGTCCATATCTAAATGATCTTGTTAAATTTGGGCAAGGCAGACACTCCCAGGGTGGGCTCGAGAAGACTCCCTGCTATGTTATATGCAGATGATTGTGTTGTGGAAAAGTGGATTTTCCTGACCAGTTATGTCCCCTATCTTGGACCCCAACGGTTCTATATGCATGTTACAAACACATGTATGTTCTCTCCAGTTCCAGTTTCAAAGACGCAAACACATGTGCGTCCACCATTAACATGTTCTCTGTCAGATCCGCCATTAATGGGCTGGATATTCAATTCCTAAGTATGAAAGGCCACCGACTTTATATGGCTAAGCTACTCCATTTTACAGTTCTGACGAAGTAGGCCCGATTCTGTCCTCAAAGCCTTTCCCTGCTCTCTGTCTCTGACAAGCGTCAGCTTGAGCTCGCATCTGTATCCATGAACTTTGTCCTATTTCCTGTGCAGCTAACGGTGCCTGCCTCGGCCAGTTTTCGCCTGCCTGCCAAGAAGCTGTATTTCACCTTCGAATTATCTACTTTGCTCTTCAGCCGATGCATTCCTGTCTAGTGATTTAGGTAAACATTTCCTTTAGCTCTCGAGCAAAAGGGCCTTGCCCCCTGTCTCCATGCAAGTAATTCATGGCTCAGTTGCCATGGAAAGTTTTCTGCCTCTCGCATCTCATATAGACACTTAGGCGCTTGTGCACGCACACAGTCAGTATAGTATAGATTCTGTCCGAGAGCCCTTCCTTGTGGATAACATAGTTCTTTAAACATAGGATGTTAGATATGATTTGGGATTTGGGATTAGGTTGACTTGACCCCCCAGACTTTTCGTCTCCACATGTAGAGCTAAATGTCAAGTCCCCTTCACCCCCTAGTTACACGTCAATTACACGTCATGCTGCTGCGCGCGCATCTAGGCCAAGTATTATCTTATAGATCCACCTATGTATGATAACCCTAGCCAATTATGTTTCTTTTATTCCTTATTACGCCTAGTTTCGATTACGTATTTAATTTGTCACTTTTCTTATCAAATTATTACGCCTCCTACATTTGTTTCATTGTAATGTACTTACTATAAAAATGCATGTCTATCAATAAAGTATCGTACTTCACTTCCTGAACCTTCTTGGTGACGGAACCTGAAGGCCGCGACTCGAGTCGGCCATTTTGGAATAAAGCCCATTCAGAAACCTCTTATACCACGGATTCTGCCTCTTATTATTCTGAGCTATTTTGATTAGAGATCTAGTATGAAATTCAGTCAGGTAAAGAAGAATTTATTTACCACATAATGGCGCCCGAATAGGGACACTTTCTCATCTCACGCGCCGGCGGTGCGTTGCAGGCCCGGTCTCCTGCCACAGCTGGACGGACCATAACGCGTACCAGCAGGATTTCCTGTAGCTCCCTCCGGTCAAGCGGGGGCGACTGAGGCTGCGATCAACCCAGACGAGGCGGTGAGAAGCGCGAAGTATCCCGACCAGAGCCTAGCTGAGAGAGCAAGATCCGAGGTATACAGAGGCCCACCAGGTTTCCGAAGTCCCGATGTCCTAAGGGTCCGATGTCCACAGTCGAGTCCAGTCCATTCTCCGAGGCCTTTCGTTGTGAGCTACTCGGTGAGTACCATCGCCGGGGAGGCGTGTTGACGTGCACATAGGTTGTGCCGGTCAAGACGGATTTGGGTACACAAATCCGGTCTGCACTGTTTAGCAGTGTATATGTACGGTTTAGCCGTATATCAAGTATTCCGAAGTATCTAGTTATTGTCAAGAATTCTGCTTGGTGATTAGTTATGCAGACTATCATCATTGTTGTCCATTTTAAAATGTTTAGTGTTTAATTCCTAACGTGTTAAAAAATGTCCTGCATATTGTGGTATGAATGATTGTTTTATTGTGCTTTGTTCATTATTGTGTTTTTCGTACTAAGTGTGTTCAAGATTAAGTATCAAATCCGTTGTGTTCAAGAGTAAGTACCAGATCAGTTGTCAATATGCCGCTCTTTTCGAAGTTAAGACAGATTACTACTAGAAAAGGGGTGCTTGAAGAAGCAGTTCCTATTCCTCCTAGGGACACTCCAGGGCATTTTATGTATCACAAGCATGGCTTAGACGCCATATTATTCCTTGACTTATGGGTGGACTACACCAGAGAGTTACCAGAAAATCAGAGATGGCCCGTAGCCGGGACCTGGGACGCAGACTGTATCATGAAAGTAGAAGAAGAGTTGTGGAAGAGGAAAGCTAGACAGTCACAGAAAGACGCTATTGAATTATGGCGTAAAGAATCACATAGGCGCACCGAAAAAGCGCTAAGACAGGAAGAGAGAAGTAAAGAAAGTGCAAATAAGGTTCGAGAAAAGCAGTTGATTGAAGAAGGTACACGAGTACAAGCAGAACAAACAGAGAGACAAAGAAATGCCCTTATGAAAGGAATGTATCCCCTTCTGGCCGAAGGATTGCCTCAAGCCACTACGGCCATACCAAAAGACTTGCCACCCCCATTGTTTCCGATAAAGGTACATCCTAAAGGACATCCTAGAACCGCAGAAGATATTTTCCTTTCGTCATATCTAGATGACACAGTTCCCGAATATGCTAACCCCGCACCGCATAGACCGTCTGCTGGGGGGGTTCAACGTCAAGATCAAGTATCTGTCACTGTGCCACAGCAAGCTCCGACACAAGTAACGACACAAGCTTCGGCAAGCACATCTGCTTCCGCGTCTGTCCCCGCAACTGATTCTACAGCCGTGTCTACACCTGTAGTGGCTGTAGCCCGTTCAACGAATCCTTTCACGTCCGACACCTCAGAGGGGGCTACTGGAGGTGCTACTAGCCTTCATTTCACGCCACCCAGAGGGAGTAAATTTTCTTTCCAAGAACCAGTACATGCACGTACGCCCAAACTTATAAACACCCGCACGCTTAGGGACCTTATGATAGATTGTAGATATGATCCGGTGCCCGGTAAAGATGACGAAATGGTCCTAGCATCGTTACGTGTTAGACGAGCTGCATCGTTTTTAGGGAGGCTACCAGGAATGGCTATGCATTTAGACAGCATAAATTATTTTGTCCAAACAGGAAAAGATCCTGAATGCATTAACAGAGCTATGGAGTATCAGAAAGTAGAAATACAGGGAGAATTGTTACGTTTTTTTGTAAACTGTGTGATCAGAAATCAAGACCGACCGGGGGTAGATCCGGAAATAATGCAAACTCTCACTAAATGGAGTCAGAATATATCCGATGGAAAACATGATAGACAAGGAAGTATAGTAGCCATGTGTCGAAAAATTAGGAAAGAAGTAGAACACATACATGCAGAGAGATTGGAAACAGACGAGTTCGAGCAGGATGAAGAGTCCGAATCAGGAGATTCAGTGAGACAGTCAGACACCATAGCCTATGTAGGTAGAGGAAGGTCCTGTACTAATACCAGATATGTTTCTGATCCGGTACATTCTGTATGTCCAAACAATAGCAGAACCTATTCGACACCTATAATAAATATGAAGTCTCCCGAACGTTTGTTTCAAGCTGCAGATAAAATACTCCGGGAACAAAGGGGTTACCACCTCCTCGATTCTATGGACGAACAAGAATTAGCTAGGTCAGCTGTTCATTGGATGGACAGTCCCGGTAAATATGGTGATGTGACAGTCGCACACACGTTTTTGAACCTCAGTCCAGATGAACAACGTTTGGCTGGGATCTATATGATTCAGCAACTTCTTATATTATATAAGAACGAACATGCTGATCCTGGTCCCTTACCTGACATATTAACTGAACTACTTACGGATAGATGGAGAGGTTCTAGTAACAAGTTAATTAAAGAAATACTAAGGTCACGCAAACAATACGTTCTTTTTGTAAGCCCAGATCCTTTCGCGATCCCCAACAAAGAAGGAACACCGTACTACATGGATAGACAGAATCCATTGCGAGAAGTGCACCCAATAAAGGGTGAAGACAATAATTTTCACCGTGTATTTGTATACACACCCATAACAAAAATCGAATTGTTAGAAATGAAGAAAGTAGTACCAAGTCATGACAAAGATCCAGCGGGTTTCCACCGAGAAATTAAAGACATGTTATTAATGGGAGAATACACTTATCCTGATATTATGACGATATTAAAGGTACTGATGCCTGCTGGCATTTATGAAAAACTGAAAGAAAAGGAGTGGGAAGTGGGAGACCAGAAGATAGATTGGACAGCATTAGAAACAGAAGAGAAAACCCGAACTGCAGGTTCAGGACTCGGGGATAAAGTTAAAGCATTACCAGGTTTACTAGTACAGGTATTGCCACGTTTATTGACTACGAAAAAGGAAGATTGGGGTGCAATCACAGCCTGCAAACAAAAGCAAGATGAAGACACAAGTGATTATTATGCACGATTTGAAAAATGTTTTGGTATAAACAGTGGCATAAAAGCAAGCAGTGACTCATATCCACATTTATTTGTGACAAAATTGGTGGAAAATGCATTGCCTCCAGTGAAGAATAGAATATTGAAATTCGAGAGTTCCTGGCAAAGTAACACTCCGTCACAAATGTTACAAATGTTACAGTATCATCATAATAGAATTAGGGATGAACAAGAACACGAGCATAGACGCATGAAGGATACCAAAATGAAAATGCTAGTTTCTCAGACAGTACCAGTGGATGGTCACAAAAAGGGTGTAACACATTCTGAAGATTCTGCAGTTCCTGTAAAAGGAACCTGCCATTACTGTAAACAACCAGGCCATTATGTACACGATTGTCAAGTCCTGAAACGTAATATAGCCACAGGTATTGCAAAAGAGAGACCACGATTAGTTAGACAGGATCAGAATGAACAAGGAGCTATGCAGCATGGACAGTCCATGCCAGCTCAGCAACAGTCTATGCCAGCCTCACAGCAGCCCATACAGTTTGTGCCAGCTGCACCTCCGTTGCCTACTGCTGCCACACAAATAACTTCACGACAATTGTACCAGACTGCACAGTATGAATACCCTGAGTACCAACGTTATGCATGAACCAGCCTAGAGAGGGAAGTTGACTTACCCCTTATCGAGATTCCTGTAGATCAAGAAGGACCTTATGTACATAGTGAATTATTAGGTCAAGACAGAAAATTCTTACTCGATACAGGGGCAAGTCGAACAACCATAAAACGTAGCGAAGTTCCAGGGGTACCCCTCTCAGGCTCTCAAAATGTTTCCCTTGGTTTTTCAGGAAAACCTATTGTTAATGAAGTATCACAGCCACTTCCGCTTACGATTGGTCCTTTGACACGAACTACTGATTTATTGCTTACCAAATCTTGTCCAGAAAACTTGTTAGGTATAAAGACACTGAAAGCCCTAGGGGCTATTATCTGTTGTTCTCCGGAAGGAGTAAGATTGTTTTTACGTGATTTTAAAGGTCATTATGTATCCAGAGACATGGATCCCCGACTACAGACTTTACCAGCGCATCTATGGGCACAAGGCCCTACCGATGTTGGTTGCATGAACATTACACCATATCGAGTCACACTAAAGGCAGGAGTGGTACTACCACGAATGCGACAATACAAGCTACCACAAGATGCTGTAGCGGCTTTACTGAAAATCATTGATGAACTTGTTGCCCAAGGAGTGGTTGTGGAAACTAACTCCAATGTATGTAATTCACCGATAATTCCGATTCTTAAACGAACTGATCCTATGGCCCCGCCAGTATATCGATTAGTTATTGATTTGCGCGAATTAAACAAGTGCATTGTGCCACAATTTCCTGTGGTCCCCGATATCTCATCATTACTGACAGCTATTGATTCTCAAGCTACATTCTTTACTGTAATTGATCTCAAGAATGCCTTTTTCAGCGTCCCAATAGATCCGGAAAGTCAATATTTGTTCGGATTTAGTTTGAATGGACGAAGTTTTAAATTCACACGCGCTCCTCAAGGATTTACAGAAAGTCCCAGCATCTACAGCCAAGCACTGAAACGAGAACTTGACAGTATACACATGCCAGTTGATACCGCATTGCTTCAATACGTCGATGATCTGCTGATCACCGCACGAAGCGAACCCGAATGTGAAAAAGCATCACTGACAGTTTTACATTTTCTAGCCGACAAGGGGCACAAGGTGTCTCCTTCTAAGCTGCAATTCTGTGTTCAGCGAGTTATTTATCTTGGTCACTCGCTGTCCAAGGAGGGAAGGCAGCTTACACCCGACCGCATCCAGTTAATTGCAAACATGCCAATACCCCAGACACAAAAGGAAGTACGGGCTTTCATAGGCCTCACTTCATACTGTAGGCAGTGGATTCCCCAATATGCATTTCTAGCGAAACCACTCATTCAGTTGACAACACAGGAGGCAGCCACGTCGACTGTCCTCCCTTGGACTCAGGAACACACACTAGCTTTTGAGAGCTTAAAGAAAGCTCTGTGTCAAGCACCTGTTCTAGCGACACCATGTTACAGCAAACATTTTACACTCTTTGTTACAGAACGTGCAGGTACTGCCTTGTCAGTACTCACTCAGGAACAAGCAGGATCATGCAAGCCATGTGCTTATTTCTCCAGTACATTAGATCCCGTAGCTCAGGCTTTGCCCGCGTGTCTGAAATCAGTGGCAGCAACAGCTTTAGCAATCAGACAAAGCGATGCCATAGTGTTAGGACATCCATTGACAGTACAAGTACCACATGCAGTAGAGGTTCTGGTGAATCGAACGCAAACACAACACTTGACCATAGCAAGACTTACTGGTTATGAACTGACATTGTTTCAGCCACATATAGAAATCAGACGTTGTAATACATTGAATCCTGCCACACTTTTACCCGTAATTGGAACAGACCCACTAGCTCATGATTGTGTTGAAGTTATTGAGATAAAGACTAAACCCAGACAAGACTTAACAGACGTTCCATTGTTAGATCCAGACCTGACGTTGTATGTAGATGGTTCGTGCATGAGAACAAGTACAGGAAATTTAGTTGCCGCATATGCAGTCACAACAGACACTGAAATTATTGAAACAAACAGTATAGATACTTTGTCAGCCCAAGCAGCAGAGCTTATTGCTCTAACACAAGCCTGTATTCAAGCCACAGACAAGAAAGTCAACATATATACTGATTCACGTTATGCATTCGGAGTCGTACATGACTTCGGGGTGCTTTGGCGAGAGAGGGGTTATTTAACTTCTCATGGAACACATATTCAGCACGGGTCCCTCATTCATGCTTTGTTAGATGCAATTCATTTACCGACTGCAATATCGATTATGAAATGTAAAGCACACACGAAGGTTACTGATATCATTTCTCAAGGCAATGATTTAGCTGACAGAACAGCTAAACAGACTGCTCAGACTCGTACATCCGACATGACAAAGCCAATAGTTCAGACACCAATACAGTGTATGACAATTAAGGATCCCACACTTGACGTAATTGATATACAGACACATGCTACAGCAGAAGAAATAAAGAAGTGGACTGAACTAGGAGGGATCCAGACAGATCAAGGATGGATGACGAAGGAGAAATCTGTGTGGTTTCTTCCTGACTCCATGGTCCAAGCAGTTATAGCTACAATTCACAGTCCAGCACATTTAGGAGAAAAAGCTATGTTAGACAGCATTCAGCATATTTGGTTCAACAAACATTTACGAGCAGCAGCTAAACAAAAAGTTCGTACCTGTATGATATGTTGTCAGTTTAATCCAGGAAAGAGTGTTCCCGTAGAGCAGGGTGGATTTCAGCCTCCTGACCATCCTTTTGAAGTCCTCCAGATGGATTATATTCAGATGGAACGATGTCGAGGATTCAAATATGTTCTCGTAGTTGTCTGCGCTCTCTCCCGTTGGACAGAGGCGTACCCCGTATCAGATTACACTGCCCCGACTACTGCCAAGCAGCTAGTTCGAGAATTCTTCCCACGGTACGGTTTACCACGTGTTGTATATTCAGATAACGGTCAGCCTTTCTCATCTGAGTTAATGAAACATGTTTCACTCTTGCTAGGGTATCAGTGGAGATTCCATTGTGTCCGACACCCCGAGGCAGCAGGTCTTGTGGAACGACATAATCAACTTTTGAAAATCAGATTGTCTAAAATATGTCAGGAAAAAGGTGTGGACTGGATAGTAGCCTTACCAGTTGCACTATTTTACATGAGAATGGTAGCACACTCTCGAACAGGGCTATCCCCTTATGAGGTGATCTTTGGCAGACCACCGAATATGTGGGGGACGCCTATACCCCGTAAAATAACTGATGTTGACTGTAATATGCTGACAGATTACCTGGCTTCCTTGATGTCTGCACTACAATCTTGTCGTTCACAGGTAGTCGCAGCTTTTCCCGACAACACTGAGGTGAAACCCCATGATGTAATTCCCGGTGATTTTGTCCTCGTCAGAAATTTTGATCGGAAGACCCAACTGGAGCCCAGGTGGAAACTTCCTAAGCTGGTCCTGCTGACAACCAGAACAGCCGTGAAGATCGAAGGGAGAAAAGGCTGGGTTCACTCCAGCCATATCAAGAAATTTCATGGACTTCCTCCTGACATGAACAGTCCTCCCCGTGTGTCTTCCCCCATTGACTCAAAGCTACCTTTGGCTGAGGCCAGTAGCACCGAACTATATAAACTAAAACTCAGGTCCAGACTTAAACCGTCGGACGATTTGATTGTTTAAGTCCTCTCCAAGGTGAAGCGGTTGAATCTGTCCCGACATGTTCCCCTTAGGTCTGAATCATGTACAGTCTAGAACAATAATGAAACGACATGCATACTGTAAATTACTGCGTAGCCACTGTATTGTGACTTTATTAATTTTGTTTCTCTTGAGTTTTATAATAATTACTGCAAGTATATTGTTGCATATGTATTATCCTGTTTCTAAACATGCTTTCAATATAACTGATGAACATTCTTTTAGTGACCTACCCCCACATGAGTTGTCCTATAGACTTGCGCTGCGTAATAACACTTTCATTAGTATGTTACATCATTCTCATCAGACTAGTAATGCCACAAATTGTTGGGTGTGTGGTCGACTCCCTCCCTATCAGAATAACAGAGGAGCTCTGCCTTTCTTTCCACATCCATTCACATATAATGGCACCTGTGGAGCATGGTTTAGTTTATTAAATTCCATAGATTCAGACACAGCAGTTTTTCAACACCATTGGATATGGGGAAATCTGAATATAGTGTTATACAAAGTCTGTCACCCTGACAAGGAGGGTCATCCCAGTAGAACAGGAACGGATCTAGAAAACGAAGTATACAGATTAGGTAACTTTACACCTAATCTCATGATTCTGAATGTCGAATCTGAAGTTGAGTTAATTTTGCCCACCATGTCAGTATTTCCAGTTAAGGGTGAATTATGTGTAAGGAAAGTTGGTTCCATACATATGGGCCATAGCAAATGCGTTACTGTTGTAGAATATAGTGATGAAGGCAAATCTTCATTTAGAGCTTCTCGCCATTCCTACTTTATATGTGGTCAGACGGCATACATGCGTCTACCTCTAGATTGGGATGGTACCTGTTACATAGCATTCCTTTTGCCACCTGTTTTCCTAGCTCCTCCTGATTATTATCGAAATACTCATTTAGTGCACAATAGAGAACGAAGAGATCTCCCAGTTGTCGATTATACTGAGACGGCATGGGACAAGTATGTAGATTTCAATAAAGGTATTTTTCCATACATAGGTACAATTTCAAATAGTAAACTGATACGTAGATTAACAAAGACTCTTGAAGCCGTAGTGAATGAGACTATAGCCGCCCTAGGCAATCTGACAGAGGAACAATCAGTGATGAGGATTGTTGTCCTTCAAAATCGGCTTGTCCTTGACGTCATCTTGGCCGATAGGGGCGGAGCTTGTAGGGTCATCGGATCCAGCTGCTGCGTATTCATACCAGAAAATTCGCCATCTGTATATAAAGCTATAACTCGCCTTCATAAGATTGTGAGCCAGATACACGAGGATCCAGGCACTTGGACTTGGTCCGGGTGGTTTTGGAGTGTGATATCAGCCTGGGGATGGAGAGTTCTATCCTTCCTAGGTATTGGCCTTCTTATACTATTCAGTTGCTGCTTATGCCTGCAATGTGGACCAGCGATTTGTGGTCTGTGTGCCACATCGTGTATTCCACATCAAGGTTTTCGTTCAAAATCCCGGAAGAAGAAAGAAGAAGAAATGATGCTCCATGAGCAAATCGATGGATTAATGAAGATTGATGTTTCTTGACGGGCAAGTAGGGGACAAGGAGGGAATGTGGAAAAGTGGATTTTCCTGACCAGTTATGTCCCCTATCTTGGACCCCAACGGTTCTATATGCATGTTACAAACACATGTATGTTCTCTCCAGTTCCAGTTTCAAAGACGCAAACACATGTGCGTCCACCATTAACATGTTCTCTGTCAGATCCGCCATTAATGGGCTGGATATTCAATTCCTAAGTATGAAAGGCCACCGACTGTATATGGCTAAGCTACTCCATTTTACAGTTCTGACGAAGTAGGCCCGATTCTGTCCTCAAAGCCTTTCCCTGCTCTCTGTCTCTGACAAGCGTCAGCTTGAGCTCGCATCTGTATCCATGAACTTTGTCCTATTTCCTGTGCAGCTAACGGTGCCTGCCTCGGCCAGTTTTCGCCTGCCTGCCAAGAAGCTGTATTTCACCTTCGAATTATCTACTTTGCTCTTCAGCCGATGCATTCCTGTCTAGTGATTTAGGTAAACATTTCCTTTAGCTCTCGAGCAAAAGGGCCTTGCCCCCTGTCTCCATGCAAGTAATTCATGGCTCAGTTGCCATGGAAAGTTTTCTGCCTCTCGCATCTCATATAGACACTTAGGCGCTTGTGCACGCACACAGTCAGTATAGTATAGATTCTGTCCGAGAGCCCTTCCTTGTGGATAACATAGTTCTTTAAACATAGGATGTTAGATATGATTTGGGATTTGGGATTAGGTTGACTTGACCCCCCAGACTTTTCGTCTCCACATGTAGAGCTAAATGTCAAGTCCCCTTCACCCCCTAGTTACACGTCAATTACACGTCATGCTGCTGCGCGCGCATCTAGGCCAAGTATTATCTTATAGATCCACCTATGTATGATAACCCTAGCCAATTATGTTTCTTTTATTCCTTATTACGCCTAGTTTCGATTACGTATTTAATTTGTCACTTTTCTTATCAAATTATTACGCCTCCTACATTTGTTTCATTGTAATGTACTTACTATAAAAATGCATGTCTATCAATAAAGTATCGTACTTCACTTCCTGAACCTTCTTGGTGACGGAACCTGAAGGCCGCGACTCGAGTCGGCCATTTTGGAATAAAGCCCATTCAGAAACCTCTTATACCACGGATTCTGCCTCTTATTATTCTGAGCTATTTTGATTAGAGATCTAGTATGAAATTCAGTCAGGTAAAGAAGAATTTATTTACCACAGTGTCCTGATGTCCAGGACAGTGGTGGGTTTACAACTGCTGTTAAATAGGTTTGTTGCCTACATGATAGAATTGGGCTTGCAGACAAATATTGTGAAATCGCACACCATGATTTTAGGGCGCACTCTCTTAAAAACAAGAGGTCTCTATAATATAAATGAAGAAAAACGTGTCTGTGTCACAACTTTTAATTATCTGGGTCATATTTCTGATCGCAAACGTTCCTGCTCTCACTTAATTAAAGTCAGGATTTCCCAGTTTAATCAAACAAAAGAGGCTCTTCTGAGGTTCACTAGGAAGCTCAGGTGCAAGTCGATGGATACCGTAAGAACAATCTATATGGCGTGGTGTTGTTCTGCATGGTCTATGGGCCCGATTCACAGAACTAACTTAAGCCAAAATCCTAAACTTACTACCATTTTGGAATTCACAGAAGGCAATTACTCATTTTAGTATTCACAGAAGACACTTACTCATTGATGAGTAAGTGCCTTCTGTGAATACCAAAATGAGTAAGTGCACTTACTCATTTTATTATTCACAGATGGCACTTATTCATCAATGAGTAAGTGCCTTCTGTGAATACCAAAATGAGTAAATGGTATTAAGTTTAGGATTTTGTCAAAAGTTTTATTCTGTGAATCGGACCCATAGGTTCCTGGGTGTGGGGTTATTGTGATACTGCCCCTCTTCGGGCGAATGAAAACATGTTTGTCAGAAGACTCTTGTCTGTCCCTAAATTCCTGCCCTCATTCATTTGTCACATGGAACTAGGCCGGCTAAAATTAAAATACCAAATTAAGCTGGCACCACTTAAGCTGTGGCACTGAGTGTGGGCAAAAGATGAAAAGGCCCTAAACCAGGACATTATAAAAGGTTGTCTACGCTTCGATAATGCCGACTGTATATCTCAGTTAAGATGTGTGAAAGACCAATTTGCCTTGCAGGTAGATCTAATCTTTTTGATAGTCCACAAGATATATCTTTTTTCTAAACAACAATCAAAGATAGATTTCCTGGCCTTTTGCCAGCAGCGAAGGCAAGCCAGGAAGTTGGGGAAGCAAAGAGTGTCCGCCAATATCCCACTAGGGACTAAAGACCAGATGGAACCTTTTCTATGTTCTCCTTTACAGCACTCACAGAGATTTTACTTGATACTGTTCAGATTTAATATAGTGCACCTTCTGGTGTTGTATCCTAGCAAAGCTATCCATGATCCGAGCTCACACCATGTCGTTGTGACACGCCCAGCATACATGTCACTTCTTTTTCTTCTGTAAGGTATATGCCACTTCTAGGTAAATGTCTTTACTCCCACTCTTGAGGACCCAAAATGTCAGATTATGCCAGCCTGCTCTATGCAAACTACACCTGCTATCATCTCAATACACCTGTTTGATGGTGTATAAATTAATCTCTGTGTCTGTTAGACTGAGAAAATGGTGGGGAAGTAATTGCATATCATACTCTGATGCTATAAGTGTGTGGGGGATGTTGACTGATTATCAATGAAATGCGATCAAATAGTACCTTTTTATATATTTATTGTGGTATTTGTAAAAATGTTTAATCATGTGTTAATGGAAATTTCTTTTATATGGTATATTGAATGGATTTTGGTATTGTAAATAAGATATATGGCTTTGTAAGTCTATGCTTTTATGCTTATATAATTTTATTTAACCGAATAATGCTTTTCATGACTGAGTGACTGACTGGTGTAAACACAGAATTAGTTTATTGTTAGTAAGGAGCCCACGTCCTGCAGCTCTTCCTCCAGTGAGTTCCAAGAACAATGACTGTAGTTTGAGTTGGAACCCATGAAGGAAGGATGCTTGAATGGTAGAGCATTATAAGTGTAAACATGCTGTGAGACAAGGATATGTTCCAGCATGGAACATAAAGGTAGGGCAGGTATTTACATAAGACATACAATACAATTTATAACACTGCATCACCTTTCCCCTTAACAAACGGAAAAAAAAACGTTTTAATGAACTTATGGTATTGCAAGCAAATAATGATGAAAAAGAGAGGTCATAATGGAATTATTGCATATAAAAATCTGTAAGCTTTAAAGGCATTGGCACATTGCGAGAAACTCTAAAGTTTGGTCTTGAATATTGTACTGGTGCAGTTGGTACACAGATCTGTTACTTGAATCCACATCTGTCCTAAATTCTGGCATATTTGAGGAAACTAGTGCATTAGACACTGTGAATCTTGACTGGAATTCTGTAGTATCATTCACAGTATACCACCAATCACCTCCACAATCTTCCTCTCTCAAGTTGCCTTTGTACTTGCTTATCCTGCTGGCTTGTTCCAGAGACAATTTTACCAGAGCCCTTTTCCTCCACCAATCTTTTTTGTCAAGCTGAACAGAACCCTTGGCAAACCTAGTTACTTGGACAGGAGCATAAAATACTGATTCCCCCTTCTTAACTTGAGTTGTACTCTAAATCATGACCCAGTCTGCAACTTGAACATTCACTCCACATGTGTTATCAAAATACTTTTTGTGAGTAGACTATAAAGAAGAGACTCTTTCCTCGACAACTTTTTTCATGTCACAATGCCAACCCTTTTGTTTAAAAACTAGGGCTCTTATCCAGTCTAGATACTCCTCACATCTGATAAGTCCATTCCTAAGAAGGGGAATAGGTGAAAACACTTGTTGTGTTAGGAGGGGTTGTCAAGTTTGTCCACAACTTGTTTCACAAACATTCTTCAACAGGAAGCCTGCTGGCTAAAGCAGCTTGTGCACCTTCCTTAAGAAATCTATTAATCATTTTCACAAGTCCATTTGAAGTTGGCAAGTACAAAGCCACCTTCAAATGTCTAATGTGAAACTGATTAATTAAATCTCTCATTTGTGTGGAAGTGAAGAGTGTGCGTTGTCTGTTACTATTTTCTTGGGAGGACATTCAATTTACAAAAAAGTCTGTATGAATTTATTTACAGTTGAAGTGTTGGGTGCAGAAACAAATTCAAAATAGACCCACTTTGAAAAGTAATCTATTACAACTAATTGATATTTCTTATCAAGTCTTAACAGCTCAAAAGGGCCTGCAAAATCTAATGCTGCCTTACTCCAGACATCTTCAGGAAGTGGTTGTGTTTCAGTGTTGTTTGGTGTGTTATCCAGTGTTTGTTCGATGTCAAGCATCACACCTGGAAATCCATTCAAAAACATGGGATTCCAAAGATGGCCACCAGAAAAAAAAAAGTTTGCAAGTGCCACCTATTCCTAAATGGCCTAGATGAGTGGTATTTACTAATTTTTCTTAGATAGAAGAGGGCCGGACGCATACATCATTACCGTTGAGCACACCCTCCAAAGTGTACAATTCACTCCCCACCTGAGCAAAAGGCTTCAGGGGAGTTGTTAAAGACCTTTCTTTGGACCATCCTTTTGTAACGAAACTCATTCATACAACAAGCCAAAGACACAACAAATTCATCATGTTGATTGGAGGCACGCAGTGGCATCCTAGAAAGACAATCAGTTCTTAAATTCTTTCCTCCAGGAAGGTAATTTATTATAAGTTGTATTTCTGTAGGCAAGATAGACGTCTGACAAGCCTAGCTTATGTGTCACCTGAACCACTTCCATTGAACATATATGTAAAAGTGGCTTGTGATCAGTATATATCTCAAAATGTGTGCCCCAGGAAAAACATTTTGAATTTTTCAGTTGCCTAAGAGCTGGCTAATGCTTTCCACTCAATTGTGCTGTAATGTGACTGAGTGTGTTTTAATGAACATGAAGCAAAAGCAACAGTTTGTTCATTGTTATTTATCATTTGGGACAATTCTGCTCCTAAACTAATTTGACTGGCATCAACCGTAAGTATGCATTTATATTCTGCCTTAAAAGGTGACAAGACCAGTGCATCAACCATCAAATTTTTTATTTTTATGAATGCCAAGTTTGCTGTATCGTCCCAGTCAAATTTTGCTCCCTTCATGAGGATGTTGCATAGCGGTTGAACCACCAGAGCATACCCCTGAATAAATGTAGAATAGTACTCGCTCATCCCCAAGAAAGATTACAATGTGTCTTTATCTCTGGGAGGTGTCATATCTGTTATAGCCTGTATTAATGAAAATGTAGGCTTTATACCATTTCCTGAAATATGATGAACAAGATAGTCTAAATCTAGTACCAAGAAACAACATTTATCATGCTTAAGATTTTTACCCACATTTCTAAAGACTTCTAAAACTTTTTCAAAAATAAAATTTTGCTCTTGACTCTAAGAAAATAAGTACATCATCCTAATAAACTTGCGTACTAGCAATGCCAGACAATATTATGTCCATCAATTTTTGAAAGACACTCGTAGCAGACACCTGGCCGAATGGTAACTATAGAAATTTTACATCTCATAATGTAGTGATAAATATAGTTAGCCCAGTGCGTCTGCAGCAAGTGGAATTTGATGATAGGCAGAGCGTAAATCCAAAAGCGAGAAAAAGTTTGCATGGCCAAAATTTGCCAGAAGATCTTGTATTTTATGCAATGGGTGGCAGTCCACAACTATGTTTTTGTTTACTGTGCATAGATCTACACAGCGACAAACATCTTCAGCTTTCTTACGTACTACTACAATCTGGCTAACGTATTCAGAAGAATCAGTGTTGGTTACAACCCCTTCTTCTGTAAGTTTCTCAAGTAATGGTTTAAGTTCCGGTCTAACGCTGAAGCGTACGGGTCTTAACTTATGAGTAATTGGGATTGTTTTTTTCTTAAGTTCCATTAGCTGCTCAAATTTATATATATTACCAATTTTAACCTTGAAAATTTCAGGATTTTTATAATTTCATTATTTTCTTGTGTACTTTCTACTATTGAGGCAATCAAGACATGATTGACAACAACAGGATTTTCCTAACCTGGGACAAGCATTAAACATAAATTGGCTAAATCTTGCCAGAAAACTAACTATATTTTTGCCTTTGATTGCCACATAGATGTTTGTTGTGGTTTCTCTTCCAAGACACTAATTTTTCTAGAAAATACCCCAACATCCCTGTGTCCTGGTCTCCGTATGCTTTAGGAAAAACATCTGGAGGATTAAGCGGTTTACTCATGGCCCAACAATGATTATATAAAACATCAGAAATTATAGTAATGGGTACCCCAGAATCCACAATCATGTTTAATTTGAGTCCCCCAACACATACATCACAAAGGGGCCTTTAATCGGTTTCACACAGAAATTTGCAGCATCAAGTGTTAGTATTATTTTAGAGAAATCATGTGTGCACACAGCAGTGCTTGTATTAATGTCCACACTGCTTATTTGAACATTACACCAATTTCTCCTACAAACACTTTGAAAATGACCCATTTTGTGACACTTATTACAAGGTGTACCAAATGCTGGGCAGGATGTGTGATTACTAAGAAGGATTTTTGAACCACATCTGAAACAATAAGGAGAAATTTTCCTTTGTAAGTTTTTTTAAATTACTTTTTCCTTATAGGATAGTGCATTAATAAAATCCAGTACTTGCACAGAATTGACTGTGTGAGTAGTATACTCACTTGCCATTCATCTACTGGATAAAACGGAATGCTGTATGCCTTTAGCTATGTCCATGACCTTAGCTAACATTGGTTCACAACAGCTGAACAGAATTCCTGAATTTTCTTCCTACTACAACTATGTACAAATTGGTCCCTAATGTAGGTATCCAGCGAAGCACCAAAATTACAATTCAATGCTAAGTTCCTCAGTGCAGAAATATATTGCTCAACTGTTTCTTGTGAGGTTGCTTCCTCTGGGAAAAATTGAATCTCTCTAGCAAAACACTTTGTTGTTTGGTGAACTTATTCGCCAGCCTGGCGATAGATTCAGAGTACTCATTCCAATTGACAGAATCTGTGGATGGTATAACTTAAGATAAGTTGCCAAATATTTACTACCTTCTGTTTCCAGAGGGCTGAACAGAATGGCTGGTTTCCTTTGATCAAACCTATCTGCATCGATTTCTATTAGGTAGTTCTGAAGTGACCTTAACCATTTTTTCCAAGGTTGTTGTTGCTTCCCTGGATGTTGTAAAATTGGTTGTATTTGCACAACCTGCTGAATGGTTCTCATAGTAAAATCAGTAAACATATGGTTTCAGTTTTGAAATAATGAAAATACAATTGTTTAAATACCGAAGCAGAAATTGTGTGAAGAATGCTGCCAAAAATCTAAGTTGCTGAATGCAACTTGTAGTAGTATCAGTAGAAATATACTTTCAGTTTTGAAAGAAAATAAAGTAAATGATAATAATTGTTTACATACCAAAGTACCTAATATGCAAGGAATGCTGCCACACTCAGTCCGTTTGAGGTTTTGAATGAGCGCTTTGCAGCAACTGTTAATTTAGCACCATGTGAAACATTAAGAGCAAAATTAGTTAAGTGTGTAAAAAATAATGGGACTTCCTCTCAACTCAAAATGGCTGCCTTCAGCAACGTGTTAACGTCAAGGTAGCACGTGGCGAGTTTCTTGAGTATGGCTCATTATCCAGTGGTTGCTCGTCACCGATGTCTTGCTAACGCTGAACAGTGGCGCAGTCGCCACGTCAAGGTACAGCCGAAATCGACAGGGTGCTCACGTAGTGATCTTAAGTATGGGCATCTAGAAGTTCAGAAGGACACTACCAAGGTAGAGTGTGAAGATCCTCAGCATGCAGCTTCTTTTCTGTGGCAGAGCTTAAGAAAGCAGCGCAATTTCAAATTGGCAAAAGTTGTTAATTCTTGATGATGGGCTCCTGCGGTTTGTAGCTCGTCGATGCCAAATGTAAAGTGAAAATTAGCAGGCAGCAATTGGTGTAAACAAAGAATTTGTTTATGGCTAGTAAGGAGCTCACATTCTGCAGCTTTTCCTCCAGTGAGGTCCAAAGTCAAGTTACTATAGTTGGAGTTGGAACCCATGGACCAAGTATGCTGGAATGGTAAGGCATTACCAAGGTAAACATGCTGCGAGACAATGATATGCCCCAGTATGCAACATAAAGTTAGGACAAGTATTTACATAAGAGTACAGTACAATTCATAGCACTACACTAGGGGATTGGAACAGATTGTTAGGTTGCACATATATCTCAAGTAGTGAGGTGACAACTCCTTCAGGGACTTAAGAGAATTCAGATATATATAGCTGGGTGGTTGCTTACAGGTCCAATGGGGTTAAGGATGGGCTTCACTGTGGGATATCCGCTGCCTTCATTATGTTTGGGGGCAAGTGTGACTCAACCGAGTAAATTAGGTTCTGTGACAGTTGTAGGAGTATCACTCTCTATCACTGAGCGATATTGCTCCAGCCATTTAATATTGCTCCAGCCATTTATTTCTCTCTCATGGTCTTCGGGCTGTAAAACCTTGAATCTACTCTGATAGCATGCTACCACTTAAGACATATGTGCTCACTTTATCAAAGGCTGCATTTGATGGTTCTTGGAATGTTACCCTCTGATTTTCCTGCACTGGTCAGTCTACATTTGCTATAGGCAGACTTGACTTTACATGTTTGTGTTGCTAATGATCTATTAAACAGCAATATTTTCCATGAGTTTCAGATTGAACATGCTTTGTACATTTATGTGACTTTTTATAAATAAAGATCAAGGTCTCAGTTATTTTTTCTGATTTTAGGGTAAAACATATTTTTATTGCCCAGCTCTGAATGAAGAGGGGGCATGTTGTGGGAAGGAACTGAAACTTGCCATGATCCGGAGTGCTGCAATGTACACTGTGGGACTTCAGAGACTGCGTGACTTTGAAGAAAAATTGTCTAAAATGGCAGACCAACAGTGCTGTCAGTATACGGAGGTGAGTGTATTTTATGTTAGGTCCAAGCACTGTCCCACAAAATGTAAGGCCTCCCAACCTATACTGTGCAATAGGCCACCTGCACCGTTGGAAAAGAAACAAGTCATGTAGCTTGCATCTTTATTTTTACTTACTTTATTACTCTGTTAATAATATTTATTTTTCTAAGCAGTCATGGACACCCTGAGTAGGCTTCACGGACCCCCAGCGGTCCTTGGAGCACAGGTTAAGAATTACTGGCCTGGGAGCAAAGTAGTAGTCAGAAAAATAAAGTACACCCCTCATGCACTACATCCCAATGGCACCAAGTGAGCAAGCAGGGAAACACGCACTCATTCATCTTTCTTTTTTTTTTGTCTATCTTTCATTCCAATGTTTTTGTCTATTTTTTAATGTATTTTCTTTGTTTACACCTTTCATCCTCTTTACATTGTTTATTCTCTATTTACTTCATTGCTTCCATCATCCTTTCTTTCCTTTGATCCTTTTCCTCCCTTTATTCCATCTTTCTCTCCTCCTTTGCCCTATCCATCTTTCCTTCTCTTCATCATTTGTCTTTTTTCATCTGTCTTGGTTTCTTTCTTCATCTCATCCTTTCTTTTTCATCTTTCTTTCCTTTAGTCTTTACTGCTGCTCATCTTTCTGTCTTCCTTTATTCTCTCCATCTATCCTTCCTCTCCATCTTTGCTTCCATCGATCCTTTCTTCTATCCTTCTCCAGATGCATCCATCACGTTTCTCTCCATTCCTACCTCCATCATTCCCTCATTTCTTTGCTCTCTTGACCCATTTGCTACTCTCCACCACAGCTCTGTCATACTAGTAACTGGCAATGGAACTAATGAGCTTCAGATTTTCTACTAATGTTTCCTTTAAAAGAAAAATATGCCAGAAACAACAATTTAAAGGGTCTATGCAGCACAAACCTTCCCAGTGTTCCCACTCTCTCTCAAGCAGCTAAAATGGGGGATTCAGGACACCCTTGGCTAGGGGTGAAATGGAAGTAGGGGTCTCTAGAGACAGGGAAAGGGAACCAGTGTCTGCCTGGCTCAGCTCACCTTAACATGAGTACAGAAAATGTGTGGCTGTGATTGCAGGGAAATGAGCTGAGGGCTGGGGCAGCATGAATCTGTCGTAAAGAATCTAGGACCCTGCAAGAGACCACAGTTTCAATGCTGAACGAGTGCAGATTGCTTCTCTACACCATGTGCATCTGTGCACAGACCTAAGACTTTGCTGCAAACAATGCATGAAATGAACCCACATGTTGTTATTGTCCGAATTACCGTGCCCTTCAGATTCCTGCTGTCTGTGTGAGAGCTCAGTTCTTCATTTAAGTCTGGACAAAGACAGTAAGTAGGTGCAACCAATGGGGCGTATTTACAAGGCCATTATGCCACCGGCATGTCACTTTTTGCTATGCTCCATTGGCGCTGCATCCTGCTCAATATTTATAAGGCAGCGTATTGCCTTTCAAAGAATGAATTCTCTGCAGCCAAAGTAGATAAAAGATATCGATTTATTTCCAGCAGAAGATCTCACCCTTCACAGCCAGTAAAGAAACCAACTGTTAACCGTCCTCAACCCTCAATACATCACTATGCGACATCACCTGGTTCCAATTACATATACAACATTCCACATGCCAGTGGAAGGGAGATGACATCACACAGCCACTGTAAACAAGCAGAGGCGTTTCCAGCTGGTGACCTGCTTATTAGCATACTCCACACCTCCTTTCCTTATAATTCCAAAACCAAAATAAATAAAAAAATTATATAAAATACGAATAAAGAAAATAAACAATAATGGCAAATGTAATAATACAAATACACTTTTAAGTATAATCACTCAAATACATAGGACGTCTCACAATCTTGTCTAAGTGTCTTTTACCACCACTCCAAGACGCTGCACTGTCAGGACAAGTATTACCACCCCCAGACGATGTACATAGACCAACCAAGTCAGGCATCCCAGCATCTCGTTTGAAGACTGCGATTCTATCAAGGTTCCAAAAGCGATGGTCTTGTGTTTTCACTGCATTGTTGAAAATCTTAATAACACGCATAGGACTTAAAAATCTGGATTGATTCCCAGACAAACCGGGACGTTTCACAGTCACCAATCGCCCACTTTGACCTCTGTTTTCTTCACAGCGTTCCTGTTGTCGAATTACCTTATCCACTCAGTAGCCTTAAGTTCTTCTCTAATGCATACACTGCTATCATCATCCATTCTTCCCCTCAAACCCCATACCTGTTCACCCACGGTGGTTAAAGGTAGGGGTTCGGAAACCTACCACGGAAAAGTTGGAAAGGTGTTTTTCCAGTTGTGCTGTGGGGTGTAAATCTGTACATTTCTACTTTTTTAAAGACCTTCTTTTTACAGTCCAAAGCATTAGACTTAGCTATGTTAATAGTTTCTTTGAGAACTTTGTTGAATCTTTCGACCATGCCATTGGTCTCTGGGTGATAAAGTGCACACACCTTATGCTGTATCCCTGTCTTGGCCAGAAACTCCTCCTTTTCTTTTGAAATTAATTGCGCCCCATTATCGGTCAGAATGGTTTCAGGTGCCCCTTCTCTGGACATCAGATCATCCAGGCACCTAATGATATGTCCAGTATCAATGATAGAGCTAAAGAAAACTTCAGGCCAACAAGAGCATGTGTCTATGACCACCACTGCATACACCTGAGGACCCTTAACATGAATAGGCCCCAGAATGACGAGAGCAATATCTTGCCATGGACCTGTGGGCCGCTTCCTTACAATCATGGGCTGTACCCGAGGACTCTTGGATTTTTCACTCATCTCACAAAGAAGGCAATCATGCACAATTCGCTCCACCTGCTTATCCATACCAGGCCACCAATAAGAAATGTGCAACCCTTCTTTTGTTTTTTTAATACCCAAATGTGTTTAATGTGCTGAATTAATCAGATCTCTTCTGAGGCTACTAGCAGGGACCAATCTTGTTCTCCGAAAGAGCAAATCTTTGAACACACCAAGTTAATCTTTCACACTCCAGTAAGACTTGGTGCATTCAGGCCCAGAGTTTTTACTGTTCGAACCCCTCTGAATGAGTGACATTACCCCACTCATCTCAAGATCAAAAGATGTCTCCTCATGCCACCTAACCTCAGCAATTGCTTCACTCTCCACCAAGCATACCCATTTGGCCTCATCTTCATTCTCCATCAACTCAACATCCAAAGTTGAGTGCACCTCCTTGGAAATGAGGCGTGACAACCTGTCAGCTAACCTATTGTCCACTCCTGCAATATATTTCATCGTAAAACTATATACTTGTAACACAATAACCCACTTAGTGTTCCTACTAGAGATCAGGTCCAACCCTTTCTTGTTGAATAATTCAACCAGAGTTTTATGATCCGTGCAAATCTCAAAGTCCACCCCCCACAGAAACTATTTTAGTTTTCTTACAGCCCAATGGACAGCAAGGGATTCCCTTTCCACAACAAAGTATCTGGATTCTGCATCTCTCAAGCTCCGAGACAAGAAGATTATAGTTGTCAAACCATCAGACCCTTTTGTTGCAATACAGCCCCCAAAACTCTATGCTCGCATCTGTGGTTGATATATATATTTTTTTATTAGGATCAAAGTTTTTTAAACAGGGGGCATCATTGAGGCATTTATTTTTTATTAACAGTTTCAGCTCAAAATACCATATGAAAATACAGAGTAAAGTGCATAGCGTAAAGTGCAAAGTGTATAGGTGCTCGAAATATCTTACAATTAACAACATTGCAATAATATATAAATATGTCAGTTTAAAAATGTCCAACTGTTATGTTTCTTAGCAGCAGAAAAAGTCCATATAGAATGAGAAATTGCACAGTTACAAAAAACACATATTTAAAATTCATAAGTGTTCAATATAGGATAAAATTAGCCACATATTATATCCTAAAAGTACATAAGGCAGACTTTCCAGAATCGCCTATTGTGCTTAAAATCCCAAAACTTCTGAATTTAGACAATCTGCCAACAGTCTTTACACCCAAAAACCCAGACTAATTTCCTATGGAGCTCCAACGTTTCTCAAATTTCCTAGATGATCCTGATCTTAATGCATATCTTCTCTCAAATTCTTTAACTTTACTAAGTTTCGCTCTCCATGCTTGAAAGGAAGGTATCTTATTGCTGCGCCAGTTTTGGAGGATTAGAAATCTTGCTACTAAGGGTGATATAAATAAGCATTCTTCTTGTATATTGCTTAATGTTATATTTGGGGAACATCCCAAGACTACAATATATTTATCAATGGAAATAGAGTGGTCTATGGTAATTCTGAGATATGTTTCAATTTCTTCCCAAAGATTCCCAATTTTTGGACAATCCCAAACAATATGTGACCAAGTGCCTCCTCCTTCTTAAGCACAGCGAAAGCACCTATATTCAATTTGTGGATAGATATTTTGCAAAAATAATGGTGTCCTATGAATTAGCCTTTTTATATAGAATTGCATACGTTTAAAATTAGCACCTCTTATAACTGTAGCATTCAGTTTGTTAATTCTATTCCAAGTTATTCTTGGAAGCTGTAGATCTTCTCTTTTCCACCATTTGTCTCGTATTTTTTCATAGCTGGGAAAAGATTTATTATCATCAAAGATTTTCGCACATGCGCTAACTGATCGTTTTATCGGGGCTTCAAAAGCTTCACTTATGCCTATACTTGTTGTTATAATTCTGGCATCGCTATTTTCCAGAAAGTGTCTTATATCAATGAATGACCATTTAAGCACATCTTTTGAGTGAAGGAGCCCAATTTCTATCTCGGGCCATTTTTTCCAGGAGTTGGAATTAATAAAATCTCTAACTTGCGTATATCCTTTCTCCTCCCACTTTCTTAAAATGCCTGTTTCTAGCAATCTCATCTCCCCAGTGTAAAAAAGAGAAAGCTTTGTTAATCCATTTATCCCGGGAATGCTATAAAATGCTAACAGTTGAGTTTTTTGTTTAAAAATCCATTAGAGAGCCTTATACCATACTTTCTTTGGGTACTTAACTATTCTTGTTGGATCTAAAACTTTATACTCCATTAAGATCTTATTCATAAAAAAATTATCTACCTCCAGGGATCTGACTGAAAAAATAATCTGTGGCTATTGTGTGCAAAATGTGCATGATAATAGTTTCTTATGTTTGGAAGGGACAGCCCTCCCTCTTCAATAGAGTAATTTAAAGTGCTAAGTGCCAGTCTAGGTGTTTTATTAGCCCATAAAAAGGATGAGAACAAACTGTCTATCTTCTTAAAAAAAGACGCTTGTAATGCACACGGAGCAGCTGCAAACAAAAAATTGAATAGAGGCAGGATAGACATGTGTATGAGTGCCACACGGCCTATTATTAATAGTGGGAGTTGATTCCATTGCGTTAAAAGACGTATGACTTTTTGTATCAATGGGATATAATTCAATTGGAATAAACCCTCTACCCTCTCTGTCACATAAATCCCTAGATACCTCTTTGGGCGAGAATTATACACTGACCTAAAATTTGGCAATAGTGTATCGGCGAAGCAATTGCATAGCACAATTTCAGTCTTGGCCTTATTTGTTTTATAGCCCCCTACTGCCTGAAATTCCGAGAAAATTCCTAGGATTTCCTCCTGAGTGTCCTCTTTGGAATTTAGAAAAAGGACAATATCATCGGCATATAGTTTTATATTAGACATCCCTTGTAGGAGAGCAGTATGTGCCATTTTTTGTCTGATCGCTATTGCCAGGGGTTCTATAAATAAGGCGAATAAAATCGGGGATAAAGGACAACCTTGCCTAGTACCCCTAGTTATTCGACAGGTGCCTACATTTATAGAGTTAATTAATATTTGCGCATGTGAATCCTTGTATAGGATTCTTATTAATTGTATGAACCCTTCTGGGAAGTCAAAACTTTCCAAAATAAAAAATAAACACTCCCATGATACCAGGTTGAATGCTTCCTCAGCATCTAAAAACCTTACCGGAGCCTCTATCTTATTTTTATTCAAATACTCTAGTGCTTCTATTAAAAATTTCGTGTTGGTAGAAAGATGTCTCCCAGCCACAAATCCTCATTGATCTACATGTATAAGTGAGCCCACGATTCTGTTAAGTCTGTTTGTAAGCAACTTTGTAAAAATGTTATAGTCAACATTGAGGAGACTTGTGGGTCTGTAAGAGTTGACATTTTCCCTATTTTTGTCCTTCTTCAGAACGCTAACCACTACTGCTGTATGAAAAGATGCCGGAGGTTCAACACCTTTAAGTAAGTGGTTAGCGAGTTTTAAAATGTGTGCGTTGAGAGTTGTGGCGAATCTTTTATAAAAATTCGACTGGCAGACCATCTTCTCCGGTCGCTTTACAGTTTGCCATAGAACCGATCACCAATTCAAGTTCTTCATTTGTGAATTCATCTAATAGTACTTCTCTTAATTCCCTATTTAAGTGGGGAATTGGCAAATTATCGAGAAAGCCTGAGATATGGTCAGAAGACATTTGATGATCTAATTGACAGATTCCCTTGTAGTGCTTAAAAAAGGCATCCCCGATGTCCTCGGTTCTAGTTAGTCGTATTTTGTCCACTTCATCCCAAATACTTTCAATTTTATTTCGGACCTGTTTCTCTTTTGCCCACCATGCTAAGAGCTTCCCTGTATATTTGCTCTCTTCGTACACTGTCTGAAGATAAGTCATACTTGCTACATCTCCTAGTTGATAATAATACTCCTGCATCATTTGTATTTTTGCCTTGCAGTAACTCTTGTTTTGTATTTAAATTTCTATCCTTAATATACTCCAGGTTCGCCTGCGCAAGTCTTGCTTCAATCTTTAATCTTTCCTCTTTTTTGCCCTTTGTTGGGGGATTTCTTTCGAAGTAATTATACCTCTTAGTGTAGCCTTAAATGCATCCCAAACTATATTAGTTGGAGTAGAGTCTTTATTGATGGAAAAAAAGACGCTAATCTTATTGGGAATTTCTGTACACCAAGACTCGTTTTCCAGATTAAATTTATTAAAATACCACCTTCGAGGCGCTTTTCCCTCCCAGTCTACAAAACAATTTCTATTTTAATTAAGGCATTGTCGGAAAAGGCATTTAAAATATGATCATACTTATTAACAGTAAGGTCGTCTGGGATCAAGAAGAAATCTATTCTAGATGCTGAGTCATATTTTGCCAAAAAGCATGAATAATCACACTTTTCCGGAGTTTGAAGGCGCCATCGATCTACTATGTGTAAATAATTTTTACAGCTAGACAGAGCAATAGAAACCTGATGTTTGTTTTGTTTTTGATCCTTCCTAGAGGAGTCTACTGAGGGGTCCTGGAGAAAGTTCAAATCGCCCTCCCATATAATAGGTCCGGGGATACATGATAGGGCCTGCTTAAGCTGTAACAGTGGGAGCGGGTTATCAAAAACAGGTGCATAGATTGTGGCCAGGGTATCCTCCTGGATCCGTCTGCATTGTTTTTACTTGAAATTGCACATGTTTACCAACATATATGCCCACCCCCGCCTGTGCACTCCCTGCATTAGATGAACAATGAAAGCCTGCCCAATTCTTAAGAATTTTGCTTGCGTCCGACATACTCCGAAAATGAGTCTTTTGTAAACAAATAACATCCGGATTATATCCTCTGAGCCAGCTTTCAATTGCATGGGTCTGGCGTTTTTTATTAAGACCATTAGCATTAAAAGAAAGAATCTTTAGATTTTTCTAACTCATAATTAAGCTATATAAAAAAATACATATCGACCTTGCCAACTGCCCCGGTGGACACACCTTGTAGACCTGTACCTCTCAGGCCCCAAATCCTTACATGAGCATCTAGAAGAAATCTAAAATATATATCTTGGTGTACAGAATAGGTCTCTAAAGTATGAAATAGCAGCAGAAGAATAGCTTTAACAGTAACTGGGATATTTAAATTGACTTGTTCTAGCATAAACCAAGACCATAAGCATAGAAAATAAATTTTCTAAATGCATACATAGCAGCTAGGGATCAAAAAATGCTTACGTGAAAAATACAGTACTTATGATAACAAAGGTGACTAGTGCGAGCATGTTTTCGAGCTACATCAAAACTATAATAAGTGCCCCCTGCTTGATTGTAATTGATCATTAAGAGCCTCCAAGAGTAATCCCTAGAAGACAACAGTCTATAGTGCAAATTTAGCAACAATAAAAACAGGAAAACTTGCAGCAGATTAAGCAGATTAAATTGTATAGCAGCTGGGATCCAAAGTGCAAAGATTGCATAGAGTGCATAAAGTGCCTATAGGGTATGTGATAAAAAATAATTTTTGCCCCATCAAAAAGGCACCTTTAAGGAGCTGTGGACTTAGATGCATATATGGCATAAATAACAAACCAGACAGACGATTATAATTGACATTTTAAAATAGTACCTATGCACACCCTGAAAATGTAAATCACCAAAAAAGAACTCTCCTTTTTTTAAATGCTTCACTCCCTCCACCTCCCCCTCCGAGCCCCCCTCCCCAGAAGGACGGAATTACCCACTATTCCCCCTTCCACCCCTCTTTACTGGATGCCATCTTGCTGCATCCTGATGCGCCCTCTAGTTCACCTTACGCCCACCCTTAATCTAACGGATTTTGCATTGATATGACTTTTTATCTATTGCCACCTCAGCCTTTTTTTTGCATGTCTCAAACAAATCTTCTCCTCAGGTAGTAGACAGTACTTCCAAAAGAGATTGAGCCTCGTGGGTGTCCGAGAAAATATAACATTTTCCTCTGGCTAATACTTTTAGCTTAGATTGTTGAACAATTGTTGCTTGGGCACCTTTCCCTTTGAAAGAGTCAATCATCTTGACGAAATCCTTCCGCCTGCGTGCTGAAGCTGCAGACATGTTCGAAAATATTTTTAAATGTTGGATCTTTGTAGTGGAGAATGATCTTTTTGCTATTGCTGGGCTTAATATTTTCTCATTAATTCTATAGTACGAAAAGTTCAATAGAATTGTACGCGGATATTTTGCATTTGATTGCTTCTGTGCTGGAACTCTGTTAGCCCTAGTAATTGTGATGTCTCCTTGCAGCTCTGGCATTACGTTCCTCAGGAGTGACCCAGTGCATTCAACCATTTCAGCACTTTCTGAGCCTTCCGGGATTCCAACTAGACGTAGATTGGATCGTCTATTGTAATTTTCTAAGTCCTTGGGCTTTAACTCCATCTGGCTTTTACTTTTGCTTAGATCTTGCAGATCTTGCTGCATGGCTGAGATATCCTCTAGGTCAGAGATACGACTTTCAGCTTCTGCTAGTCTTTTTGGGATATTGAATATATTCTCTTCCAATTTGGTCAATCTTTCATGTAGCTGTGCAACCTCGAGTGTTTGAGATACTTTAAAATCCCTGTACTCTTTTAGAATAATTCCTTAAAAAAATGTTAGCGAGTCATCTCCACCCATCTCACCTCCCAAAGACACTGGTTCCGGTTCAGATTCGATCTCTTCAATAATTCCTTGACCCCCACTTACTACGCCTTTTAAGGGCTGCGCTGCTACTTGCTCACTTTGAATGGAAGGAACAACATCTCCACCAGGCAGTAGGGGTTTGTCACTTCTTGCGTAAGTAATGGCCGTTGAGCTGGTTGAGCTGGGCCTCTTATCTCCTCGGAGCTGGCTTGCACACAGTCTTTTGGCCTAATCTGATATGACGGGAGCTTATAAAAGAGAGGGTATTGCTTAGAGCTAAGCAAAATTTGATTATTAAGACTCTGGATCTCTCCATCTGAAATTTGGTCTGGGCAGCTCTGCGTCGCCTTTCTGCTCTCCAAAGGGTTGCAGAGTACATTCTTCTCCATTTCCAGATCATGTATACACTCATCATCCGATGAATCATTAAGCACACTCTGCTCAGTCTGCTTTTCCTTCTCGGCCAATGCCTTAGCCTTCAGCTCCATCCTCTGTTGAGCATTCCTCTGACCTCTGCGCATCCCCCTTGGAGCTGTTGTTTGCCCTGACATTTCT
Source organism: Triturus cristatus (assembly GCF_964204655.1). Classification (NCBI taxonomy): domain Eukaryota; kingdom Metazoa; phylum Chordata; class Amphibia; order Caudata; family Salamandridae; genus Triturus; species Triturus cristatus. The sequence goes on from NC_140594.1 coordinate 784,197,417, forward strand.
GAAGTTTCTTTCTTTTCACCTGCTTTAGTTTGTTTCGTGCACATCTCCGATTCTATGGATGGGGCAGATAAGTAAAGCAGGGATGCTCATGCACACCAACGCCCTAGAATTGTCAAATGCCTGGTTGACCATGCAGCCTTTAAGAAGGGAGCCCCTTGGTTGAGACTGAACACCAAACCACCTGACCGAAGGCTAATAATAATATTCCAACTTAGTTGACGCTTGATCTGTGTTTCAATACACTCTTGATGAACTTCACTCTATGAGTCAATAATTAGGTAGAGATGCCCCGCAAGAGTGAGTTGTAGTAAAACTCAAACTGTCGAATAATAGCAGGGAGCAAAAAAAAAAGGGGGGGCTACAAACCAGCTGACAGGTAGATATTCGTCTGCCTCTGCCGCATTACTGCTGCTACCACTGGCCTAACCTGATTCCGTACTCTTTTTATATGGGGTTCCTCCTTACTCGCTCCTCACACAACACAGCAAAGAGGGTGTTGGAAACCGGGCAACCGGGTCAGCAGTCACCCGGTTCCCAAGGCACAACGGTAGCTTGGCTCGAGCGGTTGGGGTACAGGCACCGTGTGAAGCGCACGTCACACCCTCACAATAACCATGCGTTCATCCGTTCCAAAAACGACACTACACCGTAAAAATTATGAAAGAAAGTAGTTTGTCTTTATCTTATTTTCTCTTAGTTGCAGGTTCAAAACATACATACAATACCACAAGACTTTTCCTTAAAAGGGCAGGTCAAATAAATAATACCACAGTGGGGTTTCAATAAATAGGATCAGGTCATAAATAAGCAAGGAATAAATAGGGGTGCAATAAATACAAGTGGCTAATAAATACTGTCAGACAATAAATACAATGCAGGAATAAATACAGTCAGACAATAAATACAGTCAATAAATAAAGCACCTTCAATAACTTAAATAACACAATTAATGACAATTACAGTTCACATCACTTTCCTGAGGTAGTTTGGTTTTACTATGCCCAAGTACAGCTTGTGGTCATTTGGATGACATGGGGGTTGTCCCACCTAGATTGGTCAAGGCCGGGCCTGAACTGAGGTAGAATAAGGATAACCTAGGGATCTGGCTCTCCCAAGATACACTACCCCTCACAGAGGTCACTGCACCAGTCTCAGTTCACCCCTGGCACTCCCAGGCTGGTTCTAACACCCCTCTAGCCCCTAGAATGGTCTTTTAGGGCTCCACAGGGCCTCAGATGCCCATTTTACCACTTACTGCCCTTTTCACGATGATCGGCTCCGCTCGGCGCCGGGTCGGCGTCGCTGGACGGCTCCGGTTCGATGTCGCGTCGATCTGTTCCACTTGACGCCGTGTCGATGCCGTCTGGCGGTTCCGGATCGATGTCGCTGGGCGGCCTTGGCTCGATGTCGTGTTTCGGCGTCACAGGGTCACGGCCTCCCCGCTTCCGGGTGTCTCCGGAGTGCGACCTCCATTCCCGACCTCCGTCGGCTCCACCTCGGGTTCCGGCGACTCCGGAGTGCGATCTCCACTCCCGACCTCCTGCGCGCTTCACCTCGACCTCAGGCAACTCCGGAGTGCGACCTCCACTCCCGATCTCCTGCGCGCTTCACCTTGGTTTCCGGCGACTCCGGAGGGCGGACTTCACTCCCCCGTCGACGCCTCACCTCGACCTCAGGTGACTCCCGACTCGACCTCCGGCGCCTCTCCACGACCTCCGTCGGCGCCCTCACTCGACCTCGGGTGGTTCCTTACTCGACCTCCGGTGACTCTCCACGACCTCCGTCGGCGCCCTCACTCGACCTCTGGCGGCTCCGGGTACGACGTCTGCTTTCTGTCAGCACCGCTTCTCCACCTCAGGCCCCAGGTCTCCAGGCTTCTCGACGTCAGGACTCCAGGAGGCCACTGCTGAACAGGTCAGGAACTTGCTGTTCTTCTTCTTTAAGGCCTCTTTACAATATTTAGGTCCTTAAGATGGTTTTTCTGGTCTTGGTCCCACACAGGGCTCTAGGCTGGGCTTGGTCAGTAGGGACTAGCATCAAGGGTGGGTTTCTGGACCCCACTCCAAGCACTGGTTTCCACCCCTGCTGCCTCACTCCGACCTCCTTCTGAACTGCTCCTCTCTCCTCTCCAGTCAGTTGCCAACTGCCACTCTGAGATGGCCTCCCAACATTCTAAACCGCCTCCAACTGTCACAGGGTTCCAGAATGTTGCAAAAGGTTCTAGAAATCTCCAGTGGGTTCTGATGATGTCACAGGTGGCCTCCATTTTGTGTCTCAGGCCCTCAGACAGAAGTTCCAGGGGTAGGGAAAATGGCTCCCTGACCCTGCATCAACACTAAAAAGTCTGGTGGTTCCCAAAAAGGAAAAATTCATAACAGGGTTTGAGGCAAAAGTGGGACAAAATAAATAATGATGAGGAGGGACCACCCAAAGGGCTGACAGGTCTAACACGCGTCCCCCCCAGCTGAAAGTGGGGAGAGCTACCCAACCCCTTGGGAGTTCTCATCACTAAGGCGGAAATACCTTGAGAGACCGTCTGCATTGGCGTGGTCCACTCCAGGCCGATGTTCCACCTGAAAGTCCATTCCCTGTAGGGAGATAGACCACCTTAGCAACTTGGGATTCTCCCCCTTCATCTGCATCAGCCAACGAAGGGGTCTGTGGTCGGTCTGAACTAGGAAGTGCGAGCCAAACAGGTATGGCTGCAACTTCTTCAGAGCCCATACCACTGCAAAGGCTTCACGCTCTATTGCACTCCACTTCTGTTCCCTGGGAAGTAGTCTCCGGGATAGGAAGACCACGGGTTGATCCAGACCCTCTTCATTGAGTTGCGATAACACTGCCCCAATGCCATGTTCCGATGCATCCGTCTGGACAATGAACTCCTTGGAAAAATCTGGGGCCCTTAAGACCGGGGCCTCGCACATGGCTTGCTTCAGTCTCACAAAGGCCTGCTGACAAGCCTCCGTCCAGACTACCCGTCGAGGTTGTTTCTTGGACGTAAGCTCCGTGAGGGGGGCCACAATGGTACCGTACCCCTTCACGAAGCGACGGTAATATCCTGTGAGGCCCAGAAAAGCTCGGACCTCAGTCTGAGTCTTGGGGGGTTCCCAGGCCATGATAGCCTCGATTTTCGCCTGGAGGGGTTGCACCGCTCCCCTACCCACCAAGTGTCCAAGGTACACTACCGACCCCTGCCCGATCTGGCATTTACTGGCCTTGATCGTTAAACCAGCTTGCTTCAGGGCCTGGAGAACAGTTTGCAGGTGACGCAAGTGATCCTCCCAGCTGTTACTGAAGACGGCAATGTCATCCAGATAAGCAGCAGAGAAACTCTCCATTCCGGCGAGGATCTGGTTCACCAGACGCTGAAACGTGGCAGGTGCGTTCTTGAGCCCAAAGGGCATCACGCAGAACTGGTAGTGGCCCTTGGGCATGGAGAAGGCTGACCTTTCCTTAGCTCCATCAGTCAGAGAGATCTGCCAGTACCCGGATGTAAGGTCAAAGGTACTCAAATATTGGGCAGCTCCCAGCCGGTCAATCAATTCATCCGCCCTTGGGATCGGATGAGCATCAGTCTTGGTTACTGAATTCAGTCCCCGGTAGTCCACACAGAACCTCAGTTCCGGTTGGGCCCCCGGTGGTGCAGCTTTTGGTACTAATACCAGCGGACTGGACCAGGGGCTGCTGGAAGGTTCAATTACTCCTAGCTCCAGCATCTTAGTTACTTCACTGTGAATGCTGGCCTTCACCTTGTCTGTCATCCGGTAGATCTTGGACTTCACAGGTGGGCTGTCTCCTGTGTCCACGTCATGGACGCACAGGTGAGTCCTACCCGGGACAAGGGAGAACAACGAAGAGTACTGCCCCAGGACCTGGCGGCAGTCCTCCTGCTGTTCAGGAGTTAGGGATGGGGAGAGAATCACTCCCTCCACCGACCCATCCTTTTCTTGAGACGCAAATAAGTCGGGGAGAGGCTCGCTTTCCGCGTCCTCTGCTCCGTCAGTCACCATCAGCAAGATGACTTCGGGCCTCTCATGGTGGGGTTTGAGGCGGTTGGCATGCAGCACCCGTAGGGGCTGACGAGGGGTCTTCAGGTCCACCAAGTAGGTAGCCTTACCCTTCTTTTCCAACACCTCAAAGGGTCCTGACCAGCGATCCTGGAGGGCGCTAAGCTCTCCTGGTTCGATCACCCACACCTTCTGGCCAGGCTCCAACTCCACCGGGTGAGCATTGTGGTCATACCACGCCTTCATCACTGCTTGGCTGGCTTCCAAGTTATCAGAAGCTTGCTTTCACAACTTAGCCATTTGGCTCCGGAAGGCCAGCATGTAGCTCACCACGTCCTGGGGAAGCTTTCTGGGAGTTCTTTCCCATCCGTCTCTCACCAGGCTGAGAGGTCCACGCACAGGGTGCCCATACAAAAGCTCGAAGGGGCTGAAGCCCACTCCCTTCTGTGGCACTTCCCTGTAAGAGAACAATAGACAGGGTAGGAGGACGTCCCATTTCCTCCGCAGGCTTTCAGGCAGACTTCTGATCATGCCTTTCAAGGTTTTGTTGAACCTCTCCACCAGACCATTGGTCTGGGGGTGGTAAGGAGTGGTGAACCGGTAGGTCACTCCACACTCCTTCCACATCGCCCGCATATATGCTGACATGAAGTTGGTCCCCCTGTCGGACACAACTTCCTTGGGAAAACCCACTCGGGTAAAGATTCCCATCAGGGCCCTAGCCACAACAGGTGCAGTAATGGTCCTCAGAGGTATGGCCTCTGGGTACCGCGTGGCATGATCCACCAGAACCAGGATAAACCTGTGACCAGCTGTAGTAGGCGGATCTAACGGACCCACAATGTCGATGCCCACCCTTTCAAAGGGGGTGCCAACGACAGGAAGTGGTTCCAGGGGAGCTTTCAGCTTCACCCCTGTTTTCCCACTGGCTTGGCAAGACACACACGTCCGGCAGTAGGTGTCGGACGACACTTTCATCTGAGGCCAATAAAAGTGTGGGACAAGCCGGGCAAAGGTCTTGTCTTGCCCCAGGTGTCCTGCCAAGGGGATTTCATGAGCCAATTCCAGAAGGAAGGCTCGGTAACGTTGAGGGACAACCAAGGCCCGTGACGAGCCGTGCATGGGTGCCTTGGGTTCACTGTAGAGGAGGCCATCCTCCCAGTAAATATTATAGTTCCCCTCAACGTTCCCTGCTGCCTGGGCTTCGGCCTGTCGCCTCAGTCCCTCAAGGGTAGGACACTCCTTCTGGCCCTTGCAGAATTCCTCCCTGGTCGGCCCTCCCTCCACGTGCCACTCGGCCGGGATGGGTAGGTCCTCCAGTTCAGTAACATCCCCCTCCGCGGACTCCTGGTCCACCACCTCCGGTGGCCTATCCGTCACACGGGGCGCAGATGCCGAGGCAGGCTCCTCCTGTCCTCGGTTCTTCCCTTGATTGGCAGCTGGCGGTGCCTTTGTTCCAGGCTCCCGCCTAAACGAACTCCCTCTCCGGGTAGTCGCAGACCTTGTGCTGACACAGGCCCAGTCAGGTGTACCCAGCATCTCAGCATGAGTCCGGTATTCCACCTCCTTCCAAGCATTATGCTCCATGTCATTCCCCAGCAGACAATCGACTGGCACGGCAGGGCTTACGGCAACTCGAAGTGAACCTGCAACCCCTTCCCATTCAAATGGAACCTCGGCCACCGGATAGTGGCCCATTCTGCCGTCAGCCATCGCGGCGGGGTGGAGTACATGGGGAATCACCTGCTCTGGAGACACCAGTTGGCTACGTACCATAGTCATACTGGCTCCTGTGTCTCTCAGAGCCTCCCCTCTTTGGCCGTTGATGGTGACCCATTGCCCATACTTTGTAGTATTTGCGGGCACCTGGATCTTAGGAACCATCTCCCGTTCTCCCAGGGACACTAAAGTGACACCCGCCCACTCCCTTCCCTTACCTAAAGGCATCTCCTCCCCGAGCACTACACTAGCTACTCCGGGGGCCTTTCCTCCGATGGGAGGGGGTGGTCTTTTCGGGCACTTCACATCTCCCTTATAGTGTCCGACACCACCGCACTCGTAGCAATGGACAACCCTTGGCTGCTGACTCTGGCCAGGATTAGGGTTTCTGGGTGGGTTTGCCCTAGGGGTGAATCCTGTTCCCTTCCCTTGGGAACTATTTTGGGGGCCTTTAGAGAACTCCGTTTTCTTTTCCCCTCCCTCTTTCTTCTGGGGGCGCCCTGTCCAGTCTTTTGAGAGTCCCCTCCAGTCCCCCTTGTGGACACCCGGGTACTAGCCCAAATGTCCGCCTCCTCAGCAAGCTTCCGGGGATTGGTCAGCTTGCTATCCACCAGGTGCTGACGCAGTTCAGGGAAACATTTTTCGAGCAGGTGTTCCTTCAACATCAAATCAAACAACCCCTCGTAGTCCCTCACCTCACTGCCTTGTATCCAACCCTCTAATGCCTTCTTTGCATAGTCCAGGAAATCCACCCAATTCTGTGTGCCCAGTTTGTGGCTACCCCGGAACTTCTGTCTATACTTCTCGGGTGTTAGTCCAAACTTTCTCACGAGCGCCACTTTCATGGTGGGGTAGTGGGTCTGCTCATCCTGCTCCAGGGCCAATAATGTATCCCTACCAGCTGGAGGCATGTATTTGTACAATCCCCCTCCCCAATACTTCTCTGGAACCCCATGGACTCTTAATGAGATCTCATAGGCCGCTAGCCACTTGGCGATATCATCACCCGCACTATAGCTAGCTACTATGTCTTTTGGCAAATAGGGTTTGGATTCCCTGGTGATTTCTCTTTCTTCGCTGCCACCATTAGGAACAGTGTGTGCCCCGACCCGTAGGATCTGGAGATCTATCTCCCTGAGCCTCAACTCGTGAGCCATCCTCCGTTCCTCTTTTTCATTCTCCAGCTTCGCCAAATCCCATGTGAGCTGTCTTTTCTCCCTCCGGTCAACGAATTCTGCTTCTAATAAGCCGTTGCTAGAGATACTGCTGCCCTTCCTTGAAAGTGTTCTGGGCCCCGCTACAAGGTCCCCCACCTCAGGTTGGTACAGACCAGCCCCCTCGCTGTCAGGCTCTCCATCCCTGTCCTCCTTCTCAACCTTACTTTCTCGTCGTGCCTCCCACCAAGCCCTTAAGCTGGTCTGGAGCTCACCCTTCTTTGCACCTTGGGGACAAAACACCCCCTCTCTCTGACAAAACTCCCTGAGTTGGGCCACAGTATAAGTTTCCACATCCTCCAATACAAACTCCATTTTGCCCACTCAGGTTAGAAGACAGTTGCTTACAGAAGTTATGCAGGGGGGTACCTTTTGTAATACCTCCTCCCACCACCAGAAGTAAATTTGGAAAAAACAAAACTCAAAATTAGGAAGGCCGCTTGGAGAAAACTCCCGGTGTAGGCCTATGGACTACCCACAGTTATTGTCGAGTGGACGCAAGCACAGCTCAATCCCACCGCTGAACACCAATTTTATGTTGGAAACCGGGCAACCGGGTCAGCAGTCACCCGGTTCCCAAGGCACAACGATAACTTGGCTCGAGCGGTTGGGGTACAGGCACCGTGTGAAGCGCACGTCACACCCTCACAATAACCATGCGTTCATCCGTTCCAAAAACGACACTACACCGTAAAAATTATGAAAGAAAGTAGTTTGTCTTTATCTTATTTTCTCTTAGTTGCAGGTTCAAAACATACATACAATACCACAAGACTTTTCCTTAAAAGGGCAGGTCAAATAAATAATACCACAGTGGGGTTTCAATAAATAGGATCAGGTCATAAATAAGCAAGGAATAAATAGGGGTGCAATAAATACAAGTGGCTAATAAATACTGTCAGACAATAAATACAATGCAGGAATAAATACAGTCAGACAATAAATACAGTCAATAAATAAAGCACCTTCAATAACTTAAATAACACAATTAATGACAATTACAGTTCACATCACTTTCCTGAGGTAGTTTGGTTTTACTATGCCCAAGTACAGCTTGTGGTCATTTGGATGACATGGGGGTTGTCCCACCTAGATTGGTCAAGGCCGGGCCTGAACTGAGGTAGAATAAGGATAACCTAGGGATCTGGCTCTCCCAAGATACACTACCCCTCACAGAGGTCACTGCACAATTCTCAGTTCACCCCTGGCACTCCCAGGCTGGTTCTAACACCCCTCTAGCCCCTAGAATGGTCTTTTAGGGCTCCACAGGGCCTCAGATGCCCATTTTACCACTTACTGCCCTTTTCACGATGATCGGCTCCGCTCGGCGCCGGGTCGGCGTCGCTGGACGGCTCCGGTTCGATGTCGCGTCGATCTGTTCCACTTGACGCCGTGTCGATGCCGTCTGGCGGTTCCGGATCGATGTCGCTGGGCGGCCTTGGCTCGATGTCGTGTTCCGGCGTCACAGGGTCACGGCCTCCCCGCTTCCGGGTGTCTCCGGAGTGCGACCTCCACTCCCGACCTCCGTCGGCTCCACCTCGGGTTCCGGCGACTCCGGAGTGCGATCTCCACTCCCGACCTCCTGCGCGCTTCACCTCGACCTCAGGCAACTCCGGAGTGCGACCTCCACTCCCGATCTCCTGCGCGCTTCACCTTGGTTTCCGGCGACTCCGGAGGGCGGACTTCACTCCCCCGTCGACGCCTCACCTCGACCTCAGGTGACTCCCGACTCGACCTCCGGCGCCTCTCCACGACCTCCGTCGGCGCCCTCACTCGACCTCGGGTGGTTCCTTACTCGACCTCCGGTGACTCTCCACGACCTCCGTCGGCGCCCTCACTCGACCTCTGGCGGCTCCGGGTACGACGTCTGCTTTCTGTCAGCGCCGCTTCTCCACCTCAGGCCCCAGGTCTCCAGGCTTCTCGACGTCAGGACTCCAGGAGGACACTGCTGAACAGGTCAGGAACTTGCTGTTCTTCTTCTTTAAGGCCTCTTTACAATATTTAGGTCTTTAAGATGGTTTTTCTGGTCTTGGTCCCACACAGGGCTCTAGGCTGGGCTTGGTCAGTAGGGACTAGCATCAAGGGTGGGTTTCTGGACCCCACTCCAAGCACTGGTTTCCACCCCTGCTGCCTCACTCCGACCTCCTTCTGAACTGCTCCTCTCTCCTCTCCAGTCAGTTGCCAACTGCCACTCTGAGATGGCCTCCCAACATTCTAAACCGCCTCCAACTGTCACAGGGTTCCAGAATGTTGCAGAAGGTTCTAGAAATCTCCAGTGGGTTCTGATGATGTCACAGGTGGCCTCCATTTTGTGTCTCAGGCCCTCAGACAGAAGTTCCAGGGGTAGGGAAAATGGCTCCCTGACCCTGCATCAACACTAAAAAGTCTGGTGGTTCCCAAAAAGGAAACATTCATAACAGGGTTTGAGGCAAAAGTGGGACAAAATAAATAATGATGAGGAGGGACCACCCAAAGGGCTGACAGGTCTAACAGAGGGGGACTCACGGTGCTCCGTTGCACATCGCGAAATATGGAGAAGAAAACCACAGAACAAGGCTACCTGAGTCCGCCAGTGCCAGCGTGATGGAACGATGCTCATTTGCTCATCCAGCCGTCATACAACGCCACAGCCACAGCGTGCTTCATCTTATACAGCTTACGCAACTCCACATGTTGTAGTGTTGTTCCTATTTCCCTTATAGGCTCTGCGCATTGGAATAATATACACTGTAGTTTTTGCATAGGACTAAGGTCAGTATGCTCCTATCGAGTACATTAAACTTAATTACTTGTGTGTGCCAGCTAACTCAGAGGTCACTAGAAACTTCTCGAATGAACAAGAAGGGATTCGTTTTCTGACAACTGCATGAACATGACAACTTTGTTTCCCTTAGAATCGGAACGCGTCTCAGAATCGTGGAAAAAATAGATAACAGTTTCACTCAGTCAATCGGGAATGCTTAGTTTCTCCAGAGTCACACAGAAAATAGAAAAACGGGCGTTTCAATAAAAGGGTTTATTGAACAGTCTTGTTTCTCGTGTAAGAGATAAGAGCTGTTATGATCATTAGACAGAAAGCAATATATAATACGCACAGCGTAAGCAGTAAGAAGAAATAATACTGCAATAGCATTGTCTTTTAGCTATGACATATAATCATATATACATACATAAATAACACAGGCTAAAATGTGAATACTCGTCTGATGCTTCTAAATAGTCCTACCCTGGTGTACCTAACCTAAGTGTGGTGCGAGGTAAAAGTAGGTGCTGTTTTTCTATAGTATGGTATATACTAAGTTTAGTATGAGTTTAGTATGCCAAGAGTCCCTCTAGGTTTTAGTTGGCTCCGTACCTTTAGAATGAGCGAGATAGGAATCTCTATCCGGGTCTCAAACTCTAACACCCTGCGAAGGGAGTCAGAACACTGGAAGCTGGATTCTCTGTGAGCAGGGATGACAGCGTCTGGTCAGTGCGTCAGGCTGGGATCTGGTCTCTTCTGAACTTGCGTTAGCGAACCATGCAGTCAAGTCGTGCTGTGTAACCGCCATGCCATGCCGTGGTTTGCCATGGTAAGGGAAGGTATGTTGATACCTGGAAGGTATTTAGGAATGCTAGCATTGAAGTAAAGTCGGGCAGAGGAAGACGTCATGGATGAACCCCTAAGGAACAGTAGTTCATGAATAATAGATGAGTTCTTGGAGAAATCAATAATCCTGGCTAGGGAAAGTCCTGTTCGGCTTAAGGGTCTGGTTTCTAAGAACTCGTTGTGACGTGGGATGGATGGATGTAGGTGACCATGCCTGTATTTGGTTAGCATTGCTAATGCCTAAATAAGGGCTGGGATTCTATGCCTAAATAAGGGCAAAGCGAGTTGTGCCTATATAAGGACATGATTCAGGGAAACCTACATACGGGTATCTAAATCGAAACACAACAATGTGAAGTGCTACCTCCGGAGCGACAACGCCAATAGATCAGTAGAATCCAAACATCGTCCTCGCTGTAAAGAGAGCACAGATCAGTTCTCTATCTGCACGGCAGCAGCAGAGGTTTTCCTCCCCGAACACCGTACACAGCAGGGAGAGGTGGCAGCCATCCTGCCTCGAAGATCAACAGCAGAGGAGCCGGAAGCTGTAAAGCAGGAAGTGGGCAGAACGTAGGGTGAGTCGAGTGGCGCTTAGCGGCTACGTGTGTGGACCACGTCTGCTGCCATCCTGAGCCATCATTGAGGCATTAATTGATAGAAATGAATTCCTTTTCACAACTCTCAGACCATGCAAAGTCAGCACCCGTTTTTTAAGAGATGCCTCATGTTCACACTCTGCTTAGCAAAATTCTTTACAAATTTCGAGTAGTATTCTACCATTCCCAAAAACTTCATCAATTCCTCCTTGGATGAATCAGGGGTCATCTCCTGAATGGTGGATACAAGATCAAGCTTAGGTTTCATGCCCTCCCCTGTAATATTGTGACGAAGGTAGTCGATTGAGTACGAACGAAATTTACATTTTTCAACCTTGACCGTGAGGTTACAGGCACACAATTTCTCAAGAACATCTCTCAGACGTGCATCATATTCAGAGTCATTCTTACCAAAGATTACTCTGTTCTTGGAGGGGTTCCCCCCCTGTGGTACTGGTACGTGGTATTGTAGGTGTGCCTTGAGCATTGCTGTTTATTTCCAGACTGTGTCATGCATTACCTGCATAGGTGTATTGCTAAGACAGTGTCCAGTTTTTTTCATATGTCCATTTATGCCTTAGGTATGTCTTGTTATGTGGGCCTTTCGGCTGTGTGGTGTCCACCTTTTCGGTCTAAAAATAAAAAAGAATTTAAAAAATAAACAGTGAGTGGAAGGGAAGAAAAGTAAGAGGATGAAGCGTTCTCCATGTTAGAACTCCTTCTTCATTTGATGTCTGTCTTGTTTGTCTAGGGCCTTACCCCTCTGGGGTTAAGGGAGTTTGTCTCTGGTGGCCCTTCTTCTTCTATTGCTCTTATCAGAGTGGGAGTCTCATGTGTTCTTTCATACCCATTGTTAATGTACTTGGGGTTCACATACAGCATCCCAACTTGTCAGGTGATTTTGTGTAGGATTTCATTCCCCTTCTTTTCCAGGCTCGGTTTTTCCTTGCCGGGATTGTCGGATCCTCTTCTTTGGGCAAGGGGTTATAGCTCAGAGGCAGTGTCCTGTGCTATTTATGTATCTCAATGCCACCTGACGGTGGAGACTTAATACATTTCATTGTGCTTGGATAAATTCCATTTGCTCTTTTTCTTTATATCTTAATTCCTTCTTTCCACTTAGCAGTTTGCTTTATCTCCTCTAGTGGCCACGTTCTTTTACCTAAGATAGATGCCACCCTCGGGTTAGTCGGTATGATGGCTTAATTATGTATTGTACACATTGCAGACTCCTCTGCCCCTTCTAGTGGTCATGTACCCAAGTTCCAACCTTTCAATTAATTGGATCCATGCCTGTCTTCCTTGGAGTTGGGTTACAATGGGGGTCTGTACTTCAGTACCACTATGCCTGAGGAAACATGCTCCTTACTCTTGGTGCATATTTCTTGCTTGCGCTTTTGCTGTGGTTGTTACCACCTTTAGAAGAGAGCTTCCTCTCTCTTCCTTATCCTTTCCCACTGAGATATGGCGGATCTTAATCTCGGTCAGCCGCTCCTCCTGGACCTATTGTGGGATTGATTCGCAGACCCTCATCCTGGAGTTTATGGCTGTGGTATCTAACTCACAAGTTAAGGAATCTGCAGGTAGATGTCTCTATCAGATGAACAAGTTACTTACCTTTGGTAATGATGTATCTGATATAGAAACAGCCTAGCTGCAGAGTCCTTAACGCCCCGCCCATCTTCCTTGCTCTGCGAATGACCTTGAGGTCTGCTTTTGGTGTTTTTAGTTGACTTACTTCCTGATTCTATGACCTTTGGAATGGGAGTGTTCCCCCTTTTTTCTTTCCGCGCCTGTTGTGATGAGGTCCTGTAGTTCCACTGGTCTGATCTCCTGACCTTATATGAACTCCCCCCTTTTCTCTTGCTTTTATGGTGGAGAGAGTTCCACATTTTCCTCCTGATATATAGTTCAGGGTGTAGGAGGTATGCCTCTTGTGTACGGTGTCATGCGCCTCTGCGCAGTGTTCCACATGACTTGTGCTACATTGACTTTTTGGCTTTTCCTTAAGGGTCTTCTTGGTATTATCATACCCTTTCTTTCCCCCTTTTTCGTTGTTGTGGTATTGCTTTTTCCTCTTTTTTAGCACACTGTTTCCACAGCCCCTTCTATGTGTCTCTGCATCCCACGCTGAAGGTTTCACAGAAGAAGCGGACGTCCACGCGCTGGGGGGAAATTATATGGTTCCATTGATGTCATATCCGGAGTCAACATCTTTCGAGCCATGCGGTGCTGCTCCCTGGTGAGCAGAGGTACTTCTGAGAAATGTTTTCCGGATGCAGTCTTACACCTGGGGATAATTCACAAGTTAAGGAATCTGCGGCTAGACTATGTCTCTACTAGATATATTGTTACCAAAGGTAAGTATCTTCCTCATCATCTCTATCAGATTGGGGTTAGTGTTGCTATTGGAACAGATAAAATTAATAGGATTTTAAAATATATCACTTTGGAGCCTACTATCCCTGTATAAGGGCCTGCCTTTAATTTCCTTATTACAAGTAACTTGTGATGCCGTTAGTCAACTGTAGTTAAGAAATCATGTAGCTGATCAACTGTAGTAAGTTATTACAGTCGAGTTCCGAAGTCATAATGGCTACTTCCAGAGCCAGCAGTCTGGTTGAAAGGCAGGTCATGGAGAGCTTCACCATCTTTTGATATATTTTTAAACAAACAGTGACGAGCAGAAAGGCATGTCAATATGTTTATTTTTTTGCACACCACGTTGTTTATATGGAAAAATAGAACCTAGGTATTTATTACATTTTGAATCTCAGCATTATTTAATTCTTACATACATTAAACTGATATCTTTATGCAACAAATTACTAACTGCTTTTTTTATTTGAATGTATTTTAATGAGTTTCTCGACAAAGAAGTTCATCAAGTGAGAAAAACATATGAAAAGAATACAAGAAGACCGGAAAAAAAGGGGGGTATGATGTGAACAAACCCAAACCACATGGGATCATGCAATATGAAGGACAATGAGGGGTGGTCTGTTAAAGAGGTTCATGAACATTGGCAGCCTTAGGGACAACGGACATAACCTTGCATATGGACACAACAATATAACTTGTGATAGAACAAATGGTATGGTTTCAAACAGCAAGCTAACATTTGTTGATAAGCACTGTATAAAAAATATATACAAAATAAATAGGAGACTGCGACGCCTATAGAGGTTCGAATATTGGTATGTGTCTTCACTCAGTAGGTGTTGTGAGAGAAAAGATCATGTGGGCTACAATGCAAGAATGGAATTACAGTTAGGGTAAGACCATTGACGTGGAAAATATATACTGATTTGCTTACCCTCTGTCAGCTCGGTGATTCCTCTGGAATGGTTTGATGCCAAAAAGGGGTCCACCTCTTGACAGTCCCATCCCTGAAGGCTATAACAGCACAAGTGAGTGGGATGATGAAGCGGGGGAAGGAAAGGAAGGGGACTGCAGGGAGGGAGATCTCTAAAGCAAAGCAATATTGGTAAGAACAGGTTTACACTATGTGTCTATCTCGCTACCTAATGAGCTTTGCGTACCTTTAAACTAAATAATTTTCCTCGTTCCAAAGAGAGGAATGAATAAACCACCTTATCACTAGGTCCGCAAGGAATGGGGGGTTGCGCTAGGAAAGGGTCAAAAACAGAAGGAGCTTCAATTGCCTGGTTACACACGAAGCGTTAGGTTGCACCTTTAACATAGTTCACATATATGATAACATTCAATATAGAACCTTACACACCAGTTAACATGACAGGGCCCGCTTCACAGGGGAAGAGCAGAAGGCCACCTCTTGAACCCCCTATTAGGAATACAAAAACAACAATCACCAAAATACTCCTTTTGGTTTTACTGCCAAGGTAATTGTGTATCATGCCATAAGAACAGTGCGCAATCCAGAAATATGTTGAAGCTGTGCAGTTTTCCTAAACACCTAATGTACCCAACTGGTGCTCTTAGTTCTGTGTGCTTCAATGAGCATAACATAGACCATTATTGAAGCTGAACCATACTCCAATCCGCACGGCCGGCAAAACGGTAATTAAATAGTCTTAATAATAGTTTCCAAAACAGGGTTTGAATAGCAATATCTGTTAACCACAAATGTCTCGACCTTTTTGGTGCAAGTGCACCCTTACCGGTACCAGATATGCAAGCAGGGGCTGGCAGCACAACGCGCTGCTCCAACGAGGAATGCTCACCTCCGCTTCCGGGTCGCGGGTTTCCTTCCCATGAGGCAAAAGCAGATACTTCCGCTTTGCCTCAAGGGAATTGTAGTTCGTGTCCCATTTCGACAGCACGCGACTCGCGCTGGGCGTCGGGACGAACCGCCAGCCCTCCTTCGTTGACCCACCATCCGTTCAACCAGAACCAGGCTCTCATGATCCCCACCGGGTGGGTTCCTAAGGCGGGAGATGTGATGCTGCAGTGCATGGCAGTAGGTAGGTTAAGCGTGTGTGTGACACCCTGCTCAACAAGGTACAGAGCTAAAATAGTTAAAACTATGAGGCTATGATTAAGATGGCATTTATTATACTAGCTACAAGTTAAGAAACTTGTGAGGTAAGGGAAGGGGAGACAACTGCTTCAGTTAGAAGGGGAGATGTAATCATATTAGAGTTGGTCGCTAAATAGGAACAGCAGCCTCTAAAGGAGAACCATGGGAACTCAGGTAGGGATCTTACCATGTGCGGAACTCGTTGTACAACTTAGGGGCCGTAGTCCGTCTGACATCACTTGGGAACTGGAACCGAACGGCCTCCTGTCATCGGTTCCATCTCAGCAAGTAGTATGCGACCCCTATACTTTACAATGGGAGCATGCATTCCGAACGGAATGCATGCTCTCATTGTAAAGAGCAGGGGTGCAATTTATCCCTACACCCGGTGGCAGGCACCTCTAGGTGCCTGCCACCGGTGCAGGGATCAACAGGGGGGCACCATAGGTCGGAAAGGCTGGCACAGAATGGCTTTGTGAATCTGCCATTGTGATCCCTCGGCCGGAAACAGCCGGCCGAGGGATTACTGAAGAAATTTCCAAATGGCGGACGGGCTCTCCGAGCCCATCAGAAGCCATTCGGAAATCCGATTAGGAATCCCTTCCGACCGACCCCATCAAAATGGGTCAGTCGTTAAGGAATCCGACCAGCCGATTACGATGCGGGCTGAAGGGCTCCAACCAATGGTCGAAGCTGTTTCAGCCCGCATCGTATTCGGGCCCTAAATCTGGTGTGACCATAGAGTTGCCACCATGGATGGCCCACTTTGCAGACAGAATATAATTATAAAGCGTTGGGAAGGTCTGGCCTAGATTGCTTGAATACAGACCGTAAATAGGGGCAAATTGAATTGCCTGGGTAATCCTTAGTAAATGTGTCCAGGAGTATGAGCAAAAGGTGTGGTTATCATACATGTATGTTACAATCTGGTAGCAAGACCCTACAAACAAGTCATCAAGTATCCATTCCAGCGTAAGACTTTTTATCTAGAAATGAGGCAGGTTCAGAAGGTTCAGTAAACACTAATGGTTGACCTTTAAAGAAAATTCTGAATTTAGACCGACCAATAAAGAAGTGTTGATTAGACATGTCATATAGTTTAGAAGGACGTGCAAGAAAATCTTTCCTTCTGGTCACTGTGTTTCTCGCAAAGACTTGTGATATGGAGATCTTAGCCCTATTCTGAAATAAAGGTTTATTTTTCCTCATTTGGGTAAGAGTAAGCTTCAAGTGTTGATGTCTGAGGGGCTTGAAGATCAAAGGCTTTCAAGAGGCACCACTCTTAGTTATGAAGGTCAAAACAAGGTGGACATATTAGTGCTTAATTTGAGACAGTGGTTATCGGTGGGGGGAGTGGGGTACAGGGAGTGTCTGGTAGTGGATTAAAGAGGTCTGAGGGGAATTCATGAATAAGCAGCCTTGGTATTCAGTGCGTTGACATTCAATTGCACTGGACGCATGTTTCAGATCAAAGCTTTGGGTCCCAGGACTTGTTCCATTACAAATTAAGCAGTGGGGCACGTTTTATCTCAAACTCTCAGGAAACAAAAACAGCATTTTTGGGACCAAAGAGTCTTCTGCCTCCTTCTGGAAAGCCTTCTATATGGAGGTTACTTCTATTATTGTCCTCTAAGTCCCTGATTTCCCATTTTAGGGTCTTGATCAGCTGTCTAAGTTATGGATTTGTCTTCTCTGGCGATTACCGCTATCCTCCAAAGTGCTGATTCTAGTTTCTGCATTAGTAAGTCTCAGGTTGAAATCTTTTAAGTCTTTTCTGATTCCTGTTGAAGGTCTGTATTAGTATTGTTACTCTGAACAATATCATGTACCACACTGTGTTTCTTTAGGATGTTATCAAGTGTAGCCCTATTGTGCGCCTTATCTTTCATTGGTGATTCCGTACTTGGAGAGTTTTGTTTTGACCTGTTTCAGATACTTTTGGAGTCTTTTTCTCTGATTTCCTTTTGCTTCAGAAATCCTGGTGGTGTAACTGACACTATACTCCATATACACTCATATAAGAAAGGACTGAGAGTGAACTTATCACCCCAGCCGCACAATAGAGGAGAAGTGGCTGTTCACATATGTGATGGTCACGAATGAGATGAAGTATGTGATGATTTAAGCTGCAGCTTAAATAATTGCCTGTGTTCTCTCTACACCAGTGCCAACTAGTACATCTCCTCACAGTTGGAATGGGAATTGAAGAACTTGTATGAGGTCCACATTAGTGCCATCTTCACATTTGTAATAGGTTTGGGCATTGGTAATCAAAGCAGATGTACACTCTATAAAGAGACTAGGGGGTATATTTACAAGAACTTGCACACCGCTGTTTTGCCGCAACGGTGCACCAAATAAATTACCGCCGCGGTACAACAGATTCCATCACCACGTTAGCGTTGGCTTCATGCCGTTAGAAAGACGCTGGTGTTGTTAAAACTGACGCTGTTGTGTGCTTCGTGGCATTAACATTTTTAACGCTAATGACTTCAGTCAATTAGCTTCTAGAAAATAGATGCTTACTGTCCTAGCGTCACTTTTGACAGCCTATTGGTAGGTAAAGCTTTATTCGATAAAGAATATCATAAAAGCACAACATACAATACAAGTTAAAAAGGATCAAGTAAAACATTGACGAATAAAAAGAATTGATCATAAATGTATCTAAAAATGGACTATGTCTCAGAATACGACACTATATACAAAGAGACACAAATTTCATTGTAAAAGGATTGGTAGAAAAGGATAAAAACCGGACCTCAACAACATTTCAATGTGCAAAAGTGGCAAGTTTTTTTTTTCTCAATAGCCAAGCGCAACCCAGATACTTGGCCAATCCACATACTACAATAAGAGGAACACCTAATTCTGATAAAACCTGCCATAATCTTTGGCGAGGGATTAAGTCAAACGCGGACTTGAGGTCTATAAAAGCTAGATATAAGGTACCTTTCCCTAAAACTACCACTTTCCAATAAATCATAAAAAATCTAAAAACTTGATCCATTGTGCCTACCTTTTGCCTAAAACCTGCTTGAAGGTGGGATAAAATATTCATGTTCTCAATCCACAGCTTCAGTCTCTTAAGAAGAACCCTGCCAACCACCTTCTGGATCACGTCGATTAGACTGATAGGCCTATAGTTGGCAGGGTCCTCCTTATTACCCTTTTTATATATAGGAATCACTACTGCGGCTTTCCAGGACTCTGGTACTATGGAGCCCCTGGCTATAGCATTCATTATGGCAGAAATAAACAATGCCCAGGGTGCTGGATCATGCAGAAGCAAATCTCCTGGAAGACCGTCTGGACCTGCCGCTTTGCCAGGTGCAATACTTTTTATTGCAAGAGTGACTTCCTGGATCTCAAAAGTAACGTCAGATGGAAAGATTACGGCAGGGGTCAAATTGTGCTCTTCCTCATAGTCTGGAGGGGCGACCTCTCCCGCATATATAACAGAGAAATGGTTATACCATTGCAGCTCTGTTATGTGGTTCGGGATACTTGTCGTTTTAGCCCTCTTTCCTCTTTTTACGAGGTCCCAAAATACAGTGGAATTCCTATTCAATGATGCCTCTTTAAGCTCCTGCCAATATGTTTCCTCCCATTCCCGTTTTGCGACTACCAGGGATCTAGAATATTCCTGTCTTGCTCTTCTAATCATGCTACTCTCACGCTTCTTTAGGGCTATTGATAAAGTCATTCTTTTTTCTCTGCAGGTTTTGGAATACCATGGGTTTGATCCTTTCAGTGGTGCCCCTTTGCAGGGTGGATTCCCCTCTAGAATAAAGAATTTCCCTATCTCGCTTATAGTGTCACGGTAAAGAGAGGGTACGAATTGAGAGTCTCCCACTTTGTTTTAGACCTCAACAAGCTCCACATTTTTCCCGGCCAGTATTTCCTTAATGCTTAATGCTTTCCAACTTCCCC